>NC_135334.1:40511488-42911488 GCF_023851605.1 Tamandua tetradactyla
GCTCTCCTGACGAGAACAATTACAAATGTTTTCTCATCTTCTAAGTCGGGTTGTTGTCCCGCATGTACTCTCATAGCGCCCTTTACTTTCTCTGTTATTAACAGCCATCCATCTGTATTTGTCTAGCCCTGAACTATTACTCATGAAAGTAGAGTTACAGATACACTTTCTTCATGATTCCTCACACTGCAAATTCACAATGAACATTTACTGAATGACTCTATAATGGAATAGAAACTTTTCAAATATACGCACCACCTTTTAGGTTAAGGTGAGGACGAGTCACTTAACCTCTCTGAATCTAAAGTTCTCTTTGGAAGAACAGAAATAATATCTTCAGCCTTCCATTTCATAGAAAAATATGTGAGCATTAATGTCATAGTGCCTCTGTTCCTAAACACATCTAGATAAGACTGTGTAATTTTTAAACCTATAGATTAGATTCCTAAGCCCTGTCTTTAAATACTGTTAAATTCTTAAGTCTGAAGCAGAGACTAGAAATTATTATTTTTTTAATTCTCCTGACAATTCTTATATGCACTGATTTGGGAAATATAATGTATTTGAAAATGCACTGCAAAATGTTAATCATAATATAAATGTACATTATTATTATTCTACACTTTCATTTTTAACAGTACCACATGGATCATTTAAATGTAGTAATTATTATTATTATAATACATACTTGGTGACTCTGTATTTTCATCTTCTGGAGGGTCCGAAGTGGATAACAGCTACAGAATAACAAATAAATAAATTAAAATATAAATTTTGTCCTGCTCATTGCAATAAAATTTGTCAGCAGACCTATTTTATTCAGTTTATTGCAAACTGACTTGCTTACTGGCAAAACAGTTTTTTTAACTCAAAAGCAATACTTCATTTACAATCAACAGTTATTCCAAATCCATAAATTCATCGAGTTTCTTTGTATGTCATGTGTGTTTATAAAGTGAAACTTGTTTTCATTAAGGCAGGGAAAAGGCTATACCTTTTCAGTGATTTATAAGACAGATACTGTTTGCCTTTCATCTCACAGATGTTACCTTTCCTAAGTCATTCTTTGGAATCTAAGACTATATATCAGTTATGTTGACCATGTCTAGAAAGTGTTAGAAACTCAAATTATCATAAAAGTTATTAGTTGCTCTTCAAGGAAGATCAGAAAGAACAATAAAGTTCTCTTTCTCAGATCTTTTTTAAGAAAAATCTCTATATTAAAACATAAATATCTATTTCAAATAGTTAATTTATTGCAACTTCATTGGAACAGTGCTTAGAGAGAAACATATTTTTCAAGAAGTTACTGATTATAGATTATTTTTCTCCAAAGATTAGCAGTTTCTAAGATAATGTTAGATTTTTCAAAAAAAGAAAATATCTTTTTAAAGCAACTTTTATCTTTTTTGCAAGAACACCAATCTGTAGTTATCAAAAAATAATTTATCTGTTGCTAACCAATGATTAAAAGAAAAAAAACCCTCATTACCTGTTCAAGTAGATAAGGATAGCTGGCTTGAACTCGACTGATGAACTCTTGTCCTTTAATTCGTATCAAGTACTCACACCTAAAATGTAAAAGAAAACAAAGTTTGATGGAGTTTAGTTATGAAAGTAAAATGAAAGTTTTAATAAGTTACTTCTCTCTAGATGTTTCAGATAGGTGTTTCAGCCCAAATCACAGAATCATTAGGATCACTAGCACAGTAGGAATTAATTCTATCGTGTTTCTTATTGTTTCAATTTTTTTTCCACAGCTACTTCATAAGTATCCTATAATAGGATTCAGACTTTTTTGTGAGATTTTGTTTGTTTTTTAAGATGCTCCTTACCAGTTAACATACATTTGATATGCTATTATGTCCTTTTTCATAAGATTTGAATGTTTAAAAAATTTTATCCTATTTTATATTTACTGGAATATATTATGCTTCAGTTAATTTTGAAAAGACCTAAATGTTTATTTTCATTTAGGCAAAATTAATCCAGCTATTAAATATTGCTAAATATTTCAAATAAGCATATTAAATACTGTTAAATATTTCAAATGAGCATAAACATGCATACTATCACTCGATTATTCACTTACTACATGAGAAGTTAGCAACTGGTAAGAGATAATGCAGTTAAAGGCAAGTTGACGCAGGCAGAAGAAAGGATAAAAATATTTTATCTAAAATGGATTTTGCCTTCTTTTCCCAAATTTTCTGTCTTACATGTCTCCTAGGGGTATCAACTTAGAAAAAAAAATTGCACTAATCAAAGTTTACTTTTTAAAAAAAGCATTAGAGACAATTTTCTGAGATCCATTTGTTTTAATATTTTCTTTACTAACATAAATGAAGATGTGTTCTACAGTTAGAAAAATCTTCAGTGTCATGTTGTTGGTAACTATTGAAATAGAAAATTACATGTAGCTGAATTTTTCCTGTGTTTAAGGTAAGAAAAATACCTTTCTGTGTTTTGCTTTTAAGCCAAAAGCTAATGACCCTAATGGGATGATAACAATAAAATGGCATTCCTAGCAGACACTCACTGAAGTATTTAAGAATGAAAAGTCATGATGTCCATAATGTACATACTTTCAAATAGTGCGGGGGAGAAAGTACATGTGAACACAAACACACATACATTCATCGCACATAGCAAATGTGGCAAATTGTTAACAATCGGTGAATGTAAGTGAAGGGCATCGGGATACATTGTGCTACTTTTTTGGTTTTTCTTTAGGGCCTAGTTTTTAAAAAATAAAATTTGGGGAAAAGGTGAAAGACCCACATAAAAAATAAAAAATAGCAATCTGACTTTTTCATCATATAAAACCTTCTATAGACACTTTCATTTTAAGTAAAGAGGAAGTATCCAAAAGCTGTAGTCCATAAATATTACAAATAATAAAAATATATTTTAGATTTGTATTTTGGTCTTCTAATTCCTGGGAGAAGGATACAGGGAAGCAGGATAGGAGATTGGGTGAGAAACAGATGCATGTATTAGAAAGACACACAAGACAGATTTAAAAGACAATATTGAAACCTTGAACAAGTGCCTTAACCTCAGTTTCTTCATAAATTGAATCTAATAGTGCCTCCCCTAGGAGGTTGCTTGAGGAAGAGACATTAGTTATGGATGACCTACCCTAGGGGAGGAAAAACAGGAGAGCTAATTAGCTTTACATAAGTATGATTGAAAAGAAGAGCTGTGATCTGAAACATCTTCAAAACCATCCCATTTCTACTCTGATCATTGATGAAAATATGTCTTCTCATTACCCTTGTGGCTTCTAAGTTCTGATTCAGGATAGGGACACAGGTATTCTGGCCCCAGAAAGGAATATTCTCCTTTAAAATTAATCACTGAAGGAAATAAATAAATGGGAACTCCTCAAAATTAAACACTTTTGTGCATCAAAGAACTTCATCAAGAAAGTAGAAAGACAGCCTACACAATGGGAGATAATATTTGGAAATGACATATCAGATAAAGGTCTAGTATCCAGAATATATAAAGAGATTGTTCAACTCAACAACAAAAAGACAGCCAACGCAATTACAAAATGGGAAAAAGACTTGAACAGACACCTACCAGAAGAGGAAATACGGATGGCCAAGAGGCACATGAAGAGATGCTCAATGTCCCTGGCCATTAGAGAAATGCAAATCAAAACCACAATGAGATATCATCTCACACCCACCAGAATGGCCATTAGGAACAAAGCAGAAAATGACAAGTGCTGGAGAGGATGCAGTGAAAGAGGCACACTTATCCACTGTTGGTGGAAATGTCAAAGGGTGCAACCACTGTGGAAGGCAGTTTGGCGGTTCCTCAAAAAGCTGAATATAGAATTGCCATACGACCCAGCAATACCATTGCTAGGTATCTACTCAAAGGACTTAAGGGCAAAGACACAAATGGACATTTGCACACCAATGTTTATAGCAGCGTTATTTACAATTGCAAAGAGATGGAAACAGCCAAAATGTCCATCAACAGAAGAATGGCTAAATAAACTGTGGTATATACATACAATGGAATATTATGCAGCTTTAAGACAAGATAAACTTATGAAGCATGTAATAACATGGATGGACCTAGAGAATATTATGCTGAGTGAGTCCAGCCAAAAACTAAAGGACAAATACTGTATGGTCCCACTGATGTGAACGGACATTCGAGAATAAACTTGAAATATGTCATTGGTAACAGAGATCATCAGGAGTTAGAAACAGGGTAAGATAATGGGTAATTGGAGCTGAAGGGATACAGACTGTGCAACAGGACTAGATACAAAAACTCAAAAATGGACAGCACAATAATACCTAATTGTAAAGTAATCATGTTAAAACACTGAATGAAGCTGCATCTGAGCTATAGGGTTTTTTTTTTACTATTATTACTACTTTTATTTCTTTTCTCTATATTAACATTTTATATCTTTTTCTGTTGTGTTGCTAGTTCCTCTAAACCGATGCAAATGTACTAAGAAACGATGATCATGCATCTGTGTGATGATGTTAAGAATTACTGAGTGCATATGTAGAACGGTATGATTTCTAAATGTTATGTTAATTTCTTTCTTTTTTTTTTCTTTCTTTCCGTTAATAAAAAAAATAAAATTGTAAAAAAAAAAAAAAATTAATCACTAATTGGTTTCCACCCTCAATTTTCTAATGAATTTGTTAAAGTGAGTCAATAGTTGTTCTGAAGTCCAAGAAACTCCCAGTCAGTGCAAAGCTGTTCAGATCACAGCTAATTCTGAATCATCTTACAAAAAAAAAAAATTTATCCTTCTCCTACTTACTCCATAAACTAATTTCCATCTCCTTTCAAGCTTCAATATATTTCACTTACAATGATTACATTTTAGTGGGAAGAAAGTCGCCCACATTAAAAAAATAATAATCATTTTTAAAGGTAAATATTACCAGAGTTTTTCATTTCAAAGTGTCCTTATTCTTATCAACCATTTGAAATCACAGGTATTCCTTAACTCTTCCCTTTTCCTCTTTTTCAACAAAATAAAAACATATCCTCTGGCTCTAGAGTAAGGAGAGTGTTATATTCTATGAAGGAAAATACGGAAGTGCACATCTGTCTTTGTAACTTGGGGGGAGGCAACTATTGACTTAACTAAAAATATATAACAGTCCACCAAAATCTTATCCTGGCAGCAGCTCAAAGAATGTTTGTTAAAGGAAAATGGAAAGGAAAGAAGGAAGGAAATGATTTCTCTATACATATGTGTAGGCCATAAGAAATTATCCTAAGAACTAATTATGAACAAAGATATTATATATATGTACTCAGAGAAAGATAATATTCTTCCCTCTTCATAAATAAAATCCTTTTTTACTTTTTTTAAAGTTTTACTTTTGGAAATTACAGCCTTTTTTCCCTTTAGTATTTTTTTTCCATATCCTCAACTTCAACTGGTTCTTTTTAAATTCTAATCTCTAATTTAAATACATTGTAATGATAAAAATTTTAAAAACTAAAAGTAAATGTTTTCAAAATAGAAAAAATATGAATGCTCATTTTAATCTAATTTTAAGCTTATAAATCTATTTTTGGTGTTTTCTTTCTCATTTGCAATTACCTCAGAGTCAACAGCAATGACTTACTGGGCCAGAAATAGCATCCATTCAGTTAATGCTTTTGATTAATTGGTTTATTTCCTTTGGAATTGAGACAAAAGCCCTTAAATGGTGAGTGCTTGTGACCCACTCATGCACACATATACCTCTGATTTATGACAGCCTTACAGTATGACACCCAGTACAGTAGACTGGGAGCCTCATGACCCTTTTCTTACTTCAACCTTGGCAGTTTGCCACTCAGAACCCCTAACTGCTCTCTTCAGCTCTTCTCTAAGATTCCTAAAAATGCTCTGAAGAAAGACTTTAAAAACAGACATGTAGCAGCTCTCTGATAAGTGACACGGTTCATCTCCATTATAGATTTGAGAGCAGAGAACATGCGAGAGGAACAAGAGACAAAAAAAAGTCATATTCTAATAAGATAGTCACAAGTTTGTCAATTCCTAGATAATATATACTTGTTGTCATATTAGAGCATCAAACAAATTCATGATAGTATCAAAGCATATTTTCAAATTTACATTTGTATATTCACAAAATTACCACAGTGGAAAGCTAGCATAACTTTCAAAGAACTACATAAGTGTTCCTTACAATCTTCATAATTTTTAAAATCTGCAATATTTGGGGAGCACAAAGATGCTAGAAATGAAGATAGAGTACTATGTAAAGATATGTATAATGAAAATATGATAGCAAGTTTCATAATCAACATTCAATAATAATAAAAGTTTTGACCATGAAAAATGTAATTAAAGATCATTGAATTAGATGAAAAAAGAGTGCAAAAGAGTGAGATCCTCGAAAGTATAAGACATGACAAAAAGTTCTACATAGTGATTAAAACAGATTAGGTGGGTCTGTATTTACCCTGACCACCCTAATTAATATTGCAACTTTCCTGACACTCCTTATCCCCTTTAACCTGCTCTCCGTTTCCCCCCCCCAAATATTTATCTTTTAATATGCTACGTAACTCATTACATTTTTATTAAATGTCTTCTCTCCCCTGCTATAAAACATGTGTATGAGACCAAGTCTCTGTTTATTCAACTGGTATAGTTTATGCACCTAGAGCAGGCCTGGCAATAGATGTTCAATTAATTATGTTAAAAGACTGGAAATATATCCAGGATATAATATTGACTGAAAAAATTTTCAAAACATTATATCTCATTTTTATGTCAAATTGTATTCATTTATCTACATAGGTACATAGGCACAGATGTCTGGAGGGATGTTCAGTCAAACGGTAAAAATGATCATCTTTAGGTGGTAGGATTTGGGGACAATTTTATTTTTTTTCCCTTGTACTTTTCTAAAATGTATGACTGTGTTTTTATAATAAGCATGTTTTATCTTTGGAAAATATATTTTAAAAATTAAACAAAATCTAAACCTATTTCTTTTTCATCCTTAATTTCCATCAAAACCTTTTAAATCTATTTCTAAGTAATTCATTCAAAAATTTATTCACAAATGTATTTTCAAAATAAAGACAAAATAAAGTAACAGCCATTTAATTGTAAAGTAGACAAATGGAACCCATCCCTTGAGACTAACAAAAATTTGCAGAGAATTTCAAAACAATTACCTTGGAAACCACTTGGCATGTTCCACCCATGGATCATCTCCAGATTCCCAGCACCTCAGTCCACCATCGCAGCAAAAACACTTAACATCATCACTGTGTCCTAAAATTAATTTGGAGGAGAACTTACAAGCACATATAGCTTGCCCACTAAAATTTATAAGCTAAAATGTATTGAACATTTTTATTATTATCAGATTAAGTTTCTTACCCATATAATAAAAACCAGCACTTGCAAGCTGCTCAGGATGGACTAGGACATTAGATGGCCAGTTCAAGAATGTTTTAAAACGGGCTGCATGTGTCTGCATGCTCAAATTAGAAACTGTGTGTCTCAAAGTTTCTCGAAGCTGATTTTCTAAAAACGGACAGCTTGGGAAATGTCTCAGATGTTCTGCCATAGCATCATCCTTTGGTTCCCAGTTGCTCAGTTTTCCACCACAGGCAAAGCAAGCCACTCTGTCTCCAGGTCCTATATAGTAAAAGCCTGCTTTTGCCAGGTCTGCTGGTGACAGAAAGCTCAATGGCCACATCTGGTAAGTAAGTAATCTCGCTTTTTCGGTATGCATTGCCCAACTGTAAGAGCTTTGTCTTGAGGCAAGAAAATCTTGATTTGCTCTGAAATTTACAGGATTTGATGGAAAGCTTGAATAAGAGCCACTGAAATATCCACTGTTTTCCAAACTTGGTAGTAATGAATGTATAGAATTTACTGAAGGAGGGAAAGACTGTGAGGTGGCTCCCAGGCTGTTAACTGAACATAGTTTCTGAATAAAGCTACAGCTAGGATACAAGTTTTTATGCTTTTCAATAGCATTGTCTCCTTTTTTCCAGTTATCCAGCATCAGGCCACAGCAGAAGCATTTGACCTTGTCATTCACACCAGTGTAATAAAAACCAGCACGAGCAAGGCTCCTTTCTGAGATAGGAACGCCCGTGGGGAAAGTCGAATATGTAGACATTCGGTACAATTCACATGAAAAGTCATATTTCAGTTCAAACGTGTTGGCACTTTTCATCAAATTTGATAAGAATGTGCTTTTTTCTACTATGTTCATGGTGAATTGGATGGGGAGGAAAAGGGACTAGCCTTTCTCTGGGGAGGTAGTTTTGTGCATGGCTTTTGATTTTGTTAGTTTCAGTACAAGGTTGAATGCCTAGAATGTGAAATCATTCTTTTTCTTCTATAAATTTAGAGTTTCAGCATGGCAAGATTCTAAATCCTATACTTATACTTTAAAGGGACATATACTTTAAAGGGACAATTATGCACAACTGTTCCTTTGTATAATCTTTATATATACATATACACATGTAAACATGATGCTACATGGTAGCTTGTGATGGAAATTAAAAACCCTTTGTTGAAGGGGGAGTGTTTTAGGTCATCAGAATACCAATATCAATATCAAGCATCTCATAGGCAGGTCAACTTTTCAGGCCACTAAAGTGCTTCAGGGGCATTCAGCCAACCTAAAGATAAAATATCTGACTCATGTAGCTAGCTTCTTTTCATGGTGGAAAGCTATGCTCCACAAGTGTTCTACAACAAAAATGTTGAAGTTATGTTTATTTTAGTTTTTGTAGACTGTTAAACTTGGTAGCCAGAAAAAAAGCCTAAGACTTACCTCAAAAGAATACATTACCATATTTCATCACTTCTAAAACATGTTTTAATATCCCCGTTATTGAGAGGCTTCTTACAATTAATGGTATATTCATATTTTAATTCCCATTATTTCTTAGAGGCACATAAAATAATAGTGTATCTGAAAGTGACAGCTTAGATAATTAGATACTTTCTCCTCCCTCAATTCTTTTAATAGGGAAAATTAAAGTTTAAAACTAAAATAAACTAAAAATTAAAACTACTTCATATATAAGGAACTTGACTCCTTAGTCCTCATGATACCATTAGGTCTTGGTAAAGTAAAAATTCTATTTAAAAAAATCATCAGAAATGAATGTATTTTGCTCAATTAGTCTTTTGGATCCAACTTCATGCTGTTAAGGCAAGTCAGCTGTTTTTGTTTTTCATTCTAATGGTACACTTGATTAAAACTGACAGTTTTTCTTATAATCATATAGACAACAGGTGGTGCAAATGGAGATTCTGCCACAAACTATCAATATATGCAATTTAAATTGAATCTTAAATTCAGATTATTTTGGAAAAACGGAATCATGATATAATGTTCCCTTGGTTAGAAAAATCATTTTATCACGTTGCTTAAGATAATTAAATATGGCTTTAAAATAATGAGACTTTTAAAGATTTTTAATTGTTGTCCCTCTCAAAGAACTAACTTTGTAGAGTTATTCCCTTACATCACCTGCTCAAACCACACATTGCACAATGTCTACCATGTACATTTTTGAACTTTGCTTTTCTAAATGTCTAATTTTTCTAATTTGCTAACATCAAATATTCTACTCTGATAACGAATTTATTTTTAAAGCAGTCAAAAGTCATAGAATGTGTAGTCTTTAGGCTAAAATGGATAATCAAATTGCGCAGATTTGGTTTTGACTAGAAATTACTTCACAGAAACTTGGTTAGATATTAGTTCACAGATAGTAAACTTTGACCCAGAATATGTCATTACAAAAATTAATAAATTTACTTTACCACAATCCCCTTCTTCTGAACAGCTGAGCCCTTTTCAAAATTCAGAATTTCTCGGTTATGCCTAACTAGCCGTTAGTAAACAGGTAGTCTACGGTAATACCAGCAATAACCAATAAACTGTTTGCTTTTCCACCAGTGATTTGCCAGCATGGTTTCCTGGCTGTCACAGATGTTGAGGTTTTCTACTGCAGACTTCAATGCTTTGTGTCCAGATAGCAAGAGAAACATTATCTCATTACCAGTTGTGATTCCCAGGAGGAATCATTGTGTCTAACTTCATTATTTCTTCAGTTAGTCAAACATTTTACATTGTGCTAAAATACCCCTGTATTCATCATTGTCTTTGTGTAAACTTTCTTTCTGGTTAAGTTTGTTCCCTTACCAAAATTTAACCACCCAGACATTGTTCTCATTCTCATCATTCTCAGCAATTTAAACAAACAGAATTTTAGACTTTCAATATTATCAGTGCTCATGTGATTGAGTAATTTCTTCAACTATCATGTTTATCTTTCCAGCTTTCTCTAAATTTTTATACCTCTCAAAAAATTTTGTACTTGACATTCTTTGCCATCATAGAAATCTTTTAACCTGTCAGAGGCCTTATTTGCATATTTGTCTAATTTAACAGAGGGTTTAATATTAACTCTTTGTTCTAGATAATGGCCGCTCATTTTTAAATCTTTACCAAATACAGGTGCTTTTTTTCTATTACACAGTGCAGCCAGTGGAAGACTGCTTACCCAAATTTTAAATGAATGCTTTAATAATATGCTCCAGCTACAATCACTTCTCCTTTACTTCCACAAATCAAATACAAAATCAAATTCATTACTTTATAGTTATACTTCATATAAATAACTCATTTAAAAAATTACATTCTTTGTAAACCAAATTAAGTCAACTACTTAAGTTTTTTTCATTCATGCACAAAACTACCTCCCGGAGATTAGACTAAGTCCCTTTTATGGGTTTTAGGCCTCCATTTTGAGATATTCTTAATTATAGAAGAAATTGAAAACAATCTAGTAGTAGAACAGTTCTCCTCTCTGGTAAAACCTGTTAAAAAAACAAAAGTTTTAAAAGTCAGTCCATGAAATATGACACAATGATTTTTTTAAAAAAACATTTTCTTCAAAATAGAGCACTAGTATTTACTGATTGTCTATGAAGTACAAGGTACTGTTCTAAGAACTATAGGTGAGAAGAAATCCCAGACAAAGACACAAGGTCTCTAATTGGTGGCCAGTAGAGATATGTTCACTTTGCACAGAAATGGACAACAGTATGTTACTAATTTTTAACTATTTTGAAACTACTTTAGACCTGGAGAAAACTTGATGCAGAGTTCCTGCATAGCTTATAACCAGCTTCCCCAAAGTTAAGGTTACATAAACTACCATCTAGAAACACTAGTTAGCTAATATTTATACAATGCTGTTAATTAGTCTATTGTGCTTTATTTGAATTTCACCAGTTTTCCAAATACATTTTTTAATGTTTTAATTTTTAAAAGTAATAAGTTACCCATAAAATTCTAGATTTCAAGCTTCTTTTGAAAAATCAGAAGGTCTGGCAACACTGGACCAAATTCCTGCATGATGCCAATTGGCTAGAATTGAGTAGTGGCTAGACCCCTCAGACAGACCATTCTCCAGTTTCTCACTGTATTTTGACCACCTAATATTTAGGCTATCAGTTGCCATTTATTACTGGACTGGCACTATTATTTTTCTTATACAGAATTGAGAGAGAGGTGAAATTGTTCTAATACCCGTGTTTATGAAGAGTCACAAAAACGAATGCTAGACCATGAGAGACACAGGTTTTGACAAAAATAAGAGAGAACCACATCTTTATGGAAATGGAGACAATCCCTTCAGGTTAACTACATAAACAAAGTATGATTCTGTTTAAAAGAGAAACACACAGTTTTGTGCATATCACCTGTCTGGCCTCTTATGCATTTGAGTATGCAAACCCTTTACATAGCTCTTACCCTAAAGAAGATTTGGTGTGGAAACAAAGCATGTATTTGTAAAAATGGTAGGCAGCAAATATACAATAAATATACCAAAAATGTGTCAAGATGCCAACCCTCGATCAATTCAACCTTCTGTCTTAACCATTTCTAACACCTAGGCTTCCAAGTCAGCTGGTGAACAGCCACACCCTGCAGAATGGGACTCCCCCTGGGCTGGCCCTTCATCATCCTTCAGCAATTCTACTTTGCCCTAATCAGCTCCCTAGCCCATAAGAGTTGCCTTATGCCACTCTTCTAAACCATCAGCCCGTTCTTCAAATGTCTCTACACTCCCCCTCACCTTCAACTGATTGCTTTGCCTTCTGTTTCTCAAAGAAACATCTTTGAGCAGTGTCCTTTCACAATGTCATATCCATGTCTTTCTAGCTCACAGTATACTTGCTGCCTCAGACTCTTGTTCCATTATGGGATCCTGTCTTCTCTCACTCCTCAGAAATATTGCTCTTAACCCCATCTCCCTCATGTCTTCAACTCATTCTCTACTATCTCTCTTCTCACAGCATGACAATCATGCATAAGTCTGTTTCAGCTTTAAAATGAAAACAAACAAAAATTTCCTCTGTGAACCCCACTTTCCACTCTAGCCACGATCTGGTATGTAACCTTCCTTTCATAGCCAAAAGCAAACTGAACCAAACTGTTGTTAAGGTGTCCACTTTTCCCCCCTCCTATTTATTCTTTAAGCCACTACAATTTGCTTTAGCCAGCACCATTTGAAACTGTATTAATGACACCAGTTAATTGTTTGCCAAATCAACGGAAATTTTTGCATCTGACACTGGGACCCACTTCTTCTTAGAAATGATCTCCTCCCTTGGCTTCTCTAATACCAGTCTCAGAATTCCTCTTTCCTTTCTAGCAGTTCCTTCTCAGATTGACTCACATCCTCAGCCTCTTCTCTTACTATCTCTTTCCTGGTGGGCAACCCTCTCCATTCTTGGGCTGTCAGGTGTCCCCATCCTCTTGGACACTCAACATATCCATCTCTTTGAAAGCATATCCACATCTCTGACACCTGGGAGTAAGTGTGCCTTTCTACTTCTCTAGACTGTGAGCCCCTTCAGAGAAGGATCTGTGTTTCAGCTCTATATGCCCCTCAGCATCCACTGGGTCTGGCACATAATTTAGACATTAAGAATTTTTGTTGAAGAAGTAAAGCTTAGCAAACTTGTCTGAGCCCTGTAGGACAACAGTACCCTCATTTGCACGATATTAAGGACATCAATTTTACATTAGTGAATATAAAGTTTCCTCACTTATGGTTTAATATCACCCTTTGGATTCAAATATCTTGGACTTCCAATACCAGTCAGTTCCCCTTTCCAAAAGCCTTCATTTCCTCATTGTCATATGGAGATAAATATGGGTACTTGTTTCTTAAAGTTGTGAGAATTAAATGTATAAAATATATGTAAAGTCTTCAGAGCTAGTGCTAGCATATAGTATGTGTTAACAACGCAAAATAAAGTTCATGTTATTGTTAAGCCACTTAGCACCAGGAAATAACTTCAGCAATTTACTAGTTTAAGAGCACTACTGGTTTTCCATACTAATCAGGAAAACAACCAGAACACTGTCTCTCTGCCATCGCTTGGGGGAACATTCCACTGTTTGTTCATTATTTTACGAAATCCTTTTGTGTTAAAATTGTTCTTTTAGGCTCTGTTCTGAAGCTATTTGGTACTTCAACCCCGGGTTGATAACTCTTGGCAATCGAATTACACCAAATGCCAAAGCTTCACCCTTCCACTGGCTCATCCCGAAAGAAAAATACAAGTTGAGCGCAGGGCTGATAGGCAGATCCTGCGGGCGACAAGGGCTCAGGTCGAGCTCGGGCTCGCGGGGACCCACACTTTTGCCTGTCCCTGAACGCGTCCCTGGGCTCGGGGCCAAACTCCAGACCCTGAAGCGGTGTTTATATAACCTTGCCACCCGCTGCCCCTCGGCCTTAGAGCTGGCTCTGCCGCCCATCGCCGACACTGCGTCTCGCCGGGCGACCGCAGTTTGGTCTGCATCTACACTCTGCGCGCACGCACACGCACACACACACACACACACACATATACACTCACGGCAGCCCTCGTCACCGACCTGCTCCCGCGAGTCCGACGTGCGCCAGCAGGGATGCTCCGAATTTTCTCGGGTGGCACCTGTCGCCTCGGCTGTTCTGACCGGTCTGGAGCCTCGCGCTGTCTTTAAAAACATCCCCCGCCCGGCCCGTCGCCCTGCGGCCTCCGCCGGCTTTGCATGAAGGCTGGTGCTTTCCTTTCAGTACTTAGGGGATCTCCAGCGGTAATAACCACACATACTTCCGCTTAATGAGTGGCTTGGCAAACCGGCTTGGGGATTTCCATAACCCTAAAAGAGTGACTATTTCTTAACTGTGCCATAAGAGGGTAGCATTTACGGAAAGACCTTTGCTTCATTGTTCATGGGTCAGAGGAAATCCTGGTAACTGGTGTTAGAGAAGATGATCATCGGTCAACCTAACTGGAAAAAGTCAAATCCTCCAGCCGCCCACCCTCACACTGCATGTTAAAAAAAAAAAGCTAGGTTTTTATGTCTTCTACTACACCTACAAAAAAGCACAGTATTTTAGAAAAGACACTGAAACGTTGTGAAATCTTTCTAATTATTTTTGCATTCTATTCTACACAAGAAAATGTATGAATGGAAATGTGGGGGTCTGGGAAAGCATGTGAAAAATTACAAAATTTGCCTTTTCTCTTTTTTACTGTGTTAAAGATTGTTATTACCTTATTAGTTTCCTAGTATTTTTTTCCTTTTTTCCCAATTTTTTGTCTGTTTGGTTTGTTAGTTGGTTGGTTGTTTTTGTAAGTAGGATGGAAGGGTGGCCTTGGCTCTTAAAAAATTTTTTTTCTTTAGTCTTTTGTTCACAGGGCAGGCCTCTAAGTTACAATGACATTTTCATGTAAACCTGGAAGTCTTTGAGTCTGACTGCACTGCCAGCTTTTCCTCAATGTTCCCTTCCTAAGCTATAAATTTAGACAACTTTTTTACATGCCATGATAACAGATGGTTAGAGGAAGGAGCTTATCTGGTTTCCCTGTCTTCTGGTAGATCAAAGATTAGGTGTGAACCAAAAGAAGAACCCATATGCATTATTCAGGGCATCACCATCCTGTGAAAACAAGAAAAGCACTCAGTCTATTAATTTGGCTGCCCATAATAGCTAGAGTTCCAGTTAGAATTATATCAGAAAGACAAAGTGTACCTATCAGGTGGAGATTTCAACCAACTTTTAGGTCTGTTTAGTTCAAGAGCTTTCTAAACCACTTTCAACTCACACTTGAGATTATCTAAAATATTTTGTAGCCTTTATGCTTTTTTTTTATCATGTGCCCAGCAAAAGAATTTCAAGAAACTCTATATTCCCTTGCACATTTTAAACTTACTATTAAAAAATGGTAAAAGTTGTCATCCTTGCAAGGTATCTCTATGGCCACTGGGTCTCGATCCAGAATTGATGCAGGCAGCTGGTCCACACACACCCCTTTTGTGTCATAAGGGATGCCACTCCCTCCCCAACTAGGCACAGCTATCCCAGCAGGCGTGAATTGGGTGCCATGAAACATACAGACTTTCACCAGGCAGTCCCCAGTGAATATTTACATATGCTGAGGGCAAAAAGGGAAGGAATATGCAGGCCACCACTGTCTGCTAGGGGATGTGTTTTTCCTCAAGGCACCCCTGAAAAGGAAGACAGCCCATATTCATCATTTATTCTAGGAGCCAGGCTAACACATCTAGTTCTGAGCACAGGGCTTATTTGTGGGTCTCAGGGCAAGGCAGCAGGCTGTGCTAAGTAGAGGATCAGCCTGTCGTCTACTACGTTATCTCTAGTTTGCCAGTCTTTTTCTGTCAGTGTATGAACAAGGTATAAGATATTTGTGTGAGAGGGTTTTCCACCCCATTTCTGGCTTGGAACTTCGATAGCTCCTAACATTTGTGTATTCCCAATATCCTATTGTTAAATAATCAACTTAAAGTATTTTCCCTTGAGGGTAATTATAATAAAAAGATTTTTTTTTCTGGAGGAAATGTCACATAATAATAATGTGGTAACAAATTCAGTTCCAGCCTAATGCTATTTCACTATAACGTTTTACATTTTTAATTAAAGAAATAGATACAGATTCTACTCAGGAATCCAGAACTAAAAGTGAAAGTGAAATCTAAAAGAGGGAACATGCCGTTCTGATTCCAAAGTATCAGAATAAATGCTGGGGATTTCCTAGTCTGTTGACAACTTCATATCATATCACATAAAATACAAGTAGACCAACCTTGAACAAGAGCTTATGAAGAAATTTACAAAGAAATAAATTTTAATAGACCTGTCCCCAATGTGATGAAGTTTACCCCTTATAAGTGGTGGCTTACTTTTAATTTTTATTATCCTGAGAATTATTTAATGAGCTATAACTTACATAATCTAAAGTACAGAATTCTTAAGTCTACCGCTTCATGAATTTTTTTTAACATGGGCAGACACCGGGAATCGAACCTGGGTCCTCTGGCATGGCAGGCAAGCATTCTTGCCTGCTGAGCCACCATGGCCCACCCCTGCTCCATGAATTTTGACAAATGTATACTTGTGTAACCATCAGTAAGATCAAGATGAAAAATATTTTCCATAACCTCATAAAATAACTTCATTTTCTTTTCTAGTCAATACCAACAAACTTTCCAACCCTGGTCCCATCACTATTCCAATTTCTCTCATCATAGCTATGGTTTATCTGTTCATCTGTTCCTGTACTTCACACAGATGTTGTCTGTACTGGTTTGTATCTGGCTTCTTTCATCCAATATATTTTTAGTTTCATCCACACTTTGTAGTGTGTATCAGTAGTTTGTTTTATTGCCACATAGTATTACACTGTGTGAACAAACTGTAATTTGTTTATTCATTCTACTGCTGATGGACTTTTGGGTTGTTTCCTGATTCAATCCCTTTTGAGAGTAAAGCTATGAACCTCTTAGTTCAAGTCTTCTGCAGATATATGGATTCATTTCTGTGGGGCAATTCCATTTCTGTGGAATTGTTGGACCATTGGGTAGGTATGTTTATTACTATGAGGAAGTGACAAAAGTTTTACAAAATTTATGACATTTCACACAGCCACCAACAATGTATGAAAATTCTAGTTTCTATCCATTATTGACAAGACATAGTGTGGTCAGAGAGGATTGTGGGAAAATGGCAGAATGGGAAGTTCCAGGAATCAGTCCTCCAACAGAACAACTATTAAACTGGCCAAGAACTGTCTGAAACAGCTATTTCAAAACTCTGGAGTCCTGTATAACACTATGCAACATCCAGGGAAGAGAGGGAGGAAGAGGCTGGCAAAGTGTGATATGTACCAATGAATTGCACTTTCTGCATGAATTGCACTTTCCACGTGGTGGCTACTATTGCCCACCCCGCAATATTGCAGCTGGAAGCAATGAGATGCTCAAACCCAGGCCCTGGTGCAATGTGCTGACAACAGGGTGGGATATGTAGATATAGTTCCCCAAAAGCTAGGGATGTGTGATCTGATTACTGATTACTACTTTTGATTAGCTACTTCAGATCACTGGGGGCCTGGTTTTGAGGGCATCGATTATTCCAACCCACCTGCAGCAAATAGCTGAAGGACTACATTTGCTGGGCAGGTGCAGAGTTAAAAAAAATCACAGTTTTAGGGAGCTGTGGGAGTGCAAACTCAATTTGCAAAGACAATGAAAGGTGTTTTTGCTTACTTTTGTTAGCTCCTGACATACAAGAAAATAGCATTTATATCACTAGTTGGATACAAACTCAAGAAACAGACATCTCAGAAAATAAACCACAGTGTTAACATTTTAAAATATTAAAATGTAAAGTATGCAAAAAAAAAAAAAGATTACAAGACAAAGAAACAGGAAGTGATGGTCCACCCAAAGGAAGAAGATAAAAATTCAGAAAACATCAATGAAAACCAGACAATGGACAGACTGGACAAAATTTTTTTTTTTTTAGTGTTCTTTAATATGCTCAAGGAGAAGAAGGAAAATAGGAAGGAAGGAAGGAAAGAAGGAAATGAAAGAGAGAGAGAGAAAGAAAGGAAGGAAGGATATCAGGGAAAATTCAATATACTCAAGGAGATGGAGGTAAATATGGAGAAAAACTAAATGATATAAGGAAAACAATGAATGGACAAAATGAAAATTTCAATAAGAAGATAGAAATTTTAAAAAGGAACCAAATAGAACTATTGTAGTTGAAGACCATAATGACTGAAATGAAAAATTCCTAAGAGAGTTTCAACAGTAGAAGAAGAAAGAATCCATTGAACTCAAAGACAAGACAATTGAAATGAGTCTGGGTAAGAAACAGAAAGAAAAAGGAATTATAAAAAGTGAAAATAGCCTAAGAGACGAGTGGCTCACCAATCAAACATACCCATATATGCATTATGGGAGTCCCAAAAGGAGATGAAAGAGAGATAGGGACAGAAAGAATGTTCAAGGAAATCTGAGAATTTTCCAAACTTAGCAAAAGATGTGAATATGCAGATCCAAGAATCCCAGAGAATGCCACACAAGATAAACTTCAAGAGAAACACACCCATCACATACTGTCAAATGCAAAGGACTTGGAGAGAGGTCTGAAAGCTGCAAGAATAAAGCAACGTATTATATAGAAGGGAGTGCCAATTAGATTAAGTGCTTATTCATTAAAAACCATGGAGGCAAGAAAGTCCTGGGTTGAAATATTTAAAGTGCTGAGAGAAAACAATTGCCAACCAAAATTTTTATATCTGGCATAACTTTCTTTGAAAAATGAGGGAGAGATTAGCACATCCCCAGATAAACAAAAGCTGAGGGAGTTCATCACCACTAGACCTGCCCAATGAGCAATGCCAAAAGGAGTTATTCAGACTGAAATGAAAGCATGCATGGCTGTGTTTCACAGCATCATAAAGAAAGACCTCTGGTAAAGGTAACCATTTGGGTAACCATAAATGTCACACTAATGTATTGTATTTTTTGTTGGTAACTCCGCTTCTTACTTCCTACAAATGCTTAAAATACAAATGCATAAAAGTAATAATATAGCTATGGTTTTGGACATACAATGTACAAAGACAGAAATGGTAACAAACATGTAGGGGCATAGGAAAAGTGTATACATATGGTGTTGAAGTCAAGTTGGTATCAAACTAAATATGATACATTTGGGTTGTTTAGTTTTCACACATGGTAACCACAAGGAAAATATATGAAAAATATATATCCAGATAGAAATGAGAAGACACTTAATATTGTACTAGGCAGAAAAATCAAATACATATAAAAGTAGCATAGACAGAAGAATTGAGGGGCCTACAAACACTGAATAGCAAAATGGCGGTAAAAGGTCCTGTATTATCAATAGTGACTTTAAATGTAAATGAATTAAAATCTCCAGTCAATTCCAGGGGTGTAAATTTCCATGGCAACGTGGAACAAGACTCCTGGGATAAGCATCACGGGATTGAGAAAGCCTTCTTGACAAAAAGGAAGAAGAGAGAAATGAGACAAAATAAAGTTTCAGTGGTGGAGAGATTTCAAACAGAGTCAAGAGGTTATCCTGGAGATTGTTCTTATGCATTATATAGATAACTCTTTTTAGTTTATGGTACATTGGAGTGGCTAAAGGGAAGTACCTGAAACTATTGAACTGTGTTCCAGTAGCCTTGATTCTTGAAGACAATTGTGTAACTATATAGTGTTTACAATGTGCCCGTTGTGATTGTGAAAACCTTGCATCTGATGCTCCTTTTAATCCAGGGTGTGGACAGATGAGTAAAAAAATAATGATAAAAATAAATAAATAATAGAAGGGGATAAAGGGTAAAAAAATGGGTGGATTGAAATGCCAGTGGTCAGTTACAGGGAGGGGCAAGGTATATGGGATGTATGAGTTTTTTCTTTTTTTTTTGTATTTCTTTTTCTGGAGTGATACAAATGTTCTAAAAATGATCATTGTGATGAATAAACAACTATGTGATGATATTGTGAGCCATTGATTGCATACTATGGATGGACTATATGTATGTAAAGATTTCTCAATAAAAATATATATTTAAAAACTCTCCAGTCAAAAGGCAGAGCTTGCCAGAATGAACAAAACAAAAACATAATCCAACTGTAGGCTGTCTGCAAGAGACTCATCTTAAATTAAAACATACAGGTAGGTTGAAAGTAAAAGAATTGAAGAAATATACCATGCTAGTAGTAGCTGAGCTGGGATAGTTAACTAATATTAAACAAAATAGACTTTAGGTCAAAGACAGTTATGAAGGACAAAGAGGGTCACTATATACTGATAAAGGGGTCAATTCAACAAGAAAACATAACAATTATATATGTACCTAGCAGCAGAGCCCAAGAATATATGAAACAAATACTGATAGATTTGAAGAGAAAAATAGATGTTTCTATATTAATATTAAGAGATTTCAATACATCACTTCAATAATGGATAGAACATCCAGACAGAAGATCAACAAGGAAACAGAAGAATTTAATTATACTCTAAACCAACTGGACCTAATAGCTATATATAAAACACTTTGCCCAACAACAACAGAATGCACATTCTTCTCAAGTGCACATGGATGATTCTCCAGGAAGGACCATACCTTAGATCATAAAACAAATCTCAATAAATTCATAAATATTGAAATGATGCAATGTATCTACTCTGACCACAAGCGAATGAAGCTGGAAATGGAAACTTCACAATTTTGTGAGAATTAAACAACAGACTTTTAAGCAACCAATAGTTTAAAGAGGAAATCACAAGGGAAATTAGAAAATATCTTGAGGTCAACGACAATGAAAATACAACATACCCAAACTTGTCGGATACAACAAAAGCAGAGTTGAGCTAAGAGTTAAAAAGCAGAGTTAAGCTTTAAGCGCTTAAATTAAAAAAGAAGAGAGACTTCAAATCAGAGACATAATCTCTGTATATATAAGAAATAGAAGTTCTCAATAAACCAATAAGTAGCAAAAAGGCTGAATCAGTCATCAGAAGCCTCCCAACAAATGGTGTATGGAAATGCAACAAATGCGAACTTGGGACTCTAGTTAACACAGTCAGTTTCTTTCATTCATTGTAACAAAGCTAAACCTCAACAAGAGGGGGATGTAGGGAGGGGTATGGGATTCTTGTTATTGTTGTTGCCCTTTGTCTTTTCTCCTCTTCTTTCTTTGCAGAAGAAATGGAAATTTTCTCACTTATGCATAACTGTGTGATTTTATCAAGAACCAATGATTGTTTACTTAGGACAGATTTTAAGTGTGTGAATAGAACTGTTTAAAAAATAAACAGAAGGAAACAAGTGCTGGGAGAAGAGGTGAAGAGAGAGAGACAACTATACACTGTTGGTAGGGAAAGTAGAATGGTGCAGCCCATCTGGCGGGCAGCATGGTGGTTCCGCAGGAGAATAGGTATAGTGTGGCCACAGGACTGTGCAACCCGGTTATTAGACAAAGACTTGGAAGAATGGAAAACAAGGACGTGAATAGGCATCTGCACCTGGTGTTTATGGTGGCATTATTTATGATTTGCAATGGATGGAGGTAGCTTAAGGGTACTTCAACTGATGAAAGGCAAACTATGGTGTTTACATATAATGGAATATTCAGCGGCTATAGGAAGAAATGAAATCATATGGCATATAACTGGGTGAATGAACCTTGAGGATATTATGTTGAGTGAAATAAGCCAGAAAAAAAGGAACAAATAATGTATGGTCTCACTAATATAAACTAACTGTAATAAGCAAACTCGGGGAATTGAATTAAAGTGCACAGGTTATCAAGGGATAGAGAGTAGACAGAGATTGGGCAGTCGATGACTAGGAGTACCCAGTGTTCAAATAATGCTCAGTGTAAAGGTTCCTAGATTGTAAGCTCTTATAGCAGTCACATCTATTCCTGAGTTTAACTGATATTTCTAAATTCTGAGATGCTGACCTCTTTGTGTATAAACTGGTAGCTCCCTGGACCATTGGGTGTCTGTGTGGCACTGAGACTCAGAGTTCTGCAGCTCTGAAAGTCAGCATTACTCCACACAGTAACTGGTAAAGAAGTTGAAAAACAGATCAGGCTCCAATCAGAGATGTGAATGAAAAAGGCCGTGGTTAGGACTAAGGTAAATCAGAATATAGGGTAAAGGATGATATTGTCTATATTTTAAACCATCAACTTCTTTTGAGACCAAAGGGAGGGACCAAATTTTCTGTAGCATGCTATCTGATTTAACCTGCCTGGTCAGCTTTTTAAACAATGTAATTACGTGGAAACTTGAATCAGAAATGAGATCTTATTATTCTTTACTGGTTAATGTAATATCTGGATACATTCCAGAGTATTTAGGGTGGAAAATTGAAATGTATTTGCAAAGTCATCTTGAGGGGCTGGGGAAAAAGATGTAACTATTAAACTTTCCCACCTGGGGAATTCCAGGCTTTCGGGACTCCCAATTTAATAAGCCAAACCCTCAATCTTAAAAGCTTGCCCTTATGAAACTTATTTCTGCAATGGCAAAGCTAAGCCTGTACGTAATTATGCCAAGAGTCACACCCAGAGAGCCTCTTCTTTTGTTCAGATTTGGCCTCTCTCTTTAAACCAACTCTACAAATATACTCACTGTTCTACCCCCTATGTGGGACATGACTCCCAGGGAGGACTCTGGCCCTGGCCTCATGGAATAGAAAATGCCTTCTTGACCAAAAGGGGGAAGAGAAATGAAACAAAATAAAATTTCAGTGACTAGGAGATTTCAAATACAGTTGAGAGGTCATTCTGAAGGCTACTCTTATGTAATCTTTAGCCAGATACTTCAGACTATCACAGTGCACCATCCCCCAACCAACAGTATTCCTGAAAACCCCAGGGAGTGCCCTGGTCTCTATATAAGTCTCTATAAAAGTTTTTCTTAGTTAGTTTATATTTTCAGAAACTTAAGTTCTCCAGATTGATCCTATGCCAGATAAGCCCTAAAACCCAGAGGTACCAGACTTTCCAAGAATATTAACCAGTTTCATTCCTCTAACCCATAAGGTCGACACCCCTTTGCAGCAAGAACAAGTTAAAATGGTCATTGCCAAGATAGCCCTGAAAATTAAGAGAATAATCAAATGAGAGGGAGAAGGTATAGCTGAGAAATTAGGATTTAACAAATGACTGTGACCACTGATTCATTATATAGATATTCCTTTTTAGTGTCCAATGTTCTAGACTATCAGAAGGAAATACCTGGAATTGTTGAACTATAATGCAGTAGTCCTGATTTTTGATAATGCTTGTATAAATACATTGGAAAAAAAGAAAAGAAAAGAAAAAGTCAGTTGCCTGTGTTTATATGGATCTACCTCTGGATGTTTTGTTCCGTTCCACTGATATACATATGTATATATATATATATATATATATATATATATATATATATATATACACATATATCTGTCAAGACTACATGTCTTAGTTAACCTACCTCTATTCTAAAAGTCTTAAAATTGGGCAGACTGAAATACTAGTGGTCAATAAGAGGGAGGGTTAAGAGGTATGGGGTGTTTGGGGTTTTCTTCTTTTAATTTCTTCTTCTGGAGTAATGCAAATGTTCTGAAAATGGTCATAGTGATGAATGCACAACTATGTGTTGATACTGTGAACCATCAATTGTATACTTTGGATGGATTGTATGGTGTGTGAATATATTTCAATAAAATTACATTAAAAAAAAACTCATAACAAAGATAAGCCCAGGACCAAATGGCTTTACAGGGGAATTTTACCAAACATTCCAAGAAGATTTAACACCAATCCTAACCAAACTCTTCTACAAATTGAGGGGAATAACTCCCTAATTCATTCTATGAGCTCAACATTACCCTCATACTACAGCCAGATAAAGATACTACCAGAAAAGAAAAGGATAGATTAATATGAACATAGATACAAATATCTTCAACAAAAGATATTTTATGTAGCAAGTCTAATCCAACAGCATATGAAAAGAATTATATGCCTGATCAAGTGGAATTTATCCCTGCTACACAAGAGTAGTTCAACATAAGAAAATCAGTTGAGGTAAAACACCACATGAACTGAATGAAGGGGGAAAAAAAAGATCATTTTAATCAATGCAGAAAAGGCATTTGACACTGTCCAGTACCCCTTCTTGATAAAAAATACTTAGGAAGTAGGAAGAGAAGGAAATTTCGGCAACATGATAAAAGAACATAGATGAAAAGACTACAGCTAACATCATACTTAATGGTAAAAGAAAGGAATCTTTTCTGTCTAAATCAAGAGCAAAACAAGGATGCTCACTGTCACCACTGTTATTCAATATTGTTCTGGAAGTTCTTGTCATAGCAAATAGGCAAGGAAAAGAAAAGGCAACAAAATTGGGGGGGGGCCATGGTGGCTCAGCAGGCAGAGTTCTCCCCTACCATGCCAGAGACTGAGTTCGATTCCCGGTGCCTGCCCATGCAATGAAAAAAAAAAAAATTGGAAGGAAAGAAGTAAAACTTAACCTCTTTTCAGATGACATGATACTATATACAAAAATCCTGAAAGGGCGGTACAATGGTGGCTCAGTGGCAGAATTCTTGCTTGCCATGCTGGACACCCGGGTTCGATTCCAGGCACCTGTCCATGCAAAAAAAGAAAAAAAAGAAAAAGAAAAAGAAGGAAAAAATCAACAACAAAGCTCGTACAGCTAATAAATGAGTACAACCAAGTGGCAGGATTCAAGATCAAGACACCAAAATCAATAGTATTTCTACACACAATCATGAACAATAAGAAGGAAAAATCAAGAAAAAATTCCATTTACAATAGCAACTAAAAGAACCAAATATCTAGGAAAAAATTTAAGAAAGGATATAAAGGACTTCTACATAGAAATATTGCTAAAAGAAATCAAAGACTTAAATAAATGGAAGGACATTATATGTTCACATACTGGAAGACTAAATATTGTTTAGATGTCAGTTCTACCCACACTGATTTACTGATTAATGCAGTTCCAATAAAAATTCCAACAATGTTCCTTGCAGAAATGAAAAAGCCAATCATCAAATTTATATGGAAATACAAGAGGCCCCAAATAGCCAAAAACATTTTGAAAAAGAATAATGGGGTTGAAGGACTCACATTCCCGATCTTAAAACTTACTACAAAGAATTGCAAAGAATTCTCACCTGCCATGCAGGAAACCCAGGTTTGATTCCAGGTTCATGCACTTCCAACCCCCCCAAACAAACAAACAAGCAAAACAAACAACCCAAAGTTCAACAAATTGTGCTGCAATAATGGGATACTCACATGGAAAAAATAATGAAATATGACCCCACCATACAGTATACAAAAGAAAAGAAAAAAAAAAAGCCACAGTAATGAAAACAGCATAGTATTGGCACAAGGACAGACATATAGACGAATGGAATCAAAGTGACAGCCCAGAAATCAACCCTTACATTTATGGCCAAGTGATTTTTGACAATGGGGCAAGACCATTCAATTGGGAAAGAATGGTCTCTTTAACAAATGGTGCTGGGAAAACTAAATCTCCATTTGTGAAAGAACGAAGGCTCCCTATCTCATACCTTATACAAAAATCGACCTAAAATGGATCAAAGACTTAAATATAAGAGCCAGAACCATCAACTTTTAGAAAAAAATTGTAAGGAAGCATCTTCAGGACCCTGTGTTAGGCAATGGTTTCTTATTCTTTCTACCCAAAGCACAAGCAATGAAAGAAAAAATAGGTAAATGGAACCCCATCAAAGTTAAAACTTTTGCACTTTAAAGGACTTTCTCATGAAAGTAAAACAACCAACACTATTGCAAAAATATTTGGAAACTTATGTATCCAATAAAGGTTTAATATCCAGAATATGTGAAGAAATCCTTCAACTTACCAAAAAGACACACAACCCAATTTAAAAACAGGAAAAAGATTTGAATAGACATCTCTCCAAAGAAAATATATAAATGGCCCAAAGTCACATGAAAAGATGCTCAACATCATTAGCCATTAGGGAAATGTATATCAAAACTACAATGAGATTCACACTCATTAGAAAGGCTACTATTAATAAAACAGCAAATTGAAAGTGTTGGAAAGGATGTGTAAAAATAGGAATGTTTGTTCATTGCTGGTGGGAATGTAAAATGGTGCAGCCACTGGAGTAGACAGTTTGACAATTCCTCAGAAACTTAGGTATAATTACCATATGATCTAGCAATCCCACTTCTAGGTATATACTCCAAAAACTGAAAGCAGAGATTTGAATAGATATTTGCATACTGATGTTCATAGCAGCATTATTCATAGTTGCCAAACATAGAAACAACCCAAGTGTCCATCAACTGATGAATGGATATACAAAAATGTGGTATATACATACAATGGAATATTATTCAGCTATTAAAAGGAAGCTCTGATTCATCTGACCACATGGATAAACTTTGAAGACATGTTGAGTGAAATAAGCCAGATACAAAAGGACAAATATTATATGATCTCCTGATGTGAAATAATAAGGATAAGTACCTCGTAGTGTTAGAATATAGGTTACCTAGGTATGTGGCAAGAAAATAGAATAGGGAGTTAAGGCCTAAAATGTACAGAGTTCTTGTTTGGAGTGGTGGAAATGCATTGGTAATGGATGGTGGTCATGGTAATACAACACTGTGAACATAATTAACAGCACTTGAAATTTATATCTGAATGTGGTTAAAAGTAGGAATGTTAAGTTGTATATACGGTAATAGAATAAATTTTTTAAAAATCCATGAAACTGAATTACATAAACAGTGAACCCTAAGTTAAACCATGAACTATGGTTAATAGTACATTTATAAAAATGTGCTTTCAATTGTAACAATTTTACCACATCAATACAAGGTGTTAATAATAGGGTGGCATCAGGGAATCCTAATTTTTATACATGATTTTTCTATAAACCCACAATTTCTCTAATAAAAATTTGATTTAAAAAAAAATGATACTGTGTACCTGACGGAAGCAAATTGAAATTCTCTCTAGAGGAATGCACCCCCAAACTAGATCATAAAAACCTACTAACAGAGCCACAATAAATATGAAATTACACGTAAAAGTTGAAAAACATTAGAATCATCAACTATAAAAGGTAAAGAGAAGTACATTCTATATGCATCAAGAAATAAAAGACAGAAATGAAAATATGAGTAAGGAATAAGAGTTTATAAAAAATGAGCAGGCAGCTTTGTATGAGAACCAAGGAGAATTCTAGAAATTAAAAAATAAAATGAAGTTAAAACCTTAATGAAATAACTAAACTTCAGGTGAACAGAAAATTAGGTAACTGGATAGGAAATCTGAAGAAATTACGAGATTGAGCATAGCGAGAGGAAGAAACAAAAAAATGAAGGAAATTTTGAGAGACATCGGAAGACGGGTCCTATGTATGTTCAATTTGAATTCCAGAAAGAGAAATTAAGTGACTGGGGAAAAGTCAATAAACAGAGGCAGTGGCTGAGACATTTCCAGATATGTTGAAAGCTACCTCACTTCAGATTCAGTAATTTAAAGTGAGAATCACATCATTAGGCTGCAATCAAACCAGAATTACCAGTAAGTAATGAAGTACAGTTTACCTCTTAGACATATTTGAAAAATCATTTACAATCACCAATAAGTAGAACTTTCATTTCTCTACATGCATATTATGAAAATGAATGTGAAAAAGATTCGGAGCTATTTTACTAATAAAATCAGTTTATGGAAACCATTTCAAAAAATTTACTCGATTGTATTCTCTAACAGGTACTATGGTTTAAAATCTTATAATAATAAAAGAATATTCCCCTGGATGTTTGGTGAATATGCTGAAAAAATAGTTTTTAAATGTTTGGGAAGTAAAAGTCATTAGCCACTAATAAAGATCAGAAAATAGAAAAAAAATCAAATTCTTAATTTTTCGTTTCATAAAAATTCCTTTTGTTTTAGTCTGCAGATCAATTTAGAAAAATAAAATGTAATCTAATCCATGGCAAAAGGCATTGCTTAAAGAAAAAAAAATTCTAACTCATATACTGGTCTTATCCAAAAACATCTATAGAATTTTATGCAATATTTGAACAGAACTACTTAACTTTGTGTTAGCCTATTTTTATACTTAAGAATTCAAGAAAAAAAAGGAATCAGGAAAGGAAAAAGTTAGCAAATTTGCTTTTTTGGGTAGATTGAGAGACATATTTTTCTTAAAATGGAAAGCTTTGGTTTCTATAAATTTAAAGTAGAGTAGATTGATTTAGAAACAGAATATTACAATAAGGGAGTGTACTGATTTGAAACTGTTATTTACCCCAGCAAACCCATACTCTTTTAATCCAATCTTGTGGGTGCAGACTTATTGTGAGTGGAATCTTTTTTTTTAATTTTTATTAATAAAACCAATCAACATACAACACGAACATTCTTAACATATGAACATTCCATACTTGGTGTACAATCAATGGCTCACAATATCATCACGTAGTTGTATATTCATCACTGTGATCATTTCTCAGAACATTTGCATCTGAGTGGAATCTTTTGATTAGGTTGTTTCCATGGAGATCTGACCCCCTCAATTCAAGGTGGGTCTTAAACCACTTACTGGAGTCCTTAAAAGAGAAACATTTTGGAGAAACCACAGTTGCTTGGAGAGCAGACACAGAGCAGAGAGATGAAACCAAGCCACAGACATGTGGAGGTGCTAGGAAACAGACAAAAACTCAGAGAGGAGACCACTGGAACCAGGAACAAAACCCAGGAGCAAAGGGCCAGCAGACATCACCATGTGCCAGAGAAACCCCAGATATGATTGACCTTTCCTGAGTGAAGCTATCCTCTTGTTGATGCTTTAATTTGGACATTTTCATGGCCTTAAAACTGTAAATTTGTATCCTAATAAATCCCCTTTGTAAAAGCCAGTTCATTTCTGGTACAGTGCATTCCAGCAACTTTAGCAAACTAAAACAGGGAGTATTGAAATAGCCCTCATCCAGTGCAATTAGGAATGCAATCATTTTTGCTGTTCTGATGTCTAAAAAAAATTCTGAATGTGGCTGAGGTCGGTCATACCAATATGTAGGTATTTACCACGATGACTCAAAGTAAAAATTACAATATTCCAAGGAGTAAACCAAAAGTGATGAGCATTCATTAGTTATAGGCGCTCCAACTATTCAGAAATCTGATAGCAAACTCATTCTAAATGCATTCCACAAGAACTTTATTAGGAACATTGTCATAGATAACTCCTTAACTTTCCTCACCCATGAATTTTCATTCTTATAAGACAGAGAAAATGGTAAGACCCTGGCCCTCATTATAACCAACCTGGAAGTAACACAGATCTTGAGAGAAAGGGGCAACATTGCCATCACCTTTTTTTTTAATAATTTAATTTAATAATTCATTAAATATTTAATTTTTAATATATTTTTTTCTCTGAGAAGCAGACCCTGAGATGGAGATCACGTGCTGGTGGGTTGTAGGAGACACCACCTGTAAAGGAGTGAACAAGGCAGAACTGACTAGATGTACAAGTTGGATTATGAAGCAGTTGCAACAGAGGTCTTGGCTGGTCCCACAGAGAACTCTGAAAATGGGATGGCCTATTTCAAAGATGTCTGAAGTTGAAGGGGCCATACTAACCAGTGCTGGATGCAAGAGTCGGCTGGAGAAATCACAGGTGAGGCAGCTCCTTTCAGCTAAGTATAATTCCTTGGGAGAGTCTCAACTGGGAGTCAGTAGCAGCCAACATTCCCAGCAGCTGGGGGAATGACTGCCTCAAAGGCAAAGCGAGATCTGGCAGTGCAATCCAGCATCTATTACCACAGCCAAGGTTATGTAAGCCAAGGAAGAGAATGCTTGTTGGAGTCATACATCTACCCTATCCTCTGGGCAAGTACGTTTCAGAAAAACTGGCAAACAGATTGGGAAAAAAAAAAAAAAAACCAGAAACAATGGTAGATTCGGAGCTAGCAGAAGCATTCATTCATTCATTCAACAAATACTTTAAATGCATTTGCTCCTTGTTGAACATTGTACAAAATACTGCAGAAACAGTGAAGAAAAACACATAGTCCCAACTAGTGGCAGACTGGGGGAGGCTATTAGCACCTTGGGAAGGTTGTTTATCAGCATTTTTCCCAACCTCCATATGGTTATGTCACATCAGTAGCTTGAAATAGTCATAGTGGGCATATTTATACAATGAAATCGGATAATGTTATAAAACAGGGCTTCCCTCCTCTTCCCTCTCCTGCCCCCCTTGCTTCCACACCTGAGAGCCAGTTGTTAAACACTTACCAGCATAATACTGCCTCTTACTCTTAAGCTGACAGTCCGATAGGACTGAAAAATGTTAAAAACTGTCCATTCCAGTTCTGGCCCTTTGAAGTGGCTGCACATACCCACGTACTATACAATGTAAGGTGATTTCTAAACACTCCTAGGTTGTTTATGACAAGAGCTGTCCAATGGAAATGTAACAGGAACCATATATGTAACTTTAATTTCTCTAGCAGCCATATTTTAAGATGGTAAAAAGAAACAAATAAACTTCATTGTCATATACATGTTATTTAACTTGAAATATCCAAAATATTATCAATTCATGGGGTGCAAGCGTAGTTCAGTAGTAGAATTCTTGCCTGCCATGCGAGAAACTTGAGTTCAATTACTGGTCCTTGAGTTTCCTAAAAAAAACACAACCAACCAAACAAGCAGAAATTGAACAAATGGTGCTGCAATAACGGGATACTTGCATGAAAAATATTGAAATGTGACCCTATCATACAGCATACAACAACAACAACAAAAATATAATCAATCCAATATGTAATCCAAGACAAATATTTTACAGTTTTTGTACTACATTTTTAAAACCTGTGAATATTTTACACTTACAGCACACCTCAACTCAGATACTAGATTTTCATTGAAAATATTTTATCTGTATTTACATTTCACAAAATTCATAGTTGAAAAAGTAGATTTACACACCCCCAATTTTCCAAACATATTTAAAAGTTTTCCAAAAACTAAATTGAGCATAAAAAATTATTTTCTTTTAATATTTTCATCTACATTGACAAAAGTTGTTAATCTTTTTATAAGAATTGATTTGACTTTTAAGCAAAAGCATATCAATTTCAAAACTGTCAAAGCTTAGTAAATTTATAACACTTGTGTCAATTCAGTGTTAACATCAAATTCAAAGGAGTATTGCATAAATTGAAAAGCAACTCTAAATTTATCATTGGCAACAAAGTATTCTTCAAATTTTTATAACTTTTGCAATGAATTTATGTGGCAATGTCAATTAGGATTAAAATCTTCATGTTAATTCATGTTAGAAAAATGTTATCATTGATTTGTATTATAAAACATTTATATTTTAGCATTAATTCTCAGACCGCTAGAATATATCATAAACTAGCTGCCAGATTTTGTCTTCGGTTATTGTCTTTGATTATCAAGAGTTGCTTGAACTGGAGTTTGTAATAAAGTCAGACTTTGTAAAACTCTTAACAACTCTACAACTCAACCAATGAGCACTGAAAAAATAACACAAGATCACTGCATTCAGTGTCGTTCACTTCTTTCAATATTTTCAAAAACTGGTGCTGATTTATAGCATTTGCATATATGTACTGAACAATTTTAGCAACTGTATCCATAACACTTTCCACTGAATCTGCTTCAGAAAGCACAGCACAACTATTTTCAGTAGGTATCCTATGGTCGGACGAAGGCATACAGGAAACATCAGTCTCTTGCTTTAAAATGCCAATTACTCCAGATTCTGACCTAACATTGAAGCACCTCCATCATGAAAGATGCTAAATTTTTCACGTCTAACTGAAATTCTATGACAAACATAAAAGGTTCAACTATATTACACCTGGAGTTTGGCTTTTTAGGTGACAAGCTAAAGAAAAGTACTTACAATTTTTCTAATTTTGAGTCAATTGATCTTTAAAATGCTTAGAAAGGACTTATATTCTGTGGGCAATTGTTGGACAGCTAAATTGAAACTGAAACGAAAATGTCTAGTAAAATTAAAACTGAAAGTACGATATCATTTTTATTCTTTTCCTAAAAATTTTCTAACAGATTCTCTATACTGAAATAAACATTTGTTCTACTATGCCTCCAACTTTTCTTTTCTGTGGTAGGATTCAAACCATTTTATAGCTTTTGAATAAAGTTACAAACTTAGCTCCTGTTAAAAAATAAACTTTAAAATGTTTGTTAGATATTTAATTCTGATTTCAGGTGACATTTCATTTATTCCTATGCTGTTTTGATTATTGAGAGAAAACTTATCAAATTCACTATGTATTTTCTGAAAATGTCTCTAACATTGTCTACTTTATTATTTAAATTTTTTTTTTTACACAACAAACAAGCTTTTTAATTTTGCTCTGCCCCAGCAGATTGCTATTGTTATTCATGGTGAAGTCTTCCAATCTTTTTTGTTCTGTCCGGTTCTGACTATAGTACTAGCTTCTGCATCTCCTATTAATTCTGCATTACTAGCATGCCTTAGTTTTAAACTTAAAATTTCTTCCATACTTAATTTTTAAATTAGAGTAATAATTTTATTTTATTATTATTAAGGTAAGTATTTCAATTTAATCACCAATTACGTTTCACATAGCTATTACTGTAACTTGTGCAGTCTACATAAAATATTCCAATAAACACTTTAAAATGTTATGTTGGTGTGTAGGAAGAAACCAACCAGATCAGTGATGTGCTTATGTGTAATACTAGAAGTCACACACATGCTCAGCATGCATACTATAATGTCACAGTAGTAGCTTACAATAGTTAAAGTGAAATGGAGTCCTACCAAGACAGTATTTATGGTTTTTAATGGAAAAATATTTTCCTCTACCTTAGGTTTTAAATTTAAATATAAAATAATTAAACTGAAATTTGAATGGATGAATGGAGTGTTAAATAGAAAGATGAATAGATAGATGTATGGATAGATAAATGGATAATTAGAACGATAACAGCAAGTGCCAAAAGTGTCGAAAGTTGGGTGGGAGGTATGGGTTTTGTATTGTTTTTTGCAACTCTCCTGTTAAGTTTGAAATTATTTCAAAGTAAAATGTTAAGACATTCTAAACAGATATTAAAACTTCAGCTCCACCTATCAAAACTTGCCAACCCCCAACCAAAACTATTCCAACCAATCCTAAAGAATACCTAGGGCATTATATAAGATTCTACAAAGGCTCCATGCACTAGGGTAACTTTCCAGAAACCTACAACCTCCAGATGGGTCCCCAGACCAGATAAGTCCTGCAATACAGAGGGACCAGCCTCTCCAGAACATGAACTAGTTCCATTCCCCTATCCCAAATTATCGACAGTCCCTTCCAACATGAGAAAAGTTAGAATGGGCATAACCCGAATACCCTAAAGAGTGGGAGAAAGATCAAAGGGGACGGTGGAGTTATGCAGAGAAGGTAGGGTTTAACGAATGAGTATGATTGCTGAATCATTATACTGATACTTCTTTTGGTCTCCAAGATCTTAGAGCAGCTAGAAATAAAAACCTAAAATTGTGGAATTGTAATGAATACGAATTCTGAAATCTGTTCTATGACTAATTGTTGTGATGTGCTTTAAATTTATTACTTTTTTGTATATGTTTTATTTTTCACAAAAGAGAAAAAAAGCCAATTGTGATGATAAATGCACAGCTATATGATGATGTGAACCATTGATTGTATACTTGGATGATTACATGGTATGTGAATATATAAGATATATCAATAAAACATTTTTAATTAAAAAAAATTGAAAGCTTCAGCTCCTCAGTAGCACTAACCACATTTCAAGTATTCCATGGCTCTTGTGGCTAGTGACACCATATTCAACACAATTACTTAGATTGTGCTTGCTTTGTCCTGGGTTGCTTTTGAACCCCAATTTTATTTTCTCTTTGTCTGCTGTGCAATGGACTCTTTTCCCTTCCTAAAGGACATTAGCTTGGATTCATCCTGTTGTCCCTCACTGCTCTCAACTAAGTCAGGCTATCATGCTCTACCTACAGCTTTTTGGTCTCGTCATCCATTAGCAGCTACTCGGGTAAGGCTTCCTCAGACCATCCCAAGTCCCCTGCAAGGTGGGGTGAAGGAGATGGGGCAAGCATTAAGCAGGAAATGGAGATCAAGATAATTGATGAGGCTGTAGAAAAAACAAATAGTAATTCTAAATAATTCTTTTTTCTTGTGATAGCATACATATATAATATAAAATTTGCATTTTTACCACTTTTATGTGTACATTTCGGTGGCTACAATGTTGTTGACGACACCTACCATTAATAAAAACTTTTCGTCATCCAAAACAGAAGCACTTTATCCATTAAGCAATAATTTCCCCTCACTCCAGTCCCTGCTAACCTCTAATCTACTTTCTATGCATTTGCTTATTCTAGATACTTTGTATAAGTGGAATATTACAATATTTGTCCTTTCGTGTATGTCTGGCTTATTTCACTTAGCATAATGTTTTCAAGATTTATGCATGTTGCAGCATGTATCAGAACTTCATTCCTTTTTATGACTGTGTAGTATTCTGTTGTATGGATATACCACATTTTGTTTATCAATTCATGTATTGATGGACTGTTGGGTTGCTTTCACCTTTTGGCAATTGTGAATAAAGCTGCTATGGACATTGCTGTGCAAGTTCTATTTGAGTCCCTGCATCCAGTTCTTTGGGGGTGTATACCTAAGAGTGGGTCTAAATTATTCTTGTTTCTTGTCTTGGATAAATGACTTTCAAAATAAAAAAACAAAAAACCTGCAGAAGATATTACTTAGCCAATGGCATCAATTATTTTTTAAAATCAAACAAAGTATGGAAGAATTGAAACACTGATTTTCAAAAGGGGGAAGAAGGGAGAGTCTGCTGATAATTCACATTAAATAAATTTCATAACCATCTTAAGCAAAATTCTAGTGTAAATTAGCTAAATAGCAACATGCTAACTTTTAGAAAATGAAATACTAGTTGCCATGAGAAAGCTTGCAATCATAAGGAACAATCTGGGCCCAACTAACCCCACTTCCTGTTTTGATAAGCCTAGAGACTTACGAGATGATGAATTCAGATGTCTGAATTTCATCAAAGCATTTGACAACACCTTTTATGATATCTTTATGGTGAATTGGAAACGCGTTGGATGATGGTGTAAGTGGCATCAATTTGTACCTAGAAGTTTAGTACAACTTGATACTTGTTCAACAGACCCTTTTCACCTTGCAGAAGATTTTGACAAGTCTTCAGAGAGAGGATGTTTCAGGTCTGATTTCACATCTATCCTTTACAAAATTTTCATGAATATCATTGACTGGATGAAGACACTGCCCATCATTTTTACAAATGGCAGAAATCTGGAACTGGTAGGCTGTAAATTAGATAATAATACCCTTAGAATTTAAGATCTCAACGTCTGAATTTATTTCACCAAGGCATAAAATAGCCTAAGGTTAGAATTACAGAGATGAGGCTTTATCGTATAACCTGTATTTACCTGGTCAGACCAGTTTGGGATGGAGTAAGAGGGATGTGGGGAGTGGTGTAGTCACAGGAAAACAGTCATGATAATAGCAGTCTCTGATTACTGTAATTACTGGAATTCCAGACCTCTGCCAATCCCTTACTCTGGGCAGCGCCCAGGGAGGCTCCTCCATTGATCTGGCATTACTGCACTGTGACCTCTGCTCCTGCAGGGTGACGGCTGTCGTTGGTGCCCCTCCTACTGTGGCAGAGTCCCAGCAGCTCCTCTGTCCCTCTGTCCTACCTTATGGCACTGAGGCTGTGGGAAGGAATCTGCTCCCACCAGAGTTAGTGTTCAGTCTCTTCTGTGCCATGCAGAATGGTGATCTTCAAATCCAAACAAAAGAAAAAGTTTTCTTGCTGAGAAAGAGTTAACTTCTTCAACTTCTCGTTTGCTTTATTGGAGGGCCATAGGGCTCTCTCATTGCTGTTTGCACTCATGGATGTAAAAACATCTACAAACTGACAGCTCACAAATTTACATCTCTAGTCCCTATCTCTATCCTGATGTTTATTTATTTTTCTTTTTAGTACTTATCACTACATAACATAGCATGCATCTTTTCTTTGCTTGGTCTATGGCCCAACGGAAGTTATGTCCCGTGAGAGAAAGGACTTTGTATTCCCAGTTCACAGGACAGTGCCTGGCACATGTAGCCAATAAATAGTTGTTAGGTAAATAAATGAATTAAAAGTTTACTTTAATATGTTGAACTTCCTAATCACAAGCGTTCCTAAATAGAAAGGACTTCCCCCCAAAGACACTGAGTTTCCCATGACTGAAGATATCTACTTGTCAGGAGTATTGGGTAAAACATTCAGCTACTGACAAGAAGCAGGAAGGGAAACAGAAGAGATTTTAGTTTTGCATGAAATGTGATTATTATAGTAGTAAAGCTACAAATGTAGTTGTTTTTTTTCATAATCAAAGTTAAACCTGGAAGTGATGGATCGAGTTTGTTGTGTGTTTTTTAAGTAAAAAAAAAATACAGAATTTATAGCTTTGTGGAATTTTCACTTTTCTTTCTTTATATTAACATAGCTACAAAGACTATGAAATTCCAAAAAAGAAACTGAAATATTTTGAAGTCAACTCAGAGCACAATTTCAACAGAAGTATGAAACCGGGTAGTGTAGTTTAGTTACTAAAGGTCAAGATATTTGGGGGGAATTTTCGGTGTTTTTTTTAAATATTAGCTTTTCACAAAGTTTCGTATTTTTAAATACCTATGTGAACTATAATTGTCCTTGCAATTAATTGCTTTGTATATAGCCTCCAGCTCAACATTACACTGACAATATTTAGACAGAAATGCTAATGGAAGAGTCTTGTGCTAAATCATATCTGTCTGATAGGAAGAATAGAAGATGTGACATTACACAATTAGTACAAAAGAAAGAAAGCATGGCCCTACTTGAGGCTGGAAAATACTGAGAAGAAATCTGGTTCTTCCAATGGAATTTCCTGCATGTTATTGTATGTACATCAGGTGTCTGTCCTTGTATTAGAGTGAGAAAGTTTAGAATACTGTTATGAATATTTTCTGTTTGACGTGGTTCAGAACTGGACATAAATTAATTTGGTGCTTCCCTAGTGAGGGCAGTCTTCCCAAGTTCTTTTAAAGAAATGTCTCCAGAAGATTTTATTGTGTTAAGAACTGGACCCAAGACTATGGTAGTGCCATAAGCACAAGCGATTTGAGTATGAGATCAATTTTGACTGCCTCTACCTTTGTCTTTTCTGTTTCCAGAATGTCCTTTTCCATCAGAAGCCCAGTTAACCTCCCTCACTACTGTTGACATCACATTTTCTGTAAGAGTGATGAGGAGGAGTGTGGCGGAGGTGGTGAGAGGTACCACAAGACACATGAGAAGTTCATCTAAGGTTTGCTCCGTATATGCTATGCATAGCGGAGAAGATGGTAGTTACATTTGCAAGGAAGTGTACCATCTGCCCCTTCTTTTCTAGAAGTAGACTTTTATAGGGTAGGTGGTTTTGCTGCATAGTTTGTTCCCTCTTGTCACTGTTGATGTGTACCATTCTCTGGGTTCCAGAATTCCTATATTTATTTCGTTATTCAACAATATTTACCAAAATCTTCCTTTCTAGGGATAAGGGATGCCACCTTGAACAAAGCAGGCAAAGTCCCTGAGCTCAGGGAGCTTGCCCGGTGATGGGGACACAAGTTTTGCACAAAGAAACCAGTTGTGTATGTATTCTGAAGGAAAACAGAGCCGGATGAGTGGTGAGGGGGGTGGTTACTCTCAAGAGCTGGTTAGGAAAGCCCCATCTGAGGAGGTGACATTTAAGCTGAGACCTGAAATAAGGGAGTGAGCCATGTGGGAAAGTCTAGGGAAGGGCGATCTGGGCAGACCGAGGGAACAGAAGGCACCTGGGCCTAAAGGGGAGTGAATGAAATGCTTTGGAGAAAAAGGAAGATTGCCAGGGACAGAGTGATTGAGGTTGAGAGTTATAAGAGCTGGGGTGGGGGCTGTGGGTGGGAAGAGGAATAGGCAGGAAAAGAAAGATAAAAGAACATTAAATTTTATTTTTATTTAATTCAATAACTGACTTTTAAAATAAGATATTTTACATGACAAAAAATTACAAGATAATCTCAGCAGAATCTCTGATGATGTCCCATTTGAGACAACCAATAATAAAATAAATAATGGACAAATGATAAACACTGTAAAGTCCAATGAAATTTACACTGTAAAGGAATCTGGGATTTAGCTTCCCCAAATCAAGGCATCTTCTGAATTACTTCATTAATTTATTCAACAAATATTTTTTGAGCACATGCAAAATGCTTTATAGGTATTTTGGTTACAGAGCGTATGGAGTTTTATAGTATAGTAAGGAGAAAATATTATATACATTCAAATAAATCCTAATTTACAAATTGTGTTAAAGATCATGGAGAAAGACAACAGGGTGATGTCAGAGAAAACAACAGGAGAGTTTGGAGGAGTCAAACCTTGGTCTGGTTGTGAGACTCCCTTTTGAAGAAATGGCATCTAAGCTGGGAGCTAAGGCAGGAATATGAGTTGGGTAGAGTGGGGGAGGCAAGCTTCTGGGAAGAAGATAATCAATACTTGTGCTAAGACTCCAGGGTGTGAAAGACCTTTGGTATATTTGAGGAAGTGTAGTTGGCGTATAGTGAATAAGGGGGAGGGTGATAGTAGAAGTTAAAGCAGGGTTTCCTTAAATAGGCATTACTGGCGTTTGGGGGCAGATAATTCTTTGTTGCATAGGTGAGGGTGAGGTGGGGCTAGACCTGTGCATTGCCGGAAGTTGAGCAGCATTCCTGGCCCCTAGCCGCTACTCATCAAGTACCGGTGGCACCACCGCCCATGTCTCTTGGTTATGAGAACTGAAAATGTCTCCAGACATTGCCCGTTGGCCTCTGGAGGACAAAAAAAAGCCCTACTGAGAAGCAATGGGCTCAGGCAGGTGCCAAGTCAAGCAGGGCCTTGGGGCCCATGGTAATGCCCAGCCTTTATTCTGAGTGCAATGGAAAATTCCAAATAGAATTCTGTGGTCCAAACTACACTGTATGTTATCTTTGAATGTTACCTGCCCTATTCTATTTCTCCAGTCCCTTTTATTTTTTATAGGCATTACTTCCCAAAAAAGCTCTTGCAGTCTTAACTCTGTTTCAGCATCTGCTTCCCAGAGGACCAGACTGATGCACCCTTCTATCACTCCCTTGTCCTCTGCCTGGAAGGCACTTCTCCTTTTATGCCTTCAAATTTCCATTCATTTTTCCAGACCCAACTGCAACATCACTTTCTTTTCAGAAAACTTTTTTTCTTTTCTTTATTTTTTTTTATTTTTTTATTTTTTGGCATGGGCAGGCACCAGGAATCAAACCCCAGGTCTCTGGCATGACAGGCGAGAACTCTGCCTGCTAAGTCACCATGGCCCGCCCTCAGGAAACTTTTTAGGTAGCTGCTCCATCTTCCGTGCGCCCACAAAATTTCGTTTACATCTCTATTACAGAAAAGGGGGAAAGAACTAATATATATTGAGCACCTGCTTTGGGCCAAGATCCCTACTAAGGAATATATATATTCACTCTGAATTTTCACACTAGCCTGGGAAATAGGGATAAGCATTCCTGTTTTCTAGATCAAGGCTCAGTGCTGCAGTCCTCTGAATTCTGGAATTATTTTTCATTTCTGTCTGGCCAAAGACCCTGCTATTCATTAAATGTATTTTATTATATTTTAACTGTTTGCACATCTAGTTTTTGAGAATGGAAGTGCCTTATGTGTCTTAAGAGACAAATATGGAGCCTGGCTCTATGTAATGTACATGGAGTATATGCCTATTGAATGAATGGATCATGGCTAGATCAGAGGCACTCTTTTTCTATAGGAAAAGTGCATTTTGAATTATTGTTAAAAGATGTGGGAATGTGATTAACAAAGGACCAAATGTGGCAGAGCTGCCATGGTGTATCAAATGGTAGGACTCAATAAAATAGAAACCTTCCATGGAAGCAAAAATGGGGTTTGCAGCTAAGAGAATATGAGTGACCTTTCAGATTTAAGACATTCTGTCACATATGAAAAAAAAAAGCCAGGTAAGCAGGGCCTGAAGCCAAATGGAGAAAGAGATCAGCCTGAACAACCCAAATGGCAGACCTAGTTGATATGTAGAAAGCAAGGGAAACTCACAGCTTCTCCATAAGTAAAAAAGTAAAGGTAATGAAAAAGTTAGAATGGCCATAGCCCAAATACCCCTAAAAAGTAGGTTAGAACTCAAAAGTGATGGTGGAATTATACAGAGAAGGTAGGGCTTAACAAATGAGTATGATTGCTGAATCATTATACTGGTATTTCTTTTAGTTTCCTGTTAGCTTCTTAGAGCAGCTAGAAGTAGAAACCTAAAATTATGGAATTGTAACCCATACCAAACTTCCAATCTGTTCTATGACTAATTGTTGCAATGTGCTTCGTAATTTATTGCTTTTTTGTATATATGTTATTTTTTACACGCAAAAAAAAAAGGCAAACAAAAGCTGATTGTGATGATAATAAAAAAAAATTTACTTCTTCTAATCTCCAATGTTCTGGTGCAGCTAGAAGGAAAAATCTGAGAGGATCATATGGTAGTCCATCACAAACTCTGGGATCTCCTGCAACTATTTGTAGAAGAGTGCTTTGAAAATTATTGTTTTCTCTCTCTCTCTCTTTTTTGTATATATGTTGTATTATACAATTTTTAAAGTTTTTAAAAAGTCTATGTGAGTGTAGGGACAGAATTCCTGGGTCAGCTGGAGCAGATCTGGGAATGAGATAATTGTAGTGGCTGGAGTAGACTGGAAGTGGTAAGAAATAGAGACTTTGTCCCCAGGAGGTGATTGAGTAAAAAAAGAGCAAGGAAAGAGGAGTCCCTTTGCCCTCCCACCATAATAGAGCAGAGTCATTTCCCAGATGAAGCCATCAGCAGAGTTATAGCAAAATGACTCAAGGTAAAGGAGACACTTTGGTTCTGTTGAAATGGCGAGCTTTATCATAGAGCTGCCAAGGTTATAAATCAAAGGTGAAAATAAGAAACGCCCATAGAAATCAGGTGGATGAGATGAAAGGGCAAAGTAATGTGGTAGAAAGGGGCTTTTGTTCCAACATGGTCATATTTCTCTCTCTCTCTCTCTCTCTTTTTTTTTTTGGTATGAAAATGACAACACCTCAGTATTGGGAGGCAATAGTAATCAGGGGATACCGGGATCAGGTGGGGAGTGCCGTGCATAGCTATTGAAAAGCAGCTGCCATTGCTGCCAGGTGAGAATGTGGACCCAACATTGATTACCAAGTCTTTAAGGTTTTCATGAGAAGCTAGAAATCCATATTTTTGTGTGAAAGCTCCTGACTTCAAATGTTGTCTGGCAGAAAACAAGAATTTAAAATACTAGATGGGTAAAATAAAACAAAAGACAACAACCCAAAACAACACATCTTTGGGCTGAGTTCAACCTGTGCGATATGAATTCTTAATACCGGGAGCTGCTGTTTCTAGGCTGTGGGTAGCCAGGAATAAAATACTGAAATTTTTTATGGAAAGATAAGAAAAGGCAAGATTAAGCCAAGCCATAATTTAATATAGGTGCATAGATACTTTGAGTAAATGCACAGTGAGCCAGGCCTCAAATATCACCAGAATTTGGAAACATGAAATGTTAGAGCTGCAGGAAATCACTGTGATCCCGCCCTGATAATTGGCATGGGATGGTCAGCAAACCAAGGACTGCAGGCCAGATCTGGCCCATGCCCTGTTTCTGTGCAGCCTACAAGTTGAAATTAGTTTGTTACATTTTTTAATGGTTGAAAAAAATGAAAAGAAGAGTATTTTATGAAACATGAAAGTGACATAAAATTCAAATTGTATCCATAAATAAAAGTTGTATTAAAACAGTCACCCTCATTTGTTCATGTATTTTCTGAAGTCATTTTTGAGCTTCAAAGGCAGAGTTGAGTAGCTGTGAAGGAGATCATATGCTCTTCAGGGCCTAAAATATTACTCTCTAACCCTTTGACAGAAAAAGTTTGTAGACTCCTTGCCTAGAGTCTCACTACCAGTTTGTGAAATTCAAGTTCTTCAATTTCTTATTTTCAATAGTAGCCTTTAAATAAATACTCAAAATTATGTATATATGTATGCACACATACATATATGTATGTATAACATATATGTATGCGTATATTACCAAGTAGATTTTAATTCATATTTATTTTGGTACTAAATAGCAATGTTTTCCTACTATGGTTTGTTATGGCACTCTTCGTTCCCCAGCGAAATGGAAGGAGTCAGGAGATCTGAGTTTTATTTGTGTGATTTTGATTAAATCATCTAAACTCGACCAGTCCTAATTTCTTTGGCCTGAAAAATTGGGGAGTTGGAATAGAATAGATAATATCTAAGACCACTTCCGAAGAGAAGATGTCAAGATTGTCAACCCCGTAGCATCTCAGAACGTTGGCGGGGGTGACACAGTCCTTGGGGGGTGGGGGTGGGGCTGATCAGGCAGGGTTAGGCGTGTGTGGCTTGACCCTGCAGTGTACAGACTATGGAAATGCTGTGACCATTTGGAGCACAGATCCGAGCAAACATTGCCATCTAGTGGCAATTTACTTGAATTCATTTATCTATCCAGCCATCCACTCCTCTGGTCAATAAATACAACATGGTCTGCTTTGTGCCAGATACTGATTGACAGTAAACAGAGAACAGCAGACATCCTAGTCTCAGCCTTGTTGAATTTACGTTCTAATGGGAGACACATGAGCCCCAAGCCCCACAGCGGTAGTCAAGTCCTCGGCAATGTAGTTCAAATGTCTCACACTTGGAAGTGAAAAATTTAAATACTGAGCTTCTTTTTCATTTACAAAAAGAAGAAAAGAAAATTTACCTTTAAATGGAAAGAAAATGGACACTTTACAAGTTGGGTAAAGCAGCTTCTGAAATTAACCAGCTTGAAAGTTCATTTTTAAGGAATTTAAAAATATTTTATATCACCTCAAGTACTTTCCATTTTCTTAATTCCAAAACTTTCTGACCACCAACGGATTTTTTAAAATGTGCTTCAGTGTTTTTCTTATGCTATTGAATACCACAGTAAAAAATATGACAAGCTACAAACTAAATATTTATTAATAACAAACATGAGATTTAAAAATCTTTTATTCTTCTTGTAATCGTCTGACACCATTTTTGACGTTTGGCTGCTGACCGCTTTTAAATCCCATACTCTCCCCTCCTGCCCCACATCTAGGCCCGCTGAGGAGAAATCCCAGGTGCTTTCCCCTTTGGCATGGAAAGGAAATTCAGACCACGCATGCCCACGCCCACTTAGCAACCTCACGCAGCCCCACCTCCAAATCACAATAAAAGCCAAGCCAGAGTCCTTTGCCTGCTCTCAGGCCATTCTTTTGGGAGCGGCTCAGTTCTGCCCTAGAAAACCTCATTCTGTGAGTAGTAAACCTTTTCATTTCCTCTTGGTGTGCGTGTGGCATCCTCAGTCTACACCTGAATCAGTTTGGTTGGCGGGGGTGGGGATGGAGCGTGGGGGAGCGTGGTCCATCCTGCAGGATAAGCGCAAAAATTCTATTTTTTGAAACGAAGATGAAAGGACCTCATACATGATTATAATTAAGTACTAATCTAAACATTTTCTTATAGTCGATTTAAAAACATTCATTAAATCTCAAGTAGCACCACGGGACAAGGTTTAAAAAGAGTGAAAATGCTTTTGACAGAATGACTTGCATCTTTATCCACAGTATCTAAAAAACATTTTAAAAATGTAAAAATTTGATGGAAATGAAATACTGTTACCTAAATCAGGTGACGAATCTGAGAAATGTTCGTTACAGCAGATGCATTCTCAGGAATGTTAGAAGGCTAAACAGAACTCCCATTCCCTATCGCTTTAACTCCAGAGTTTTCTCAGATCCTTTTCATCTTCCCACTCTCAGAGCTATCAGAAGGAAATATGTTGCCAAAACAAAAATTATCTTTATCCTTATTTTACAAAAAAATGCCACCAATCAATATCATTATGCTAAATGATTAGAATAAGTTAAAATGCAATGGCAAGAATTTTTAAACGCCTGCTTTTTTTTTTTTTTACATGGGTAGGCACCGGGAATCGAACCCGGGTCTTCTGTCATAGCACACGAGCATTCTTGCCTGCTGAGCCACCATGGCCCCCCCCAAAGGCATGGATTTTTAAAGGGATAGTTTAAGAAATAAAATAATTTGTATGGCTTTTTCTTATTTAATTACTGGTGCCATAGTAAAGAAAAATCAAACTTTCAATTTGGTATCCATTTTTAATATGAAAACTGACCATTTTAGCCTCTATTCTGTTTTGTCTTCCTTGTGGTCTGGGCTGAAGATTTTCAAGCCAAATAATAGAGAGTAAAATGAAGGTGAAAATCTGAATAGAAATCCCAGCCTTCACATCTTCCCTGGCTTGGTTAGCTCCAGCTGAAGGCTTTAATACTTAAAACCTAGTTACACTTTCAAGATTTGATCCTGCTGGTACATTTCAGTTTGTAACGTTTATCCTTAAAATGAAGATTGCTTTAAAATCAGGTTTATGTTTTTGTTTGATAGTTTTTATTAATGAATTGTAGGCCTACAGAAAGATTATGCAGAAAATACAGAGTTCTCATATACCCACTCACTCACACATGCACAGTTTTCCCTCTTATTATTACTTGGCATTAAGTGTGGTGCCTTTGTTGCAATTGATGGAAGATGAGTATTATAACTGTACTGTTAACTATAGTCTAGAGTTTAGGGGTCACTGTTTGTATTATATGATCCATGTCTTTAAAATTCTTTATTCTACTGACGAATGCACAACCTGCTATTGCCCTTTCTAACAACATTTAAATATGTAATTCAGTGCTGTTAATTTCATTCAGTCTTGTGCTATCATCACCACCACGCATTACCAAATCTTTTCCATTACCCCAAACAGAAACTCTGTATCATTAAGCACTAAACTCGCCATTCCCTCCCCGCACCATGGCCTCTGGTAACCTGTATCCCAGTTTGTGAATCTGTGAATTTGCTTAATATAATTATTTCATATCAGTGAGATCATATAATATTTGTTCTGTTGTGTCAGGGTATTTCACTCAACATGATGTCTTCAAGGTTCATCCATGTTTCCTACATCAGAACTTCATTCCTTTTTATAGCTGAATAATATTACACTGTAGTTGTATACACATTTGTTTTATCCATACATCTATTGATGGACCCTTGGTTTGCTTACATATTTTGGCAGTTGTGAATAATGCCATTTTGGGCATAAGCGCACTAATATCTGTTTGAGTCTCTGTTCTCATTTCTTTAGAATGTATTCTTAGAAGTGGGGTTGCTGGGTCCTATGGTAATTCTATATTTAACTTTCTGAGGAACTGCCAAATTGTTTTCTATAGTGGCTGTACCACTTTACATTTCCACCAACAATGAACTAGGGTTCCTATTTCTCCACATCTGCTTCAACAACTATTATATTCCATTTAAAAAACAATAGCCATAATCGTGAATGTGAGATGGTAATCTCATTGTGCTTTTGATTTTAAGTTTGTAATTAGAGGAGTTGTAGGTTTATAGAAAAAGTCATGTAGAAAATACAACATTCCCATATTATACCCCTCCCCCATTATTAATGCTTTGTATTAGTGTGGTATCTTTGTTACAATTGATAAAAGAATATTATAATTGTACTACTAACTATAACCCATAGTTTACATTAGGGTGTTCCCCCCCATATACCACCCCATTAGTAACACCTTGCATTAGTCTAGTACATTTGATGTAATTCATGAAAGAACATTTATATAATTGTACTATTAACTATAGTTCGTTGTTTATATTAAGGTTCACTGTGTTGTACGGTCATATGTTTTATCTTTTAATTTTTATTCTAGCAACAAATTCATGACCTAAAGCTTCCCCCTTGTAACCACATTCACATATGTAATTTAAGGTTGTTAATTGTGCTCAACAAGTTGTGTTACCATCATCACTATATCCATTTGCAAAGTTTGCAGTCAATCCAAATAGAAATTATGTGCTATTTAAGCTTTAACTCCCTATTCCTTACCCATACCCAGCCCCTGGTAACCTGTATTTTAGATTCTAACCCTATGAGTTTGTTTATTCTAATTATTTCATATCTGTGAGTTCATACAATATTTCTCCTTTTGTATGTGACTTATTTCACTCAACATAATGTCCTCAGAGTTCATCCATGTTGTGTGCTTCAGGACTTGATTTCTTCTTACTCTTGAGTAATATTCCATTGTATGTATATACCACTTTGTTTTTCCAGTTATCAGTTGATGAGCATGTGGGTTTCATCTTTTGGCAATTATGAATAATGCTGCTATGAACATCAGTGTGCAGATGTCTAGGCAAGGCCCTGCTTTCAATTATTTTGGGTATATACCTAGTAGAGGAATTGCCAGGTCATACGGTAATTCTATACTTAGCTCTCTGAGGAAGTGCCAATCTGTCTTCCATAATGGCTGTACCATTTTACCTTCCCACTTCCAGTGAATGAGTGTTCCTATTTCTCCATATCCTCTCCAATACTTGTAATTTTCTGTTTTTTAAATAGTAACCATTTTAGTGGGTGTGAAATAGTATCTCACTGTGCTTTTGATTTGCATTTCCCTAATAGCTAATGATATTGAGCATCTTTTCATCTATCTTTTAGTTATTTGTATATCCTCTTTGGAGAAATGGCTATATAAGTCTTTTGTCCATTTTTAAATTGGTTTGTTATCTTTTTATTATTGAGCTGTAGGATTTCTTTATATATTCTGGATATTAAACCCTTATGGGGCATGTGGTTTTGTAGGTTGTCTTTTTACTTTCATAATGAAGTCCTTTGATGCATAAAAGTTTAAAATTTTGCTGAGGTCCCAACTATCTCTTTTTTTCCTTCTGTTGTTTGTGTTTTAGTAGAAAGAGTTTAGATATAAACCCACATGTCCACGTGCAGTTGATTTTTTACGAGGGTGTGCTGGTTTGAAGGAAAGTATGCCCCCTAAGAAAAGCCATGTTTTAATATGGATCCCATTTCTTAAAGGTAGAATAGTCTCTATTCAATGCTGTGTATTTGGGACTGTGATGGGATCATTTCCCTGGTTGATGAGATTTAGTTAAGAACGGTTGTTAAACTGGATTAGGGGATGACATGTCTCCACCCATCTGAGTGGGTCTTGATTAGTTTCTGAAGTCCTATAAAAGAGGAAACATTTTGGAGAATGAGAGACTCAGAGAGAGCAGAGAATGCTGCAGCACCACGAAGCAGAGAGTCCACCAGCCAGCGACCTTTGGAGATGAAGAAGGAAAACGCCTCCCGGGGAGCTTCATGAAACAGGAAGCCAGGAGACAAAGCTAGCAGATGATACCGTATTCGCCATGTGCCTGTCCAGCCGAGAGAGGAGCCCTGACTGCGTTCGCCATGTGCCTTTCCAGATGAGAGAGAAACCCTGAACTTCATCGGCCTTCTTGAACCAAGGTATCTTTCCCCGGATGCCTTTGATTGGACATTTCTATAGACTTGTTTTAATTGGGACATTTTCTCGGCCTTAGATCTGTAAACTAGCAACTCATTAAATTCCCCTTGTTAAAAGCCATTCCGTTTCTGGTATATTGCATTCCAGCAGCTAGCAAACTAGAACAGAGGGTAAAAATTTTCACTCAATTGGGAAAGATAAATATGTTCAACAAATAGTGCTGGGAAAACTGAATCTCTCTATGCAGCAGAATGAAGGTAGACCCCTACCTCACACAATATACAAAAATTAATGCAAAATGTGACCAAAAGGCAGAAGCAAGAAATGAGACAAAAGGAAGTTTCTGTGGCTGAAAGATTTCAGAGTCGAGATGTTATCCTGAAGATTATTCTTACACATTATACCCTTTTTAGTTTATGGTGTATTGGAGTGGCTGGAGGGAAGTACCTGAAACTGTTGAGCTGTGTTCCAGTAGCCTTGATTCTTGAAGATGACTGTATAAAGATATAACTTTTACAATGTGATTGTGTGATTATGAAAACCTTGTCTGATGATCCTTTTATCCAGGGTGTGGACAGATGAGTGAAAAATAAATAATAGAGAGGATAAGGAGTAATGTCAATTGGGTAGGTTAAAATACTAGTGGTCAATGAGAGGGAACAGTAAGCGGTGTGGGATGTATGAATTTTTTCTTATTATTTATTTTTCTGGGGTGATGCAAATGTTCTAAAAATGATTATGGTGATGAATACACAACTATGTGATGATATTGTGAGCCATTGATTGTACACTGTGTATGGACTGTATATGTGTGAAGATTTGTCAATAAAAATATTTTTCAAGGGCCACGGTGGCTCAGCAGGCAGGAATGCTTGCCTGTGATGCCAGAGGACCTGGGTTCGTTTCCCGGTGCCTGCCTATGTAAATATATATATATATATATATTTAAAAATGAACACAAAATGGATCAAGGACCTAAATATAAGAAACAAAACTATTAAAATCCTTGAAAAAGATAGGGAAGCATCTTCAGGACCTTGGTTAGACAACGGTTTCTTAGACTACACCAAAAGCACAAATAAAACAAGAATTGGTTGTGGATTTTTCAGAATTGTCTCTGTATAGGATCATGTCATATCTAAAGAAAGTTAGTTTTACTTTTTCCTTTCCAATTTGGAAACCTTTAATTTCTTTTTCTTGCCTAATTGCTCTGGCTAGATCTTTCAGTACAATGTTAAATACCAGTGGTGACAGTGGGCATCCTTGTCCTATTCCTGATCTTAGAGGGAAAGCTTTCAGTCTTTCACCACTGGGTATGATGTTTGTCTTTCATCAATGATTTCAATATCAGAAAAATTAAGTTGATGTGCTTATTTAAATAGAAAGCACATGAGAATAGATGTAATTTGTAATTTGTATACTGTTCTTTATATGTTGGGTTTAGAGTCCTAAAAATCAGTATAAAGGTTGTTTTGGTTGCAGAAAATGAACTATGCTAGCTTCAACAATTCTCAAAACACAAATGAATTGGACGTATCCTGGTTACCCTTAGAGGTGCAGGAAGCAGGGACAGATTGCCCACCAAAACTCAACTCCAGTGACTCTACATCTTTAGTTCAAAATTCTAAATTCTTTAAAAAGATCTGACTGGCCAGGTATTCTTATCACCTCCTAGTCATCTCATTGGTAAAGGATGGATTCCCCACCCTAAATAGCATGCAATGGCCAAACATGTGCCGCCTGACATAGGACAGATGAGTATATTAGTTACTTATATTCATAGCCTGGAGGTAGAAGAGGACTTCACACACCATGGGGTCATGCAGCAGTTATACTTGGAAACAAAATGAACCAGCAGGGCTGTAGGAGGCAGGCTCTGTAGTGACCAAAGAATGGGACGCTCCCTGGTTCCCACGGGTAATCATGGTCTGGCAAGGAACTGAAGTCCATTGGGTTAGGATGAGGACTATGTGGGCTGCAGCTGGCCCATGTGATAAAGGAGCCAGCTGGTGGGTGGCCTTTCCTGCTGGGTGAATGGTTTCAGGAGAGAGCAGGGCACTCAGTTTGGCCTTTGGGGTCCTGTGAGGCTCAAAGATGTAAGTGCAGCACATGGAATTTCAGGCCTTATAGTTCTCAAGGATCAGGGTTCCTCCTTGGGCCAATCAGTTATAACCTCAGAGTAAAGTCATATAGGACTGGCCTAACTACTAGCAGTTCCTGGAAAGGGAGTATTTTAGTTTCCTAACTGCCAAAATAAATGTCATAAATTGGGTTGCCTTACCAATAGGAATTTATTGGCCTGCAATTTCAGAGCTAAAAGTCTTGCTTTTTCCCAGGTTGGTATTTTCTGGCTGGCCAGCCATATTTGGGGTTCCTTGTCTTTTCAGTCACATGACAATGCCCAAGGCAGTGTCTTCTCCTTTGTCCTTTAGGTTCCATTTATTTCTGGCTTCTACCTGTTCCCCATGGGTTCTTTCTCCTTCTGACTTTTACTCTGTTAATGAAGAACTCTAGGAATCCATGTTAAACCCCAACCTCATTCATTTGGTCCATACCTTAACTGAAGTAATATCTTGAAGAGATCTGATTTATGATGGGTGTACCCCCACCAGAATGTGGACCAAGTCAAAGAACATGTCCAAACCAGGGCACACAATTCAGTCCTCCCCAGGGAGGAATGGTTTTGTGCAGGGTATCCAACCCAAGAGGCACCTGCTACATGCACTACCACAAATCTTCCAACGTTTTTTCACACTGTGCAGATAAATAATGTTTCTCAAATCCATTGGCTTGTTTTCTTTACATTTAATCCCCAGGTCTAATTCAGTTATTGTAACTAAATGCCCATGATATGGAACTACATATAAACAAGCCTAAAAATGGTAAACAGATATTTGAAAAGGAGTTTTGTGATTTGGATGTCGTATCACACTCACTTCTCAGTAAAAGATCCATTTTGCAGATACAATGGGCTTTGCCGGCACTTTATATTCGTAATTGTTAATTATCATAATCACTTTGCAAGGTGGATATCATTAGGTAATCTGCTACAGTTACACAGCCACTGTGTCAAAGACTTCTAGTTGCCTACCTGACATCCATTCTGTTTTCTTTAACCAAGAGAGGAAAGAAGTTTTTTGAGGGGTTGGCAATATTCCTAATCTAAATACCATATTTTTGAGCCCAGAGATGGTCAGTGATAGAGAATTAGAAGTCATTGGGGAAAATTTTAGAGGAAGCTGAGTTTTTCCTCCTGCCAAGAGCACAGACCCCATGACTGCAGCTCCCACAGGAATACTTGAGAATGGAAACCAGACTCCAAGGATGGTGGAACACATAGATTGAAGGAACTTGGGTCCCTGAAGAGTGTAAAGTTGCCATATCAACTCTGGATTTCTTTATCAAGAGAGAAAAATAAAATCTGCCTTGTTTATATCACTGTTATTGAAGTGAAACCTGGCCCAAATTACAATAGCTACTCAGTGCCAGAATCAGGATTTGAATCCAAATATAGATGAAGCTAAAATTTTGCATGCATTCTGTTACCTCACATACTTCCTTAACTGAGGTTGCAGGAGGGCTGGGAACAAGCTGTGGTTCTGCCGCTCATATATACAATATATATTGAGTACCTCTATGAGTCATATGCTATTCTAGGTACTGGGATACAACAGTGAACAAAACAGACTAAAATCCCTTAGAGTTTATATTCTGATGAGGGGTGACATATAATTTTTTAAAAGGCAGTATAGACTATGTTAGATAATGAATAATGATAAATGCCATGAAGGAAAATAAAACAGTGAAAGTGAATAGGGAGGCCTTTCTGTGCTACCCAGAGAGGGGTCCATACAGCATTGTCCTTGGCTCCATCTTAACTCAAAGGGAAATTTAAACTATGTCCAGAGCCCTTAATTTCCTGCAGCTGAAGGAGGAGGATGTCTTCAAATTTCTTGCAGCAGGAACCCACTTACGTGGCACCAACCTTGACTTCCAAATGGAACAGTACATCTACAAAAGGAAAAGTGATGGCATCTACATCATAAATCTGGAGAGGAAGTGGGAGAAGCTTCTGCTGGTGGCTCATGCCGTGGTTACCATCGAAAACCCCACTGATGTCAGTGTCCCATCCTCCAGGAATACCAGCCAGCGGACTGTGCTAAAGTTTGCTGCTGCCACTGGAGCAACTCCTATGGCTGGCGCTTCACTCCTGGACGTCACCAACCACATTCAGGCAGCCTTTCAGGAGCTCCCAGGGCTGACCACCTGCCTCTCACAGAAGCATCGATGTGAACTCGCCTACCATTGCTCTGCGTAACAGAGTCTCCTCTGTGCTTTTGCCATTGCCATCCCATGCAACAACAAGGGAGCCCACTCAGTGGGTCTGATGTGGTAGATGCTGGCCCGCGAAGTTCTGCGCATCTCCCCATGGAAAGTCATGCCTGATCTCTGTTTCTACAGAGATCCTGAAGAGATTGAAAAGGAAGAACAGCCTGCTGCTGAAGAAGCTGTGACCAAGGAGGAATTTCAGGGCAAATGGACTGCTTCAGCTCCTGAAGTTACTGCTACTCAACCTGAGATTGCAGACTAGTCTGAAGGTGCACAGGTCCCATATGTGCCTATTCAGCAGTTCCCTACTGAAGCCTGGGGTGCTCAGCCTGCAACTGAAGACTGGTCTGCAGCTCCCACTGCACAGGCCACTGAGTGGGTAGGAACCATCTCTAGGTGGTCATAAGCTGTTCTTCCAAGTGGAAATAAGGTTGCCAGAAAATTTTCTATTTAAAAAAAAAGTGCTAGAAAAAAAGGTTTCTGTTTTCTTTAGGGTGATCAGGAAACCCTTATTGGGAAGAAACTTTTGAGCAAGTAACTGAAGGAGCTGAGAGATTAAGACATAATACATGACCAGGGAAAGAGCTTTCCAAGAAGAAATTTCCCTGATCATTATCAATCTCCATCTCCCAATCTGTAAAATGAGAAGGTTCAATGAAATTGTTTCTAAGATTTCTTAGAAGTTTAGTGAGTACCATGGGAGCATGTTGAATCAAGGGGCTGGCAGGAAACTTGCTTGAAAATACCTGTACCTGCAAGGAAGACCCTACCCAACTCTCCTATACTAGAATTGCTTTCAACCATGAGATATTTGTAGGTGTTATGTAGAAGAGAAGGTTGTAGAGAGAGGTTGTTCTCAAATAGGCTTTGGAGACTGGTTTAAGTTGAAATTTCGCTGCTGCAGGACTTTTCAGATTTATTTGCTGCAGAGCCCAGAATCGTTAATATGCTAATGCATGCAACGATGATCTGGACGTGAGTAATGGTGTGCAGAGTCTGCCAAACTTAAATGAGCATAAAAACCTTTCTTAGGCAGAGCATCTGGTAAAACTATTCCACAGAACTCACTTTGGGAAATAATACTGTGCACCAGGGGCTGGAAAATTTTTTCCATAAAGAAGCAAATAATAAATATTTCAGGCTCTGCAGCCCAAACTACTAAACTCCACCATTCTAGAACAAAAGTAGTCATAGACAATAAGTAAAAGGATGGGGAGGTCTGTGTCTCAATAAAACTTTGTTTATAGACATTGAAATCTGAATTTAATATAACTTTTATGTTCATGAAATTGTATTCTTCTTTTGTTCATTTTTTCTTTCAATAATTTAAAAATGTAAGAACCACTCTTAACTTGCCAGCCATAAAAACAGGCAGCAGGCTGGATTTGACCTGCAGACCTTGGTTTGTCAACTCTTGCTGTAGAAAGATGTACATTTATTCTATGCTTTTCTTAATTGGTGCATTTATTTAAAATGCATACTGATAATGAACTTTTTAAAGTCACAGTGCTGGTGTCCTGACTCCCCCTACCCCCCCCACAAAAAAAATGTGTCTGTAAGTCATATTCCCAAAATGTATTTGAGGCAGAAGAAAGATTTTTCAGAAGAAAAAAAATCACTGAAAAGGCATACTTTTGGACACAGCTCTTTTATAATAACTTCTTCATAGAAAATGGAGTTTAACTCTGAACCTTCTTTCTAATTCTATGTTGGTAACAGGATCATTGAAAAAATTTTGCTGTATGTCTCTCTAGAATTGGTTTTGTTTATTTTCCTCTGTATAATTTTAAAACTCTTTATATTTCTGTATCTACAAGATTCACAATAAATGCTTATTGAGTGAATGTATTATCTCAAATGTATTGGAACATTGGCATTCAGCCTGGCCCAAAATACTGCTAGGGCCAATATTAAAATATTATACTTTCACTACAATAAATAGTAGTCTCCTTTCTCTTCATCTTTTTATTAAAACCTATGCTAAGTATGAATTAAAAAAACTTCACTCTCACTATGATGTAGATGACTTATAACAGCAAATGGTCTTACTACTCTGTTGGGTGCATTTGCTTTTTAACAGGTTCCAACTCTTCTCCTGAGGGAATGAAGCTTTGTATCTCACAAGTCAGTCCTCAGGGACCCAACAGGTTGGAAAAGCATTTCTTCCGTGAGCATCAGGGAAACTTCCTTCCCCTGAAATCATATCCCATAAGAAGTCACCTACTTCACCATTAAGGAAAGACAACTGCACTGTCATCAGAAGAAATAGTCATGGCTTGTTTATGACAGAGGTTCACCCAGGCAGAGGCTCCAGTTAAGGCTGGCCTTCCATCCCAGATGGAAGATTGGGGGAATAACATTCTCCAGGAAGAATAAGCACAGAAATTATCCACACCTTGGAAACATCAACACACAGAGACCTCTGTTTAGAAAGAACAAGGTATCTTATTGGAGTGCCAGAGGACATATTTCAAACCTGTTGAGATTTTAGTTACATCACATAAAAGGGAAAGGCTTGGGGGGCTTGGCCAGCAATTAACAGAACATGTGGAATATCAAATTTTATATCACCAATATTTAGATTGCTTTCCTTTTACAAGGTACATAAAATACACAAATGAGCATTCATCTTCCCAAGAAATGGTAATTCTGTACACTGTCATTGGCTTTGGATCACTGCTTGAATTGAAACTAGAGCACAGTCAGATCCTCACACTCACCAGGCAATACAAAATTCTCATCTAAGGACAAACAGTGTAACCTGATTGCAAATATAGTGGAGCGCATGCATTTCATTGCATTTTTCTTTCTCCTTTTGTTCATTTGCTCTCCACTAGGGGATGTGATTTCTGAAACTCTGCTCTTTATGTTGATGGGGTTTGCTGGGAACTGAGAGTAAAAGCTGAAAGAGAAACAAGCCCTTCGTGTTCTCACATTACATTATACTTTCCAACCATTTGAAGTTAGTATAACCCTTCATTAAGTACTTGGCAAACTTTAACTATACATCTGTGAAGCTGGATCTTATTTTCCTTCACATTACCTTTCACCTACTTTAAAATAAACTGCTCATTGTTCAAGAGGGAAAACTCAAATTTGTTTTTTCAAAGTAGTCTATAATGAAGTAAAACATTGCTAGAAAGTTTGCAATTAAATAATTTACTGTGCGATAAACCTCAAGAGAAAGTAAGTCAATGAGGAATCATTCTTCAACCTTCAATATTTAGGTCTCTATTTGCTTATTTGACAAATATAAGCTCTCTTATAAATTGGAAAAGTATATGAACCTGATTTTTTAAATGTTTAAACCATACTGAAAAGGAAAAGACCATTTAATTATTGTTTCTGTTTATTTGGGTATTAAAATAATGGGAGAAATGTGTGGAAATGTTCAAAAATTTTATTAGATTTAACTTTTTTTAACCTAAATTTTCACAAAGCATATTGCCTAGAAAGAAAAACCAAATCTGTTTTTAAAAATCATTAAAATAAATACAGAGGACCTACTATGTGCCAGGCATGGTGCTGGATGCCAGAGATGATGGGAAGATGAATAACTTGGGATCCTTGATTCTATAATAGACATTTGCATAGAATAAAATGAAAACTTCCTACTTTGGGCTGACCTTTCATCATTTGATTGCCTTTATTACCCCTGTTCTCTCTCTTTCTCCTACACACCTTGCCTTGGAGCCATATGAAATTATTTATAATTTTCCAAATATGCCAACTCTTCCCAAGCTTTTATGCCTTTGCAAATGCTAGTCTTTCTACTTGTTATGCTATTCCTCTTTGGAACACTTGCTGAAGTTCCAGTCATCTTCCAAGTGTCAAGACAATAACTGTTACCCCCTCTTTAATTAATTTCAGGTCCCCGGTTAAGGAAAAGTTAGTTACGTCTTTGTCCTTGTATCTACAGCACCTTAGACCCAATTATTTAAAGTGTTTCTTGCAATATATTGTAATTATTTATTATGCCTGTGTCTACAGTGAGCACTAGGGAGTTTGTTCATCTTTATATTCCCATTGACTATGCATCATGCCTAGTGCATGGTAGGTAATAAGTGAATGTTTAATAAAAGTGCCATGGAAGCACTGAGGAATGGATGACTTTCTCTTTCCAGGTATTTGGAGGAATGGTTTGTAGAAGAGTAGACACTTGGCTTTTGTTTTAGTTTGCTAAATGCTGGCAGAATGCAATATACCAGAAATGGAATGGCTTTTAAAAAGGGAATTTATTAAGTTGCAAATTTACAGTTGTAAAGCCATAAAAATGTCTAAACTAAGGCATCCAGATAAAAATTCCTTGACTCGAGAAAGGCTGATGTCTGTCACATAGAAGGCACATGGCTGGCATCTGCTGGTCCTTGTTCCAGGTTCAGTTGCTTTCAGCTTCTGATGCCAGTGGTTTCCTCTCTAAGCGTCTTTGGGGCTTCACTTAGCTCCTCCAGGACACAACGCTGGGTTCTGGCTTGCTTAGCATCTCATGGGAAGGCACATGGTGGTGTCTGCTGGGCTCTGCATCTCCAAACATCCATATCTAGGCATCTGTTCTCTCTGAAGGCACTCCAAACATTTCCGAATGTCTGCGTCTCTGAAACAACTGTGTTTTCTCCAAAATATTTCCCCTTTTAAAAGACTCCAGCAAATTAATCACGACCTACCTTGAATGGGCAGAATCACATCTTCATCTAATCAAAAAGCCACACTCACGGGGCGGGCCGTGGTGGCTCAGCGGGCAAAGTGCTTGCCTGCTATGCCGGAGGACCTCGGTTCGATTCCCAGCCCCAGCCCATGTAACAAACAAACAAAATACAATAAAACAAGAAAATGTTTAAAGATGTTTCCCTTTCTTCCTCCCTTCCTTCCTTCCATCCTTCCTTCCTTCCCTTTCTTCCTCCCTTCCTTCCTTCTATCCTTCCTTCCTTCTCTGTCTTTCCTTTAAAAAAAAAAAAAAAAAAAAAGCCACACTCACAATAGCATGTGTTGCATCTCTGTGGAATTAGACTAATCAAAAGGTTGCACCCACAATTGTGTGAATCAGTCACCGTGGAAATAATCTAATCAAGGTTTTCACCCTACAATTTGAATCAAGATTAAAAGACGTGGCTTTTCTGAGATACACAACACTTTCAAACCAGTGCAGATTTGATCAGGAATTTCTCATAATATTCCAAATAAAGGAAATTACATGTAGGTACAAAAAATTGGGGTAGAAGCAGATGAGGGTTTAAAAGTGGGTTGTTAACAAGACTGAAAGATCCAGTATGACATGTGTTTGTTTGCTAGCTCCCAAAATGCAATATACCAGAAACAAAATGGCTTTTTAATAAGTTGCTAGTTAACAGTTCTAAGGCCGAGAAGATATCCCAGTTAAAGCAGGTCTATAGAAATGTCCAATCTAAGGTATCCAGGGAAGGAAACCTTGGTTCAAGGAGGCTGATTGAGCACAGTCAGAGTTTCTCTCTCATCTGGAAAGGCACATGGTGAACACAGTCAGGGCTTCTCTCTCATCTGTAAGGGCACACGGCAAACACAGCATCTGCTAGCGTATTCTCCTGGCTTCCTGTTTCATGAAGCTCAGCTCCCTGGGAGGTGTTTTCCTTCTTCATCTCCAAAGGATTTTGGCTGATGGACTTCTGCTTCTCGTGGCTATGTTGTTCTGTTCTGCTCTCTCTGAATCTCTCATTCTCCAAAATGTTTCCTCTTTTATGGGACTCCAGAAACTTATCAAGACCTACCCAAATGGGTGGAGACATGTCGTCACCTAATCCAGCTTAACAACCACTCTTGATTAAATCACATCTCCAGGGAGATGATCTGATTACAGTTTCAAATGTAATAAATTTGAATAAATGTATTGAATAGCGATTATTCTGCCTTTATGAAATGGGATTTTGATTAAAACATGGCTTTTCTAGAGGACATACATCCTTTCAAACCAGCACAACATGTTCCAAAATTTGTCAGCACTATGGTGAACACTTTGCAAGATGATGAGATGAGATGTAGAGAGAACCATTAGGAGATTGTTTGAATCCTCTAGGGGAGAATGCATCATAGTCTAGATTAAGATCATAGCAATGGAATGGAGAGAAACATTGCAATTAGAGAAATATTTAGGAAATAGAACAGAGACTTGATTTGATATAAGGTTCTAGGAAGAGAGGGTAGAATACTGAGTCACGTGATAAAACTTGCTAGCTTCAACATATGCTTTAGAAAGATCACTGATTAGGTTATTTCTGTTGAGATGTGACACACTCATTCAGGGTGAGTCTTGATCCTCTTGCTGGAGTTCTTTAAAAGAGGATAAAACACATGCAAAAGTTAAGAAATGAAATTGAGAGACGCTCACAGAAAAAGCCCCAGAGAGAAGTTGAGAAGCAAGGACACACTCAGAGAAGCTGAAGAAAGGAAAACATTTAAGTCAGAAGCTAAAAACAAGGAAACTTGGAGAGAAGGACGAACAGATACCGGCCACGTGCCTTCCCATGTGACAGAGGTGTCCCGGATACCACAGCCTGACTTCAGTGTGCATTAGAATGTTCTGATTCTTATCTCTTACCCTCACCTCTAAGGTGACACATGTGCTTTAGTTATCCCTGACTTGTTTATAATTTTTGTAGTTTTGTTTTACAGTTTTTTTTTCTTCAAGCTATATTAGGGGGGTTTGTTCCAACCATAAGATCTTGAAGATGCTTCCCTATGTTTCCTTCTAATTTTATGGTACCGGCTCTTATATGTAGGTCTTTGATCCATTTTGAGTTAACTTTTGTACAAGATGTAAGTTAGGGGTTCTGTTTCACACTTTTGAATATGGATACCTCCAGTTCTTACAGCACCATTTGTTGGAAAACAAATAAAAAGAAAAAAGAAAAAACTCATACATCCCATACCCCTTATCCCTCCCTCTCATTGAGAGGGAGGTATATTTCAATATACCCAATTTTTTTTAACCCTCATCCCCCCTATTATTTATTTATTACATTATCCTTATATTTTACTCATCTGTCCATACTCTGGATAAAAGGAGCATCAGATATAAGGTTTTCACAATCACACAGTCACACTGTAAAAGTTATATCTTTATACAATCGTCTTCAAGAATTAAGACAACTGGAACATGGTTCAACAGTTTCAGGTACTTCCCTCTAGCTGCTTCAATACACCATAAACTAAAAAGAGATATCTATACAGTGCATAAGAATAACCTCCAGTGGCAGCCATGAGGTGGGTGGCTGTGGCCTGTGGGCTGTGATAAGCAAACTCCAGCTGAAGGCAGGGGAGCCAGGCTAGAACTATGGCTGGTACAGTGGAGCAGGTAGACTGACCATTGCAGCTGCAGGATTTGCAGGCCATTACATTTTGCAAGCCCTGAAGCATATGGAGCCTCAAGTAAAACAAGTTTTTCAAAGTCTTCTAAAATCTGCCTTTAGTGGCAGCTATTACAGAGGTAAGTTTGAGCCCCAAACAACAAAATGGGAAGCAACATTAATACTAGGTATAAGCCCTACTTCCTGTAAAGGAAAAATAAGAGATGCTCATCGACAAATTGTGTCTTAAATTACCTGGACAAGGGAAGATCTCCTTATTTAGCAGCCAAAATCAATGAAGCTCAAGATTTACTAGAAGGTCAAGCTAAAAAATGAAGTAAATGTATGATGAAAATTTTAACTTGTTAGTTTATGTATATGATTACCAACTTCTTATAATAAAATGTCTCAAAGCTATAATTTTAAGAAATGATTTAGCACAAAGCCTTGTTATAATTTTAAATTTGAGAATTTGGAATCAGATTACAGACTATTTTAGGATATTTGGGAGTAATTATTAATTACGGATAAATGTCCATATACCATTTGATTAGAAATAGTCACTGCTCATTTAGCTCATAATGCCAGGCATTTCTCAGGACAAGGTGAATATGACAGTTCCAGCACTGAAGGAGCTCCACTTTTAATGGGGGCTAATAAACAGGTAATTAAGATATGATGTAATGATAGAATTAGCATAAACTGCTATATGGTGGGGACTTTCACCTCATTAGGAGAAGAGGTTGTTCAAGGCACAGAAAACCACACTGTAGAAATCAGTGGCCCAGCTGCTTGGAACCTGCAGCTAAGTGAGTAAGAAGCTGACCCATGCACATATATATCATAATTGACAGAACTCAGATTTCATACTTTTAAAAACTACGATAGTGGAGAGAGTGCATCGAGAGCCGTGCGGGGGCAGGACCGCGGACAACCTCCCCCTCCGGGGCATTGTTCTCCTGGGCGGCCCGGCCCAGTCCACAGGCGTCCTCGCGGAAGCAACTTCCGCATCCCGGGCGCCTAGCCTGGGATCCTGGTCGCTGCGGGTCCTCGGCTTCTCGCCACCCAGGGCCGAGAGCTTCAGCTGCCCTCGGAGACTTCATTCAGGGGAAGGGCAAGATCCCACATCTACAGTGACAGGAAACAAGCCCAGACACCACCTGATTCCGTGTTGCTTTGTGCGGTGGCAGCGGCTGGGTGTTCTGTCCTCGCAGGGAGGAGAGAGTGGTGGCCCGATTTGGAGGTTCTGCTGAGATTTAGAAGCTACCCTCTGGGGCTGTGGGCTCTGGTGACCAGCCAGGTGAGGTGCCCATGACAGACTCCTTTGTGCTTACTGTCCATTCGCCGAGATTCCGCCTTCCCCAGAACAGCTACTAGGGAGGTGGAAACGATACAGGACAGCTCCCGGAGCCACGACAGAGACCAAGAGGACAGCGTACCCCATTCTGGAATGGCTGACTAGCTGGGAGAACCTGCTCCGGTGAGATCGTTGAGGGGCGTGGGCTTCCCCGGGCCGAGGCGGCAGGCAGCCGGAGTCCCTCCCTCCCTCCTTCCTGGGCCGGCTGGGAGAATTGGACAGGTGCTCCCCTCAGGCCGCGGTGGCTGGCGCCCCCCCCCCCCCCCACGCACGGCCCCCCAGACCAGCTGGGAGAATTGGATCGGAGATCCCCAAGCCGTGGAGAATGGTGACCGGGGTCCCTTCCAAACACGTGGCTTCCCGGTCCGGCTGGGAACGGTGGATAGGCACTCCCCCAAGCCGTGGAGGCCGGCGACCCTCCCCGTGTGCGGATCCCCGGGCCGGCTGGGAGATTCGGATTGGCACTCCCCCAAGCCGCTTTGGCTGGAGACCACCCCTACAGCGAGAATTTTCCAAAGTTAAAGGAGCCACAGCATCTTTTACTGGTAGGATCTGCAGACAGATGAGTGCCACGAGTGCCACCTACTGGGCAGGATAAGAAAAACAGAGCCCAGAGATTTCACAGAAAAATCTTTCAACCTGCTGGGTCTCACACCCAGGGAAATCTGATTAAATGCCCAGACGCCAGCAGAAGATAATGGATCACGTTCAGAAAATTGAAGATATGGCCCAGTCAAAGGAACAAACCAATAGTTCAAATGAGATACCAGAGCTGAGACAACTAATGCTGAATATACGAACAGAAATGGAAAACCTCTTCAAAAACCAAATCGATAAATTGAGGGAGGACATGAAGAAAACATGGGCTGAACAAAAAGAAGAAATAGAAAAACTGAAAAAACAAATCACAGAACTTATGGGAGTGAAGGACAAAGTAGAAAACATGGAAAAAACAATGGATACCTACAATGGTAGATTTAAAGAGACAGAAGCTAGAATTAGTCCACTGGAGGATGGAACATCTGAATTCCAAAAAAAAACAGAAACTATAGGGAAAAGAATGGAAAAATTTGAACAGGGGATCACGGAATTGAATGACAATATGAAGTGCGCAAATATACGTGTTGTGGGTGTCCCAGAAGGAGAAGAGAAGGGAAAAGGAGGAGAAAAACTAATGGAAGAAATTATCACTGAGAATTTCCCAACTCTTATGAAAGACCTAAAATTACAGATCCGGGAAGTGCAGCGCACCCCAAAGGGAATAGACCCAAATAGGCGTTCTCCAAGACACTTACTAGTTAGAATGTCAGAGGTCAAAGAGAAAGAGAGGATCTTGAAAGCAGCAACAGAAAACAATCCATCACATACAAGGGAAACCCAATAAGACTATGTGTAGATTTCTCAGCAGAAACCATGGAAGCTAGAAGAGAGTGGGATGATATATTTAAATTACTAAAAGAGAAAAACTGCCAACCAAGACTTCTATATCCAGCAAAATTGTTCTTCAAAAATGAGGGAGAAATTAAAACATTCTCAGACAAAAAGTCACCGAGAGAATTTTTGACCAAGAGACCAGCCCTGCAAGAAATACTAAAGGGAGCACTAGAGTCAGATATGAAAAGACAGAAGAGAGAGGTATGGAGGAGAGTGTAGAAAGAAGGAAAGTCAGACATGATATATATAATACAAAAGGCAAAATGTTAGAGGAAAATATTATCCAAACAGTAATAACACTAAATGCTAATGGACTGAATTCCCCAATCAAAAGACATAGATTGGCAGAATGGATTAAAAAACAGGATCCTTCTATATGCTGTCTACAGGAAACACATCTTAGACCCAAAGATAAACATAGGTTGAAAGTGAAAGGTTGGGAAAAGATATTTCATGCAAATAACAACCAGAAAAGAGCAGGAGTGGCTATACTAATATCCAACAAATTAGACTTCAAATGTAAAACAGTTAAAAGAGACAAAGAAGGACACTATCTACTAATAAAAGGAACAATTAAACAAGAAGACATAACAATCATAAATATTTATGCACTGAACCAGAATGCCCCAAAATACGTGAGGAATACACTGCAATCGCTGAAAAGGGAAATAGACACATATACCATAATAGTTGGAGACTTCAATTCACCACTCTCATCAATGGACAGAACATCTAGACAGAGGATCAATAAAGAAATAGAGAATCTGAATATTACTATAAAGGAGCTAGACTTAACAGACATTTATAGGACATTACATCCCACAACAGCAGGATACACCTTTTTCTCAAGTGCTCATGGATCATTCTCAAAGATAGACCATATGCTGGGTCACAAAGCAAGTCTTAACAAATTTAAAAAGATTGAAATCATACACAACACTTTCTCGGATCATAAAGGAATGAAGTTGGAAATCAATAATAGGTGGAATGCCAGAAAATTCACAAATACCTGGAGGCTCAACAACACACTCTTAAACAACGAGTGGGTCAAAGAAGAAATTGCAAGAGAAATTAGTAAATACCTCGAGGCCAATGAAAATGAAAACACAACATATCAAAACTTATGGGATGCAGCAAAGGCAGTACTAAGAGGGAAATTTATTGCCCTAAATGCCTATATCAGAAAAGAAGAAAAGGCAAAAATGCAGGAATTAACTGTTCAATTGGAAGAACTGGAGAAAGAACAGCAAACTAATCCCAAAGCAAGCAAAAGGAAAGAAATAACAAAGATTAGAGCAGAAATAAATGAAATTGAAAATATGAAAACAGTAGAGAAAATCAATAAGACCAGAAGTTGGTTCTATGAGAAAATCAATAAGATTGATGGGCCCCTATCAAGATTGACAAAAAGAAGAAGAGAGAGGATGCAAATAAATAAGATCAGAAATGGAAGAGGAGACATAACTACTGACCTCACAGAAATAAAGGAGGTAATAACAGGATACTATGAACAACTTTAGGCTAATAAATACAACAATTTAGATGAAAAATTCTCCCCTGTTAAATAAAACTTAAGTTAAAGGTCCAGATAAAGCTGAACGGAATGTCAAAGAACAGATAGACAACAAATTCATCCAGCAAGAAAACCCTAGATAAAAGAAGTGAGAGCAATCTCCAGAATAAACTAATTAAGGTAATTAAATGCCTATATGCCAGCAAAAAAATAACAAATCACGCTAGGAAAATTGAAGATATGGCCCAGTCAAAGGAACAAGCCAACAATTCAAATGACATACAGGAGCTGAAAAAATTAATTCAGAATGTACAAACAGACATGGAAAACCTCATCAAAAACAAAATCAGTGAATTGAGGGAGGATATAAAGAAGGCAAGGAAAGAACAAAAAGAAGAAACAAAAGTCTGAAAAAACAAATCACAGAACTTATGGGAATGAAAGACACAGTAGAAGAGATGAAAAAAACAGTGGAAACCTACAATGGTAGATTTCGAGAGACAGAACATACGATTTCTCAGCTGGAGGACAGAACATCTGAAATCCGACAAGAAACAAAAACTATAGGGAAAAAAATGGAAAAACATGAGCAGGGACACAGGGAATTGAAAGACAATATGAAGCGCACAAATACACGTGTTGTGGGTATCCCAGAAGGAGAAGAGAAGGGAAAAGGAGGAGAAAAACTAATGGAGGAAATTATCACTGAAAATTTCCCAACTCTTATGAAAGACTTAAAATTACAGATCCAAGAAGTGCAGCGTACCCCAAAGAGAATAGATCCAAATAGACATACTCCAAGACATTTAATAATCAGAATATCAGAGGTCAAAGAGAAAGAGAGGGTCTTGAATGCAGCAAGAGAAAAGCAATCCATCACATACAAGGGAAGCCCAATAAGACTATGTGCAGATCTCTCAGCAGAAACCATGGAGGCAAGAAGACAGTGGGATAATATATTTAAATTATTAAAAGAGAAAAACTGCCAACCAAGAATTCTACATCCAGCAAAATTGTCCTTCCAAAATGAGGGAGAAATTAAAACATTTTCAGACAAAAAAATCACTGAGAGAATTTGTGACCAAGAGACCAGCTCTGCAAGAAATACTAAAGGGAACACTAGAGACAGATACGAAGACAGAAGAGAGAGGTGTGGAGAGAGTGTAGAAAGGAAGACTATGAGTAAAGGTAAAAAGAAGGAAAATTAGATATGACATATAAAATCCAGAAGGCAAAATAGTAGAAGAAAGTACTACCCATGCAGTAATAACACTGAATGTTAATGCATTGAACTCTCCAATCAAAAGACATAGTCTGGCAGAATGGATTAAAAAACAGGACCCATCTATATGCTATCTCTACTCTAAGGACACAAGGCCAAGGACACAAATGGAGATTTACACACCAATGTTGACTAAACAAACTGCGACATTTACATAAGATGGAATATTATGCAGCTGTAAGACAGAATAAAGTTATGAAGTATGTAACAACATGAATGGACCCTAGGGACATTATGCTGAGTGTGATTAGCCAGAAACAAAAGGACAAATACTGTATGGTCTCACTGATATGGACTGACATTAGTGAATAAACTTGGAATATTTCCTTGGTAACAGAGACCATCAGGAGATAGAAATAGGGTGAGATATTGGGTAACTGGAGCTGAAGGGATACAGATTGTGCAACAGGACTGAATATAAAATCTCAGAAATGGACGGCACAATACTACCTAACTGTAATGTAATTATGTTAAAACACTGAATGAAGCTGCATGTGAGAATGATAGAGGGAGGAGGGCTGGGAACATAAATGAAATCAGAAAGAAAGATAGATGGTAAAGATCAAGATGGTATAATCTAGGAATGCCTAGAGTGTATAATAATTGTGAAATGTAAAGTGTACAGATTGTAAAAATGTTTTTGCATGAGGAAGAGCAAAGAAATGTTATTATTGCAGGGTGCTGAAAATAGATGATAATTAATACTCTAAAATGTCACCTTATGTGTGAGACTAAAGCAAAAAATGTTTATTTGTTGCAAAATTTATATTTTGACTAGTGCATCTCCTAATATAACTCATGTAGATAGTTTGATTGAATGTCATAAGTACTTGGAATCTCAGGTAGGACATGAGATTTTGTTGGTTTGTCCAGAGTGATGCCCCGATGAATCCCAGAGTGATTTGATCAGTGACTGGAAAAGTATTTGCAAGCCCCCTTCAGGGAATGGTGAGAGTGGGGAGAAATTCAACTTCCCCAAGTTGAATTCTTGATATTCTCACAAGCAGTGTGGACGACCAAAGCTATAGGCTGAGCCCCCAGTTTTAGGGTTTGTTCATATGAAACTTAACCCCACAAAGGATAGGTCAAGTCTACTTAAAATTTAGGCCTAAGAGTCACCCCCAAGAGAACCTCTTTTGTTGCTCAGATGTGGCCTCTCTCTCCAACACAACAAGCAAACTCAGTGTTTTAACATAATTGTATTACAGTTAGGTAGTATTGTGCTGTCCATTTCTGAGTTTTTATGTTCAGTCCTGTTGCACAATTTGTATGCCTTCAGCTCCAATTACCCAATATCTCACCCTATTTCTATCTCCTGATGGTCTCTGTTACCAAGGAAATATTCCAAGTTTATTCACTACTGTCACTTCAAATCAGTGAGACCATACAATATTTGTCCTTTTGTTTCTGGCTAAACTCACTCAGCATAATGTCCTTAAGGTCTATCCAGGTTGTTACATACTTCATAACTTTATTCTGTCTTACAGCTGCATCATATATCTATACCACAGTTTGTTTAGCCACTTGTCTGTTGATGGACATTTTGGCTGTTTCCATCTCTTCACAATTGTAAATAATGCTGCTATAAACATTGGTGTGCAAATGTCCGTTTGTGTCCTTGCCCTCATGTCCTCTGAGTAGATACCTAACAATGGTATTGCTGGGTCATATGGCAATTCTATATTTAGTTTCTGAGGAACCACCAAACTGTCTTCCACAGTGGTTGTACCATTTGACATTCCCACCAACAGTGGATAAGTGTGCCTCTTTCTCTACATCCTCTCCAGCACTTGTCATTTTCTGTTTTACTGATAATGGCCATTCCTGTGGGTGTGAGATGTTATCTCATTGTGGTTTTGATTTGCATTTCTCTAATAGCCAGTGTTCTAGTTTGCTAGCTGCCGGAATGCAACACACCAGAGATGGATTGGCTTTTAATAAAAGGGGATTTATTTTGTTGGTTCTTCAGAGGAAAGGCAGCTAACTTTCCACTGAGGTTCTTTCTTACGTGGAAGGCACAGGATGGTCTCTGCTGGTCTTCTCTCCAGGCCTCTGGGTTCCAACAACTTTCCCCGGGGTGACTTCTCCAAAGGCCTGGGCTGAGCTGCAAGTGCTGAGATGAGGAATGCCGAGCTGCTAGGCTGTGCTATGTTGCGATCTCTCATTTAAGCACCAGCCAATTAAGTCAAACGTCACTCATTGCAGCAGACATGCCTCCTAGCTGACTGCAGATGTAATTGGCAACAGATGAGGTTCACGTACCATTGGCTTATGTCCGCAGCAACAAGATTAGGTATGCTCACCTGGCCAAGTTGACAACTGAATCTAACTAACACAGCCAGGGAAGTTGAACATTTTTTCACGTGCCTTTTGGCCATTTGTATTTCCTCTTCTGAGAAGTGTCTCTTCATGTCTTTTGCCCATTTTGTAATTGGGTTGTCTGTCTTTTTGTTGTTAAGTTGAACAGTCTCTTTATAAATTCTAGATACTAGACCTTTTTCTGATATATCATTTCCAAATATTGTCTCCCATTGTGTAGGCTGTCTTTTTTACTTTCTTGATGAAGTTCTTTGATGCACGAAAGTGTTTAATTTTGAGGAGTTCCCATTTATTTATTTATTTCTTCAATACTCTTGCTTTGGGTATAAGGTCTAGGAGACCACCTCCTAGTATAAGTTTTTTAAGATATTTCCCTACATTTTCCTCTAACTGTTTTATGGTCTTAGATCTAATGTTTAGGTCTTTGATCCATTTTGAGTTAATTTTTGTATAGTGTGTGAGATATGGATCTTTCATTCTTTTGCATATGGATAGCCAGTTCTCTAGGCACCATTTATTGAAGAGACTGTTCTGTCCCAGGTGAGTTGGTTTGACTGCCTTATCAAAGATTAATGGTCCATAGATAAGAGGGTCTATATCTGAACACTCTATTCTATTCTGTTGGTCACTATATCTATCTTTATGTCAGTACCATGCTGTTTTGACCACTGTAGCTTCATAATACGCCTTAAAGTCAGGTAGCGTGAGACCTCCAACTTCCTTTTTTTTTTCCTCAGGATACTTTTAGCTATTTGGGGCACCCTGCCCTTCCAGGTAAATTTGATTATTGGTTTTTCTATTTCTGAAAAGTAAGTTTTGGGGATCTTAATTGGTATTGCATTGAATCTGTAAATCAATTTAGGTAGAATTGACATCTTAACTATATTTAGTCTTCCAGTCCATGAACACTGTAAGCCCTCCATCCATTTAGGTCTTCTGTGATTTCTTTTAACAATATCTTGTAGTTTTCTTTGTATAGGTCTTTTGTCTCTTTAGTTAAATTTATTCCTAAATATTTTATTCTTTTGGTTGCAATTGTAAATGGAATTTGTTTCTTGATTCCCTCCTCAGATTGTTCATTACTAGTGTATAGAAACACTACAGATTTTTGAGTGTTGATCTTGTAACCTGCCACTTTGCTGTACTCATTTATTAGCTCTAGTAGTTTTGTTGTGGATTTTTCAGGGTTTTTGCAAATAGTGTCATATCATCTGCAAACAGTGAGAATTTTACTTCTTCCTTTCCAGTTTTGATGCCTTGTATTTCTTTTTCTTGTCTAATTCCTCTGGCTAGAACTTCCAATACAATGTTGAATAAAAGTGGTGGTAATGGACATCCTTGTCTTGTTCCTGATCTTAAGGGGAAAGTTTTCAGTTTTTGCCCATTGAGAATGATGTTAGCTGTGGATTTTTCATATATTCCCTTTATCATTTTGAGGAAGTTCCCTTCTATTCCTATACTTTTGAGTGTTTTCAACAGGAAAGGATGTTGAATTTTGTCAGATGCCTTTTCTGCATGAATTAAGATGATCATGTGGTTTTTCTGCTTTGATTTGTTGATATGGTGTATTACTTTAATTGATTTTCTTATGTTGAAGCGTCCTTGCATACCTGGGATGAATCCTACTTGGTCATGGTGTATAATTCCTTTAATGTGCTGCTGGATTTGATTTGATAGAATTTTGTTGAGGGTTTTTGCATCTACATTCATTACAGAGATTGGTCTGTAGTTTCCTTTTTTTGTAATATCTTTGTCTGGCTTTGGTATGAGGGTGATGTTGGCTTCATAGAATGAGTTAGGTAGCTTTCCCTCCTCTTCAATTTTTTTGAAGAGTTTGAGCAGAATTAGGACTAATTCTTTCTGGAATGTTTGGTAGAATTCAAATGTGAAGCCATCTGGTCCTGGAATTTTCTTTTTGGGGAGCTTCTTAATGACTGATTCAATTTCTTGTGGTTGGTTTGTTGAGGTCATCTATTTCTTCTCAAGTTAATGTTGGTTGTTCATGCCTTTCTAGAAAGTTGTCCATTTCATCTACATTGTTGTATTTATTAGCATTAAGTTGTTCATAGTATCCTGTTATTACCTCCTTTATTTCTGTGGGGTCAGTGGTTATGTCTCCTCTTCCATTTCTAATTTTATTTGCATCCTCTCTCTCCTTCTTTTTGTCAACCTCACTAAGGGTCCATCAATCTTACTGATTTTTCTCATAGAACCAATTTCTGGTTTTGTTGATTTTCTCAATTGTTTTCTTGTTCTCAATTTCATTTATATCTTCTCTAATCTTCATTATTTCTTTCCTTTTCTTGCTTTGGGGTTAGTTTACTGTTCTTTTTCTGGTTCTTCCAAGTGGACAGTTAATTCTTCAATTTTTGCCCTTCTTTTTTGATATAGGCGTTTAGGGTAATGAATTTCCCTCTTAGCACTGCCTTTGCTGCATCCCATAAACTTTGATATGTTGTGTTGTCATTTTCATTTGCCTCGAGATGTTTACTGATTTCTCCTGTAATTTCTTCCTTGACCCACTGGTTGTTTAGGAGTGTGTTGTTGAGCCTCCACATATTTGTGAATTTTCTGGCGCTCTGCCTATTATTGATTTCCAACTTCATTCCTTTATGATCTGAGAAAGCATTTTGTATGATGTCAATCTTTTTAAATTTGTTGAAACTTGCTTTGTGACCCAGCATATGGTGTATCCTTGAAAATGATCCATGAGCACTTGAGAAAAATATGTATCCTGCTCTAATGTTCTATAAATGTCTGTTAAGTCTAGATCATTTATTGTGTTATTCAAATTTTCTGTTTCTTTATTGATCCTCTCAGTCTAGATGTTCTGTCCATTGATGAGAGTGTAGAATTGAAGTCTCCAACTATTATGGTAGATGTGTCTATTTCTCTTTTCAGAGTTTGCCTCATATATTTTAGAGCATTCTGACTCAGTGCATAAATATTTATGATTGTGATGTCTTCTTGTTGAATTGTTCCTTTTTTAAATACATAGTGTCCTTCTTTGTCTCTTTTACCTGTTTTGCATTTGAAGTCTAATTTGTTGACTATTAGTATAGCTACTCCTCCTCTTTTCAGATTATTTGTGTGAAATATCTTTTCCCAGCCTTTCACTTTCAACCTATGTTTATCCTTGGTTCTAAGATCTGTTTCCTGTAGACAGCATATAGATGTGGATCCTGTTTTTTAATCCATTCTGCCAGTCTATGTCTTTTGATTGAGAAGTTTAATCCATTAACATTTAGTGTTATTACTATATGGGTAGTACTTTCTTCTACCATTTTGCCTTTTGAATTTTATATGTCATATCTAATTTTTCTTCTTTTTACCTTTACTGATAGTCTTCATTTCTACACTCTTCTCAACATCTGTCTGTCCTGTCTTTTCATATCTGCCTCCTGTGTTCCCTTTAGGATTTCCTGCAGAGCTGGTCTCTTGGTCACAAATTCTCTCAGTGGCTTTTTGTCTGAAAATGTTTTAATTTCTCCCTCATTTTTAAAGGGCAATTTTGCTGGATATAGTATTCTTGGTTGGCAGTTTTCTCTTTTAGTAATTTAGATGTATCATCCCACTGTCTTCTCGCCTCCATGATTTCTGCTGAGAAATCTACACATAGTCTTATTGGGCTTCCCTTGTATGTGATGGATTGTTTTTCTCTTGTTGCTTTCAAGATTCTCAGATTCTCTCTTTCTCTTTGACCTCTGACATTCTGATTAGTGAGTGTTTTGGAGTACATCTATTTGGATCTCTTCTCTTTGGGGTACACAGCACTTCTTGCATCTGTAATTTTAAGTCTTTCATAAGAGTTGGGAAATTTTCAGTGATAATTTCCTCCATTAGTTTTTCTCTTCCTTTTCCCTTCTCTTCTCCTTCTGGGACACCCAGCATGTATATTCACATGCTTCATATTGTCATTCAGTTTTTTGTGTCCCTACTCATATTTTTCCATCCTTTTCCCTATATTTTCTTTTACTTGTCAGATTTTAGATGTTCCATCCTCCAGTTCACTAATCCTATCTTCTGCCTCTTGAAATATAACATTTCAGGCTTCCATTTTTTTTCCTCTCTTTTACTGTGCCTTTCATTTCCATAAGTTCTGTGATTTGTTTTTTAAGACTTTCCATTTCTTTTTGTTCATTCCTTGCCTTTATATCCTCCCTCAAGTCATTGATTTGATTTTTGATGAGGTTTTCCATGTCTGTTCGAACATTCTGAATTAATTGTTTCAACTCCTGTATCTCATTTGAATTGTTGGTTTGTTCCTTTGATTGAGCCATATCTTCAGTTTTCCTAGTGTGATTTGTTATTTTTTGCTGGCATCTAAGCATTTAATTACCTTAATTAGTTTTCTGGAGATTTTCTTTTTAAAAGACTTCTTTTATCTAGGATTTTCTTGCTGGATGAACATGTTGTCTGTCTGTTCTTTGACATTCAGTTCAGCTTACTCTGGACCACTAGCTTAGGTTTGTTTAACAGAGCAGAATTTTTCAGTTCTTGTTTTCTTGCCCTGCCTGTATGGTACCTTTTTCCACCCACCCTTAGGAGGGTCAACTTAGGTATTATAGACCCCAGCCAGATTTTTCCAGACCAAACTGGACTCCTGTCAGGAGAAAAGGGTCACCTGCATCAGTTTTCTCTGAGGGTGAGACCCAGTAGGTTGAAAGACTTTCCTGTGAAGTCTCTGCACTCTGTTTTTCTTATCCTGCCTAGTATTTGGTGCTTGTCTGCCTGCAGGTCCCACCAGCATAAGGTGATGCAGTACCTTTAAGTTAAGCAGATGCTCCCTGGCCCAGAATGGGGTACACTGTGTTTCCAGTCACTGACGTGGCCTCAGCAGTTGTTCTGTGCTCTTCCTGGTTATTTAGTAGTTGTTCTGGAAAGAATGAACTAAATCCCACACCTCGCTAAGCTGCCATCTTGGCATCTCCGTGCTTCTACCTTATTTTTTGAAGGAAACTAAGCTAAAGAATTCTTGACTTTTTCTCTTTCAGTATCTTAAATATATTTTAGTACTGCCTTCTCACCTCATGGTTTCTCTTGAGGAATTGGCACTAAGTCTTATATGGTTCTCTTGTATGTGGTATATCAATTTTTCTCTTGCTGCTTTCATAATTTTCTCTTCATGTTATTTGACAGTTTGATTAGTAATGTGTCTTGGAATGGGTTTATTTGAAATTATTCTATTTTGAGTCTATTGCACTTTTTGGATATGTATATTTATGTTTTCTAAAATAGTTTGGAACTTTTTATCCATCATTTCCTCAAATATTTTTTCTGCCCCTTTCACCTTCTATGCTCCTTTTGGGACACCCATGGTATGTTTTGTCTTGGTGCTTTGTGCTGTCATTCAATTCCCTGAGACCCTGCTGCAGTTTTCTACTGTTTTTTCCATTTGTTCTTTTGTCTGTTTGATTTCAGATTTCCTGTCTTCTAGCTCACTGATTCTTTCTTCTTCCTGTTCAAATATTCTATTGTATGTCTCTAGTGTATTTTTAATCTTATCTACTGTGTTTTTTATTCCCATAAGATGTTGTTTTTTTTTGCATGCTTTCAAATTCTCTTTATGGTCACCCAATGTCTTCTTAAATCTTTACCTCTTTCACTGTATTTTCCTTCATCTCCTTGAATTGACTTAGGAGATTTGTTCAAAGAACTTTTGTTAGTTGTTCCAAATTCTATATTGCCTCTGAATTTTTTAAAACATTTTTTATTGTGAAATATAATGTATATGCAAAAAAGCAATACATTTCAAAGTACATTTTAAAAAGTACTGATAGCGGGCCACCGTGGCTCAGCAGGCAGAGCTCCCGCCTGTCATGCTGGAGGCCTGGGGGTTGATTTCTGGTGCCTGTGCCCATATGCAAATAAATAAAATCAAAGATCATTTAAAAAAAAAGTAGTTATAGAACAGATTTCAAAGTTTGGTATGGGTTACAGTTCCACAATTTCAGTTTTTGCTTCTAGCTGCTCCAAGACACTAGAGACTAAAAAGAAATATCAATATAATGATTCAGTAATCATACTCACTTGTTAAATTCTAAATTCTATGTTATTAATTCCTCCTTCTCCTTTGATACTTCACCCAATCTTTAGGAATATTTGGGTTATGCCCATTCTAACTTTTTTCAAGTTGAAAAATGGTGTCAACTATATAGATAGGGGGATGGAATTAGTTGATGTTCTTGAAGAGACTAGCCCCTCTCAGTTTCAGGACTTATCAGCCTAGGAACCCATCTGGAGGTTTTAGGTTTATGAAAAGTAAACTTAGTGTGTGAAACTTTTTTAGGATCTCAGAGAGTCCTGGGTGTTCTTTAGGGTAACAGGAATGATGAAGGTTTGGGTTTGGCAAATGATGGGATTTAGCAATATCTAGCTGAAGCTTGCATAAGAATAGCCTCTCAACAATATTTGAACTCTCAGCCACTGGTACCTTATTTTGTTATAATTATTTTCCCCTTTTCGTTAGGAAGGCATTGTTGATCCCATGGTGCTAGGGCCAGGCTCATCCCTGGGAGTCATGCCCCACATTGTTAGGGAGACTCACAGCCCTGGACATCATGTCCCATGTAGATGGCATGGAAATGACTAGAGAGAGAGACCATACCTGAGCAATGAAAAAGGTTCTCTGCATTAATTCTTAGGCATATATTATAGGTATACTTAGTGCTCGGCTACAGAAATGTTTCATAAGAGTAAGCCTCAAGACCTAGGGGTTGACCTAATTAATTTGGTCGACCATAGTGTTTGAGAGATGATCAGGAGTTTCCCAGGAGGGAAAGTTCAATAGTTTCATATTTTTTTCTTCAGTCCCTAAAGGAATTTTGCCAATAGTTTTTAATTATCTGCCCAACATATGGTGGGATGTATCCACGTATTACCTTAAACTGTACTAAATTACAAGCCCTTGTTTCCATTCTGGGCTCCATGTGTTTGAGTTGTTTAAATGAACTATCCAGACAGGTTGAGTTAGATTGTGTGCTACAGAGACTTTAGATTTTGGACAGATAAAGCTCTCTTCCTTTGGTCTCATACAGTATGTTAAGTTCTAAAATACAGACACTGTCATCCTTTACCCGATATTCTGATTTACCTTTGTCCTGACTAGACTGGCTTCTTTTTTTTTTTTTTTAACATGGGCAGGCACCGGGAAACTTGGCTTCATTCTTATCTGTAATTGAAGCCTGATCTCTTTTTCAGCTTCTTCAACACTCATTATATGGAGCAGTACTGACTTTCAGAGCTGCAGAACTCCAACTCTGTGTCCTCTGACTTTTAATTTGCTCCTTTGAGCCATGTCTTCTTGTTTCTTAGTATGGCTTGTAGTATTTTGCTGATATCTGGGTATCAGTTTATCTTGATGTGTTTATTCTAAAGGTCAATTTTTCCTTCTTGTCTAGATTTTGTTGTTGATTGGGTGTGTGTTAAAGTTCTTCTTTGAAAGTTTGTTTGTCAATATTTCCCAGCCAAATTAGGACCAGGTTTCCTGTGCAGGGGGCACAGCCCATATCCAAGGGACCCTGGGGAGAAGATCACAAAAACTACAAAAATTCTTTTCTTTTATTCAGCTTCCCAAGGCTGCACTTTCCTGGCCTGCCCAGCAGATAAAACCCTTCTCCAAAACTCCTTCCCAGCATTTCCCTAAAAGTGTACTTTCCTGACCTTCCCAAAAGATGGTGGTCTTTGTCTATTCCCTTAGCCCTATGAAGGCAGGGTATTTTTAGCCCTTTGCCAGTTCAAGCTCTGTCATGGAAGAAACAATGGGCACACTGTGCTTAACTGGGATGGGCTAAAATAGCTAGATCCTCTGTTCTAAATTCAGTCAATAGCTGGATCAGTAATACGCTATGTTCCCTTCTGAATTTAGGGCTGAGGACCTGTGGGGCTGTCCAGTCTTTACAGCCCACCAGACAGATACCAGACTGCCCAAAGCTGCCTGCCTCAAAAGTGGGGGGTGAACACCAGGAGCCATGGCTGGAATTACAATCTCTTACCATGCTTTCTCATTCTCTTTGTCCCACATTTCCCTGGATGTTGCACAGAGCTTCCCTAATTTCCAGAGTCCCCAAACAGTTTATACCAACAGTTTTTGCCTGTTTACTCATGGCTTTTAAGAAGAGAGTGAGCCCTGTGGCTCCTTCCCTTTTCCACCATTTTCCTAGAATCCATTATACCTTTAAACTCCACAAAACTCTGTTAAGGTATCAAAAAGACTCTTCACCCTGAGCCTTACCTCTTATAAGCAATTGAGTAGCCATTTCTAGTAATGATGTTTTGCATACCTCTACTACCAACTCATACCTTGGATTATCAGTACCATCTTGATTGTTGGAGTAAAGTCATTCATGCCTTTGAATGTAACCAGATTAGAGAACTAGTTCCAAAAACCCCAGAACCAATTCAGAAATCTAATCCTAAAGATTCTGTTTTTCAAGAACCATTCCCAGTACCAAAACTATGTTAGTTAGGGTTTTCTGGGGAAACAACCAAAAGAAGATATCTATAAATATTATGAGATTGTTATAAGAATTGTCTCATGTAACCACGGGGATGAGCAAGTCCAGTTTCCATAAGGGAGGCCACAAACTGGGATCTCCACTGAAGGTTTTCAATGAATTCCCCAGGAGAAGCTGGCTGGCTGAAGTAGAGGTGGAAATTCTTTCTTCTGACTGCTTAAATCGTTAGTTCTCTTTTTAAGGCCTTCAGCTGTTAAAATGAGACTTCTCTCATTGTTGAAGCCATTCTCCTCAGTTGGCTGTAGATGTAATCAGCTTCTTGATGACTTAAGTGCATGAAATATCCTCACAATAACAGTCAGGTTTGTACTTGCTTGACAAAACAATTGGACACCTTAACCTGGCCAAATTGACACATGAACTTAACCATTTCATAAGCAAATTAAGAAAAATAAGCCCAAACACTAAAATACAAGAATACCAATTTTATGAAACCCATTTTTCTTTTTCTAATAATGCAAACCTAACCATGAATTAGCTTTCCTGGTACAACTTACAGGCTACTCTCAGTTCTGGTTCCATCCCCTGCCCCAACCCTGAAATTTGTAAGTGAAAAAAAAAAATTGGGTGAAAACCAGAGGGCCTTCTTTGTAATGCATAAATAGACTCTCATTTTATTCAGTGGGAAAGCAGAGCCAAGGACCATAGGACTTCAATCATAAGAGCAACTGAGCTTGGAAAAGACACATCTGGTATATGAAAGTCAGGATGCTGGTTGTGAAAGGATAGGACCCTCATGTGGAATTGGGTCTCCAATATCTTGAATCCTTAGATTCAAACCCTGTGAGCCACAGAAGTTGCCCATCTGTCCTATCAAAGGGTTATACTCCTCACTTTCTTTTTTTTAATCTTTCTATTTTTTTAAACTTTTTTATTGTAGAATATAACATATATACAAAGCAAAGAAAGAAAAAGCAGTAGTTTTCAAAGCACTCTTCAAGAAGTAGTTACAGGACATATCCCAGACTTTGTCATGGGCTCCCATTCCATCATCTCAGGTTTTCCCTTCTAGCTGCTTCAAAACACTGGAGGCCAGAAGGAATAAATATTTTTTTATTATCACAATCAACTTTTTATTTCTTTTTTTGTGAAAAATATCATATATTCAAAAAAGCAATAAATTTCAAAGCATATCAGCAGCAATTAGTTGTAGAACAGATTTCAGAATTTGGTATGGGTTACAAGTCCACAATTTTAGGTTCTTATTTATAACTGCTCTAAGATATTGGAGACTAAAATAAATATGAATATAATGATTCAGAAATCACACTCATTTGTTAAACTCTACCTTCTCTGTATAAGGTACACCATCAGCTTTGATCCTTCTCCCACTCTTATGGGTATTTGGGCTATGCCCATTCTAGCTTTTTCATGTTGGAAGGGGCTGTCAATAATATGGACACTTCCCACTTTCTTGAAAACAATATGGATGCCTCTCTCTAAAGATAACCTGTGTGCCCCCCCTCCCCTAGGATCTATCTCCATTTAACCTTTAAGCCAAAAGGTTAATAACTAGGTTAAGTCACAGTTATAAACCAGATGGGGTCATTTGGGGCCTAATGAGGAAGAAAAAGTTCTGTTTTACAGAGAAGCTTCAGGTCCTAATCAGCATATACTGGCAGGAGCCAGGAAACTCTGCTTGGGTTTGGATTTGAAAGACTGGGACATGAGGATGGATAAGGGAGCATTTAGAGTTTACCAACTTGTATTGGAATATGGGATTTAACACCCTGGAAAAGAAATTCAGGAGTTGGCATGGATATGCTACTGCGATGGCTCCTAGAAGCATGGAAAAACTGAAGGCCCAGATTAAGTGATGTAGAAGTGCCAGAAAGTGGAAGAAGGAATTAAAAGACTAAGAGAAGTGGCCATGCTAGTGTGCATATGAAAGGCCAAAAGCCTATCACTGGAATATGTTCCATGGAAAGTCCCAGAGGATATATCATTTAGCAAATCAATAAGGAAAGCACTGGTTAGAGGGGGCTCCAGTATCATTAATGAATTCAGTGGCAGCTCTTCTTTCTAGGCCAGGGCTTATTTTAGGAGATGTTTTTACAGCATAGGAGTCACTAACAGCAGTGGGGATAATAGAACTCTGAAACAATAGAGGCCAGGTGGTAGAGCTTAGTTATTAAAAAGCAGGTAGATGTAATTATTGAAAAGAGTGGCAAAATCAAAGAGGCAGCCAGGGAAGCCTGACTGGAGTGAGTTATGGGAATGGTTAATAGAACATGACCTCCCTAGGAGGAAAATAGATGGCCAGCCAACAAAAGAATTACTCAATTCTAGCAATAAAAAGAAGAGGATGGATAAACAGCAGGCTGAGGGCACTACCACGAAAAGGTCACAATCTTCATCAAGTTACTGAACATGAGCCAGTTTCCAACTTGGAAACCACTGGCTGAAAGAGAGGCCATGTTTTCCAGAAGGAAGGATTCTGCAACATCATGGCAAGGCCACATGGCAATGATTCCCCCAGGCTAAGAGATCAGTAGCTATTTGCTCAAGTAGCTGTACAGTGGGAAAAGGAAATATCCAGGTATTTCAAGAATCACTGGTCACTGGATGTGATTTGAAATTGATACCCAGAGAACAAAGCAATATCATGGTCCCATTTTAGAGTGTATATGAAGATGAAATAACAAATGAATTCCTGGCCAAGGCTCAACTCATAGTGGGTCCATGGCTTTGCAGATCCACTCCAGTGTCCATTTACCTAGTCCCCAAATATATCATTGACATATATATACTTGGCAGCAGCTCATTTTGGGCCATTGGCTTGTGTGCCAATTTGAATCTGTTGTGTACCCCAGAAAAGCCAAGTTCTTTAATCCTCATTCAGTATTGCTGGGTGGGAGCTTTTTAATTGTTTCCATGGAGATGTGATCCATCCAGTTGTGGGTGGTAACTTTTAATTAGATGGTTTCCATGGAGATGTGCCTCGGCCCATTCAAGGTGGTGTTGCTACTGGAGCCCTTTAAGAAAAAACCATTTTGGAAAAATCTAGAGAGCCACAAGAACTGAGGGAGCCAACAGAATGGACAGAGCCAACAGAATGAACAGGTGCCCAGTGGACGTCACCATTTTGCCTTTCCACCTGAGAGAGAAAACCTGAACATCATCAGCCTTCTTGAACCACGGTATCTTTCTGGATGCCTTAATTGGACACTATTTAACCTTGCTTTAATTTGGACATTTTCATGGTCTTAGAACTGTAAACTTGCAACTTAATACAATCCCCTTTTTAAAATCCATTCCACTTCTGGTATATCACATTCTGGCAGCTTGCAAACTAGAGCAGCCTAAGAAGTAAAAACTACCCTGGTGGGAAAGGCTACATAGAAGCCTCTGAAATTGCCCTTCCCTCACTCCCAGTCAAGATACTTGTTTCAGTTTGTTAAAGCTGCAATATACCAGGTTGGGTTTTACAATGGGGATTTATTAATTTACAAAAATGCAGAGTTCTAAGACAATGAAAATGTCCCAATTAAGGGGTCAACAGGACGATACCTTCTCTGAAGAAAGCCAATGGCATCCGTGGTTCTTTGGCCACAAGGGAAGGCACATGGCCAGCATCTGTTGATCCTTCTTTCCCAGGTTTCATTGCCTTCAAGTTCGGGTTCTTTCAGTTTCTGGGGGTCCTTGCTTGCTTTTCTGGGTATTTCTCTCTCTCCAAGCTCTCTTGGCTTTTCTATCTTTTATCTTCTCTTAAGGATTCCAGAAAAAGATTAAGACCTACCTTGAATGGGCTGGATTGCATCTCAATTGAAACAACCTAATCAGAAAGTCCCACCCATAATAGGCCTGTCCCACACAGGGATGGATTAGAAGAACATGGCCTTTTCTGGGTTACATAACAGCTTCAAACCAGCACATACTAAATCAAAAACAGTATCTCATTCACAAGGTAAAATCTAACAATTAGTGAAAACTTTGAGATAGAGGAGAGTGCTATGGAGAACAAATTAGGGAAGGAAGCAGTAACTGGAAGAAGGTTAGAATTTAAAATATAGTAATCAGGAAAGGATTCTCTAAGACAGCTACATTTGAGCAGTATCATATTTAAAAAATGTAAGGGCCAGTTGTGAAAGAAAGAAATTAAAGTTTGACTCCAAAGTTTTTGGTTTGAATATCTGAAACGTTGTCATTACTGAGATGTGGATGATGAGAGGACCAGATTTTTGAGCACAGCTAGGCAAACAAGCCTATTTCAAGGAAGAGTTGCTGGGCAGAAACTATAAAGTTAAGCAATGTCATCATATATTGGTAGGTGGTGTTTAAAATCATGAGACTTGATATCAATGAGAAATTGAGTGTATATGAGGCAAAAGGACTGAAGACTGAGCTTCGGAGATAAGAGAAACAAAGCAAAGGATATGGGAAGAAGACACCAGTGAAATAGAATGATAATCTGGAAGCCAAAATGGTCAAGTCCTTCAAAAATTGGGTGTAATCAACTGTGTCAGTTGGTGTTCCGGATCAGCTAAGATGAGGACTGAGAACTGTCCTCTAGATTTATCAACGTGGTAGTCATTGGCAACCTTGACAAGAGCAGTTTTAACAGAGTTATGAGGTCGAAAGCATGATTGTAATAGATTCAAGAATGAATTAGAGGAGATGGATTAGTGACATTGAGGATAGGCAACTCATGAAGTAGTTTTCTTTAAAGAGAAATAAGAATAAAGGTCAAAAGAGAAGGGGGTCAACAGAGTCTTTTTTTAATGCAATTCTTTTTTTTTTTTTGTATGCTGTATGGCGGGGTCATATTTCATTATTCTTCCATGTGAGTATCCCGTTATTGCAGCACCATTTGTTGAATTTTTGTTTGTTTGGTTTTTGTTTGTTTTGTTTGTTTTTGGGGGGAAGTGTATGGACTGGGAATCGAACCCAGTTCTCCTGCATGACAGGCAAGAATTCTACCACTGAGCTACTCTTGCACCCCCATGCAATTTTTTTGTAGTTATATTCACACACCATACAATTCATACAAATTATACAATCAGTGGATCACAGTATCATCAGATAGTTGTGAATTCATCACCACAATCAATTTTAGAACATTTTCATTACTCCAAAAATAAATAAATAAAAGAAAATCCAAAACTTCCCATACTCTTATCCCCCATTATTTTTTATAGATTTGTACTTTATTAACATAAATGTTTGTAATATTTTTTATCATCACAGTCAACTTTTTTTTTCTTTTTTGTGAAAAATAACATAAATACAGAAAAGCAATAAATTTCAAAGCACACCACAACAATTATTGTAGAACAGATTTCAGACATGGTATGGATTACAATTCCACAATTTTAGATGTTTACTTCTAGCTGCTCTAAGATACTAGAGACTAAAAGAAATATCAATATAATGATTCAGCAATCATACTCATTTGTTATACCTTCTTTGCATAACTCCACCACCTCCTTTGATCTGTCTTCCACTCTTTAAGGGTATTTGGGCTATGGCCGTTCTAGCTTTTTCATGTTTGAAGGGGCTGTTGATAGTATGGGATAGAGAGAGAGAAATAGTTGATATTCTGAAGTGGCTGGCCCCTCTGCATTTCAATACTTACCTGATCCAGGGACCCATCTGGAGGTTGAAGGTTTCTGGAAAGTTTCTGGAAATGTGCATGGAACTACACGTGGAACACCCTAGGTGTTCTTTAGGATTGACAGGAATGGTTTTGGTTAGAGGTTGGCAAATTATGATAGGTAGCAATGTCTAACAGAAGTTTATATAAGATTGACCGGCAGAGTAGCCTCTAGACTCTATTTGAACTCTCTCAGCCACTGATACCTTATTTATTACACTTCTTTTACCCCTTTTGGTCAGGATGGCATTGTTGATCCAATAGTGGCAAGGCCAGGTTTATTCCTGGGAGTCATCTCCCATGCCACTAGGGAGGCATTCATCCCTGGATGTCATGTCCCATGTAGGGGGGAGGGCAATGATTTCACTTGAAGAGTTGTATCCCCTTCCCCTATTATTATTTTATTATTATTATTATCATCATTATTTTTATTGAGAGAAGTCTTCACACACATACTTTCTATACATGGAGCACAATCAGTGGCTCACAATATCATCATATAGTTGTGTATTCATCACCATGATCATTTTTTAGAACATTTGCATCACTCCAGAAAAAGAAATAAAAAGAAAAAGCTCAATACAGTATACCTTACCCCTCCCTCTCATTGACCACTACTGTTTCCATCTACCCAATTTATTTGACTCTTTCCCCCGTTATTTATTTATTTTTATCCATAATTTTTTAATCACTTGTCCATGGATATAAGGAGCATCAGGCACAAGTTTCTAAAAATCACACAGTCACATTGTAACTGTTGTATCTTTATATACTCATCTTCAAGAATCTAGGCTAGTGGAACACAGCTCAACAGTTTCAGGTACTTCTTTCTAGTCACTTCAATATGCCATAAACTAAAAAGGGATATCTATGTAATGCATAAGAAGAATCTCCAGGATAACCTTTTGACTCTGAAATCTCTCAGCCACTGAAGCTTTATTTTTCCCTGTTATCCTTGCCCAACCCCCATTATCTTCTGAATTTCTTTTTTGATGCTCCTCCTGGACCCCTAGGGTTTGAATCCTATATCTCAGCTAAGCCCTGCTTGCCCAATCTATCCTGGAAACCACGCCCCCCCCCCTTCTTTAACCCCATGATGTACCACACTCGAGATGGTAGGGAGTAAGAAGGACACCTTTTTTTTTTTTAATTTTTTTTTTATGATCACTCTGTTCTACATATATAATCAGTAATTCACAATATCATCACATAGTTGCATATTCATCATCATGATCATTTCTTAGAATATTTGCATCAATTCAGAAAAAGAAATAAAGAGACAACAGAAAAATAAAATGAAAACAGAAAAAGAATATTATACATCCCATACACCTTACCCTTCCCTTTCATTGATCACTAGCATTTCAAACTAAATTTATTTTAACATTTGTTCCCCCTATTATTTATTTTTTCCATATGTTCTACTCGTCTGTTGACAAGGTAGATAAAAGAAGCATCAGACACAAGGCTTTCACAATCACACAGTCACATTGTGAAAGCTATATCATTATACAATCATCATCAAGACACATGGTTACTGGAACACAGCTCTACATTTTCAGGCAGTTTCCTCCAGCCTCTCCATTACATCTTGAATAACAAGGTGATATCTACTTACTGCATAAGAGTAGCCTCCAGGATAACCTTTTGACTCTGTTTGGAATCTCTCAGCCATTGACACTTTGTCTCATTTCACTCTTCTCCCTTTTGGTGGAGAAGGTTTTCTCAATCCCTTGATGCTAAATCTCAGCTCATTCTAGGGTTTTTCCTCAATCCCTTGATGCTGAGTCTCAGCTCATTCTGGGATTTCTGTCCCACATTGCCAGGAAGGTCCACACCCCTGGGAGTGATGTCCCACATAGACAGGGGGAGGGTGGTGAGTTTGCTTGCTGTGTTGGCTGGAGAGAGTCCACATCTGAGCAACAAAAGGGGCTCTCTTGGGGGTAACTCTTAGGCCTAATTTTAAGTAGGCTTGACCTATCCTTTGTGGGGGTAAATTTCATATGAACAAACCCCAAGACTGGGGGCTCAGCCTATAGCTTTGGTTGTCCACACTGCTTGTGAGAATATCAAGAATTCAACTTGGGGAGGTTGAATTTTCCCCCATTCTCACCATTCCCCAAAGGGGACTTTGCAAATACTTTTCCACTCACTGATCAAATCACTCTGGGATTCATCAGGGCATAACTCTGGACAAACCAACAAACTCTCATGTCCTACCCAAGGTTCCATGTAGTTATGCTGTTCAACCAAGCTATCTACATAAGTTATATTAGGAAATGCACTAGTCAAAATATAAATTTTGTACCAAATAAACATTTTTTGCTTTAGTCTCACACATAAGTTGAAATTTTAAAATATTGATTACCATCTGTTTTCAGCACCCTGCAGTAATGACATTCTTTTGTTCTTCATCATGCAAAAACATTTTTAAAATTTGTACATTTAGTCACTATCATTATACCCTCTAGGCATTCCTAGATTATACCATATCAAGCTTTATCGTCTATCTTTCTTTCTGACTTCATTTATACCCCCAGCCCTCCTCCCTCTATCATTCTCACATTCAGCTTCATTCAGTGTTTTAACATAATTGTATTACAGTTAGGTAGTATTGTGCTGTCCATTCTGAGTTTTTATATTCAGTCCTGTTGCACAATCTGTATCAGAAGGACACCTTTACGTTCAGTTTATGATTCGAGCCACTAGCTGTGCTACTAATCAGATGTAATTAAATAAAATTGTCAACTATATGTGTGTATATATATATGATTATCATATATCTAGGCTTGATAGTCATAAATATAATTTAAATGTATCATATGTAAAATTTATAACATAGTATATATACTATTATTAAAATAAAGTAGGGCAGGCCATGGTGACTCCGCAGGCAGAGTTCTTACCTGCCGTGCTGGAGACCTGGGTTTGATTCCGGGTACCTGCCCATGCAAAATAAAAAAATAAAAATAACAAATATGCATATAGATATAGATATAGATATAGATATAAAAAGGTATTACTTTAAAAATGACAATTGACCAATATATTTTAAAAGTTAGGACAATGAGAATAGTATTAGGAAATTGATTCCTTTGTGGCAAAGGGTTTAGTAAATACTGATATTAAACATAAAATATTAGACATCTTAAATTTCTATTGAAACAGGGCAGAAGATTAATAAATATGGGAGATATTGGCATTGTAAAAAGCCAACTAAAATAAACTTCAACAAGAAAACAAAATTTATAGTAAAAGGAGGGAGAGAAGTTTTATTACAAAAAAAGTAATGAATTTATGGAAAAAAATGTATTATATCTCAGTTTATAATTCTGATGAATCAAGTATTGAGTATTTTATTGGCATCACTTTTCTGATATCTTTCGCCATCATGTTTGATTTTTGTAGCATTATCATAGAGAGGGTCATTTTTTTTTTAATTTTTACATTTTTTTAAAACTATAACAACAAACACAAACATTCTTAAACTTATGATCATTCTTTTCTACATATATAATCAGTAATTCACAATATTATCACATAGTTGCATATTCATCATCATGATCATTTCTTAGAACATTTGCATCAATTCAGAAAAAGAAATAGAGACAACAGAAAAAAATTCATACATACCATGCCCCTTACCCCTCCCTTTCATTGATCACTAGCATTTCAATCTACATTTATTTTAACATTTTTCCCCCTATTATTTACTTTTATTCCATATGTTTTACTCATTTGTTGATAAGGTAGATGAAAGGAGCATCAGACACAAGGTTTTCACAATCACACAGTCACATTGTAAAATCTCTATCATTATACAATCATCTTCAAGAAACATGGCTACTGGAGCACAGCTCTACATTTTCAGGCAGTTCCTTCCAGCCTCTATTACATCTTGACTAACAAGGTGATATCTATTTAATGTGTAAGAATAATCTCCAGGATAACCTCTTGACTCTGGAATCTCTCAGCGATTGACACTTTATTTTGTCTCATTTCACTCTTCCCCCTCTTTGTGGAGAAGGTTTTTCTCAATCCCTTGATGCTGAGTCTCAGCTCATTCTAGGATTTCTGTCCCACGCTGCCAGGAAGGTCCACACCCCTGGGAGTCATGTCCCACGTAGACAGGGGTAGAGCAGTGAGTTTGCTTGTTTTGTTGGCTGAGAGAGAGAGGCCACAGCTGAGCAACAAAAGAGGTTCTCTTGGGGGCAACTTTTAGGCCTAATTTTAAGTAGGCTTGACCTATCCTTTGTGGGTATAACTTTCATATGAACAAGCCCCAAGAGTGGGAGCTCAGCTTATTGCTTTGGTTGTCCCCACTGCTTGTGAGACTATCAAGAATTCCACTTGGGGAATTTGAATTTTCCCCTTTCTCACCATTCCCCAAAGGGGACTTTGCAAATACTTTTTTATTCACTGTTCAAATCAGAGAGGGTCATTTTTATAAAAATGTAAATAAACTTCACCAATTTTCCTCAAAGGTCTTTATTAATCCTTTGCAAATCATCCTTTCTGAAGCACTTGCCTTGTCATTTCCTTGTTGATTTTTCCTTCCGTTTTTAAGTATTCTGACATGGCTAGCACCCTGTCAATGACTTTGCCATCTCCAACCACCACTTTCATTAACTTAATGTAATCCTGTATATTTGACAAGATTTACAATTTCACTGAGCAGTCCATTTGCAATGATAGAGACTGGCTGACAGGCAAAGATTGATCCAGAGGAGTGTTTGAAGGAGTAGAGTTCATTTGATGTCTTTCATGCTATGCCTTTAACTGCAGGAATTTAATATTGACTGCTCTGATGACTAAAACCTTCCTAGAGCCTGAAGGAAATTTCCAGCATTTAGTCAAACTTGGAAATTTTTAACTAAGCCTCAGATAATGAAGTGAGAGATCCAAGATCAAATTAGGAGCAGCATAAGGCTGCTGCTCCATATAATCTGCATTCTTCTCCATATAATCACAGAATGGAGCTGGTGCTGACAAGGCTTACTCTTTTAGAACTTCCCCACCTGGAAGAACCCTGAGGAACAACCAGTGATCTTATTCCCTAACCAGCTCCGTCATCATCCCCAAGCAAGGCTAGGGCTAGGTGGAGAGATCTGTGCACAGAGCATACCTGAAATTTAATCACTATTCACTGGCTTGAAATAGGATGACAGCATGGTTATTAGCCTGTTTCTAAAACAATGTTCAGGGGCGAGTCATTGAAATAAAAACATAGCCAACTCACATATCACCTAACAGGAAACAAAAGGTGAGGAACAACCCCACTAACTTGCTCAGGGTTTTTAATCCCCCAAATCAGTCTGCAAGCCTGAGCCTGAAGCTTCAGCCCTGCCCAACTCCACCTCGTTTGGCTTTGTCTTCAGGACACCTCTAGGGAGGGGCTAGTCTTATGCAAGTCTGATAATACTTTTCCTTGCCTCCTAGCTTCTTGATCCCAGTAGAAGAAAAAGAACTAACAAAACTTCCTAGGTGGTTCTGAGACTTTGGGATTACATGGTCTGACCTGAGAAATCCCAAATAGCTTTTTGGACTCCAGAGGAATTCTTCACCTGACTCTCAAATGAAGCTGCTTCTGGTGAGGAACTTAGAAGCTACATTGTACCTTGCATCTATGCCATCTGTACCCAGTCCTCTTTCTAAACCCAAATCTGATCAGGTCATTCTCTTGCTTGAAACACTTCAATGGTTCTTCTTTGCTGCAAGATAAAAATCTATAGCCCACTAAAAATTTATGATTTGGGAGATCTTTTACGATCTGACCCGGGTTTATCCTTCTAGCTTCAACTTTCTAACCAAACTGAACTACTTGCAGCTTCCCCCTGGTCGCTCTCGTCTTATTTTATTTCCCTGCCTACAGTGCTCTGCTTTCAGAGCTCTCTCCGCCTGGCTATTTCCTTGTGATTCTTCATTTCCATTAGAAAGCCTCCCCTGACATCTTGAGTGTGGTTTAAGGGCCTCTCTTCGCTGCTCCTGGAGGACCATGCAATCCCGCTGTCACAGCATTCCTCACTGCCCGTTTAGTTGTCCCCCTTCTCCACTAGAGAATAAGCTTCTTGAGGGCTGGTTTACCATTACACCTGTACTCTTCGTAGCTGTTCGTTGAATCAGGTTAAATTTGGAGATAAAATAAATACCAACGAGCACTCACTTGTCCTAGTCAGTTAGAAATGTATATACATCATTCTTTTAATCCACAGACAGTTCTAAAATATAGAACTCCTTAACCTATTTTGTGGATGAGGAAAACCGAGTCACCAAAGGTCACACAGCGGTTAGGCATAGAGGATCCTCCTCTGGCCGGCACACAACTTGCTCTTCCGAAGCCTGCTCGGTGGACGGTGGTAGACGGAGCCCATCCCCACCCCACCCCACCCCTCCGTCTTCCGAAGCGGCGCCCCCAGGTGCCGGCAAGTGTTAGTGCGCAGGCCCCGCTCGTGCCCGCGCATCCCGCCCACTCTCACCCCCGCTGAGAAAGCAGAGGGGCCACACCGCCCACCAAACAGACAGGGCTTTCCATGGCGGGACAGCCGCTGGAAAACCCCAAAACTTTAGTTCAAAATGATCAAAAGGAGTGACAAATAAGAATGTGAGAGAGGTGTTCAATGCAAAGGAGTCGTCCACGAATCTGGGACCCACTGTTTCCCCCCAGCCTCACCCAGGGGCGTGCAAACAAACTGGAAGCTTCACAAACTTTTCCCTTCCTTAAGTCTGGAGTGTAGTTGTAGACCTCAAATGCCTCGATAACTTGATTTTTCTAGAGTATTCTAACTCGGCTAGAATAAGTTGCAGTTGAATGCAAAGAGCTTGGAAGAGGCTTTTGAAATTGTCAGGATGAAAGCCTGAGAGAGAATAAACACTCGCCCTATTGTGGAGAAGAAAAAATTTATTAACATCTTGCAAGAATGGGTAGCAACCAAAATGTGGCTGGTAGTCAAACAACAGGAGGCAGCAACATTTATTCTCTAAGCCTAACATGCAAATCCTTCCTGTTTCCCCTTTGGCTGGGCACTCCAGAGCTAACAACCTATCCAAGAGGTCTACCACATTTTTTCCCATATAAGGAAATGTATGGCACTAATCTTCGAGCTTATGTCAGAGGACCCCCCTCCATCCTCCCTCCCCCCCCAGCCCACCCCCACTGTGGAACCATCTGGGCTGGTTTTGCAGCCTTTCGTTAAGTAAGTTTCCTAAGTTTCCCCCCACTCCCCGCCATTTTGTGTGAAAACTAAACTTAATTTTATTCTTTTAGAAATGAGTTGACAAGTATGAGCTTTTAAAAATCTCTTCACAAGTTTAGTCAAATTACAACCCAAACTGCATCTTTTCCACAAAGTCTGGACATATTTCAGAAATCTGGTGCTTCCTTAGGGAATGTTTTTCTCGCCCTGAAGTGGAAGCTGCTCGCCATGCTCCATAGCTCTTTGCATATTCCGGCCCCATGGAAACTGACTTGTCAGGAGTGGAGAGATGCAAACCCTCTTGTTCTCTCAGCATGCCAACGTGGGACAAGACTGAAGGCACACACACACTCCTTCCCTCTTCCAAATCAAGATCTGCCCAGGACTCACCCATTCAACTAGACAGTTGGAACCCAAGGCTTAGTTAGGTTCTGTACGTGAATGCATTTGCCTTCTTCACACTTTGCTATTAGGTTTGGTACCGTCTGTGCTCCAGGACAGCCTGTATATTTTACCTCCCACAGAGAATTCACACTTTTAACTCATCTATTGGCCTTTCCGTTTCCCCGCCAGATTATGAACCCCTTAAGTCAGAGACATACTATTGTTCCTGTGTCAACACAGTTCCTGACATGTAGAAACACTGTTATGGAATGAATGAGTTACTTTAACAGTCATCAAGTAAAGCTTTCCAAGAATATGAATTGTCACTTTGGCCTGCTGAGGACCAAAGCAAAGAACCGTCCAGATAAAGTCGGAGGCATTGGAAACAAGTAGGTGGTATTTTCTTAATTTGTTCTTTTATACATTAGAACTACTCAGGGAGCTAGATTTTGAGGCAAATAACTGTAAATGATTGCATTTAATCTACCATCGTTTTCCTACCCATTTAACCTTCAAGTAGGTGGATATAATTTATGCTGGGGATCCTAGAACTATTGTTTATATTCAATTAAGGAATTTTTATCTTGGTCAACGTCTAACTCCCTCACATATTCCCATGAGGAATTAAAATTGGGTTGTATTAAAATTGGTTGTATTATATTTAGGGATAGTTTTAAGAATCAGTAAGGTACAAGCATGATTTTTTCATTTTTTGAAAAAAGGAATTCATGGTTAACCTCATATCTGATGTTCTTTCAGTTATAAATAATATCTGGCTTCATTCTGTTGTGGTTGGAGAAGATACATTGTATAATTTCAATATTTATAAATGTATTGAGACTTATTTGGTGACCTAAACCATGCTCTATCCTGGAGAATGAGCCAGGTACACTGGAGATTATGTGTTCTATTGGGCGAAATGTTCTGTGTCAGTTAGATCTAGCTGGTTTAGGGTATCATTTAAGTCTTCTGTTTCCTTATTGATCTCCCGTCTAGATGGTCTATCCATTATCAAAAGTGATGTAGTGAAATCTCTTACTGTTAATATAGAACCATTTCTCTCTTCACATCTGTCAGAATTTGCTTTATATATTTTGAGTCTCTGCTGTTAGGTGTGTATATGTTTATTAGTGTTGCATATTTTTGTCAAATTGATTCCTTTGTCTGTAGATAGTCCCTCTTTGTTCTTCATAAGGAGTTTTGACTTAAAGTCTCTTTTATCTGATATTATAACTATCCCAGTTCTCTTTTGGTTACTTTTTCTCAATTGACAAATCTTCACACACATACAATCAGTGGCTCACAGTATCATCACATAGTTGTGTATTCATCACTCTGATAATTTTTTAGAAAATTTGCATCACTCAAAAAGAAGTAAAAGAAAAAAGAAAAAACTCATACATCCATACCCCTTACCCCTCCCTCTCATTGACTACTAATATTTCCATCTACCCAATTTATTTTCTCCCTTATCCCCCCTATTATTTATTTATTTATTGTCCGTATTTTTTTTACTCATCTGCCATACACTGGATAAAAGGAGCATCAGATACTCTTTTGGTTACTTTTTGCATGGAATATTTTTCCCATCTTTTCACTTTCAGCCTACTTGTGTGTTTGAATTTGAGGTGATTATGTTATAAGCAGCATATATTGGGGCTGTGCTTTTTTATTCATTCTGCCAGTCTCTGCCTTTTTACTAGAGAGTTTAATATATTTATGTTAAAATAATTATTGATAATGCAGGACTTTCTCTGCCATTTTGCTATTTGACTGTTGTAAGCCTTATACCTTCTTTATCCCTCAATAGTCCATTACTACCTGCTTTCATATTTATTTGATTTTTTGCAGTGAATTATTATAAGTCCCTTCTTGTTTCCTCTGAGTCTATTTTTCAGATATCATATTTGTGGTTACCTTGGGGCTTAAATTTAGCATTCTAATTTTGTAACAATCATGGGTTTTTATAACCCAATTTAATTTCAGTAGTATACACAACACTATTTCTATACACCCCCCTGCTCCCCCACTTTTGTTGTTCTTGTCACAAATTATATATTTTTTCTTTTTTTTATTAATTAAAAAAAAGATTAACTAACACAACATTTAGAAATCATTGCATTCTACATATGCAATCAGTAATTCTTAATATCATCACATAGATGTATGATCATCATTTCTTAGTACATTTGCATCGATTTAGAAAAAAAAATAGCAAGACAACAGAAAAAGAAATAAAATGATAATATAGAGAAAAAATAAAAATAAAAAATACAAAAAATATATATAAAAAAACACACAAACAAACAAAAAAAACTATAGCTCAGATGTAACTTCATTCAGTGTTTTAACATAATTACATTACAATTAGGTAGTATTGTGCTGTCCATTTTTGAGTTTTTGTATCTAGTCCTGTTGCACAGTCTGTATCCCTTCAGCTCCAATTACCCATTATCTTACCCTGTTTCTAACTCCTGATGATCTCTGTTACCAATGACATATTCCAAGTTTATTCTCTAATGTCGGTTCACATCAGTGGGACCATACAGTATTTGTCCTTTAGTTTTTGGCTAGTCTCACTCAGCATAATGTTCTCTAGGTCCATCCATGTTATTACATGCTTCATAAGTTTATTCTGTCTTAAAGCTGCATAATATTCCGTCGTATGTATATACCACAGTTTGTTTAGCCACTCGTCTGTTGATGGACATTTTGGCTGTTTCCATCTCTTTGCAATTGTAAATAATGCTGCTATAAACATTGGTGTGCAAATGTCCGTTTGTGTCTTTGCCCTTAAGTCCTTTGAGTAGATACCTAGCAATGGTATTGCTGGGTCATATGGCAATTCTATATTCAGCTTTTTGAGGAACCGCCAAACTGCCTTCCACAGTGGTTGCACCATTTGACATTCCCACCAACAGTGGATAAGTGTGCCTCTTTCTCCGCATCCTCTCCAGCACTTGTCATTTTCTGTTTTGTTGATAATGGCCATTCTGGTGGGTGTGAGATGATATCTCATTGTGGTTTTGATTTGCATTTCTCTAATGACCAGGGACATTGAGCATCTCTTCATGTGCCTTTTGGCCATTTGTATTTCCTCTTCTGAGAAGTGTCTGTTCAAGTCTTTTTCCCATTTTGTAATTGGGTTGGCTGTCTTTTTGTTGTTGAGTTGAACAATCTCTTTATAAATTCTGGATACTAGACCTTTATCTGATATGTCGTTTCCAAATATTGTCTCCCATTGTGTAGGCTGTCTTTCTACTTTCTTGATGAAGTTCTTTGATGCACAAAAGTGTTTAATTTTGAGGAGCTCCTATTTATTTATTTCCTTCTTCAGTGCTCTTGCTTTAGGTGTAAGGTCCATAAAACCGCCTCCAATTGTAAGATTCATAAGATATCTCCCTAAATTCTCCTCTGTTTTATGGTCTTAGATCTAATGTTTAGATCTTTCATCCATTTTGAGTTAACTTTTGTATAGGGTGTGAGATACGGGTCCTCTTTCATTCTTTTGCATATGGATATCCAGTTCTCTAGGCACCATTTATTGAAGAGACTGTTCTGTCCCAGGTGAGTTGGCTTGACTGCCTTATCAAAGATCAAATGTCCATAGATGAGAGGGTCTATATCTGAGCACTCTATTCGATTCCATTGGTCGATATATCTATCTTTATGCCAATACCATGCTGTTTTGACCACTGTGGCTTCATAATATACCTTAAAGTCCGGCAGCTTCAGACCTCCAACTTCATTTTTTTTCCTCAAGATACTTTTAGCAATTCGGGGCACCCTGCCCTTCCAGATAAATTTGCTTATTGGTTTTTCTATTTCTGAAAAATAAGTTGTTGGGATTTTGATTGGTATTGCATTGAATCTGTAAATCAATTTAGGTAGGATTGACATCTTAACTATATTTAGTCTTCCAATCCATGAACACGGTATGCCCTTCCATCTGTTTAGGTCTTCTGTGATTTCTTTTAGCAGTTTTTTGTAGTTTTCTTTATATAGTTTTTTTGTCTCTTTAGTTAAATTTATTCCTAGGTATTTTATTCTTTTAGTTGCAATTGTAAATGGGATTGTTTCTTGATTTCCCCCTCAGCTTGTTCATTGCTAGTGTATAGGAATGCTACAGATTTTTGAATGTTGATCTTGTAACCTGCTACTTTGCTGTACTCATTTATTAGCTGTAGTAGTTTTGTTGTGGATTTTTCCGGGTTTTCGACGTATAGTATCATATCGTCTGCAAACAGTGATAGTTTTATTTCTTCCTTTCCAATTTTGATGCCTTGTATTTCTTTTTCTTGTCTAATTGCTCTGGCTAGAACCGCCAACATGATGCTGAATAATAGTGGTGATAATGGTCATCCTTGTCTTGTTCCTGATCTTAGGGGGAAAGTTTTCGATTTTTCCCCATTGAGGATGATATTAGCTGTGGGTTTTTCATATATTCCCTCTATCATTTTAAGGAAGTTCCCTTGTATTCCTATCCTTTGAAATGTTTTCAACAGGAAAGGATGTTGAATCTTGTCAAATGCCTTCTCTGCATCAATTGAGATGATCATGTGATTTCTCTGCTTTGATTTGTTGATATGGTGTATTACATTAATTGATTTTCTTATGTTGAACCATCCTTGCATACCTGGGATGAATCCTACTTGGTCATGATGTATAATTCTTTTAATATGTTGCTGGATTCGATTTGCTAGAATTTTGTTGAGGATTTTTGCATCTATATTCATTAGAGAGATTGGTCTGTAGTTTTCTTTTTTTGTAATATCTTTGCCTGGTTTTGATGGATGATGTTGGCTTCATAGAATGAATTAGGTAGCTTTCCCTCCACTTTGATTTTTTTGAAAAGTTTGAGCAGAGTTGGTACTAATTCTTTCTGGAATGTTTGATAGAATTCACATGTGAAGCCGTCTGGTCCTGGACTTTTCTTTTTGGGAAGCTTTTGAATGACTGATTTGATTTCTTTACCTGTGATTGGTTTGTTGAGGTCGTCTATTTCTTCTTGAGTCAAAGTTGGTTGTTCGTGCCTTTCTAGGAACTTGTCCATTTCATCTAAATTGTTGTATTTATTAGCGTAAAGTTGTTCATAGTATCCTGTTATTACTTCCTTTATTTCTGTGAGGTCAGTGGTTATGTCTCCTCTTCCATTTCCGATCTTATTTATTGGCATCCTCTCTCTTCTTCTTTTTGTCAGTCTTGCTAAGGGCCCATCAATCTTACTGATTTTCTCATGGAACCAACTTCTGGTCTTATTGATTTTCTCTATTGTTTTCATGTTTTCAATTTCATTTATTTGTGCTCTAATCTTTGTTATTTCTTTCCTTTTGCTTGCTTTGGGGTTAGCTTGCTGTTCTTTCTCCAGTTCTTCCAAGTGGACAGTTAATTCCTGCATTTTTGCCTTTTCTTCTTTTCTGATATAGGCATTTAGGGCAATAAATTTCCCTCTTAGCACTGCCTTTGCTGCGTCCCATAGGTTTTGATAGGTTGTGTTTTCATTTTCATTCGCCTCGAGGTATTTACTAATTTCTCTTGCAGTTTCTTCCTTGACCCACTGGTTGTTTAAGAGTGTGTTGTTGAGCCTCCACGTATTGTGAATTTTCTGGCACTCTGCCTATTATTGATTTCCAACTTCATTCCTTTATGATCGAGAAAGTGTTGTGTATGATTTCAATCTTTTTAAATTTGTTGAGACTTGCTTTGTGACCCAGTATATGGTCTATCTTTGAGAATGATCCATGAGCACTTAAGAAAAAGGTGTATCCTGCTGTTGTGGGGTGTAATGTCCTATAAATGTCTGTTAAGTCTAGCTCATTTATTGTAATATTCTAGTTCTCTGTTTCTTTATTGATCCTCTGTCTAGATGTTCTGTCCATTGATGAGAGTGGTGAATTGAAGTCTCCAACTATTATGGTAGATGTGTCTATTTCCCTTTTCAGTGTTTGCAGTGTATTCCTCACGTATTTTGGGGCATTCTGGTTCAGTGCATAAATATTTATGATTGTTATGTCTTCTTGTTTAATTGTTCCTTTTATTAGTATATAGTGTCCTTCTTTGTCTCTTTTAACTGTTTTACATTTGAAGTCTAATTTGTTGGATATTAGTATAGCCACTCCTGCTCTTTTCTGGTTGTTATTTGCATGAAATATCTTTTCCCAACTTTCACTTTCAACCTATGTTTATCTTTGGGTCTAAGATGTGTTTCCTGTAGACAGCATATAGAAGGATCCTGTTTTTAAATCCATTCTGCCAGTCTATGTCTTTTGATTGGGGAATTCAGTCCATTAACATTTAGTGTTATTACTGTTTGGATAATATTTTCCTCTACCATTTTGCCTTTTGTATTATATATATCATATCTGACTTTCCTTCTTTCTACACTCTTCTCCATACCTCTCTCTTCTGTCTTTTCGGTTCTGACTCTAGTGCTCCCATTAGTATTTCTTGGAGAGCTGGTCTCTTGGTCACAAATTCTCTCAGTGACTTTTTGTCAGAGAATGTTTTAATTTCTCCCTCATTTTTGAAGGACAATTTTGCTGGATATAGAAGTCTTGGTTGGCAGTTTTGCCTTTAGTAATTTAAATATATCATCCCACTGTCTTCTAGCCTCCATGGTTTCTACTGAGAAATCTACACATAGTCTTATTGGGTTTCCCTTGTATGTGATGGATTGTTTTTCTCTTGCTGCTTTCAAGATCCTCTCTTTCTCTTTGACCTCTGACATTCTAACTAGTAAGTGTCTTGGAGAACGCCTATTTGGGTCTATTCTCTTTGGGGTGTGCTGCACTTCTTGGATCTGTAATTTTAGGTCTTTCATAAGAGTTGGGAAATTTTCAGTGATAATTTCTTCTATTAGTTTTTCTCCTCCTTTTCCCTTCTCTTCTCCTTCTGGGACACCCACAACACGTATATTTGTGCGCTTCATATTATCATTCAATTCCCTGAGCCCCTGGTCAAATTTTTCCATTCTTTTCCCTATAGTTTCTGTTTCTTTTTGAATTTCAGATGTTCCATCCTCCAGTTCACTAATTCTATCGTCTGTCTCTTTAAATCTACCATTGTAGGTTTCCATTGTTTTTTTCATCTCTTCTACTGTGTCTTTCAATCCCATAAGTTCTGTGATTTGTTTTTTCAGAGTTTCCATTTCTTCTTTTTGTTGATCCCATACCTTCTTCATGTCCTCCCTCAATTTATTGATTTGGTTTTTGAAGAGTTTTTCCATTTCTGTTCGTATATTCAGAATTAGTTGTCTCAGCTCCTGTATCTCATTTGAGCTATTAGTTTGTTCCTTTGGCTGGGCCATATCTTCAATTTTCCTGGTGTGATTCGTTATTTTTTGCTGATGTCTGGGCATTTAATCAGATTTCCCTGAGTGTGGGACCCAGCAGGTTGAAAGACTTTCCTGTGAAGTCTCTGGGCTCTGTTTTTCTTATCCTGCCCAGTATGTGGTGCTTGTCTGTCTGCGGGTCCCACCAGCAAAAGATGTTGTGGCTCCTTTAACTTTGGAAGACTCTTGCTGCTGGGTGTGTGGTGGAGACAGAGGAAAGTTTTTGGGTTGGTTTTAATGGCTTCAAATTGTGAAGTCCTGGAATCTGAGTTCCTTGAGAGAGGGATTCCACCTGAGTTGTGTTTCACCCCTCCCGCAGTGAAGATTCAGGTGGTAGAGAGCCCTGAAAGCAGCCTGTTTCTGTGTTTGGGGCGGTTGTAACCTATGTAATCCCAGCGCTGAGCCCAGAGGCAACAAAGCCTCCATAGAAACAGCCACAGAAGGCTCTGTTTCGCCCCCTTTCCTCTTTTTCAGTTAGCCCAATTGGCGATTTCCGTCTTGATCAGTTTTGCCTGAGCTGAGGGCCTATTTTTAGTAGTCAGAAGTTGTTCATTAATGCCACTATTGGTGTTAGGTTGGGCTCAGTCTCTACTACTGTTGGAGACTCTTTCCTTTCCCTCCAGGAAGTCGCCTGTCGGGGAGGGGCGCCAGCCACTGCGGCTTGGGGAACCACTGTTCGGATGCTCCCAGCCGGCCCGGGAAGCCGCGTGTGTGAAAGTGGCTGTGGTCGCCGGTCACCGCGGCTTGGGGGACCGCTTTTCTGAGGCTCCCAGCTGGCCCGGGAAGCTGCGCGTGGGGGAGGGGCGCCGGCCGCCACAGGTTGGGGATCCGCCGATCCAAATCTCCCAGCCAGCCCAGGAAGCCGCATGTGTGGAAGGGGCTCTGGTCACCGGCCACCGCCGGTTGGGGGACCGCCGCTCTGAGGCTCCCAGCTGGCTCAGGAAGCCACGTGTGGGGAGGGGCGCTGGCCGCTGCGGCTTGGGGAACCCGATCCAAAGCTCCCAGCTGGCCCAGGAAGGAGGGAGGAGCTCTGGCCACCAGCCGCCGCGGCCCGGGGAAGCGTGCACCTCACCGCAGTGGAGACTCTTAGCCGGTCTAGAATGGAGTACGGTGTGTCTGGTCTCTGTCGTGGCTCCGGAAGCTGTTCTGTACTGTTTCTAGTTCTTTAGTAGTTGTTCTGGAGGAGGAACTAAGACCCGCGTGCCTTACTAAGCTGCCGTCTTCTACCAAATCCTCACAAATTATATATATATTTTTTTTTTAAATGGCATGCTTTATTTTATTATTTTTTGTTTGTTTGTTACATGGGCTGGGGCCGGGAATCGAACCGAGGTCCTCCGGCATGGCAGGCAAGCACTCTTGCCCGCTGAGCCACCGCGGCCCGCCCTGTATTTTTATATGTGTGTCCAAAACTATAGATTTATCATTACTTTTTATGCATTTTCATTTTGGATCTGTAAGAAGTAATAAATAGTTACATACCAAAAATACAATACAATAGTAATTGTGATGAACTCTTTGTCAGCTATTGTTTATCTGGGAATATCTTAATATCTCCCTCAGTTTTTTTAATTTTTAAAATTTAATTAAGTTTTTTCACAATTTTTATTAACATATTTCTTCATTTAGCATTTAGTTTTTATTAAACAAATATTGGCCTCATTTTATTTTTTTAGAATAGTTTTTTGAGATATATTGACATACCATACAATCCATCCAAAGTAGACAATCAATGACATTATTACATAGTTCTATATTCATCACCACAATCGATTTTAGAACATTTTCATTACTCCAAATGAACCAAAACAAAGCAAAACACTAAAACATTCCACATCTTTTGTGCCGGTTTGAATCTGTTGTGTACCCCAGAAAAGCCAAGTTCTTTAATCCTCATTCAGTATTGCTGGGTGGGAGCATTTTGATTATTTCCATGGAGATGTGGCCTACCCAATTGTGGGAGGTAAATGTTGATTAGATGGTTTCCATGGAGATGTGGCCCCACCCGTTCAGGTGGGGTTGCTTACTGGAGCCCTTTAAATGGGAACCATTCTGGAAAGAAGCTTTACAGCCCACACAGCCAGAGACCTTTGGAGATGAAGAAGGAAAATGTCTCTGGGGGAGCTTCTTGAAACAAGAAGCCAGGAGAGAAAGCCTGAGTTTCATCAGCATTGTTGAACAAAACTGTTTTTCCCTGGATGCTTTAATGTGGACATTTTTATAGCTTTGCTTTAATTTGGGCATTTTCATGGCCTTAGAACTGTAAACTAACAATTTAATAAATTCTCCTTTTTTAAAAGCTATTCCGTTTCCAGCATATAGCATTCCAGCAGCTTGCAAACTAGAACATCTGGTATTCCCCCATTGTTACTAGTCCTTAACATTGGTGTGGTACATTTGTTACTGTTGATGAAAGAATATTAAAGTATTACTGTTACCCGTAGCCCATTTGTTTGCAGTGGGTGCATTTTTTCCAATATACCACTCTATTATTAACTCCTTGTAATAATGTTGTACATTTGTTCTGATTCATGAATGGACATTTTAATATTTTTGTTATTAATCACAGTTATAGTCCACTACTGTGTTATACAGTCCCATGCGTTATCCTCTAGTTTTCCTTCTAGTGGCATACATGACTCTAAACTTCCCCTTTCAACCACAATCATACATACTTTAGTGATGTTAATTACACTCACCATAATGAGCTACCATCATTTCTATCCATTTCCAAACATTTAAATTCAGCCTAGTTAAAAATTTCTGCACACTAAGCGTCGATTTCCCATTCTCTGCCCTCATTCTATCTCCTGGTAACCTATATTCTAGATTTTAGCTCTGTGAGTTTACCTCATACAATATCTGTCTGTTTGTGTCTGACTTACTTCATTCAACATAATGTCCTTAAGGTCCATTCATGTTGTCACATGCATCCTGACTTCATTTGTTCTTACTACTGAGTGATATTCCATCATATGTATATTTATTTATCATATATTTTTTTCTAAATCCAGTAAATGTACAACAGACTTTTCCAGAGTGGACCACATTTTCTGGATTGACTCCATTGGGCATCTTGGGTCACAGTACCCTAGTGAGGAAGAAAACAGAGTCAGAAAATCCTCACAGGAAGAAAACAGGGAATTGAATTGAACTACTATAAGACAGGAGGGTACCAGAACTGAAAAGTGTAAGGAAAAGGGGGCACTGAGTCAGGAGGAGAATTTAAACAGATTGTAGAAGCTGAGGAGAAAAATCTGCCCAAAACCAAGCAGAGCAGATCAAGATTCCCAAAAAAAGTAACAGAGGAAAGAAGGCTTTCTCCTGGAGGTGAAAAAAATTGCACAAAAAGTGCAATCTTAACATAAAATCCTCAAGATTCATTCACCTAGTTGTATGCTTCGTGACTTCTTTCCTTCAATAGAAAAGAATATTGAATAGAAGCCACTCGATATTCCATCATACGTATACACCACAGTGTGCCCTTGCATTCATCAGTCAGTGTACCCTTAGGCCACTTCTATCCATTGCAAATTGTGAATAATGCTGCCATAAACACCAGTATGCAATTATTTATTCATGTCCCAGCTTTCAGTTCTTCCAAGTATATATCTCATAAAAGGGTTGTAGGCTCCTCTGACGGCCCTGTACTTAGCCTTCTGTGGTACTGTCACACTGCTCTCCAAAGGTGCTACAGCATTCTACTTCTCTACCAACAGTGAATAAATCTATCTCTCCACATTTCACCATAAATATAATAGAGGAGGGATAAGGAATATGGGACATTTTGGGTGTTCTTTTTATTTTTATTTCATATTTGGGGTAATGAGTATTCTAAAACTGATGGGTAGTATTGAATATAGAACTATATGATGTTGTGAGCTGTTGATTGTATACTTTTGTTGGATTGTGTGGTCTGTGAATATATCTAAATAAAATTGTGTTAAAAAGTGCAACCTTAAAAGTTGTACCACATATACAGGACAAGAATCAAATGAAAAAAGCTGAGACAATCTGAACAGTTAACATGGGCTGCTCTACAAGTCTATAATAAGTAGAACTAAGTATCAAAGAAGAGTCTTAACAAAAAGCCAATTAACAATAAAACCCTAGGTAAGTTGGAGAAACTGACCTTCAGAGGTATCTCATCAAGATAATCAGATGCCCAGACATCAGCAGAAAATTACAAGCCATACCAAGAAACAAGACGATATAGCTCAATCGAAGGAACAAATGAAATCTTCAGAGGAGACAAATCCTCAAACAAATCAAAAGTGTTCAAATAAATCCCCTAAATCAATTCAAGGATATGAAGTAAAATATGGATAAATACAAAAGGATATAAAGAAGAGGATGTGTGGACAACCAAAGCTATAGGCTGAGCACCCAGTCTTGGGGTTTGTTCATATAAAACTTAACCCCACAAAGGATAGGTCAAGTCTACTTAAAATTTAGGCCTAAGAGTCACCCCCAAGAGAGCCTCTTTTGTTGCTCAGATATGGCCTCTCTCTCCAGCCAAGATGACGAGCAGTCTCACCACCCTCCCCCTCTCTGCATGGGACATGACTCCCAGGGGTGTGGATCTTCCTGGCAACGTGGGACAGAGATCCTGGAATGAGCTGAGACTCACCATCAAGGGACTGAGAAAAACCCTAGAATGAGTTGAGAATTAACATCAAGAAATTGAGAGAACCTTCTCGACCAAAGAGGGAAGAGTAAAATGAGACAGTGTCAATGGCTGAGAGATTCCAAACAGAGTCGAGAGGTTATCCTGGAGGTTATTCTTATGCATTAAGTAGATATCACCTTGTTGTTCAAGATGTAGCAGAGAGGTTGGAGGGAACTGCCTGAAAATGTAGAGCTGTGTTCCAGTAGCCATGTTTCTTGATGATGATTGAGCAAAGATATAGCTTTCACAATGAGACTCTGTGAATGTGAAAACCTTATGTCTGATGCTCCTTTAGCTACTATATCAGCAGAAGAGTAGAACATATGGAATAAAAATAAATAATAGGGGGAACAAATGTTAAAATAAATTTAGTTTGAAATGCTAGTGGTAAATGAAAGTGAGGGGTAAGGGGTATGGTATGTATAATCTTTTTTTCTCTATTATCATTTTATTTCTTTTTCTATATCGATGCAAATGTTCTAAGAAATGATAAATATGCAACTATGTGAAGATATTAAGAATTACTGATTATATATGTAGAATGGAATGATATCTTAATGTTTTGTTTAATTTTTTTAATTAATAAAAAAAGTTTAAAAAAAGAAGAGGATGAGTGAGCATGAAGAAGATTTTGAAAGTATAAAAAGAAACATGAATTATGGGGATGAAAGGCACAATGATAGAGATTTTTAAAAATCACTAGCAGCATACAAAAGCAGATTTGAACAGGCAGAGAAAAAAGACTCAGCAAACTCGAAGATGGTAAAATTAAAATCATACATTCTGAAGAACAGATAGAGAAGAGAATAGAAAAATTGAATGGTGTCTTAGGGATTTAAGAAACAGCAAGTAGCACACAAACATGCATTCCAGAAGGAGAAAAGAAGAGGGTAGAAAGAATATTTGAGGAAAAATGCCTAAAAATGACCCAACTTTTATGAAAGACATATACATACAGAAAGCTTGACATACTCCAAATAGAATAAATTGCAATAGACCAATTTCAAGACAAATACTAATTAGAATGTCAAATGCTAAATATAAAGAGAGAATTTTGAAAGCAGTAAGAGAAAAATTGTTCTTCACATATAAGGAAATCTCAATAAAACCAAGTACTGGGACTTCTGGGAAGATGGCCAACTAGAGTAGCTTGAGATTAGCCCTGCTCTGTAGAAAAGTTAGAGAAGGAACAGGAGGGCAACTGAGGCGGCATTTGGGAGTGCGGTTGACCTGGGAGAGCCTTCTGTACCACATGCAGCAGCCCTGGTTGCAGAGACTGAGGAACTGAGAGGCAGAAAGCTGGAGACCGGCATGGAGGTGCAAATCTGTGGAGCTCGCAGGAGTGCACAGACTGGAGCACAGGATTAAAGCGTAAGCCAGGGCATGCTACCCTCATGACCAGTGACTCACTCCACACCCCATGCACTGGAACCCCGTGACCTGCTCCCATTCCCCATGCTCCAGGCAGTGCCCCACCAGTGCCCAGTGCATGTACCTGCCCCCCACCCCCACCCCAAGTGCAGCCCAACCCACCTCTCCTGCACCCCTTCTGAGCACTACTTCCCCCTCCCTGTTTCCTGCAGGCTGTTGCCAGTGCCTCCATACCTAGGCTACCCCTGCCCCCTGCCCATAGTGTTGCACAGTCTAACCCCACCCTCCTTGAGCTCAGCACATCCATTTATGGCACTCCCATGCCCATGCATGTGCACGGACCACTAATCATGTCATTCAGCTCTGAGAACTGCATGTTACAGAAGTCCTATAACCATGCACGTGCACTGCCCTCAGCCTCACTGCCCAGCTCTGAGAAAGTGTCAACCTGCACAGCCGGGTCACATCTACCTGTAGTCCATGAAGGCATAATACTGACCTGCTGCCATAGCTCTGTGCATGCACACAAAGGGCCCCTTACCTTAGACCAGTGCACACCAGGGTTATGCCCCCCAGACCAGTGCACCCGTACAGCCACATCCTCCCTGGCTGCTGGGTGCCCATGTTCATAAGCACCAGTGTAACATCCCCAACCTGTGCCCATACCTGCCCTGAAATAAATCACTGTACTGAGTACTCCACCCCATGCCCTGCTCCCTGCTGTACAACCATCCCACAAACACAAGGCCTTAGACTACTGACAGAAACTAATTCCCAAAATAAGTCAATCAAGATATTTACATGCGACAAAGACAGCTGATCACTAAGCATATCACAGTGCAGACAGATATAGCCCTGCCTAATGACCAAATTAAAACACCGGAGGAGACACAGACATTGGAATAACTAATCAAAGATGTTCATACAACTCTACTTAATAAAATAAGTGGGATAGCAAATGACATAAAGGAGATCTAGAAAACAGTAGAAAAGCACAAAGAGGAATTTGAAAGAATAAATAGAAAAATAGTGAAAATCATGGAGATTAAAGACTCTCTATGAGTTGGCCAAATAAAAACATACTAGAGGCACACAACACCAGATTTGAAGAGACAGGAGAAAGAATAAGTGACATAGAGTACAGGATAATTGACTTTGAAGACTCAAAACAGCAGATGGCAAAAAAAGATGGAAAAAATTGAATGGGAACTCAGGGAAATGATAGATAAGACAAAGCACGCAAATATAAGCATCATTGGTGTCCCAGAAGGAGAGGAGAGTAGTAAAGAGCTAGGAAGGGTAGTTGAGGATATAATGGACATAAATAGACATAAATATACAAGTCACAGAATCCCAAAGAATAAATCCAAACAGGCCTTCCCCACAGCACATACTAATCAGTCTGTCAAATGTTAAAGAGAAGCAGAAAATCCTGAAAGCGTCAAGAGAAAAACAATCTACTGCATACAAGGGAAATCAAATAAGACTGAATTCAGACTACACAACTAGCACCCTGGCAGTGGTATGATATATTTAAGATCCTAACAGAGAAAAACTTCCAGCCAAGAATTCTATACCCAGCCAAATTGTCCTTCAAAATTGAGGGAGAGATTAAAATTTTCACAGACAAGTCCTGAAAGAATTTGTCAGCAAGAGACTGGCCATATAGGAAATACTAAAAGGAGTTCTGCTAGCTGGAAAAAAAAGACAGGAGAGGGAGGTCTGTAGGAGGGCGCAGAATTGAAGAGTACCGCTAAGGGTAACTTAAAGAATACAAAGAGAAAGAGGGAAAAGAATATATAGATCTGAAAAATAAAATAAAAAAGATAAGATGGTGGAATCAAGAATACCTTTTCAGTAATAACTTTGAATGTTAACAGATTAAATTTACCAATTAAAAGATACAGATTGGCAGGATGGATTAAGAAGCATAATCCATCTATATGCTGCTTACAAGAAACTAATCTTAGACACAAGGACACAGAGATAGATTGAAAGTGAAAGGATGGAAAGAGATTTTCCATGCAAGTTGTAACCAAAAGAAAGCTGGAGTAGTTATTCTAGTATCATATAGAATAGGCTTTAAATGTAAAGACATCATAAGAGACAGAGAAGGACACTGTACACAAATTAAAGGGTCAGTTCACCAAGAAAATATAACAATCATAAATGTTTATGCTCCCAATCAAGGAGCTCTAACGTACATGAGACAGACATCGGCAAAACTGAAGGGAGCGATAGATGTTTCATCAATAATAGTAGGAGACTTCAATACATCACTCTCCTCTATAGATAAAACAACCAGGCAGAAGAACAAAAAAGAAATAGATAAGTTAAATAACTTGATAAGTGAATTAGACCTAACAGACATATACAGGTCATTGCACCCCAAAGCACAAGGTTATACGTTCTTCTCTAGTGCTCATGGAACATTCTCCAGGATAGATCACATTCTGGGGCACAAAACAGGTCTTTATAAATTTAAACATATTGAAACTATACAAAGCACTTTCTCTGATCACAGTGGGATGAAGCTGGATCTCAATAACCACCAAAGACCAAGAACATTTGAAAATATATGGAGATGAAATAACACACACTTAAACACCAGTGGGTCAAAAAAGAAATTGCTGGAGAAATTGGTAGCTATCTGGAGATGAATGAAAATGAGAATACAACTTATCAGAACTTATGGGATGTGGCAAAGGCTGTGCTGAGAGGGAAATTTGTTGCTCTAAATGCCTATATTAAAAAACAAGAAAGAGCAAAAACTGAGGACTTAACTGCAAACCTGGAGGAACTTGAGAAAGAACAGCAAACTAACTCCAAAACAAATAGAAGAGAAATAATAAAGATTAAAGCAGAGATAAATGAGTGGGAGAACAAAAGAAACAGAAAGACTCAATAAAACCAAAAGTTGGTTCTTTGAGAAAAATCAGTAAAATTGATGGGCCAGTAGCAAGACTGACAAAGAATAAAAGAGAGAGGATGCAAATAAACAAAATCAGAAATGAGAAGGGGTGCATTTCCAGAGACCCTGAAGAAATAAATCATAAGAGGATACTATGAACAACTATACGCCCAAACTAGACAACTTAGATGAAATGGACAAATTCCTGGAGACACACAAACAAGCTGCACTGACTCAGGAAGAAATAGAAGATCTCAACAAACCAATTACAAGTAAAGAGATTCAATCAGTCATCAAAAATCTTCCTACAAAGAAAAGCCCAGGGCCAGATGGCTTCAAAGGGGAATTTTATCAAACATTCCAGAAAGAACTAACACCAATCTTGCTGAAACCTTTCCCAAAAAATTGAGGAAAAAGGAACTCTACCTAACTCATTCTTTGAAGCTAATATTTTAATACCAAAACCGGGTAAAGATGCTATAGAAAGGAAAACTACAGGCCGCTCTCCCTAATGAACATAGATGCAAAAATTCTCAATAAAATATTAGCAAATTGAGTCTAACAGCACATTAAAAGAATTATACACTATGACCAAGTGAGGTTTATACCAGGAATGCAAGAGTGGTTCAACACAAGAAAATCAATTAATGTAATATGGCACATTAACAAATCAAAAGGGAAAAATCACATGATCATCTTGATTGATGCTGAAAAAGCATTCAACGAAATTCAGCATCCTTTTCTGATAAAAACACTCCAAATGATAGGAATCAAAGGTGACTACCTCAGTATGATAAAGGGAATATATGAAATCCGGTAGCCAGCATTATACTCATTGGAGAGAGACTGAAAACCGTCCGCCTAAGATCAGGTACAAGACAAGGATGTCCACTGTCACCACTATTATTCAACATTGTACAGGAAGTTCTAGCTAGAGCCGGCAGAACAAAGAAATAAAAGGCATCCAAATTGGAAAGGAATAAGTAAAACTCTCATTATTTGCAGATTATATGATACTATACTTGGAAGATCCTGAGAAATCTACAGCAAAGTTACTTGAGCTAATAAATTCAGCAAGGTGGCGGGATATAAAATTAATGTGCAAAAATCAGTAACATTTCTATACACAAGCAGTGACCTAGCTAGGGAGTCAGTTAAGGAAAAAAATCCACTCAAAATAGCAACTAAAAGAATCAGATACTTAGGAATGAACTTAACTAGGGACGTAAAGGATTTGTACACAGAAAACTACATAACATTGCTAAAAAAAAAACAAAGGAGATCTAAATAGGTGGAAAGACATTCCCTGCTCATGGATAGGAAGGCCAAATATAGTTAAGATGTCAGTTCTCACCAAATTGATCTACAGATTCAGAACACAGTACCAATCAAAATTCCAACAACCTACTTTGAAGATTTGGAAAAGCTAACTGCCAAATTCATCTGGAAGGGGAAGAGACCCCGAATAGCTAAAAGGATGCTAAAAAAAAAATGAAGTGGGAAGATTAATACTTCCTGACTTTAAAACCTATTATAAAGCCACAGTGGTCAAAACAGCATGGTACTGGCACAAAGACAGAAGCATTGACCAATGGAATCAAATCAAGTGTGCAGAGATAGACCACCAAATCTATGGTCAACTGATTTTTTTACAAGGCCCCCAAATCCTCTGAACTGGAATAAAATAGTCTTTTCAATAATTGGGCATGGAAGAACTGGATATCAGTAGCCAAGAGAATGAAAGAGGACCATCTTATGCCCTACACAAAAATTAACTCAAAGTGAATCAAACACCTAAATATAAGAATTAGCACCATAAAGCTTCCAGAAGAAAATTTAGGGAAACATCTTCAAGACCTAGTAATAGGAGGTAGCTTCCGAAACTTTACAGCCAAAGCACAAGCAACAAAAGAAAAAAATAGATAAATGGGAGCTCCTTATAATCAAATGCTTCTACACCTCAAAAGACTGTCAAAAAGGTGAAGAGGCCGCCAACTCAATGGGAAAAAATATTTGGAAATCACATATCAGACAAAGGTTTGACTTCCTGTCTATACAAAGAAATCATACAACTCAACAACAAAAGAACAAACAATCCAATTATAAAATGGGCTTAAGATATAAATAGGCATTTTTCTGAAGAACAAGTACAGAGCAAAAGCACATGAAGAGATGGTCATTTTCACTGGCTATAAGGGAAATGCAGATCAAGACTACGATGAGATACTACCTCTCACCTATAAGAATGGCCACTATTAAACAAACAGGAAACTATAAATGTTGGAGAGGGTGTGGAAAAACTGGGACACTTATGCACTGGTGGTGGGAATGTATAATGGTGCAGCCACTATGGAATACTGTTCGGCGGTTCCTTAGGAAACTAAATATTGAGTTGCCTTATGACCCAGCAATAGCACTATTTGGTATATGCCCAGACAAGCTGAAAGCAATGACACAAACAGACATTTGCACACTGATGTTCATAGCTGCATTATTCATAATCACCAAAAAATGGAAACAAACCAAATGCCCATGGACAGATGAGTGGATCAACAAAATGTGATATATACATACGATGAAACATTATGTAGCAGTAAGACAAAATGACATCCTGAAACACATGACAAGATGAATAAGCCTTGAGAACATAATGCTGAGCGAAATTAGCCAGACACTAAAAGACAGATACTGTATGATTTCATTTTTATGATCAACATAAAGGTATAATCAGAGGCATATAATACAGAATATAGGGAATTTAGAAACACATAGAAGATTGAGTGGGTGAATCATTAGCTAATGAGGTTGAACTCCAATGTAAGGGAATAGATAGCAACGAAGGTGATTCTCTAGTGGGTCTAGAAGTAATATTACCATATTGAAGATGAACAAGATTGAAAGTGGTTTATAAACCTACGTGTCCCAGTGACTCACAGTAGAAATATGAATGAGTACTTGTAAGAATTACTTCAAAGATATGATTCTTGTATAAAGAGTGTTTAAGTCGAGGGTACAGGAGGAAAACTGCTATTGCATGCTATGGGCTATGTTCAAAAGGAAACCATCAGCACTACCACAGCAACAGCAGAGGTACATAATGGGGTGAGGGACATGAGTTAAGAGGAAGTTTAGATTTCCTGTTTGGTGAGGGTGTGTTTATTGGTTTTCTGTCTCTTGCGAACAATGAAATTATCTAATTGAGAATGTTGATGGACTGTGGACTTTGAGCCCTCTACATGATGCCCGATGAACGCAGGTGGCTGAAGGATACACCGACAGAGTAGATTGATGATGGTATATACTTATGAACGAAGGTTATGCTGCTACAAAAAGGAAAAATGTCATGAAGCATGCAATGATGTGAATGAACATGTGGGATATTTAGTGAGATAAAATAAGCCAGAAACAAAAAAACAACAATGGTTTGGTCACCTTTAGAAAATGCTTATAAGAAAGCAGGGGCCTAGATTGTAAGCTTTCAGAACAGACACATTAATTCTGGAGTGTTGATTATTATTTCTGGATTTTGAGAGGCTGTTTTATATATATAACCTGATATGTAGAGATAGGAACGAAACCAAACAGGTTGGGGTTAAAGTAATTCAGAAAGTAGGGGTAAGAAAGTGTCTATATTTTAGAACTATACATACTCTTTGAGACCACTGGAAGAAAGGTTTATCTGATCTGGAACTGAAGTTTTCTGTAGTGCATAATCTAATTCAACCTATCTGTATAGCTCATTTGAACAACTGAAACACAGGGAGCACAGAATAAGAAAGAGGTCCTTTAATCCTATGTAGATTATTGTAATGCCTGGAAACATTCTAGAGTATATTAAGCAGATAATAAAAAAATATTGGCAAAGTTCCCTGAGGGAGGGGAGAAAGACTATGGAACTATTAAACCTTACCATCAGGGAATCCCTTGGTACCGTGTCAAACCTTAGGGATAATCAAATCAATAGGTCATGCCCTCGATCAGGAGGCTTACTCTTGTGAAGCTTATGTAGGTAGCGGAGAAGCTTAGACTACCTATAGGCATGCCTAAGAGTTACTTCTGGAGGACCTCTGTTGTTGCTCAGATGTGACCTCAGTCCCTCTAAGCCCAACTCTGCAAGTGAAATCATTTCCGTCTCCCCTACATGGGACATGACATCCAGTGGTGAAAGTCTCCCTGGTGACATGGAGAGGACTCTCAGGGATGAATCCAGACCTGGCACCAGAGGATCAACAATTCCATCCTGACCAAAAGGGGAAAAGGAAGTGTAATTAATAAAGTATCAGTGACAGAGAGGAGTTCAGATAGGGTCAAGAGGCTACTCTGGAGGTTGCTCTTATACAAGCGTCAGGTAGATTTTGCTACCTGTCATAACCTGCCAACTTCCAACTTGGACCATTCCAGCCAATCCTAAAGAACACCTAGGGCAATGTATAAGATTCCACAAGGGTTCCAGGTAACTAGAGGAACTTTCCAGAAACCTACAACCTCCACATCGGTCCCTGGTCCAGACAAGTCCTGAAACCTAGCCCAGCCTCTCCAGAACATCAGATAGTTCAATCTCCCTACCCCATATTAGTGACAGACCCTTCCAATATCAAACATTTAGAATTGCCATAGCCCAAACAACCCCAAAGAGAGATACAGAAAGATGATAGGTGATGGTGGAATTATACATAGAAGATAGGACTTAACAAATGAGTATGAATGCTGAATCATTACATTGATACCTGTTTTAGTCTGTAGTATTTTAGAGCAGCTAGAAGTAAAAGCCTTAAATTGTGAAATTGTAACCCATGTCAAAGTCTGAAATATGTTCTACAATTAATTGTGGTTCTGTGCTTTGAAATTTACAGCTTTTTTGTATATATGTTGTTGTTCACCAAAAAAGAAGGAAAGAAAAGTTGATCGTGATGATAAGAAAATATTTAAGCCCTCTAACCTCCTATATTCTGGAGCAGCTAGAAGTAACAATATGAGAGGATCCTACAGTAGCCCATGACAACTCTGTGATCTATCCTGTAACCACTTTTTGAAGAGTGCTGTGAAAACTATTGCCTTTTTATTTCTTTGCTTTGTATATATGTTATACTATACAATAAAAAAAATTTTTAAAACCAAGTACTAATATCTCATCAGAAATCATAGAGGGGAGAAGGCAGTGTGTGATATATTTAAGATACTGAAAGAGAACATTTACAAGCTAAGGAATTCTTTATCTGGCAGAGTTCTCCTTCAAAAATGAGGGAGAATTTTAAATATTCAAATATAACAGAAACTGAGGCAGTCCATCAATAAGAGGCAGACCCTACAAGAAATGCTAAAGGGAGTTCCGCAGGTTAAAAGGAAAAGACAGGAGAGAGAAGCTTGGAGAAGAGTGTAGAAATAAAGATTATCAGTAAGGGTAACCAAAAGGGTAAAACGAGAGAGAAAATAAGATATGACTAATAAAAACCAAAGGCTAAATGGATAAGTACTGCCTTTACAGTAATAACATTGAATGTTAATAGATTAAACTGGCCAATCGAAAAACAGGTTGGCAGTATGGATAATATATAGATCCATCTATATACTGTCCAAATGAGACTCAGTGTAGACCCAAGGACACATGTAGTGTGAAGGTGAAAGGTTGGAAAATAATATTCCATGCAAAACAGTAACCAGAAAAGAGCTTGGGTACCTATACTAATATCAGACAAATCAACTTTAAGGCAGTGGTAGGATATATTTAAGATACTGAAAGAAAAAACTGCCAGTCAAATTTCTTTAAAACTACCTTAAATATATCATATCATATAAGCCATACAAAACGTATAATCAGTGGCTCATAGTATCATCATATAGTTGTGCATTCAACACCGTAATCAATTTTAGAACATTTTCATTATTCTAAATAAAGAAATAGTTAATAGTACAAGTATAAGATTTTTTCTTCATGAATTATGACATGTACTGTTATATACGGTGTTAATAATAAGGTGGTATGGGGGAAAATATGCCTAATGTAATCTATGTACTATAGTTAAGAATATAATTTTAATATTCTTTCATCAACTGTAACAAAGGTATCAGAGTGAAAATAGAGGATTGTCATGGTCAGGTTCATGTACTGACTTGGCCAGGTGGTGGTGCCTGTTTGTCTGGTCGGGCAAGTGCTGGTCTTTTGCTATGAGGACATTTCATGGACTTAAGTCATGATTGTAGGAGGGGTCAGATGCAACAGCTTGTCCTTCACCTTCCAAGGGATATCTTGACATGCCACACACCACTGGACACCTAGAAACTTCACTGAGGTGGAAGGCCCTGTATTTTTATTGGATTTATCTCCCATCCTCTGACACGCAAATGCCTTACCAATAAGTCTAGCATAGTTGCTACTTCTTGTTCACTAGGTCCAATCAACATATCATTGATATAACGGGGCCAGTGTGATGTCTTGTGGGAGGGAGAAATGACCCTTGCTAATACAGGGATATATGGGAATGCTGTAATTTTTATATGATTTTTCTGTAAACCTGTAACATCTCTAACACATATATATATGTGTGTGTGTATATATATATATATATATATATATATATATATATATATATATATATATATAAACTTTTCTACCACCCTAAACAGAAACTCCATACCAATTAAATACATACTCCTCACTCTCCACCCCCACCTGGCCCCTGGTGACCTGTCTTCTAGTTCTGACTTTCTGAATTTGCATATTTTGCTTATTTCATATTAAGTGAGGTCATACAGTAGTTGTCCTTTTCCGTTTGAGTTACTTCACTCAATATGATATCTACAGGGTTCATCATGTTGTAGCATGCATCTGAACAGCAGTATTTTTACAGTCAAATAATATTCCATTGTTTGTGTAAACTCCATTTTGTTAATCCATTCATCTGTAGATGATCACTTGGGCAGCTTCCACCTTTTGGCCATTGTGAATAATGCCACTATGAAAATCACTGTGCAATGGGACTGCACCAACGATTTGAGTCCCTGCTTTCAATTCTGTTGGGTATATAACTAGAGGAAGGTATCTGGATCATATGACAATTCTACACTTAACTGTCTGTGGAATCACCAGTCTGGTTTCCACAGTGACTATACCATTTAACATTTGCACAAACAATGTATGAGGATTCCTATTCCTCCACATCCTTTCCAACACTTGTTATTTTCCTTTTTTTTTTTTCCATTGTACCCATTCTGTTGAATATAAAATGGTATGTCATTGTGGTTTTGATTTGCATTTCTCCAGTGGCTAATGATGTTGAACCTCTTTTTATATGCTTTTTGTCCATTTGCATAACTTCATTGGAGAAATGTCTATTCAAGTCGTTTTCCTATTTTTTATTTGGGGAGTTTGTCTTTTCCTTGTAGAGTTGTAGGAGTTTTTGTTTTTTTTTTTTTTTTCCTTTTTTTTATTTATTAAAAAAAATTAACAACATTTAGAAATCATTCCATTTGTAGGCGTTTTTTTATATATTCTGATAATTATACTCTTACTGGATGATATGGTTTCCAAGTATTTTCTCGCATCCTATTATAGGCTGTATTTTTACTTTCTTGTAGTCCCATTCTTCTGTTTTTTTGTTGTTGTTGCTTATACTTTTGGTATAAAGTCTTAAGATACCATTGCCCTGTTTCATTTTTTATTTTGGTTGTATGTATCTTCTCTCTTCCTCTTTGTTAGTCTAACCAAAGTTTTGTTGATTGTATTGAGCTTTTAAAGAACCAATTTTAATTTAATTGATTCTATTGTTCTTTTATTCTCTATGTCTTTTATCTCCACTCTAATCTTTATTTCCTTCCTTCTGCTTACTGTGGATATAGTTTGTACTTCTTTTTCTAGTTCCTCCGAGTATGAGATTTAAGTCTTTGAACTGAGATCTTTTTAATTTTATTTATTTATTTTGCATGGCTGGGCACCGGGAATCCAACCCGGGTCTCTGGCATGGCAGGCGGGAACTCTGCCTGCTGAGCCACCATGACCTGCCCGAGACCTTTTTTAATAGAAGCTGCTTTTCAAGCTGTACATTGCCCTCTGAGCACTGCCTTCCTTGCATCCCATAAGTTTTGATTTGTTGTATTTTCATTTTCATTCTTCTCGGGATACTTCCTGATTTCCCTTGTGATTTCTTCTTTGACCCATTGGTTATTTAAGAGTGTATTGTTCATGAAAGGGAGGGGTAAGGGGTATGGTATGTATGAATTTTTTTCTGTTGTCTCTTTATTTCTTTTTCTGAATTGATGCAAATGTTCTAAGAAATGATCATGATGATGAATATGCCGCTATGTGATGATATTGTGAATTACTGGTTATATATGTAGAATGCAATGATCATATGTTAATAATGTTTGTGTTGTTATATTCTTTAAAAAATTAATAAACAAAAGACTGTATTATTTAATTTTGTGGATTTTCCAGTTCTCTGTTATTGATTTCTAGTTTCATTCCATTGTAGTTGAAAAAGTTAACTTGTATAATCTCAATCTTTTAAAATTTATTGATTCTTATTTTGAAATGTAATGTGGTCTATCCTGGAGAATGATTGATGTGCACTTGAGAAAGGTGGGTATTCTGCTATTCTTGGGTGCAATGTTCTTAATATGTCTTTAAGCCTAATTCGTTCATAGTATTGTTCAAGTTCTCCAAAACTGATTGGTCTTTTGTCTGAATCATTGATGAAAATCATGTATTGAAGTCTCCAACTATTATTGTAGAGGTGTTTTTCTCCCTTAATTTTGTCAATCTTTGCCTCATGCATTTTGGGGCAATGTGATTAGGTGTATAAATACTTATGATTGTTATACTTTCTTGGTAGATTGACCCTTTTATTAATACATAGTGTTCTTCTGTCACTTTTACCAGTTTTTTACTTAAAATGTATTTCATCTGATAGTAGTATAGCTACCTCAGCTCTCTTTTTGTCGCTATTTGAATGGAATATTTTTTTCTATCCTCTCATTTTAAACCTTCTCATTTTAAACCTACTTGATTCCTTGGGTCTTGGGTGGGTCTCTTGTAAACGACATGTAGTTGCATTGTGTGTGTGTGTGTATTTTAGAGCAGTTGTAGTTTTAAGAAATATCAGAGCATACAGCATTACTTTCCTCTCTCCCACAGCAGTTTCCCCTATCATTAACATTTTGCATTACTGTGGTACTTCTGTTGCAATTTATGAAACAGTATTATTATAATCATGCTACTAACTTTGTCCCTCTATTTAAATTAGGGTTCACTCTTTGGGTTGTTCTATGGATTTGTAAGTATATGTGCATTCAAAGTTTATCCACACTGTAGCATGCGTTAGAAGTCATTCTTTTTACAGTTGAATAATATTCCATTGTATATATGTATCACGTATTGTTTACCCATTCATCTGTTGATGGACACTTTGGTTGCTTCCATCTTTTGGAAATTGTGAATTACGCCACTGTGAACATCAGTGTGCAAATGTCTGTTTGAGTTCCTGCTTTGAGTTCTTTTTAGTATATACCTAGATACTGGGTAATATGGTAGTTCTATGCTTAACTTTTTGGGGACTCATCAAGCTGTTTTCCAAAAGCGGGTGTACTATTTTACATTCCCACCAAAAATGAGTGCTCCTATTCATTCACATCCTCTCTAACACTTGCTATGTTCTAATTTTTAATAGTAGCCATTCTATTGAGTATCAAATGATATGTTATTGTGGTTTTTGTTTGTTTTTTTCAACATGGGCAAGCACTGGGACCCGGGTCTCTGGCATGGCAGGTGAGAACTCTACCTGCTGAGCCACTGTGGCCCGCCCTTTTCTTTTTTTGCATGATTATTGTGGTTTTGATTTGTATTTCCATGATGGCTAATGACTTTGGCATTTTTTCATGTGCTTGAAGGTCTTGTTTATCTTCTTCGGAGAGATGTTTAATCAGATCTTTTGCCCATGTTTTAATTGGGTTGTTTGTCTTTTTGTTTTTGAGTTGTAGGATTTCTTTGTATATTCTAGATATTAATCCTTTATCAGGTATGTGCTTTTGAAATATTTTCTCCCATTCTACAGGTTGTCATTTTATTTTCATGACAAAATCCTTCAATGAAAAAAATTTTTAATTTTGATAAGGTCCATTTATCTTTTTTGTTGTTGTTGCTTGACCTTTGGCTGTAAGGTCTAATAAACAATTGCTAACACAAAGTCCTGAAGACGCGTCCCTCTTTTTTCTTCTAGGAGTATAATAGTTCTAGGCCTTATATTAAGGTCTTTGATTAATTTTCAGTTGATTTTGTGCATGTGGCATATGGTAGGGGGTTCTTCTTTTTTTTCTTTTTTTTTTTTTTTTCACATGGAGATCCAATTTTCCCAGCACCCGTTTGTTGAAGAGACTAGTCTTTCCCAATTGAGTGGTCTTTGCCACCTTGTCAAAAATCAGTTGGCCAGGGCGGGCCACAGTTCCCAGTGCCTGCCCATGTAAAAAAAAAAAAAAAAAAAAAAAAAACTCAGTTGGCCACATGTCAAGCAAACTCACTGCCCTCCCCGTCTCTATGTGGGACATGAGTCCCAGGGAGTTAAACTGCCCTGCAACGTGGGACAAAAATCCTAGAATGAGCTGGGAGTCAGCATCAAGGGATTGAGAAAGCCTTCTCAACCAAAAGGGGGAAGAGAGAAATGAGACAAAATAAAGTGTCAGTGGCTGAGAGGTTTCAGAGTTGAGAGGTTGTCGTGGAGGTTATCTTTTTAGACTAACGTGTATTAGGCTAGTGGGGAGTGCCTGAAACTGTAGAGCTGTGTTCCAGTAGCCATATTTCTTGAAGATGATTGTATAGTGATACAGATTTCACAGTGTGACTGTGTGATTGTGAAAACCTTGTGTCTGATGCTCCTTTTATCTATGGTATGGACTGATGAGTAAAACATATGGATTAAAAATAAATAATAGGGGAATAAATGTTAAAATTAAAAAAATATGTATATTGGATAAATGGAAATACTAGTGGTCAATGAGAGGGAGGGGCAAGGGGTATGGTATGTATATGTTCTTTCTTTTTCTTTTTATTTCTTTTTCTGGAGTGATGCAATTGTTCTAAAATATTATCACGGAGATGAATACACAACTATGTGATGATATTGTCAGCCATTGATTGTATATCATGTATGGAATGTTTGTATATTAAGAATGTATGGACAAGAGTAGTGAGGGCTGGAAGATGGCAGCTTAGTAAGACGCGCGGATCTTAGTTTCTTCTCCAGGACAGCTACTAGGGGAGTAAAAACGATACAGAAAGCGCCCAAAGCCACAACAGAGATAAAAAAGACAGCGTACCCCATCCTGGAACGGCTGGCTGGCTGAGAGAAGCAGCTCGGGTGAGATCGCCGAGGCGCGCGGGTGGCGCTCCCTTCCCCCTTCCCGGGCCGGAGTAACTCCCTTCCCCCTTCCCGGGCCGGCTGGGAGAATTGGAGAGGCGGTCCCCTGAAACCAAGGCGGCTGGCGCCCACACCACGCGCAGCCCCCCGGACCAACTGAGAGAATTGGATCAGAAATCCCCAGGTCGGGAGAACGGTGACGGGTGGGGGAGGCCCCTTCCAAACCCGTGGCTCCCGGGGAACGTGCACTCTCCCGGGCGGGCCGCTGCCGCTGGCGCCCTCCCACCACGCTTGTCGCCCAGGGCCGACTAGGAAATTCGGACGGGCTCTTTCCCTGGCTGCGGCGACCAGCAACCCTCCCTGCGTTCGGACCGAGGGCCGGCTCAAGCCGCTTCGGCTAGCGAACCCGCCGGACGGCGAGAGTTTTCCAAAGTTTAAGTTCCCACAGCACCTTTTACTGGTGGGACCCGCAGACAAACGTGTGCCACGAGCGCCACCTACTGGGCAGGATAAGAAAAACAGAACCCAGAGATTTCACAGAAAAATCTTCCAAACTTTTGGATCCAATACCCAGGGAAATCTGTCTAAATGCGCAGACGCCAACAGAAGATAACGGATCACGCTCAAATAATTGAAAATATGGCCCAGTCAAAGGAACAAACCAATAGTTCAAATGAGATACAGGAGCTGAGACAACTAATGCTAAATATACGAACAGAAATGGAAAACCTCTTCAAAAACCAAATCGATAAATTGAGGGAGGACATGAAGAGGACATGGGCTGAACATAAAGAAGAAATAGAAAAACTGAAAAAACAAATCACAGAACTTATGGAAGTGAAGGACAAAGTAGAAAAGATAGAAAAAACAATGGATACCTACAATGATAGATTCAAAGAGACAGAAGATAGAATTAGTGATTTGGAGGATGGAACATCTGAATTCCAAAAACAAACAGAAACTATCGGGAAAAGAATGGAAAAATTTGAACAGGGTATCAGGGCACTGAAGGACAATATGAACCGCACAAATACACGTGTTGTGGGTGTCCCAGAAGGAGAAGAGAAGGGAAAAGGAGGAGAAAAACTAATGGAAGAAATTTTCACTGAAAATTTCCCAACTCTTACGAAAGACCTAAAATTACAGATTCAAGAAGTGCAGCGCACCCCAAAGAGATTAGACCCAAATAGGCGTTCTCCAAGACACTTACTAGTTAGAATGTCAGAGGTCAAAGAGAAAGAGAGGATCTTGAAAGCAGCAAGAGAAAAACAATCCATCACATACAAGGGAAACCCAATAAGACTATGTGTAGATTTCTCAGCAGAAACCATGGAGGCTAGAAGACAGTGGGATGATATATTTAAATTACTAAGAGAGAAAAACTGCCAACCAAGATTCCTATATCCAGCAAAATTGTCCTTCAAAAATGAGGGAGAAATTAAAACATTCTCTGACAAAAAGTCACTGAGAGAATTTGTGACCAAGAGACCAGCTCTGCAAGAAATACTAAAGGGAGCACTAGAGTCAGAACCGAAAAGACAGAAGAGAGAGGTATGGAGGAGAGTGTAGAAAGAAGGAAAGTCAGATATGATATATATAATACAAAAGGCAAAATGGCAGAGGAAAATATTATCCAAACAGTAATAACACTAAATGTTAATGGACTGAATTCCCCAATCAAAAGACATAGATTGGCAGAATGGATTAAAAAACAGGATCCTTCTATATGCTGTCTACAGGAAACACATCTTAGACCCAAAGAGAAACATAGGTTGAAAGTGAAAGGTTGGGAAAAGATATTTCATGCAAATAACAACCAGAAAATAGCAGGAGTGGCTATACTAATATCCAACAAATTAGACTTCAAATGTAAAACAGTTAAAAGAGACAAAGAAGGACACTATATACTAATAAAAGGAACAATTAAACAAGAAGACATAACAATCATAAATATTTATGCACCGAACCAGAATGCCCCAAAATACGTGAGGAATACACTGCAAACACTGAAAAGGGAAATAGACACAAATACCATAATAGCTGGAGACTTCAATTCCCCACTCTCATCAATGGACAGAACATCTAGACAGAGGATCAATAAAGAAATAGAGAATCTGAATATTACTATAAAGGAGCTAGACTTAACAGACATTTATAGGACATTACATCCCACAACAGCAGGATACACCTTTTTCTCAAGTGCTCATGGATCATTCTCAAAGATAGACCATATGCTGGGTCACAAAGCAAGTCTTAACAAATTTAAAAAGATTGAAATCATACACAACACTTTCTCTGATCATAAAGGAATGAAGTTGGAAATCAATAATAGGCGGAATGCCAGATAATTCACAAATACCTGGAGGCTCAACAACACACTCTTAAACAACGAGTGGGTCAAAGAAGAAATTGCAAGAGAAATTAGTAAATACCTCGAGGCCAATGAAAATGAAAACACAACATATCAAAACTTATGGGATGCAGCAAAGGCAGTGCTAAGAGGGAAATTTATTGCCCTAAATGCCTATATCAGAAAAGAAGAAAAGGCAAAAATGCAGGAATTAACTGTTCAATTGGAAGAACTGGAGAAAGAACAGCAAACTAATCCCAAAGCAAGCAAAAGGAAAGAAATAACAAAGATCAGAGCAGAAATAAATGAAATTGAAAATATGAAAACAGTAGAGAAAATCAATAAGACCAGAAGTTGGTTCTATGAGAAAATCAATAAGATTGATGGGCCCCTATCAAGATTGACAAAAAGAAGAAGAGAGAGGATGCAAATAAATAAGATCAGAAATGGAAGAGGAGACATAACTGCTGACCTCACAGAAATAAAGGAGGTAATAACAGGATACTATGAACAACTTTACGCTAATAAATACAACAATTTAGATGAAATGGACGGGTTCCTGGAAAGACATGAACAACCAACTTTGACTCAAGAAGACATAGATGACCTCAACAAACCAATCACAAGTAAAGAAATTGAATTAGTCATTCAAAAGTTTCCTAAAAAGAAAAGTCCAGGACCAGATGGCTTCACATGTGAATTCTACCAAACGTTCCAGAAAGAATTAGTACCAGTTCTCCTCAAACTCTTCAAAAAAATCGAAGTGGAGGGAAAACTGCCTAATTCATTCTATGAAGCCAACATCACCCTCATACCAAAACCAGGCAAAGATATTACAAAAAAAGAAAACTACAGACCAATCTCTCTAATGAATACAGATGCAAAAATCCTCAATAAAATTCTAGCAAATCGTATCCAACAACACATTAAAAGAATTATACATCATGACCAAGTAGGATTCATCCCAGGTATGCAAGGATGGTTCAACATAAGAAAATCAATTAATGTAATACACCATATCAACAAATCAAAGCAGAAAAATCACATGCTCATCTCAATTGATGCAGAGAAGGCATTCGACAAGATTGAACATCCTTTCCTGTTGAAAACACTTCAAAAGATAGGAATACAAGGGAACTTCCTTAAAATGATAGAGGGAATATATGAAAAACCCACAGCTAATATCATCCTCAATGGGGAAAAATTGAAAACTTTCCCCCTAAGATCAGGAACAAGACAAGGATGTCCACTATCACCACTATTATTCAACATTGTGTTGGAGGTTCTAGCCAGAGCAATTAGACAAGAAAAAGAAATACAAGGCATCAAAATTGGAAAGGAAGAAGTAAAACTATCACTGTTTGCAGACGATATGATACTATATGTCGAAAACCCGGAAAAATCCACAACAAAACTACTAGAGCTAATAAATGAGTACAGCAAAGTAGCAGGTTACAAGATCAACATTCAAAAATCTGTAGCATTTCTATACACTAGTAATGAACAAGCTGAGGGGGAAATCAAGAAACGAATCCCATTTACAATTGCAACTAAAAGAATAAAATACCTAGGAATAAATTTAACTAAAGAGACAAAAAACCTATATAAAGAAAACTACAAAAAACTGCTAAAAGAAATCACAGAAGACCTAAATAGATGGAAGGGCATACCGTGTTCATGGATTGGAAGACTAAGATGTCAATCCTACCTAAATTGATTTACAGATTCAATGCAATACCAATCAAAATCCCAACAACTTATTTTTCAGAAATAGAAAAACCAATAAGCAAATTTATCTGGAAGGGCAGGGTGCCCCGAATTGCTAAAAACATCTTGAGGGAAAAAAACGAAGCTGGAGGTCTTGCGCTGCCGGACTTTAAGGCATATTATGAAGCCACAGTGGTCAAAACAGCATGGTATTGGCATAAAGATAGATATATCGACCAATGGAATCGAATAGAGTGCTCAGACATAGACCCTCTCATCTATGGACATTTGATCTTTGATAAGGCAGTCAAGCCAACTCACCTGGGACAGAGCAGTCTCTTCAATAAATGGTGCCTAGAGAACTGGATATCCATATGCAAAAGAATGAAAGAAGACCCATCTCTCACACCCTATACAAAAGTTAACTCAAAATGGATCAAAGATCTAAACATTAGGTCTAAGACCATAAAACAGTTAGAGGAAAATGTTGGGAGATATCTTATGGATCTTACAACTGGAGGCGGTTTTATGGACCTTAAACCTAAAGCAAGAGCACTGAAGAAGGAAATAAATAAATGGGAACTCCTCAAAATTAAACACTTTTGTGCATCAAAGAACTTCATCAAGAAAGTAGAAAGACAGCCTTCACAATGGGAGACAATATTTGGAAATGATATATCAGATAAAGGTCTAGTATCCAGAATTTATCAAGAGATTGTTCATCTCAACAACAAAAAGACAGCCAACCCAATTACAAAATGGGAAAAAGACTTGAACAGACACCTCTCAGAAGAGGAAATACGGATGGCCAAGAGGCACATGAAGAGATGCTCAATGTCCCTGGCCATTAGAGAAATGCAAATCAAAACCACAATGAGATATCATCTCACACCCACCAGAATGGCCATTATCAACAAAACAGAAAATGACAAGTGCTGGAGAGGATGCGGAGAAAGAGGCACACTTATCCACTGTTGGTGGGAATGTCAAAGGGTGCAACCACTGTGGAAGGCAGTTTGGCGGTTCCTCAAAAAGCTGAATATAGAATTGCCATACGACCCAGCAATACCATTGCTGGGAATATACTCAAAGGACTTAAGGGCAAAGACACAAACGGACATTTGCACACCAATGTTTATAGCAGCGTTATTTACAATTGCAAAGAGATGGAAACAGCCGAAATCTCCATCAACAGAAGAGTGGCTAAACAAACTGTGGTATATACATACGATGGAATACTATGCAGCTTTAAGACAGGATAAACTTATGAAGCATGTAATAACATGGATGGACCTAGAGAACATTATGCTGAGTGAGTCTAGCCAAAAACTAAAGGACAAATACTGTATGGTCCCACTGATGTGAACACACATTCGAGAATAAATTTGGAATATGTCCTTGATAACAGAGTCCAGCAGGAGGTAGAAACAGGGTAAGATAATGGCCAATTGGAGTTGAAGGGATTCAGACGGTGTAACAGGACTAGATACAAAAACTCAAAAATGGACAGCACAATAATACCTAATTGTAAAGTAATCATGTTAAAACACTGAATGAAGCTGCATCTGAGCTATAGGTTTTTGTTTTGTTTTGTTTTGTTTTGTTTTGATTTTACTATTATTACTTTTATTTTTTTCTCTATATTAACATTCTATATCTTTTTCGGTTATGTTGCTAGTTCTTCTAAACCAATGCATATGTACTAAGAAATGATGATCATGCATCTATGTGATGATGTTAAGAATTAATGAATGCATATGTAGAATGGTATGATCTTTAAATGTTGGGTTAATTCCTTTTTTTCCGTTAATTAAAAAAAAAAAAAAAAAAGAGAAGGGATAATTGGAGCTGAAGGGATACAGACTGTACAACGGGACTGGATATAAAAACCCAGAAATGGACAGCACAATACTACCCAATTGTAATGCAATTATGTTAAAACACTGAATGAAGCTGCATGTGAGGTATAGGTGTTTTTTTTTTTTCTCTTTCTATTATTGTTTTAATTCTTATTCTGTTGTCTTTTTATTTCTTTTTCTAAATCGATGCAAATGTACTAAGAAATGATGAATATGCAACTATGTGATGTTATTAAGAATTACTGATTGTACATGTAGATTGGAATGATTTCTAATTGTTTTGTTAATTCTTTTTTTAATTAATAAAAAAAAAGTTAAACACACACACACAAAAAAAGAATGTATGTACTTGTACGTTCTTGTATCAATAAAAATTAAAAAAAAAAAACGATTGGCCATAAATATGAGGGGTTGATTTCCAAACTCTCAATTCTATTCTCCTGGTTTATATGTCTGTCTTTATGCCAGTACTGTGCTGTTTTGGTTACTGTGGGTTTGTAGTAAGTTTTAAATTTGAGAGTGTGAATGTTCCAACTTCAATCTTCTTTTTCAAGATGACTTTGGTTATTTGAGGCTCCTTACCTTTCTATATACATTTGATAATTGGATTTTCCATTTCTGCCAAGAAGATTATTGGAACTTTGATTGGAATTGTATTGAGTCTACAAATTGCTTTAAGTAGTATTGACCTTTTTATTACATTTAGTCTTCAAATCCATGGACACAGAATTTCATTCAATTAACTTAGGCTTTCTTTAATTTCCTCTGGCGATGTTTTGTAGTTTTCTATGTCCTTGACATCCTTGCTTAGATTTATTCCTACATGTTTTTATTCCTTTAGTTGTTATCATCAATGGAATTTTCTTCCTATTGTCCCTTGCTTGTATCTAAACAAACCTCTGATTTTTGGTTGTTGATTATGTACCCCCACCCCCACTCTGTTGAATTCAATTATTAGCTCTAGGAGCTTGGTTGTGGATTTTTCAGGATTTTCTGTATATTGGATCATGTCATCTGCAAAGAGGTTAAGTTTTACTCCTTCCTTTCTAATTTGGATGCTTTATATTTCTTTTTCTTGCCTAATTATTCTGGTAAGAACTTCCAGTATAATATTGAATAAAAGTGATGACAGTTGACATCCTTGTCTTGTTCCTGATCTTAGAGGGAAAGCTTTCAGTCTTTCACCATTGAATATGTTAGCTGTGGGTTTTTTATATATGTCCTTTACCATGTTGAAGAAGTTGACTTCTATTCCTCGTATTCTAAGTGTCATTATAAGGAGGGGAGCTGGAATTTGTCAGATGCCTTTTCTGTATCAATTGAGATGTTCATGTGGTTTTCTTCCTTCTTTCTTTTCATGTGGTGTATTACATTAATAAACTAATATACATAATAATTAATACTTACCATTGTGTATAATTCTTTGTGCTTTTGTATTCGATTTGTTAACCTAGTTCAGCTGCCCCCTGATAGATTGGCACTGCCGTCTTGGCAAATAGGGGTTATTCTGCTGCCTTTGGGACAGAGCCAGGAATCCACAGGGAAAGGGCAGACTGGCTCCTTGCCTAGGGAAGTGGTGTGGGAGGGGCCAGCAAGGAGGCCACAAACTTTTCTATCACTTTTAAGTTGTATTTTACTGATTCAACATTCTTCTATTGTTGCAACCCTTTAACTGTTTTCTAGAGCGCTGAGGAAGATGTTTCTGCCAGGTTTTGCTGGTTGTTCAAATAATCTGGGGGTTGTGGGCGGGTAATAGCAACCTGGAGCATCTTGTGCTACCATCTTGATCAACTGGAACCCCAGAGATGTTTGAACTGTAAAAGCATGAGATTTTTATATTTTATTTTATTTTTTAATGTAACAGAAGTGATACATGTTCTTATAGGAAAAGGACCAAAAACAGATACATAAAAAGAAGAAAATAAAAATCACATATAATCCCATCACACAAAGATAACTGTTATTATCACCATATAATTCTTTCTCTCTCTTTTTTTTTTTTTGCATGGGCAGGCACCGGGAATCGAACCCGGGTCTCCAGCATGGCAGGCGAGAACTTTGCCACTAAGCCACCGTGGCCCACCCTATAATTCTCTTTTACAAATGTATTTACATAAAAATAAATAAATAATAGGGGGAACAAATGTTAAAACAAATTTAACCATGTCAGGAATGTTTAAATGAAAGTGATCAATGAAATGCTAGTGATCAATGAAAGAGAAGGTTAAGGGGTATGGTATGTATGAATTTTTTTCTGTTTTCTTTTTATTTCTTTTTCTGAATTGATGCAAATGTTCTAAAAAATGATCATGCTGATGAATATACAACTGTCACATCACTATGGTAAGAATGTTTGTATGTTGATATGTTGAATAAAAAAATAAATTAAAAAAATGTATTTACAGATTATTTCAGCAAAAATGGAAAAAATATATATTATCTACTTAGTCAAGAAATACTTAATTTGGCTGCTTGGTGCCAGATGTGAAGTTAGTTCCTGGGAACAGAATTTTGTAATTTGCTTTTTCATCAAAAAGTAGGCAATAATATAAATATCTTTCCATGGCAGTCAATGTGTTTCTTCAATGTTGTTTAAGTTTCATATTATTTCATTTTATGAATATAACATAATTAATTTAACCAATCCCCCACTTTAGGAAATCAAGATTATGCTCAGATTTTTTTATGTTATTTTGATAAATCTTCGTCTGTGACCTTGCTTCTTTCCTTGGGATGATCTCCTAATAGTGGAACTTATTGGCCATCTTACTGAGTTTTCCATAGCTTTTCTTTCTTTAAAAAAAAAATTCTATTGTGAAAAATAAGACATACAAAAAAACAATAAATTTCAAAGCACACTGCAATAATTATATAGAACAGATTTCAGAGTTTGGTATGGGTACAGGTCCACAATTTTAGGTTTTTCCTACTAGCTGCTCCAAGACAATGGAGACTAAAAGAAATATAAATATAATGATTCAGCAATCATAGTCGTTTATTAAACCCTATCTTCTCTGTTATAACACCACGTTCTCCTTTGATCTTTCTCCCAGTCTTTAGGGATATTTCAGCTAAGCTCATTCTAACTTTTTCATGTTGGAAAGGACTGTAGATAATATGAGGTAGGGGGATAGAACAAGTTTATGTTCTGGAGCAGTTGGCCCCTCTGGGTTTCAGAACTTATCTGGCCTAGGAACCGATCTGCAGGTTGTAGGTTTCTGGAAAGTTATCATAGTGTACGAAACCTTTGTTGAATCTCACATAAAGCCTAGGTGTTCTTTAGGGTTGGCAGGAATGGTTTTGATTGGGGTTTGGCAAGTCATGATACATAGCAGTATCTAGCTGAAACTTGCATAAGAGTAGCCTCTAGAGTAGCTACTCAACTCTGTTTGAACTCTCTTAGCCACTGATACCTTATTTGTTACAAATATTTTCCTCCTTTTTGTCTGGAAGGCATTTTTTAATGTTTTTTTTTAATTTTTATTTTTATTATGAACAACAAACAAACACACAAACATTCTTGACATACAGACATTCTTAACATGGTTACAATCAGTGGCTCACAATATCATCACATAGTTGTGTATTCATCACCATGATCATTTTTTTGAGCATTTGCATCTCTCCAGTAAAAGAAAGAAAAAAGAAAAACTCATACATGCCATACCCCTTACCACTCCTCTCATTGACCGCAAATATTTCCATCTACTCAATTTATTTTAACCTTTGTTCCCCCTATTATTTGTTTATTTTTATCCATATTTTTTATTCATCTGTCCATACGATAGGTAAAAGGAGCATCACACACAAGGTTTTCACCCTTTAACTGTTTTCTAGAGCTCTGAGGAAGATGATTTCTGCCAGTTTTCACAGTCACACAGTCACATTGCGAAAGCTTTATCATTATACAGTCATCTTCAAGAAACATGGCTACTGGAACACAGCTCTACAATTTCATATACTTCCATCTAGCCACTCTAATACACCATAAACTAAAGAGGGGGATATCTATATAATGCGTAAGAATAACCTCCAGGGTAACCTCTCTGTTTGAAATCTCTCAGCCACTGATGCTTTATTTTATCTCTCTTTTTTTTTCTCCCCTCTCTCTTTCCCCTTTTGGTGGAGAAGGTCTTCTTAATCCCTTGATGCTGAGTCCTAGCTCATTCTAGGATTTCTGTCCTACATTGCCAGGGAGGTTTAAACCCCTTGGAGTTATGTCCTACATAGAGGGGACAAGGGCAGTACTGTTGCCGTGTTAGCTGAGAGAGAGGCCAAATCTGAGCAACAAAAAAGGTTCTCTGGGGGTGAGTCTTAGGCATAATTTTTCTTTTTTTTTTGTTTTTATACATGGGCAGGCACCGGAAATCGAACCCGGGTACGTGCTGAGCCACCGTGGCCCACCCCTTAGGCATAATTTTAAGTAGGTTTAGCCTAGCCTTTGCTGGGATAAGTTTCATAGGGGCAGACCCCAAGATTGAGGGCTCAGCCTATTGATTTGGTTGTCCCCACTGCTAGCGAGAGTATCAGGAATTCTCCAAATGTGAAAGTTGAATTTTTCCCCCTTTCTCCCCACTCCCCCAATGGGACCCTGCAAATACCTCTTAATTCACTGTTCAGATCACTCTGGGATTTATTGGGGCATCACACAAACATGGAAAAGCCAACAAAATCTCATGTCCTATTCAAGGTTCCATGTACTTATGGTATTCAATTAAACTGTTCATATACATCAACTTAGGAAATACATTTGTCAAAGTATAAATTTTGTTCCAAATAAGCATTTCTTGCTTTGGTCTCACACAGAAGTTGGAGTTTTAAAATATGAATGACCATCTATTTTAACACCCTGCATATTGACATTCCTTTGTTCTTCCTCATGCAAAAACATTTTTTAACTTGTACATTTAGTCACTACCATTGTACATTCTAGGCATTCCTAGATTTTATCATCTCAGTCTTCATCATCTATCTTTTATTCTGGTTTCATATGTGCTACCAGCCCTTTTTCCTCTGTCATTCTCACATTCAGCTTCATTCAGTGTATTTTCATTATTGTGCTACAATCAGGTAGCATTGTGATATCCATTTCTGAATTTTTACGATTAGTCCTGTTGCACAATCTGTATCCCTTCAGCTCCAATTACCCAATATCTACCCTATTTCTATTTCCTGATGAACTCTGTTCTTAACTGAAATTCTCCAATTTCATTCATTAATGTTAGTTCAGATCAGTGAGATCATACAGTATTTGTCCTTTTGTTTCTGGCTAATTTCACTCAGCATAATGTCCTCAAGGTCCTTCCATGTTATTACATGCTTCATGACATTTTTTTGTCTTACAGCTTGTACTATTCCATTTATGTATGTACCACATCTTGTTTAGCCAATCATCTGTTGATGGGCATTTGGGCTGGTTCCATCTCTTGACAATTGTAAATAATGCTGCTATAAACATTGGTGTGCAAATGTCCGTTTATGTCCTTGCCCTCAAATCCTCTGAACAGAAACCTAGCAATGGTATTGCCCGGTCATATGGCAATTCTATACTTAGCTTCCTTGGGAACCGCCAAACTGCCTGGAAGGCATTTTTTTATCCCACAGTGCCAGGGCCAGGCTCATCCCTGGGATTCATAACCCAGGTTGCCAGGCAGAGTTTCACCCTGGATGTCATGTACCACAAGTCCCAAATGATTTTACTTGCAGAGTGGGGCTTGGAGAGAGAGAGGCCACATCTAAGCAAGAAAAGAGGTTTTCTGAAAGTAACTCTTAGGTATAACTATGGTAGGCTTCACAAGAGCAAAGCTTGGGAGTCCCTAATGTTTGAGACTGTATCAGGTATTTCCCCAGTGGGAAATTTTAATATTCCACATTTTTTCTTCCATCCCTTAAGGGACTTTGCTAATACTTTAAAATTATCTGCTCAGCATACTCTGTGATGGATCCAGGTATTAAAAATTAAGCTATACAGAATTACAGGCCCTCATTCCCATTCTGGGCTCCCTATGTTTGGGTTGTTTAAATGATCTATCCAGACAGATTGTTAGATTATGTGCTACAGAAAATTTAAGTGTTGAACAAAATAAACCTCTTTTCCTTTGGTCTCAATGGGTAGGTGAAGTTCCAAGATACAGACAGCATCTTCCTTACAGCTGTTTTCTGATTTACCTTAGTCCTGACCTGATCAGCTTCGTTCTTATCTCTAGTTGAAGCCTGAACTCCTTTTCAGTTTCTTTAACTGTTGTTGTATGTGGCAGTGCTGACCTTCAGAACTGCAGAACTCCTACTCTGAACCTTAGGTGACATAGGTACCCAAAGTTCCAGGAAAATACCAAGTTATACATATATATGGTACAGCCTCTCAAAATCTAGAAATAACAATTACAGCTCTGAACTAAATGTTACTATTATTAGTTTGCAATATAGGCCCTACTTTTCTTATAAATATTTTCTAAATGAGACCATACAATATTTGCTCTTTTGTGTCTGGCTTATTTTGCATCACATAATGTCCCACAGGTTCATTCACAACTCTGCATGCCTCACAACTTCGTTCTTTTCTGTAGTAGCACAATATTAGATCTATGTATACACCATGGTTCGTCATTGTACTTCTCAGTCAGTGCATCCTTCAGCCACCTTCATTCACTGGGTATCACGTGTAATGTCCAAGGTCAACAGTCCTTGTCTCACATTATCCTTAGTGGTATAATCATCAACACTCTCAATTTTAGACCATTTTCATTGCTCCCAAGAGAAAAATAATCAATAAACACACCCCATTAAATAGAATATCCAAACCTCCCCTTAGCTCTTGTTCTTCCCCCCACCATTATTTACCTCTGGTATTAATGTGGTACTGTTGATGTCTTCCTGTTAAGCATAGCCCATAACGTGCAATAATAGTTCGCCCCCATACCCCTTTATTATAAACTCTTTTTTTTTAATTTTTTTATTAATTTTAAATTTAAAAAATATGACAACAAAGAAACACATTCTTAATATATAATCATTCCGTTCTACATATGTAATCAGTAATTCACAATATCATCACATAGTTGCATATTCATCATCATGATCATTTCTTAGAACATTTGCATCAATTCAGAAAAAGAAATAAAAGATAACATAAAAAGAAATAAAATGAAAACAAGAAAATTATACATACCATACCCCTTACCCCTCCCTTTCATTGATCACTAGCATTTCAAACTAAATTTATTTTAACATTCGTTCCCCTTATTATTTGATTTTATTCCATATGTTCTACTCATCTGTTGACAAGGTAGATAAAAGGAGCATCAGACACAAGGTTTTCACAATCACACAGTCACATTGTGAAAGCTATATCATTATACAGTCATCATCAAGAAACATGGCTACTGGATATTATAAACTCTTTGTACAAGATTCATACCTTCATGCAAGAACTTATTTATATTTGTAGTGTTAATTGGTGAGATACCTGGCTCTATACAACCCCTTCTAATCATTTTCACCTTCACTATGGCACTATTACTTATAGACCCACTAATGGACTTCACTTCTATTCGTTCGCTTACATTTAAATTCAACCTCATAAGCTAGCCGTTCACCCATCTCTTGCTTTTGTGTATTTCTAGGTCCCCTATATTCTGTACTATAAGTCTCTGAGTCTACCTTTACCAAAGTCAAAAACATGAAATCATACAGTATGTATCCTTTTGTGTCTGACTTATTTCATTCAGCATTATGTCCTCAAAGTTGAACTATCTTATCATATGATTCAAGACGTCATTTCATCTTACTGCTGTGTAATATTCCATCATATGTATGTACCACATTTTGTTTATCTACTCATCTGTTGATGGGCACTTGAATTGTTTCCATCTATTGGCAACTGTGAATAATGCTATGAACATCAGTCTGCAAATATCTGCGTTACTGCTTTCAGCTCTTCTAGGCTTACACTGAGGAGTGGTATTGCCGGGTATAGGGCAACTCGATATTTAGTTTTCTAAGGTACCACCAAACTGCCTTTTATAGGTGCTGTAACATTATACATTCCCACCAACAGTGCATAAGTTTCTCAACTTCTCCACATCCTCACAACATTAGACAACATCCTGTACACTTAGAACCACCAAAAATGGTTATCATAGTTAGTTTAACCTAGGCTTATTTAAATGAAATATCTATATAATCATTGTAAAGCCTGTGTTTGCACAGTAAGTTTCATAAACCAATTTAAGATTGAGGCAACAAGGAAAAACATTTACATATTCAGATGGCAAAGTTCTTAAATTCTAAGATAGCAAAGTTCTTAAATTCTAAATATTAAACACAAACTTAGATACCATTTGACCAGCTGTCAAAACCGTGAATGTTCTCAAAATATCAAATAGAGAGTTCTTAGAAATATCTGCATTGCTATAGTAATGACCTATGTTGCTAAATATTTTCCTTATTTCCAGAAAATGTGAAGATACAAATAGCAGCCATTCTTTTAAAAAAATATTTTTATTAAGAAATATCCACACATATTAAACAATCAGTGGCTCACAATGTCATCACATAGTTATGTATTCATCACCATGAACATTTTTAGAACATTTGCATCATTCCAGAAAAAAGAAAATAAAAAGAACTCGCACATCCCATAGCCCTTACCCCCCCCCATTAACCCATGGTATTTCAATCTACCCAATATTTACCCTTTCTCTCCTCCTATTATTTATCTATTTTTTATCCTTATTTTTTTATTCACCTGCCAATACTATGGATGAAAGGAGCATCACATACAAGATTTTCACAATCACACAGTCACAGTGCAAAAGCTGTATAATTATACAGTCTTCTTCAAGAATCGGTGCTCCTGGAACACAGTTCAACAGTGTCAGGTACTTCTCTCTAACCACTCCAATACACTATACACTAAAAAGGGATATCTATATAAGACTAAGAATAACCTAGTATAAGAAAAATCTCCAGGATAACCTCCCAACTCTATCTGAAATCTCTCAGTCACTAAGACTTTATTATGTCTCATTTCTCTCTTTCCACTTTTGGTCAAGAAGGCTTTCTCATTCCCGTGATGCCAGGTCCCAGATCATCCCCAGGATTCAGGTCCCATGTTGCCAGGGAGATTTATACCCCTGGGAATCATGTCCTACATTAAGGGGAGGGCATTGAGTTCACATGCCAAGTTGGCTTAGAGAGAGAGGCCACATCTGAACAACAGATATCCTTGGGGTGCAGGGTGTGTGATGTATGAGAGCGTGGGGTGCAGGAATAAGCTTCATAGAGGCGAGCCCCAAGATTGAGGGCTCATTCTATTGAATTGGTTGTCCCACTGCTGGTGAGACTATCAGGAACTCCCCAGATGGGAAAGCTTAATATTTTCTCCTTTCTCCCTAGCCCCCCCAAAGGGGAATTTGCAAATACTTTCTTTTTATTCTCTGCCCAAATTACCCTGGGATATTTTAAAGCATCACACTAACCAATAGCAGCTATTTTTATAGGTCTGAGATGGTCTATCATTATAGTCTTGATCTGCATTTCCCTTACAACTAATGAAAATGAGAATCTCTTCAGGTGTTTTTTAGCCATCTCTGTTTGCTCTTTGGAAAAAATGTTTATTCGTATCTTTAGCCCATTTTATAATTGGATTATTTGTTTTGTTGTTGAGTTGTATGATTCTTTTATGTATATAGGATATCAAACCTTTAGCTGATATGTGATTTCCAAATATTTTCTCCCATTGAGTTGGCTGCCTCTTTACTTTTTTGACAAAGCCTTTTGAGGTATAAAAGCATTTGATTTTGAGGAGTTCCCATACATCTATTTTTTCTTTCATTATTTGTGCTTTGGGTGTAAAGTTTAGGAATTTCCCTCTCAGCGCTGCTTTCGCCATGTCCCCTAAGTTCTGGTATGTCGTATTCTCATTTTCATTTGTCTCCAGATATTTACCACTTTCTCTAGCAATTTCTTCTTTGACCCACTGGTTGTTTCAAAGTATGTTATTTAATCTCCATATATTTGTGTAAGTTCCAATTCTTTGACAGTTATTGATTTCCAGCTTCATTCCGTTGTGATCAGATAAAATGGTTTGAATAATTTCAGCTTTTAAATTTATAAAGACCTGCTTTGTGCCCCAGCATATGATCTATCATGGAGAATGTTCCATGAGCACTACAGAAGGATGTACATCCTGGTGTTTTGGGGTGTAATATTTCTGTATGTCTGTTAGTTCTAATTCATTTATCAAATTGTTTGAGTTCTCTATTTCCTTGTTGAGCCTCTGTCTGGTTTATCTATTTAGTGTCTTGTTGATCTCCATTATGTCATTAGCCAACCCACTGATTTTATTTAGTAGAACTGTCTGAACATCTTTGATTAGTTATTCCAAAGTCTGTTTCTTCGGTGTTTTAATTTGGTTATTAGGCTGGGCTGTATCTGTCTGCATCATTATACATTTTGTGATTGTTTGTTGCCTTCAAGGCAGGTAAAGGTTACTGTGGAAGTTGATTTCCCTCAGTAGTCTAAGGTTTTGTATATGCAGGAAGGGCATGAGACTGGGCGTGGGGTGGGGCTCTACTCTGGTGTCCAGAAGCTTGGGGTGCTATGCTGGCATTGTAGAGTATTGGCATGGTGGCTATGGGGCAGGGTGCAGCTCAGGGTGCAGCTCCCCTCAACTGCAGGGGAGCGCATGGCCTTGGGGACATGGAGACAGGGTGTGGCAGAAGGCAGAATGGGGAGGGCGCTGTGCAGGTGTGCAGGGCATGGGAGGTGTGGTGTGTGGGTGGGTGGAGTGCAGGGAAGGGGAGGGTGTTGAGTCGGGGTGGGTGCATGGGCAGGGCATGGGTGCCCGCATGGAGGTTGTAGGCCTTGGGGCACTGGGTTCAGGGCACAGAGGTTGGGGCATAGGAAGAGATGTGCTTGTGGGCTGGGGAGCAGGGGAGACAGGGTTGCAGATGTACTATGTGGGGTGGCAGGCCCAGGACGTGGATGTGCCGGAGGGTGGGGGTGGGGGATGAAGGGGACAGGGTCAGGGCACAGATGCACACATGTGCGGGGAGTGGGATGCAGGGGTCCAGACACAGGTGCATGTGTCGCAGCAGGGGTATTGTTGTGACAGGGACATGTACATGAGTTCCTGCATGTGTGGGGGTGGGTGGGTAAATGGGGCATGGGTGTTTGTGTGCATGAACAGGTCCTGGGCGGCGGGGCGGGTGGGGCAGGGGTGCTTGGGTGCGTGGGTGCAAGCAGGGGTGAGGTCACAGGGAGGGAGCTTGGGGGTAGGGGCAGAGTTCAGGTGAGTGGGGTACAGAGGGGGCTGTGGGTCACCAGGAGGTGGGCAGCATTTATGGATGTTTCCTGTTCAAGAAATGGAGCTTGGCTTATTTCCTAGTCCCCACTTCTCTGTCCATGCATTCCTGAGGGCTCTGGGCCTCCATTTGGGAAGGGGTATTTAGGCTGTTTGCACTAGCTAGATGATCTCTGGTTTTCTGCATCTCAAGTCCTCAGCTTTTAAACCAGGACCTTCCTGTGTAGTTTAATAGACCCTCTCAGGTCATTTGCACCCTGGAATCATTGTACAGGTCATTCTTTTGTCACTTTTCTAGCTGTCCCTTGAGGCAGGAGTGAACTTGGTTTATCCTGTTCTGCCATCTTCTTGGAAGTCTGTTCACCAATCCTCTATTACTTTTCTTAATAGTCACTTGGTGTGCCAATTTGAAACTGTTGTGTACCCCAGAAAAGCCATGTTCTTTAATCATCATTCAGTATTTCTGGGTGGGATCTCTTTTATTGTTTCCATGGAAATGTGTCTCCACCCATTCAAGGTGTAATTGCTCACTGGAGCCCTGTAAGAGGGAATCATTTAAGAAAAAGCTTTAGTGCCAATGGAGCCCACACAGCCAGAGACCTTTGGAGATGCAGAAGGATAATGCCTGGGGAAGCTTTATGAAATGAAGAGAGAAAGCTAGCAGATGTCACCAGGTGCTTCCTAGCTAAGAGTGGTATCCAGAAGCCAGAGTCCCAGAAGACACCAGCCACATGCCTTCCCAGCAGACAAAGGTGTTCAGATTGCATCAGCCTTTTGTCTTGAGTGAAGGTAACCTCTTGTTGGTGTCTTAATTTGAACATTTTCACAGCCTTAGAATTGTAAACTTGGAAATTGTAATAAATTCCCTCTTTAAGAGCCATTCCATTTCTGGTAGACTGCATTCTGACAGCTTTAGCAAACTAAAGCACTTGGCTACTGAGCTCCCTGCAGTTTTGCAGCTGAAGAGCCTGCGATACCCTGACCCCCGCCTCAGTGAAGGTCTGCACATTGTATGTCCCTTACCTCTAGATTGAAGGCCATGCAGAGTAATGCCAGGTTGTTCCATCCATTGTCACTTGTATGTGACTTGCTTTCTCACTGTGCTAAATATAACAGTAAACAGAAATCCTGATCAAGTTTTAGATAACTTGTAAAATTTTTTCAATTAAATTTTGTGTCCAGCATCCCCTCCCTTTTTTGTGTGTGTATTATTTATGACAAATTGATGTAATTAGGCCAACTATGGGTTTTTATATTTTATATTCACTTTCTTTATCAGTTCTAATTGGTACCTTGGATTATAATGTATACTACACAGATTGGATTTTCATAGCTGGATTATGCTCTAAAAATTTACTGGCACTTGATTTTTTGGAACAAGGATGAATTTATCCATAAAAACCAATATTATGAATAGTTTCCTATCTCTAAAGTAGCACATAAAGCCTGCCCATGTAAAAATAAAAATAAAATAAAGTAGCACATAAAAATATTGCAGCTGCAATATTAATCAGGAGTTCTGTGGTCAATTATCCTGGATTATGGAGGTTTATGCCAAGACGTGGAAGTTCTTCAAACATGCTAGATCTCCCTTCTGCCTGATTCCCATGCCTGACCAGTCCCTTTTGAAGACAGAGGCTTCTTTGCTGAATCCCCAACAGAGAACAGGCATCTCTTTTTGGGTGTGTAAGCCAGTGCTTGGCTTCATGCCTCAGGAGAGCTAGTTTGACTATCACTGGATCAGGCCCTTTAAAACTTAAAGGTTCCAGTTTGGATAGGGCCAGCTGGGTAGCTGTGAGTCAGAGAAGCATGATGGAAACAGACCCTCAGCTAGAGCATGCCTCGCCAGAAGCAGGCCTCTAGTGACTCCCTCTCTCACTTGGGTAATGACATTTCCCTGACTCTGTGAATTTCTTCCTGATGCTCAGTGTCAGGGTTAGGTGTTCCACCTATGTGCTCCCTTAGCAAACAGGGGTAGCCCAACATGGCACACACTCAGCTGTAGCTGGCAGTTTATGTCTGTCTGCTTTACCTTGGACCAGTGGTTGTCAGTCCTAGCTGCACATTGCAGGTATCTGCAGAGATTTCATAAAACCCGGATGCCCAGGCACTACCCCAGATCAATCACACAAAATCGCTGTGGTTGGAATCCACACATCAGGGTGTTTTAAAATCTCCCAAAGGGATTTTAATACTAAACCAAGAGTTAGAACCACTTTGCTAGACAATGAGGGCTTTGAAAGTGAGGAATATGCATATTCCTTATTGTTATTAAATGATTTAATAAAGTTCTTAAAATAATGTCTGACACATTAAGCTCTTAACTTTTAGCTACAATTATTGTTTTCATTATTTTATTATTATTATTATTATTAATAATAAATTACAGTTCCCGAAACATAGCAAGTACCTCACCAGCCATTTAATGTACATGAATTAACTTTATATGCTAAAGGAAAAGAGGAGTTCAAGAGAGAAATGACATTTTTAAAATCTGAATGATTCTACTTGCCCTTCTATTCAATAAGTTCAGGCCCCAGAGTAAGACTGAAATGGGTGATCTGCATCCATCATTCCTTTTATCCATCTTCTAAGGGCCTTCCGAAGTGTGAGCATCTGGCTGTACTGTATATAGGCAATTTCAAGAATTTTTGAGAACGATTTTGAGTCCATGTTACTTTCACATTAGGTATCAACATAGTTTTCTTTTGAGAGCTCTTCAGTTCTGTGATTCTGAAATCTGGGTAATCCCTGCTTCACATCTCCTTGTTTGTATCTGTGTCCCTAATGGTTCTGGTTCCCAGCCCATGACTGTCCTGGGCTGGGTATCAAGAGACTTGCCCAACAATGTCCCATGCAGCATGGGTAGCCCTCACCATGCCTGGAGTGGTGTAGTAGAGGTTGTCAGTATCAGCCCTGAATTGTTCAGCAGCCATGTAGGTTGAATAATACTGGTCTTGGAACCCAGTCGCCATTTATACCTTAACCAAAGGAAAAACACTCAGCTGTGGCTAGTAAGGAAGAGAGAAGCACCATAAACAAGTCTCCTTTTTTTCCTGGATACTGGTTCTGGGAAATAAAGAGACTGGCTCTTAAGAGTCCAGCTCAGGATTTGAGGCATTTCTTCCCATAAAACCAGATCAGCTGACTTTTCACTCTGTCAGCCTGGCCTTTGCCCCAGTTGTCCCAGTCAAGGGAGATTTCTCAGCCTGGCAACTCATCTGGAACAGTTGGACAGATACCAGTAACTTATAGTTCCTCCAGCACATTGTAAACAAGGTGTGAAGAGCTAAATCAAACATATGGTGTTTTGGACAATTTTAAAATACACAAAGCCAGTTGGAAAAATGAGGTCAGTTTCTGCTGGGGATGAAATTAAAGAATTGCTTCTATTCTTTTGTTATACATGTGTTATTTTAAGTAAGAGTACGAGTATGGATCTTTATTTTAAACGTATATAGATATAATTTATCGTGATTAAACATACATTTTAAAATAGTGAGGTGACATGTATTTAAAATATTTGGGACTCTTCTATGTCAATTTTTAAATTGGTCTTGGACTGGTCTCAGTATTTATAGAGTTTGGGGTATCTACAGTGGAGTTTAATGAGATTAGATCAAGCATACCCTAGAGTTGCCCATTAAATTTACCATCTAAATCAGTTGTCTTTTATGGCAACACAGGCCATTATCCGTATAGGTGGCAAACTGACATGGCATTAACAGAATAGCAGTCCCTTTATGGGCCAGGCAGTAAGTGTAATTTTTTATCTGCATTTGGCCAACACATTTTTTTTGTCTGGGATATTTCCCCTCAAACCTACTCCACCTTTATCGTTCATATCTTAGTATGTCAAATCTTTCTTAGTATCATCTCCTGTCTTCGTATGTCAGATTGACCCCAACTGTTTATGTCCAGGGAACACTCTCCATCACTTCCCTCTCCTCCCTCATGCAGTCAGTTATCCACTGCATTGCTTTTGTCTCCCACCTCCAGGCCACAACCCTATTGTCAGCCACCATCACCTTTCCCCGGCAGTACCATTGTGGTTTCCTGATTCTCTGCGCCACGCTCACCCATCCTCTCTAATTCATTGTCACAATAGGAGCTAGAGCAATCTAGCTGGCATGTGTAAGTGCTCAAATATTTATTGAAATTGAAAGTGACACATATATGATTAAACAGAAACTATGTGGACAAGGACTGAGTCATAAACCTCAGTCTATGACTTCACTTTTCTTCAGGCCTTTTAGATGGTCCATTTTTCTCCAGTGATCCCAGAATAGACTTAGAGCCTTCAGCCTTTGAGCAGCCACTCTGTCCTCAAGAGTTTAGATTTTTCCATAGTTTTTCCTTGCCTGAGGTAAGTTTCACAAGTTAGGAATCCGCTTGGACACCAGCTTTCCCTAATTTTTATCTCTACACAATAAATTGCACAAAATTATTTCTATTCTACAGTATTTATTGCCTGAGTAGTCAAGTCTGATTATACTATCAGGGAAACCAATTCATTTGCCTTTGAAATCATCACTTGTTCCTGTCTTCCATTTACTGGGAGGAAAAAAATGATCCATAGTATCTGGGAGCAAATCAGAGGTACCCAGAGCAAAGTGATAATGTTTAGAAATGTGTATGCAGATATATGCTTTCTTTTCTTTTCCACCTGTGTGTCCAGCCCATTTTTTGTTACCCTTTGGGATAAGTTCAATCAAAGTTTCCTTAAGGTCTGATGTAATAATATCATCTTGTTTCAAAGAACTTCAAAGGTCATTGCTCATTAAATATTCAAATTTCTCACTGGGAATTCAAGCCATAAGTTAGCATATAGTAGTGGTAAAAATTCTGGAATCAGACTCATAATCCACTACTAAGAGATGTGTGACCTCTGGGCCAGTTTTCTTACCTATAAAATTGGGGATAGTCCCTACTTCATTGGGTTGTTGTGAGAATTAAATGAGTACATGGAAAGTGTGTAGAAAAGTACCTGGCACATAGTAAGTACTTAATACAATAAACTTTCTTTTTCTGCTATCATATGGTCTTGACCTGTCAAAAATGTAGATTCCATGAGGGCAGGGATTTTTGTTTGCTCCCCACTCCGTAGATATGCTTAGTTTTCCTTCCTTGTGCTCTTTCCTCTCCTTGTAATATCACTTCTGCTGGCTAGTTATAACCACTCAGTGTGTAGCATAAACACCACCTGTGCAGCCTTTCCTAATCATCCCAGGAGAACGTCATCTTCCCTTTGTGCTCCCAAGATATATCATGTGAACTTCTCTTGAGCACTTAACACATAGTCCTATCTTCTTCACTAGTTTGTAAGCTCCTTGAAGTTACCGTACCACTTGTTACTCAGAACTCGAATATTATCCAGCACTGTGTTTGTTGAACAAATGTGCAAATGACTGAAAAAGGGGACAGAAGATCTGATAACCTATTAGGGGAATGTCTTGTTGTTGTGGTAGCTTTACCTAATATTCCCTCTGTATGGAGAACAAAAGGTCCACCTGCCCTCACAGGGCTAGGAGCAGGGAAGCTCAGAATCAAGAAATAAAGAAGACAGCTTTGATCCCCAGTGACTATGGTTTAGCCTTGTGTTTTAGCTCGTAAGCTGTTGGGATGCAATATACCAGAAATGGAATGGCTTTTAAAAACGGCATTTACTAAGTTGCAAGTTTACATTTCTCAGGCTGTGAAAATGTCCAAATTAAGTTATCCAGAGAAAGATAACTTAATTCCAAAGAAAGGGCTTATGAAGTTTGGGGTTTCTCTCTCAGCTGGGAGGGCACCTGGTGACGTCTGCTGGCGTTCTTTCGTTTCATAAGGCTTCCAGGGGCATTTTCCTTCTGCATCTCCAAAGGTCTGGCTGTGTGGGCTGTCTGCACTGAGCTTTTTCCAAAAAATGGATCCCTCTTAAAGGACTCCAGTAAGCAACCAACTTTGGATGAGTGGAGGCACATCTCCATGGAAACATCTAATCAAAATTTACAGTTTTGTAATTTTTGGTGTGTTACTTCTCCATGGAAAAAAAAAAAGATCCCACCCAGTAGTATTGAATGAGGATTAAAGCACATGGCTTTTCTGGGGTATATGAGTTTCAAACTGGCATACCTTATAAGGAGAAAATGTTTCCCAGTTAAGAGCAACACCCTCAGCTTCTACTAGGAACCCTTAGCCATGAGCATGGGATTTGGACCTAGAGTTTGAGAAACAGTTAAGAATAATAATCATAATAAATTATAATTCCTACATCTTAAGGTATTTGGTATGGTCAAATAAGGTAACTTGTAGAAATATGATAATTACAGGATATTAGACATTAATATTAAAAACAGCATATTTTTGTAAAATGGGAGGGGTCTGTTTCTTAGGCAGAGCCTCATGTACCCATGACCCAAGTTTGGACAATTCTGAATTATTCAGTAACAATGTAAGTCTCTAAACAAGATGTCACTGAGAAATTTCATGGCAATGTTGCTTTTAAAAAATGCCTGTAGTTTATCATTTGTTGTTATTTTTGTTTTGGCCTTCAAAACCAATTTCTGAGTTTGACGTTGTAAATTGCAATATTTTCACTTTACCCATGATGGAAACAAGTCTCAAAGTCTTCAAGTAATTCCCACAGTAAATGATAACATAGGATATCAACTCGGTTGTAATTCTTTGCTTTTCAAATTTGCCATTTTCTGCAGGATAGAATAATGAAATTATGAGAAGGAACTTGGGAAATATTTCTGCCTTGAGAATTCTGCTTTAATGACTTTGGAAGATTGATAGGGATTTGGTCAGTAGTTAGTTTTTAGCTCATATCAGGGTTAAACTTCCTAAACAATATTCAAACTTGACCAGGGCTTACCATTGCATTCATGATCAATCACAGGTCCTCACATGCTCTGCTCTGGGTAACACACATAGCTCAATGAAGGATTAGGGCTTTTGTTTTTGTTTTTAAATTTTATTGTGGTAAGATATATGTTAACACACAGTTTCCCATTTCACCATTTTGAATATACAATTCAGTGGTCCTAATTACATTCACATTTTCATGCTACTGTCACATCATCCACTGCATCATCAGTTTTTTTACTAGACAGTACATGGGCTCATGTTGGTATTCTGCAAATCTCATTGCAGTCTGTTCCACAGGCTTCCCTTTGGCCTAGAAAATAGAAGAGCTACATGTTGTTCACGGTTTGGATTTTAAAAGAACAACTAAATCTCAATTCCATATTCTTCCCAGTCAGTGCCATTGAGATTATTTTATAAAGGTCAGAAACCTACTAGCGCCCAGAGAGGAAACAGTGTGGTGAATGTCTTCAGAAGATACAGCACACATGCTTGTTTTCCCCAGTGTGGCTTCAAGCTGCTCAGTGAATTAGCTGCTCCTGAACATGAACTTTTTCTCTCTCAAAAAAACCTAAGGTCACCTAGTGATCGAGGTGCTTAATTTGACCATCCACCATTTAGACCTTGGTGATCTACGGCCAATGAGATGCCTAGCTGTAGATATGCTTAGCTGTTAATCATAGAATGAAGAGGTGCTTAAATACAAGTTGCTACAAGACTCATTTAAAGAGGAGGAATGAATGTTAGTCAAGTCCGAATCCATCAATCACTCTGTTGGCTTTGTGCAGCTGTCTTCAGATGCAGCAGTGCTTTTTCCTGACATTCTTCCACTTAACCCACAACCTGAGAAAATTGATTTCTCTTTAAATTGGCCAGATATAGCACCATTGTGCAGAAACACTGTAGCACAAGAGCTCAAGTGTTAACTAAACAGTTCCTTCAAAGGAACTGATATGTGGCTTCTAATAATATCCTGTGGTGAAAAGTATATCCAAAAGGTGATGTTTAAGATATGGAATACTTTATTTTTACATATATTCTAAGAAGGTTGTGGGAACTATAATCTCAACATGAAATGTAGTACTAGACAGGAGAAAATATGTGGAAAAGTGTGTCATAATAGGATAAGTTTTAAATGAAAATTTTCAAAATGGCCATGTTAACCTAAGGGTATCCTCCTGGTTTAGAGCTTATTTTTTCTTTTACTGAGAAGTTCCTTTTATTAAGAATCATACCATGTCTAGTCTCTGAGTGCAAACCAATACCAATTTCATAAAGTAACAATAGCTCTAGTTTTTTAATAACTTAACCTTTTTTTTTTTTTTAAAGTTACAGGTACCAGAGCAGCTGTTTAGGACTTGTATAGAAATAAATCCTTTATTCATAATTCTCCAAATGTTACATGAATAGGACATAGACACCAGTGTTTGATTAACTTCTAACAGGGTCTTCAGCACTTAGAAGCTAGGTCTAGTTTGGGAGTTTTTTTCCTATTAAAATATGGCAGATTTTTAAAAACTTTATTCAGAGTATCTTAGTGTCATCTTGGTTTGCCTTGGTTCCTTGATTCTGTATTGTTTTCATTTGTGGTAGTATTAGCTTTGCCAGTGGGAAGGCTATATTCATGGCTAGGAAATTATCAATTTTACTTACATTGGAGCTTTTTGTATCCAGATATGGCAAAAAAAATATTGTGTTATTTAGAAAGACTAGTTTTAGATGTGACAGAATTCTCATCTGATTTTTAATTCAGATTATGTCAAATTTAAAATAAGAGTTGCATCGAAACAGTTTCTCATGACTGTAATCGTGACCAAATACCAATAGAAACGTGAGATAGAAACAACCTGGTAGATACTATGGCAGCCACACCATCTGCTCCAATGGCACTAGTGTATCTGGAACTCTGGGGCTCAGAGAGCTTATGTGTTTATTTACCCCATGACAGAGAAATTACCTATAGGAAACCCAGGCTTTCAATATAATTAATGGTTGCTAAGGACCAGGGAAGGTCTAACTGCCATTTTAAAGGGTAAAAAAATGGATGGAATCCTTGAAGCTGCTCTTCTTTTGCACTCTGTTACCAAGATGGAAATCAGGGGAGGTTAAACATATCCCATTTTCTGTAGGAACCATCTTGTTTTCCTTTTATTACTAGCTATTATTCTTTCTCCGCCTCTCTCTGGAAGGCCATTTTCTTGTTTATTCCAGATGGGTAATTCATTTATTGAGCTACTAAACTTTAAGTTTGGGCTTTTCTAAGAAAACTATTACATAAATTTACCTTATAGAAGGTTCTAAGTAAGACTACTCAAATTTCTGGAACCTTTCTGTTCCCTTTAGAGGCTATTATTTCCAAATCCAAATTTATACATTTTTTAAGTGTCCTGCTAAATAAGATTACAAAGTTAACTCAAGGTTTTAAAATTTTGGTTCACAGGACCTAAAATAAAGTGCCTTTATATTGCAGGACTTTAAATCATCCAGTATAAAGTACACTGATCCTTAGATTGACTCCATAGTAAGACAGCACCTAATGTTTATCAGTGTAGGATATGTTTTTGAGCTAAGGTATATGACCACATTTGTACTAGATAAAGGAAATGATCACTATCAAGCTCCACAAAATTAGTGTTCTACTAATGTAATTATACATAGCAAAATTTGAAGTTTTGACTTTTGCTTCAACAGAACTGATGTGTGTCAATGTTGAAGATATTATACAGAAATAAATCATCTTCAAAGACAATCAAATCTTATCAAAATTCACTTCATATGAGAATTTTTTTATTTATAACAGTTAAAATTACAGGCATACACTGTTTGATTAATTGTGGGTTTGGTTCCAGACCACTATAATAAAGCAAGTCACCTGAATTTTCTGGTTTCCCATTGCATATAAAAATTATATTTATACTGTAATCTAAGCATGCAATAACATTGTGTAATTTAAAAACATTTTATTGCTAAAAAATGTTAACCATCATCTGAGCCCTTCAGTGTGTCATAATCTTTTTGTTGATGGAGGGTCTTCTCTAGACGTAGATGGTTGCTGAATGATCAGGGTGATGGTTGCTGCAGGATGGGGTGGCTGTGGCAATTTCTCAAAATAAGACAGCAGTGAAGTTTGCTGTACTGGTTGATTCTTCCTTTCATGAAAGATTTCCCTGTAGAATATGATGCTTTTTGATAGCATTTTATTCACAGTAGAACTTCAAAACTGGAGTCAGTTCTCTCAAACCCAGTCACTGCTTTATCAACTAAATTTATGCAATATTCTTAATTCTTTGTTGTCATTTCAACAATTTTGATAGAATCTATTCAAGGTGAAGATGGTATCTCAAGAAACTATTTTCTTTGCTCATCCATAAAAAGCAACTTCTCATCTAAATGGATGAGTTTTACCATGAGATTCTAGCAATTCAGACACAGGTTCAGGTTCCACTTCTAATTCCAGTTCCCTTGCTATTTCTAACACATTTGCAGTTACTTCCTTGACTGAAGTCTTGAACCCCTCAAAGTCATTCATGAGGGCTGGAGTCAACTTCTTCCAAACATCTATTCATGTTGATACTTTGGCCTCCCATGAATCACAGATGTTGTTAATGGCATCTAGAATGGTGAATCCTTTCCAGAAAGTTTTCAATTGAGTTTGCCCAGACCCATGAGAGCAATCACTATTTACATAGCTATAACCTTATGAAATGCTATTTCTTAAGTAGTAAGACTTGAAAATCTAAATGACTCATTGATCCAGATTGTAGAATGGATGTTGCGTTAGCAGACATGAAAATATCAATCTTGTTGTACATTTTCATCAGAGCTCTTGGGTATCCAGGTACATTGTCAATGAGCAGTAATATTTTGAAGGGAATCTTTTTTTCTGAAGTCTTCAAATATTCAGTAAACCATGTTGTAAACAGATGTTCTGCCATCCAGACTTTACTGTTCATTTAACGAGCACAGGCAGAGTAGATTTAGCATAATTTTTAAGGGTCCTAGAACTTTCCAGTTGGTAAATGAACATCAGCTTCAACTTAGTCACCAGCTGCTTTAGTCCCTAACAAGTGTCAGCCTGTTCTTTGAAACTTTGAAGCCAGGCATCTGTTTCTCTCTAGATGTCAAAGTCCTAAGTGGCGTCTTCTTCAACAGAAGGCTGTTTTGTCTACATTGAAAATGTGTTGTTTAGTCACCTTTGTGAATGATTGTAGCTAGATCTTCTGGATAACTTGCTACAGCTTCTATATCATTACTTGCTACTTCACTTTGCACTTTTTGTGTTAAGAAGATGGTTTCTTTACTTAAACCTCATGAACTAACCTCTGCTAGCGTCAAACTTTTTTCTGTGGCTTCCTTGCCGCTCAGCCTTCACAGAATTGAAGAAAGTTATAGCCTTGCTCTGGATCAGGCTTTGGCTTATGGCAGTGTTGTGGTCAGTTTGATCCTATCCAGACCACTGAAACTTTCTCCATATCAGCAGTAAGGCTGTTTGGCTTTCTTATCATTCTTATGTTCACTGGAGTAGCACTTTTAATTTCTTTTAATAACTTTTCTTTTGCATTCATAATTTGGCTGTTTGGTGCAAGAGGACTTTCAGCCTATCTCAACTTTCACTATGTCTTCCTCATTAAATTTAATCATTTCTAGCTTTTGATTTAAAGTGAGAGACATGGCGACTCTTCCTTTCACTTGAACACTTAGTGGCCATGGGAGGGTTATTAATTGGCCTCAATACAAAATTGTTGTGTCTCAGAGACAAGGGAGGCCTGAGGAGAAGGAGAGAGATGGGGGAACAGCCAGTTGGTAGAGGTTGGTGGAGCAGCTAAAACACATGAAACTTAGTTCACCATCTTATATGGCTGTGGTTCATGGTGCTCCAAAACACTTAAAATAGTAACAGCCAAGATCACTGATCACAGATCACCATAACAGATACAATAATAATGAAAAAGTCTGAAATATTTCAAGAACTACCAAAGAATGACTTAGAGAGACACAAAGTGAGCACGTGCTTTTGGGAAAATGGTGCTGACGGATTTGCTTCAAGCAGAATTGCCACAAACCTTCAATTTGTAAAAATTGCACTATCTGCAAAGCTCAGTGAAGCACAATAAAATGAGGTTGGTTGCCTGTGATAATTTTCACTAATTTAAGTGTTATTATCTTAGAGACCATAAGAGGACATTTTGGGAAAATAAAATCAAAGCCTACTTTTAAGTGTGTTGCGTTCTTCCCAGTTTTTTCTGTGCTGTTACATGTGGTAAAATCATTTAAGAATGAGGAAGGCACGGCTGTGCTTACCACACTGATGGCAATGGTGGTTAAAGTGAAGACAGAAAATTCAAAGAATTATATCCATATTTCAAAAATCTCAAATGCGATGCTTAACTTTAAGAAGGAAAACTATTCTTAAACTTAACCTACCAGTAACTACTATAATCACCTTTTATTACTTTTACTTGTTCTACTGGAAGATCATTAGTAAATCAAAACATGTTTTAAATATCCATTGTTAAACACAACCAAAAAGAGTTTCAGGAAAGAATATATTTGTATCACATAAACAAACAAAAAGGTATTACATAAGAAAAAAATGTAACAATTTATGTAAGTACCTAACATATGAGCATGCTCTTACATCTAAAACAAAAAATAAAAAGGTAACATTGGTAATATATATATTACCAAGTGTGCATTAAAGAATTCTCTAATATAAAACATTTAAAGTGTGGAGAATACTTTTTCAAGATACAGAAAACAATTGTTAAGCTAGGCGCACCCACAATTCATATAAAAACATGCTTGTGAAGATAAAATTCATCTGAGCACTCATTTCTCAGATGTGCAAAAGCCACAAAATAGTTAATCACTGGAAACTGCCTCCTTTTTTGCACTGAGTTCCAACACTGGTATGAATTCTGAATTACACAATTAATGTAGATTGCATCTATTTAATATGAATACTTAAAATAGCAATTTATTTGTAGAAAAATCACTTCCTTATGTTCTTTAAGAAAAGGCACTATATTTAGAAAATAGTTATTACAACAAATTGTGCTTTGGAAGATCTGAAACTCTAAATCAATGTGCTCCACCAATCATAAGTAGATCTAAAAAACCATAACTGAAAAGAACACAAATATTAAAAGTTGATAAATTTAATGATTATAAAATTGGTTTATTGTAAAAGCAATTCAAGAATACCCAGTTAAAGTTTTATCCCAATGCTACGCAATACAACCAAGAAGCAGTTAGACACTTTTACATTAGGAACAAGGACATAAAACAAGAAAGACCACATCAAGGCTGTGATTCAGACTTAAAAAGAGAAAAGTACTCCTGGGGTCTCCTTCAGGTCAGTACAGAGGGTATGTGGTAAGATCAAAGCACTGTGTCAGGTACCACAGTGTTGCTACAACATTGAGGTATAACTGGGAAAATTAAAGTTGAGGGGAAATGAAGAGCTGCACGTTCTTGTTTTGTAGGGTACTTAAGTGATTGAAATTTTAGGAACAATTGCCTTTAATGACAGTGAGATGCAAGACTAGTCTTTATTGAAGAGAAAGAAGCTTATTAAAGTTCTCTATCAAGGTCCCACTAAGTCTTCACACCCTCCCTACCTTCCCACCTTTCTCCTAATCTAAAACTACTCTGCTGATATATAAAATGCAAATCTTAATTTGTGGCTTACTGGCAAATTGTAGGCATTCCTTCCAAGTAGCTTTGATCTTCTCCATATTAAAAAAAACAACGTGCTGTACTATCCATATTCTCAATTATGCACTGTAAATAGAATTTCATTATTGTTCACAAACTCAATGCATTTGCACAGTGGCTATTGTCCCCCAAACTTAATTCAAGATTTAATCTCTCTGCTATTTTCTTAATAAAAGTCAGAGTCAATTATCATGAATGACTGACCTATAAATCATTATATACAACACAGTGATTGCATTTTCTGAGTACTGAAAGTATTTAATATAAAACTTCTTACTTTCAACTTTTGCACTCCTTAATCAAAGGGCCAAAATAATTAGATTTTTTAATTAGAAAAAAAAAATCTGTCTTTCCAAGCTGAGGCTTTTCATAGCAGATTTAGCCAGGAAAGAGATTGTATGTCTGTTATAAACCCTTGAAAATAAGGGCTTATCCTAGAAACACTGAAGGACCCTTAATTACAGAGGTGCTAGCTGGTACCACTATAATTCACAACCAACTATTACTTCATAGCTTATACTGAAAAGTTGATTTATGCTCATTTTGTTCCTTTAAAAAATACTCTTTGGAAACCATTATTACTCCTGTAGACACATACTCTAGTTATATCTCTTCCTGTAAAAATAAAAGTATATCATGATTATCTCTATTTCTTTGCTAAATTCAACTACCAATATACAATTATTAATCTGATTACTTTACCGGCTAACTCATAACCTTACTTACAGTATTCAATACACTGTCCAGGGTCAACTCTCAGCATATAGAAGGAGGAACAAGTCTTGTAAGAAGAAAAACCTTGTAGGCAGTTTTTCAACCTAGTCTTTATATGTTCATTATAAATGAGAACTAAAGAAGAATTTGCTTCCAGAGCTAGTATTTACTTCGACGGTAAACTTCCAAAGCTTAATGAAGTAAACTACTATATAAAGCTTACTTCTTTCATGCACATTATGAGCCTACTCAATGATTTCCCATCAAGACTTAAAATTAGTCCAAGGGAGTAAAAAAGGAAAATAAAGCCATTTTTTGTTTGCTCCTTTCAAATTCATCAGATAATATTTATTGTGTGCCCAGAGGATATAAGGTTCTCCTCTAGACACTATCCATAATAATAGCCTTTTCTAGAATACTAAAGTAACTCAAACACCAGCAGACTGCCCCAACCAGATTAAAACTATCTGTGAAATATAGACTACAGTCATGTATTCTAAATGTATACATTCAAAGCTACCATTTTAAAAATAAACTGAAAATTAGGGAAACCTAAAAAAAAAAAGATATATTCTGCTATCACACTATCATAAACATTTTAAGTGTGTGTGGGTAGATATATAGAGAGCTGATAATCAAGATTTAAATAAGACAGTAAAAAAAAAAAAAAAACAGAAATGTAGATTTCACCAAAAGAACTATAATAACCTTCCCAAGCTACAACTATAAAGAGATTCACTAATATGGGAGTTTGCCTAGGTCCTGACAAAACCAGCCCCCCCAAAAACAAAACAAAACAAAAATCCTATACTAGAGTATGTGGCGATAATTAACATATTTCTATGGAAATTGTCTCATGCCTTATAAGCTCCTAAAATAAAACCAAGTCACTATGTGACTAAAAATAGCACTAGGAGAAAAAAAACACTGAAAGTAAAACAGTCTTTAGCCTTGGTTCCAACTATCTCTTCAAATCAGCATTAAGTACTTAATATCAAATGCAACATTTTTGGCTTGTCAGACTAGTAAGTCATGTTTTTCCACTGGCCAAAGGCAGTTGAAGAAACAATTACTTGAACAAACTAAATGCTGTGACAGGAAGCATTTCACTTCCAAGTGTGAGTATTTAGTTAAAATGATTGGTGAACATCTAATGGGCAAAAGGAATGGCATCCATCATCCAAACAGGCTCACTTTCCCCAGCCCCTTCAAAATGAACAGTAGTTATAATAGCAAAAGAAACAAAAGGGTTTTTTTGTTTGTTTTTGATTCTTTAGAGCCAACTGTGAAAGAGGTCAGCAATATATTAACAGCAGCAATGGACAAGGAAGAGCAAAATAGCAGATGAAAAGAATCTTGCTGGATGTTGGTTCATCTTTTTCTATATTAGCCAGAAGACTGCAACGGACTTATTTGGGAATTTCATGTATATATGTATATATATATATGTATATATACACACACACATATATATATGTGTGTATATAATATATATACACATGTCTTATCTCCTTAGATCCTTCACAGATTTAGAATTCAGTCTACCTGAGGACTCTATAACCAGGTAAGAAAGCTTTCTTTATCTAGCTTGGTGGCAGCCAAAACAGATTCCATGTCATTAAGGATGTCAGAACTCAAAGCTTCCTGCAGACTTGGCATCAGTTCCTCTCCTTCTATGTTCATTCCATCTCCTTCCAGTGTTCCAAGGTCCACGTTTGTCCCAGGGATGGCTTCAAGGTAGTCTGGGAAACGGTTCTGCTGTGAGGGTAGGGTACTTTGGTTGATAGTATCACCTAGTTGGAACAGAGAGAAATAATGTCCTCTTTGGAAAGCTAACATCAGAGCTGCATCATATGAGCACAGAGAAATACAAAAAGAAATCACTCCTGACTGACCTCTGGAACTGATGCCCAGAGTTTATCTTAATCAAAAGTAACCCACAGATAAGTTCCCTTTTGTGTCAACTTTTATTCAGATATTCAGTGAACAGCTTGATGGTTTATTACCATGTACTGAGCACCTATGGGTGACATGAAAAAAATAAAAATCCTCTGAAAGATTATATGCAGCAAGGGGAGAAAGAACAAGTACATTGCACAAGAGCATCATTTACCTGACTGTGGTCTAGATCTGTACCACACAAATAAGATAAAATATAAAAATGAATGATATAGACCGGTCTTTCCCATTAGTATACTTGGGGCAATACTAAAATAAAATAAAAGAACTGGGATGAATACACTATTCTACTCTTGGAGATTCATTCATAATAGCAAAACAAGCTTCCCAGAAATCTGAAAAATAAATCTTTCTAGCTTTGCTTCCAGGTTTCCCAAATTTAGAAGTTTTTTTTTACATATGACAATCTTAATATTCTACAAAACTTTCAATGGAACATACTTTAAGAAAAACATAAAACTAATATAAACATGGAATATCTCTTCCCAACCTTTCACTTTCAACCTATGTTTATCTTTGGGTCTAAGATGCTCCTTTTATCTACCATATCAACAGAAGAGTAGAACATATGGAATAAAAATAAATAATAGGGGGAACAAATGTTAAAATAAATTTAGTTTGAAATGCTAGTGGTAAAGAAAGCGAGGGGTAAGGGGTATGGTATGTATAATCTTTTTTTTCTCTGTTATCGTTTTATTTTTTTTTCTGTTATTTTTTTTCTTTTTCTAAATCGATGCAAATGTTCTAAGAAATGATGAATATGCAACTGTGATAACATTAAGAATTACTGATTATATATGTAGAATGGAATGATATCTTAATGTTTTGTTTGTTAATTTTAATTAATAAAAAAAATCTTTATATACCAGCAAAAAAAAAAACTAATATAAACAAACATATAAATATAATATAAAACGAGTATAAAACCATTAAGTGTTATAGGGGGTTGGAGAAGAAATGAGGAATAGAATAAGGAAAAATTTTGCCAAAGAGATGGGTTTGAAGTGGCTCCCAAGGATGATTACGATTTAGATAGTCAGAAAAGAGGGGGTGGTGTCCATTCTAGGAAGCAGCAAAGCCATGAGCTGGCTGAGCACAGACACAAAAGACTTGTCAAATACTTTCAGAAGAGAGGTTTGCAGTTAAAAAACTAACTGCTAGAAAACTGCTTCATTTTCCTGCCAATTCATGAATTCTGTTAAAGTTGACAATCCAGGGCAACAGTCACAAAGCAAGCTAGCTGCAGAAAAAACAGTTACTTCATTATGTCTATGAGGCAGGTATTTCTTTGCTCCTCCCAAGACTCCTGCAACTATTTCAACAACAGTAGGTGAGCCCCATTACCTAGTCTCTCCCACCTGATTTCCTGAGTCTCACAGAACCTTAGCTGGATCACAAACCTTCAGAAAAAAAGAGGGAGGCAGACACTGACTCACACGTAGAAATCCCTCTCTAAAACTAATTGTGCAAATCTGAAAGAGACTTCTAATAGGGTCTTCAATTGCCTTGCCAATTAACTCAATATTTTACATGCAAAAATAAGAAATGGGGAAATGGGGCAACAGTGGCTCAGCGGCAGAGTTCTCGCCTGCCATGCCAGAGACCGGAATTCAATTCCCGGTGCCTGCCCATGTAAAAAAAAAAAAAAAAAAAAAAAAAAAGAAGAAATGTCATTAGTTTAGTTTTTTTCAAATAAAGATATACATGATACTTAAAACTTGAGAAAGACTTAAATTATAAATTGCCCTAAAGAAACACTGCAGGTGCAATCTGAATTGAGGTTTATAGGACTTTGATTTTCTTCTGAATAATCTTTGTTCACAATAGTTTATTTGACCTGGTGATGATATGACTATCTCTGGCTGCAAGTCAAGCTAGCAAGAGTAATAAAGAACACCAACCTGTATCCATTTCATCAACACTGTTCAGGAAGTCATCTGGAGTTCGAGGGACACTGTAGCTGCTCATGCTTAGTCCACTGTCTGTACTTTCATCTCGAGAGTGATACGTGCCACTACAAAGAATAAGAGGTAAAGACCAATACAACAATTTTAAAGATCAATTCAAAGTAAAAACAAACACCCACTGAGCACCAGCATGATTAGAGGAACAAGAAATCTCCCTTCAGAGCCCATATACTGCTCCTGTGCTACGAAGTGAAATAGGCAAGTCAATTCTAATTAAAGCTGGCAGCTTTACAGGACCAAGATCTCCCTTTAGGCTCTGGGCTTGATGGCAGTAGGGGAAAAGAAAATAATCTTCACATTTGTACACCCAGGTAGTATTCCCAGATAACAAAAGATTATCTGCTTAAGTAGTCCCTCTATAAAACCACTTGAATCTGAGGGAATCCACATATTTCTCTTGCTTCAAGGCCTCAATTCCCCAGGTGATCGTAGTCTGCCTAGGCAGAGAGGTAAAACACATACACTGCAGGTGGGGGGCACTGAGACAGGCCTGCACTAGACTCATGTTAAATTCCCACCTCTTGTGCAGAGAACTTAAGCCAAGGAAAAATCAACCCAAAATAACAAACCAGAATTCCTTTTGGAGGGTGCCAGAACAGATGAGTCACTGCTGATAAGATAACTCCAGTGGCTTAATTGCCTTGATTTTGTTTAGGAGAAAAACAAAACAAAACAGAACCCATACACTTCAGCAGAAGATAGGAACCTTATATTCAAGTTGAAGGAAAGATTTTATAAACCTACAAGTATAGGCCTTAAGTAAAACAGAAAAACCTGAGCCAAGACAAATTTTTATTTTAGGCTCAATGAAAAGTTTCCCAGCTTTACATTAAGGCAGGGTAAACAACATCATCAGAACACTATTTTCATAAATAGGAGAGTTTCTCAAGCTAGCAGCATGTAGACACCAGCTGGCATTGATGGTAAGATTTTGGTGTTTCACTAATTCTAGAAAAGACTTATCAAAAAGTTTGAAATTAAAGCAAATGTTATTCTTATTGGTCTCTGAACAATGTAATGGTGATCACACCTGGACATTTATGTACTTGTTCAATTCACACAAAATTAAAAAAACAAAACAACTAAGCTTTAAAAACAAGCTTTATCAGTTACTCAAGGTTAAAAGTTCAGCACTCAAATTTTTTTCCCTAAGTTATTCAATGCACTTGCCTTATCCCTTACTCCTCCCTCATTCTTCGTGTTGCAACTGCTGGTTTACTTTAATGCTTTGGCCAGATTTTGGTAAGATTCAAAAGTTTCACTCAGGACCAAGAAAACACAAATTCGCCTCTGAGGCCATTTGTATACAATGAAGACATGTCTGGGAGGGTTTCAGGATGTGGTTTTGTTTTGTTTTGTTTTGCCTGCCTTGACCTGGAACAAGGGCCTGGTGCTAGTCATCCCCATACCCACTGCTAAGCATGAGGCATAGGTCAAACACTTAAGAGATCGCTGCAGAATAGATCATTGTACAGAGTTGTGCAGAGTTCATTCCAACCCACAGGGGAAGCATATGGGCATTCCTGAGGATGGAGTTTACGGGGCCATCTTCCTGACCCAGACCTGCTCCCTGAAGAACTCCACCTCCTGCAGCCCAAGCCATTTGATAAACATTCAGAGAGTGTTGGCCATTAGGCTCTGAGGACACAGAGGTGAAAAACAAGGAAAACAAAACCTACAACTGATGCTTTTTTTGAGTAGCTCACTTTTCAGGGAAGGAGATGAACAAATACATAATGAATTACATAAAGATATATCTGAGCAGAATGCTTTCAAAAAAGCGAAGGGTTTCAGAGAGGGGGACATCCAAGTTAGCCTTGAAGGATCTCACAGGTAAAAGGGAGATAGGAGATGTGGCACCACTAGAAGTCAACTCCTTGGTCTCTTAGGGGAACAAAAAGTGTTTAGAACTTAAGTAATGTGTATGTATATGAATGGAACAGTAGGCAACGGGGAACCCATTAAGAATTTTTGAAAATAGAAATGTGATAATCAGATGTGTGTTTTAGAAGTTAGGGTAATGGAGAGAATGGGCATATGGTTCTGCCTTTAGATTAATAACCACTACTCCCTAATCTAAACAGAAAACAGAATCTCAAACAGCAACCCAGTTCTCACCAGAAGTTTTAAGAAAGACTCTTCACAAACAACTCTGAGAAGATATGCAGTCTGTCTGTTTTTCTAAATACTCAAATTTTACACCTGGGCCAATATAGGCCTTCAATATGATGGGTACTGGAACTATACTAATCTGAAACTTTGCTTGTGGAAAAAAACAACAACTAAATTCTGTCGCCAGAGCCTTTCCCAACATGCTTCCATTTATGTTCATGTGACTTTAATTTTGCATAAATACACTCAATTTTTAGTAGAACTTTATAAACCATGTATTTATCAGAAGAGTAAATGCAAATTTAAATTATTTTGACTGCTTTCAAAATCAAATTTCCCTTCTATTTTGTGAGGGTGTGTTTACTGGTTATTTTTCTCTTGGGAGTTGTCTAAAATTGAGAGTGTTGATGATTATATAACTGAGAGGATAATGCGAGACATGGATTGTTGACTTTGAACTTTATAAAGGATGGGAGGTGGCTGAAGGATAAACTGACAGAGAAGCAGATGGCGAACTGTGGTGTATACATTTGATTGAATATTGTGCGGCTACAGAAAGGAACAAAGTTCTGAGGCATGCAATGAGGTAAGTGAACCTGGGGGACATTATGTGATGCAAAATAAGCTAGACACAAAAGGCCAAATATTATATGGTCTCTTTTAGAAAATAATGATAAGAAAATTGGGCTAGATTATAAGTTCTATAGTAGTCACATTTAGTCTGAAGCTGTAATTGTTATTTCTAGATCTTGAGATGCTGTGCTATATATGTATAACCTGGTATTTCCCTGGAACTTTGGGTACCTGTGTGATACCTAAGACTCAGAGTAGGAGTTCTGCAGGTTGAAAATCAGCATTACCAACTGTTAAACAAACTGAAAAACAGATCAGCCTTCAATTAGAGATAAAAATGAAGCCGACTGGGTCAGGACTAAGGTAAATCACAATACAGGGGTAAGGAGGACATTGTATTTTAGAACTTCACCTACCCAATGACACCACAGGAAGAGAGGTTTATTTTGTCCAAAACCTAAATTTTCTAAAGCAAATAATTTAACTCAAATTGGATACATCACTTAACCCAAAACAGGGAGTCCAGAAGAAGAATAAGAGCTTGTATTTCTGTAAAGCTTAATGTAATGCCAGGATCCATCCCAGAGTATAATAAGCAGATAATAAAAAAGTATTGGCTGGCAGGCAGGCCATGGCGGCTCAGCAGGCAGAGTTCTCACCTGCCATGTTGGAGACCTGGGTTCATTCCCAGGGCCTGCCCATGAAAAAAAAAAAAAAAGGATTGGCAAAATCCCTTAAGGGAAGGGAGAAAAAAGATGTAACTATTAAACTTTCCCACTGGGACAACCCTGATACTGTCTCAAACATTAGGGACTCCCAAGCTTTGATCTTGTGCAGCTTTTTAATGAAGTGGAGAAGCTAAGCCTAATCTACAGAAAACCTCTTTTCTTGCTCAGATGTGGTCTTTCTCTGTAAGCCCAGCTCTGCAAATAAAATCATGACCCTCCCATGCCATGGGACATGGCATCAAGGGTGAAACTTTCTCTGAAAACATGAGATATGAATCCCAAGGATAAGTCTAGCCTTGGCACCATGGGATCAACAATGCCTTCCTGACCAAACGGGGGGAAAAGATTTATAATAAATAAGGTATCAGTGGCTGAGAGAGTTCAAATAGAGTCAGGTGGCTACTCTGGAAGCTATTCTTACGCAAGCTTCAACTAGATACTGCTTATTTATCATGTTTTGCCAAACCCCAATCAAAACCATTCCTGCCCATGACTCCCACAGGTATAAATCTCTCTGGCAACGTGGGACAGAAATCCCAGGATGAGCCAGGACCTGGCATCAAGCAATTGACAAAGCCTTCTTGACAAAAGGGTGGGAGGGGGGAGAGAGAAATAAGACAAAATAAAATTTCAGTGGCTGAGAGATTTCAGAGTCCAGAGGTTATCCTGGAGGTTATTCTTATGCATTATATAGATATCCCTTCTTAGTTTATGGTGTATTGGAGTGGTTAGAGGGAAGTACCTGAAACTGTTGGGCTGTGTTCCAGTAGCCTTGATTCTTGAAGACAATTGTGTAAAGACAAAACTTTTACAGTGTAACTGTGATTGTGAAAACCTTGTGTCTGGTTCTCCTTTTACCCAAGGAATGGACAGATGAGTAAACAAATATGGATAAAATAAATAAATAATAGTGGGGAGGACAAGAGGTAAAATAAATTGAGTACATGGAAATACTTTGGTCAATGAGAAGGAAGGGTAAGGGGTATGGTATGTATGAGTGTTTTTTTCCTTTTCTGGAGTGATGCAATGTTTGAAAAAATTATCACGGTGATGAATACACAACTGTGAGATGCTACTGTAACCCATTGATTGTACACCACGTATGGGATGTATGTATGTGAAGATTTTCGAATAAAAATATTTAAAAAAACAACAACATTCCTGCCAACCCTAAAGAACACCTAGGGCTTTATCTGAGATTCAACAAAGGTTTTTTTTTTTTTTTTTTTTTTTTTTTTTTTTTACAATAAAATCTTAGCTTTGTTTAAAAAATATATACTTTACATAGGTTCACCCACACGAGAAATAACAAAATGGTAGTTAACTTTTACATGGTTGGCATTTGAAGTCAGAGGGGCACTGACTGTTGGACATAGTTTTTATCTTATTAAACTTTTTCTGTCTTTTCTAAATCTTCTATAATAAACTTGTATTATCTTTAAAATAAGGGAAAAAAGTTATTAAAAAATACACCATATACCATCATGGGAGACTAAGCCCAAAATGTGTAGGCTTATTCATTTTCATCTTCATTATCAAAAGAAAGGAGGCTACTGTTTTTGATTTGCTTTTGTGAGTTCTTTTTAACTAAGTCCTTTTTAATTATTTGATCTTCATTTGTCATCTTCTTTTTTGAGCTTGCTGTTAAACCTGAATATTTTTCATCTGAGGGACGTTTGACTGGTTTTCGATACATGATTCTTCCATCAGCTTGAGCTGGTTCTTCATCTGCTTTGGTAGCCTTTATCTCTGCTTTAATTTTCATGACTTCTTCAGCTGATAGGTCTCCCTTTTTTAAAACCACCACTTGAGGCTGTTCATCTTCTCTGTCGCTGTGATCACCATCTTCATCTGAGAGTTGAGGCTGGACTCTCTTGAAAGCAGACATAAGGCCGAATCGGCATTTTGAAGATCCATTTCTTTGTTCTTCCAGAGCTTGGCACCATACCTTGGTTTAGCACATACTCACTTGGTCTCAACGGTGGGCCCTTCCCTATAGCCGACCCTTTCCTTGAAGCGAGCCAGAAACGTCGGCTCGGCGGGCGGTACATAAGACACTTCTCAACAAAGGTTTCATGTACTGTGATGACTTTCCAGAAACCTACAATCTCCAAATGGGTTCCTAGGCCAGATAAGTCCTGAAACCTAGAGAGCCCAGCCTCTCTAGAACATCAGCTAGTTCCATCCCCCTATCCCATATGATTGGCAGTCCTTTCCAACATCGCAGAGTTAGAATGGGCATAGACCAAATACCCTTAGAAATTGGGAGAAAGGTCAAAGGAGAAGGAGTTGCAACAGAGGAGATAGGATTTAACAAATGAGTATAACTGCTGAATCATATCGATATTTCTTTTAATCTCCAGTGTCTTGGAACAGCTAGAAGGAAAAACCTAAAACTGTGGAACTTTACCATACCAAACTCTAAAATCTGTTCTACAACTACTTGTTATAATGTACTTTGAAATTTATTGCTTTTTGTACATATGCTATATTTCACAATTAAAAAGTGGTAAAAGTACACAAACCTCCCAACTAGGCCAGCAGCATTGAGCAGATGATGTGAAATTCTGTTATACTAAATAATTTTGGCAGGATAAGATATTTTGTTTTTCTTAGGATCATATAGTCTTCAATTCAATTGGTGACTACTGAAATGGCTGCATAATAGCTTTCCTAAACCTTTTAGTATTTTAAAAGTGTGTTGTTTAATAGTGATTAGAAAACAAGCCAAAATAAAAAGACCAGAAAGAATTTGTTTCATATTTTTAAAAAGCAAGACTCCATATATATTTTATAACCTAAAAGAATGAATCAAGTTCTAGGAAAATGGTGGAATAGGATATATCGAGTTCACCCCTGCTCCAAGAAACAGCTAGAGACTCAGCCAATAAGGCAAGCAAACTCACCACCCTCCCCCTCTCTACATGGGACATGACTCCCAGGGGTGTAAACCTCCCTGGCAATTATGGGACAAAAATCCTAGAATAAGCTGGGACTCAGCATCAAGGGATTGAGAAAACTTCTCTACCGAAAGGGGGAAGAAAGAAATGAGACAAAATAGTCTGTGGCTGAGATTCCAAACAGAATCGAGAGGTTATCCTGGAGGTTATTCTCATGCATTATACAGATATCCCCCCTTTTTAGTTTAAGGTGTATTAGAGAGGCTAGAGGGAAGTGCCTGAAACTGTAGAGCTGTGTTCCAGTAGCCATGTTTCTTGAAGATGATTGTATAATGATACAGCTTTCACAATGTGACTGTGATTTTGAAAACCTTGTGTCTGATGCTCCTTTTATCCAAAGTTTGGACTGATAAGTAAAACATATGGATTAAAAATAAGTAATGGGGGAACAAATGTTAAAATAAATTGAGTAGACTGAAATACTAGTAATCAATAAAAGGGAGGGGTAAGGGGTATAGAAACAAAATAGGGAGAACAAAGGATAAAATACATTGGGTAGATGGAAATACTAACGGTCAATGAGAGGGAGAAGTAAGGTGTATGGTATGTATGAGTTTTTTCTTTTTATTTCTTTTTCTGGAGTGATATAAATGTTCTAAGAATGATCATGGTGATGAATATACAACTATGTGATGATACTGTCAGCCATTGATTGTACACCAAGAATGGAATGTCCATATATTAAGAATGTTCGTGTGTGTATGTTGTTATGTTTTGTCAATTAAAAAAAAACAAAAGAAAGCAGCTAGAGAATGGACAGGAGGATGACTGAGATGGTGATTCCAGGGTGTAAGTGACCTGGGAGGGTCTTCTACAGCACATAGGGAGGCCCTGGTTAAAAAGCTGAGGAACTGAGAAGCAGAGAACCACAGACCATCCAGCTAGTACAGACAGCCTAACATGGAAGCCTAGAACCCTCAGGAGTGCATGGACGGGGAGACAGAGACTAGGAAGTAAGCCAAGCTGCATTCTTTGAACACAGTACCTCACCAGCGCAGCCCTGTGACCCGCAACTCACAACACACCCCATGCCTCTGAATCCTGTCACCCACAACCCCTCCTCACACTCCAAGCAACTCTGGAGTGTACCCACCCCCCTATCCCCACCCCAAATGTGCGCACACCTGCCCCAGCTCAACCCACCTCTCCTGGGTAACTGCAGTCCCGCCCCACCCCTCATGAGCCTACCTCCTTGTTCCTGGCCCCTGCAGGTGTTCAATAATGCATAAAGGCTGCAGGTGCTTACCTCCATACCCAGGCTACACCTGCCCCCAGACCATACAGGTGTGCAACCCAACCCTGCCCCTCCTGAGCTCTGCACACGTGACTATCAGTTTCCGCCCTCCCAGATCTGTACATGCACATGGTCCCCAGGCATGCTGCCCCAGCTCTGGGTAAGCGCTGACCTGTGCAGCCAGGCCACATCCACCCCCAGCCCACGCAGGCGCAACAGCAATTCACTGACCTAAGCCCTGCGCATACGCACAAAGGGTCCTGTGCCCTAGACCAGTGCACACCAAGGTCCCGCCCCCCAGACCTGTGCACCCGCACAGCTACATCCTCCCTGCTGCTGGGCACCCTCACAGGCACCAGTGTAGCATCCCCAACTCATGCCTATACCTGTGCTGCAAATATCACTGCACTGTTGTGTCCCACCCTGTGTCCTGCATCCTGGTCCACATCCATCTCACAAATACAAGGCTTTAGACTACTCAAGGAATTCAATTTTCAAAGTAAACCAATCAAGATATTTACATGCCATGAAGACAGCAAAAGATCACTAACATATCATGATGCAGACAGATAAAGCCCAGCCTAATGACCAAATTAAAACACCAAAGGAAACACAGATGTTGGAACTAATTAAAGATGTTCATATAGCTTTACTAAATAAAATAAATGGATGGCTAATGACAAAAAAGGAGATCAAGAAGACCCTAGAAGAGCATAAAGAGGAATTTGAAAGAATGAATAGAAAAATAGCACATATCACAGAGATTAGAGATGCTATAGACCAAATAAAAAACATACTAGAGACACACAACTGCATATTTGAAGAGGCAGAAGAAAGAATAAGTGAACTAGAGGACTGAACAACTGATTTTGAACTCAAAAACTGCAAATAGCAAAAAAGATGGAAAAATCTGAATTGGATCTCAGGGAAATAATGGACAAAACAAAGCACACAAATATGAGAGTCATTAATGTCTCAGAAGGAGAAGAGAGGAGTAAAGGGCTAGGAAGATTTGTTGAGGATACAATGGGGGAAAACTTCCCAACCCTTATAAAGGACATAAAATGCAAGTCAAAGAAGCTCAACAAACTCCAGATAGAATAAATCCAAATAGGCCTTTTGCAAGACAAATACTAATCAGTCTGTCAAATGTTGAAGAGAAACAGAAAATCTTGAAAGCAGCAAGAGAAAAGCGATATACTACATACAAGGGTAACCACATAAAACTGCATTCAGACTACTGTACTAGCACTATGGAGGCGAGAAGGCAAATGGTATGATACATTAAAGATCCTGAAAGAGAAGAATTCTGTACCCAGCCAAATTGTCCTTCAAAACTGAGGGACAGTGGGATCAACAATTCCATCCTAACCAAAAGGGGGAAAGAAGTATAATTAATAAAGTATCAGTGGTAGAGAGAGTTCAAATAGAGTCGAGAGGCTCCCCTGGAGGTTGTTCTTACACAAGCTTCAGGTAGCACTTGTTACCTGTCATAACCTGCCAACCCCCAACCAACCATTCCAGCCAATCCTAAAGAGCATCTAGGGCAATATATATGATCCCACAAGGGTTCCAGGCACTAGAGTAACTTGCCAGAAACCTACAACCTCCAGATGAGTCCCTGGTCCAGATAAGTCCTGAAACCTAGCCCAGCCTCTCCAGAACATCAGATAGTTCCATCTCCCTGCCCCGTATTAGTGACAGACCCCTTCAATATCAAAAATTTAGAATCACCATAACACAAACATTCTTAAAGAGAGGGATGGAAAGATCAAAGATGATGGTGGAAATATACAGAGAAGATCGTACTTAAATGAGTATCAGTGCTGAATCATTTTCCTATAAATATCAATGCTGAATCATTTTCCTATAAAAAACAAACATGAACAGAATCAATCTACTGACTAACAAATTTACTACTGTTTAAAGAAATAATATGCACATTGGGATAATTGTAAACATATAAAGCTGAAGTATTAACATCTATTTGAAAGTCAAAGCATTTTATAATTAAAAAGACCAAGTCCTCTCTCCATTTCAAATGACTGAAAATTAACTGCATAAAGTGAAAGTTTAGTAACATTAATCCAGTATTTTAGAGCAGCTAGAAGTAAAAACCTAAAATTGTGAAATTGTAACCCATTCAAACTCTGAAATATGTTCTACAACTAATTGTGGTGCTGTGCTTTGAAATTTATAGCTTTTTTTTGTATATATGTTATTTTTCATGAAGAAAGAAGGAAAAAAGGTCAATTACGATGATAAAAATTTAAGCCCTCTAGCTACCTATATTCTGGAGCAGCTAGAAGGGAAAATATGAGAGGATAGTATGGTGGCCCATGACAAACTCTGGGATCTGTCCTGTAACTACTTGTTAAAGAGTGCTTTGAAAACTACTGCTTTATTTCTTTGCTTTGTATATATGCTATACTATACAATAAAAAAAGTTTAAAAAAAAAATCTGAGGGAGAGATTAAAATTTTCACAGACAAACAAATCCTGAAAGAATATGTTAATAAGAGACCGGCCCTACAAGAAATACTAAAAGGAGTTCTGCCAGTTGAAAAAAAAAAAAGAATGAATCAGTTTTAGTTAAAGCTTAATTTTAGATGGCTTTCTAGACAAATAATATGACCTATTTCAGCTCACAAAGTTTATATAGTACAATATATAACATTTTTGCAATCTGCCTGAAACCCAAGATTTGTAATATCTCACTAAAACACACCTATAAGCTATTATGGTATTTTCAAACACTGGCAATATAATGCATTTTTGGGAAAAGGCACAACTTTACATTTTATCTCCTGAAACTATGTCCCTTAAGAACATGAGGCCTTATAGTGCTGCTATAGTGAAACCTCTCAAGTTGTACACATATGTAGAATATTCTTCCCGATGATCTTTACAGTACAGCCCTAAAAGGAAGTTTTGGATGCAGTTCATTTGCTTTTCCAGAAAGGCATTCACATGTTCCTTCATGATTCTGTAATTTAAAATTACTGTTAGTCAACAGGACAGGAAGAAGCAAATACATTGTGACTTTGATTTAGTGTCCCCTCTACAAGTCTGAACAGCTCACTTCCTCTCACAGAAGGCTTTTAATCCTTAACATTTATTGTACTTGCCATTTAAGGAGAGACTCATTTACAGGTACAGTTTTTGGTCCACACAGATGTTCAAAACAGCCTATTACAGGTACTAAGCAGAAGGTTTTTAAAGCTTTGTTTTCAGATATTAGCCAGTACCGACTCTCACTAACCTGTTAAGAAAGGGATCCGAGCTATTGGTAGTCATTGTTCTCAGTTCCTGAGACATCCCTGGAGAAGATACTGGATTTTGAGTCCCTCCATCCTGCTCCAGTGTTGGCAACTGGCTTCGGAGTGCTAATTCCTATAAAAAACAAACATCAACAGTCAGTCTACTGACTAACAAATTTACTATTGTTTAAAGAAATAATATGCACATTGGGATAACTGTGAACATATAAAGCTGAAGTATTATCATCTATTTGAAAGTTAAAACATTTTATAATTAAAAAGACCAAGTTCTTCTCTCCATTTCAAATGACTGAAAATTAACTGCATAAAGTGAAAGTTTAGTAATATTAATCCAAAAACCTCTATACCTTACTAGTTTCATTTTACCATTTTCTATACTCTGGCAGATACTCCCAAATCCTCCATTAGGTAGGATGGCAAATGTGAACTTTGAAATGAATCCTTCTTAAAGCCTGTTCTTATTCACCAACCCCCAGATGGTTGTGTGTCCTGCACCAGCAATAAAACAAAGAAATGGGAAGGAAATCATCTTGATGATTTACTCTAATACCAATCACCCCCTTCTCCTCTCCTCCTGGGGCATTGCTTTTACACTTGCTATCAGATGTCTCACTTTGACTCATAGTCATCTATCTTTTTTTTAATTAGAGAAGTTGTAAGTTTATAGACCAATTATGCATAAAATACAGGATTACCATATACTACCTATTATTCTGTCTTGAGCTGGATAGAATATGCTTTATCCTTTAGCAGGGAGAGAGACAAATAAACAAAAAGATGACAGAAGAAAAACATGAACCTACCATCTCTCTACCATGACCTTAATATTAAAGGAGTTGGTAAACCTTGAGGGATACCAAACAATTTCTCACTAGGGTTCTGTCTGGACTCCTAAGCATGGCCACCCTCATGATTCTAAATGGCCTTCCTGCCCTTCAGCAGGTTTCCAGACATCCCAGGCCTCAGCCTGTACTTGCCAGGGCGAACCTCAAAGCCAGTTCATGCCACTCTGGCAGATCCCTGACGCCTTCATCCTGCTATGTCCTTTCTCTCACTTTCTTCCTTTCACTGTACCCTTCCTTCCCAAGAAGTCCCACTGTGCCTCTCAAGTACTCATAAACATCATCTCTGGCTAGAGTATAACCCTCCACTTCTTTGGTCTGACTTATAATATGGCTTTTCATCACACAGGACACTGCCTCCCCTGTCGTCAAGGCTACTCATTAAAGCACAGCCCCACCAGCCTCAGCCCCCTAACTTTCACTATCATGTCTGGGTCCAGAGGCAGTAGAAATTTTCTCCTAGCTCTACACTGCTTCTTAGACACAATTCTTCCCCTGTACAAAAAATGCTTTTATTCAGGTTTATGCCTTCTGTATATACCATCCTTCAAACCAGGGTCTTTTAACTGGAAGATTGTGACACTTTTCAGTGGGGTTGGGGAGGTGTCTCTGAACTTGGATGGGCAAATAAAAATTACATCTTTATTTTCAGTAATATCTAATTGAAATTTAGCATTTCCTTCAATTATGAATGCAGGCAACATGTACAGTAGTATTCACTTTTCATCAATAGATTTTTGAATCACATCATAGTTGCAAATATCTTGAAGTGTTTATGCTCATTACTAGTTCAATACTACAGTACCTCTAAGACACTGCTGCTAGATCTTATTTATACATTGATAAAGAAGTATGTTACTATCACAAACTTTTATTCAACATTTTGCTAACTAAATTCCTTTTTCTTATATTCCTGTGCATTTAAAAGAAAATATTTTCAAAGGGGTCCATTGGTTCAGCAACTGTCAAAGGAATACATACCCTTCCCCACCCAAAGATTATTTCTTGTACTGAATCTACTGAACTCTAACTACTTCATCTTACATATGGGAGAATTTGGATCAGAGCCTTTGGCCGTTCTAAGTATTCTCCATCCCTCCTCTTATCCTTCAATATCAGGATGGATAATTCACTGAATATGAAAGGTTCTTCACCCTCTGGATTCTAGTGGTCTTCATCTTTGCCTACTTCAATCACCCACGATTACGAAGATCTTATTGTTTGAAACCAAACCACCTCTAAAATCTTAAGTCCTTGTTTGATCACAGTGTTTCAGTTTAGACCAAATGGAACTGTCAACACCCATGTAATAACTGATTCTTGTAATTCCTGGATCACCTTTAAAATGCATTGCTAATCATCACTTCACCACTGTACTTCAATCTTTAACTCCTTAGGTCACATTCTAGACCTGGCTGTCATAGAAATTTCTCCTCCAGAAATCTGCTTAAACATGCATTTATCTCACTTTCTGATCTCTTACTCAGTTTCTGCTTGATCTCACTCCCACACTACTAGCCTCCAACCTCAGAGTCCAGACCTTTCTCTCTCCTTACAATCCCAGTCTTTTGACTCCCTCCTGGTTTGTTATTTTTTACTCTTGCCTTACCAGCTTGAAGTCAAGGTTGATCATTTGAAATACCTTTTGAGTTTCTCATGCACACATCGTTTTATCACATCCCAACTAACCTCAACCCTAAATCAATGCTAAAATATGCCTGCTTCATTTTTATACTGAGACTGCTAAGAAATGCTAGTGAAAAATCACACAGCTATGCCAGGCTGGTATTAAAAATTAATGGTCTTCAAGTTTGGCTGGGCTCTTAGCTACCACCATTCAATTATTTTGGTCCCTGGTCAGTTGTTTCTCTCATTCTTATTGTCACTATTCCAAATCTGACAGTCTCTCACTTCCCCATTTTGTCAAGACCATTTCTATCTCTCATATTTAAATAAGAACACTGACACAAATATTGTATATAGACGACAAGGCTGAACAGAGCCACTGCATCCTGGCAGCAAAATGAAAAAAGGTAGGATGGGGAAGAGGGTACAGGGAAAAAAGCTAGGGGGTACAGGGTCCAATGCAAACCGAATTATAGAACATCATGCTCAAGGAATTAATATTCAGCATAGTTTTACAAACTTCTGACTACCACACACACAATAGGTTTAACTAGATATCCTAAGAATTTTTTAACAGCTTCATTGAGATCTGATATACAAAAAAATTATGCTTATTTTAAATGTACAATTTCATGAGTTTTGATATATTTATACACCTGGTGAAACTATCACTACAATAAAGATAATCATATCCCAAAGTTTTTTCCTGCTCCTTACCTCTTGTACTACCTATTCCCAGGCAACTAATGATCTGCTTTTAATCACTATAGTCTGCATTTTCTAGAATTTTATATAAATGGAATCATACAGCATGCACTCTTTGTCACTTAGCATGATTATTCTGAGACTTATTCATGTTGCATCAATAGTTCATTTCCATTTATTACCAATATTCCATTGTAGGTATATACTGCAATTTATCAATTCACCTGTTGACAGACATTTGGGTTTCTTTCTAAATTTTGACTTTGTGCAGACATATGCTTTCATTTCTAAGAAAGAATTCTCTCCAAGAATTTGAAAATCTACAAATATTTTAAATGTTTTCATAGTACCGAGTACTTTCACTGCCTTTCTCCTTAATTTTCTAGATGATATATATCAATGCACTGATTTTATGTAGGGCCAAAATGCTTATATACCATATATATTATATCTTAAAGTGTCTTTTTTATCCTATAGGTAATGATATTAATATTTAAATGAGAAGAGGAACTATACAAAGAGTCAATGGCTTAGAGCTGGGCACTGAGTATATAAAAAGTCCATTCTATAAAACAGTAGGCAAATTCATGTTTTCCTTTTTGAACCACCCTAAAAAGTTCCGTCCAGGCTAAGTTGGAACCATCATTTTTACTTATAGTGTAGATAGCTCTGACTCCAAAAATATCCCAGATTAGCTAAAATTTACAAGCGCAATGGGCAAAGCCACCACATTTTTGTATTATTACAGAAGACAATGAGCTAAAAATATCTGCTTCATTTAGAAAAAGTCAAATACTCTGAAAGAACTATTTGACCTTTGAAAGACAAAACAGAAGCACGATTAAGTTTTGGCTGAATTCTTATAACTTGCTTACTTCCTCATTTCTGAAAGCCTGTCAAACTATTTGTTCTAACTACCTTTGGGAAAAGAGAAACTTAAGAGCTGTATTTTTAGCTCTGTATTCTAATTTTAGGCATAGTGTTTAGGATAAAATAACCCAAAAACTCCTTAAAGATAGACTTAAACTTTCAACATGAAATGTTTCAACTGAAATCAGTCATTTTAGACAATCAAATTAAGTCCCAAGGCTTATTCTTCAAACACTTATGCCAGATTTACCCAGTTACAAAATATTCATATTCATATTCATCCTAAGTGTGTTTTGATAAATTACTTTATTGCAGAATAGGCATAGTCTGCATAGGTGTATATAGATACCTGATTTACTTTTCAATGCAATGCAATGTTAAAAAGAGTTTATAAAGAATACATTGTTTATTTTTTATTTTTTTCAGATGCCAGAGTTTCTTAAATTCTAAATATTAAATACTAACTTAAATATCATTTGATCAGCTGTCAAAACTGAATGTTCTCAAAATTTCAAGAAGAAATTTATTATAAATATCAGCATTGCTATGGTAATAATGACCTATGTTACTAAACATTTTCCTGATTTCAGGAAAATATGAAGTTATAAATGTTTTTACAATACATTTTTAATTTAAAGCATTTAGATTAAGTAACTTCATTTCATACTTTTCCAAATTAAAATAGTAACTTTTTTCTACATTTGCTACCATTACAGCCCTGAACAAATTTTTAATATTTTACTTCCAAAATTCCTTGTTTCATGTAATATGATTACTATTTCACATTTATAATCCCTGGCTAACTCACAATGAAAACCCAAGATTTAACTGTTCCTCCCTGGAACCAGGACAGTTTATGGGAGAAACTCTTTTTCAGTTAGCTCTGACTTCATGGTCACTTGCCTTCAGAATCTTACTAGGTAAAGTATGGAATAGATATACCACCAAATTTCCATTTTTTCCTACAGTCTGCTTTCTTAAAATTATTCGCACATGCATGCGTGTTTATGTGGAAAGTAGAGATTGCTGTTTTTAGACTCAACTAATCTCCAAAGTCATAGGTCAAGAAGGAAGAAAACTGGTTTTTCTACATAAACACATAGAATTTCTTTCCCCCATTTTTGGCCAATTTCTTTAAAAGATTAACAAAAGTTTTTTCATCTTCCTTATTGAGCTCTGTGAAACAAAGTATGTGTTCACAGGAGATGAAAATATAAACATAAGAATTAATGACTTGGGGAAGGGGCTACTAAGTGATTATTAATTACTTTCTTAAAGACATTTTGTCTTTTTCAAATACTGAGCTATGTAAGAAAGTACCATTTTGGAATAATGTTATGTCCTACAAGCAAAGGGTTTGTTGTAACCAATTTGTTCAAGGAAGATTAGTGAACTGGAAACCCAGATTTAGAAATGGAGAATAATTCTAAAAATATACATCTTAAAAATAGTTTGTCTTAGTGATAGAGGTTTATGTCAACATAATTCTAAAAGTAGAAAATATACTGGGTGCCCGGGTAGTTCAGTAGTTAGAATGCCTGCCTTTCATGCGGGAGACCCAGGTTCAATTCCCGGACCATGCACCCCCCAAAATAAATAAATAAATGAAAAATAAAACTAATCTTAAAAAAATAAAAAATAAAAGTAGAAAATAAAGCCAATTCATCTAACTGTTGAAGATAGCCATGCCTTACCCCATTTTCAGCACGGTTTTAAACAGTTACAGAATATTTCACTATCTCTGAATTCATGAAAACGTTTGGTCAATGCTTACAGTGCTTCTTGTTTTTCAATGCTTGTACTGTTTATCAAAGTACCTACAACTTCAGAACAACTTTGACCACCACCACCACCACCCCACCACCCCCACCAAAAAAAAGGTACATATAAGGACTTAGGGATAGTTATGAGACCTACATGATAATCCTAAACTCTGAAAAGTATCATCCAGAACAGAATTGCTGTCTGGTGTTTCCTGCACAATCTTGAGATTCTACATTCTTTTTCACAGATCTTTGGAATTGAGGTTTTGTAATTTATGTTGCATAATTATGGTCTCAGATGAAGTAGTAAAGTTATTATGACACTGTTCAAATAATAGGGAAGAGCTTATTTTAATTAATAAAACAAATGAGGTAACCTATTAAAGTAGTCACCGTGTCTGAGGCTAAATATTCCTCCCTTTTAAAGTTTTCCATATATCCATTAAGAAAATATAAAATAGTCATTAGGAAACATCCAAATAAATCTATGATTTATTCAATATTAGGACTACATGCTAATATGAAGAAAGAAGAGGAAAACAAGCCAAGTCCCTTTCTATTTCTAAATTCAGGGGGAAAAGTTGGTGATTATTGTAAATGTTTTCACATAGCCCTGAACAATGGTATTATTTTTTGTTCTGAACTATGGACAGCTGAACCTCTTCAGCCCTGGGACTAATGGTATAGTACAATATCCTCAACAACATCAATACTGTAGGCTCCATCACTCATTACACGAGTGACTGATCCTGATATAAGTATTACTGCCTATAATATTCATGAGTTGCAAAATATTTGTAGCTCTAATTTCCATGAAAATTGAAGCAATTATTTGCTCAGAAATAAAATTAAATAATCCCATATCTTACCTTTGGCACTCCAACTTTGAATGAAGTACCCTGATGCTGAATGAAAACATTTATATACTGCAGTATTGTTTCTAATTTCTGGATAGTTTTTGAGAATTCTGGTGAGGTTCCTTTGGGATGAGTTTTGAGACAGGCCTTATAAAGGAAATGGAGAATTTAACTAGTAGGAGAGAAGAAGGCATTCAATATAGCGAAAAGATTGTGAGGATCATGGCAGCAAGGCAGAAGGGTGCGATCAGCTGACAGGAGAGTAACTGGCTTGACCACAATCAGTGTAAGAGAAAGCTACTGACCACAGGTCATGAGCCAGGCTGCAGAGTTTAGATTTGAATCTCATGGGTATAAGGGAACCACAGGTATTAAGGACCATATTCCTAAGCAGCAGAGAAGACAAAAGTCTTCACACTGAGAGGGGACTCTTTTTCCTCAAAGCATTAGTCTCAAAAGCCCTTGAAACAGAAGCTGTGATGCATTCCTAACCCACTCTCAAAAGGTTTCTCCAATTTACAAAAGAACAGAGATATGACTAGAAAACTGGGCTCAATCTCACAGAGATATTTCTAGTTTTAAGAGTTTGTAAGTAGCAATTACTTTTGAAGCATAGATGTAGTGAATGGTCCAAATGAAAATAAAAATTTTAAGCTATAAAAGAACAAATTTTTCCACAAACTCTAAAAAATTAAAGTGATAATTATATATATGCACATATACTTATATATAACTAAGATATATTAATGCCTTTAGAGTTATTTTTCAGAAATTTGCATTTGAATATCATTAGTCAAGTCTCTTAGGAGTTTCCATTAAGGTCACCCACATTAACATTACTTTACATGACCAAGAAATCAACAATACAGACATTCAGAAGTATTAAAGACAACTTGAGAAACTAATGATTTGTAAACATTTCCATATCCCACAGCATATGAGGTATAGAATTATAAAATGGTGGCTAATTTCACTTTGCTTACTAACGGAGCAGTGCTAACTTCTACTAGAAAAGTGTGTGTGTGTGTGTGTGTTGGGGGGGTGGAAGGGGAGTATCAGACAGTCCCTGGCATTCAATAAATACTGAATGAATCTGTTCTTTTTTCTCCATTTTGCATATATACGTTCTGTTCTTTGAGACTGGAGAGTCCTTTCTGACTTAACCTTGACTATCCTGGTAGACCCTATTTTAAAGCCATCATCACATAATATATGATTCTTCTTTGGGAAATCTTTCCTGACATCTGCCTTAAGGTCACTTAGAAAATAACTAGTTTGAGGGCGGGCCACAGTGGCTCAGCAGGCAAGAATGCTCGCCTGCCATGCCAGAGGACCCGGGTTCGATTCCTGGTGCCTGCCCATGTAAAAAAATAAATAAATAAAAAATAACTAGTTTGAGAAAAACACGTACAAATGCTTGTGAGATGCTAACATGCCAGATTTCATGTATTTGAACTACTCCAAATTTAACTCTACACTGTAATTTCATAAACATTTTCACAATTGTGTCAGGTAAATGTCTTGACGACTTAAATTTTTAACAAATAAATGTCAGATTTCATGTATTTGAACTACTCCAAATTTAACTCTACACTGTAATTTCATAAACATTTTCACAATTGTGTCAGGTAAATGTCTTGACAACTTAAATTTTTAACAAATAAATGTTTTAATTTTTGACTTTTGTAAGTTGATGTAAAAAAAATAATACCCCAGGGAGTAAATACTGAGTGATATAAAAGTTCTAGGAAGGGAGGGTTGGTGAGGGTAGTGCAACACTGTGAATGTGATTAATCCCACTGAACATCACACCTGGGAGTGACTGAAGTGGGAAAGTTTACATTGTATATATGTTTCCACAATTTTTTTTAAAAGAGCACTAAAAAGACAATGACAATTAAATGCAATTCACAATTTTTGACTGGATCCAATGACAACAAAAAGGCTCCAATGGACACTGGGACATGAAAAAACTGGAAAATAATCTATAAATTTTTTATCAATGTTAAATTTCTTGAACTTGATAATTGCACATAAGATGATTACATAAGCGAATGTCCTTGTCTTTAGAAAATATACATGGAAGTATTGTGTGCTCAAGAAGCACGATGTAGGACAACCTACTCTCAAATGTTTAGAAAATAAATGGATAGAAAGAATGATAATGGCAAATGTGACAAAATGTTAAAATTGGTGGATCTGGATATCTGGGGTAGGTGGTGAGTGCTGGCATTCTCTGTATGGGTTTTGTATTATTTTGTAACTCTACGTTTGACATTATTCCAAATTAAAGAGTTTAACGTTAGAAAAAAAAAAAACACCAACAATCTTTTTCAGGTTTCTTGTTCTGGCCTCGGCAATTCTAAGAAACCAACTCTGGAATTTTAATACCTTAGAATTTTTACTTGTCAAGGCTAACAAGTAATATCTTATCCTAAAAAAGCATTATCTTTAAAAAAGAAGTTTCTAAGAACTCCTGATAATCACTTTAATAACAATAACTATTTACACTTCTACTCTAGGATGAGATAAAGACCTAGAACCATTTAATTTGTCTACCAGATTTAAGGTAAGAATTGAATAGGAAAAAACTGATATCTACTTTTGGCAGAAAGCTTTTGAATAGAAAGCTCATTTGAGTTAATTTTTGCTTCCTATATTATTTTCCATGTCTTTTATCATCAATAAGTCTTCTTTCAGAAGTACTTCAGAGAAAAAGCAAAGAAAATTTTTCATAAAGACCCAATGCTATGTTGCTTTCATAGTCAAATGTGATCTGATGTCCCTCATCATGAGAATATCTATGATCTGCTTTGGAGAAGAGAACCTATGATTTATTTCCTCACTTTGTCTTTTTATTAAATGGAGGTATTTATGAGATAAAGACTAGTTTTTTCTCACAAAGTTAACTGGTTTCTGTGAGGACTATATGTGACTTTATCACAACAGTGCTCCAACAGACAAATGAACAGGGTGGATTCCTGTCAACTCTCACTTCTACAGCTAATACATTGATTGCCCTTACTTAGCCTAGTGCAAAGCTACATAAAATGTGATGTTTCATGGTTGCTTCTGCACACCAGAGAAGTACATGATCCTCTCGTTCCTAATTCCTTCAAATCTTTGGGCCCTAATCATAGATTTGGCTGCAAGAATAAGATTCTTTCTAAGATTCAGATAAGTGTCTGTGCTAGAAAGAAAAATGACCGTAATCTTTCCATCTAAATAAGATGGCTTCACAACCGCTGTTCCTGGGGGAGGGGGTGGAATGGGTTGCATTCATCAGGGGGAAATGTTGATAAAAGCCAAGAAAGAAACCTAAACACTAAACACTCTCCAGGCAGATCCTTCTCTCTCTTGATAATTCTGATACTCTTCCTGTGGAATGTCCACCAGAACAATTTTTCCCTTTCCTTCTAGGATCATTAAGGCTGTCAATAAGATTTCTTAAACCAATCTACCAAAGTAAATAATCTGCACTACCTTTGTTATTATTCAGATTCCTATATCATTAAAAATACCATATTAAAATCTGTACATAAATATTAGGCATAGCTTAAGGCTGACAGGATGTACAATTGAGACATAATACATATCAAATCGGAACTAAAAAGACCTCTGCTGATTCAAAATGAATGCTGTAAGTTTCTTGGTGTGGGAGCATGTAATTGTAGACTTTCTAGGAACAACAATGTTAATTTAAGAATCCTGGTAGAAGCATAGCTCAAAGTTATACTCTGCACTAATCTTCAGTGAGGACAGGCACCTGGAGCACAAGTTTCTCTTTCCTAATTTAATATCTTTTTTTTTTTTTCAAAGCTAAAACATCAGACAAAAGCCTACCTGACATTTTGGAGAATTTGCTGTGCTGGGATTGATATTCCGCATTGCCTAAGAGTAAAAAATAAGACGGATAAAAATTACTTTAAACCACATGGTTTGGCTGTGCAGGCTGACTTACAAATTGCATCCAGTCATATCGACATAGCTCAGAATTCCCAAGCTAGCCCAAGAAGCAGCAGACTGAGGAAGACAGGCGCCGATGGAATCACCACAAAACAAAGCTGACACCTCAGAAATTTTAACAGTATTGAGAATAGGATAGCAAGACTTTAGGCGTCAGGACTAAAATATGGTTTGATATTGGTCAGGTACTTTCTTTGCTTCTAAGTAGTAGATGAAGCAGGAAAAATATACTTGATATTTCAGTGATGAGACAAATTGTCAACAAAAGTTCATAGGAAGTCAAAAGACTTAAGATAGCCTGAATTTATACTGATGGCTAAACAACAACAACAAAAACCCTGAAATATAGACTATTAGTAGGAGAATAGAGCAGGTCCATCACTTCAACATAAGTAAAGCACAAAACAGCAGGTAGTAAAGAAGAACCACAGTGAGAAGTCACCTTAAGGGAACTGAAGTATCCGATCCAGGCCCATCACCCAGAGTAAGAATGAGAAAGATTCAGGAAAATTCGGGGGGGGAGGAAGAGTTTACCACAGCAGCTCTTTGCCCACAAACAAAAACAAAAACAGGCTGCCCTACGGCATGCAACAGTATGGCCCAGTTCTACACTTTGAAATGATCTGTTTTTAACAGCAAGCTTTGTCACTAGCAATTATAGCACTTGTTTCTTATTGAGGTTTTCCGATTTTGACAGTTTTCATTCAGATTTGAAATTGAGACTTGTACTTATTTAAACCACCTAGTATTAACAGCAAAATGAAAGGCGCACCATAAAACAGGCTGTATAAAACATACTCCTAAATTATTTTTTCTTCTAATGGGTAGGTAATTATATTCCTGATGGCACCACCTTGTTCTGATGACAGTTTTCTTTAAATTGAAAATATCATTCCTTTATAGTAATTTGTTACAAAGTCAGAGGTACAGTAAACCGTTAAAATTATTCCTTCCTCTGCCTCCTTAATGGCAGATGAAGAAACATTTCTTTCAAGCCTGCTTCCCGATAACACATGCTGACCCACTCTCCTATTCCCTCCATCTGGGCTCACTTTTGATGCCAACCATACTATGATTACACTGACACTTTATTGACAAAGCACAAATAGTTTTAAAGGTGAATCTGACTGGGATTCCATGGCTTATTTTAATTTCTCAGGTGCCAGTTCCTCAATCCCAAATCAGAATTCAAAGATAGAATCAAATTCATGTCGTTTCACTGACACTCAGGTAACACTGAAAACATATAGCCCAATTAAAAAAAAAGTACTTTGCTTAAATGCCCACATCCTGATAAAAGAAATATATAGTACAATGTTTTCTTAATGTTTACTTACACTTAGCAAGCTACCATCTAGACATGAAAAACAGTATATACATAGGTATTTTATGTCTGTAAATGGAGAGGTTATCTCTGGGGGAGAAAATTACAAAAAAATGATGATAATTATCTACATCCAGGCAAGAGAACCAGGAAAATAGGGGAAAGGAAATTTCATTTCCCTGTACCATTATTTTTTGAACACTTTGTACCATGTGTTTATTACCTAGTCAAAAATATTTTATATAAAAATTTTAAATATATATATATATACTGTTTAAAATCATAAGATCAGATCTATAATATCCTAATTTAGACTTTACACACTCTGACACTAAAAAACCAAATGGGATGAGTGATTACCCATTATTATGGAGCATAAGGACCAACAGTACTTTCTGAAAGAAAACTATTAGAATTGGTGGTAAAGGGGGTCTAGCTCTCCACTTTTGGTCTACACTTCACAACACACACACAAAAACTATCCATAAGCAGGTAATTTTGAGGCACTTTGGCATTTTCTGAACTTGAGGATAATAACTTGCATGATGTGTTAAATAAAATGTCTTAAACTCAGCAATAATGAACATATGTGACATTTGAGATATGATATATTGGCATAAACCCTCCACATGAATAATTCATTTAAAGTAAAAGATGATTTTCCCCAGCTGATGTCCCTGAGCTTCTCCCTTAGTGAAATCCTTGAAATACGGCAATCTGTAATTTTGTGTACATTTGAAGAAGCATCCTTACTTCGATGTTTTGTTTGACTGCAATGATCATGGCCAAAATATCTCTCTGTGATAGAGGTTTATGAGTTTCATCTCATATGATTAAAGGCTAGTCAAGAAACTAAGGTAAGGAGAGAGCTGTACAGAGAGAGCTGTATCACTCTAATTTTAGAAATACAATACTTCTCTGTGAATAATAAATGCCAAAATGAAATATGCCCAGTTTCACGTCTGAAAATAAACCCCAAAAAGTGGAAGGCTGGTTTCTAACCTGTGGCCTCACCTGCCGAAGCAGTTCTTGCTGCTTCAGTCGCAGTCTCTCTTTCTCCATCTGCAGTTGCTGAAGCCTCATCTGTTGCTGTTGGTTGGAGTTGCCGCCACCCATGACTCCTCCCTGTGGGCTCTGGGGAGCCAGGGGTGGGGGCTGTTTCACGGGAGCACTCTGACTGATTCTCTGGTTCATGGCTGAAATGAAACAAAAAATCTGTTCTAAAAAATGAGCTGGAGAAAAGGGTGATTTATTTATTTAAAAACAGTTGGGGACACTCAATATATTTACATTTGTTTATAGAATAAGACTAGAAACAATCTAGAAATCTATCAATTGTACTATGATTTTATTAATTTGTTATTGTTGTTACCATACAAGATGCCAGGCAAGTAAGGGGTGTGGGGTAGGGGGCAGTAATTCTAATATGCAATGATACAAAACAACTTCTAAGACATATTAAGCGAAAAAAGCAAAGTGCTAAAATGCAAGGGTAAAACAAGGGAAATATGTATTGCATATGTAGTGAATATGAACTGAAGAAGAGCCATGAAGCAACTAACATCTGTTGGTTCTGGGACTGGGAAACCAGATAATTGAAGAAATGAGCTGAAAACTCTTGTAATTTGAACTATGTGAATACATTACTTATTACAAAAGTGCATATATTTAATTAAAAATACACCCTCAAAAGGAATGGAGTCAAAGCATTCTCAGCAGTAAAACCCATCAAAACAATCCTTAATTTATCTAAAATAAAAATATAGGGTGGTACGATGGTGGCTCAATGGCAGAATTCTTGCCTGCCACGCTGAAGACCCAGGTTCAATTCCCGTTGCCTGCCCATGCCAAAAAAAAAAAAATATATATATATATATACCTCTAATAAAGCAAGTAGGTTAAAATGATCTGATGCCCACCCCTAAAATCAAGTAAGTCTACATGCTTCTGAACGGCAAGGTCTTGTCCTACTCACTATCATTGTATCCCCAGCAAACTACGCCAGGTAGTCAATTATTTTATTTTATTTGATGATAAATTGACTGGATTCTTTACATTATACCAGAAAAATTCAGTCGCTGACATAAAGTGATCAAATCATGGACTGCAGAACCTTAAGTGAGGAGATGGAAATTTTATGTGAAAATGTTAAGAATGATATATTAGCCATTCAGACATATATTCGACTTTTTCAGTTCAAACTTAAGGTTTTATTTCTAGTAAATGTTTAATATATGCTGACCAGAGAAAAACCCAGGCCCAAATGGCTTCATAAACATTCAAGGAAGAAACAGCAATCTTATGCAACCTCTCCCAAAGAACAGCAATGAAGGAAATACTTCCTAATTCTTCTTACAAGGGCATTAGAAGAAAGGAAAATTACAGACCAATCTCTTTCATGTAACTAGATACAAAAATTCTAAATATTGTAACTTACTGGCACATTAAAAAATCAGTAGATTCCTTGTGCTGTTTTTAACATGCCCCTAACTGTAGCATAGAGGCTGCTCAGTAAATGCCCACTCTTCTCAAGAGACTGAGCTCTCCAAGAGACCAAGCCTTTCCCAAGAAGCATTCATATAAGAACCTTCTTCCCCTCCGACATTGTTTTGGGACTTTTTACATACCTATTGACATTTCTCACCTCATTTTAATTGTTTGTAAATTTGTATCCTCTACTAGCTGAGTGCCATAGAAGTGGGGACCCTATCACAATCATTTATATATATATATATATGGGATTGTTTTATTCTTTTTTGCAAGAAATGAGAATGTACTCACATAGATTATGGTGGTGATTAGATAACTACGTGATTATACTAGAAGCCAGTGATTGCACACTTAGGATGGACTGTATGGTGTCAGTGAATAAAACTGCTTTAAAAATATTAAACAGAAAACTGTAAGGGCTGGAGAAGATGTAGACAAAGAGGTATACTAATTCACTGTTGGTGGGGAAATAGCATTGTGCAGCCACTCAGGAGGGCAGTGTGTCAGTTCTTCAGGAAGCTAAGTATGAAATTGCCACATGAGCCACCAATCCTGTTACTAGTTATATACTCGGAAGAACTGAAAGCAGGGACATGATTAGACATTTGCACACCGATGTTATGATGGCATTATTCACAACTGTCAATGGAGAAGGGTGAAGTGTGGTATAAACATATGATGGAATAAGGCTGCAGTTGCAGGAAGGAGTGAAGTCGTGATGCATGCAACAATGTGAATGAACCTTGAGGACATTGTGTTGAGTGAGTTTAGCTGGAAATAAAAGGACAAATATTGTATGGTCTCACTAATATGAACTAACTATAAGGAGCAAAATCAGAGTTAAATTTGAGAATAAAACTGCTTTTTTAAAAAAAGAAGGGGAAAGGGGTATGGGATGTTTAGGTTTTTCTTATTTTTATTTTTCTGTAGTCATGAAAATGCTCTAAAATGTTTCATGGTTGTGAATGATAAATTATCAACCTATGAGATGATACCATGAACCACTGATTGTATTCTTTGGATGGATTGTATCGTGTGAATACAGCTCATTAACACTGCATTAAAAAATTTAACCTATTTTTTTTTTTTTAAAGTCAAACTTTTGGATTTTGGTCAGTCTAAAAAATGAGAAATGGTATCAGTATAGTTTTGTTTTGCTATCTCTTAAGAGTGCAAGCAATTTACATATTTTAAAGGGTCATTTGTATTTTTTATATGAACTGGTTCCTAATTCTTTTCTCCTTCTATAGGGTTACTGGTCTTTACCATCTCTATTTTAGATACTCTATATATTAGGGATAGGAAATCCGTTTGTAATATATTACAAAAAATTTCCGTCAATTTGTCTTTTTACTTTGCTTTTTTTTTTTCCTGGCCATAGAAGAATATATTTTAAGTAGTCAAATTTATCAGTCGCTTTTGAAATTCAAGTTTCTTCACTCCAAATTTTTTTTTTTTAATACATGGTTTTAGTTTAGTTTTGTTTTGTTTTTAATTACATGGGCAGACACCAGGAACTGAACCCAGGTCACTAGCATGGCAGGCAAGAGTTCTGCCACTGAGCCACCGTTACCCTGCCTCATTTGGAATTTATGCTGGTATACAGCATGAATGGACTGAATTTTTTTATGACTATCCATTAGTCCCAACATCACTATTGTAAAAATTTATCTTTCCCCCAGTCATCTCTATCATAGATTAAATTTCCATAGTTAGGTTGTTTCTCGATTATCTACTTTCTTCATTCATCTAACTGTTCTTGTACTGGTATCAGAGTTTTAAGTATAGTCTTTATATTTTTAATAACTGGTAAGACAAGCTATATATATTTTTAAAGTTAAATTTTTATTTTGGGGTTCTAATTTAATTGCATTAAGGTTAAAATTAAGGTCTGTATGATAAAATTATTGAAAACATGAGACTTTGTGGCTGGACATGTGGTTACTCCTTGGGTCTGCGCTAAGCCTGGACCAGGTCAACCATGTGCCTGGCTTCCACCGTGGAGTCTGCTTCTGCATACCTTCCTTATTCTTCACTCTCGCTCCTCATATCACCAGGCGCGGAATTGCTCCTAAACTTGACAGGCCCCTCGCACTGCCCTCACTCGCTTTGTGTAATTTTATTTTCTGACCCACTAGATATTTTTAATTTATGATCCCAATTATATTTTTCTGGTTATCTTGCTTTGATAGTTTGTCTGTCAGACTCCCAGGGGTGTAAATCTCCTTGGCAATGTGAGACAGGACTCTTGGGATGAGCTGGAATCCCGTATCATCAGATTGAGAAATCCTTCTTGACCAAAAGTGGCAAGAGAGAATGAGACAAAATAAAGTTTCAGTAGCTGAGAGATTTCAGAGCCGAGAAGTTATCCTGGAGGTTATTCTTATGCATTATATAAATATCCCTTTTTAGAATATGTTGTAGTGGAGTGGCTAGAGGGAAGTACCTGAAACTGTTGAACTATCTTCCTGTAGCCTTGATTCTTGAAGATGACTGTATAACTATATAGTGTTTACAATGTGACTGTGTAATTGTGAAAACCTTTTATCTGATGCTCCTTTTATCCAGGGTATGGACAGAGGAGTAAAAAATGGGGACAAAAGATAAATAATGGGGAGGGGGGGAATAAGGGGTAAAAAAATTGGGTAGATTGAATTACTAGTGTTCAGTGAGAGGAAGTGGTAAGGGGTATGGAATATGAGTTATTTCTTTTTTTTTTTGGAATGATGCAAATCTTCTAGAAATGATCATGTTGATAAATACACAACTATGTGATGATATTGTGAGCCACTGATTGTATACTTCTGATGGACTGTGTGTGAAGATATCTCAATAAAAATATATTAAAAAAAAGAATTTGTATGTCAGAGCAGAGAAGCCAAAAACTGAGCCACTGCTCAAAAAGTCTTATAACTTCTTATATGGTCAAATAGAGTACTTATTTATAAAAAGTCTTCATAAAGAGAAAATAGCTAAAACTGTCATACTTATGGTGTATGGTTTAATATTTTATCGGGGACTAAACATGAGAAAAGCCAACAATTTTTTTTCAGCTGGGTTTACTTTATTGATAGTACTTGAAAAGGTAGGGCTCTCAAGCCCTCCTCTTCTTCTGGGGTCTGGGATGGAAGCTGTGGAGGAAGGGCGATTCTCAATACTGGGGGATCGAGTGGGGCCAGGACTCCCCAGCAACAGACGGTCTCTATCGTCCTCTCAACTGTCACAGAATCTGGTGGTCCAGGGGCTCTTACTCCTTGAAGGCCATGTAGACCATAAGGTCCACCACTGTTGCTGTAGACAAATTCACTGTCATACCAGGAAATGTGCTTGAGGAAGTGGTCACTGAGGGCAGCAAGGAGAAGAATGGGTATCACTGTTAAAGTCACAGGGGATAACCTGGTCCTCAGTGTAGCCCAGAATGCCCTTTGGAGGCCCTCAACACCAGCTTCACCACCTTCTTGATGTCATTGTACTTGGCTGCTTTCTACAGTTGGCAGGTCAGATCCACAGTGAACACATTGGGGATGGGACACGGAAGGCCACGCCAGTGAGCTTCCCATTAAGCTCCAGGATGACCTTGACCACCATGGTGACAGTGCCAGCAGATGCAGGGATGATGCTCAGGGCAGCCCAAGGACTGTCTGTCACATTTTCTGTTTTGGATAGCAGTGATGGGGTGGATAGTGACCACGAGTCCCTCCACGATGCCAAAGTTGTCATGGATGATCTTAACCAGGGGGGCCAGGCAGTTGGTGGTGCAGGAAGCATTGCTGATGATCTTGAGTTGTTATACCTCTCATGCTTCATGCCCATCACAAACACAGTGCATCTGCCGAAGGGGCAGAGATGATGACTCTCTTGGCGCCCCCTTTCAAGTGAGCCCCAACCTACACCATGATTGTGAAGACACCAGTGGACTCCACAACATATTCAGCACCATTTTCACCCCATTTGATGTTGATGGTATCTCACTCCTGGCAGATAGTAACGGGCATCTCATTGATGACAAGCTTCCCATTCTCAACCTTGATGGTGCCTGCGAACTTGCCGTGAGTGGAATACACTAGACCCTGTGGTTGAGGTCAGTGAAGGGGTCCTTGATGGTAACAACCTGCTCTTTGCTGGAGTTAACAGCAGTCCTGGTGACCAGGTACCCAATTACAGCCAAATCTGTTTATTCCAACCATCACCATTATGCCTCAGAGATGCTGCTGGCACTGCACAGAGAGAAGAGGCTATCTGTCTAGCGTGAAGGAGCAGAGAGCCAAAACCAATAGTTTTTGAGAGTCCAAGATTTGCCAGGCACTAATAACCTCATTTAATAAAGTTGCTTGTATCTGTTGATTACATTATCAGCACCATTAGATCCAAATCAATGAGCATCATAGTACAGCACACAAAAAAGCATGCCCTTTAGAGTTAGACATATCTGAATTAGTGTTGCGACCACCAATTGGGTAATTCATCTAATTCTCATTTTTCTCATTTGAACCTTGGGATAGTAACATCTTAATTTCTGCATCCTTGTGGGGATTGAGTAATTTATGTAAAGTGTTGACTATAGGCCTGGACTACAGTAGGTGCTCCATAAATGTTAGTCTCGTCTCTCCTTTAGAATAGTTCCTTCTAAACCTTAAAGATTTTCAGCAGGTTTCCACATCAAGGGACCTTTCTCTGGAGTACACTCGCTTAATTTACCTCACTCTTGAATGGCCTTACACAGTACCCCATGGGCAGAAGGCAAACACTAGAGTTCTTTCGCCCCAGGTTTGGTTTCCTTTCCAAATCATGGAGTTGTGCTTTTCATAGAAAAACCTAAATTTATTTCCTAATTCCAGGAGAGAATGTGAAATGACAGGTATACTTTATTCCACTCCCACCTCTACAGATACATCCTGACTTGAATTCCCATACTTCCCTCTTCTTCTAAAGACAACTCCCCTCCTCCCATTTTGCCATGCTACCCAGTTTCCAAGTATTCCTGATTCACAAAGAGATGCATGTGTCTGTCTTTCCTATAAGATCTATATGGGAAAAGATACGTGATGGAGATCAAAAAGAAAGATTGATCTAAGAACATCCTTCTTGTCTGGTGAAACCTTTACTGACATTATGGAAGAAGCACTAATCATATTTCCCCACAGAAATGTTTTATACATTGCTATGTCAGATTCAAAAGCATAAGTTAAATTGGTGCAAACAACAACTGGGAAAAATGTTTTCAGTTCCAAGCAATTAAATTCTTAAAAATAAAAACAAAACTGCTAGAAAATAGCCTAATTAGGAAGCCAAGGAGTGATGGAACTATAAAATATGATTCATTTCAAATCAGATTCTAGAGCTATACACCATTAAATATTTCATCTTTTAAAAAACAGAGTATTTTTTGAGCTTTTCACATTAAATTTTCAAATATAACATTGTATGTTATTATAAAGTTTATATATTCCTTGTGAAAACAAATTGGACAATGGCAGAACTGAATGAAAATAAAGAGGTCCACCAAGTTTCTTAGAATTGGATAATCACTAATGACAATAGCCGGTGCTGACTATAATACAGACAAAATGTGATGCCATGAGAGGTAGTAAAAGAACTGTCAGGGAATTAAAAGATTTTCCCCCATTTCCAATGACTTTTCTTGACCATTTTATCTTCTCACTCCATTTTTATCTACAACAGAACCTCGTGCCTTCTAAATCAGACTTTTCTGTTTCTAGTATAACATTTGTTTTGAAAACATGGAGTTGTTCCAACGTGATTATACTAAGTAACAATTTAAGAGTAATGAATGATTTCACCATATCATACGTAAGAAACACTGGGTGAACGCAGAAAACTCAGCTACCTAAGAATACACAAAACATACAAACTCGTGCCTCAACATATACCTGCTGCCTCATTTCACTTTGTGTATCATAAGCCAGAGCCACACCCATCCGCTTCTTGTGTTAACTTTCTGCTACATTTTGGAAAACTCTCTCCTTCTACCACTTAACAACAGCTTACACACTGCAAACCTTCTGATGTCCACTTCTATATACAAACTTGGGGTCATCTTCAAGGGAAAAAACCTGTAGTATTTATGTATTTCTTAAGGATTTAACATGTAAAATTGTGGTCCCACTTTTATTAGGTTACTAACATATAATATATGTCACTTAAGTTTTTTTGAGTGTCATGTCCCTCAAAACACAATTTTTCCGTAAGCCCTGTGGGCTTTTCTTGCACAGTTTTGGCAGGAATATTATAGCAGAACTGACTACTCAAAAGTCAGCCTCACTTTTATCTAGTCAAAATAATAATAATAAGCATGGCTTTCCTACTGAGAGCTCATATTTTAACTGATTTCATCCTCACAAGAGCTTTGAGGTAGGCTCCATGAAGCCCCCTTTTACAAACAAGTTAAATATTGGTCTAAGGTTCATCTCGCTTGTGAGTGGAGGGCCTAGGACTGATTTTACACAGCTCTTACCACTACTGTCTTATGTGTCTCATCACTTACTTCTCAGTGTGTTCCATGCAGCAAAAGATACGTCTGCTCAGTCCTTTATATAGGGTTACAATAATTTCTACCATGTCTTTGCTAGTGCCCTCTCCTGGTTAAAAAACACCTATCTTTTTTCCCTCATCAGAAATCATGCAGATTCTTCCAGACTACCTACCTCCCTAGTTTACTCTGATTTATACCAAATCATGTAGTATTTTAAATATTTCTCTGTTACTTTAGGTATCTTTTACTTATGTCTCAGTTGATTCTTTACTTACACTGTTGATTAATATTTCCTGTATAAAAATTTTCTCTACAAAAAGAAAATAAGTTCTTCAAAGCAAAGACTGGGTCCTAAATTTCTTTGTGAAAATCTCCTGAACACATAATAGACAAGTAACACATATTAATAACAAAAAAATTTTATGGTAAAGTTAAAATGGTAACAAAAGTAACTCCTCTTATCCTTCTACAACTCATTAGTCTAATTGTTACACTACAATGCCATATTCGAGGCAAAGCAAATGATCCTAACACAAACAATAATTTTTAAATGTTCCAGACCCTGGTTAACTTTAAACTTAACCTCAGGAAAGGGTTTTTGTTCTCATTAACTAAGACAAAGTCCAAGATAAAAGATGAGTTTATAATAGGACATCTATCTACCTATTTTGAAATAGTTTTAGGTTTATAGGTTAAATAGGGAAAGGGAATACCTTTAACTGAACTAAGGTATTGAATTTAGGTAGAACGAAAATTTAACCAATACAACAAAGAGGCAATCTGAAGGTAGAAGAGTCCATGTTGAGTGTTGCTGCAAACAAACAAGTTGAAGTAAATGATGAACAGTTTCCAGATCAAGAAAGGTAGTCCCTACTGCACCCCATACTCATCAGAATAAAGCACATTCAGGAAATTTTCATTAGAAAGAAGGGTTACAGGGACAATGACTGGCATAAGGTATTACACATGGGAAATAATTTGTGGGCCATTTAAATTGGAGTGCACTCTGAGACTACATAACAGCTGCTTTAGATAGTTGTAGACCTGCCATTTAAAGATTTATTCTGTAAAACTTGTGAGCAAATGACAGAAGTTAGAAGGAGTCTGATTTTAGCTCAATATTGAGAGGAATTTCCCAATTCAAACTGTCACATGTAATGGGTAACTGCAAAGAGCAAATATAACGCTCAGACACTAGTCATCACAAATAGAAGAGGTTCTTGAATTGGTTGGTAAAGGTCTTTTTCAAATCTAAGCTTATCTGACTATTCAAAACCACAGAAAAGGAAAAATAGAGTATCAAAAGAGGAAGAACCAGTCTGTAAAATTACTGAAAACAGAGATTTGCACAAAATCTTCAGTAGAAATAGTCTGCCTGGATAATAATGGGGAGCACTTTTGGTTGTTTACCTAAATGTTTTTACCTATGGATACTAGCTGTGCTACAAGGTTTCCATATAATGAGTTCACTTAATAACCAATTCAACCAACCTTGTTTATCTTCCAAAGCTGGGGTTTATTCATCTCCAGAAGCATCCTGTTCTTTACCTTTTGTGTATCTTAAGCACTTCAACAAATCTCAGAGCAGTGCACCCACATGGGGTGCAGCAAAGACCTCACAAGTAGGCAAGAAACAAAACAGGCTTTGTTTCCTGGGGACAGGGGGCAGGGCAACTAGAGAGGAAAGAATAGCATCACCAACTTCTTCCCTTCCTTGATCAACTACTGTAATTCCAATGTTTCCAGTTTAATAAAATTTCTAAAAGGTAAAAAGAAATTCCTCAAAAATGTCAGAATTTTAAAAATTATCATTTGCTATATTTCAAAAATTCAGAGTCTGTGCTGCTTGGACTATGAAACAATAACTGTTTCAAGTTTTACTTAAGAAATCAGTCTTAACAACTTTATGCTAGCAAACCCACTACTCAGCAATAACTGAAAAGAGGAGGCCACCTTTTCAAAGAGAAAAGGAGTTATCATGATGGTCTTTCCCAAGTTTCATTCTAAACATCAGAATTTTCAAATCATGGACAATTTTTAGGCTTACACGATTTGTAACCCTGAAACCGTAGAATATTACAAAGTACTACAGATTTAGTACTCAGCCATAAACTTCGGGATAATAAAGTCTATTCTAGAGGACTTATTAAGTGTAAATTTTAAAAGAAACTATTTTTAAACTTCTTAAATGAGGCCACCTGTGGATCTTAACATAATAAAAACAGAACCCCACCCCACCCCCATTATTAGCTCTGCCAAATGTTTATACCACATGACCTAGGGGATTAAATTGATCTACAAAAAAGTTGCTTCTAATCACAATAATAATTTATGTACTTAAACATAAAATGATAGTTTTTTTCCCAGTGAAAACTACTGTGATCCACACCAAAAATCTCTCTCAAAAGGCTAGGGTCTGGGCAGGCCACGGTGGCTGTGATTTCCGGTGCCTGCCCATGCGAGAGAGAGAGAGAGAGAGAGAGAGAGAGAGAGAGAGAGAGAGAGAGAGAGAGAGAGAGAGAGAGAGAGAGAGAGAGAGAGAGAGAGAGAGAGAGAGAAAAAACAAAAAAGGCTAGGGTCTGAAACCAGTGACTATTCTCGCTATCAACATGCAAAAGAGATTTCCTAATACTTAACTAAGTTAGGCACCTAGCTGACAATTCCATACCCAGGAATGATTTTTTTTTAATAACAGCTTTATTGAGAACATAGCACAAAATTCACTTTTAATGCATATAATTCAATAGTTTTTAGTTGTGATAGTGTGAGAACATTGTACCATCACCACTACTAATATCAGAACATTTTTCATCACCCCCAAAATAACATTCTCCTCAACCATCACATTTCCCATGAGACCTCCCACCCCCCACCCCCAGGCTCTGGCAACCACTAATCTACTTTCTGTCTCTATGGATTTACCTAGTCTGCACATTTAATATAAATGGAATTAATATGTGGCCTTTTGTAGCATAATGTTTTCAAGGTTCATTCATGCTGTAATAAGCATCAGGACTTCATTGTATGGATTTATCACATTTTGTTTTTCCATTCATCAATTGACAAACATTCAGTTGGTTTCCACCTTGTGGCTATTATGAATCAGGCTGCCATGCACATTTGTGCACAGGTTCTGTGTGGACATCTTTTTAATTCTCTTGGGTATACATCTAGGAATCAATGGGTCATATGGTAATTCTATTGAACTTTTTGCTAACTGTTGAACTGTTTTCCAAAGTGGCTGCATCATTTTTTGATTCCACCATCAATTCATGAGCGTTTCAATTTCTCCACATTCTCACCAATACTGTCTCCTTATTTCAGCCATCCTACTGGGTGTAAAGTGGTATCTCATGGCAGTTTTAAATTGCATATTTCTAATGACCAGTATGTGTTACAGTTCACCTATCCTAAGGATTAACTCTAGATCATGTCACAGGCAAAGTAATTCCCCAAGACTGGGTTAGAGTATTTAAATCTTTAAACCGTTCAAAAATAAATGTGATAAATACCACTGCTTAGGTCAATCCATTTCCTTCCTCCTCAACCTTTCATCAAAGCTCAGCATGAAAATTCATTATGATATTTTCTCAAACAATACAACTGTGGATGGAGTTAAAAAAAAAAATCCAACAGAACATTTTCTCATCACCTCATTAAGCAGTTTGAGTCAGGACACAGGAGTTGCTAAATGAGGTGAGAAGAAGGGAGAAAGTATTCTAACTAGCTTTCGGTTCTCTCTGTCTCCAGAGACAACCACGGTTTTCTCCCCTACTAGGAAAATAAGGTTTAACAACTAGTTTGGAAAAGCAAGTCAAATAACAAGACTATTACTCTTAAGAGCTGTATTACATTTTTAAATATACCTGCTATGAATTCATGTTAAATTAATGGGTAAACAGGCCTATTAATAGTTTTATTTCTAATTTCAAATAATTTATTACTATTAAGCTCTTTCATCAAGAGAATTTATGATTTAGAAGAGATGCACGGTTTTTAGTTTTTACTAAGGAGTACAAAAATTGGTTCTTTTATAGTCTGGAGCCTGACTGGCTGCTTCCCATCTTTCAGTGTTCTTCTTAAGAAAATCCTTCCCTGATCACCCAAGCTCAAGTAGGCTACCTTGTTCTTTTTCTTCCCTTTCATAGCACCTTACTTTTTCTCTCTTCATAGTACTTAACACATTTTGAATTTATTTACTTGTTTGGTAGCTTATTCCCTTCCCCCCACCCCCCACCCCCAGTAGTTAGCATAGTGCCTGGCACATAACAGGCACTCAAACATTTGTTGAATGAAAAAGTAAACATCGAAACAGTTTCTACCCCTAACTATCAGGATGTGATTAATAATACACAGAGAACCTCCCAGCTGAAACATCAACTCCAAAATGAATTCTAAAATGACCTCTGCAGCAAAGGTAGCAGAACAAAATGAGTATGAAAGAAAACAAAAAGTATGAACCAACCTCTTTCTAAATGATTCTAATTTATTTCAACAGAAATTTGACATTTCTCTTTAGAATTCAATAATCTTTTTCTGTTTCTTGTATCTGAATCTCTGGCTTGGCACAAAAAGTGACAACACCAAATGGTTTCCTTCTTTAGTACATTTTATGATACTTGCTGTTAATGCAGAGTTTGTACAAATATAACTTGAAACAGTTTTCTTTTAAAAATTAACTAATGTTAGCATTCTCTGCATGGGTTTTGTACTATTTGCAGCTGTCTTATAAGTGAATTATCTCAAAATAAAGTTTAAGAAAAAAAATTGCTGTTTGATATTAGGGGTTTTAATAACACAAATAAACCATTATTTTAAATTATCATTCATTGACTTTGGTGAAATTTAATCACCAAATTCAGTATGAATAACTCATGTAAACAAAGAAAAAATATTTCTTCATTATATAATCATTTGAATTATTAAATCATTTGAATTATTAAAACATCCCTCAAGTAGGAATTACATACTAATTTTACTTCATTAACATGTATCTGCTTACCATGATTGATATAAACTATAACTTTATGGGAGTTTTAAAGTTTAGAAATAAAGCATACCAAAGATGTAACACTTTTAAGGCAGTTAAGATTGTACCTGTTAATACAAGGATGTTTAAATTCCTGTATCCTTACAAGAGTTTGAGAGTATGGACAAAGCTTAACTATTCCACCCAGTTCTTCCCATCCCCCACCATGTCTGTACGCCTGGGCATACTCATCATGAGATAAGGCTTATCTTTAGATTGGAAGTTGAGAGATTTCCCCGTCTCCTTTTCAAAACTAACTCCCCGCTATGACTACTGAACCAAAAACTAAATTTAAATGGTGGAATAAATACCATTTATTCCACCATTTAAATCAAGATCAAGAGTACCTCAGAAACCTCGATGCACTCAAACCAATAAGTCTATGAAGAGGAACCTTAGAATAATTAAGCAAGGGTCCAAAGCAGTCACCAAAGGTTTCATAATCTAGTGTATTTGTACTTAAATTAATGAAGAACTGGAACTATTCTTAGAGCATCCAGTCTAATACACTGGCATTACAGATGAGTCATATTAGGTCAAATGAAGTTAAGTATCTTTGTGGACTAGTTGGTTGCAATGCTGATATCGTACAAACTTGGGTCTCTTGATTCTCCTGAGTAGGTTTTTCTCCTGATAGTGATCATCTCCATTTGAAATTAGAAAAGGTGCTAGCCTCTACTGTAGATTTGAAAAATGAGTAATATATAGGCCATGAAAGCATTCAAAGAACTTCAAAGAAAAGTTAATCAAATCTGTAATTAAAGGAAAAGTAAATGAAATTTCATAAACTAAGTATGATGAAAATGAAAAGAGGTGATGCCTGCTTGGGGAAAAATGGATGAGTGATTTATAAAAAGTACACTTGAGAAAGGGACTGAAAGATCCAACAAGAAGACAGTGACAGGAAGGATATTTCAGGTAAAGAGAACAGCATGAGGAAAAGTTAGGAGGTTGAAACGGGAACTGTCCAGTGCACCCAAAGTATCAGCTGAGCAGACAAAGAGGACAAGGATCTTTGGAGGACTGTATATGCCAGGTCAGAGCAGTGCCGTAACTATTCCCCTCGCTGGTTAATGCACACATAAAACACCCTAAGAGTATCCTACTGAAAGGGAACCGGTAAAATGAAAAGGGAGTGAATTGGGAAAGAACCCAAAACTCCAAATCACACACACGCACACACACACACACAAAAGCTGGAAAAACCACAGTTAAAACCCTTCTGAGTTTACAGACATATTCCCAAATTTGAAGGGAGGTAAAATTCTGAATAAAGGGACGCAAACTCTATGGTCATTAGAACTTCCTGCCAACAGAATGGATTGTCTTGTAGCATAGTTGGTTGCAAGATAGATCAAAGCTGAGATTGGAAGGCAATTTCTTAAGAATATGATAGAGGTGAGGCCTGTATTATGTAGAAAGCTCAACTAGATGGCTTCAAAATCTGTTTCAATCTGCGATCTCTTTATTCTCTACTGTCACTGGAAACACATTACCTCTGGGTAATTTCCTCAAGATAAGCCACAGGATACAAGAGGATTATCTACCATTTCTTCCTCCCTCTAAAATGTCCATGTCGTAGGCATGCTTCTGGAAAATTAAGTGTATGCAACCTAAATTTCTTAAAAATGCTAAGTGTCAAAAGATCAAGTTCAGATTCTAGTCCTGTCACTTAACTATATAATCTTGGGTAGATGACAATTTCACTAGGTCTCAGAGGGGCTCAGATTTTGGGTAATATTCCCCACTTCTAGTATTTGTTTTTATTGGAAATGTGTGTTTATGGTCTCAGGAGTCAGAATGACTGGGTGCAATTCGTATTTACTTGGCAAGGACCAGGAACTTGAATGACCCGCAGGGTCCAAAAAACTAGCCTTGCCTCCGTTGAGAAATGCATATTAGAGGAATTATAAGGTCCTTTTCAGGGACATATTTTGTAAGGTTTACTAGTTCATGATTTTTCAATTTGCAACAGTTCTTACCTAGAACACACTGAATGACATTTTTTCTCCCTAACTAAGCAGTTAATAATATAGTCCACAACCAAAAACACTTGAAGCTCACCAGGGAAGATTTAAAAGAGGGGAAGAAAATAATGCCTTGTTTTTAATGCACAGATATAAAGAAACTTTTCAATAAAATTTACATGATTAGATGTTGACATACTTTCTACCCAAGACTCCATATGAATAGAATTGCAGATTTAATTTCTACAGTCTTTAGTCGTTTCTCCCATCATTAATAAGACAGATTCTAAGGTATTTAGTTGGTTATTAAGTACCCTTTCATCAAAAGAAAAATATTAATTATAATAAGTAACAGAAATATTGAATCTTAAAGGAAAAAGGTTAATGAAAATGTAAATGTCTGAACATTTAAAATTTTTAGTAGATCTGTAGCTATTAATGCAAAATACTTAACTTTGGCTTTGGGCCCTTATTTTAAAAAGTTACATACACATTATTTTATTTATTGTTTATAATTTTTAAAAAATCATACTACACATATACATTGTGTGTGTGTGCGCTGATAGCAAGTTTTGGAAAATTCAAATAAAGAACTAAAATTAACATCTGAGTTTTAATTACCTTTTGGGTTTCCATGTGCAGAATTGTAATAAGTTCTTACAGGATATTATGTTTTTGTCATACTTGATTGTTCATTACTTCCTTTAAGACTCCAAAAATATTAACTTTTTCCTCAAATCTTTGGCTTCAATACTTTTGTTTAAGCAATACATATTTTTATCCCAGGGGTACCACTGGCACTTATTTTTAGAAGCAAAGATTGCTAACACTATTTAATACATTCTTTATATATAAACAATAAAGGCATTAGCATTACATAAAAGATCATTTCACTTATTGTTGCAGTTTTGGCATAGATTTTTCATTTCAAGAACTGTAACTGTAATTTCATTTTGAGTCTATTAGGGCTTTCATTGGAAAATACTCATATGACCATACTATATCGCACAATAAATCTGCAATGTACAAGGAAGTGTTTACTTTGAGACCCTTCATGTTTACTGTGTAAAAAAAAAAAAAACGCCAGGAGAAAAAGAATCTCTAAAAGTGTTTATTGGAAATAGCTTAGTGGCCTGCATAATACTCATGGATCCATTTTCATAAATATCATGGGGAAAATACATTCCCAGTATTCTTTAAAAAAACAACTAAACAAACAAAAAAAAACCTCCAGAATATGAACATGGTCTGAGATCAGATGATAGTACCAAATCACTGTTTAATTTCCTAATTTTGACAAGTTTTGAGGAAATGTTAAGTTAGAATGTCTACTAATGTTAAAAAAAAGTCTTTGTTTTTAGGAAATATCCCCTGGAGTATGTAGGGGTAAAGGGGCAGCTTTATATGTAACTTACTCTCAGCTCAGAAAAATGCATATATATATGTGTGTGTTAACATTTGGGGAATCTGTATGAAGAACATATGAGAATTCTTTGTACTACATTGCAACTTTTCTGTAAGTCTGAAATTATATCAAAATAAATAGTTACTAACAAAAAAAACCCTCCATTTAAAAAAAAAACTCAATTTTTCAAAGCTCAAAAAATATCAGTGAATCCTTACTGCCATTAGATGCCATTTCATGATGTTACAAATTACTAGTAAATTCCCTAAAACAATATTAATGTTTTAAAAAACAAGAACACCAGATAAACAAGAACCAATCCACAACAAATCACTACTTAATTTTCTAAAATTATATGGATAACTTATTAACTTCAAATGGGATGTGTGAACAATCTAAGGCACCTGATAAAGAATAGAATTATAAAAGGGGATGATGTTTGAAGGAGGTGACCAATAAAATTGTTTTATGGAAGCGTATCTTCTATTTCAAAGTGCCAAAAGACATGGCCTGCTGGACTCAAGCTAAGAATTGATAAATACTTTAATATGGATTTTGGAATCATAGGAAAGCAACAACCTATCATTTGTTTTTGTTTGTTTGCTTGGCTCAAAGGATCAGAAATGGGGAGAGTTTGAGATAAAATGCATTCCATTATATAGAACCTTGAATTTCAACGAAAACTCCTTTCAAATTCAGCACCTAACAGCTTGTCTCCATTTGCTGTCACTCTAGATCAGAAAAACCCACACTTTTTTTTTCTTTCCTGTCCCCCTTCACAGTTACACTTGAGCTCTCTGACTGAAAAGATCTGGAACAGATTAAAAGTCGGGCCACAAAATAAAAAGCTTTGGCATGTTGTCAAGCCTGTCTGGAATATACATATACAGTGGGCCCAAAGTGAGAAACTAAGGACAATAAGAGAATTTTATGAAACTTTTTTGGGCACATCTAATTGTATGCCTGTGTATACATATGTTAGATGTGGGGAGTTTGTTTTTCAGTACTTTTCTCCCCTAAAACAAAAGACCAGACTGTGTTTCTAATCAATGGATCTACAAGTTGCTTTATTTCACTGTTTTAACTGAAAACATTTCCTTAAAAAAAAAAAATAAAACTGTGTTCTAATTCCTGACCCCCTGCAGTTAGTTAGTTGATCATCATCTTCATCATATTAGGCTTGGGGGAAGAGGACAGGCATAGCAACACATTTTTAAATTTTCCAAACATGGACAAGTTAAATTATTTTCATTAAAGATGTTCTAAGGAAACATGGCTGTTATCTTTCCAGTCCCTACAAGTGGAAACCTTTATTAAATTCTCTATCTTACTTGGTTTCCTGTTTCAACCACAAAGGGGTTACTCAAGTATTTCAAGTATTAAATATAATCTGATGTTGCAAATTATTAGCATGACATATTACTTTTTCAGCACCCAAACAGGTCTGAAGCTCAAAAGGACAATATTTAAGTCAAACTGGATTATCTGTCAAAATGATCTCTGTCCTGACTCCAACTTTGACTTTACTTGAATAGGGGGGTTTAAATCAGACCAGAAAGCTGACGAGTCAGTCAGTTTGGGGCAAACCCAAATCCTAGTTGTTTTTTTAAGGTATACATAAAGACATAGAAGAATTGTTCACAAATGTCCCTGTCAACCATCAAGGAAATTATTTTTCCTCACCAGCTCTGGGTAGTTTTTCTTTTTCAACCCCACCTCTCTCCTGGGTTATGTTTTGATGGCAATCACATAGTTAATTCCTCTTTCCCGTAAGGGCCCAGCAGTTGTTGTTAGGTCAACCCCTGTAAAGCTTCAAAGGCTCCGCATCCCCTCAGTCTGACCTACTCAGTGATCTGCACACTGTTTTCATTTAGCTGCATCCAGTCCAAGACGAAAGCTTCAAAACCACAATAATCTGCTTCTTTTCAGATTCATTTTTCCATGGCTTTGGAAAAATACCTCAGAAACCCAACTAAAGAAACTGAAAACAGTGAGAAAAAAAAAAAGGCACCAAAGAAGATGTATACCCTTATCAAAACCTGCACATTTGGAGGGGAGAGTTTCCTTTGTGCAAATGGTGATTTAGCCATATGATTTGGAGGGGAATATGGCTTTCCTTTTTTGTTTCCTAGATAAAAAATAAACAAAGAAAATTTTTACTTTAAAACAAAACAAAAAATAGCCAAAAGAAGGGAGAAAAGGGAAAACTACTTGCCATGGACCCTCTCCAGGGTAAAGCAGTCCCCCACCCCCACCCAATGGGAAACACTAAAGAACCAGACACGGGATGGTACTCACTGCTCACAAAGTAAAGCATAAGCAGACACGGGTCACAGACAAAAGCCGGTATCCCAGGTTTTAGATGTAGCATGACAGCTTGATTATTATTGAGGCTCAAAAGATCATTTTAAACAAGATCAGGGTATCTTCCCCAAATGTGAAAGGAACAGTGATGATTCTGGTTAGTTAGCCACAACAACATTCCTCCACCCTCATCCCAAGGGGCCTAGATTAAAACACTGATTTAAATCTGAATTTCTCAAGTTTAAAGTGAGAAGTAGAAAAATAGTACTGGGAAAAGTTAGATGGTCAAAGTAATTTTTAATACTAAGAAGCAATGCAATTTTATTAAAATGTACCTTCCCAATTTCATATACAAAAAAATAGTAATCAAAAAGATCTAAAAGGGTTTTGAGATGAACCTTTACCAAAACGAGGGTCAAGCCTTGGGTCTAGCCAAGAGGTGGTCTTGTTCTTATGGTTTATATAGTAAATTTCTCCATCCTGAGTCATGGCTTGTTCCCATCCATCAGGAAGTGGACCTATAATACAGAAAAAAAATCATGTTTGGTTTTCATTTGGTGCAGCTAAAAAAAGGGGGGGCGGGATGCTAATTTAAAAATAAAAGACACTTTGACATGAAACAGTTCAGTAAAACAGATTAAAGCATTTGTTCAGAGAAGAAAGGTAAATCAATATACCCGTTCTTCTCCACTAAAAAGAAAAACACTATCAAATAAAACTGACATCCCAAAGACACATTGTTTTTTTAAAAGTCAGATTTTCAAAAATTCTTTTGAAAGTCATGACCAAAATAGTTATTATTACTGTTAATTCAAGGCACAGAAGTGCTGTGGCTCAAGGACTACCCCCAAATCAGTTTGGTGACAATACCTTCCACGGGACTTGAACTTTCTTTAATAAGGAATATATGCAAGTGTTTTTAGAAAACCTTAAATATCCTAAGCATTCTATTTAATACAGCACACTTTGCTAACATTGCCAAGTTCCACTTATTTCCTTTATGTATATAACTGGATTACACCAAGAAAACTATAACAGAGAAAACTATAGTTCAAAAAAAGAGCTTATTTAACAGTCCAGAAATTGCTAGGAGGTAGGGCTCTCTTCTAAACTGAGTCTAACAGCCATGTAATATTGAGGCAGGTGTGGAAGCTGGAAATAAAGCTGGTGGAAGGCAAATTTCTCAGGAAAAAAGAGGGACAAGATACCATTTCAAAGTTACGGAATGAGAAAACAACTTATCAGAGATATAACTAAAGAATATAGTATGTCTAACAAGATTTTTCTATTTTTATGAGATAAAGAAGTGAGATAACTGCTTTTGGAAGGTAAGAACAATGAAAAGAGAGGCTTAGAATAAATTCCTAAATTCAAGCATATTTTCTCCTCACCCCATTGCACTTCCCTTCTCACTCCCACACCAGGGTTTAGGAAAGACAAGTATCAATTGGAAAAAGAGTTTGAACACATGCCTAAAATCCGTCCATCTGTGGACTAAGATAAATCGATTACTTATTGTGTGCAAATCACTGTTCTAAGTATATTACGTACATTACTGCATTTAATCCTTATACCAACCAATGATGTAGTCAGTGGTATTCTCTCCATTTTAATGAAAAAATTAAGGCACCGAATGGTTAAGTCTGGTATAAAGATCTGGTTAAGTCAGGTGTAAGATCACAAAACCTAGTTAGTGTCAGAGATAATACCTAAACCCAAACAGCCTAATCCCTGAGCCATTGCTTTTTACAACTATACCACTTAGTTCCCACATCAGACCAGAGATTAAGTATGACTCCTATACAAAAATGGAACAAATTCTTTCTTTCTATATTCGTATTCTTAAGCCAATTTCATGGGTGATGCTCAGCCAGTACTCAACAAAGTTCTATGAGACCCAAAGCTCTAATTCTAGGCCAGTTTTATTTGTACCAAGAACGGACCAATTTGCTACTGTACTGTCAAAGGTCTGCTTTGATCTCTCTCACACACACTCACACACACACACACACACACACACACACACACACACACTTACACAACATCCTCTTAGGAAATGCAGACACATAAAACTGGAGTGCTCTCTATGCCCACAGAGGCCATAGTGGGGGCACCCCCCCTCCACCTGCTGCTTCAGTTTTGGATATACACAATGCTAACCATGTCCAGAAATGAAATTTGCTATACACATCCCAAGTTTACTGAAAGGTGAATGGGAAGCAAACTTGTTTAACACATATAAATCAGTCACTTTTCTTGGTACTATTCACTATCTCTTTGGGCCCCAGGAGGAAGACAGAACTCCAACAACTGAAAGCTAATGATTTGTTTCTAACTTTAATTATAAAGATGGCTCAATTAAAAAAATTTTTTTTAAAAACAAGCAACTAGATTAAAAAATTCTAAGTTCCTAAGATATATGACTTAAAGGTGATGGTGAGGGCAGGCCACGGTGGCTCAGCAGGCAAGAACACTTGCCTGCGGACTTCCGGAGAAGATGGCGGCTTAGTAAGACCTGCGGATCTTAGTTTCTTCTCCAGGACAGCTACTAGGGGAGTAGAAACGATACAGAACAGCTCCCAAAGCCACAACAGAAATAAAAAAGACAGCGTACCCCATCCTGGAACGGCTGGCTGGCTGAGAGAAGCCGCTCGGGTGAGATCGCCGAGGCGCGCGGGCTTAACCGGGAGGGCGGCAAGCGGCCGGAGTCACTCCCTTCCCCCTTCCCGGGCCGGCTGGGAGAATTGGAGAGGCGGTCCCCTGAAACCGCGGCGGCTGGTGCCCACACCACGCGCGGCCCCCCAGACCAACTGAGAGAATTGGATCGGAAACCCCCAGGCCGCGGAGAACGGTGACGGGTGGGGGAGGCCCCTTCCAAACCTGTGACTCCCCGGGAACGTGCACTCTCCCGGGTGGGCCGCTGCCGCTGGCGCCCTCCCGCCACGCTTATCGCCCCGGGCCGACTAGGAAATTCGGACGGGCGCTTTCCTGGGCTGCGGCGGCCAACAACCCTTCCCGCGTTCGGACCCCGGGCCGGCTCGCACTCTTCCAAGCCGCTCTGGCTAGCGAACCTCCCGGACGGCGAGAGTTTTGCAAAGTTAAAGGTCCCACAGCACCTTTTACTGGTGGGACCCACAGAAAAACGTGTGCCACGAGCGCTACCTACTGGGCAGGATAAGAAAAACAGAACCCAGAGATTTCACAGAAAAATCTCCCAAACTTTTGGATCCAATACCCAGGGAAATCTGTCTAAATGCGCAAACGCCAACAGAAGATAACGGATCACGCTCAAATAACTGAAAATATGGCCCAGTCAAAGGAACAAACCAATAGTTCAAATGAGATACAGGAGCTGAGACAACTAATGCTGAATATACGAACAGAAATGGAAAACCTCTTCAAAAACGAAATCGATAAATTGAGGGAGGACATGAAGAAGACATGGGCTGAACATAAAGAAGAAATAGAAAAACTGAAAAAACAAATCACAGAACTTACGGAAGTGAAGGACAAAGTAGAAAAGATAGAAAAAACAATGGATACCTACAATGATAGATTCAAAGAGACAGAAGATAGAATTAGTGATTTGGAGGATGGAACATCTGAATTCCAAAAACAAACAGAAACTATCGGGAAAAGAATGGAAAAATTTGAACAGGGTATCAGGGAACTCAAGGACAATATGAAGCGCACAAATATACGTGTTGTGGGTGTCCCAGAAGGAGAAGAGAAGGGAAAAGGAGGAGAAAAACTAATGGAACAAATTATCACTGAAAATTTCCCAACTCTTATGAAAGACCTAAAATTACAGATCCAAGAAGTGCAGCGCACCCCAAAGAGATTAGACCCAAATAGGCGTTCTCCAAGACACTTACTAGTTAGAATGTCAGAGGTCAAAGAGAAAGAGAGGATCTTGAAAGCAGCAAGAGAAAAACAACCCATCACATACAAGGGAAACCCAATAAGACTATGTGTAGATTTCTCAGCAGAAACCATGGAGGCTAGAAGACAGTGGGATGATATATTTAAATTACTAAAAGAGAAAAACTGCCAACCAAGACTCCTATATCCAGCAAAATTGTCCTTCAAAAATGAGGGAGAAATTAAAACATTCTCAGACAAAAAGTCACTGAGAGAATTTGTGACCAAGAGACCAGCTCTGCAAGAAATACTAATGGGAGCACTAGAGTCAGAACCGAAAAGACAGAAGAGAGAGGTATGGAGAAGAGTGTAGAAAGAAGGAAAGTCAGATATGATATATATAATACAAAAGGCAAAATGGTAGAGGAAAATATTATCCAAACAGTAATAACACTAAATGCTAATGGACTGAATTCCCCAATCAAAAGACATAGATTGGCAGAATGGATTAAAAAACAGGATCCTTCTATATGCTGTCTACAGGAAACACATCTTAGACCCAAAGATAAACATAGGTTGAAAGTGAAAGGTTGGGAAAAGATATTTCATGCAAATAACAACCAGAAAAGAGCAGGAGTGGCTATACTAATATCCAACAAATTAGACTTCAAAGGTAAAACAGTTAAAAGAGACAAAGAAGGACACTATCTACTAATAAAAGGAACAATTAGACAAGAAGACATAACAATCATAAATATTTACGCACTGAACCAGAATGCCCCAAAATATGTGAGGAATACACTGCAAACACTGAAAAGGGAAATAGACACAAATACCATAATAGTTGGAGGCTTCAATTCCCCACTCTCATCAATGGACAGAACATCTAGACAGAGGACCAATAAAGAAATAGAGAATCTGAATATTACTATAAATGAGCTAGACTTAACAGACATTTATAGGACATTACACCCCACAACAGCAGGATACACCTTTTTCTCAAGTGCTCAAGGATCATTCTCAAAGATAGACCATATGCTGGGTCACAAAGCAAGTCTTAACAAATTTAAAAAGATTGAAATCATACACAACACTTTCTTGGATCATAAAGGAATGAAGTTGGAAATCAATAAAAGGTGGAGTGCCAGAAAATTCACAATTACGTGGAGGCTCAACAACACACTCTTAAACAACCAGTGGGTCAAAGAAGAAATTGCAAGAGAAATTAGTAAATACCTCGAGGTGAATGAAAATGAAAACACAACATATCAAAACTTATGGGACGCAGCAAAGGCAGTGCTAAGAGGGAAATTTATTGCCCTAAATGCCTATATCAGAAAAGAAGAAAAGGCAAAAATGCAGGAATTAACTGTTCACTTGGAAGAACTGGAGAAAGAACAGCAAACTAATCCCAAAGCAAGCAAAAGGAAAGAAATAACAAAGATCAGAGCAGAAATAAATGAAATTGAAAACATGAAAAAAATAGAGAAAATCAATAAGACCAGAAGTTGTTCTATGAGAAAATCAATAAGATTGATGGGCCCTTATCAAGATTGACAAAAAGAAGGAGAGGATGCAAATAAATAAGATCAGAAACGGAAGAGGAGACATAACTACTGACCTCACAGAAATAAAGGAGGTAATAACAGGATACTATGAACAACTTTACGCTAATAAATACAACAATTTAGATGAAATGGACGGGTTCCTGGAAAGACATGAACAACCAACTTTGACTCAAGAAGAAATAGATGACCTCAACAAACCAATCACAAGTAAAGAAATTGAATTAGTCATTCAAAAGCTTCCTAAAAAGAAAAATCCAGGACCAGATGGCTTCACATGTGAATTCTACCAAACGTTCCAGAAAGAATTAGTACCAATTCTCCTCAAACTCTTCAAAAAAATCGAATTGGAGGGAAAACTACCTAATTCATTCTATGAAGCGAACATCACCCTCATACCAAAACCAGGAAAAGATATTACAAAAAAAGAAAACTACAGGCCAATCTCTCTAATGAATATAGATGCAAAAATCCTCAATAAAATTCTAGCAAATCGTATCCAACAACACATTAAAAGAATTATACATCATGACCTAGTAGGATTCATCCCAGGTATGCAAGGATGGTTCAACATAAGAAAATCAATTAATGTAATACACCATATCAACAAATCAAAGCAGAAAAATCACATGATCATCTCAATTGATGCAGAGAAGGCATTTTGACAAGATTCAACATCCTTTCCTGTTGAAAACACTTCAAAGGATAGGAATACAAGGGAACTTCCTTAAAATGATAGAGGGAATATATGAAAAACCCACAGCTAATATCATCCTCAATGGGGAAAAATCGAAAACTTTCCCCCTAAGATCAGGAACAAGACAAGGATGTCCACTATCACCACTATTATTCAACATTGTGTTGGAGGTTCTAGCCAGAGCAATTAGACAAGAAAAAGAAATACAAGGCATCAAAATTGGAAAGGAAGAAGTAAAACTATCACTGTTTGCAGACGATATGATACTATACGTCGAAAACCAGGAAAAATCCACAACAAAACTACTAGAGCTAATAAATGAGTACAGCAAAGTAGCAGGTTACAAGATCAACATTCAAAAATCTGTAGCATTCCTATACACTAGCAATGAACAAGCTGAGGGGGAAATCAAGAAACAATCCCATTTACAATCGCAACTCAAAGAATAAAATACCTAGGAATAAATTTAACTAAAGAGACAAAAAACCTATATAAAGAAAACTACAAAAAACTGTTAAAAGAAATCACAGAAGACCTAAATAGATGGAAGGGCATACCATGTTCATGGATTGGAAGACTAAATATAGTTAAGATGTCAATCCTACCTAAATTGATTTACAGATTCAATGCAATACCAATCAAAATCCCAACAACTTATTTTTCAGAAATAGAAAAACCAATAAGCAAATTTATCTGGAAGGGCAGGGTGCCCCGAATTGCTAAAAACATCTTGAGGAAAAAAAAACGAAGCTGGAGGTCTCGCGCTGCCTGACTTTAAGGCATATTATGAAGCCACAGTGGTCAAAACAGCATGGTATTGGCATAAAGATAGATATATCGACCAATGGAATCGAATAGAGTGCTCAGATATAGACCCTCTCATCTATAGACATTTGATCTTTGATAAGGCAGTCAAGCCAACTCACCTGGGACAGAACAGTCTCTTCAATAAATGGTGCCTAGAGAACTGGATATCCATATGCAAAAGAATGAAAGAAGACCCATCTCTCACACCCTATACAAAAGTTAACTCAAAATGGATCAAAGATCTAAACATTAGGTCTAAGACCATAAAACAGTTAGAGGAAAATGTTGGGAGATATCTTATGGATCTTACAACTGGAGGCGGTTTTATGGACCTTAAACCTAAAGCAAGAGCACTGAAGAAGGAAATAAATAAATGGGAGCTCCTCAAAATTAAACACTTTTGTGCATCAAAAAACTTCATCAAGAAAGTAGAAAGACAGCCTTCACAATGGGAGACAATATTTGGAAATGATATATCAGATAAAGGTCTAGTATCCAGAATTTATAAAGAGATTGTTCATCTCAACAACAAAAAGACAGCCAACCCAATTACAAAATGGGAAAAAGACTTGAACAGACACCTATCAGAAGAGGAAATACAAATGGCCAAAAGGCACATGAAGAGATGCTCAATGTCCCTGGCCATTAGAGAAATGCAAATCAAAACCACAATGAGATATCATCTCACACCCACCAGAATGGCCATTATCAACAAAACAGAAAATGACAAGTGCTGGAGAGGATGCGGAGAAAGAGGCACACTTATCCACTGTTGGTGGGAATGTCAAATGGTGCAACCACTGTGGAAGGCAGTTTGGCAGTTCCTCAAAAAGCTGAATATAGAATTGCCATATGACCCAGCAATACCATTGCTGGGAATCTACTCAAAGGACTTAAGGGCAAAGACACAAACGGACATTTGCACACCAATGTTTATAGCAGCGTTATTTACAATTGCAAAGAGATGCAAACAGCCGAAATCTCCATCAACAGAAGAGTGGCTAAACAAACTGTGGTATATACATACGATGGAATACTATGCAGCTTTAAGACAGGATAAACTTATGAAGCATGTAATAACATAGATGGACCTAGAGAACATTATACTGAGTGAGTCTAGTCAAAAACTAAAGGACAAATACTGTATGGTCCCACTGATGTGAACAGACATTCGAGAATAAATTTGGAATATGTCATTGGTAACAGAGTCCAGCAGGAGGTAGAAACAGGGTAAGATAATGGGCAATTGGAGTTGAAGGGATACAGACGGTGTAACAGGACTAGATACAAAAACTCAAAAATGGACAGCACAATAATACCTAATTGTAAAGTAATCATGTTAAAACACTGAATGAAGCTGCATCTGAGCTATAGGTTTTTGTTTTGTTTTGTTTTGTTTTGTTTTATTTTACTATTATTACTTTTATTTTTTTCTATATATTAACATTCTATATCTTTTTCGGTTATGTTGCTAGTTCTTCTAAACCGATGCAAATGTACTAAGTAATGATGATCATGCATCTATGTGATGATGTTAAGAATTACTGATTGCATATGTAGAATGGTATGATTTCTAAATGTTGGGTTAATTTCCTTTTTTCCGTTAATTAAAAAAAAAAAGAGAGAGAAGGGGTAATTGGAGCTGAAGGGATACAGATTTTACAACGGGACTGGATATAAAAACTCAGAAATGGACAGCAGAATACTACCCAATTGTAATGCAATTATGTTAAAACACTGAATGAAGCTGCATGTGAGGTATAGGTTTTTTGTTTTTTTTTTTTTCTTTCTATTATTGTTTTAATTCTTATTCTGTTGTCTTTTTATTTCTTTTTCTAAATCGATGCAAATGTACTAAGAAATGATGAATATGCAACTATGTGATGTTATTAAGAATTACTGATTGTACATGTAGAATGGAATGATTTCTAATTGTTTTGTTAATTCCTTTTTTTAATTAAAAAAAAAAAAAAAAAAAAAAGAACACTTGCCTGCCATGCCAGAGGACCTGGGTTCAATTCCCGGTGCCTGCCCATGTATTTAAAAAAAGATGATGGTGAATAAGCCAACACCAATTACAGGTGTTACAATTCAACAACTCTGAGACTTTATTATTAGCCTCCAACTTCTGGACAACTCATAATGGGCAGTAAACATTTTTATCCCAATTCACTTTAGTCTAAGACATGGAAATGATGTAGGGGCTTTTGAAGGCAGGGCTATCATGCCTGACCACCACACCAATCCTTTGAGGAAGAAAAGAAAGACATGTACAAATAGGTCCTGTATCAAAGTAAAGAGAAAGAGACCAGCATTTTAATGAGATATTAGAAGGATAGGGAAATTTGATTTAGGATAGTAAAAGAGAGTATTAAGTAATTCATAAATTAGAATTACTTATCCTTGGGGAAAATAAACTTTTATGTAGGATTTACTACTACTGGTTGATTATTAAGTTATCTAAGTATAGCAAACAGTAACGTTCTGCAATATTTTAAAAACATAAAACTCCGTGTCATAATACAGAATCTGATGTGATATGAACTTCCTGCTCTTGTCTAAGGACCCTCTGACATTAGTAATGACTAACTAAAACCCTTTGCAATATCTAATTAAACAAGAAAGTCTTGATTAACTATGCCACAAATTAGACGGTCAACCTCTCCCTATGTCCCACAATTTAGGAATTAAAGAAGTTATCCAGGACACCAAAAGTTTACTATACACACCCTGATGAGTGGTTCAAAGTACAATATAAGACTATCAAAAAGCAATTTAAGAGGAGTAAGTGGAAAAGTAGATTCAAATATCTTTTAAAGGAATCTAATTCTAAAATTCTGATCCATTTGGTATGGAAATTCTGGCCTCTTGATTATTTATAATTAATCACAAATTGTGCTTATTATATGCAAGGCACTGTTCTAAGTTCTTTATAAACATTAATTCACTCAACAATCCTATAACATAGGTAGTAGTATTATCCCCATTTTACAGATGTGGAAACTAATACACAGAAAAGTTACTCAGCTTGCCCAAGAACTAGGGTCCAAGCCAAGAAAATCTAGTTTTCCAAAACTCATGCTTTTAATTTTAAGTATTATATGCCAAATATAACAAACAATAATCAAAAGTTTTTGTTTTGTTTTGTTTTTAATTTTCCTTTCCTTGGAATTCCATGAAATCCCATGACTTCAGTAGTATTCATGTAGATGACTCCAACACTCTCCATGCTTCTCTCAGAGTCAACAGTAGTCTCTTCTCCGCCACCTGCACACTGGCACCTCACAAAACATGCTGAGCGGTTTTCATTTTAAAATATTATTTGGAGCGGCCTCCGCCACCGCCGCCAACGGGGCTGTCCCTGTAGCTCCCGATGGAGCTTGAGGTTGTAGAGCCGCCGCAGAGCTCTGCCCCGGCAAGACGAGGCGCCTCAGTCGCCGAGACGTGCCGTCGCGGGGCTCCCGGGAGCGGCCCTTAGCGACCCCACCCGGGCCCCCTCAGCTTACAAAACACTACACAGAAAAATAATGATCTGCTAGACTGTGCATCCAGCTTCCAAAATGCCTGTGCAGGCAGCTCAATGGACAGAATTTCTGTCCTGTCCAATCTGCTATAATGAATTTGATGAGAATGTGCACAAACCCATCAGTTTAGGTTGTTCACACACTGTTTGCAAGACCTGCTTGAATAAACTTCACCGAAAAGTTTGTCCTTTTGATCAGACTGCCATCAACACAGATATTGATGTGCTTCCTGTCAACTTTGCACTTCTCCAGTTAGTTGGAGCCCAGGTACCAGATCATCAGTCACCAGGTACCAGATCATCAGTCAATAAAATTAAGTAATCTAGGTGAGAACAAACACTATGAGGTTGCAAAGAAATGCGTTGAGGATTTGGCACTCTACTTAAAACCACTAAGTGGAGGAAAAGGTGTAGCTAGTTTGAACCAGAGTGCACTGAGCCGTCCAATGCAAAGGAAGCTGGTGACACTTGTAAACTGTCAACTGGTGGAGGAAGAAGGTCGTGTAAGAGCCATGAGAGCAGCCCGTTCACTTGGAGAAAGAACTGTTACAGAACTAATATTACAGCACCAGAACCCTCAGCAATTGTCTGCTAATCTGTGGGCTGCTGTTAGGGCTCGAGGATGCCAGTTTCTAGGGCCAGGTAACAACTAATATTACAGTGACTGTCTGCCTTTGTTATTGTCTGTCAGGACCTGAGAGTGCCAATTTCTAGAGCTAGGTAAGAATTTTCAGACTCAACCCATCTTCTTCATTTATACTTACAAATTTTGGCATAATTAGAGATAAACTAGTTTTTGTTAATCATAATCTGTATAATAGATACTGCTTCAGTGTTTTTAGAACAAATTTCTCAATTAATCCTCAACGGCCTTCAAATAGTTGTTGACCAGCTCCAATTTTACAAATTAGAAACTGAGTCAGAGGGGCCCAAGATTACCAGATAGTAAAGGAAAGGTGAACATTTTTTTGGTCAGAAAAAATTTTTTAACCTCTTGATTTTTTAAAAACTTAAAATATTCTAAAGAAAGTAAAAATTATCAGGAGAAAATTTGTGTGTGTGTGTGTGTGGTTAAGTGCTATGTTCCGTTTTAAATATCTTTACCTATTCCAAATTATGAAGTATTTTCCTGTGTTATCTTCTAGGAGTTTTATTGTTTTACCTTTCTCATTTAGAATTACAGTCCAGGTAGAATTTAATTTTGTAAGGGAAGCCTTTTTAATTAGTGTCATTGGGCAGCTAGATAGTCATGTGGAAAAATATAAAATTGGATATATTCCTTATACTGTATAGCTATATAAATTCCAAATGGGTCAGAAATACTTACGATTAAAAATAATAAAATATGCTAGTAAAAAATAAATAAATAAATATTATTTGCATTTCCCTGAAATGAAACGTTCGTGTAGACTTTCACATTTCCATGACTAAATTTTTAGCAATAGCCTACAAATTGGTCTTAATCTACTCTAATATTAACCACAAGATCATCTTGCTTCATCTTCTTTGAGGAAATAACTCTCTGAATCAGGGCTTTCCGTGGTTCTCAAAAACCCAGAGGAGAAGCTGTTAAATCTTTAGTGCATTACTCAAGGTCTTTATAATCATACCACGTAGCATCACAGTGATCCTGAAAACAACCAGTACTCTAGGTGCAACCTACGTCTTCAAGATCATTTCCCCCCCTCTCCTAACTCAGTCTACTTTCAGTCCCTCAGATTTGTTCTCCCCTTCCCTGTCCAGGACTCTCATAGGTGCAGTGCTTCTTACAGCAACTTTTCTCCCCACTTTCTTTGCTTGGCTAACTCCTATTCATCCCTCCTCAATTTGAATGCCATTTGCTCACAAGGGAAATTCCACTGTATTCTCACACTACGCTTGTGAAGCTATTCTCAATTCTGTCCCATTAGAAGAATCTTTCCCACCTATAAACTGAAATTGCACTTTTTTTTTACTTTCCTGGGTACTTATTGCATATTGTCTTGTATTTGCTCTTTTACACTGAATTTAACTATAGTCCATGTGGTACTGAGAAGAATTCATCATTCTACCCTAGAATATAGAAAAAGAGTTGAGAGAAAGAGAGACACATAGTCAGACTGACCCATAGACAAATCCACTGCAGAACAGAGAGGCCACCATGTGTCTTGCCATGTGACACACTAAGGACCAAGGATTCTGGCAGCCAGCCCCACAATGCCAGAGTCTTGATTTGCACTTTTCCTTACCTCAAAACCATGAGCAAATAAATCCCCATTGTTTAAAATGAACCACTGGATGGTATTTGCCTGAGCAGCTTCAGGAAACCAAAACAGGGGCTAGGGGTGGGAGGGGTGGTATATTTGATTTTGCCAAGTTGCTCAGGACAAAGATGACATTTATTGGAATCCACCACCAGGCTAGTTTGTGATACTTTGGTTTGCACACTTGAATTTGGGGGTTTTCAAAACACACTAGAACTGAGGGTACACAGGTGGTTCAGTGGTAGAATGCTTGCCTTCCATGCGGGAGACCTGGGTTCAATTCCCAGCCTGTGCACCAAAAAAAAAAAAAAACTAGAATTAAAATATATGCCTCTCATTTTTCTGCAGTTTTATTTCCAAAGGAAATCTATCAACATAAACACCTTCAATTCATGTTTGAACCTTATAAACCTAAACAATCCCTAAATAAATTCTCTCCATACTACCAAAATTTTTAAGTAGACACAATGGAAAAGTTTGTCATGTGCAAACTTAAATATTTTATCACTAAGTTTTATGCGATTTCACTAAGCCAAACATAGGGCAAGTGTGTATATACAAAGCAGTCTTAAGTGTTCAAGGAACATGATGTATACAACTAGTGTTTAGAAAATGCATTGATAAATACACAGACAGATGAACAGACAGATAAGCAAAGTAAACCTCTGATATTTCTCTGGTCTTAAGTTTAAACCATTCTAGAATCTTCTATCTGAAGCAACAGTATCAATATCACCTGGAAACACATTAAACACATGCAGTGTCAGGCTCCACTCCAGATCTACTTAATCAGAGTCTGCATTTTAACAAAGCCCCAGGCAATTTCTCCAGACATTACCAATTGAAAACATGAAAGACATTATTAATCTCATCACTTGTTTTATTAAACTTGGATCCAATATTTGTAAGTTTTGCATACTCGAGCAAAAATTCCTTACCGGCTTGATTCTCACTCTCCTCATCTATAAAATGGAGATGGGCCCTCTCTCAATGGATTGTTGAGAGGATTAATGGAGAAAGTGCTTTAACATGTCAGTTCCCCTCCCCCCTTTCCAGGAATAGTTCTATCATTTCGTTCCAATAACATCTTTAACTTATCAAGGAAAATACACACAAAGGGGCAAGCTTAAATATGAGATGAGAAATTTGGGTCTAAAAGATAAATGATCAGACGATAAAAATAGGGAAAGCATTTTATGGAAAGTCCATTAAGACTCCCCTGGGTTACTGCATCTGCTTAACTGACTTCCTACTTCCCATCCATAGCCACACAGCAGTCCGTGTGATATTTCAAATTACTTAGATCATGCCACCCCCCTCTTCAAAACCTAAAAGGCCCTATATAATATGGTTTTCCCTGCATACTCTCTCCCTAGTGCTGTTCCAGCTGCAGAAGCCCCCTTCTAGTTCCTCAAACATGCCTCAGGGCCTTTGAGCTAGCTGCCTGCAATGCATGGAACATTCTTTCCCTTTTCCCAAGATACTCACCCGGCTCTCACCCCCACATCATTCAGTTTCCAATCAAAGGACTTCAGTCACAGAGGCCTGCACTGGAAAGGAATCCAAAATAACCCCTCCCCACAATCCCGAGCCAATCATTCTCTAACCCTTAACGGTTTTATCTTTCTTCTCTGCATTTTTAGTTATCTTTATATTGCATATTTCTTTATATTCTGTATTTTCCTCATCTAGAATGGTGCCTGGCACACAGTAAATACTCAGTATTTGTTGAGGGAATGATGAACTGGTGCCTTAAAGAAGTCTCTCTCCTCCTCCACCTTCCCTGCCGATTCACAAGCTCTTACTCTCTCGGCTTCCTTGGCATTCAGTGCATACCTCTTCCATCATCATTTCTTTCATGGTATGGAAAAAGTTTGTCTTGATTCTCCAATGGCCACCCCAGGGCCTAATATAAGATAGGTCATTTGATATTTGTTGAATGATTTAGGAACCGAAAAATACAGTTGTTTCAAGGAAAAACTATGACATTTTGTTAAAAATCATTTTTTTGTTTCTCATGTTACAGCTGGATGAATACACCAAGTATAAACTCAGAAAACTTTCTAATACGCAATGCATGCTTCAGACTTTCTTCAGTGCAACTGAGTCTTCTTTCATTCGATGAAATAGCTTAGAGTGTTAGTAAATTTATTTACAATTGATTAGCTTTCAAAAAATTTTACTGAAGCAAAAACACCTAACTTCTTTAGACTCCAGACTACTTAAACAAAGCAATCCCATTTTATTTTCTCTTACAGTCTCCTTGCCTTATAACATCAAAAAAAAGTATTATTTTAGAAAACTCTGACAATTGTTGTGGGATTTATGTTTCACTCATACGCTCTATATATGGTAGTCTATGGATGTCATTTTTAGAGATTTAGCATCTCAATCTTTCACACAAATATTCCTCCTATGAGTCATAAAATTATTGCAGCAATTGAGTATCAGAAGGATTTAGAAATCAGTGGGAAAGACAAAAATAATACTCCAGCACTTACTAAGAGAAGCCATAAAACGACATTTGCTTTGGTTCTTAAATGTAAAAATTAAGTCTCTCATTCTCCCTACCCAAAGCTGAGCATTCTCCCCAAATCTACAAATAATCATTGAAGAAATGTTGAACATGGACACTTTTATTTTTTAAGCTGCTATCTAATAACTAATTTTACTGAAAGAGCTGGTGCAATGATACTCAAGTATCTAAAATTTTTTTCTTTATATTCATTAATAATATCCTCTTAGTCCAAATTAGTCTATTGGTTAAAATAGCGGAAATAAATTTAATCCTTTTCTTCTATTTTACTAAGTTCACTGTATACCCTAAAATTCTAGTAAGTTTCAAAATTCAAAAAAAAAAAACTTTACTTTCCCAAACAATTACTTCAGTTACTACTACTAATAGATTTTTAAAAATATTTATTATTTGTGCTAAGATCAAGTGAAATCAACAATCTTGAATTTTATATCTCTTCCTACTTTAGAAGATAACTTTCTAAAATAAAACAGAGAGGACAGAAAGGTATTGGCTTATCTGAAATAACTAGTATATAACTAAAGAAGTTTCAAATCTTTCAGTTTGAGAATCACAATAAAATAAATATAGCATGACAAAAAGAAAACACTGATTTGAAACTACTGAAAAACAAAGTAACACTATATACACCTCAACATGACTAATTTTGACTTCTTCAATAAAGGAATAAAGAAATACTTCATATCAGTGGCACTGAGAGTTCGAATAGAGTCTAGAGGGCTACTCTGGAGGTTGCTCTTATGCAAGCTTTCGTTAGACATTGCTACCTATAATAAATTGCCAAACCACAACAGGACCATTCCAGCCAATCCTAAAGAACACCTAGGGCAATATATAAGATTCCACAAGGGTTCCATGTACCAGAGTAACTTTCTAGAAACCTACAACCTCCAGATGGGTCCCTGGACCAGATAAATCCTGAAACCTAGCGGGCCCAGCTTCTCCAGAACATCAGATAGTTCCATCTCCCTACCCCATATTAGTGGCAGCCCCTTCTAACATGAGAAAGTTAGAATGGGCATAGCCCAAGCACCCCTAAAGAGAGGGGTAGAAAGATCAAAGGTGATGGTAGAGTCATACAGAGAAGATAGGATTCAACAAATGAATATGATTGCTGATATATGTTTTATATATATATATATATATATATATATATATATGTTATTTTTCACAAAAAAGTAAATAAAAAGCTGTTGGATGATGATAAAAAAATATTTATGCCTTCTAGCCTTCTATATTATAGAGCAGCTAGAAGGAAAAATCTGAGAGGATCATATGGTAGCTCATGACAAACTCTGGGATCTGTCCTGTAACTACTTGTTGAAGAGTGCTTTGAAAACTATTGCTTTTTTATTTCTTTGTTTTGCATATATGTTATATTATACAATAAAAGAAGTTAAAAAAAATATTTTAAATGGTATATATTAAACACGCCAATATTAACATATGAAAACATGCCCCAATTTCAAAATGACTACATTAAAAGTCTTTTGTTGCTTATTTTAGAAGCCCAGATGGCTGGGCTCATAACCCAAACAAAAGCCATTTTTCTCAGCCAACATCCATTGTTCTGTCTGCTACATGATGCTGCCTTTCCCAGGTACTCTGAGTTTAAAAACTATTTTACAAATTTTTTTACGTTAATCACGACTGAAACCAGTTATCATAAACAGAGATTCCCCATGAAGAAAGAGTGAAAGGCTCTCACCATTAGAATAAAAGAGGCCAATAGCTGCCCTGACAAGGGCTGTTGAATGCTTGACCATGCAACAAAGTTGAGAAACTATTAAGATGAAAAAATGCTAGCATGGAGCATCACTGGGTTTCACAAAGACTTCAGAACCCCTATACAGGAGAATATATAACTACAAGTTAATGTCATTTGCAACTTGGTTGGACAATATCATTGAATAATTGTGCGTGTCACAAAGAAACATTTTTATATCTTCATATTTCCCATATAGTGTTTATTCTCATCTTTTATTAATTTTATTAATTGAAATGGTCAAAAAAAGAACTGATCTTTGTTTTTTGTGGGGTTTTTCTGGTGCATGGTCTGAGAATTGAACCCAGGTCTCCCATATAAGGCAAGTATTCTGCCACTGAACCACCCGTGCACCCGATCTTTGTTTTTAAATTATAAAAACGATGGTTGTTTCCGTATTACTTTTCCAGGAACTTAATCATCAAATAAATCAAGACACAAACTACATAAAATGAACAGCTTCTTAAGGATTGGTTATACTGATTCTGGATTATTATGCTTTTACTTTTTTACTGTTTTCCCTTTTCCTATGGCTACCTTTTCTTAATTTACCTAAATTTCCAGATGGAAAAAAAGAGCAACAAATTTGGTTAAAATAAAAACAAAAACATATTTGGGATAAGAGCTTAAGAGCAACTAAAAATTGTCTGTTTCTCTTTATTACTTTGACATTTGGCTTTATTTCTTAGTTTTATTCTTGTGTAATTTCATTTTAGTATAATTTTATGCCACATAACTTCAGACTGACAAAACAATTTCCATTAATAATAATCAACAACCTTAGATGAATCAGGAAAATTAACTTTGTCAAAGAAGAAAAATGTACGTATATTTAACACTCTATGATCTAACTAACTAGAGAATCGTTATATGTAAATCTAAAAGCCAGAAGATAGCTCACGATTTCATAGGAGCCAATGATCCATATCTGAGGGTAGAAAGCCTGTAGAGCTAAATATACTCAGTGTGGGTAACAGATTTTAAAAATTATTTCAAATAAATTAACAGTGACTGTACCTGTAACTAATTAAGTTTTAAAATGTGGGAACAAACTATATTTATCTAATATATATATACAAGATAGCTATACCAAGCACCATATATTGTTGTTAATAATCAATAACTATGTGCTATTCATGGTCTAGGGCTTGTGTCATTTATACATCAAAATAGCCCCATCAATTTTGTATTATTATTTTTATTGTTATCCCCATTTTCCAAATGAAGAAACTGAAGCATAGGCAGAAAAAGTAACTTGCCTAAGTTCTCACAGGCAATGAATGATAGAGCTGGGGTTCAAACCCAGGACCATCTGACTCACCCTTGATCTTCCTTTTCTAAATTTTCTCTCTGCCTCAAATGTGAAAAGTAGAACTTCAAAGTTCATGAACTACAATACATGAAGCAGGAATTATCAACTCCTAAAAATCTGTTATTGATCCTACAACTTCTCACACATCCTTACATCTAATCGCTCTTTGTGTTTTTTAATGTTAAAAACCTGATGTCTATATTTTACTTGTCATTTTTACATTTTACATCTATTTTCTAGCTATCATTTTTTTTGGTAACAATCTCTCTTTGCCACTTGGTCTTTCGTGCTATGGCAGAGTACAAAAGCAGGAGTAATAAGCAACATGCATTAATGTAGCTCTCTACCCTGCTCACCTTGCTCGCTTCTGAATATTTTTTCCCCACTGCAATGAGGTCCTTAGCACATTCCTCTAACATGCATCACCTTTTGCCATCAAGAGGGCATTTTCTCCACCCATCTTGAGGCATTTCCTACAAATTCCATGAAGTTTTTCATAACCAGGATATCTGAAAATGCAGCATTGCTAGAGTTAGGCATTAATCAAAGAACTGCCAGTGTACTTCTGACGTTAATGAATCCCTTAAAATACAGCTGCAATAAGACATTTTGTCTTTGGATTGTTTACAAAGGTGCATTTCTTAAAAGCATTTTTAGTGGTCCAAAATAGTCACCAGCCCTCTGATGTGCAGTTATTTCTGGATCATCACAGAGTATACTTTATTGACTTTATTATTTCTTTAACATTCTGCTCTCAAGTGGGTCAGTGTTAACCAGCTACAACTAAAACATTTTATGTATATCGTACAAATAGACCTCTTAAAGAAATATCACTTTTCTCTTCCCCAAGTTATTTTCTAATGTCTAACACAAAAATCACTAATGTTTATTACCTAACTGTATGTATAACGATTTCACATAGCTCTCAATCATGCATTAGAAAGATTTTTAAATCAAGGTACTATAAGCACAATATATTTAATATGACATTTCAAGGCAATTACCTGAAAGCAGCATTAATACAATGTGTTTAAAAATATAGAATAAAGTAAAATAGAACCATTATCTTACTAAATTATTCAAACTTCCCTTTATTTACTTCTTTTCCTCCCCTTTCAGATTTCTTTTTAAAAGTTCTCATTTATTTGCCAATTAAATGGCACAGTTAAAAAAAAAAGTCAGTTAATCTTCATTGGATGGAGTGAATCTTTGCCTCTAAGAATCCTTTCCAGGTACATTTTTGTTTAGGTATTTTCTCAATTGATAAATAAAATTATGCAGAAAACAGGTTTGGAAAGTCTAGAGAAAATGGTAACATTTTATATAAAATGGTCTGTTTAGAAACAATAAGTCAGAGAATACTCAAATGTTTGAATGAGGATAATTTTTAAAATATCAAAACTAGAAAGTTTTTGTTAATATGTGGTAAAGACTTTGAGCTTGATTAACCACAGTGAAGTGTTTTAAAAGAGCTTTATTAAAAAAAAAAGAGCTATACAGCTTTTTCTTTTATCTGAAGGCTTCAGATGAGCAGATTCAGAAGGCATTCCCTTCAGGGTATAAATTTTCTATAGATACCTTGCTTGACTGGTACCATATGCTGCTTTGTTATAATAAATGCCCTCAGAATTTTTGCTGTCTCCAGACTCTAAAAACTTCTAAAATGATCATTTTTCCAAGCAGAGAAGCATCTCTTTTACTGCTTTTCTCAAGGAGATAAAGCCACTTTCACATTCTGTATAATCCTTGAGCAAGAATAAGAACATTTTCTCGTAAAACTACTTGTGAATCTGTGCTATGTTCTCACTGAACAGTGCATTGCCACCAAGCCACGAGGGTGCTTTTCAGATAAGGAGAAGCCCCTAGGTTGAAACCTTATTAACATGGCATTATGGTTATAATTTTAAGTGAACATGAGGTATGTCAAGATTACAGTCTGGGGCATTCAAACCAAAGCATTTCAACACCATGTAGAAGTCCTCTATTTATTCTTAGAGACTCACTGAAATGGAAGAAAGGAAAAGCAAGCAAATACATATAAGAGGCATATTCTAAACAGATGTTATCAACAGCCTCTACACTGATTTGATAAATAAGTCTCCATTCACAGTTGGGATCAAAGTTACACAACCTAGACTTTTTTTTTTTTTTGCCCTATGCTGGGAATTTTCACGTATGCTTAGTCTAACATTTTATTCTCTCTCTCTCTTTTTCTGTATGCTGTATGGCAGGGGTCACATTTCATTCTTTCTCCCTGTGAACATTCTGTTATTGCAACACCATTTGTTGAATTTTTGTTTGTTTGCTTGCTTGTTTGTTTTTTTGTTTGTTTTGGAAAGTACTTGGGTGGGAATCAAACCCGGGTCCACCTCCGTGGCAGGCGAGAATTCTACCACTGAACTACCCTTGCACCCTATTTTGAAACTTCAGATAACTCTCTTTCTCTCCCTTTCCTAACTCATCATACTACCTGACCATCCCCATTAAAGGCAATGACCCCTAAAGGTCTTTTCAAATATTATCGCTTCTTTTAAGGTACAGTATGTATTTTACTAGAAACCAAGTCCCCTTCATCATTCCCACCCATCACCATCAGTAGAAGCAGTTCCCTAGTACCCACTGGAGTATTTTTAAATACCACCACTAGGTATCAGTAGGCCCTATCCACTTCTGCTTTCTCTGAAACTTGACTCTGTCACTTACCCTATTCCTAGTCCACCTACAGATTAAGAGCATGGGATCTGGAATCCCAAATTGGAATTCTGGCTTCTACCACTTCTATCACTACCAAAGCTGTATAATTTGGAGCAAGTTACCTTACATATATAAGGTGAGACTAATAACAATACCTAACATAAATAGCTATTTTGTAGGTTAAATGACACAAAATGATCTTAGCAGAATTCCCAGCATACAGCAGGACTGATGTATTTTTGTTGTTGATGATGATGATGATGATGATCTAATACTTCCTATCATCATTTAAATATGCTTATATCTCTCCAGGGTTAGCAAATTTTTCCATACCCCTCCCTCCTAACCTGCCCTAGTTATGCTTCTTGTGACTCTACTCAAACTATTCTGCCAAAATCACCTCTTTATTAAATACTGTTCTAAGTAAGCATGGCAACTATGTTACATGAAATATATAAAAACATTTTATATTTCACAAAATATATGATTATTCTCCCATTTTCTTAGACCACTACCATCTGAAAAAAAAATTTTTTAAAAAGTGTTCTAAAAAAACAATAATAATCGACCTTATTACATACAAAATCTCCCAAAATAAAATTTGAATGAGGTATTTGTTACTAATTTCCCAGTTTTATACTTTTATAAAGTATAGAATTTTCCCAGTTTTTATACTTTTAGATAGAGCATGAAAACATGAATAATATGAATCATCCCCTTTGGACTATAAATACAAGACAACTTTCACAAATTTTGTCTGGCAATTTGACAGCTGTAAAAAAAATAGTTGCCATGTAAAAATATTTGTCAATAAATAACTTGGAAAATTTTTTGTCTTTAAAATTTTAAGATTTAAATTAAACATCATATAAACCTATACAGATTCTGAGAATAAATATATTCATATTATAAGCTAAGATGGAAGATTTAAGGAATTTTTTTTCTTTGAAAGTTTATGACAAGCCCACTCAAGATTCTTGCTTTGTTTCTCCTTTTCAGCTCTTAACTCTTTAGAATGTAAGTGTTCAATTGCCAAAGGCAAAAGCAGAGAGTTAGGGAACAGAAGAAACATTCCAATATATTGACATCATCTTCTGGGGCAGAGCTCTCCTAGCTCAGGACCCTTCTAGTCCTCACCAGTCCCTTTCCTAACTGCTGCTGTTGAAGAAAATTTAGTGCAGCTACCAGTAGTATTATGTTGGTGAGTCTGTTGGAGAGGTAAGATAAATGGGCTGTGAAGGAGAGTCACCAAGGCCACCAGGACCACCACTTACTGCTATTGCCATCTGTGCCCTGAACCAGGGCACTCAGCAGAGTGGGTAAAATGCAGGGGGCAAAGGAGCAGGCAGAAATTCAATCCAAATGGTCCCAAATCCCTGAGGCCTGGGGTCATGGTCAGGTTCGTGTGTCAACTTGGCCAGGGGCTGGTGTCCGGCTGTCTGGTCAGGCAAGCGCTGGCCTGTCTGCTGTTGTGAGGACATTTCATGGACTTGGATCATGACCACACTGGCTGCATCCACGGCTGATTGCCTCTTCAGTCCACTAAGGGGAGTGTCTTCTACAGTGAGTGCTGCTTCGTCTGAGCGCTGGAGGGCTTTGAAGGAGGATTCAGAAGAGACGATCACTCTTTCTGCTCAGCCTGCCAGCCTCTCCTGAGAGTTTGTTGAGGACCTTAACTGGAGCTGCCAGCTCGCCGCCTGCCCTACAGGTCTGCCCTCACAGTTGCATGAGACGTTTTTAATAAATCTTTTATTTATGGTATCTCCTGCTGATTCTGTTTCTCTAGAGAACCCTGACTAATATACCTGGCATGGGGTTCCATCTTCCCAGAAGAATGGACACATTTTCCTAATACACACAAAGGTGCCCACTGGCTAGCTATGGCCCTGGGCCCACCTAACAAAGGATAAAGAGGTCAGACAGTTCCAAACTAACCAACTAGGATAAAAAGAACTAAAATTTTACTCAGCACCTAATCTATACTATAACCGTAACAAAAGCTTTACACTTACATTTCCTTTGCTATCGTTCCCTTTATGGTTATCCTACATTTTGTAGGTGAAGATAACTGCAGGTTTAAGAAAACTGCCAAATAAAAGGCAGAAAAAAGGATTTATACTCAGATCTATCCTCTGTGAAAAAGGTCGAGATGCGTTTAGTAACACATGCCAGACACGGGCAAGAAAAGCTCTTTAGGGATTTATAAGTTATACTCTTCCAGTTATTCTCAGGGTAAAATGAATTTGCGCTTCAGAAGGTAAGTTAAGAATCCCAGAGTTTGCTTTCCACCCAAACCACAAAGGCAAAGGGAAACTTGAACTGTAACCCTTCAGATACAAACAAATACAAAACAGAAGAAAACACAGGCATATCAAAATTAACCAAACTTCAGAACTAAAATTTTAAATCACTGACACCTTTATGTATTAACGATCAAACAAGGGTCTGGTGCAACATATAATATTTTGAAATAAAATAGGCCTTCCAAATTAAACTAGATAGAAAATAAACATCACCCATGCTTCAGTATCCTGAAAAGAATAATGACTGTTTTCCACAGGAAGTTTTACCAATGCATAAGCACGTCCCCATGTGCTGAAATGACAATGTCTCACTCACCGGAGGCCGAGGTCATCATACTCTGCTGCACTGGTGGGCTGGTGGGAGCTGTGGCATTCAGCTGAGAGAGCATGGCCTTCCTGGGGTCCTGCCATGTCGTTGTCTGATCGATGTGACTAGACGAAACAAACCACTGCATTAGACAGCAAAACACCATGCCCTAAAACCAATGATACCCCTTCTCAAAATAGGTAGATACGGTAATGTGATAAGAAGCAAAGGGGTCTTAGTGATTTTTGTAGAAACAGAAAAAGTCATGTCCTCTCACTGCTCCCACCTTTCCAACGCATCACACATTATTTTTTTCATATATAAATTACCCAATCTTTAACTCTTAGATCTCATAGATCTGATAGCTACAAGATTTGGAAAGTTCCCCCTGGAAATTTAAGTGAAGGGAAAACACCTTCAACTTAGTAGACAATTATTTATCCACTTCTAATTCAAAGATAAGATGTAGTTCTTAAATTAATTGTCTAAAACAAGAGTCACATGACTAAAACCCAAGATTTAGAAAGTAATCACCCAACTTTCTTTGCTTAGAGCCAAGTGTCAATATATAATCATCAGGCCAAAAATGCTTGTATGTAAACTATAAAGGATGAGTCGTCTTATTGTAATATATATTCCAAAGTCAAAACAGAATTTAAAACTTCATCTGTAAAGTTTGCATTTTCTTCTATGACTTTCTGTTGCATAATATAACATGTTCTAACATCTAAAATCCTTTTTCATTTGCTAAACATTTTCTACATATTCTTAGCTTACTGCAAAATATATTATACATATGCATACTGATTTCTTCATCTATAAAAATGGGAATGAAAGCAACTAAAGACTATTAAATATAAGGCTATAAGGCATTTAACACAGTATCTGCTATATGAGCATTCAATGGTAGTTTCTTCCTTCCTTCAACAAAGTCTGTCTCAGGGAAACATAAACTAAAATATCATTATACATGTGAATCTACTTTTAAAATTATCTTTAAGAAATAGCCAGAGAAGTACTCAAAAATGTCTGCATAAAGTTCTCTGCAGTATCATTCATAACAACAAAAAATTGAAAGCCACCTAATATCCAATGATAGGGGATTAGTCATATAAATATGGTTACATATGATGGACTATTATATAGTCACTAAAAATCACTTCAGAAGAATATTAAATAACATGGAAAATATCTGTAATACAGTTTTTAAAAATAGGTTGTAAAACACTGTATACAGTATGAAGTTAACTGTTTAAAAAAGGAATATGTACATATGTGCACAAAAACATATAGCAAGGTTACAAAAAAAGTTTTAACTGTTTATTTCCAGATAATAAAAATCCAGAAGAACTCTGCTTACCTAGGTTTTTCCTATTATTAAAAGATCATGAAGAACCCATATTCAGAAAACTACAAAAGACTGCTCAAAGAAATGAAAGTAGATCGAAATAAATGGAAGGACATTCTATGTTCATGAATTGGAAGATTAGTAAATATGTCAATTCTACCCAAACTGATCTACACATTCAATGCAATACCAACCAAAATCCAACAACCTACTTTGCAGAAATGGAAAAGCTAAAAATCAAATTTATTTATAAGGGTAAGGGGCCTCGAATAGCCAAAAACATTTTGAAAAAATTAGAATGAAGTTGAAGGACTCATGTTTCCAAATTTTAATGCATATTAAGCTAGTGTTCAAACAGCATGGTACTGGCATAAAGGCAGACATTGATCAGTGGACTCAAACTGAGAATTCAGATATAGACCCTCAGATATTTGGTCAGTTGATTTTTTGACAAGGCTCCCAAGTCCACTTAACTGGGACAGAATTGTCTTTTCAATAAATGGTACTGGTAGAACTGGGTATCTATAGCCAAAAGAATGAAAGAGCATCCTTATCCCACACTGTATATAAAAATTAACTCCAAATGGGGCAGGCCCTGGTGGCTCAGCAGGCAGAGTTCTCGCCTGCCATGCCCAGAGACCCAGATTCAATTCCCGGTGCCTGCCCATGAAAAAAAAAAAAAAAAACTCAAAATAGATCAGAGATCTAAATATAAGAGCCAGTATCATAAAACTCCTAGAAGAAAATGTAGACAAGCAGCTTCAAAAATCTAGCGATAGGCAGTAGGTTTCTTAGACCTTACAGCAAAAGCACAAGCAACAAAAGAAAAAACAGATAAAGGGAACCTCCTCAAAATTGAATACTTCTGTGCTTCAAAGGACTTTGTCAAAAGGGTGAAAAGACAGACAACTTAATGGGAGAAAATATTTGGAAATGACATATCTGATAAAGGTTTGATATCCAGAATATATAAACTCAACCATAAAAAGACAAACAACCCAATTAAAAAATGGGCAAGACATGACAGGCATTTTTCCAAAGAGGAAATAAAAATTACTAAAAAGTACATGAAAAGCTGCTCAATTTCACTAGCTATTAGGGAAATGCAAATCAAAACCACAATGAGCTATCACTTCACACCTACTAGAATGGCTACTATTTAAAAAGCAGGAAGTTACAAGTGCTGGAGAGGATGTGGAGAAATTGGAACACCTATTCACTGCTGGTGGGAATATAAAATGGTACAGCTGCTGTGGAAGATGATTTGCTGGTTCCTCAGGAAGCTAAATCCCACCACTAGGTATATACACACGAGAGCTGAAAGCAAGTATGTGAACAGACATTTGCACAGCAGTGTTCAAAGCAGCATTATTCACAATTGCCAAAAGATGGAAGCAACCCAACTGCCCATCAAATGATGAATGGATAACAAAATGTAGTGTGTGTGTGTATATATATATATATATATATATTCTATCATATATATATATATATATATACACACACACACACATATACACGATGGAATATCATTCAGTAGTAAGAAGGAATGAAGTCCTGAAATAATATGGATGAACCTTGAAGACATTAAGTAAAAGGAAATAAATCAGACAAAAAAGGACAAATACGGTATGATCTCACTAATATGAACTAATTATAGTATGTAAACTCAGGAAATAAAACCTAGAATATAGGTTATCAGGAGATAGGATGGGGCTAGTGAATGGGGAGAGTGGCTGATTAATGTGTACAGAATTGTTAACTAGGTTGAATTTAAATGTTTGGAAAGGGATAGAAGCCATGTATATTATAGTGAGTGTAAAAAGCATTACTGAATTATGTGTGTGATTGTGGTTTAAAAAAGTCTAGAGTCATGTATGTCACTAGAAGGAAAGCTGGAGGTTAAAAAATGGAACTGTACCATCGTCTACATCATCACAGTAGTAGATGATGACTGATTAATAGTACAAATACAAAAAAAGTTCTTTCTTGAACTAGAACAAATGTATGACACTATTATGAGGAGTTAATAATAAAGTGGCACATGGGAAAAAATGCACTGATTGCAAACTATGGACTATAGTTAACAGTAATATCTTAATATGCTTTTATCAACAGGAACAAATGTCAATAATGGGAGAGGGATAAAAGGCATAGGATGTTTTGTTTTGGAGTTAAGAAAATGTTCTAAAATTGATTGTGGTGATAATGTACAACTGCGTGATAATGCTCTGAACCACTAATTGTATACTTTGGAGGGATTGTATGGCGTGTGACTATATCTCAATAAAACTGTATTTAAAAAAATTCATGAATTCATATTAGTTTTGAAATGGAGAGAGGGGTAGAAATAAAGAGTTAATTTTAGAAAGAAATCCCAAACCAAAAATAATTTCTGGTATGGCTATTTAAATTTCAAATCAGCTCTCTCAAATCACCCCATAAGTAACCACATAAATGGGAAGGAAATGACACCTTGTCAAAATCTTTCCTGAAATGGAATTAGAACACTATTTTAGAATGATATTATCCTATCAATAACACAATAAGAAAAGATCATAGACAAGGGCTAGAAGAGAACCCAAGATGGGAGAAGCATTTCTAGGCAAGCAGCAAAGGGATTGTGCTGGTCTGAAAGTTTTATGTACCCCAGAAAAGCCATGTTTTAATCCTGATTCAATCTTGTGGGGGCAGCGTTTCCTTTACTCCTGATTCAGTATTGTGGGGTGGAAACTTCTGATGACATGCCCAATTGTGGGTGTGAATTTTTAATTAGATAAGATGTAACTTCCACACATTCAAGGTGGCTTTTGATTAGTTTACTAGAATTTTTTTTAAAAAGGGAACATTTTGGAGAGAGTTCAGAGCCAACAGAGAGAGCCGACATAGACTTTTGGGTGCTAAGCAAGGACTCTCAGAAGTAGCCAGAACCTGAGGAGAAATCTCTGGCCCCAGCAGATGCTAAGCCAAGAGATGAAACCCAAAGTTTTGTCCTGGAGCAGCTAAGTGAAGGCCCACAGTCACTTAGAGAGGAAATCCTGGACATCAGACACTGGGAGCAATGGAACCGGGAACAAGGACCAGTAGACACCAGCCACGTGCCTTCCCAGGTCACCCTTCCTTAGCCAAGATACCTTTCCCTGGATGCCTTAGTTAGGACATATTTACGGCCTCAGAACTGCAAACCTGTAACTTATTAAATTCCCTTTTTAAAAGCTGTTCCATTTCTGGTATATTGGATTCCCAGCAGCTTAACAAACTAATACAGGGATGAAAATAGGGAGACAAGAAAGTGGATGATTAGCAGCCATAGTAATGCACCTTACCTGTCAATTCAGAGCTATTACTGACCAACAAAAAATGATGAGAAAATATTTATTTCTTTAGTAGGATATATTTTCTCTTCTCAAATGTTAACTTACCAATACCTTTTTCCCCCCACCAGATTATTTCTGCTTTTCAGCAGTAGCACTAGCATGTGCTCATATCTAAACAATGTAGGAGTACCTTGTTCAAGTCTTCCTATCACCTCATTCCAAACCCTATTTCAAAAGCTCAAGTCCTCGTCAAGCCCCGTAAGGTCTTATTTCCACATGAACCACTGAACAGAAACAAATAAACCATGAAATGTTCTCTAGGTCTGTATAGTACTTCTTAGGCTTATGGATATTATGCAATTCTCATGTGGTTATTAATACAGTCATCCAAGGAAAGAAGTTTCAACTCTACAAGATGACCAAAAGACAGGAAAAGGTTAAGAAACTTGCAAAGGAAATGGCCATGATTCATTACTATTGCCTCTTAAATTTTAATACAAGCATGTGCCATTATCTACTCCTTGCCTCAAATATATTCTTAAAATCCCTGACATATTTGGGGGAATGAAGGACAAGAGGGAGGTTCAGGATTCTGACTACTGAAGGTTTTCTAAATATCCAACAGTTAAGCGTCTTTGAAAACTAACCCATCACATAAATCATATTAACCGTTTATAACCTTCTGTACTTTAAGCTATAAGTCACAATACATGGGGCTCCACCACTTGGTTTAGACAGAACCCAAATCTGATGACTGAACGTAACAATCATATTGTCCCCAAAACTGGTACCAATCCTTAAATCTTTTCTTAAAGTTTCTTTCTCCTTTCAAAAAATTAGGGCTTTGAACACAAGGTAAAGAATTTGTAGTTTTACTTCTCTCAAAAGATTCATTATTTCACTGAAATTTTACCTAAGTATACAAATGCTCACATTTCTCCTCCTGATAAAGCTGCCAGACATCAGTAAGTTAGTTTAGAGTCTGACTTAGTTTGCTAGGGCGGCCATCACAAAATACCACAGACTGGCAGACTTCACCAACAGGAAGTGATTTTCTCAGAGGATTTAATGTTTATAAAAATAAAAAGAATTTACTGTCGACTAGGAGACTAAAAATAAAAACTCAAGTTGTGGGCAGGATAAGGCATTCTCTGGTGGTGGTTTGGCAGCAATCTGGTGTTCTCGGGTTATGAATGCACATCAGCCTCCATCAGATGGTGATTTGTCCTCTTTCTCCTCTCCTGGCTTCTACTGACTGATGATATCTGAATTTTCTCTACTTATAAGGACTTCAGTCATCTTGGATTAAGGCCCACTCTGATTCCGTTTGGTTTCAACCACAGAGGTTCTCAGAAGACCCTATTTATAAATGAGTTCACACCCACAGACTTGGGGCGATGACTTGAACATATCTTTTTTTTTGGAGGGGTGGGGCCTGATGGGATCTACCACAGTACCCTAGTTAGGCTGTATCATGTTATTTCATCTAATGTTCCACTTAAAAAGATCTACATCCCTTTAAGGAATAAAGATGCCATTATTTAAGTTGTCCAGCCATAAAGGCATGCAATCATTTAAATGCTAAAGGAAAAGTGAAATAAACTCAACTTTAGAACATTTTTGTTTTCACTTACCCTATAAAATTAAATCATAAGAAAGAAATACTATTTTATCCCAATAAGCCCATTTGCAATTGTATACACAAAAAAACATACAGACTTCCTTTTTATCACAATGCAAACAAGAACTTTTATAAAAACATTTCATACCACAAAGAGGAATTTTAGCCAAGATCCAATAAATAGCTTGCTAGGTTCACTTTTCCCCCAGATATGCTAATACCTTCCCTCATCTCTTCCTGCTCTTTGTTCAAATGTCATATTAATGACATCTTCCTTGGCCATGCTGTCTAAAATTTACATTATTGTGAAGGTTTAATTCACGTGCCATCTCACCAAGGTTATGGTATTCAGTTGTTTGGTCAAGCAAGTCCTCGCCTAATTATTACTTGGAGGATGTTTTGCGCATTTAAGATATTGGTCAGTTAACTGCATCTATGGCTGATCTTAGAAAGGAAATTGACTTTAGTAATGAGGAAAGCCCCATCTAATCAGTTGAAGGCCTTAAAGGGAGACCTGATGATTATAGCAGTCAAAAAGAAGAATTTCTATCTCCATCTCAGACAGCCAGCATCTCCTCGGGGATTCAATGAAACTTTTCATCAGTGTTCCTAACTCGTTGCCTGTTTATAGTATTTGGACTTGCCAATCCTCACAGTCACGTGAGCCAATTCCTACTAAAAATCTCTTAATATTTACACTTACACACACATATATCCGTCAGTTCTGTTTCTTTGGAGCAACCTAATACATTATCCGGGTCTTCCTCCACTCCTTAATTTTTGCTTGATAACCCTTTGTATCCGACATATATTTTGTTTGTTTTCTTCAACTAGAATATAAGCTCCAGGAAAAGAAGGACTTCTCTGTCCATTTTGTCCGCTGTTGTACCTTCAATAAACACCCAGGAAATTAATGAAAAGAAAGCTCTCTTTTTTTGCCATAAAAACATCAAACTTTCTCCAAAAGCCCCTGTAACCTTACTGACTTCACAGTCACCCCCATTTCCAAAAATGAAAGTAAGGACTAAACTATCACTAAAATTAATAGGAAGAAGACTGTTGGTGACATTAGCAAGAGGAACTTCAGTGCTGTGGTCAGGGTAGTGAATACAGAAGCATTACAAACTTAGTAGTGCATGGGGAGGAAAGCAAAAATCAACTCAATTGTGACAAGAGTTTTTGTTTTTTCAAGAGGGAGAGATGAGTGTTTAAAAGTGAATAGAAAAACAGAAAATGACAAGTGCTGGAGAGGATGCGGAGAAAGAGGCACACTTATCCACTGTTGGTGGGAATGTCAAATGGTGCAACCACTGTGGAAGGCAGTTTGGCAGTTCCTCAAAAAGCTGAATATAGAATTGCCATACGACCCAGCAATACCATTGCTAGGTATCTACTCAAAGGACTTAAGGGCAAAGACACAAACAGACATTTGCACACCAATGTTTATAGCAGCGTTATTTACAATTGCAAAGAGATGGAAACAGCCAAAATGTCCATCAACAGACAAGTGGCTAAACAAACTGTGGTATATACATACGATGGAATATTATGCAGCTTTAAGACAGAATAAACTTATGAAGCATGTAATAACATGGACGGACCTAGAGAACATTATGCTGAGTGAGTCTAGCCAAAAACTAAAAGACAGATACTGTATGGTCCCACTGATGTGAACCGACATTCGAGAATAAACTTGGAATATGTCATTGGTAACAGAGTCCAGCAGGAGTTAGAAACAGGGTAAGATAATGGGTAATTGGAGCTGAAGGGATACAGACTGTGCAGCAGGACTAGATACAAAAACTCAAAAATGGACAGCACAATAATACCTAATTGTAAAGTAATCATGTTAAAACACTGAATGAAGCTGAAAAAAAAAAAAGTGAATAGACACAAAGTACCTGACAATGTATGAAGAGATAAAACTAATGGGTTGAGTCCTCTCAGAGGGCGGGAAGGGACAGGGGACAGACATTGTAACAGGAGGTAAGAGAAAGGATGGGCAGAAGCAAATAGCCTCACTGGCTCGTAAAAGTTGAGCGAGTTCCCAAGCAATAGCTTCTATTCTCTTAAGAGGAATCACAATAAGATGATTGATGAGGCTGGCATTATTAGTGTTCCTGCTGTGCAAACAGAAATTGAGAGGCTTACCCAGGGTCACACAATCAATAAGCAGAACTGCATTTGGTACCCAGGAATTCTGAAGACACATACATGAAAAGGGCAGTACTCAAAATGTAAATTATTTGTGATATATATACTAAGTAACAAAGATTTACATAAATACTAACAGCTTGGAATAAAAAGACACTGGAGAAAGTTTAATATGACTCAAACTGTTGAAGATGCAATAGAAGATACCAGTATACTCCTAAAAATAACTTCTGTTCCCACTAGAATATAAGCTTTCTAAGGGAGGCACACCTTGGAAAGTAGTTGGCATATAGTCAAGTTCAATAAACATGGGAATTGAATGATTATTTAAGTAGGGTGCAATATGCATGACTGCAGCATATTAAATGTTTACATAAATGATAATTTGAAAAAAGGTTAAAAGAATTTTATCACACAAAATATACTGATTTTTAAGAAATGTCATACTAAACATAACAGAGTCAAAATACACAAACCAAGGAGATAAAATTAAGAAAACAGTATTTGCAGTTTAAAAATACAGGAGTGTTATATATAACATGGAAAAAAATTAGAAAAATTAGTCACTCTAAAGGACCTTGTTCCTCTGTATGGTCTCACTGATATGAACTGACATTAGTGAATAAACTTGGAATATTTCATTGGGTAAGATATTGGGTAATTGGAGCTGAAGGGATACAGACTGTGCAACAGGACTGGATACAAACACTCAGAAATGGACAGCACAATACTACCTAACTGTAATACAATTATGTTAAAACACTGAATGAAGCTGCATGTGAGAATGATAGAGGGGGGAGGGCTGGGGACTTAAATGAAATCAGAAAGAACGATAGATGTTAAAGATTAAGATGGTATAATCTAGGAATGCCTAGAGTGTATAATAATAATGAAATGTGTACAATGTACAAATTTTAAAAATGTTTCTGCATAAGGAAGAACAAAGGAATGTCATTATTGCAGGGTGCTGAAAATAGATGGTAATTAATATTTTAAAATGTCACCTTATGTGTGAGAATAAAGCAAAAAATGTTTATTTGTTACAAAATTTATATTTTGACTAGTGCATTCCCTAATATACCTTATGTAGATAGTTTGATTGAACGCCATAAGTACTTGGAATCTCAGGTAGGACATGAGATTTTGTTGGTTTGTCCTGAGTGATGCCCCGATGAATCCCAGAGTGATTCGATCAGTGAGTGGAAAAGTATTTGCAAAGCCCCCTTCGGGGAATGGTGAGAATGGGGAGAAATTCAACTTCCCCAAGTTGAATTCTTGATATTTTCACAAGCAGTGTGGACAACCAAAGCTATAGGCTGAGCCCCCAGACTTGGGGTTTGTTCATATGAAACTTAACCCCACAAAGGATAGGTCTAGCCTACTTAAAATTAGGCCTAAGAGTCACCCCCAAGAGTGCCTCTTTTGTTGCTCAGATATGGCCTCTCTCTCCAGCCAACACGACGAGCAGTCTCACCACCCTCCCCCTCTCTGCATGGGACATGACTCCCAGGGGTGTGGATCTTCCTGGCAACGTGGGACAGAGATCCTGGAATGAGCTGAGACTCAGCATCAAGGGATTGAGGAAAACCCTAGAATGAGCTGAGACTTAACATCAAGGGATTGAGAGAACCTGCTCGACCAAAAGGGGGAAGAGTGAAATGAGACAAAGTGTCAATGGCTGAGAGATTCCAAACAGAGTCAAGAGGTTATTCTTACGCATTAAGTAGATATCACCTTGTTGTTCAAGAAGTAGTGGAGAAGCTGGAGGGAACTGCCTGAAAATGTAGAGTTGTGTTCCAGTAGCCATGTTTCTTGATGATGACTGAACAATGATATAGCTTTCACAATGTGACTGTGTGATTGTGAAAACCTTGTGTCTGATGCTCCTTTTATCTACCATATCAACAGATGAGTAGAAGATATGGAATAAAAATAAATAATAGGGGGAACAAATGTTAAAATAAATTTAGTTTGAAATGCTAGTGATAAATGAAAGCGAGGGGTAAGGGGTATGGTATGTATAATCTTTTTTTTTCTGTTATCATTTTATTTCTTTTTCTGTTGTCTTTTTATTTCTTTTTCTAAATCAATGCAAATGTTCTATGAAATGATGAATATGCAACTATGTGGTGATATTAAGAACTACTGATTATATATGCAGAATGGAATGATACATTAATGTTCTTGTTTGTTGTTAATTTTTTTTAATTAATAAAAAAAAAAAGGACCTTGTTCCTAAGGATAGCCTAGTTTCTGAACTTCCTAAGGAAAGGAAGAAGTGTGGCATCCTACGTCTCTTCAAGATAGGTAAATAAATTATTGATATTATTTTGAAAAGAAAGGGAGATTGGATTTATTACCAAGATAAACCCTATGATTTCACTCTAAAGCAGCTAAGACTAAGGGGAGCATACTAGAGAGTCACTCTCTAAAATCAGTTGCTGTCAATTGATATAATGCTGCTATTCTTGGGTAAAATCTAGGAATAGTCTCAGTAAAATAAAGCTATTAAAAACTTCTAATATTATATTCCCTCTTCAAAATCCACTTTTTTTTCCTTCTAAAGTAAAAAAACCTTAAAAAAACCTTCTACTTTGCACAAATCCCAGCAGTGAAGTCTGAAGTTGTTTACACCTATGCACAGCTACCTAATAAACATGTCGGTGCCAATACTGCCAAGATTCTGACTTCAGATGACACAAATTAGCTATTTACTCAAAGAAGGCCTACGAGTTAAACAATATAATCTGCAAACCTTACAAACAGAAACTTTTTAAACGCAGCTGTCAAAACACAACTTCAGGCATTTTCATTGTGAAGCAATAGAGAAAAAGCAAAAATCTTTGGTTGGGCAAGAGTGACCCGCTCAAACACTGATAAAATGCATCATTGTGAACTCATTTTTGCTGTGTGGGCTTATAAGACAGCTGTAGTATGAGAACTACTTGAAATTTTTATTTTTTCCCAATAAGGATGACCAATACAGGTATTGGAATGTAAGATGAAATTTGATAGAGATGTGCTCTGATTTTATGGCAAAGACACCTGGCAATCAAATCCCCATCATCTCTGAAGAGAAAAGAAAATTTCATGCTTGAATATATGCAAGAGCAGAAAATCTATTCTAATTTCACCAAGTGACCAAACTAAAGGATTCTTTTTATCAGAAAAGTTGACTTAGGTAACAAGAACAAAATAAAATTGGAAAACAGAGCCTAATATAAAAAGGGTGTAAAGAATATTTTCATTTTAAACTTCTCTTACTGCTGTCAGGCCCTCAAAATATTATGATGGCAGGAATGATTCTAAAATTTAGAAGAATGGGCAGTCAGCCCAGATTTATTGCTCACTTATCAAGCCCAGTGTTATTTATAGAGTCACATGCTAGAGGCTGTTCCCAAGCTAGCTAAACCTACACGCTTAATTGACTCTAGGAACAATGCTACATTGTTCAATCTAATCCTTCTTTGAGCTAAAGTTCCTAAGCCACAACCATATGCTTTTTATATTTGTATATATCTACCATGTACTATTTTTAGAACACTCAAGAATTCAGAGATATGCACATATTATAATTCCTTGATAAGAATGAGAAGACTTACTTGCTAACTTTGCCTCTATGATATTTTGATATTACCAGAAATAAAAATCTTAAATTTAAATTTAAATAACTGGCTACCACAAATGGCTGTTAAAAATGTGTTAAAATTATAAACAAGAAGTATGGGCAGAAAAATAAAAGACATGATGTTCTAAAATTGATTGTGGGATGAATACACAGCTATGTGATGATACCGTGAGCTACTGATTGCATATTTTGGATAGATTGTATGGTGTGTGAATATATCTCAAAACACTGCACTAAAAATAAAAGAAAAAAGAAGTGACATATGATTATAATCTACTCTACAATTGTATACCACATTGAAATCTGACCTTATAAGTCTTAGGTTGAATAAAATAAACATTTGCTCACAAGTATGAAATCAAGTAAAACCCAACTTAACTACATTGCATATAAGGTGACACATTTATATAGGCCTCCCCTCGGAGATGACTATTCTCTAGGAAAGGGCGAAGGCTGATCAGTTAAGAGAATAGTGCCAAAGTGCAGGTAGAGGCTTCTTGAAACACACGGCTCCCTCAGTCTTGATCCCAAATGGCTTTTATCTGTACTTTGCTCAGCAATGTCCTGGAAAATAATGCAATAATGACTAAGAACATTCCCCCCACACAAAGTTTAAGAAGTGCATTTGTTTGTTCTCATTTTATGATCCAGAAAATGGCAGATGTCATCTTTCTGCTTTCAAGAGTATGAATTAAGAGTCATGGTTGTATTAATAGAACAAAGACCAGAATTTAAGTCTCTTGATTCACAGTTATAAGATCTACCTATTTTCTTTCATATAAGGGTTGCCTTAAATAAAAAAAAGAAGTTAATGGCAGAACTGATTCCCCCCACCCACCCCCACACGATAACTGCGAAATTTAAAGTCACAGAAAGTCTCACGTGAATAATTTTCAAAATGTGGTCCACAAACCTTACTGATATTTTAAAGTACAATAAAATTGGAGTAACTGATTCAGCAATTTTACATACTCTTTCATACTTTGAGATCCTTATATAAAACAAGATACTTATTTACACAGAAGGGCTGGATGAAGAATCCAATTTTTTCAAGATGGTTGATGGTTTTCTCATAACTCACTGTTTTGCTGAAACTGAGCTAATACTATTTTAAATGTAACTATTATATGTCAGATGTCATTTAAAAAGTGAACTTTCATATACCCTTTTAAAGACCTTGGCAGTATGATCCTGTCATCTTATTACTGTCAGGCTTGGGGTGGGAAAAAGCCTGTGAAGGAAACAAAGGTGTTGGAGTACCAACTGTGACCTCATTTGCCAGGACATGATTTAAGGCCTGAGGCCCTCAACAGGGACTGGGAAGGAGACGGGTTTAGGCAGTCACACAGAGCCACAATCAGCTTTGTGTGTGTGGCCACTTCAGGCACCAGTCAGTGCCTTCCAAATAAGGATCTGCTCAGTCTGCTGGCACGTGTGTCTGCTATGAGGAAATCACATTTCGAACCGGGAACCATACTCATTGCATACTGACAGTCACATTCAAGTTTTCAACTGCTATCAACACAAAAGGGCTTCCGTGATCCAAAATGTTAATACAGGATGAGTCTAATAGCCGGGGAAACATTTCCCCAACGGTACGACCAGGAGGACAGTCAAGAAAATTCACATTAAACACTGATAAGCAAACTAGGCAAATGACCAAAAAAAATTTTTAAGCATATTGGGAACTTTGAACATAAACTGTGACCTACCCCCCTGGCCGTTTTGATGAAAATAGTATGAATCATGAGAGAATCTTATATATTTTCTCTTTACAACCTACTTTCAATAACAGTTTAGTAACACTATAGGACTGTCTTCAATTGTCTAAAAAGATTCACCTTCAAATTCGCAAAATAACTTGCAGGAAAATTACAAAACTTAAGATAATTAAACATTTGATGCAAATGTTCTAAGAAGTGATCATGATGATGAATATACAACTATGTGATGATACTGTGAGTTATTGATTATATACGTAGAATGGAATGATCATATGGTAAAAAATATTCTGTGTTTGTATGTTGGCATGTTTAATAAATAAAATTAAAAAATAAAATACTGGAGACTAAAAAATTAGTAATAATTAACATTTTACATATTTTACTCTGCATTTACATGATGGTTAGATATAATATGTGTTAAATGAGAGATGGCTCCTACACAAATACATACTAAACAAACATAAGATTCTTAGTAAATTGGCTTTCATTACTTGGTATATAAAATCTATTTTATTTAATTGTTTCAATACTTAAAATGCTACTTCAAGGGATGTTATTTGGATAACTTCAAAATTTCGATAATGCTTTCAAAGGTTCCACAATCAGGAGTGGGAACAGGGCCCTATAGGAAAGGCACTAGATTTACTAACATAGGAGTTAAAAAATCTAATTTTGGTTGGGTCATCCAACCTTTTTGGACTTCTGCTTCAGCAGCTCTGATATGACAGGCCTCAACCAAATGAGACCAAATGTCTAACTTTACTGACTTACTAATGTAAGACAGTTGATAAGCTAAAACCAAGTGTTTATCCACATAACCATTTAAAAATAAATTAAAATCTCATGGCAACACTTGGAAAAATTCACTTAATGAGAATGATGGAACCACTTGGCTAAATTAAATATACTGGTGACAATAACAAAAAATGAATAAATGTGATTTGCCAGGCCTATTTATTTTATATGTGACAGGAAGAAAGATGGAATTCTTTCATTTACAACCAAGTAGTAATCTACCATCTTCCCATCCATTAAGTTCTCTTAGTGTGGTCATTTCATGCTCCTAAATTTTTAATTTGTTTTATTTTTCAGAAAATGAATGCTAGACACTCATCCACCCAACCAGGTTTACCTTATTAGATAGGGCTGTCTTACTTACAATACTCAATAGACAATCTATCAATACTACATTATAAATACAGGTTAAAGGTCTCCCTTCTCTTTCTTCTTGGCTTAACATGTTCATTAAAAAGCAGAGAAAAGTCACTTTGTGAATACCCTAGTTCACCAGAATAAGAACATTAGTTCGGGCTAAAAATTAGGATTCAACTTGTTTTTTCTAAACTGCAACTGAAACACATCCTTACTGTGAAAGTATAGCTTTGAACCCTCAGTACAGTTTTCAACCTTCCAAGCTAAGTGACTACAAAATTCAGTTATACTATGAAATTCTGGAATGGGAGGGGATTTTTTTATGGAGAATGGTAGAAAACTTAAATAATCACAATCATGGCTATTAAAGGAAAATTAATAAAAAGGGTATACTGTAAACACCAGGAAACATGATCATTTCAGGACAGCCTCAATCTATGAGAACCATGCTAGAAGATTATATCCTCAGTTTTACATGAGGCATTTCCCAAGGATAGTTTTATAGGTTTCTAGTTCTCAGGGTTTTGCGTGTGTGTGTGTGTGTTTAAGAGTTTCTATGTAGACCTCTTTTTTTGCTCAGATGTGGCCTCTCTCTAAGTCCAACTCCTCAAGTGAAACCATTGCCCTCCCTACTCCTTGGGATATGACACATCCAGGGATGAAAATCTCCCTGGCAGCTTGGGAGATGACTCACAACGACTAGCCTGGCCCTGGCACTGCAAAATCAACAATGCCATCCTGACCAGAAGAGGGGAAAAGAAGTATAACAAATGAGGTATCAGTGGCTGAGAGAGTTCAAATTGAGTCAAGAATCTATTCTGGAGGTCACTCTTGTGCAAGCTTCATTTAGAAATTGCTACCTTTCATAACTTGCCAAACCCCAAACAAAACCATTCCTGCCTAGGTAAAGAACACCTTGGGCATTATGTAAGATTCTACAAAGTTTCCACGCCCTAGGGTAACTTTTCAGAAACCTACAACCTCCAGATGGGTCCCTGGACCAGTTAAGTCCTGAAATGCAGAGGGCATAGCCTCTTCAGAATATCAACTAGTTGCAACCCCTGTCCCATATTATTGACAGCCCCTTCCAACATGAAAAAGTTAGAACGGGCATAGCCCAAATACCCCTAAAGAGTGAGAGAAAGACCAAAGGTGATGGTAGAGTTTTGCAGAGAAGGTAGGGTTTAACAGATGAGTATGAATGATGAATCATTATACTGACATTTCTTTTAATCTCTAGTACCTTAGAGTAGCTAGAAGTAAAAACCTAAAATTGTGCAATTATAACTCATACCAAACTCTGAAATCTGTCTACAACTAATTGTTGCAATGTGCTTTGAAATTTATTACTTTCTTTTTCTTTTCTTTGTATATATCTTATATTTAACAATAAAAAACTTTTTTAAAAAAAGTTAATAAAAGGATACTAGATTGGAAGAAACATAATTAAGTGGTATAAATATTTAAGAATTTCACTGAAATTCTCTTTAAAATTATTTTATTAGAGAAGTTGTAGGTTTACAGAACAACCATGCATAAAATACAGAATTCCTATATACAACCATTTGTTACAACTGATAAGAGCACATTTTTGTAATTGTGCTATTAACTACAGTCCATGGTTTAACCTAGGTTCTCTGTTTATGTAGTGCAATTTCATGGATTTAAAATTTTTATTCTATTACTACACGCAACCTAACGTTTCCTCTTTCAACCACATTCAGATGTATCTTTCACTGCTATTATGTTCACAGCGTTGAACTATCACCACCACCACTCCTTCCCAAAATATTTCCCTTGTTCCAAACAGAAACTCTCCATTTTAAGTCAATTCCCTATACCCTATCTCTGCCCCATCCCCTGCTAATCTTTATTCTAGATTCTGAGTCTATGAGTTTGCGTATTCTAATTATTTCCTATCAATGAGATCATACAATATTTGTCCTTTTGGTATGGCTTATTTCATTCAACAAGATGTCTTTGAGGCTCATCCACGTCGTCAAAAATTATGAGAACTTCATTCCTTTTAACAGCTGAATATTATTGTACTGCAAACATACACACATACACACCACATTTTGTTATTCAGTCATTGGCTGACGGGCACCTGAGTCACTTCCAACTTCTGGCAATCATGAATAATGCCGAGATCCAGCTCAAGTCCACCCCAGATCTTGGGAAAGTGGATCTGTGTATTCCTTTCTGGTACCAGCGAGCCCTAGGGGCCAGAGCCCATTGTGGCCTCCTGTCAAAGTGGGGTGTGGGAGCAGAGAGTGCAATTTACTAGTATTTGCATCATTTGCCAGTCTCTTTCTCTTGCTCTTCCCTGGATGCTATAGTGTCTATTGGACTCTGAAGTTTCAAAAGTAATTGATTCAGACAAGTCCTGTTTATTTAATAGCTGTTCTGGTGGAGGTTCCTGAAGCTTCCTACTCTGCCAATCTTCCCACAATCCACCCAATAGCTGATTCTTTAATACTGTATTAGAAAATATGACTGGATTTTAAGGTTAGAAGACCTAAAATACGTTAAGAATCAAAAATGATTATTTCTTTGCATTAATTTTAAAAAAATCAAACTTTCCTATATAAGAGCTATCACAAAATATTTTGCCTACTACAATTTTAGGGAGCAGGAGAGGAGTAGCAGTAGAGTGGGCAACAACTTCTGCCTATTATGAATCACTCCTCTCTGTGATACTGTGGAAAGTTTTGGTCACTATTGCTCAAGACTGACAGAATGGAGCTCCTAAGACAAAGACAAACTATTAAATGGCTCAAGAGATGAACAGACTAGAGTCTAATTGGAATGCCTCAGGCTATAAAAATGAAGTTCAAGTAAACATGTAACTGAAATCACAAATGGAAAGGAAGATTCTAAGGTTCTTGAAATACATAAAACATTTCACACCTGGAGGAAAGCCACCAATCAGTACCTCGCACCTTTGCTTACGCTGCATCTTTGCCTTCATTTCCCTTTCCTTCTCAACTGCTCTCCTGTTAAAAGCTGTTGAGGCCAGTTTAAATGTCCACTCTTAGGGAGGCCTCCCTGAGCTCGCCACACCTCCATTTAGCCTCTTTCAAGCCTGAACTGCTCTCTCTTGTGTATTCACAGGAATTCCTTTACAAGGCTACCTTTACATACGTTAGTCCAGGCTAGCTTCAACCCCCACCGGACTATAAGTTCAATAAGGGTCAGGGCTCCTTATACATTATATACATTCATAAATATTTTAAGGAACAACAGAGAAAATGAGTGGAATCTTCATGTAAACTTAGGAAACGCTATAAAATGTGAGGAACTATAGAAAAGAAAGGACTATATTATCATAACAAAATTAAGGCAAAGAATAAGGATCTGACAGTTTTATTAGGCCAAATTCTGATTTCTATAATATGACTCATTTCAGATGCATAAATTAAAGTAGGAACACACCTGTATCATGAGGATTTTTATGTTATCAGCCAAGTGCATTCAGGTAATTGTTAGAGGAGGAATGAAAGATTTCAAAATTATTTAATCCAACGTGACAAAGATATCTGAATAAGCAACATATGGTTATTCCTGTGGCTAGGGAAGGTGAGGAAAGGCAGTAGGGGAAAAAAAGTACTAGTTCAAAGTCAATACAAATCAAAGAAATCTGAAACCAAATTGCAAACTTACATAGAATATAGTACAATGTTAGAAGTAGAGGGAAACCTTGGAGACATCTGACCAAATATTTCCATTTATAAATGATGAAATGGACAGAGAAAGAGTCATTTATCACAGATCTGATTCACACAGTAGCATTGGCTTTCCTTAGGCAACACCCAGACTGACCTGTTAAATCAAGGAGCCTTGTCTACAGAGACTGGAGTAAAAGGCATATATGGATGCTGCCTATCACCTGTCTAACAACTACTAAAATCAAGGTCACTGGTAGAAACAACATCTGTAACTGCTGTAATGCCAATGACTCAGAGTCTGAAAAACAACTCACCACAAAGCCATTTCATCAGCATCTTGCAGCTCTTCATTAGTCAGGTGAGAGATGCTTAACGAAGATTGTTTATCAATCACATTGATATGATAATACTTCTACTTGTCCTGGCCATTAGTGTAAAGAAAAATACATATGGATCCCAAAAGTTCCTTCACAGGTAAGTAAAGTAGACTACTTCATTTGTGCTCCCAGTGCACGAATGTCATTTCTAATCCACTGCCTTATATATTGGGGAAAATATCCAGCAGTTAAATTGAGGCTTCCTCTGTATCCTCTAGAACACATAGCTGTATTCAGTAAAATCATTTGGCCAGAAGGTAAATGAGGTTCTAACACATGGTTTGCAGGCCGAATGCCCCTGGTGACTTTGAGGCCCAATCTTCCCTCACTATGAAGATGACAGAATTGAGACTCGCAATGGTCACTCAACCACCTGCCTGAGGTCATGACACTAGTGGGTGGTAGAGACATAACTGAAACTCAAGTCCCTCCTGACCGCCAATCAGCTTTTCTCCACAACTCTCCCACCTCTTCAATACCCCCCTCCCTCCAGAAACCACTCAGTCTAAACCAAACAATATAATCTGAGCTATAGTTTACATGAAGCATTTACTGAACAGCTACTAAGGGCCAAGCACTGCTGACATCAAAATGAATAAGACACAGTCCCCGGCTGGAGGCAATTACCTTCTAATGGAGATGATCCACAAAGGTAAAATTCTAATTCAAAATGATGGAGGGAGGCACGGGGTGTTTGTGGAAGGGTTTTGGCCTAACCTAGGGATAACAGATAAAGACACATAAAAGAAAAAACTTAGTTCTGAGTTTTGAAGGATCTAAAAATTAGCTAGTTGGAGAGGTTGGAAAAGCATTCCAGAAAGAGGGGAAAACGTGGGCTAAATCACAGAGAGTTATGGTTTTGCACCATTTAAATAAGAGAAACCTATGGAGATTTCAATTAAACTCCTCTTGCTGAAAAGAACACAACATGATTTTAGCAACCAAAAATGTATCCAGATACTGCCAAATGTCCTCAGGAAGGGGAAAAAATGGGAGACAAAATCACCCTTGGCTGAGAACTACTGCTCTAGTCTCGAGAATAAAGACCACATTCTCGTGCCTAAGACAGTCCCTTTCATGTTCAATAATGTTGCTTGAACCGAACCATCGTTCTTAATTGTATAACATGTTATATGGGTATTTTATCATTTAACAAATATTAGGCTAATGGAGATATATAATCAAATGACGAAAATATAAAAGTAAATCTAGAAATACATGAATCAACAAAATCAAGGGTCTCTATATACTCACCTAAAGAGCATACATGAACCATCATAACATATAAGCACAGATACAGTTTCAAATTTCCATTATTCCTGTAAAGATAACACTAAGGATCTTCACACTTGCTTATTAAGATCTAAACACTTCAAAAGTCCAAAGAACTTGCAATACTTTTTTATTCCAAAATTTAAAGCTTCCATAATCTCTTTGTAGCAGAAATATTTAGTGCTCAACAAAATCCGCACAAGCTCCCACATGTTTCCTAGGCCCCTAATGGTTAGGAGGGATCTAATGACAAGTTCTTGTCAGTGGGCTATGAGAAGTGATGTTTCACATTCAGCCTAAAGCAGACGTGAAGTCTCCATATGCATCTTTCTAGGTGATAACGATAGAGGCAATATGATGAACTGGCAAAGTTACGAGAGAGACACATCCTGGATGGCTGAATTACCACTAAGAAGAGAGCACCTTGGAGAATCAGCAGACTCACAAGAAATATTTTGTGAATGAGAAATAAAGTGTTTAGCCACTGAGTTTGGGGGATTATTTGTTATTTACCATAATTTTTAGCCTGTTCTAATACAAAGTACAGAAAAGCGCTGCTAATATCTCATAGCACACCTCTTCAGATGCTTAAGACATTAGCGAGTACTTAGTGAAGAATCTTTGTAGGCTTTAAACTCCTCACATCTCATAGAAAAAAATAATATAAATTCAAAATTTTCACCATGATTACTACCTTAAGTTTAAAAGGCAAGGCAAATGTTTGTATGTTAAGAATATTCGTGTTTTTATGTTGTTTTGGTTTGATAATAAAAAATAAATAACATAAAAGGCAAGGCAGTAATCATGGTAACTCTGATGTTTCTTTTTCCTTCACAGCGTAAAATGTAGTGAAAGTTCTTCTAAATATGCTTCGAAACTACTTTTTGAATCCTGTCTTCCAAAAATTACAACCAACTTGAAAGAAAAGGAAGATCCGTGAACCTGTTTGCACTTATTAAGTATAGGAAAAATTCAAAAAAAATCAAGATCTCTTACAAAATTCCTGTTGATTTCATTAACCCATCTGATACCATTGGCAAATCTGGGCTTTGGCAGCTACAAACAAGTCTGACAAGCAAGACAGGCAGCAGAAATTCTTGACACACTGAAGCAGAGCTATAAACAATGAACTCTAGCCAGGAAACCAGAATGACCAACAGGCTAGACTTGCATACACCCAAGAAGGGGCTATACTCCCTTTAGGTAAAGGCTCATCTCATGTCCTAAGAGGCATAATTTTAAATGATTCTGTAAAGAATGGATATGGGTACAAGTCAAAGTTGAATATTAAGTAGTGCAGGGGGTGGAGGACTTGGTATATTGTTCTATGACACCACCACACAATAATCAAAATCAAATACCAAAACCAAGCCAAGCAAACCCACTGCCCTCCCCATTTCTACATGGGATATGACTTCCAGGGGTGTAAACCTCCCTGGCAATGTGGGACAGAAATCCTAGAATGAGCTGGGACTCAGCATCAAGGGACTGAGAAAACTTTCTCAGCCTAAAAGGGAAAGAGAGAAATGAGAAAAAATAAAGTGTCAGTGGCTGAGAGATTTCAGAGTCGAGAGGTTATCCTAGAGGTTAATTCTTACACATTATATAGATATCCCCTTTGTAGTTTAAGGTGTATTAGACAGGCTACAGGGAAGTACCTGAAACTGTAAAGTTGTGTTTCAGTAGCTGTGTTTCTTTAAGATGATTATATAATGATAAAGCTTTCGCAAAGTGACTGTGTGATTGTGAAAACCTTGTTCTGATGCTCCTTTTATCTACGATATGGACAGATGAGTAAAAAATACGGATTAAAAATAAATAAATAATGGGGGAATAAAGGTTAAAATAAGTTGGGTAGAGGGAAATACTAGTCTAGTGGTCAATGAGAGGGAAGGGTAAGGGGTATGGTATGTATGAGTTTCTTCTTTTTTCTTTTTATTTCTTTTTCTGGAGTGATGCAAATGTTAAGAAATGATCATGGTGATGAATATACAACTATGTGACGATATTGTCAGCTACTGAATGCACACCAAGTATGGAATGTTCATATGTTAAGAATGTTCATGTTTGTATGTTGTTTGGTTTTATCAATAAAAATTTTTTAAAAATCAAGCCAAGTAAACATCTCCTAAATGGAATCTTTTTCACTGATTTTTTATTTTTTTTTTAAATACAAAAAACACCAAATGCAAACATTCTTAACTTTTGATCATTCCGTTCTACATATATAATTAGTAATTCACAACATCATCACAGTCACATATCCATCATCATGATCATTTCTTGAAACATTTGCATCTATTCAGAAAAAGAAATAAAAAGAAAGCAGAAAAAAATTCATACATACCATACCCATCGCCCCTCCCTTTCATTGATCACCAGCATTTCAAATTAAATTCATTCTAACATTTGTTTCCCCTTTTATTTATTTTTATTCCATATGTTTTACTCGTCTGCTGACAAGGCAGACAAAAGGCGCATCAGACACAAGGCCTTCACAATCACACAGCCACACGGCGAAAGCCACATCACCACACAATCATCTTCAAGAAACATGGCTACTGGAACACAGCTCTACATTTTCAGGCAGTTCCCTCCAGCCTCTCCATTACAACTTGACTAACAAGGTGATATCTATTTAACGCATAAGAATAACCTCCAGGATAACCTCTTGACTCCGTCTGGAATCTCTCAGCCATTTTATTTTGTCTCATTTCACTCTTTCCCCTTTTGGTCGAGAAGGTTTTCTCAATCCCTTGATGCTGAGTCTCAACTCATTCTAGGATTTCTGTCCCATGTTGCCAGAAAGGTCCACACTCCTGAGAGTCATGTCCCATGTAGACAGGGGGAGGGTGGTGAGTCTGCTTGTTGTGTTGGCTGCAGAGAGAGGCCACATCTGAGCAACAAAAGAGGTTCTCCTGGGGGTGACTCCTAGGCCCAATTTTAAGTAGGCTTGACCTATCCTTTGTGGGGTTAAGTTTCATATGAACAAACCCCAAGACTGGGGGCTCAGCCTATAGATTTGGTTGTCTGCATTACTTGTGAGAATAGCAAGAATTCAACTTGGGGAAGTTGAATTTTCCCCCTTTCTCACTATTCCCTGAAGGGGACTTTGCAAATACTTTTTTATTCACTGTTCAAATCATTCTGGGATTGATCAGGGCATCACTCTGGACAAACCAACAAAATCTCATGTCCTACTCAAGGTTCCATGTACTTATGGCGCTCAATTAAGCTGTCTACATGTAAGTTATATTAGGAAATGCACTAGTCAAAATACAAATTTTGTACCAAATAAACATTTTTTGCTTTAGTCTCACACATAAGTTAAAATTTTAAAATATTAATTACCATCTATTTTCAGCACCCTGCAGTAATGACATTCCTTTGTTCTTCCTCATGCAAAAACATTTTTCAAATTTGTACATCCTAAATGGAATCTTAAGCTATTCAAAGTGACAAAGACTACTCAAACTGAAAATGTTTGATGATTACATCAAGGTAAAGAAAATGAAATTCCACCATACTATGATTACAACTATATAAAAGAAATAATGAGCGTGGGCCACGGTGGCTCAGCAGGTAAGAGTGCTTGCCTGCCATGCCCGAGGACCCGGGTTCGATTCCCGGTGCCTGCCCATGTAAATAAATAAATAAATAAATAAATAAATAAATAGAAGAGGAAACATTTAATAAATAAATAAATAAAAATAAAAGAAATAATGTTTGGATATATGTATTTTCAGTAAGAAATGTAGGCGGACAAAAGGAGATTTGCATTTCTAAGAATTTCATCATTTAAAGTGTTGTTTACATACTTAGTTTTAAGGATTAAAGCATAAAGCAAACCAATAAACACATTATCACTGCAAGCTGTGCACAATTTATAGGCATTGTAAGAACTACAAAAATACATAGTTTCAAGGTAGAATCCCTACACTTAAAGATACCATGTAAAGGAAGAAAAAGACTTGTGTGAAACTGTTACATAACCAAACACATTATACAACTTAGGCTCAACTTGATAACTAAAGTTGATTTATATTTTATAACTCAACAATTTGCTACGCAAGATCACTAAGTACAAAGCCATCACTTTTAAAGTTTTCAAAATACTGGCCAGCAATACTTACTTCACTTGGTCAAAGATCTAAATAAACTGAAAAAAAAAAAAAAAAAAAAAAAAAACCTGAGACTTTTTGGCAGACCAAAAAAAGGGGAACACTAAAATGATGCTCCTAATTCCTACAGAAGGAAGTGCTCACACTGCTTTTAAGCTCTTTTCTTAGGGAATAACTAAACTGTGCCAGCTACTAAAACAGTAAGGTATCCCTGGTGTGATTCCATCCTGCATGACTGTTCTCTGCCACAGAGGTTGTCTATCTCCATCCATCTTCTCTCCCACCTAACTGCACGCCACCACCCCACGGAAGATTCAATGGACGTGAGCTGAGGCCCCAGAACTATCTTTCTGGTTGTGAACTAAAGGCCAACAAAGATTATCACTTCAGGTGGTACGAAAATGAGCAACAGTTATCTTTAAGAGTGGTCAGTTTAGGGGCTGGTGCAAAGAATTAATTATGAAGGCAGTCCAATTAAAGTAACACCGGCAGCTTTGAAAATGTCTGTACAGCCATTTCTCCGAGGTTCCCCTTGGAGGCTTTGAAATAACACCACCTGTGGTCTTACACTTGAAGTGTGGTTCAGGGCGTGTGCATATTAGTGAACAGCATTTATAACTGTGGAGGGAGAGGCAGAGTCAGAAGATGAAGAGGAGAACGTCAAAATTTTAAGCACATCTGGGAAGCAATCTGCCACTGGAAGTGGTAGTGAGGTTCCACAGAAAAAAGTAAAACTTGCTGCTGATGAAGATGATGATGACGAAAATGAAGATGAAGAAGATGATAAGGAAACAGAAGAAAAAACTCCAGTGAAAAATGTACAGAAATCAAACTAGAATGGAAAAGACCCAAAACCATCAAACACCAAGATCAAAAAGTCAAGAATTATTCAAAAACCAAGAAAAAAACTCCTAAAACACCAAAAGGATCTAGTTCTGTAGAAGACATTAAAGCAAAAATGCAAGCACGTATTTAAAAAATTCACTGCAGAATAGTCCTGGGCACAAATGGTAAATTAAGCCCAATGACGGGGAGAGGAAAAGGAGACAAATACAGTCCATACTGAGTGTCATCACCAATCCAAACTGAATTTTTCTATTTTAATCTCAATCCCCTTTCTTGATTTGCCTCCCATCCATGCCCCCTTCCAGGCTGAAGCAATCTCTTGATTTCCTAAAGCACTTTTCTTTTGACTGCTGTGATTCAATGAACAAGCAGTATTTTTTTAACTTAGATATTCTGCTTGCTAGTGTTCATTCGACTCACCTCTTAGACCATGTTTTAATCACCTTGTATTTCTCTACTTCTTCAATAAATATTCAAATTAAAAAAAAAAAACATTAAGGTAGAAGAGCTAAAACTGAAATGTAAAGAAAACCAGTGTGCAGTCTCTTCCTGTCTGTCTAAATACTGTGGAAAGAGTCGAGGGCTCTGGCATCCCTCAGCCCAGCTTGTCCCATGGCTATCCTCCCACTTCAGTTTTGCCACATAATATCACAGCTTTTCTAGTCTTTAGCCATGGGAAGTTGTGCCCCTTCACAGGATTATCCTGCTGAAATACATCCCCCAGTAATCTGCAGATATTCTTTCATTTATGCAATTAGTAAATTAATGTTACTGAACACCAATTATTGGTAAAATCCTCATGACTGAGGTTTTAGAATACAGAAGAGAGACCCTGCCTTGTAAAAGAATCCGAAGTCTTAACTGAACAAGAGGTAGGAAGGAAAAAAGTGTTTGTCAATCATTTCACAGACACCTTAAAAGACTACCTGCCAAGTAAGTCATCTTCCCTCAAATATAATTCATATTTAGTCTCTCCCATCTTCTTTACAACAATAATTCTGGCTTCTTATTTCATCCATCCCCCTGACTTAACATTTAATTTGACCCCACATCTCATCAGCTTCTTTTTTTTCTTGCAGATATGCTGTCCATTTGCTATACAGGACATAAGTTCATGTAAATCTTATTCCAAGTTCTGCTAAAAAAAAAAATACACCTCCACTCAGTCCTATAGCCTCTTGAAATTCTGGCTTGAAAACATAGCTCCTTCTGGAAACCGTAGCTTGACTCCACTAGCTGGTGATCAACCTATCTGAATATGCTCTGGTTGTTAATCATTAATATACCCTTCATTTGTTACTCTATGGAAATAATCTCAAAAGTTTCCCTGTGTATCCTCCAGTATGGCATTTTTTTTTAATTAATTAAAAAAAGAATTAACAAAACAATTAGAAATCATTCCAATCTACATGTACAATCAGTAATTCTTAATAACATCACATAGTTGCATATTCATCATTTCTTAGTACATTTGCATCAATTTAGAAAAAGAAATAAAAAGACAACAGAATAAGAATTAAAACAATAATAGAAAGAAAAAAAAACAAAAACAAAAAACCTATACCTCACATGCAGCTTCATTCAGTGTTTTAATATAATTGCATTACAATTGGGTAGTATTGTGCTGTCCATTTCTGAGTTTTTATATCCAGTCCCGTTGTACAGTCTGTATCCCTTCATCTCCAATTATTCCTTCTCTTTTTTTTTTTTTTTTAATTAACGGAAAAAAAGAAATTAACCCAACATTTAGAGATCATACCATTCTACACATGCAATCATTAATTCTTAACATCATCACATAGATGCATGATCATCATTTCTTAGTACATTTGCATTGGTTTAGAAGAACTAGCAACATAACCGAAAAAGATATAGAATGTTAATATAGAGAAAAAAATAAAAGTAATAATAGTAAAATCAAAACAAAACAAAACAAAACAAAACAAAAACCTATAGCTCAGATGCAGCTTCATTCAGTGTTTTAACATGATTACTTTACAATTAGGTATTATTGTGCTGTCCATTTTTGAGTTTTTGTATCTAGTCCTGTTGCACAGTCTGTATCCCTTCAGCTTCAATTACCCATTGTCTTACCCTGTTTCTAACTCCTGCTGAACTCTGTTACCAATGACATATTTCAAGTTTATTCTCGAATGTCCGTTCACATCAGTGGGACCATACAGTATTTGTCCTTTAGTTTTTGGCTGGATTCACTCAGCATAATATTCTCTAGGTCCATCCATGTTATTACATGGTTCATAAGTTTATCTTGTCTTAAAGCTGAATCCATTCTGCCATTCTATGTCTTTTGATTGGGAAATTCAGTCCATTAACTTTTAGTGTTATTACTGTTTGGATAATATTTTCCTCTACCATTTTGGCTTTTGTATTATATATATCATATCTGATTTTCCTTCTTTCTACACTTTACTCCATACCTCTCTCTTCTGTCTTTTCGTATCTGACTCTAGTGCTCCCTTTAGTATTTCTTGCAGAGCTGGTCTCTTGGTCACAAATTCTCTCAGTGACTTTTTGTCTATAAATGTTTTAATTTCTCCTTCATTTTTGAAGGACAATTTTGCTGGATATAGGAGTCTTGGTTGGCAGTTTTTCTCTTTTAGTGATTTAAATATATCATCCCACTGTCTTCTAGCTTCCATGGTTTCTGCTGAGAAATCTACACATAGTCTTATTGGGTTTCCCTTGTATGTGACAGATTGTTTTTCTCTTGCTGCTTTCAAGATCCTCTCTTTCTCTTTGACCTCTGACATTCTAACTAGTAAATGTCTTGGAGAACGCCTATTTGGGTCTATTCTCTTTGGGGTGCGCTGCACTTCTTGGATCTGTATATTTAGGTCTTTCATAAGAGTTGGGAAATTTTCAGTGATAATTTCTTCCATTAGTTTTTCTCCTCCTTTTCCCTTCTCTTCTCCTTCTGGGACACCCACAACACGTATATTTGTGCGCTTCATATTGTCATTCAGTTCCCTGATTCCCTGCTCAAGTTTTTCCATTCTTTTCCCTATAGTTTCTGTTTCTTTTTGGAATTCAGTTGTTCCATCCTCCAGTTCACTAATTGTAGCTTCTGTCTCTTTAGATCTACCATTGTAGGTATCCATTGTTTTTTCCATTTTTTCTTCTTTGTCCTTCACTCCCACAAGTTCTGTGATTTGTTTTTTCAGATTTTCTATTTCTTCTTTTTGTTCAGCCCATATCTTCTTCATGTCCTCCCTCAATTTATTGATTTGGTTTTTGAAGAGTTTTTCCATTTCTGTTCGTATATTCAGCATTAGTTGTCTCAGCTCCTGTATCTCATTTGAACTATTGGTTTGTTCCTTTGATTGGGCCATATCTTCAATTTTCCGAGCGTCATCCATTATTTTCTGCTGGTGTCTGGGCATTTGATCAGATCTCCCTGGGTGTGGGACCCAGCTGGTTGAAAGGTTTTTCTGTGGAATCTCTGGGCTCTGTTTTTCTTTTCCTGCCCAGTAGGTGGCGCTCGTGGCGGTCGTTTGTCTGCGGGGCAGTCGGCCCGGGAAACCGCGCGTGGAGGCGGGGGTCGCTGGCCGTGGCTTGGGGGAGTGCCGGTCCAAATTGCCCAGCTGGCCCGAGACGCCAAGCGTGACGGGAGGGCCCCGCTATCCAATGTTCCCAGTCAGACCGGGGAGCCACGTGCGTGGAGGGGACCCCAGACGCCAGCCACCCCAGCCGGGAAAACGTGCACCCCTCGGGTATCTCACAGCAGTGGATTCTCCCTACCCGTTCAGCCGTTCCAGAATGGGGTACGCTGTCTTTTTTGGTCTCTGTCGTGACTCCGGGAGCTGTTTTGTATTGTTTCTGTTTCTTTAGTTGCTTTTCTGGAGGAGGAACTAAGACCCGCGCGTCTTACTAAGCCGCCATCTTCTCCGGAAACTCCAGTATGGCATTTTGCCCAAATTGGCACTTACCTACCATACAACATTTTTTGGACAGATAAAATCAAATCTACTCTCCTTTTGCAGAAACACTTGAATAATCTAAAGGAATTTATACTTCAAAATGTAATTACATAAAAACTATATAACAACATATAATAAATGTGAAGAGGTAAAAGACAGTAACAGCAGAGCACCACAAAGAGCAATAAAAATGTCATATTCTAACAGGCACTATCATATGCAGTTAGTGGGAAGACAAATAGTTAAAACTGCACTGGAGAATTGTTTGGCAATATCCAAAGACTTTAAGTACAGTCAGAAAATATGCAGCCAAAATCTTAACAACAACAGATGGTGGGGTAACAGCATTATTTTTCTTTATGCTTTTCTGCATTTTCCAATTTTTTCCCTATATTAAATCTTTGTTACCTGTGCAATAAAAAACATAACTTGTATTTGTTTTTCAAAGATTGACCTAATGAACAGGAACTGGCAGAAGATGGGCAAAAATACTTGACATTGATGTCTTACCCAGTAAGTTAGCACTTAAAAAGGCATACCAAGCAAATACTTTATAATGGTCCTACTGCTATATGACTAACCCAAAATTGACACTTGCCAATAATATCAACTTTCATTTTATGAGAGTCCTTAAATTTGCCATATTAATGCAATCTAGAAACCAGTATATAGCACTGGGTGAGCACATAGTATTTATTGAACTGAATGAACCACTACTAAACCATACAGGTCTTAAGTCTTGTTTTTTCAGTTCTTATTTACTATACAACATTTTTCAGATAGAGTAAATCAAATCTACTCTCCTTTTGCAGAAACACTGGCTGTCATAAAAGTATACCTATTTCAACTTTCAGATCAGCAGTCTTAGTCTCCCAGAAATCCCTGAAACCAGATATTTACACATAAGTCAGATGTTTATGTGCCGCTTAGAGTAAAGCCACAATCTCTTACAAGCCAACTAAGAAACATCAAAATTTCCCAAGTTTCCAAATGCTGTATCATTTATATATATATTATGAAATGGGCTAGAATTTAAAACACACTAAAAATATTATATAGACAGTACTATGTTAATTATTCTAAATAACCAAGGATAGAGACATAGCTAACATTAACAGACTAATTCACAAAATTGATTTTAAAACCTTGTTACCAGAATAAAATTAAAACACACACACAAAAATCATAGGACTATAGTTAATGTGCAATTATAAAAATACTCTTTCATAACTGTAGCAAATATACCGCACTAATGCAAGGTGTTAATAAGATGGTAATGAAAATTCTGTATTTTGCCTGATTTTTCTGTAAATGCATAATTTCTCTATTAAAAATTTTTATCACCTTTTTAAATGAAATTATTAAAAACAATAATTCTAATTTCTTTTTCTAATATACCAGATTTCAAAAGTCCATGGAATGAAATGTCAGAGAAGTATGTGGCTAAATCTTAAATAAAATCTATTAAAATACGTGGTTTTGAAATTTAGGCTAACTACAATTGTTTATTACAATTAAATTGCATAAGAAAGCAAGAGATAAATAATGATTGGGTTTCAAGATAATTAATTGGTGGAATATAAGAATGGTGGGAAAAGAAGACTTCCTAAAACCCCCCAAATAATAAAATTATACCACAGAGGAATCTAACTGTTAAGAAGCCATTCATGGAGGCAGAAATACAAAACTGAAGTTCAATTATGGCTGTCCTTTTTGTCCAATAAGTTGGGTAAATTATTTAATTTTTTTTTAACTTGTTTCCTCATTTGTAAGTGGAATGATGTCCACCTACCTTAAGTATGAAAGTTGCCCAATGTTAGCTTGCTTCCTTAGGGTCAACAACTGAATTAAAATTTTTCAAAAGATCAAAAATATCTAGAAAGCTCATACTCTACTCTAGCATGTACATTCCTTCAGCGTAGGAAATTACTTTCCCTTGTTTATTTCTTTATAGTGTCAGAACAATGACTAGGACTATGTCTAGAGATGACTACTGGAGTATACTATTATATTACATTATAAATCTTCATTGGTCTATGACGAGGATTAATTAAATGAGAAACGCAAGAAAGCATACAGCACAGTATCTGGTTTAAATAAATATTCAAAAATATTTTAGTTTAGAAAAGTGCTCAAGAGCCAAGACCTTTGTGCCACACTGCCAGAACTGGTATCCTGACCCTGCCATGCTCTCAGTATAAGACCTTGGTTGAAGTGTGCCATAGTTTCTTCACCAATAAAATGGCTATAATGGATTGTTGTGAGGATTGAGTTACTCTACATAAAGAACATAAACCAGTGCCCAGCATATAATAAGCTTTCAATAAATGCTAGTCATTACTGCTACTATTTTCTATATATTTCAGAAATCATACCTTTACATACAGTAAAAGTCAAACGATGTATTTCAATTTCATTCAACAACACTCAAGCATAAACTGCCAGACACAGTGCTGGAAGAGGAGTTAGATACACAGCCTCAAAAACAGCAAAAGTTACAGGAGGGCAATCACAGAACCCGAGTTTTGTATAGTATGTACCAGAAAAGAATTTTAAGATCCCATGAATTACAGAATGTAACTTAATTCTCCCAATTAACTGGGTCTTCAAATATTGTCATATAAGCTACAGAAAAATGTGTAATGACATTTGAGCTGGAGCTTGTCCTTAAATGATAAAGTTGGGGGGTGGGGGTGTTGAGAAGACCCTCTCAGGGAAGGTAGACCAGAAAGTGGGAACACACGGTGCGAAGTTACACATTCAGGAACATCAGGTCTCTACTGTGCAATGATGTGGTGGCTCAGGGGAGGTGGGAGGATGGCAAAGGGCGAGGGGAAGAGGTGGTAAGTAGATCCAGATAATGTTAGATAGGTGATTTGGACCAGGTTATGGACCTTGATCTCTAGGCTAGTAGTTCCATGGACTTGTACAAATATATTATTTATATACGGATTAACTAACTTAACTAACTAAACTAATTCCTTGATGTAACTGACTTAAATAACTTGATATAACTGACTGTCAATTAAGTGGCCTATCTAACCACCGGAGTCAGGTAAGAGGGCTTCTTTTCTGTTCTCGCTGGAGGACCTTGGCGTCACAACCACTTGTGTGCTGGAAGACGCCATACTAGTCAGACATAAATAAAAAAATACATATATAAATAAATAAATAAATAAATAAATAAATAAACCACTACAAGTTTTGAAAAGCTCAAAGAACAAGACAAATGAGTACAGATGTAGGAAAAATCAAAGAACTTACAGGCAACTTAGATCTGAGATCAGGAATCTCAAATATATCAAGTACTATTTATACTATCCATCAAGTGAAGACCTTCGTTTTTCTCCCCACAGTTCAGTATTTACGGCTTATAGGGCTTAAATTTCCAAAGGCTGAGAAACTTACATGGTATATATTTATGACATATATTGCTTCAAATTGGCTATATTTCACATAAAAATGGCCATTTCCATATTCCACATTCCATGACAACTCCTAGGACATAGGGACAAAGGCAGGTCTTATGTTCCTGCAGTAATTCTGATAAACTAGAATTTCCCTCCCAAACTCTTTGAAGAAATTATTCACATTTTATCTCTCTACCTCCCTACAAAGAAATACTTGCTTGTCCATTCAAAACACAAAATCAACATATGTATCTAAGATTCTGACCAACTAATGGTGAACACTGTATCAAGTCGACATTCAATCATTAAGTAGAACACTTCTATTCTTAGGATAAAGCAGTTTGGTTCAGTTGGCAACACTACTGGCTTCCTGATCAACAGATCACAGTCTCATATTTCACACAAGAACTGCAGTTTACAACCCTTACTAACACTCATGCAGAATAATTCAAAAGGCCCTAAAAGACAGTCCTGTCAAAAAAACAATTATCCCAGCCCATGCACCACTCTCAAAAAAAAAAAAAAAAAACTTATCTAGTAAAACTTTCAATCTAGAAATATGAAGAATATGGAAATAAATGTGACATACTAGTACTACTTTAAACAAAAGATTGTGTTCTTGGAAATAGTATGCTCTTTCTCTCTCTCTCTCTCTCTCTCTCTCTCTCTCTGTGTGTGTATTTGTGTGTGCGTGAGTGTTGGTCAAAAGTAGAATAAATGATGTATATTTTGTAATTATATTGACACATGCTTTCAAACACTGCCTTATTCCAAAAAGAGTAAGACAACATCTGCAATAAAGATTTTATTAAAAGTAAGTTTCTGACCTCTACATATTTCTAAAAAGTAATTAACTTCACACTAGAGTGGTGGATTAAAAATATAGGAAAAAATTTTGCAGCAAGGAGATGCCATATCAAGTGATTTCACATAAACAGACTACAAGCACACAACTCAGACAGGATGGCACCAAGTGATTAACAGCCCTTTACAAAAATAGACAAATAATGTTGCAATACACGAGCTCTCATTTGAAATACCATGCTGAATTCCTGAAAGCTGAAGCTTATTCTATATTTCAAAAATGACCATTTCTAGTAAGATTAACATGCTACATTTAAAATTCAGACACAGATGTCTTAAAGAATACCAGAGGTTCTAAACTGTCATAAGGTAATATTCCTTTAAATAAAACTATTTTTCCTTTCTGACATAAAATTGTAAGATTAGCTATTTTACTCCATGGAAATAAATAATTTAGCCTAGAGCATAACAAGAACTATATAACTTGAGTTTCAAGTTCAATTCTGTACATATGCAGGGAAAGACTACTGAGATTTCTCTATGTAGAAGTGGGTGTAAATAATCTTTTTTATAATGCTAAGAATTTTCACTTTTCATTTCAAATGGGCTTGTCCAGAATTATCTGCAGTGTTCAAACAGCTTTAGTTAGAGATACTTAATCACAGACGTGGAGCCGGAAGGCAACCAGGAGGTCACTCTGTCTCTTCTCACAGTATGGATTCCAATACAGCAATGCCCTCTAACACAAACCTGTCAACCTCCACATTTGCTTAGTCTTCTTTACACGTCTTTATGATGACATTTGGTTTATCTTTGTCAGATACTATGAAAAGAATCATACCTGTTGCTTAACATTCCCAGAAGTGGACAACCCCAACTTAGTTCCATTAAGGATGTTATATGAATTATCAATTTGAATTTGTATAACTGTCTTCACAATTATCATATAAAAGCAAAGAAACACCAGTCTAAATGAAATCATTATCAAATTCTAACCTAATGTGTAAGCACTGATGAACTAACATCTAAATCTGTCCAACTAAAACGCTGATTTTCAGATAAAGCAAGATGTGTAAGTAATATCTTCTCCCTAAGTACTTATACCATCACACCAGCTTTTTACAATAAACAAAGCCAGATAATAAAGGACAATATCTATACGGCCTCTTACAGTTTCTTTAGTACTCTCACATAATCACAAAAACATGTAAGATAAAGGGAACAAATTTATCAGAAGCAGTTGGAGGAAGGTCTGTTTCCACATCTCTGCTAAACTTGGTGAATATTTCCACATCCTTAAATAGGAATTCACCCATCTCACAGCCTAAAGTTTGTGTTTAATGACATGAAAGGATGTGTGTGTGTACATAAAGTGTATATAATGTTTGAACAGAAACTTCATATTTAACAGCTATTTACTAAATGGATGTGTATATTTGAATCACCCAGGGAGCTTTTGTACCAGTAGTTAATTCACCTTTGGTGGTGCTATTTCTTTTTAAGGAGCATAGTAAAGAAATTAAAGCACCCCTGTTTAATTCAACAAGTACCTGTTGATCATCAGATGAGTACACAATATTGAATGAGAAACTGTGGGAAATACAGTGTAGATTCAACTGAGTCTACACAAAAACTTGTAGGGGTGGAAAAACTTTAATGGTTTTACAGAGGCAGCCGTAGATTAACAGTTGTTTCCAAGTGATACACACCTAGATGAGTGAACCTGTGTTAGTTTCTTCACCTCTCTAAGGCAGTCATCCAATCTGTAATATAGACATTAACTATATCTGCAAGACTGTAGAAAAGGATTAAATGAGATAAGGCATGGTAAGAGACTAGCATGTACACAGCAAGTATTCAAAAGATGGTTGCCCTTACTTTATATAGTAACATCAAATGCAGTACATAAAACAAATTTTACAGTTCAAAAGGAAGTATAAAACCCAACTGCTTGGAACATGATATCCAGGGATGAAAGTCTGCCTATGGCATGGGAGGTGAATCCCAGGGATGAGCCTGGCTCTAGCACTGTGGGATCAACAATGCCATCCTGACCAAAAAGGGGGAAAGAAGTATAACAAATAAGGTATCAGTGGCTGATAGAGTCAAGACTACTCTGGAGATCACTCTTATGCAAACTTCAGTCAGTCAGCTACCTATCATAGCTTGCCAAAATCATTCCTACTAATCCTACAAAGCACCTAGAGCACTACATAAGGTTCTATCAAGGTTCCATGCACTAGGGTAGCTTTCTAGAAACCTACAACCTCCAGATGTGTCCCTGAACCAGATAAGTCCTGAAACCTAGAGGGCCCAGCCTCTCCAGAACATCAGCTAGTTCCATCCCCTTACCTCATATTATCGACAGCCCCTTCCAATGTAAAAAAGTCAGAATGGGTATAGCCTAAATACCCCTAAAGAGTGGGAGAAGGATCAAAGGTTATGGTAGAGTTATACAGAAAAGGTAGGGGTTAACCAATAAGCATGACTGCTGAATCATTATATTGATACTCCTTTTAGTTCCCAGTATCTTACAGGAGCTAGAAGTAAAAACCTAAAATCGTGGAACTGTAACCCATACCAAACTCTGAAATCTGTTTTACAACTAATTGTTGTGATGTACTCTGAAATTTATTGTTTTTGTATATATGCTGTTTTCATAAAAAAGAAAAAAAAGTCGATTGTGATGATAAAAATAAACAATTGCTAAAGAAGTCTGAAAATATATCTTAACAACTTGAAATTAAATCTAAGTATAAATCACTAATATACTCACAAAATATTATAATACTTCCATTCACATGACTGAATAAAGCAACTAAACAATCATTAGCAACTTGCACTGTGGCCTACAATGGGTTAAAAAAATTTCCAACTCGTACTTGACATTGCTATGAAAATCAAAGCAGTCCACAATTATAATAGAAAATAAAGAACAGATTCCCAGAGCCTGGGGCCACTATCCTATGGCTCTGATGACCAACAGCGTTTCTCTCAGAAGGCTATAAAAAGCCCTTTTTTGGCTCTTAGGGATGCTGTTTCTTGGTTTATGTGGTAGGAGGAGGTTCAAATGAGAAGCTGGAAATTCAAATCTCAATTGTTTTCATATTTTTTTTACAGTTTGATAAATAGTAAACAATAAGTGATATGCTAGTATTTTCTCAAACAGCATAAATATTTCTTAAAATCAGTTTCATTCTTACCAAAATTACACCTGAAACCTGATGATTCCTTTTTTAAAATGTTTTCTTTCATTGTAAAATATAACATATATACAAAAAAAAGAAAGAGAAACAATAGTTTTCAAAGTACATTTTAACAAGCAGTACATACAGCACATGGACTACCATTCCACTGTTTCAGATTTTTCCTTCTAGCTGCTCCAAAACACTGGAGGCTAAAAGAAATATCAATATAGTGATTCAGCAGTCATAGTCATTTGTTAAACTCTGTTTTCTGTTATACCTCCTCCTTCTCCTTTGATCCTTCTCCCAAACTACAGCGATCTTTGAGCAATGCCCATTCTGAATTTCATTTTGAGAAGGGGTGTCACCAATAAAAGATAGAGGGATGTAATTAGTTGGTGCTCTTGGAAAGGCTGGTCCCTCTGGATTTCAGGATTTATCTGGCCTAGGAACCCTCTGGAACTTATAGGTTCCAGGAAAGCATTAACTTAGGATTCTATAATTTTTTATAGTCTCCGGTAGAGCCTTAGGTATTCTTAAGAGTTAATAGGTGTGTGCTGGGGTTTGAATCTGTGCTGTACCCCAAAAAAGTCATGTCCTTTAATCCTCATTCACCATTGCTGGGTGGGAATTAGATTAGATTATCTCCACTGAGATATGACACAGCTAATTGTGGGTATTAACCTTTGATAAGAGGGAGATGTGACACCCATTCCAGGTGGGTCTTGATTAGTTCACTAGAATTCTTTAAAAGAGGAAGCATTTTGGAGAGAGCCATAGAGTCGGAAGAGAGGCACAAGAACCACAGACCTCATACAGCCAGAGACCTTTGGAGATGAAGAAGGAAAATATCCCTAGGGGGGCTTCATGAAACAAGAACCTGCAGAGAAAGCTGGCAGACATTGCCATGTTCATCATGTGTCTTTCCAGTTGAGAGAGAAACCCTGAATGTCACTGGCCTTCTTGAACCACGATATCGTTCCCTAATGCCTCAGACTGGAAATTTTTTTTTAAGTGATACATTCCATTGTTTAATAATTAAAATATTTTACAGTGAAAAGTAGCTTAAAATTTAATTTAAAATATTTTTTAAATTTAATTATTAATTTAAAAAATTTAGCAAATGAAATAGAACATTAACATACATAATCAGTAATTCACAATATCATCACTTAGTTGCATATTCATCATTTCTTAGAACATCTGCATCAATTCAGAAAAAGAAATAAAAAGAAATAGAAAAAGAGATAAAATGAAAACAGAAACAAACAAAAAAGATTATACCTACCATACATACCCCTTACCCCTCGCTTTCATTGATCACTAGCATTTCAAACTAAATTTATTTATTTTTTCCAACATTTTTAAAAATTTATTTATTAATTAAAAAAATAAACTAAATAAAACATCAACATATATAATCAGTAATTCACAATATCATCACTTAGTTGCATATTCATCATTTCTTAGAATATTTATATTAATTCAGAAAAAGAAATAAAGCAAACACAGAAAAGAAAAATAAAAGAGTATACCTACCATACCCCTTACCCCTCGCTTACATTGATAACTAGCATTTCAAACTAAATTTATTTTAGCATTTTTTCCCATTATTTATTTTTATTCCATATGTTCTACTCATTTGTTGACAAGGTAAATAAAAGGAGCATCAGACACAAGGTTTTTACAATCACAGTCACATTGTGAAAGCTATATCATTATTCAATCATCCTCAAGAAACATGGCTACTGGAATACAGCTCTACATTTTCAGGCAGTTCCCTCCAGCCTCTCCTTTACATCTTGGATAACAAGGTGATATCTACTTAATGCGTAAGAATAACCTCCAGGATAACCTCTTGACTCTGTTTGGAATCTCTCAGCCATTGACACTTTGTCTCATGTCACTCCTCCCCCCTTGATGCTGAGTTTCAGCTCATTCTAGGGTTTTTCTCAATCCCTTGATGCTGAGTCTCAGCTCATTCTAGGATTTCTGTCCCACATTGCCAGGAAGGTCCAAACCCCTGGGAGTCATGTCCCACATAGACAGGGGGAGGGTGGTGAGACTGTTTGTTGTGTTGGCTGGAGAGAAAGGGCATATCTGAGCAACAAAAGAGGCTCTCTCGGGGGTGACTCTTAGGCCTAAATTTTAAGTAGACTTGACCTATCCTTTGTGAGGTTAAGTTTCATATGAACAAACCCCAAGACTGGGGGCTCAGCCTATAGCTTTGGTTGTCCACACCGCCTGTGAGAATATCAAGAATTCAACTTGGGGCAGTTGAATTTCTCCCCATTCTCGCCATTCTTTGCAAATACTTTTCCACTCAATGATCGAATCACTCTGGGATTCATCGGGGCATCACTCTGGACAAACCAACAAAATCTCATGTCCTACCTGAGATTCCAAGTACTTATGGTGTTCAATCAGATTATCTACATAAGTTGTATTAGGAAATGCACTAGTCAGATTGGAAATTTTTATAATCTTGCCTTAATTTGGACATTTTCACGGGCTTAGAACTGTAAACTAGCAATTTATTAAATTCCCTGTGCTGGTTTGAAAGGAAGTATGCCCCCTAAGAAAAGCCATGTTTTAATATAAATCCCATTTCATAAAGGTAGAATAATCTCTATTCAATACTGTATGTTTGAAACTGTAATGAGATCATTTCCCTGGATGATGTGATTTAGTCAAGAGTGGTTGTTAAACTGGATTAAGGGATGACATATCTCCACCCATTTGGGTGGGTCTTGATTGGTTTATTGGAGTCCTATAATAGAGGAAATATTTTGGAGAATGAGAGATTCAGAGAGAGCAGAGAATGCTGCAGTGCCACGAAGCACAGAGTCCAGGAGCCAGCGACCCTTGGAGATGAAAAAGGAAAATATCTCCCGGGGAGCTTCATGAAACAGGAAGCCAGGAGAAGAAACTAGCAGATGACTCCGTGTTCGCCATGTGCGCTTCCAGATGAGAGAGGAACCCTGAACTTCATCGGCCTTCTTGAACCAAGGTATCTTTCCCTGGATGCCTTTGATTGGACATTTCTATAGACTTGTTATAATTGGGACATTTTCTCGGCCTTAGAACTGTAAACTAGCAGCTCATTAAATTCCCCTTTTTGAAAGCCATTCTGTGTCTGGTATATTGCATTCCAAGAGCTAGCAAACCAGAACATTCCCCTTTTCAAAAAGCCATTATGTTTCTGGTACATTGCATTCTACAGCTAGCAAAACCAGACTAAGGTGTGCTGTTGGTTGTGGGTTAGTAAACCATAGCAATCAGCAATATCTAGCTGAAGGTTGTGAAAAAGTAGCCTCCAGGATAGCCTCTCAAGTTTATTGGATCTCTCAGAGCCACCGATACCTTATTTTATCACACTTCTTTATCCTCTTTTGGTCAGGAAGGCATTGCGGATCACAGGGTGCCAGGGCCAGATTCCATCAGACTCATCCCTGGGAGTCATGTCCCATGTTGTCAGGGAGGATAATGATTTTTCCTTGTAGAATTGGGCTTAGAGAGAGAAAGAGACCACATCTGAGCAACAAAAGAGCTTTCCTAGAAGCAACTCTTAGGCCTCATTATAGGTAGTCTTAGCTTCTCCACTACAGAAATAAGTTTAATAACAACAAGGATTAAAATATTACGGGCTTGGCCTATTTTCTTGGGAGTCCCTGGCATTTGAGAGAGAACCAGGTGCTTCCCAGAGAGAAAGTTAATAGTTACTTTTTTCTCTTTTGATCTCTCAAGAGACTCAACCAATACTTTTTTTTTTCAACACTTTTTAATTATCAGCCCATCACAGTCTGAGATATATCTGGGTATTACATTAAGCTACACAGAATTACAAGGCCTCATTCTTGTTCTGGGATCCATGAGTTTTGGGTTATTTAAATGAGCTATCAAGACAGGTTGATTTAGATTGTGTGTAACAGAAAACTTATGATCTAGACACACTAGAGTTCTCTGCCTTTGGTCTCATACAGTAGGTGATACTTTAGAACATATACACTATCACCTTTTACGCTACATTCTGATTAACGTTAGTCCCTGCCACATCAGCTTCATTTTTATCTCTAATTAAAACCTGATCTCTTTTTTGGTTACTGTAACTGTTACTGCATGTAGTAATGCTAACTTTCAGGGCTACAGTACTCCAGTTCTGAGGCTTAGGTGTCACAGAGGTTCTCAAAGTTCCAGGGAAATACCAACTTAAACACATATAGCTCAGTGTCTCAGAATCTGGAAATACACTTACAGCTTCGGACTAAGTATGTCTGCTCTAAGAGCTTACATTCTAGTCTCCAATGTTCTTCTAAGTATTTTCTGAAAGAGGCCACAGCATATTTTCCTTTTATTCTTTTGTTTCTGACTTACTTTGCACAACACACTGTCCCCAAGGTTCATTCAGTTCATTGCGTGTGCCACAATGTCCTTCCTTTTTTGTAGCTGCACAATATTCCATGATATATACATGATATGTGAATATATTTATCACAGTTCACCTTTCAGCTTCTTAGTCATTGTACCTTTCAGCCCCCTTCATCCACTGGGCACCGTGGTTAATGTCCGAAATAAACAAACCATGTCTTACAGTGTCCTCATTTCATTGTACAATCAACAGCACTTTCAATTTTAGACAATTTTCACTGGTCCAAAGAGACAACCAATAAAACAAGTCTCACCAAATATCAAATCAAAACTTCCCTTAATCTCTTGTTACTCCCTCTCCAAATACTTATACCTGGTATTGTTGTGGTACTGCTGATGTCCTCCTGTTAACCTTTGGCTGTAGCACACAATTTTAGTTTTCCCCCATATTTCTCTATTAGTGACTCTCAGCACAAGATCAAACTTTGAAGTTGTTCATGTGAGAACTTATTTATAATTGTAGAGTTAATTGGTGGGATACATGGCACTATACATCCCCTTTCACCTTCAGTATGGTAGTGTTACTTATAAGTTACTATCACTTCTATCCATTTCCTTATATTTGAGTTCAGCCTCATTGGGTAACCTTTCTTCCATCTCTAGCCTCTGTGTCATTGGTTCTTTATCTAGAAAGGTAAGTCCTCTCTTTTCTAACTTTTTCAGCCCTAAATATCAATTCTATCTTAATTTCCACCCAAATCTTATAATGTCACTATTACAGCTTCTGTTTTTCTTTTTTTTCCTCTATAATATCAGAAGTGTTCTTTCATGCCTTCCTTTTCAGCTATTTAAGTACCAATTTAAAAAAATCTCTCCTCACAAATGTTAAAATAAATGTAGACTGAAATGCTGGTGATCTGTGAGGGGGAGGGGTGGGGGGTATGATATGTATGAATTTTTTTCTGTTTTCTTTTTACTTCTTTTTCTGAATAGATGCGAATGTTCCAAGAAATGATCATGATGATATGATGAATGTGCAACTATGTGATAATATCGTGAACTACTGATAATATATGTAGAACGGAATGATCAAAAGTTAAGAATGTTTGCATTTGTCTGGTGTTTTTCGGTATTTAAAAAAATTTTTTTTAATTAATTTTAAAAAGTGAAAAAAAAATCCCTCTTCCAAATATACCCCTCCTATTGCCAACAACATTTCTATGTTCTCTGCCTAATGCAGTATTTATATATTAAACTTAATATACTTAGTATTCATTCTAAATTTAAAAAATTACAAATGCAACATTATCATATCAGAAAATACTTGATATTTATATATAGTCTTGGGAATTCAAAGGAAATTTTTCATAAATGTTCACATTTCAGAGCCAAAAAAAGTCCTTAAAAATCATGTACTCCAATCCACTAATTTCACAGATAAGAAAACCAAGGGTCCTGATATTAAATCAGTAAATGAGCCAGCCAGCCACCTTATTAAGCATCTATTGTATGTCAGGCCCTGTGCTAAAAATGCTTGAGATAATGGTCATCAGAAATGGTCTTTGTAATCTACGGGGGAGACAAGCCATGAGCTAAAATTCAAATAAAGAATAAAGAGGGAAAAAAACTTTTATTCAGATGTTTAAAAAAAAGAATACATAAACTAAAATCACATGTGTCTTACATCGAGGGGTGAAAGTGTCCCTGGTAGTGTGGGAGGTGACTTCCAGGGATGAATCTGGCCCTGGCACCACGGGATAATTCCATCCTGACCAAAAGCGGGAGAAGAAGTATAACTAATAGAAGCATCAGTGGCAGAGAGCGTTCAATTAGAGTCAAGTCGAAAGGCTATTCTGGAGGGCACTCTTATACAAGCTTCAGTTAGACATTGCTACCATATCATAACCTGCCAACCCCAAACCAGGATCATTCCAGCCAATCCTAAAGAATCCTTAGGGCAATATATAAGATTCCACAAAGGTTCCATGCACTAGTGTGACTTTCCAGAAACCTACAACCTCCAGGTGGGTACCTGTACCAGATAAGTCCTAAAACCTGGAGGGCCCAGAACATCATATAATTCCATCTCCCTACCCCAGATTATTGACGGACACTTCCAACATGAAAAAGTTAGAATGGCCATTATACCTAAATACCCCTAAAGAGAGGAACAGAAAGTTTAAAGGTGATGGTGGAGTTATACAGAGAAGATAGGATTCAACAAATGAATATGATTGCTGAATCATTAAATTGACATCTCTTTTAGTCTCCAGTATCTTAGGGCAGCTAGAAGTAAAAGCCTAAAATTGTGGAATTTTTGGTAACCCACGTCAAACTCTGAATTGTGGTGTTATGCTTTGAAATTTATAGCTTTTCTGTATATGTGTTATTTTTCACAAAACAGAAAAAAAAAGTCAATTGTGATGATAAAAAAATAAGCCTTCTAGCCTCCTATATTCTGGAGCAGCTAGAAGGAAAAATCTGAGAGGATCATATGGTACCCCATGACAAACTCTGGGATCTGTCCTGTAACTACTTGTTGAAGAATGCTTTGAAAACTATTGCTTTTTTATTTCTTTGCTTTGTATATATGTTATATTATGCAATAAAAAGTTAAAAAGAACCAACCAGCAGATAAAAAGTTAAAGGGTAAAAAAAAAAAATCACATCAAGTTACAAAACCATTTATAAAGAAATCAAAGCTGATGAAAGGGTTCAGAATAAAATCCTATTCTTATGTTACCCATCTTTCAAATATAACCAAGGACCAAACAGCTCCATAGAACCTTCTCCAACAATTCCAGCACAGCAATCTCTTCTTTGTCTAGGTTCCTATGATACAGTACTAGGGCTAACCACATTGTTTAGCAGTCAACTAGATATTTCCTCATCCTAGTTATTTCTCACCATTTCACTCATCTTGCCTTCTGAGACCACATGTGCTCTAAAAGTCTTTATGTTTCATGGCTCTAAGCAAAGTGCTAATGCTTTCTGAAGCCACCAAAACAAGATGAAAATAATTCAGTGTTTCTGAAATAACGAGGAAAAACATTTCAAAGCAGTTCTTGACATTTTTTTTCATGAGCACAGCATATGGTAAACTCGAAGGACACATGAAGTTAAGTGAAAACGTACTCCCAAGGCAGTATGGCTCAGTTCATGGAAGACACGAATAGGAGATTCTAAGGCAGACTTCGGGCTAGGAAAAATCTGGGATGGCTTCCTAAGGGAATTAACACCTGAGCTGAATCTTGAAGGAATCTGAACCTTATTTATGTAGTTCCTGGAAAGGGAGAGGGACCCATACAAAGGTGATGCAAGACATTCAAAGAGCAGTTCCGAAAAGACATTATTTAGCTAAAGAGAAAAGTGACTGAGAATGTCCTGAATCTCAGTTTAAGACATGGAACTAGGAAACCTCTCTCAATTATAATTACCACAGTTAAGAAACTTACTCTTTCACACAACCTGACTGCGAAGCTCAAGAGGATTATTCAGGGATTAGTGTGCCATTTCTAAAAGGACTTGCAACTTGAGGGATATCCTATAATGATACTGTTCTTTTTCTTTTTAGTCTATGTTGGAGTTTCATGGATCGTTTGTGTGTGTATTTTTGGAAGAGATATAATAAGTTAGAAAACACTTGTTCTCTTGTAGATAATGCCCATGTGACTAGAAAATGATTTCAAAGATCAGATTACTGTATCATTGTTTAAATGTCAATACTTTCTCAAAAAATCTGAATTAAAAGCAGATTTCAATTCTTATACTTTTATCACTGATGCTTCCAATTTTATCAACTGGTGCATTACTTTAAAAGTAAAGGTATTGCTAAAAAAGGATTTTCTAATACTTAAAATTTTCCTGAAACTGAATTCAGAAAAGCAGAAATAGATACATTTTTATGGGTAGAGAATACTGTGAAACAATGCCTCAATTTTAAAATTCAGACTATAACATAAAAAAGTTTGAAAAGCTTGACACCAAAGGAAGAGTAGAAAGAAAAATTATAAAAGCCACAGACTAGAAATGTCCTGTTTAAGAGAAAACCCCTGTAAATTTATCCTTGGCAGATTCAAATTAATTGGTATTCAGCTCATCATGTGCTGATACCTAATGAAATATAATTTTCCAATCAAATTCAGTCAAGTAAATTTCATTTCCTTGTGACAAAAAATACAAACGTGACTATTTCATTTTTAATCACTATTTTCTAAACCCCCAAATTAGTGATGTCTTCAGATAGGCAACAAAATTATCTAAAGTCTTAATCAAATTCCCCACAGACTCCAGATCTAAAAGATGCATAATGAAGTCGGAATTTCTTTAACAGACAACTCCCAATATATATTTTTGTGATCTTAAGCAAAACTGTTGCACAGATTCTGCATTTTGATAAGTCCTGATTTTAATTAACTAAAAGGGAGTAGGGGAGGGAAGAATTATGTCCAAGGATGCTGACAACTTTCTGAATTATCAAAACTAGAACATATCCTTCAATTGCTTAATAATCTAGCTGTTAACAATGTGGGTTAAAAATACATGAAACCCTCCCACCCTTTAAAAAGTAAGCAATCAACAAAAACAAACTTTGCACAGCGGTAGTCCTGAGCTCTTGTGCCGCTGGCATAGGGTGGGAGCCTCAGTGACTTTTGGCCTGCAATCACTGACTTGCTCAGCAACTTTGCTGTAATGGCTTCAAATTGCAGGGCTGAGGAAATGTTCCATAAATAGCTGCTCTTTTTTCTTGTAAAGCCTCTTCATAGACCTAATACAACTCCACTACCAAAAATGGAGGAGTCACCATGGCCTTTTTTTTTTTTTTTTAAAGTCAAGGGAACATTAGGGATATCCTGCTAATCATGTTACTCATTATGGGAATATGAATCACAGTGCTGAAATTTGATTCACTTTTTAAATTCAATGTTTGGTAACAAAAATTTACAATGGAGAATGCACAAGTAGTTCAGTGGTAGAATGCTCACCTGCTATGCGGGAGAACCAGGTTCGATTTCCAGCCCATGCACCCCCCCCCCCCAAAAAAATTACAATGGATTAAATCCATTTATTATAATCACTCAATTTTATGGACAGGAAAAAAAACTGCTGCTTGTATAGGCCTTTGGAAATAAAAATACATGTCAGCTTTGTATTAAGTGTCTGAGGATGTCCTCATCACCTTCCAGTTAAGCCATGCTCCGAGTGTTCATGAGCAATCAGGACGCATATTGTGTAGCCACAGAAAACACTTGGGGAAGCAGGAACAACATAAACAATCACTGCAAGTACTCTCCTCCTGCATTACTTCTTACTTATATTTATGTATACACATGCATGGATATATAACTTGATAATTCAGAAAAACTTACTAGTCTGAAAATTAACCCCAAAATTAATGAATAGCAAATTAATATTAAAGTCTAATTTACTAGCAATTAACAATGAATATTTTTCTCAACTTAGTTGAACTCAGGATGGGAGAGAAAGCAAATTAAATGAACCACGGGTAGGCACCAGGAAATCCAGATTCCATTTATGCTACTGTTTTCTACGTGAGGATGAGAAAACTTTGAATTCATGACTAAACTAATTTAATCTAAAGATAAATAACAGGAGAATACAGGAAGCAGTTTTTTTTTGAATACTAGGGTTAAGTTTTAGAGTATAATTAGAACTGAGTCCATTAAAATTCAGTCTTGAACACAAATGCCAAACTGTGACCAAAAACCCAAATTCTATCTAACCTTGGTCTGAAAATAAAGCTTGCCTAATTTGATGACAGCAGGAGGAAACACCTATCAATTTATGTAACACTAACCCTCCAAAAATGACTCTTTACTTCTTAATAATAGTATAGATTGTTTTCCAGTGACATTATGCTCTGCCATCACTTTTTTTTTTTTTGTATGGGCAGGTACTAGGACACGAACCCAGGTCTCCAGTAGGCAGGCGAGAATTCTGCCACTGAGCCACCATCGTACTGCCCTCTGCCATCACTTTCTTAAGCAAGCCCCAGATGAAAATTCATCTATCTTGAACTGTGTAGTCCCAGAAAACAACAAAAGTTAAGAAATCTTCCTCATCCTTTGGATTCTGGAAAACAGCTTACAGCAAAGAGCTTAGATGACTTAGATAAGACTCATGGAAGCCCCTTTGTTTACTTATGATAAGGCCAGAAACAGACCCTCCAAATTCCCATTCTTTGCCTCATAACTGATTAGATGAACTGCTTGTTCCTGTTGATGAGTCAGAAAAAAATGCTTGTTAACCTAAATTTTGATTAAGCTTCTCTCCTTTCTCCAGACCCCTGAACTTTAAAGGTGCATTCCAGAAAATAAGCAGTTTGAGCATGAAGTATTCTCATATCTACTATCTGATCAATCAACCTTTCATTCCACTTCCCTACACCCAGTTCTTAACTCTCTATAAAAGAAAAGCCCTTTTTTGCCTAATTCTTGAGCAGCTCCATTGCAGACCTGATCAGATCGTTTTCCCTATTGCAATACTCCTTTCCCCTTCATAATAATCCTATGGTTTAGTCTTTCCTTATCAAGCCCAGATTTGTTTTTTATTTTACAAACATTATTTGATGAAACTTTCAATCCAGGTGTGGTTGATTCAAAAACATGGTGTGGTTGATTCAAAAACATGGCCACAATCTGCAGCTCCTTCCATTAAGAATTTACTTCCCACCTTTGAATCAGGGCTGACCTCGTCACTTCTTTAGTCCAAGGGAATATTGTAGAAAAAAAACTGTGTACAATGGCTTCAGGCCTTGAAGCTTTCTGTCTGCATCCTCTTGGATCACTCGTGCCAACATGTAAGGAAGCCTGAGCCAGACTGCTGAGACCACATAGTAAAAGAAGCCCAGCCAACGTCCTGGACAACTCTCCAGCCCCCATCCAAGCTACTAGGTGACTGCAGCTGCAGGACGAGTGCCCCCAGGCAATACTAGCAGAAGAACTGCTCAGCCCAAATGGTAGGAACTATTGTGGTTTTAAGCCACTCAATTTTTACCTAGACAACTGATGTGGAAATAGATAACCAATACACCAAGAAAAAATTTGGGCTCTACTTTTTTTACCACCTCTCCAAAAACCAGATGTTAATTATGAGCTGCGTTATCAATACTTTTAGAAGATCCTATAAGGTTAATGATACTGAGAAAAGAAATGTCAAAACTGTAAAGAAGCTCAATGACTCTAATCACCTGTGAAACATTTGGGTCTAGATTAGTCCACAAGAATACATGTACTAATATATCAAGAAAACATTTAATCTAAAAAGTCAAGTTTAACTTGCCTTAATTGTAACTTCACATTAAGGGGGAGAATGGAAAAGGGCAAATTCTTTCGCAAATATATAGTTCATCCCAAAATTTTATTATGAAAACATTCAAATGTAAAGCAAGACCCATCATCTAGAGTCTACCCACACACATTATTTTGATGAACTTATTTAACTAATAAGCTTAACTTTTCAACCACTAGGAAATAATATTAAAATATCATTAAAGCCTGAAAATGTAGAACTGTGTTCCAGTAGCCATGTTTCTTGATGATGATTGAACAATGATATAGCTTTCACAATGAGACTCTGTGAATGTGAAAACCTTGTGTCTGATGCTCCTTTTAGCTACTATATCAACAGAACAGTAGAACATATGGAATAAAAATAAATAATAGGGGGAACAAATGTTAAAATAAATTTAGTTTGAAATGCTAGTGGTAAATGAAAGCAAGGGGTAAGGGGTATGGTATGTATAATCTTTTTTTTCTCTGTTATCGTTTTCTTTTTCTGTTGTCGTTTTATTTCTTTTTCTAAATCGATGCAAATGTTCTAAGAAATGAATATGCAACTATGTGATGATATTAAGAATTACTGATTTTATATGTAGAATGGAATGATATCTTAATGTTTTGTTTGTTAATTTTTTTAATTAATAAAAAAAGTTAAAAATAAAATAAAGTATCATTATAGGGGATGCAAGGATAGTTCAGTGGTAGAATTCTCGCCTGCCCATAAGGGAGATGTAGGTTTGATTCCCAGTCCATGCACTCCCTCACACAAAAAAATTTTTTTTTCAATAGGCGGTGCTACAATTACAGGATAGTCACATGGAAAAAGAATGAAATGTGACCCCCACCATACAGCATACAAAAAAAAAAGCATTTACGGCTACTTAGTTTAAAAATAAAGATTCCATATACTTTAAAGGAGACAGCTATAATGTAATATTACTATATAGCTTCCATTCATTTAGAACTTATTATTCACTAGTTTCCATCATAGGGGTCTTAACATAACTAATCCTCTTAATAACTCTGTTTGGTAGGTATTACCAGTCTGTAATTTTAGATAAGAACACTGCAGCAAAGAGAGTTTAAGTGACTTGCCCAAAGTCACTGCAATGGTTAATTTTATGTGTCAAGTTTGCTAGGCTATGGTACCTGGTTGTTTGGTCAAATACCTGTATAAATATTGCTGTGAAGCTATTTTGTAGATGTGATTAACATCTACAATCAGTTAACTTTAAGTGAAGGAGATTACCGTCAGTGTTGAAGTGGGCTTCATCCAATCAGACGAAGGTCTTAAGAGCAAAAACTGAGATTTTTCTGGAGAAGAAATTCTATCTCAAGACTGAATCATCAGCTTTTGCCTGATTTTCAGCCTGCTGGCCTGCCCTACACATTTTGGGACTTGCCAACCCCACAGTTATGTAAGCCAATTCCTTAAAATAAATTTCTTTATTTGTATACATACACTATAAAAATATATGCACATAAATACCTATCCTATTGAGTCTGTTTCTCTGGAGAACCCTGACTGATACAGTTACCAAGGCAATAAGAAATAGAATTGAGTTTCCAACCCTATCTGTTTATTTCCAAAATCCAAGCTCTTTCCACAATGCCACATCTTTAAATTAATATCTCTTTTATACTGTAGGGACACAGGGTTTAGGGAGCTGCATATAACAACTTCAGACAATGCACTAGTGTAAAGTTCCCAATTATCCCTCAAATTTTTCTATAGATTCACTACAACCTCAAAATTTCAGGAAGTTCTTTTGTAGAACTTGACAGATCAACTCTAGAATTCAATTGGAGTTCAGCAAAGCATAGTGGAGACAGAAGAACTTTCCATAGTTCTATAATAATTAAGACAGAATGGTGCTAGCAAAGGGACAGAAAGGAACCAGAGAGAACAGAGAAACACAGACCTGTAAATATATTGCGGAGACACAACATAACAGATGTGTAGCTGTAAATCAGTGAGAGAAGGGGTGGACTTTTCAGTAAATGGTTTGAGGAAAACTGAACATGTATTTGAGAAAAAAAATTAACCTGGACCCCTACCTCCTACCATTCACAAAAATCAACTCCAAAAGGATTGAAGACTTACACAAGAAAAAATTTTTTAAGTAGAAAAACAGATCCATGACCTCAGAGTAAGGAAGATTAGTAAACAAGACACAAAAAGTACTATTCATACAATGAAAAGGGAAAATAACTACCCAAAGAAACAACTGAGTAGGCACTTTAGAAAGGAGAATAACCAAATGCCCAAAAAAGTATGTAAAAAGGAGCTCAAGATTCATTGATAATCCAAGTAATGTAAGTTAAAATCACAATGGGAGAACAGTATAAACCCAACACTAGCAAAAATACCAAGTGCTGGCTGGAATTGTCAAGTAAAGCTGAAGATGCACATACCCCATGACCCAGCAAGTTCATTCTTAGTATATGGTAGAAAGACACTTGCACTTGTATACATAGAAACTACTACACAGAAAACACGTACAAGGATGGTCACTGCAGTATCATTCATAATAGCCAAACACTGTAACAATCCACAAGTTCCTCAACAATAGAATGAATAAACTGTGCTCTAAGTAAATGATGGAACCATAAAGCTATGAAAATAAAAATAATTAAACTGTAAAGCAATGAACATGAATGATCTATACCGACTGTTTTGATCTGTTAAACACTGCTGGAAGGCAATATACCAGAAATGGGCTGGCTTTTATAAAGGGAATTTATTTAAGTTACAAGTTTACACTTCTACAGCCATAAAAAATGCCCAAACTAAGGCATCCAGAGAAGGATACCTTAACTGAAGAGAGGGCTGATGATGTCCAGGGTTTCTCCGTCAGCTGGGAAGGCACATGAGGACTTCCACTACCTTCCTCTCCCAGCTTCTCCTTTCAAAACTGCTTCCCCAGGGGCATTTTCCTCCTGTATCTCCAAAAGTCTCTGGCTGTGTGAACTCGGAAGTTTTTCCCAAAATGGTTTCCTCTTAAAGGACTCCAGTAAGCAGCCCCCTCTTGAATGAGTAGAGATACATCTCCATGGAAACCACCTCATCAAAACGTCCCACCCCAAAATTAAAAAATAAAAAACAAAGATCCCACCAACAATACTGAATAAAGATTAAAGAATATGGGGGGTTGCAAGGGTAGTTCAATGGTAGAATTCTGGCCTGCTATGTGGGAGAACCAGGTTCGATTCCCAGTCCATGCACTTCCCCCAAAAAACAAAACAATCAGGCAAAACGAACAAAAGCCAAACAAACAAAAATTCAACAAATGGTGCTGCAATAACGGGATACCCACATGGAAAAACAATGAAAAGTGACCCCACTATACAGCATACAAAAAAATAATAATAAAATAAAGAACATGGCTTTTCTGCGGTACACAACAGTCTCAAAGCGGCTCACTAACATTCATGAGTTTTTTTCTTTATTAAAAAAAATTAACTAACACAACATTTAGAAATCATTCCATTCTACATATGCAATCAGTGATTCTTAATATCACATAGATGTATGATAATCATTTCTTAGTACATTTGCATGGATTTAGAAAAAGAAATAGCAAGACAACAGAAAAAGAAATAAAATGATAATATAGAGAAAAAATAAAAATACAAAATACAAAAAATACATAAAAAAACAAAAACAAAACAAACAAAAAAAAAGCTATAGCTCAGATGCAGCTTCATTCAGTGTTTTAACATAATTACATTACAATTAGGTAGTATTGTGCTGTCCATTTTTGAGTTTTCGTATTCAGTCCTGTTGCACAGTCTGTATCCCTTCAGCTCCAATTACCCATCATCTTACCCTATTTCTAACTCCTGATGGTCTCTGTTACCAATGACATGTTCCAAGTTTATTCTCGAATGTCGGTTCACATCAGTGGGACCATACAGTATTTGTCCTTTAGTTTTTGGCTAGTCTCACTCAGCATAATGTTCTCTAGGTCCATCCATGTTATTACATGCTTCTTAAGTTTATTCTGTCTTAAAGCTGCATAATATTCCATCGTATGTATATACCACAGTTTATTTAGCCATTCTTCTGTTGATGGACATTCTGGCTGTTTCCATCTCTTTGCAATTGTAAATAACACTGCTATAAACATTGGTGTGCAAATGTCCGTTCGTGTCTTTGCCCTTAAGTCCTTTGAGTAGATACCTAGCAATGGTATTGCTGGGTCGTATGGCAATTCTATATTCAGCTTTTTGAGGAACCGCCAAACTGCCTTCCACAGTGGTTGCACCATTTGACATTCCCACCAACAGTGGATAAGTGTGCCTCTTTCTCCGCATCCTCTCCAGCACTTGTCATTTTTTGTTTTGTTGATAATGGCCATTCTGGTGGGTGTGAGATGATATCTCATTGTGGTTTTGATTTGCATTTCTCTAAGGGCCAGGGACATTGAGCATCTCTTCATGTGCCTTTTGGCCATTTGTATTTTCTCTTCTGAGAGGTGTCTGGTCAAGTCTTTTTCCCATTTTGTAATTGGGTTGGCTGTCTTTTTGTTGTTGAGTTGAACCATCTCTTGATAAATTCTGGATACTAGACCTTTATCTGATATGTCATTTCCAAATATTGTCTCCCATTGTGTAGGCTGTCTTTCTACTTTCTTGATGAAGTTCTTTGATGCACAAAAGTGTTTAATTTTGAGGAGCTCCCATTTATTTATTTCTTTCTTCAGTGCTCTTGCTTTAGGTTTAAGATTCATAAAACCGCCTTCAATTGTAAGATTCATAGGATATCTCCCTACATTTTCCTCTAACTGTTTTATGGTCTTAGACCTAATGTTTAGATCTTTGATCCATTTTGAGTTAACTTTTGTATAGGGTGTGAGATACGGGTCCTCTTTCATTCTTTAACATTCATGAGTTTTGATCATTGTTGATCAAAGAAAGCAAATCACAAAAATATTTGCAGCATTACCTCATTTATATAAAGTTAAAAATCAGGAGGAACTAAACTACAATTTAGGAGTTGCAGTGGGTTAAAAATGACCACATATTCTTTGCTATTCCTCCCACAGGGAAATAAAGTCTAGTTTTTTTTCTTTGAATCTGTACTGGTCTTAGAGACCAATCTGATCAATGGAAAAGATGTCCAAAACTGGGCCATAACATATTTGGAATGTCTGCTTGGGCCTCTGGAAATCCTCTCTCTAGTAATCCTCAGCCACATTTAAGAAATCTACCCTGTGACCACAGTGCTGTAGAGTCCACGGATAGGCACTCTGGAGGATAATCCCAGCTAAACCCAGCTTTCTAGCTCTTCACATCAACACACCAGGCCATCAATAGACTCTGGTCTAGACAGACCCATCTGTCAGGTGAATGGCACTGAGTGACTTCCATCATTATTACAAGGAACAGCTATTCCCTGGCTGAATTCCTGACCCACACAATTTTATGATGTAAAAAAAAAAAACTGTTGTTTCAACCCATCATGTCTTGGAGAACTTTGTTATGCAGTGATAGGAACTACACATGAAAGAGATAGATATGTAGGTGGTAAAACTAAAAAGAAAAGTCGAAGCAAAAGTTAGGAGGTTGGACTTCCGGAGAAGATGGCGGCTTAGTAAGACGCGCGGGTCTTAGTTCCTCCTCCAGAAAAGCAACTAAAGAAACAGAAACAATACGAAACAGCTCCCGGAGTCACGACAGAGACCAAAAAGACAGCGTACCCCATTCTGGAACAGCTGAACGGGCAGGGAGAATCTGCTGCGGTGAGCTACCCGAGGGGCGCGCGTTTTCCCGGCCGGGTCGGCTGGCGACTGGGGTCCCCTCCACGCACGTGGCTCCCCGGTCTGACTGGGAACGTTGGATAGCGGGGCCCTCCCGTCACGCTTGGCGTTTCGGGCCAGCTGGGCAATTAGGACCGGCACTCTCCCAAGCTGTGGCGGCCAACGACCCCCACCTGCACGCGCGGTTTCCCGGGCCGACTGCTGTGCAGACAGACGAGCGCCACGAGCGCCACCTACTGGGCAGGAAAAGAAAAACAGAGCCCAGAGATTTCACAGAAAAAGCTTTCAACCAGCTGGGTCCCACACCCAGGGAAATCTGATCAAATGCCCAGACACCAGCAGAAAATAATGGATGACGCTCGGAAAATTGAAGATATGGCCCAGTCAAAGGAACAAACCAATAGTTCAAATGAGATACAGGAGCTGAGACAACTAATGCTGAATATACGAACAGAAATGGAAAAATTCTTCAAAAACCAAATCAATAAATTGAGGGAGGACATGAAGAAGACATGGGCTGAACAAAAAGAAGAAATAGAAAATCTGAAAAAACAAATCACAGAACTTATGGGAGAGAAGGACAAAGAAGAAAAAATGGAAAAAACAATGGATACCTACAATGGTAGATCTAAAGAGACAGAAGCTACAATTAGTGAACTGGAGGATGGAACATCTGAATTCCAAAAAGAAACAGAAACTATAGGGAAAAGAATGGAAAAACTTGAGCAGGGGATCAGGGAACTGAATGACAATATGAAGCGCACAAATATACGTGTTGTGGGCGTCCCAGAAGGAGAAGAGAAGGGAAAAGGAGGAGAAAAACTAATGGAAGAAATCATCACTGAAAATTTCCCAACTCTTATGAAAGACCTAAATTTACAGATCCAAGAAGTGCAGCGCACCCCAAAGAGAATAGACCCAAATAGGCGTTCTCCAAGACACTTACTAGTTAGAATGTCAGAGGTCAAAGAGAAAGAGAGGATCTTGAAAGCAGCAAGAGAAAAACAATCTGTCACATACAAGGGAAACCCAATAAGACTATGTGTAGATTTCTCAGCAGAAACCATGGAAGCTAGAAGACAGTGGGATGATATATTTAAATTACTAAAAGAGAAAAACTGCCAACCAAGACTCCTATATCCAGCAAAATTGTCCTTCAAAAATGAAGGAGAAATTAAAACATTTATAGACAAAAAGTCACTGAGAGAATTTGTGACCAAGAGACCAGCTCTGCAAGAAATACTAAAGGGAGCACTAGAGTCAGATACGGAAAAACAGAAGAGAGAGGTATGGAGTAAAATGTAGAAAGAAGGAAAATCAGATATGATATATATAATACAAAAGCCAAAATGGTAGAGGAAAATATTATCCAAACAGTAATAATACTAAAAGTTAATGGACTGAATTTCCCAATCAAAAGACATAGAATGGCAGAATGGATTACGACCCAGCAATACCACTGCTAGGTATCTACTCAAGGGACTTAAGGGCAAAGACACAGACGGACATTTGCACACCAGTGTTTATAGCAGCATTATCTACAATTGCAAAGAGATGGAAACAGCCAAAATGTTCATCAACAGACGAGTGGCTAAACAAACTGTGGCGTATACCTACGATGGAATATTATGCAGCTTTAAGACAGACTAAACTTATGAAGCATGTAATAACATGGATGGACCTAGAGAACATTATGCTGAGTGAGTCTAGCCAAAAACTAAAGGACAAATACTGTAAGGTCCCACTGATGTGAACCGACATTCGAGAATCAACTTGGAATATATCATTGGTAACAGAGACCAGCAGGAGTTAGAAACAGGGTAAGATAATGGGTAATTGAAGCTGAAGGGATACAGACTGTGCAACAGGACTAGATACAAAAACTCAAAAATGGACAGCACAATAATACCTAAGTGTAATGTAACTATGTTGGAACACTGAATGAAGCTGCACCTGAAATATGGTTTTTTGTTTGTTTGTGTGTTTGTATCTTTTGTTTTTGTTTTTTTTCTTTTTCCTTTTTATATATATATATATTATTAGTATTATTATTTTAATTCTCTTCTCTATATTAACATTCTATATTTTTTTCTGCTGTTTTGCTAGTTCTTTTCCTAAATCGATGCAAATGTACTAAGAAATGATGATCATACATCTATGTGATGATACTAAGAATTACTGAGTGCATTTGTAGAATGGAATGATTTCTAAATGTTGCGGTAATTTCTTTTCTTTTTTTTGATTAATAAAAAAATTAAAAAAAAAAAAAAAGTCAGGAGGTTGACTCTAGACATAGGGAAAGGGATGTGATAAGCAAGAGAAGTACATGGGAGGCTTCCAAGAAACTAGCAATGTTCTCTTTATTAGGGCTACGTGGATGTTTGCTTCCTACTCGTTCTTCAGAATTAGTATGTTTTATACATTCTTCTCTAAGTTTAAGTTTTTCATAGATTAAAAAAGAGGTTCATACAGACGGTTTATAGCATATTAGGACAAAATACATATCTCTAAAGCATAGTAGGGAGAGACAATATTGAGATGGAAAAATTGAACTCCCACACCATACAACTGCACATAATGTACATACTGTTTATAATATTTTGATATTTCAAAAATCGGAGTAGCAACATATCAGTATGGCAAAAGGCGCTATTCTGACACCTTAACTGTGAAAATAAAAGGTTTCCCTAACAAGTCAAAGCCAAAGAAGGTGAGACCTCTGATAATATCACCTAAAGAGCTGACGTTTTTATTTTTTATTTTTTTGGCATGGGCAGCTCCAGGAACCGAACCTGTGTCTCCAGCATGGCAGGTGAGAATTCTGCCAAATCACTGCTGCCCGCCCTAATAGCTGACTTTTTAAACACAATTTTTCACAATGCAACTCTCTTTAATTAAACCAATAATGATGAATGGCCTCCATGTGGCTTACTTTAAGACAGTACAATTGAAATCTTAGCTTAGTATGTTGTTGCTGACTAGATTAATTCCTTAACCACTAGCATTCCTGAAACTCCTCCTTCCTTCCAAAATCATATTAAACTGAGTTTAGGTAGGTAGGTAGATAAATAATCTGACTGCTGTGTCCCACAAAATTTTTGTTAATAAAGTTAAAATCCCAGAAGGTTTTAGAGACAAAATGTGGTAATGATGATAGACATTATTAGACAGTTTTACAATTTATTTGAATAAAGTTAACTAATAAGTAAGTACTCAAATATTTACCTGGCTTTGGCATTTAAAATAAGTTAAACCATTTGATTGTACTTTTTCTAAAACAAATTTTAAAGCTTAATTTTAAAAAGCTTTGTAAATCTCTGAAAGTAGATGTTTTAGTCATCAGTAGCTTTCCTAATGCAACTTTAAAAAGCAAAGCATTGAAACCTTTTTACACCAGTTTCAATATGTGCAGTGATAATTACTAAAACGGAGTCATCAATATATGAAAACGTTTATAGTCACATCACATAATTCTAGTAAATAAGTTTACTCTAAACAAACATGTAGCTAAATTTGAAAAGTACAAGAAATTGAAATGAAAACCCCTTTAAGAAGCACTTTCTAACAAATAATAGTCACAAAGTAGCCAAACAAATATTTTAGAAAGAGTCTAATATCAAAATAAACCTTTTAAAAAAATGTATATGGGAACAATTATATTTAACAATCTTCACATTCAAGCTTTTTAAAACAACAGAATTTTATTTCTTATTCATTAAAGACTAAAATAGTTAAGTATTTACCATCCAGGAAATGAACTTGTAACACTCTGGAGTAGAACTATTGTTATTTTATATCCAGAAAACAAACAGTATCTTTTAAAAATAGTTCCAGTTAAATGAGTTTAATAGTCTCAAACTCATAAAATTATAACACAAAAGTAACACTCTAGCTAGCATGCTTTTTAGCAGAGTAAGCATACGTAACTTTCATCCAAACCAATATTTTTCAGACTGAAAGGGACAACACTAATTACATGCAGACTACAGGCATAAATCTGGGAAACTATCAAACAAAACTAACTCTGAAATTAGTGAGAGGTAGAACGGACGTCATCTCCCAATAAATACATTAGGAGCTAGATGACACTGAATAAAGAGGGTGTCTCGGTTTGCTAAAATTGCTGGAATGCAACTTGCCAGAAATGGATTGGCTTTTATAAAGGAGATTTATTAGGTTAAAATTTACAATTCTAAGACCATGAAAACATCCAAACTAAGGCATCAACAAGAGTTTACCTTCACTCTAGAAAGGCTGATCACTTTTGGGGTTTCTCTGTCACATGAGAAGGTAGATGGTGATGTCCACTGGCACTTTGTACCCAGGTTTTACCATTTTCCTAGTTCCAGTGATCTCCTCTCTGAGTTTCTGTTGGTTTTGCTGGGGCAAACTCTCTATTTCATCTCTTGGCTTGGCATTTCCAAACGTCTGTGTCTTAGTTTCATGTCTCTGCTTTCCTGGTTGGTTCTCCAAGCATCTTTAAATGTCTGTGTCTAGGCACCTGCTCTCGGTGTTGGCACTGAGCTCTCTTTCCAAGAGCTCCTCTAAGAATTCCAGTGAACTAATTAAGACCCACCCTGAATGGGTGGGGTCACAACTCTATGGAAACAACCTAATCAAAAGACCCTACCCTAAAATAGGTCTGCCCCCACAAGCCTGGATTAGGATTAAAAGAACGCAACTTTTCTGTGGTACAATACCATTTCAAACCAATGCAGAGGGCAAGATCTATCTTTACTGAGCCTATAGCTAGCCTCAACAGTTTCTCCAGTAAGAGATAGTTAATAACAAAAAGGCAAACAAAACGACTTACAACTGAGTCTTGAGACTAAATCAATCCATCAAGATTGACAGATTAATTTTGTTCCAATTCCACAGAGTGGGGCTTAGGGAAACCTTTAAACAATGCCTGCTACATAAAACCACTAAGTCAAGAGACCAGTAAGCACAGATAGTGAGTTCACAGAAAATAGCAGAACGCAGGGAGAAAAACCCTATTATTAACCATCATCAAAGCACCATCAAAGTACCATCAAAGCAAGCAACTAAACACAAATCATCCAGAACCACATGAGTCTTTTTTTGAGGAAAATCAACCTTTTTGAAGGGGGGAAGTTTATCTAGCGACAAACTGAGCAATATATCCTATCTGTAGTATGATGGGTACTAACTCAGAGTTGAAGAATATATTTTCTACAGGTATAAAAAGGGCACGCATTCTCCTCAAATACAGAGGATAGTAACATTAATGTTATTTATCATTGTTGAGAAATAGCAATTTTTTTTTCACTCATAAGAAGAGGTTTGTACCAGTCCTAACAGGAAAGTCTCCAGCTGGGAGGGGTTAAAAGTGATCCTATTACATCACCTGGAGCCCATCCAAACTATGTGATTTCGGAAACATAACCTATATCAGTCTGAACATGTGTAGAGGAAAAACAGAAACATCTGTATTTTAGCCAACTCTTTCCTAGAATTTTTTTATCTTAAAAAAAGAAAAGTAGTTATCCAAAGGAGCTTGGTAAATTTTAATGTGACATAATCACGGGTAAGGATTTGTCCTAGGAAGGGTCTCAGAAATCTCCCATTTATTCAGCTCATTTCTAACCTCAGCATGCGACTGTTATGACATGCTGTTTTACTTTACATGTTTAAATAAGATTCACTGACTCTATTCCATTCCTCCCTATACCATTAAACATTTTAATACTTTGTGGAAATATCCATGCTTTTTAATATTATCTAACCCTCATCTCTGATGGCAATAGAATGCTCTGGTCTGGTTTTACATTGGCCACTAAAGATTTTATGTTTTTTCTTTTAAAGGTTTGCTTCCTCTTTTTTCACAAAAGATTTTCATGTGACCATTTTCTAGGCAGAGGTTGCTGAAAAAGTAAACAGAGAGATTCATTTGAAATCAATAGCAAAGGGTCCTAAAACATCTCAGTCAGCAACTATGGATGAATCTATTTAACCCAGACACAACCAATCTTCATGAAATTCTAACTTAGCCCCTAAAAATGCTAATGTTTCCATAGGATATTATACAGGTTTAAACAACAACAACAAATCCACAATAGTCTATTGAAGACTGAATATAGTCTACTTTTCTAAGCTATCTACTAAAAGAATACTTGGTGAAGGAAAGCAAAACCTAAACTAAGATAAAACCCAGGTTAGGCCCAAATAACCATGCTAATATTCATTCAAACAATGTAGATATGAAAACATAATTTATTTTTACTACCCCCTCTGTTTGAGAAAAAACTAATCCAAAAAGAAAAAGAAAGGGAGCCATTACTAATTCCATAAGGTTGATTACTTTAAAGCCCCAGTTTTTAAAGTCAGGTACACTGACAAAGAACTTGGAAATGACATACAGATGGAATTATCTCCACTAACATATATAAGAATAGGAATTAAGAGTCTTTCACATTTTCAGAATCCAAACCCTCTTCACACACTGCCCAATGCCAACAATTTAGTGTCAAAGTCGATGGTCCTCCCTTTATTTAAGAAAATTCAAAACATGAAAATATAAACTAGCAAAACTGCCACTTTCAGGGGCCAAGCTTCACACACAATGTAATTGAATTACCTATTTTTGCTTGATAAAAGCATTCACTGAAAGATTCATTTTTAAAAATCATCTTGTTGCTCCTGTCTAACTCTGTATTATACCTTTTTGATGAAAGGTGACATTTTAAGAATTATTCATGTTACTCAGTAACCATCTAATATTTTGCCTTGCCTGCTAAAAATTACTGCATGGTTTGCATCTACCACAATTTATCACTCCAGTCTTTCATGACAGACACCCAACTTGCCTTCCAATTACTGCCACCAAAAATAAACCTTAAACATGTTCTTTAAAAAGAACAAATATCCTTCGTAATATTTAAGTCAAAAATCACATGAAGGTGGTGTGGTGGTGGCTCAGTGGCAGAATTCCTGCCTGCCATGGCAGAGACCCGGGCTCGATTCCCAGTGCCTGCCCATGCAAAAAAAAAAAAATCACGTGAAATTGTCAATAGTAATTGCTTGGGGCTTATAAAACCAGCAACTTTATAGGGTCATTTTACAATTATAAATTGAATTCACAAGAATCCAGTTTATATACAACTTTTTAAAAATATACTGCACACTCCTCCATGGCCTGAGAAGGAGATAGGACATTTCTGTTCCAGAGAAATGGACCCAGAGAGACTCTAGATTTAGCCACCCGACACAGTGCTGAGCAGGGGGTAGGCCGTCACCATTCAGCCCTAGTACAAAGACAACCAGTCTTAATACCCATGGCCATCCAGGCTCTCTAGAGAAGAGACTGACATTTTTCTGAGAAACTGGCCCCTAAAAGAGAAAATAACTAAGGTATTGACATGTGGGGGCTCCCACAACTTTCAGGTCTGGTCCCTATTGTGTCACTATTCAGTGAAGCTCACTTTAGACAATGAAGGGAACAGAAGAAAATTTTAAAAGACACATTGTTCTAGTTCACTAGCAGCCAGAATGCAATATACCAGAATCAGAATGGCTTTTAAAAGGGGGAATTTAATATGTTACTAGTTTACAGTTCTAAGGCCAAGAACTTAGACCCGTCCAATTAAAACAGGTCTATAGAAATGGCCAATCAAAGGAATCCAGGGAAAGACACCTTGGTTCAAGAAGACCAGTGACGCTCAGGGTTTCTCTCTCAAGTGAGAAGGCACATGGCGAACACAGTTAGGGCTTCTCTCTCGGCTGGAAAGGCACATGATGAACATGACATCATCTGCTAGTTTCCTCTCCTGGCTTCCTGTTTCATGAAGCTCCCCAGGAGGCATTTTCCTTCTTTATCTCCAGGGGTTGCTGGCTGATTCTCTCTGCTTTTCACGGCTATGTTGTTCTCTGTTCTTTCTGAATCTCTCTCATTCTCCAAAATGTTTCCTCTTTTATAGGACTTCAGAAACTAATCACCACCTACTCAAATGGGTTGAGACACACCTCAGCCTAATCCGGCTTAACAACCACTGTTGATTAAATCACTTCTCCAGGGAGATGATCTAATTACAATTCTAAACATACAATGCTGAATAGGGATTAAAAGAAATGGCTGCCTTTACAAAATGAGATTAGGATTAAAACATGGCTTTTCTAGGGTACATACATCTTTTCAGACCAGCACACACATCAAATATAATAACCCCAGAGGCATGTTATATTACTATATCCATGAAATAAGAACTGCACATTTTTTAGAAACAATGAACTCAGGAAAGAGCTGTTGGAAATTAAGAAGGATGAATAGTTACCTGAAAAACCTGAAAATAAAGTTGAAGAATCTCCCAGAAAGTAAAATAAAAGGGTGGTGGTGCACAAGTGGTTCAGTGGTTGAATGCTCACCTTTCATTCGGGAGATTGGGTTCGTTTCCTGGACCACGCACTCAAATTAAAATTAAAAAAAAAAAGAAAAAAGAAAAAAACTAACTGAAGGAAAATGGAGGAGGGGGGAGTTATGAAAATTAAAGTTATTCTGACTAATAGGAGTTCTAGAAAATAAGAACAGATAAAACAGACTGAAAGAAATTATCAAGGAATGAATAAAAGATCTTTCCCAGGACTGAAGGGACAGTTAGGGTCACTGTACAGTACACTGACATTGAAGACTGAATTTCCAGATCATGCATTCTTCACTGTGAAGTTTAAAAGACCCACACCAAGGCATAACTCAAGCTTAAATTCTACAACCAAACTCTCCATCAAATATAAAAAGAGTAAAAATCTTTTTTTGTTCCAGAAATAAAAGATCTCAACACAGTTACCTACCATGCATGCTTTGTCTCAGCAAATTCCTGGAGGATAAGCAAACTCTAAAAGAAGTGAGTATATCAAGAGAAAAACAGTAAATAGGGTAAACAACCAAGAGGATGAAGGGACTTTCCAGATGAGTGAAGGAAAGTTCTACTAGAACTTCACTTCTCTTTACCAAATGCCTACTCAAAATTAGTCACTTCGGGTTACATGAAAAATTAGATCTCAAACAACTTTCTAATAACACACTGAATTTTTTTCACTCTGAAGAAAGCTGTCTTCACTCCAAACCCTAAATCAAATAGTCTTGGTAAAAAGTTTTCAAGCAAGTTGTCAGAAAGCACACCTTCATTGGTCAAATAAAGACGTTACTTAAAACAAAAAAAACTTATTTTAGGTTAAGTAAGCAGTTGCAACAGCAAGGAAGGAGCTTTTTACAAAATGTCCCTTCCTCTCACCTTCCCCAAATCAGAACCCAACTGAAGTTGATAGTCTAATGACTAACCTATGAAGAGATAGAGGACACAAAAGTGAAGGCAGATAAGTAATAGCACTAACCACAAACAAAACATTGAAAATATTCACTTGAAGAAAACCCAGAATTGATAAGCCATTTGCATCATTTTGTTAATTTGTAACATTATTCAGAGCTACAAATGCTTCTTCATTTATCACTTAATGTGTTAAACATTATGATGCTTCTCATTCTAAGAGCCAAATGAGGATTAAACTACTGATCGCTTTTCTGGTCTAAAATATTAAAGAAAAGAAAGAAGAAAAAAAGGACTGTTGTGATTTATACTAAACTTTGTTTGCTTTTAGAAGGGGTCAAGCCCTGCACAAATAAAAGTGCTTCCACGGTGGCAGTACTTGTTCCCAGGAAACTTAGTGCTACAGTACTTGAGCGATCAGAGCCATGAAGCAATTCTTCTTCTTCATAAAAACTGCAACGTCTCTTTCATGGCTTGAAGTTGTGATTAATCCTGGAATCAGAAGCCCTTTTTGTAAGAACTGCATTGCTTAGCAACCACAGTTGCTTAAAGAACCACAGGGCTCTTTAAGACTTCTCTTTATACGATGTTACCCAACTATTATTAAACTTTCGAGCCATAATTAATGGCTAAATTATGCCATTACAGAAGATAGCAAATTAAGTTTGAATATTCTTAAACCTTAACAACTGATTTTTAAAAGGGCTTCACTTTGATTTGTACTAAGCTTAAACTTCAGTCTACATTTTGGCAACTCAAATGTTATTGGTTTAAAATGTCTCCCCACCAGCCTTAAGAGAAACAATAATTGAGTGTCATCGTGGCATTACTGTTTTAAGATATTAATTTATATTAATTTTCTAACTATAAAATAAAATTTATTTTTCTGCATTCATAATGAGGACTGATCTTAGGTTTAAAAAACCTTTTTTTTTTTTAGTTTCAACAATATATGCAAATGCTACCTGGGTTGTTTTTTTGTTTGTTTTTTTTTTAACAATTAACATGAAGCTCTTAGGGGGAAGAGATTTTTTTATGGTTTTTAAAGAAACTATATTTGCCATCTTGCAGCCAACTGAGTTCACTGCACTTAAATAACTAGTTCCCTAATTAAATATCTTGCTTAGTTCACAATAAAAGTAACTCAATATTTTTCCCAGTGAATAAGTTAATCTCTGTGTTCTATTTACTCTGTCACATCCATTATCTTCCAACTGTTTTTCTTCTGCCACTGTAGTCAACAGTTTCGCCAGAGTTTTTCTGCCTAAATCACTGTGGCACTGCAGGCCATTCTTCCCGGGGGTGCCACCCACCGAGCTGAAGCAAGTGTGTTTTCAGAGCGCTAAGGGCGTGCTTTCATCTCTCTCCCCACTTAGTCTCAACAGCAAGACAAACAGGCAGAGACTGGCCCTCCCCTTAGATATGGAAATACTTTGTGAGTGCAATTTGAGTTGTGTTTTTGCTTTTTTGTTTTTTTTCAGCTTAATCAACATTTAATGGCACAATTACAAGTTTTTCATTTTTACAGGGAAATCATTCCGGTTACAATCACTTGATATTGCAAGAAACCAAGAAAAAGAATAGCATTCTTTCATGAAACTGTTCCTTTTTGAAACATTTACTTCTTTATTATAGCAACAATAAACACTTTATGTGTTTATAGTCTTCTACTGAGCAAGTGCTTGCAAAGGGAAGCATGAGATCAGATTATAATAAAGTTTACTTCATCTCCTTTACTTGATACATTTCTGAGGTAGCCTTAATTAGGACAGAGGAACATTCATTTCTGATATACTCTAATGGAGCAGAAAAGGAATTAATCTAGTTATAGAGATCAATTACATCTGCAAGACAACTTCATTTAATGTGGGAATATGGCTTATGGCTAAGTTATAAACTGTACAAAGTTGAAAATCTTTGAAAAAAATTCCTTTTTAAACTGTGGATTAAGTTACCCAATTAACTTTTAATCAAATCACAACAACAAAAGCCTTGAATCTTCAAGGACCAAGAACACTGTGGTCAGCGATTCAAAAAATGATAAAAGAATGGAAATGAAACAAAACTATCTTTTAAAAATGTATTAGCAGCACATTATTAAAATAATGCAAATCTATAAACCTTTAAAATCATTGGCTCCTATTTCTTAAATCAAATTAAGAAAGGTTCTACATGGTACAATATGTACAAAAACTTCTTTGTACATGGTACTAGTTACAAGGTTTCCAATTCAATAAAATAAATTTGTGAAGTAAAAGCACTCCTTGTAACCAGAGATATTATAGAAAACTAATTCAGGAAGTTATTCAGCAGCTTATAAAGAAATAGGAAGTTGTTGACCAACTACTTGAAGAACTATTTCCTGTAGGAAAACTATAAGACAGCTGAAGAAGGCAATAATTTTCAGAGTAGTAAAAAGAATTAGTTTAAAGTAAAAGCTCAGTGTACTATGTTGAACAACTTGGTTTCAAACAGTAAATTCAGTAGAATATATGACATAATATACAGATTAAGCCCTTTTTATATGCTTCACAATCACTCCCAAGTTTGAATAAGTATCACTGATAAATGTAGCTAATATACTTCCATCACATCTCTTGCCAAGATGAGGTACAGGACTTCTCCAAAAGAGATCTCACTAAGCTAGGGAGAGCTTTAAAAATATCAATACTTGCCTGCATATAATTCTTCAGTTATTATGTTGCATAGAAACCAGAGGACAGGCCAAATGACTTTAAAATCTCCTTCATCTATAGCCACAAGACAATTAGTTGTTTCCAAAGTTGACATTTCTAATTTTTCCATCAATTACATTATCTTAAATGTCTAGACCATTTATAGTCAGATTTCTTCATGCCTAAATCTCAATAAATTATATACTTTGTAACTTAAAACTTCTAAGACGTATCCAACAAGATATATATAGTAAGATATACTTTTTCACTGTTACAATGAGTATAGGGTATGCCTATATGTCATTCTGTAAATTTTCATTCTACTTCTGGTAATAAGAATCATCTTTAGACAAGAAGAAAATACATAAATATTGATTTCAAAGATAATCTAACTTTAAAACATCAAATCTAGTATAAAAAATGAGCTTTAACAAGAACAACTTGGCTCCAAAATCTTAGTTTATCATCATCTTAGATTCATAGCCAGAAGATATTATTCTCACTTATCTGTCCAGTACACAAAATGTATTATGACAACTCACATAGCTGATGATCGTTTAAGAATCATAACATCCAGTAGCTAACAATTGGAAAAAGTGAACTAATCTTGTTTTATAACATTTCCCCAAATTGCATATCCTATTTATAAAGCAGATAATCTTCAAAATATGAAATTTTATAAGTCCACAGCACCCATCCTCCACATGCAATGTTTAGGAAACTTCTAAGCAACCACTGAGAGCTACCAACCAATCATTTTGTAGCCAGTTAAGTTTACTACCAAGTTTCCTACTTAAATATCTTGCTTAGATCACACTAAAAATACTTAATACTCAATCCATGGTTTCACCTATCTTACTGACCTCTCAGGGAAACCCCTTCTCTTTCTGAAAAGTTTGATTTGAAGAACTTCTTCCATGAAGTTAAAAATCTTCATGTAAATCCGGTTTTATTTCCACACAAGTCTCTCAAAAATCCAGAGAGAACAATCATATCTTCTCTATTTTCTTCCATTTTTTTCTTTTCCAGGTAAATTTCTCTCCACTCCTGCAACCACTCTTTATATGACATAATTTTTGTACCATTCCCTGTAAGCATACTCAAGCATTGTGGTATGCTATATATGTGTATGTGTGTGTACATTATTCATTAATCCAGCTATATCAATACCTTTAAGAGAAACATTTGCTCCCAAAGGAAGAAACATCGAAATTTTCTTTTTAAAATAAATGTCTAGAATATTTATTTCAGCTCAAAACAAAAAGTTCATTCATTCAAAATAAAAATGAAAATATAGGGAGATGTTACCTATAAGCTATTATTACATGATACAAAGTCAAAAAGAAGAGGATAAATGTAGCTCTTTAAGTTTATACTTTCAGCCACAGCATCAACCAAAGAAAGCAGAAGGCAAGCAGGCTATTAAGCTGTTTAGAAATCTCTCCAGGTCAGCATGTGACCCAGCAGGGAGAAGTTCAAAAAAGTACAGCCTTTCTTTTGCTTCCTAACAACCTGGTTTGTTTCCACTCCTTTCCCCTTCAAGACACATCCCTCACAGCGAGCAGCTCTTTCAATCATTTACTTTGGATGTCTGCTTGAGAACAAATGATCTTGCTCATGCAGATGAGTTTGCCAGACTTGTGTGTACTTTCCAGTCTCAGGCCCTTTATTGTTCTAGCTGAAACCTGACCCTTTGAAATGGATACCAGGACACCAGAAAACTAACTTTAAAAAAAGGTAAAAAGTTTCAGTAAAAACTGCAAAAAGTTTCAAGATCAAACCTTTTCCTCTCCTCTTCCTCTAAATAAGCCTGTCACAAAACTTTGTATCTTAAAAAGACAGTCAATACAAAAATTACATTAAGACATACATCAAAAACAAAATCATTAATTATGTTCTTTAATCTACTATATACATTTTATATTTGCCTTAGGAATAGATCAAGACAAATCTAATCAAAACTAGGATTGTTTTTCACTTTATCGCCACCTGATTAAATATTGTTAAGTGAGCAACTTCTTTAAAGATCAATTTCAGTCTTAATAACTAGTTTTAGACAACATTTTGTATGCACTTGATCCAAAAAAATCAAACAAAAATATTAACATCTCATCTATAACTTCAAAATTACAAATGTTTATCTTTAGATCTTTTCTGTTTTAATGCAATTGTCATTTTTTAAGACAAAAAGCTGATAATAACCTAAAGATCTTGTTTTAATTTTCCAAAAGAAGAAAGTTATATTTTTCAGGACTGTCGGCTCAAAAAAGGCTTGTCACTGAATGACTGTAGATCAAACTTGAAAATTTCTATTTCTTGTTATGTTTTGAAAACAAAAACAAAACACTAATAAACCACAAACTACTGCTAAAGTGTTTGTTGTTCCAGAATTTAACAGACTTATTTTTGTAGTTATCCACTGACAAAATGCTTATTTAAAAAGATATCAGTACTGTATATATTTTATAATCCTAAACCACTCTTGTATTTCTCACAATATGAATAATTTCATGGTATTCTTTCAGTTTTGCTATAGCCTAATTAACAGGTTTGGCACAAGCTTAAAATGGGAATATTCAAACTGCCACAAAAGAAAAGACTGTAAAAAGACTGTGAACCAAGAATCAATCAAGCTTTCAAAATTCTACCCAAGCTCTGGGAGGTATTTAGCTAATACCTATGCGGGGGGGGGCGGGGGAAGAATAAATGGCCTTTTATACTTTCATACCACTTTACTGTGTTTTCCAAATTATGTTTTTCTGAGGTAACTGTTCCCCACCATTATTTTCACTTACTTTAAGAAGTATCTCTGTCCAGAAGATGTCTTTGCCATCTCCCAACCCGCTGGCAGAGGTACATCATCAGGTATCTCAAAAGACGACTGTCGAAGATGTTGAGCAGTAGGTGCCGTTGCTGGACCAGAGACTACTCCAGTGGAGGTCAGTGTCCCAGGAGAAACAGCTCCCAGCTGCAGGGAAGCTGGGGAGGAATGAGCTCGAACATGCTGGGGAGTCAGGGCTCCTGCAGTGCCTGCATCAGTACTGGCCTATTAGGAATATTAAAATGAAAATTTTTTAAAAATAAAAAACTTTTAAAAGAGAGTTCCTTTAAATTTCATTGTAACCAAATATCTAAGTACCAAAGGCAGATATTTCAACATTTATTACTTGACACTGAGGAATATCGTTTTGCAAATGGATATTTTTAAACTGTTAATTTTGTTTTAATAAAGCACTTGTACAAACATTTACGGTTTTATTGATGAGCAACCTATCTAAATGTTTATGTCTACATTTTAGACATACCGATACGTCTTTTAGAGGCAATTAATAAAGAATGAATGAAACTCCTAAAATAGTACATATTGAATTTTTAAACCTAGTTTCTAAAAGGTCAAGGTAATGTAGGTGCTTTTTCAAGTTCTAAAATGTTTAGATATAAATGCAACCCAAGAAATATAAAATAGGTTTTTTTTAAAATGAGCTTTAATTAATTAATGTTTTTTCTAGGCCAAATCTTAAACCATGTCAAATGTCATTTATACTCACTATAAACAAATGCCATCAATAAAGTAATCATCACAAGTTATACAACTTTTAAAGAATGCAAAAAGATCCAGAACCACCCCAAAGTTGTCTTTTTAAAGCTATCTTAATGAATGAAATGAAAAACCAACCACATCTTTTTACCTACATGACAAAGATACTAACAGTTTAACTATTTCTTATATAACTTAAGAGCTAACACACTTACATATTTATAACCGTGTAATAGCAAAAACTTTTCTGCACTCTGACCCCTAAATAGCTGGGTTCCAGTCCAAGCTACTCTAACTTGCTGACTGTATGACAATGAACAATGTCTTAACCTGCAAACCTCAGTTTTCTCTATTTGTAAAACGGTTTTTTTCATGATGGAAAAATGTGGTAATAAATGAAATATACACAAGAATTTACATTAAGTAGTTTGTGGACAAGAGTATTTACAGCTCAGGTTCAATCTATTCATAATTTAGTAGTTGTTTAAAATCCACTGATTAGAAAGAGGGTTTGATTATTAAAAAGTCTCAACTACCTAAATTCATAAAGGCAAAGAAGGGAGACTGGGAGGAATCTGCAAAATCATTTATACCTTAAAACTAGAGTCAAGTTTCCAAGAAAAAATAAAAGTTAAACTTACAGATGCACAACAGTTCAGAAATTTTTAAAAACAAACAAAACTATAGATTATAAATAGTAGGAATCTGCCAGGTAAATACTATTATCCACAAACTGATGGGTATAAGTTCTTGTGTAAATATTTTTAGAAGAATAAGTATACTTTTCAGTTGAAATTTTTTTTACTTTTAGTGTATTATGCTTTCAAAACTTATTAAGTAACCAGCAGCATAGCTGTGTGCTCTGTAGGATGCATGCCAACATGCATTTACCCATGAGTCCAGATGCCAATTTGCAGGTGTGAGAGAAAAAAGTTTACTTGAGTCCACTACCTCTTACAAATTGAGTATTTATGCAAGCAGATAAATTGTTTTTCCTTCCTCGTCCTTAACCCCGGTTTTTGTCAGCAGGTTGAGTGAACTTTTCTGAGTTCCAAAATCTCTTAAGTCTGCCGCAAGAGAATATATAACAGGCCTGCAAACAGGAGAGGGAAGGAAAATGGGGGCGTAACTCTTCTTTCCACTCAAGTTACAGCCCGAGTGGACTAACTACAGTGCAGTATTTGGAAAACCAATTAACTTTTGGACAAAGTTTCTATGCTGAAGTTTAGCCTGAAGCAAGTTCTTAAAAAAAATAAAATCTCCACAAATAAATCTGAGACGTATCGGAACGTTAACACTGTCAAAATAAAATAATTTCACTTCAATATTAAATCAAGTTGACAAAATAATCGAACGTTGTCTAGGTGGGAAAGCAGCCATGTTCACATCCTCAAGAACTAAAAAGCAATGGCAATAAAAATAAAAACTTAAAAAAAAAAAAAAACAGAAAGCAATGGCGATCCTAGAATTAGTCATAGCTTCCCAAACATTAACTTTTAATCACAGTTGAACTAGGCAGGACTCTGCCTATGAGTCAACCTGCAGAGTATTATTTAAGGCTGTGTTAAAACCTCGAGACGGGTAATGCGCAACTCAGTGCCTGGGTAACGTGCAGATGTGGCTAATTTAAAAGCATTTCAGCAGAATGTAAATAGTTTACAACTAGGAAACCAACACGTGAACCTACTAGGTTTAATAAGAGAGGGCCTGCCCGAGTTCCAGGTCTCAAGGGAAGCCAGGGGTGAAAGATCTAACTCCATAAACAACTTCCAGGAAAGCCTGGGCAGGGGAAGCCCGGATCCTGTATTCTAAAACCTCCGGGGCAGTGAGGGAAATAAATGCCTTCGGCCGGGGGAGGGGGAAAAAGAGCAAGAAACTAAATGGACTGGTTCAACCCCCACCCTCTAATCAACACTGGAAAACAAGAGAACAATTATTTGACTCCCCAGGAGACTGAAGTGAACCAGGAGGCCCAAAGGAAAGGGGGCCCAGGGCTCAACTTCACAAACTCGGCCGCCGCTGGCAACTCACCCACACACAAATGCCAGAGGCCCCCCTCCCCCTCCCCAGGCGCGGCGGGAGCGAAGGTGCGGAGCGCGCGGAGGCGCGCGCATTGTGCAAGCCCACCGCGGCCCGGGCGGCGATTCTCCCCACCCCCTTCCTTCCTCCCCACCTCCCCCTCCACTCCCGCCAACCTCCTGGGAACCCCGGGAAGAAAGAAAGAAAGGAAGAAGGGGAAAAGCACACTCCCCGGGGCTGCAGCCGCAGAGAGAAACTCCAAGGGGAAAAACAAATCTCGGCCCCCGACTCCCGGACTCGGTAACGGCGGCCGCGCGGGCGCCTGGAGTTGGCACACCTCACCGGGGAGAGTCCCCCTAGCCCCCGACAGACACCCCGGAACACCCTCGCCCCGGCCCGGGCTACGATCCCGATCCCCCGACCCCGGCCCAGGCCTGGGGCCCGCCCGACGGGGATGTGGGGAGAGGCGGCTAGGTTACCTGTCGGGAGTGGGATTTGGGCTCCGGCGGCTTGAAAAAGGAGTCGGGCAGTTTTCGGAGCCTCATGGGTACGGTTTGGGGCACGTTGGCTGTCTTGGGGTTCATGACGGCGTTGAAGAGCGCCTCCAGATCGGTCTCTGAGTCCCCCCGGACGTGCACGATCTGGTGCCCAGCGGGAGGGGCCTGCGGCGCCGCCTGGGACCCCGGGGGCGCCGGCTGCCCGGGCCCCGGCTGCGGTCCCTGCCCCTGGGGGGTCTGCGCGGGCGGCTGCCCTTGGCCCTGGGGGGCCGGCTGAGACGGCGGCTGCTGCCCGGGATCCATAGCTTCTGCCTCCCCCGACGCACACCCCCTAACCCGGCGGACGAGGGCTCCGCCCGGACGCCCCGGCTCGACGGGCCGAGACGCGAGAAGCGGCAAGAGCTGCGGGCCGGGCGGCGCTGGGCGTCGGGAGCGGCGCTCTCCTCGTTCTCAGGGCCGGGGGGCTGCGCGGCGGCCCCGCATCCCCCGCCCGGCGCCTCCGCCCCCGCCCTGCGCCCCGGCTGCACTGGTCTGGCGGCTGCGCTTCGGGAGGGGCTGAGAAGGACCCGGACCTGCGGCGCCTGAGAACTTTTTTTTCCTTCACCTCCCTTGACGGAGGCCGAACAGCTAGCTGCTTATCCCCTCCCCCTTTCTCTTTTATTTCCTTTTCTTGTTCCTTCCTTCCTCCCTTTCTTTTCCCCGGCGGCGACTGCGCCCGACTGAGACAGAAACTCGGCTCAGACGCCAAAACTAAAGTTGAGAGAACTGCCCGCCCGAGCCACTCGCCGGCTCCGCCTCCTCCCGGCTCTTCCTTCCTCTGCGCGCCCGCCCGCGCCGAATCCGCGACCAGCCGCGGAGGGAAACTTTCCCCTGCAAGTTACTACATTCCTGCAAGTTACTACATTCCTGCAAACTCCCGGCCGCACGTGACTAATTTGCCCTCAGTCTGGTCCTCCGCTGTGTATCCAGGGGCAGAAGCCGGGACGCAGAGGGCTGCCGGCCGGATGGAAACACTGGGCCCTCCTGGATCCGAACTGTGGTTGGTCTCTCTGGAGAACGCGGCCCGCCCCGCAGTCCTCGGGAAAAAGCTGCTTCCTCTTGCCTGGAGATACGAAATGGAAGGCCGAAAAAAGTTGGTATAGAACGTGGAAATCCATTTAAACCCGCCCCGCGTTAGCTCGATTTAACCCCACCAGTACTGCCAATTCTGGGTTAAAGCCGCAAGAATAGGTTGGAGTTAAAACAGATACCAGTAGCAAGCGCCGCTTTTAATAAAAATCTGTTTTTTAACACTAAGTTGGATTTGGTATTTTTTCACTCAGCTTTTAGCATGTGAGTATCCACTAGAAAGGGATATATGATTGCAGTGTTTAGATACTTCGGGGCATTGTGACTGCCTGCCTCTCATCCTGTCCGGTGAATTAAAGTACACGAGTTTCATTGTGTTTTTAAGTGACATCAACTATTGTAGCACTCAAACTTGCAACATAGTCACTGAAAACCTCAAAGCGAAAAATCAGTGCTACCTTTGGTTACAAACTTTCCTCGGTGTACCTGCCTTTCTTTCATCCTAGAGGGGGTGGGAGTCTACCCCTTTTTATCACTGTTGCTGGTACAATGCAGGATTCGGTGGATGTTGACTGAATGAGAAATGAATGGGCCAGGAGTACACCACTGGTCCTCAATATGGCAGTGCCATATATGCCTGGAAGTCACTTGAAAGCACCCAGGAGCAATCAAAATTTGTTTTCAATTTGTACTACCACTCTTCATTTTTTAAGAAACAGCTTGAGATATAATTCACATACCATACAATTCAGTCCATATAAATCAATGTTTTTTTTTTAGTTTACTCACAGGGTTGTGCAACATCACTCTTTAAATCTACTACCCTTTCTAAAGAAATCTGGCTGCTGCTTTTCATGATTTTATCTGCAATGCTAGTGAAACAAAGAAAGATGTATAAACAAGGAAAGAGCCCTTGACAAAAAAAAGATAATCTCTTCCTCCAGGATGTGCCCACAGAAATTCTGAGGGATCTGGTGGTGGAGCCGTGCCAGAGGATGATATTTCAGACTGCCAAGCTTCTAATGCCCTATGTTAATCAAGTGCTCTGGACCCCAATTTCCCATCTGAAGAAGAATCCCAGCATAAATGATGCCCACGACCCCTTCTTGGATTTTACCCCCTCTCCAAATGTCAGGTGCATTTAATCACAAGTTTGTGGGTTATGGAGTTATAGATATTTGGCTTCAGGTCCCAATTACACCATTACTAGCTGAGACATTAGACAAGTTACTATTTCCTCATCTTTAAAACTGGGGAGGAGAAGGATAATAATACCTACCTCATAGGTTGTTGGAGTATTAAATGAGTCAATGGGGATAAAGTGCTTAGCCCAGTGTTTAGTGTATGATGAATAATGTCAGCTATTAACACTGTCACATGTTCATACATTACTTCTCTCTCTCTCTCTCTCTCTCTCTCTCTCTTTCTCTCTCTCTCTCTCTCTCTCTCTCTCTCTCTCTCACACACACACACACACACACATACACACACACACACACACACACACACACACACTCCATGATATGGCCTCTTCTTTAGAGAGGAGTAAGGGTCCCTCTCTAAGCACAGCGTTATTAGCTGTCCTTGCTGGGATCTTGGCAGACCATTCCTCTCACATTCAACCATCCATCCATAGATCATTTGGGTAGAAACTATGCATTTAAAACTTTGAATGAAAATATTTTAAGAAGTAAAGTGATTGAAAATCTGAAATTGTAATGGAAGCTGTCCCTTAACTACAGCATCTACTACTGTGAACACTACAATTAAAGGGCTTAGGATAGGTACAGCAGAGGTTGCTTTGTTCAATATTGTTTCACCTGCCATTGAAATTGTGACAAAATTACTTGGATAAGTGGATTGGAAAGTTGTTTGGAGTGATTTTATGTTCTCTAAGTACCTTTGTACCATCAACCAGGATTTTTTAACTTGGTATTCCTCACCTATAAAATTTCAATCAGGTTAGAAAGGGATAAAAATAACATGTATTCAACACATTGTCCCCTCTCTCCATCCCCTTTTGGAATAATTACCAGTTTACGAACCTTAAAATGGAGAGACACCTTCTTCATATAAAGACTTACCAGGATAATTTCCAACGTCCATGTAGGTTATCCTCTCAAAACACTACTCTTAGAATTACTTGACCTCTCAACTCCACTGAATCCTCACCTCCACCCCACTTCAGCCACCTTCTCCTGTGTCTGCACCCTAACATCATCCCAAAATAACTCAGTCTTGAAATCAAACTCTTTTCTTAATTGTGAAAAATAACCTATATACAAAAAAAGCAATAAATTTCAAAGCACACCCCAACAATTAAAGAACAAATTCAGAGTTTGGCATGGATTATAGTTCCACAGTTTCAGGTTTTTCCTTATAGTTGCTCCAGATACTGGAGACTAAAAGAAGTATCAATATAATTCAACAGTAATACTCATTAGACAATTCCTATATTCTCTGTTATAACTCCACCTTCTCCTTTGATCTTTCTCCCAATCTTTAAGGGTATTTGGACTGTGCTCATTCTAACTCTTTCATGTTGGAAAGGGCTATTGATAATATGGGATGGGGGGTGGAATTACTTGATGTTCTGGAGAGGCTGGCCCCTCTGAGTTTCAGGACCCCATCTAGAAGTTGTAGGTTTCTGAAAGTAATTATAGTGCACAGAACCTTTGTAGAATCTCAGATAGAGCCCTAGGTGTTCTTTAGGATTGGCAGGAATAGTTTTGGTTGGGGGTTGGCAAACCATGGTAAACAGCAATATCTAGCTGAAGCTTGTGTAAAAATAGCCTCCTCTCGACTCTATTTGAACTCTCTAGTTACTGATACCTTATTTGTCACAATTCTTTCCCCCCTTTTGGTCAGGAAGGCATTGTCAATCCCACTGTGCCAGGGCCAGGCTCATCCCTGGGAGTGAAATCCCATGTTACCAGGGAGACACCCCTGGATGTCATGTCCCATGTAGGGAGGATATATCATTCTCTTAATATCCAAATGATCTTGTTTCATTACTCACACTGCATTTACAATGACTTCTCTCCTTTCTCCCAATCTATCACTCTCTCCTGTTTTCACTTCCTTTTCTATTCGTTTAGAGATAATAATCCATTGCTTCAACCTCTCATAAATATCTATGCTCTCAATTCCATTGCCTCATGTTTTCAATGAGCAGGATCTACTAAGCTGGATTAATCCAATTATCAGTCTTTTCCACTTCAACGTCCAAGGACTAGGGGACCCAAGCCGCTCTTTCATTAATAGCATCAATTGAAGCTTTTGACATTTTGTCCAGAAGAGATTATGCTATCATCTCAGAGATATACCTACACCATTACAAGAAGGCATTTCTTGTAGAACTTTAAACTTTGTCCCATAACCAAAGGACACTATCTGTAATAGATTATGGATTAATATTTTAAGTAAATTCTGTAATTATCTGGTGAGTAGCACAATTATATTACCTTGTAATTATTTGCAAAGTGTAGGCATTTAAAACATTCTCTGCTTCTGCAGTCCTCTCTTGGCATTTCTGACATGCTTGAATATACTGGGAACTTGAAAAGAGGAAGTGGCCAGCCCTCTTTCAGACCCTGGGAGCCTGGCTAACACCCAGGTTCCTGGGAACCGCTGAAGGGAACCTCACAGCTGAGTAGACTGGTCCCCTCCACAGGTATAGTCTTTAACAATGTTTCTATGGGTCCACAGTCAACTTGTCCTCCCTCATATCATATGGCTACTCAAAACTTCATCGCTCTCCTCATTATATGCATCCATCACCCCTTACCCTTCAGAAAATGATGTCATCTCCAACTGCTCAGAGAAAAGGAGGCCATCACAACAAAGACTCTGTATGTCATCCCCTGACCTCACAGAAACAGGTATACATGCTGACAGGCCCATCCCTCCACAGGTATGTTTTTAGGAAAAGCAGTCCACGTCTGTTCTTCATTTTCTCACCTTTTGTTTATTTACCCTGTGACTAACATCCGAAACAGAACTCTTTATCCTTACCCTCCCCTCTTCCAACCACATACATGCCCTTCCAGCCACACCCTCCTTCTGATTCATCATCTCAGTTAATGGCATCATGATTCACCCACTTTTTCATGCCCCCAAATTGGGTGCCCTCTTCAACACCCTGCTCTTGGTATCACTAATTTGCCTTAATGCTTTTTTTTACATCTCTGAAAATCTGTCTCCTTGTTCATTTCCATTTCTTTTTCAACTCTGCTTTCCTGTAGAGCCTCCAAAATCATGTTCATACTTTTAATTTGACCCAACTCCATGAAACTTTTATTCTGATATTAGAGTGATCTTTGCAAGATGCGATTCTGATCAGTGTTACCATTCAGAAAAAATTCAAACTCCTTGGCATGGAATATGTGCTGGTTTGAAAGGATGTTTGGACCCTAGAAAAGCCATGTTTTAATCAAAATCCCATTTTGTAAAGGCAGAATAATCCCTATTCAATACTGTAGGTTTGAAATTGTAATCAGATCATCTCCCTGGAGATGTGATTTAATCAAGAGTGGTTGTTAAACTGGATTAGGTGATGACATGTCTCCACCCATTTGGGTGGGTCTTGATAAATTTCTGGAGTCCTATAAAAGAGGAAACATTTTGGAGAATGAAGGAGATTCAGAGAGAGCAGAGAATGCTGCAGCATCATGAAGCAGAGAGTCCATTAGCCAGCGCCTTGGAGATGAAAACGGAAAATGCCTCCCGGGGAGCTTCATGAAACAGGAAGCCAGAAATAAAAACTAGCAGATGACACTGTGCTTGCCACGTGCCCTTCCAGCCGAGGGAGAAACCATGACTGTGTTTATCATGTGCCTTCTAACTTGAGAGAGAAACCCTGAACTTCATTGGCCTTCTTGAACCAAGGTATCTTTCCCTGATGCTGTTGATTGGACATTTCTATAGACTTGTTTTAATTGGGACATTTTCTCGGCCTTAGAACTGTAAACTAGCAACTTATCAAATTCCCCCTTTTAAAAGCCATTCCGTTTCTGGTATATTGCATTCTGGCAGCTAGTAAACTAGAATAGAATATAAGGCCCTTAACCACTCTCATCCTTGCTTCTTTCCTCAACCTATCTCTTGCACTCACTGATATGTGCTCTGTTTTCTGGGCACATCGAACCACCTAAGTCTCCTTAAATAAGTCATTTTCCCTCCCCCCCACCCCCACTTTTGCCTCTGCTATCTAGAACTCCTTTATCCCCTTATCTACCTGGTTCCCCTTGATCCTCAATCATTGAGACTTAACGCATGTGTCACCTCTTCCAGGATGCCCCTCTTTGATTCTCCCTTTCTCATTGTTCCCTAGTCCACAGTAGGGCAAATCCTTCAGCATAGCTTGTTGTAATTATTTATGTGCCTGAATTCCCAATACCACTCTGAGGGTTTCTGCAACAATGCCTCCCATCTCTATATCCCTGTGCTGTCAATGCTTAGCAAAGAATGAATATTTTTTAAATGTAGGAAATGTAGTAAAGGACATACTTAGTTTACCTCAGTTGATGAGGATCTATCTTAAGAATTTTCAGGGAGAAAGGTAGAAACAGTTCTAGCAACTGGACCTTATGGAACTCTGTCTTGCTGAGGATTCAATGTAACTCTAGCTACAATGGGAGTGACTGCATCATCCCCCAGAATCAGTCACTTTTTATTTGTGAGTTCCCCCATTATGGTGATCCCCTACTTGGACTGATTCCCTTTCTGCCAAAACTGAAGAATTCTCTCCCCTTCCCTCTTTCCCAATGATTTCTGTCCCTATTGTACTATACCATCTGCTACCTTAAAAAAAAATGCCAATTACCATAGCTTACTTATCCAGTTTACAAACATTTATTAAGTTTAGGAACTAAGCACTTTACTAGTAGCCATGGATGCTAACCTTGCGAAGTTACTTTGGGTAGGATTGCTGCCTAATAGAAAATGGCAGATGGATTGGTTATTTTTTCCCTTCTGGCCTTCAGCTAATTAATTCATATATATATGTAATTGTATTTGTTTTTTTACTGAAATCTCTCCAGTCCCTTTGACCTTCCCAGAAACATCAGGCACTTCTCAGCTCACACTTTAATTCCTTCAGCCAATTCCTGGCTGGTCTCCCAGGCTCCGTACAGTCTTTCCTGCTCCCATCAATTCTCTGTGACTCTATACACATTTCCCTCAAGTACCATTTTCACCCTCACTTCCCCTATTGCATATTAACAGCTATTGTATTTTGTACACTAACAACAACTGCAATGAGGTCAACAATATCAAAGGCTTACATTTCCATGTTACCAAAGCTTCCCTATACATTATCCTGTTTCATCTCGTTCCCATCTTTCTTTCCAAATTTCAAGACCTTCCATCAACTGCTGCTCTTTTATTTCACAAAATTGTTTCTTACTAAGGATTCTAAGTGGAGATGGTTCAAAAGTTCCAAAACCAGGAAACTGAGAATCATCACTGCTTCTCTAATTCTCACTACTCCCCTCCACTTCAGTACATTAATAAAAACCTCGGTTACAGGTCCAAAAATGGATCTGGAATTCTTTTTCCTTCAGTGTCCACTGATACCATCCTTGCCCAAGCCACCCTCATTTATCACTAGACCATGGTGATAGTTTCCATATTTTTATGTATCATCTCAAATCCATTTTGCCACACAATAGTCACAATGATCTTTTGGAAATGTACACCACTCCCTAGCTTAAAACATTATAGTATCCATATGCAAAAGAATGAATGAGAATCCATATCTCACACCCTATACAAAATGAACTCAAAATGGATCAAAGACCTAAACACTAGATCTAAGACCATAAAACTGTTACAAGAAAATGTAGGGAAATATCTTATAAATCTTATAATAGGAGGCAGTTTCCTAGACCTTACACCCAAAGCACAAGCATTGAAGAAAGAAAGAAAGAAATGGGAACTCCTCAAAATTAAACACTTTTGTGCATCAAAGAACTTCATCAAGAAAGTAAAAAGACAGCCTACACAATGGGAGACAATATTTGGAAATGACATATCAGATAACAGTCTAGTATGCAGAATTTATAAAGAGATTGCTCAACTCAACAACAAAAAGACAGCCAAACCAATTACAAAATGGGAAAAAAGACTTGAACAGACACTTCTCAGAAGAGGAAATACAAATGGCCAAAAGGCACATGATAAAGATGCTCATCTTCCCTGGCTATTAGGGAAATGCAAATCAAAACCACAATAAGATATCATCTCACACCCACCAGAATGGCCATTATCAGTAAAACTGAAAATGACAAGTGCTGTAGAGGATGTGGAGAAAGAGGCACACTTATCCGCTGTGGTGGAAATGTCAAATGGTACAACTGCTGTGGAAGGCAGAGTGGTCGTTCCTCAGGAAGCTAAGTATAGAATTGTCATATGACTGGGCAATATCATTGCTAGGTATTTACTCAGAGGACATGAGGGCAAGGACATAAACGGACATTTGCACACCGATGTTTATAGCAGTATTATTTACAATTGCCAAGAGATGGAAACAGCCCAAATAGCCATCAACAGACGTGGCTAAACAAAATGTGGTATATACATACGATGGAATATCATGCAGCTGTAAGACAGAATAAGATTATGAAGTATGTAAAAACATGGATGGACCTTAAGGACATTATGCTGAGTGAGATTAGCCTGAAACAAAAGGACAAATATTGTATGATCTCACTGATATGAAGTGACATTAGTGAATGAACTTGGAGAATTTCAGTTGGTAACAGAGACCATCAGCAGATAGAAATAGGGTAAGATATTGGGTAATTGGAGCTGAAGAGATACAGATTGTATCTCTTGATTGTAAAAATTCAGAAATGGATAGCACAATACTACCTACCTGGAATACAATAATGTTAGAACAGTGAATGAAGTTGAATGTGAGAATGATAGAGGAAGGAGGGCTGGGGGCACAAATAAAATAAAAGAAAGATAGACAATAAAGACTGAGATGGTATAATCTAGGAATGCCTAGAGTGTGTAATGATAGTAACTAAATGTACCAATTTAAAAATATTTTTGCATGAGGAAGAACAAAGGAATGTCAATACTGCATGGTGTTGAAAATAGATGGTAATTAATATTTTAAAATTTTAACTTATGTGTGAGACTAAAGCACAAAATGTTTATTTGGTACAAAATTTGTATTTTGACTAGTGCAGTTCCTAATATAACTTATGTGAACAGCTTAATTAAAAACCATAAGTACATGGAACCTTGAGTAGGGCATAAGATTTTGTAGGTTTGTCCAGAGTGATGCCTCAAAGAATCCCAGAGTGGAGACTTCCGGAGAAGATGGCGGCTTAGTAAGACGCGCGGGTCTTAGTTCCTCCTCCAGAAAAGCAACTAAAGAAACAGAAACAATACGAAACAGCTCCCGGAGTCACGACAGAGACCAAAAAGACAGCGTACCCCACTCTGGAACAGCTGAACAGGCAGGGAGAATCCGCTGTGGTGAGATACTCGAGGGGCGCGCGTTTTCCCGGCCGGGGCGGCTGGCGACTGGGGTCCCCTCCACGCACGTGGCTCCCCGGTCTGACTGGGAACGTTGGATAGCGGGGCCCTCCCGTCACGCTTGGCGTTTCGGGCCAGCTGGGCAATTAGGACCGGCACTCTCCCAAGCTGCAGCGGCCAGCGACCCCCGCCTTCACGCGCGGTTTCCCGGGCCGACTGCCGTGCAGACAGACGAGCGCCACGAGCGCCACCTACTGGGCAGGAAAAGAAAAACAGAGCCCAGAGATTCCACAGAAAAACCTTTCAACCAGCTGGGTCCCACACCCAGGGAAATCTGATCAAATGCCCAGACACCAGCAGAAAATAATGGATCACGCTCAGAAAATTGAAGATATGGCCCAGTCAAAGGAACAAACCAATAGTTCAAATGAGATACAGGAGCTGAGACAACTAATGCTGAATATACGAACAGAAATGGAAGAAGTCTTCAAAAACCAAATCAATAAATTGAGGGAGGACATGAAGAAGACATGGGCTGAACAAAAAGAAGGAATAGAAAATCTGAAAAAACAAATCACAGAACTTATGGGAGTGAAGGACAAAGAAGAAAAAATGGAAAAAACAATGAATACCTACAATGGTAGATCTAAAGAGACAGAAGCTACAATTAGTGAACTGGAGGATGGAACATCTGAATTCCAAAAAGAAACAGAAACTATAGGGAAAAGAATGGAAAAACTTGAGCAGGGGATCAGGGAACTGAATGACAATATGAAGCGCACAAATATACGTGTTGTGGGCGTCCCAGAAGGAGAAGAGAAGGGAAAAGGAGGAGAAAAACTAATGGAAGAAATTATCACTGAAAATTTCCCAACTCTTATGAAAGACCTAAATTTGCAGATCCAAGAAGTGCAGCGCACCCCAAAGAGAATAGACCCAAATAGGCGTTCTCCAAGACACTTACTAGTTAGAATGTCAGAGGTCAAAGAGAAAGAGAGGATCTTGAAAGCAGCAAGAGAAAAACAATCTGTCACATACAAGGGAAACCCAATAAGACTGTGTGTAGATTTCTCAGCAGAAACCATGGAAGCTAGAAGACAGTGGGATGATATATTTAAATTACTAAAAGAGAAAAACTGCCAACCAAGACTCCTATATCCAGCAAAATTGTCCTTCAAAAATGAAGGAGAAATTAAAACATTTATAGACAAAAAGTCACTGAGAGAATTTGTGACCAAGAGACCAGCTCTGCAAGAAATACTAAAGGGAGCACTAGAGTCAGATACGAAAAGACAGAAAAGAGAGGTGTGGAGTAAAGTGTAGAAAGAAGGAAAATCAGATATGATATATATAATACAAAAGCCAAAATGGTAGAGGAAAATATTATCCAAACAGTAATAATACTAAAAGTTAATGGACTGAATTTCCCAATCAAAAGACGTAGAATGGCAGAATGGATTACGACCCAGCAATACCACTGCTAGGTATCTACTCAAAGGACTTAAGGACAAAGACACAGACGGACATTTGCACACCAGTGTTTATAGCAGCATTATCTACAATTGCAAAGAGATGGAAACAGCCAAAATGTTCATCAACAGACGAGTGGCTAAACAAACTGTGGCGTATACCTACGATGGAATATTATGTAGCTTTAAGACTAAACTTATGAAACATGTAGTAACATGGATGGACCTAGAGAACATTATGCTGAGTGAGTCTAGCCCAAAACTAAAGGACAAATACTGTAAGGTCCCACTGATGTGAACCGACATTCGAGAATCAGCTTGGAATATATCATTGGTAACAGAGACCAGCAGGAGTTAGAAACAGGGTAAGATAATGGGTAATTGGAGCTGAAGGGATACAGACTGTGCAACAGGACTAGATACAAAAACTCAAAAATGGACAGCACAATAATACCTAGGTGTAATGTAACTAGGTTGGAACACTGAATGAAGCTGCACCTGAAATATGGTTTTTTGTTTGTTTGTGTGTTGGTATCTTTTGTTTTTGTTTTTTTCTTTTTCCTTTTTATATATATATATGTATTTTATTAGTATTATTATTTTAATTCTCTTCTCTATATTAACATTCTATATCTTTTTCTGCTGTTTTGCTAGTTCTTTTCCTAAAGCGATGCAAATGTACTAAGAAATGATGATCATACATCTATGTGATGATACTAAGAATTATTGAGTGCATTTGTAGAATGGAATGATTTCTAAATGTTGCGCTAATTTCTTTTCTTTTTTTTGATTAATTAAAAAAATTAAAAAAAAAAAAAAAAAAAAAAAGAATCCCAGAGTGATTTGAACAGTGAATACAAAAGTATTTGCAAAGTCCCCTTGGGGGTATGGTGAGAAGAGGGGGAAATTCAACTTTCCCAAGTGGAGAATTCTTGATATTCTTTCAAGCATTGGGGACAACCAAAGCAATAGGCTGAGCCCCCAATCCTGGAGTTTGTTCATATGAAACTTAACCCCGCAAAGGATAGATTAAGCCTACTTAAAATTAGGCCCAAGAGTCACCTCCAAGAGGATCTCTTTTGTTGCTCAGATGTGGCCCCTCTCTCTCTCCCAGTCACCACAACAAGCAAACTCACTGCCCTCTGCCACTCTACATGGGCTGTGACTCCCAGAGGTGTGGACCTTCCTGGCAATGTGGAACAGAAATCCTAGAATAAGCTGGAACTCAGCATCAAGGGATTGAGAAAATCTTCTTGATCAAAAAAGGGGAAGAGCGAAATGAGACAAAATAAAGTGTCAATGGCTGAGAGATTCCAGAGTCGAGAGGTTATCCTGGAGGTTATTCTTACACATTAAATAGATATCACCTTGTTAATTAAGAATATAATGGAGAGGCTGGAGGAACTGGAAAATGTAGAGCTGTGTTCCAGTAGCCATGTTTCTTGAAGATGATTCTATAATGATAAAGCTTTCGTAACATGACTGTATGATTGTAAAAACCTTGTGTCTGATGCTCCTTTTATCTACCTTATTGACAGACAAGTAAAACATACGTATATACCCCAGTGTCCCTAAGCTTAGCAATGTGTTTGATTCTCAGTAGAAATTGGTTAAAAGATCTACTCTTATATGGTGGAGTTATTACAGAGAAGTTAGGATTTAACAAATGAATATGAATGCTGAATCATTACATTGATATCTGTTTTATTCTCCAGTATTTTAGAACAGCTAGAAGTAAAAACCTAAAATTGTGGAATGGTAATTCATGTCAAACTCTGAAATATGTTCTACAACTACTTGTGCCACTGTGCTTTGATATTTGTAGCTTTTTTGTATATATGTTATTTTTCACAAGAAAAGAAGGAAAAAAAGTTAATTGTGATGATAAAAAAATATTTAAGCCTTCTAGCCTCCTATATTATGGAGCAGCTAGAAGGAAAATTATGAGAAGATTATATGGTAGTCCATGACAAATTCTGGGATCTGACTTGTAACTATTTGTTGAAGAGTGCTTTGAAAACTATTGCTTTTTTATTTCTTTGCTTTGTATATATGTTATACTATACAATAAAAAAAAGTTAAAATAAAAAAAGGTCTAGTCTTATAAGCATATGTATTTATCTATTCAAGGAAGTTTTAAATCCAAACTTCTAATAATTAAAAATTTCAGGAAAGTAATTTACAAATTCTTTGTCAAAGTCCAGTGAAGTGGAAGAAAAGAAGGAAGGGAGGGAAGGAGAGAGGGAGGGAGGGAGGAACGGAGGGAGGGAGGAAGAAAGGGAGGGAGGAAGGAAGGAGGGAAGGAAAAATTGTAACCTTATTTCAACCCAGTTTACCTTGTCTAGCCCAAAGAACTTTAACAAGTGCCCAGTCAGAAGATTGAACACCTACATTAGGAGATATCAGGTATACCAACTGATAAAATTTCTCTACTGGGACAGTGTTAAATACTGCACTAAATATAGCTAATGGTGCTAATTAATACATCTTTTGCTGTTAAGAGGCAGCATATTTCCCTGTCTTTGTCTTTTGTTTGTTGCTTTGTTTTCAGCTATTTGTTCTTTTGCTTTCTTTAAACTAGAGAAGACAGAGATTAAAGGTAGTTGATTCCCAACCCTGAGGATTGTCCACAAAATCACTTGTTCCAAGAAAGATACAAAATAATGTTTTACCCCTCATTAAAAAACAAAACAAAACAGGGCAATAAAATTAAGGAATACCATTTCACACCTATGAATTTTTTTTTTTTTAATTACAGCTTTGATGTATACTAAGTTTGGCTAGAAAGTGATGAAGTGGTAGTTCTCATACCAGTGGTAAGAGCATAAATTGCCACAACCATTTTGGAGAGCATCAGCAATTTGGCAATATCTAGCAAGGCTGAATACACTCTATAACCCACCAATTCCAAAAGGTATAACTTTAGAGAGCACTTTGCAGGGAAACATGTACAAGGGTATTCATTTCAGCATTGTTCATACAACCAAAATATCTAGTAATGGGGGGGGATGGGTAAACCTGGCTTTAAAGTCATAAAATGGAGTATAGCAGTTAAAATGTTTGAACAAAAGCTATATGAATCAATGTGGATAAAAGGCTGTTGCATAAAAAAAGTAAGTTTGCAAAAAGCTTTGTATAAAGTGTTTCCAATTATGTAAAGTTTTAAAACCCAGAGAAGATACATCGCTAATGGAAACACACATACATTGTAAAAGTATAAAACATACAGGGGAACGAAGAACACCACTTTAGCATGTTGGTTATTTCTAGAAAAGGAAAGAGAGAAATGGTTTGGGATTAGAAGTTTTACCTATACTCATAACATTTAATTTCTTTAAGCAAATCCAAAGTAGGGGTGGGAGGAAGGCAAGTGTACTTATAAAAAGGCAACAGGGGGAATCTCTGTGTTGGTGGAACTGCTCAATAATTTGACTTTGGTGGCAGACATAGGAGCCTACATAGGCGATAAAATTGTATAGAAAATACAAACATAGTGTATTAGTTGGGGTTCTCTAGAGAAACAGAATCAACAGGAAATATTCGTAAACATAAAATTTATTAAAGTGTCTCATGTAACCGTGGGAATGTAGAGGCCAAAATCTGTAGGGCAGGCTGTGAAGCTGATGATTCTGATGGAGGGTCTGGACAAACTCCACAGGGGAGGCTGGCCAGCCAAAGCAGGTAAAGAGCCTGACTCTTCTGAATCCTCCTTAAAAGGCTTCCGGTGATTAGATTAAGCATCACTCATTAAAGAAGACCCTCACCTTGGCTGATTACAAATGGAATCAGCTGTGGATGTAGCCTACATGCTCATGATTCAATTCTGTGAAATGTCCTCATAGCAAAAGACAAGCCAGTACTTGCCCAACCAGACAAACAGGTACCACCACCTGGCCAAGTTGACACATGAACCTGACCATGACAATAGTACAAGTAAAACTGGGGACATCTGAGTAAGACTGAAGGGTATTTATCACATTTGCTTGTGATAGTTCTGCAAATTCTACCACTAGGGAAAACTGTGAAGTATACAAGAGATCTTTCTGTTTTATTTCTTAAAATGGCATGTGACCCAGGGATGTGGACTTTCCTGGCAACGTGGGACAGAAATCCTAAAATGAGCTGGGACTCAGCATCAAGGGATTGAGAAAACCTTCTTGACCAAAAGGGGGAAGAGAGAAATGAGACAAAATAAAGTGTCAATGGCTGAGAGATTCCAAACAGAGTCAAGAGGTTATCCTGGAGGTTATTCTTATCCATTACATAGATATGACCTTTTTTGTTAAGAATGTAATGGAGAGGCTGGAGGGAACTGCCTGAAAATGTAGAGCTGTGTTCCAGTAGCCATGTTTCTTAAAGATGATTGTATAATGATGTAGCGATCGCAATGTTACTGTATGATTGTGAAAACCTTGTGTCTGATGCTCCTTTAATCTACCTTATCGACAGACAAGTAAAACATATGGGCTAAAAATAAATAAATAATAGGGGGAACAAATGTTAAAATAAATTTAGTAGACTGAAATGCTAGTGATCAATGAGAGGGAGGGCTAAGGGGTATGATATATATGAATTTTTTTCAGTTTTCTATTTCTTTTTCAAAATTGATGCAAAAGTTCTAAGAAAAGATCATGATGATGAATACACAACTATGTGATGATATTGTGAGTTATTGATTATACATCAAGAACGTAATGACCATATGGTAAGAATGTTGGTGTTTGCATGTTATGTTTAATAAATAAAGAAAAAAGAAAAAAATTGCATGTGAATCTAATTTTAATTAAAAACGAACTAAAGGTGGCAAAATATTGTGTGTCAAATCGGTTGGAGTGTATATTATAGCATTTTCTGTACTTTAAAATATTTCATAATTTAAAAGATAAAAAAAAATGCTTGGGACACACTGGGGAAGTGATGCAATCACCAGAGGTAGAGATCAGTCAGCTATATTTGTGAAAAGCTTCACTGTAATTCTGAGGCAAAGCCAGGTTTGAAAAGCATTTCTTACTTGCTTTGGAGTCAGACTGATTGAGGTTTAAATCCTGGACCCATCAATTACTTGCTTGCAACCTTCGGCAAACAGCTTAACTTCATTAAGTCTTACTTTTCTCATATAGAAAGTGGAGCTATAATAGTAATCCAGTTCTTTGAACATCTAGCATATCTTCTGCTTCCAAAATTACAACCACATCCTATGATTGATAAGGATGCTAGTCTGCTCCTGGTATTTTCTTAATGTCAGATAATGCTGTTCATCTTACTCTGGTAACTGCTCCTCAGTCAAATTTAAGGTTCTTTCAACTCCCTCATTTCTCCCCATCCGGGTAGAACTGATTCTGGCTCTGGAACAAAGCAGTATCTCAGGTCTAGCCAATCAAAATGTAGCATTTCTAAGGCTGTAAGGATGGGTTAAGGAATAAGCACAGAACCCCATCTAAGCCAATGTGACAAGCTGGGACTTTTGTTGACTGTTGGGATAATGATTAGTGTTATTTTCTCACTGACACTGAAGTCGAAAAGATGTTTGCTGGGTATGTGACATTTATGCTTCATGTAGAAAATAAATAATCTCAGAAAGGAGTCAACAAAGAGAAAATGGACTGAGAGAGAAACTAGGTCCTTGCGCTAAAACAGGCCGAAAATCAGGCCAAACTTGCCAATGGACCTTTTAGTTAGTGACTTTTTGCTTAAGATGATTTTGGTAAAATTTTATATTGCTTGTAACCCAAAAGATTCTACTGACTTAACCTACCTCAAAAAGGTTGTTGGGAGAATTAAATTTTAAAAAAAGATATGTAAAGCACTAACTTCAGTGACTGAACCAAAGTAAGGAAATAATAATGATGATGATAACAGTACTGCCATTCTGCTTCCAGAATTACAAGTACATCCTTTGACTAATGAAGGATGCTGATTTGTTCTCATTATGTTCTTGATCTCACACAATGCTGCTACTATAAAAAATAGAAATAAATGGGTAATCTAACTTCTTGCTAAAAAATATTTTAATCATACAGTTAACATAGAGAAGACTAGGAAACCCTACAAAATGTAAAATTATAGACTTCTTTGGTTATATACCCATGCATGAAAGTTCAATCTTTCTTACTCTTTCTTCAATGTGCTCTTCCCTATTCTGTGGTTTTTTCTAAACTTTATATAACTGAACTCCCAGATCCTCTTTGAAGAATTTCCTATCCATACCATGCAGATGTGATTTCTTCTGCAGAATATTTGAGCAATTACAGTACGCTAGGTATCTGATATTTATATTCTGTCTTGTACTATTAACAATATTTATGTTTATGAGTGTTATGTCTTCAACAAGGTTTCAAGTTTCTTGAGAGTAATTGAATAGTTCTTTCTATCTCTCATTGCACCTGAAAGTTATAGATACTGTTTGTTGCTATACCTGTAGGGTCTGGCATTTATTAGACAATCAGTAAACATTTGTGGCAAGAATGAATGGGTGTTAATTCTTCATAAATACTTGATTGACTGATTAGATAACTAAAATGCCTAATTTTAGATAGATTTCCTAAGCCTCCAGTCAGTTTTAGAGCCCTCAGATCTACCTATGTTTTCAAAATTTTAAGTATCAGAGGTGACTGAGACTAGCTCAGGACAAGAATGACCCGCTTGTGAATCTGAATACAAAAGGACAAGGGATTTCCCCTATCTGACCACAGTTTCCTACCACAGTTCCCACTTCCCAACTCTCAGGACCTCAAATACCCAACACTTCATAATTTACCCAATCTGTTAACTCTTTTGGGGTTTTTTCCTAACAAGCATTTCATTGTCATATTCTGTGATGCCCACAGAGGTTTCCATTGCTTTAACTCAGACTAGTCAATTTTGTAACTTGACAACTGTTATAATCTTCTATTTGATCTTTGAACTCTGGACTTTCTTCACTCTAATTAATCACTGCCAGATGGATATTCCCAGAATATCACTTTCACGATGTTACCATCCTGCTCAGAAGTCTTTAATGCCTGCTATATATCACCTATTTAAAATATTTAAATTTCTTAGCTTTGCACAGAGCTCTCAGTGACTAAGTCGCCATTAATCTGTCTTCACCATGTTATCACCCTGACTCCTGGACAGGACTCCTCAGTTCTAAATAGTCAGGTATACTCATATCCCCCCAAACCACCTTATGTCATTATGCCTCTGGATTTTTGCTCTTGGAACCTAAATGTCCCCAAGTTGTTCAGCCTTCGGCATAAGTCCCTTTTTTAACACACAAATCACAATTCTGCAAGCTCATTCTCCTTAAGTAACTTTCAGAATTTCTGAAGACAAATTCTCCACTCTGAGTTGATCACAGATTGATCTTTCAAAGCTGGCTGCTACAGGATGCTACTGCGCTCCAGGGACAATTTTGCCCCAGGCATGTTTCCCAAACCACATATCTAATCCCGCACAGTACAGCCAAATCCAGACTATAATCGTTTGCAAAATTTTACAGAAGAGAGAGTGCAGACACAAAATGGTAGAGTAGGAAGTTTTACAGATCACTCCCCTCACCAGAAAAAATGAATGAGCTGGGGAAAGAGATTAGAATTGACTAAGTGGTAACCGTGGAACTAGACAGGACATTTAGAACAACCATGGGAATGCTGGATGAAGGGAGAGGCTGCCAAGGATTCAGCTTTTGTAAGTGAAAGCATGAACCTGTGATCAGCCCTCATTACTTAGCCTCCAGCAGTGGCTATGGAAATGGCAGCAGCTGTGAAAAGGCAGTCTCGATTCAGGGAGCAGCTAGCTGGAGCCAGGACAGGCAGAGGACTTTTGGCCTCCAAAAGTTAATGTTGAAGGTTGAGGTCAGCGTGGATGCTGGCTTAAGTGGCTTCTGGGCAGCAGTGGCTTCCAGCCTCCCACCAACAACCACTAGGATGTAAAAAGCCAGTGCACTTTGTTTTTTTTTTATTTTAATCTTCTGTGTGTGGGTGTTATTTGGAGTGACAGATCCATGAGGGGCAGCATGGACACTAGCCTAAGTTTCAGCCCTCTTGGTAGCAGCAGCTTCCAGCCTCAAACCAGTATTAGAAATGATAGAGCCAGTGAACTTTTTTTTTTTTAATGGTTTTCTTTGCTGTTTCATTTTTGCTTTTCTTTTGGTCTATAGTGACTGGCACAGACGCTAGCCTAGACAGCAGTAGCTTCAGGGTCTCCACAGGCATCTATCAAGAGACTTGGAGAAGCAGTACACAATTTTTTAATGGGTGTTTTAGCTATGTATTAATATTTATATTTATCTTCTCCCTCTCTCCCTCTCTCTTTCTGTTTCTCTCAATCTCTGTTTTTCTTTTTTCTTTCTTGTTCTTGTCTTGGTGGCCTAAAGAGTGGGAGAACCAGATTTCCAAATTTACTACAACATAATACACAGAATCCAGTTCTCAATTTAAAAAATTACAAAACATACAAGGAGGTAGGAAAGTATGACTCTGTTACAAGGGGAAAAAAAAGAATTCAAGAGAACTATTCTGGAAGGAATAGTCTCTGGAATTACTAATGAAAGATCTTAGATCAACACTCTTTAATAAGATCACTGAACCAAAGGAAAACATGGACAAAGAATTAAAGGGAAACAATATAGGAATAAAATGAGAATTTTGATAATGAGATAGAAATTGTAAAGCAGAAAGAAATGGAAATTCTGGAGTTGAAAAATACAATAAGTGAAATGAAAAATTCAACAGAGCAGTTCAACAGCAGATTGGAGAAAGCAGAAGAAAGGATGTTCAAATTTGAATAAAGGACAATTGAAACTGTCCATTCTAAGGAGTAGAAGGAAAAAAAGAAGTGAAAAAAATGTACAGAGTCTGAGGGACTTGTAGGACATCATGATGTGCACTAATATCTACATCATAGGAGTCCCAGAAGAAGACTGAGATAAAGGGGCAGAAAAAATATTCAAAACAATTACTGACTTAGCATAATGTTTTCAATATTCTTTCATGTTACAGCATGTCTCAGAGCTTCTTTCTTATGGCTGAATAATATTCCACTGTGTGTATGTACCACATTTTGTTTATCTCCACATGGAGAAGCTGGAATTCAGCAGAAACCATAAAAGCAGACTTTTTACAGAAATAGAATAGCCAAACCTCAAATTCGTATAGAACTGCAAGGGACCCTGAATAGCCAAAACAATTCTGAAAAAGAAGAACAAGTTTGGAGGACTCACACTTCCCAACTGCAAATTGTAATACAAAGCTACAATAATCAAAACAGTATGGTATAGGTATAAAAATAGATGTATTGACCAATGGAAGAGAATTGAAAGTTCAGAAATAGACCCACATATCCCTGGCTATCTGATTTTCAACAATGGTATTAAGTATATGCAATGGGGAAAGAAGTCTTTTCAACAAATGATTTTGGGGAAATTGGATATCCAAGTACAAAAGAATGAAATTAGACCCCTATCTTATACCATATTTATAAATTAACTCAAAATGGATCAAGGAGGCAAACATACTAACAAAAACTTTTAAACTCTTAGAAGATAGCATAGGGGAAAGTTTTCATGACCTGGAATTTGGTAACAGATTCTTAAATATACCATCAAAAGCATAAGCAACCAAAGGAACAATAGATAAATTTGACTTCATCAAAATTATACATGTTTGTGCATCAAAGGACATTATCAAGAAAGTGAAAAGATAATCTACAGACAACCTACATTGGCAAAGTATATATTGGATAAGGATATATCCAGAATATATAAAGAACTTTTACAATGCAACAACAAAAAAGACAAACAATCCAATTAAAAAATGGCAAAGGGCTTGAATAGACACTTTCCCAGAGAAGATTTACAAATGGCCAATAAGTATATGAAAAGATGCTCCACAAAATTAGCCATTAGGGAAATGCAAAGCAAACCCACAAGGATGGCTATTTAGCAAAAACAACAACAAAACAGAAAATAATAAGCGTTGTAAAGAAATTGGAATTTTAGCATGTTGCTGATGGTAATATAAAATGGTGTAGCCACTATGGAAAACGAATTAGGGGTTCTTCAAAAAGTTAAATATAGAATTAGCATATGACCCAGAAATTCCACTTCTAGGTATAAACCCAAAGAAAGTGAAAATGGGGTCTCAAACAGATACTTGCACACTAATGTTTATAGCAGCAATAATCACAATAGTCAAAAGGTGAAGACAACTTGAGTTTGCATCAGCAAATGAATGGATAAACAAAACATGGTACATACACACAATGGAATATTATTCAGTCATAAGAAAGAAGTCCAGAGAGTTGCTGCAACACGAAAGAACCCTGAAAACATTAACCTGAGTAAGATAAAGCCAGGTACAAAAGGACAAACATCGTATGATTTCACTTATAAGAGATGTCTAGAAACAGCAAAATCATAATTTATCAGGGAATGGGATGGAAGCGGGATTGTGGGGTGTTTGGTGGATATGAAGCATTTGTAAATAAAGATAATTTTATAAAAGGTCCTTTCCATGTAAATAATGTGCGTTCATTTCAGAAATATTGGAAAACAGAATAAACTATTTACGAAAGGGAATAAACTCGAGAGAATATTGCACAGATATCGCAAGATGGCTTCTAAATATGAAGGCTGCTGGAGTCAACTGCCTATGTTCTTGCAGAGGAAGTTTCAACACTGGTACTTTCTAATCTTGGTCACCCACTCTCCCGTTGTCCTCTCCACACCTGTAGTTACTTGTTAAGGCCAGCTTTTCAACATCAAATGGACTCAGTCAGAAATGGGTATTTACTGAGAGCTTTTCAAGTGCCAGGCACTGTGCTAGGTATTGGGGATACAAAGATGAACAAAACAGATATGGTCCATGTTTCATAACAGGCATTAAACACATTATTACAAATAATTCCAAGTGTACAAAGTGTTACCAAAGAAATACCTGGAATCTACGTTAAGGTCTTCTACATTCTCTGGGGCCCTGAGAGAGAGGAAAAACCAGTTTTCTCACCTCTTATATTCTATCTAGTAGAATTAATAATAACACTGGTCTGTAGAAAAGCAATTGTCACTAAAAGGAAGACAGTTTTTTACCATATAATACTGACAGTTTAGGTACTCATTTTTTTCACATTTCCTTAGTAGACAACAAAAACAGTCAAAATTCATCAGCACTTAAACTATGTGCTCAAAAACACTCTAAACCCAAAAAAAAGTAATAACTCATATAGTTTTTATAACAACCTACAAGGGAATCCTATTATTTTCCCCATTTTATAAATGATGCAACTAAAGCACAGAAAGGTTAAGTAACTTGCTCAAGGACACACAGCAAATAATGGCAGAACTAAGAATCTAGGTAGTCTGATTGCCCAGCCCAATTTCAGTAAGCTATTATGCTTCTTAATACAGAGAATTTGCACAATCACAGAAGGGTCATGAAAATGATTTTCGTAAAAGAATCAAACCATCTTTCTTCAAAAGGTGTATTCTACCTACCTCAACTTTTAGAGCAAGAAGAAAAACAAAACAAAACAAAAAAATTCGAAGCTCCTCAGTATTAGTTTCCCAACCTTTGTCTGTGGACTTTGGTCCTAGGCTAGGCTCAGAGCACCCTGCCACAAGATAATTTTCCACTCTCTTGGAATATTGTCTTCTTCAGCTGCTGAAACCCTACCAGACTTCCATGGCAGCAAGACCAAGCCCTTCCTAAGCAAGGTGATCTCTTCCACCTCTGAATTCATGTAACAATCACTGTCTATAGTCACAGTCCTATAGATTACCTTCCTAACTAGGTTACACACAGAGTGCATTTCTCTTAAATAAATAGCATAATGCTTTGCATGGAATTGATAACTCAAAAAGAATTGCTGATTGACTTATTGACTGATTAAGGGAGGGCAACCAGATCATAGGACCCTATACGGTAGGCAATAGACTGGTTAATGGACATTTTACTCCTTGATTTATATGGCTATTTAAAAATAAGTTTTAAAAATTTCATGGATATTATGAAAAGTAATTACTCATTCAAAAAATACTTAATATGCCAAGGCATTGTGCTAGTTACCAAGAATAAAACAAAATCTCTCTCTGAGCTTTATATTCAAATTATCAGCTGCCTTCCGGATTTACCCACAGGTTCAAATCCAAAATTATTCTTATTCCTATGACACAGAAACACATATTTCAAACTTGTTCCTGCTGTAAATTTTAGCATTTCTTGCAGCTTCCATTGCCTACAGGATACATGTAAATTACTTTTTCTAGTAAAAAAAAAAAATTGTTAGGCAGGTCATGGTAGCTCAGCAGGCAGAGTTCTCACCTGCCATGCCGGAAATCTGGGTTCGATTCCCGGTGCCTGTCCATGCAAACAAAACAAAACAAAACAAAACAAAAATTGTTATACAGGGCCACGGTGGCTCAGCAGGCAAGGACGCTTGCCTGCCATGCCAGAGGACCCGGGTTCGTTTCCTGGTGCCTGCCCATGTAAAAAAAAAAAAAAAAATTGTTATACATTCATTCTATGAATATAATGAGGGGACAGTACTAGAAGACCCCATTCCTCATTTTCTTGTCAACTTAGTACCAGTGGACAGCTCTCTCGGTTTACACCTAGCTCGTCTATGAACTGTGAGGCAGTTGCAATTTTAACTTATAATGCAATGAAAGAGTTTACAGTTATTTCAGGCCATTTTTTTTACTTGAGGATGTAAGTAGAACAATGAATCCAAAGGAATTGCTCTGCTTTTCAGAGCTCTATAGATAGAAATCCTTATGCAATGTAGGAATGTAATTAAATTGAAATACAAGTTTAAAAAACTAACAACTTATATTATCAGTCTTCTGCTAAAACTTCAATCCAGAATTAATTAGCTTCTAAAATAAAATACATGGAAAATTGAGGAATTGCTTGAATTTTAATGCTATGAATATGAACTAGATTTTTAGTAGTTTTTAATTTTCTGTAAAGTGTCCACAACTGGTAATGGTATACATTATATTAAAGATGGTGTTAGTTCCTGAGTTAGTATTCCAGGCAAATTTAAAGAAAGGCATCTTTATGTTTGCTTTCTTTGGCTCTAAGAAGGCTCTTTGCCTGTTACTCAAGGTAACAATTTGCACAGTAAATGTTTACCTATGAATTAGTAATGAATTTAAAGACTGATAATTAAAAAAAAGAATAGTAGATATGGATAATCTGAAAGTACTGTTAAGGCATTTCCCCCACACCGTAACAATGGTATAAAACATGAACATGACGCTTGATAGGATCCACAATAAAGTATGAAAATGTCTGTTCGTGACTCTTTGTTGAAGGGTAGCACATACCAGCAGAATCCTGAAAAAGATAAATCTAATTATTTCTATAAAATTACATTTAAATGATAATCAACTTATTTTACTATTACAGTATAAATATATTTTGTCAAAACATCATGAAACATAAAATCTTTGGTGATAAATTGGTGGTTAACAAATATTAATTTTCAGCACAGTCTACCAACAAAATGTATGACTATACATATATGCATAATTCTTTTCCTTAAGGAATTTAAAGTCCAAAAGGAATCTCATCATTTAAAACAGTGATTTTAAAGTGCTAACACTGCAAAGATTTCTATTTTGTAATTTTCTTCTATTTTTGCTTTCTTTATAGAACACGGTCCATACACACCATGAAGGCAGGGACTCTTAGGTGTTTCTCTCTTTCTTAGCTTTTGCTTTATTTATTGCACACTTTTTATGATCATGGAAGAAATGGCCCTTATGAGGATCTGTTGTGATGGAAACTGTCTCATTTATTTGTCACCATGTTCTAGCACAGCACAGTAGTAGCAAATATTGAGTGAGTGAATGAAGATGCTTAGAAACTGCTTCATATGTGATAATATCTTGTGTGTGACATTAAAATTCAAGTATTGGACTCAGTGACATAAGGATATTTATGACATTCTCATTTTACTTGTTCCATAAGTTATGGTTTGACAGATTAAAGAACAGTGTTCTCTTCCATCTAAGTCACAGATTTAGCTCTAAAATAAACAGGGAATATCATGAGAAACAGAAGACAGAAAGGAAGCTGAGAAAAAGACTCCATACTTTTCCCCCAAAGAAAACATAACCTATCAATTTATAATTTCAACAAAACTAAATAACATCTTAATCTTTTCTCCTACACATAATATTATCCTAGTTGCTAACTCCAGTTGCAAAAACCCTATAGCAAGTAATTAAATTGATTGGTTGGCAAATTTCCCCTCAATACTTACATATGCCGTAACTTTAAAGACAGAAGAGGTAATTTGTATTTTCTTGGTTTGAGGATGCTTTCGAACGCTAAAATAGGAAAAAAATGGTGTATTTCAAATGTAACAAGCACTGGCATAATACATTTTAAATATGGATCCCTTTTAGGGTTTAGGTGTACTTATTCATGGAGGGATATTGTATCTAATTAAAGTGTTTTGAAAAGAAAGACATTTGAGGTTTCATTAAAGGATAGAGCAAGGTCAACTGAAATGAAACTGGAAGAAACTGAGTTTTACAGTTTGAAGTTTGATATCACTCTGAGATTCAGGTGATGAAATGACTCCCAGGTCCAGAGAAAAGCATCGGTAACGTAAGAATTGGTTAAAGTCAGATTGAGGTGCAGACAGCTGTAAGGAATAGATGAAAGCATACTAGACTAAGGAATTAAACAATATATTTGAATGCCAGCTCTGCCACTGATTTGTTATTTCATTCTGGGCAAGATTAACCTCTCTGAACCTAATTTTCTCATATATAAACTGGACATAATATGATTCCTTACAGGATTATATTACAATTGAGATATATATATGAAAACTACTCATTAAATTATATATTATATCATATTAAGAATAAGTATCCTTTAGCAGCTCTCTTTCAGTTGCTGTAGACACAGAAGATTACCTGTGGCAATACATAATGAGGAAGCAAATCGATGATTGAGGGAAATAAGCAAGCAATATACTTATATTCTTATTATCTACATATATACACACACACACACATATTGCATTTATACTGTTTTACAGATTTGCAAAACACCTTTAAATACATTATCTCATTTAAAGATTGAAGAATTCAGTGAGGTGAGCATTATTTTACCAATTTTATAGACAATAAAACTACAGAAGCTAAACGATCTATTTATTTAAGACTGTGCTGGTTTGAAAGGATGTATGTACCCTAGAAAAACCATGTTTTAATCCTAATCCCATTTTGTAAAGGCAGTCATTTCTTCTAATCCCTATTCAGCACTGTATGTTTGAAACTGTAATTAGATCATCCCCCTGGAGATGTGACTCAAGGAGTTACATTTTGATGTGATCTTGATGTGATATTGAGTGATCAAGAGTGATTGTTAAAATGGATTAGGTGGAGACGTGTCTCCACCCATTCTGGTGGGTCTTGATTAGTTTACTGGAATCGTATAAAAGAGGTAACATTTTGGAGAATGAGAGAGATTCAAAGAGAGCAGAATGACATAGCCATGAGAAGCAGAGTCCATCAGTCAGCGACCTTTGGAAATGAAGAAGGAAAAGGCCTCCTGGGGAGCTTTGTGAAGGGACGCCAGGAGAGAACGCTAGCAGATGATGCTGTGTTCCCTATGTGCCCTTCCAGTCGAAAGAGAAACCCTGACCCTGTTTACCATGTGCCTTCTCACTTTGACAGAGAGACCCTGAATTTCATCAGTTTTCTTGAACCAAGGTATTTTCCCTGGATGTCTTAGATTGGACATTTCTATAGACTTGCTTTAATTGGGACATTTTCTCAGCCTTAGAACTGTAAACTTGCAATTTATTAAATTCCCCTTTTTAAAAGCCATTCCATTTCTGGTGTATTGCATTCTGGCAGCTAGCAAAACTAGAACAAAGACTACCCAGCTAAGAGTGATATCTGGTAATGGAATCCAAGGACTCAGTGACCAGTTATTCTAGCTCTCAGCCATTTACCCAACACCTACACTCCATATGTATACATGTAACAGAGATATTATTCACATATGACACATATAAGTTAAATTCTCCTCTTTATCAGGTAAAAGTGTCACTTCCTCCTTCTACTACAATTATAAAAGTAATGTGGAAAGAAGAGGAGGAAGAGGAGGGAGGTGGACTCCAAGGGAGGTGTGGTGACATGGTCGTGCAAGCATGTGTATGTGTGTGCTTTTGCATTTAGGCATCTACAGGGGATGACCAGCCTTAAGACTTCCAGATTCTTGGGTAGTTTTCATCTCTACTAGAGATTTAATCCAGGCTTAAATCAAGAAGTCACAAGATTAAATTGATTTTTTTATAATTCTATGACATGGGAAGAGGTCATTTTTATATATTTATCTATTGTCCCTCTGCTTAAAAATTGAAAATGACATTTGAGATTATGCAAGTGATGATGATAAGCACTCCATTTAGAACATTTGTTTACAACTAGATAGCCGCTTCTAGATCAAAATATCAAACATACTTATGGTTACTTATGAAAGTGGTTACATGGTTATAAAACATATACAAAAATTCACTGAGCTATATATTATGACTTATGCAATTAAGTATACGTAAATTATCCATCAATTTAAAAATCCAAAAATAAAACTTTGTAAAAGTTTGTGCTTATCAATAATTTAAAAGGGAATTTTTAGACTGCTGGAACATAATTTACATATTGTTCTTTCAAAAAGTGATTGTTTCTACAATTTTTCAATGATCAGTTTTGCTAATTTTTGAGGATCAACCACACTACCTCTAAACATCAGAATACATGTACCATACCAGCTAACTCTACTATTTTTAAGAATCAAGGTCATGTCATCAACATGGTGATGTAAGACAATCCCTGAAAAAAAACCTCAGAAATTCATCAAATAAAAGGACAAATCCTATTTGCTTAGAACTCTAGAGGAAGGTAGAGACTGGAGAATACTCCACAAATGCTGAATCAAAGAAAGAGAAAAATATCAGGGAGGAAACTTCTGTCCTGACCTGCCAATTCCCTTCTCTCCTGTCCCCTCCCCCTCCCCGCCACTCCCTCCCCACCCCAAACTGCAGAGCAAGAGTGGCTCAGAAGCAGTGGCCCGGGTCCCTCTCTCCCAACAGGGAGAGAAACCATACAGTCACTTAGATAAGTGAGTGAGAACTCCATGCATAACCAAACACAGGCACCCAAGTCAACCACAGATCAAGAAGGGAACACAAGCTGCTGAGGAATGCTGCATACCAAAGGGCCCTCAGAAGGGGGGACATAAAGAGATAGACCACAGTAGAACAGTGGCTGCAAGTGGTGTGCTCACTCAATCCGCTTACTGCCACCTGGATACCTAAACAAAATGGACTTTTCTGGATTGACCTACTTTTCTGGATTGAACCCACCTTTCTGGATTGAACCTATCTGGTCTGCTGGGGAAGGATATCATAACAGGAAAAAAACAGAGGTAGAAAAGCATCATAGAGGGGGAAAAAAAGGAGGTGGGTGGGGTTAAACTGAACTGCTGTTAAAACAGGAGGGTTCCAAAACTGAAAAGCTTAAGGAAAATGGGGCACTGACTGAGGGAGAGAATTTAAACAAATCAAAACATGGAGAAAATTCTGCACAAAAACAAGCAGTGTAGATCAAGATTTCTGGAAAAGGAAAAGAGGAAAGGAAGCTTTTGTCCTGGAGGTGAAACAACTGCACATAAAGTGCAATTTTAAAAATTCTACCACATATCCAGGGCAAGAATCAGATGAAGAGCTGAGAAAATCTGATCAGTTAAACTTGAGCTATTCTAAAGGTCCAGAATAAATTAGATCAAGCATCAAAGAAGAGCCTTAACATAAAGCCAGTTAACAATAAAACCCTAGATAAGAGGGAGAAACTGATCTTCAGAGATAACTCATCAAGGTAATCAGTGTGCATGGGTGGTTCAATGGTAGAATGCTCGCCTGCCATGAGGGAGAACTGTGCTCAATTCCCGGCCCATGCACCCCCACCCCCACCCCCCAAAAAAGTATACTAGAGACTTCCAACAGCAAATTTTAACAGGCAGTAAAAAGAATCAGTGAGTGAGAAGACAGGACAATCAAAATCAGACAGGCAGAAGTAAAAATAGAGAAAAGCATAGAAAAAATTAAGGACTTTCTCAAGGATTTTTTTTTTTAACTTTTTTTATTAATTAAAAAAATTAACAAACAAAACATTTAGAAATCATTCCATTCTACATATATAATCAGTAATTCTTAATATCATCACATAGTTGGATATTCATCATTTCTTAGTACATTTGAAAAAGAAAAAAGACAACAGAAAAAGAAATAAAATGATAATAGAGAAAAAAAAACTATACGTACCATACCCCTTACCCCTCGCTTTCATTCACCACTATTTCAAACTGAATTTATTTTAACATTTGTTCCCCCTATTATTTATTTTTATCCCATATGTTCTACTCTTCTGTTGATATAGTAGCTAAAAGGAGCATCATACATAAGGTTTTCACATTCACAGAGTCTCATTGTGAAAGCTATATCATTGTTCAATCATCATCAAGAAACATGGCTACTGGAACACAGCACTACATTTTCAGGCAATTCCCTCCAGCCTCTCCACTACATCTTGAACAACAAGGTGATATCTACTTAATGCGTAAGAATAACCTCCAGGATAACCTCTCCACTCTGTTTGGAATCTCTCAGCCATTGACACTTTGTCTCATTTTACTCTTCCCCCTTTTGGTCAAGAAGGTTCTCTCAGTCTCTTGATGTTAATTCTCAGTTCATTCTAGGGTTTTTCTCAGTCCTTTGATGCTAAGTCTCAGCTCATTCCAGGATTTTCTCAGGGATTTTGAGTGACGCCGTGAAGCATGCAAACATATGCATCATGGGCATCCCAAAAGGAGAAGAACAAAGAAAAGGGGCAGAAAGAATATCTGAAGAAACGATGGCTAAAAATTTCCCAACTTTTATGAAAATATATGTACATGTCCAAGAAGCACAGCATACTACAAATACAGTAAATTCTAAGAAACCTACTCCAAGGCACATACTAATCAGCATGTCAGATGTCAAAGACAGAATTCTGAAAGTAGTAAGAGAAAACAGATTTGTCACATATAAGGGAACCATAATAAGATTAAATGCCAATTTCTCATTAGAAACCATGTAGGTAAGAAGGCAGTGATGGTATACTTAAGGTACTAAAAGAGAAAAACTGCCAACCAATAGTTATTTATCTGGCAAAAGTGTCCTTCAAAAATCAGGGAGAGTTTAAAATATTCACAGACAAACAGAGAGTTCATCAACAAGAGACTAGCCCTGCAAGAAATACTATAGGGAGTTCTGCAGGCTGAAAGGAACGGATAGAGAGAGAAGCTTGGAAGAGAGTATAGAAATGAAGATTATCAGTAAGGATAACTAAAGGGGTAAAAAAAGAGACAAAATAAGATATGACTAATTAAAACCAAAGGGTAAAACAGATGAAGAAAATACTGCCTTTACAGCAATAACGTTGAATGTTAATAGATTAAACTCTTCAGTCAAAAGACACAGATTGGTAGAATGGATAAAAAAGTAGATTCACCTATATGCTGTCTAAAAGAGACTCACTGTAGACCCAAGGACACAAGAAAGTTGAAAGTGAAAGGTTGAAAACAGATATTCCATGCCAACAGTAAGCAAAAAAGAGCTTGGAGACCTATACTAATATCAGACAAATAAATTTTAAATGCAAAACTGTTATAAGAGACAAAGAAGGAAATTATATATTAATATAAAGGGCAATCCACCAAGAAAAGATAATAATCATAAATATTTATGTACCTACTTAGGGTGCACCAAAATATATGAGGTAAGCACTGGCAAAACTAAAGCGAGAAATAGATGTCTCTACAATAACAGTTGGAGATTTCAATACGCCACTTTCATCAACAGAGCATGGAGAGTGTAGATCAATAAGGAAACAGAGAACTAGAATAATACGATACATGAACTAGACATAACAGATACATATAGAACACTGCACCCACAAGAGCAGGATATACATTTTCTCAAGTACCCATGGACATTCTCTAGGGTACATCACATGTTGGGTCACAAAACAAGTTGCAGTAAATTTAGAAAGGTCAAAATTATACCAAGCACTTTCTCTAACCATAACGGAATGAAGACGGAGATTAATAACAGGTGGAGAACTGGAAAATTCACAAATATATGGAGGTTAAACAACACACTCTTTCAACAATCAGTGGGTCAAAGAAGAAACTGCCAGAGAAACAAATATCTTGAAACAAATGAAAAGGAGAAGACAACATATTAAAAGTTATGGGACGCACAGGCGTGTAACTCTCCCTGGCAATGTGAGACATGACTCCCAGGCATGAGCCTGGCCCGGCCATGGTAGGAGTCAGAAAGCCTTCTTCACCAAAAGGAGGGAAGAGAAATGAAACAAAATGAAGTTTCAGTGGCTGAGAGATTTCAAATAGAGTGGAGAGGTCTTTCTGGAGGTTATTCTTATGCAATATATAAATATCTCTTTTTAGTTTTTGGTGTTTTGGAGGTAGCGCGAAGGAAATACCTGAAACTGTTGAACTGTAAACCAATAGCCTTGATTCTTGAAGATGAATGAATAATTATAAACCTTCTAAAGTCTGTCCATGTGATTGTGAAAACCTTGTGACTAACACTCCCTTTTACCAATGTAAGGGTAGATGAATAAGAAAAAAGACAAAAAATAAAAAAACATAGGGAAGAATGGGGAGATGGGATGTAAAAAAATAAAGGGACCATGGTGATGGATGCACAACCGTGTGAATATACTAAAAGCCACTGAATTGTAAATTTTTTTTTTTTTTTTTTTACATGGGCAGGCACTGGAATCGAACCCGGGTCCTCGGGCATGGCAGGCAAGCATTCTTACCTGCTGAGCCACCGTGACCCGCCCCTGAATTGTAAATTTTAAATGAGTGAATTGAATGGCATATGAATTATGTATCAATAAAGTGTTTATTAAAAAGTTACAGATGCAAATTACTGATTATATATGTAGAATGGAATGAGCATATATTAAGGATGTTTGCATTTCTTTCTTGTAATTTTTTTTAATTAATAAAAAATTATTTCATGGTGATGAACACACAATCATGTGATGATATCATGAGCCATTGATTGTATACCATGTACTGACCATCCACGTGTGAAAATTTGTCAATAAAAATATTTTTAAAAACAAAAAAGAAATTATTTAAAAAAAATGTAAAAAAAAAAAATATATTAGACCCAATAAGAGAAGCCAGTTACACATGAAAAAAAAAAGTTACAGATGCAGCAAAGTAAATGTTACAGGAAAATTTATAGTGCTAAATGCCTACAATAAAAAAGAAGAAAGCTAAAATGAAAGACCTAACTGCACACCTGGAAGAATTAGAATAAAATACAGCAAGCTAATCCCAAAGCAACTAGAAGGAAAGAAATAACAAAGATTATAGCAGATAAATGAAATTGATTAAAAAAACAGAATTAACAAAACCAAAAGTTGGTTCTTTGAGAGGGTCAATAAAATTGATAAACCCTTAGCAAGACGTATAACATCAAAAGGAGAGAAGATGCAAATAAATGAAATTGAAATGAGAACAGGGATATTATTACTGATCCCATAGAAATAAAATAGGAGAATAAGAGGATATATGAAGAACAGTAGGCCAACAAATGAGACAACCTAGATGAAATGGACAAATTACTAGAAACCCACAAACTAAACTGACTCTAGAAAAAACAGGGGATCTAAACAGACCTATTACAAGAGATTGAATTAGTCATCAGAAACTTCCCAACCAAGAAAAGGACTAGATGGCGTCACTGGTGAATTCTACCAATCATTCCAAGGAGAATTAATACCAATTCTGCTCAAACTCTTTAAAAAAACTGAACAGGAGGGAATGCTACCTAACTTATTCTATGAAAGCAACATCACTCTAATATCAAAGCCAAATAAAGATACTACAAGAAAAGAAAATTACAGATCAATTTGTCTTATGAGCGTAGATGCAAAAATCTCAACAAAAATTTGCAAATGAAATCCAAAAGCACATTTAAAGAATTTTATACCATGATCAAGTATGTATGCAAGGGCAGTTCAATATAAGAAAATTTATTACTATAATAGCACATTAATAAAATGAAGGGAAAAAAAACACAATCATCTCAATGACACAGAAAATGTATTTGACAGAATCTAGCATCCTTTCCCGAGAAAAACATGAACAGATGGGAACTTCTTCAACATATTGTATTTTAAAGGTATATATATTTTATTTGATATAAATGAGCATTTATAAAAGATTTTAAACAATTACTTGGCTATTTTTTATTATCTTACTTTCTTCTAATTTCCTTAAGGAAATTAGGAAGTTGTTGTTTCTCATGTAGCCTCTTTAGAGCTACAATATTAATAATTACTGGTTGCCTGATTAAGTGATTCTACAGAGACAATTCCTATTCTTTCTGTAAGGTGTTAGGCATTTTGCCCACTTTTTCCTCGAATGTCTACTACTCTGAGAATCACATCTTTTTCTTAGCACCCAAAAGGTGTAGGTGAGAATCCAGGGACAGGAATGTTGGACAAAGCAGTTTCTTCACGCTTGGGTCCTAAAAGTTGATTCTATTTCAAATAATTAACAGAATCTCCTATACCACCTCCTCTTTCTCCCCCAGAACAACACATGGTAATGAGGAATTCTACAGTTTCACGTAGCTGAGGGGCACAACACTCCGTAGTAGGGATGGGCTGGGGTGGGCTCTGTGTGAGTGCACACACATATGTGTGCGTAAGTCTAGGGTAAAAGGAGCATTTACTGGTAGTGCTAGAATTTTACTGGTTAATCTTCCTGAGCTGTAAATGATACAGACAACTATACATATATATGTATGTTTTTTAAATAAAATTCAGTTTCTAACACATCTCTTCTAATAATCTTTATGCATTAACACAACTTTTCATTAAAATAAAAAAGATTATAGAAATATTTTTCTTCAGAATGTCAGAAATTAACCAAATAAAATAGTAATACAATGCAGTTTCTTGTGTACCTATCTGATGCACAGACGAGAACTGAGGGGCTGAATATAAGTAAAGCAATAATCAAGGGTCAGATAAGCAGCTAATTCTGTTGCTTTCCTATTAAGACATATAATCTAAGCTCTAGGACCCTTTGCTTGCTCTTGTTTCCTCCCCCTTTACCTACAAAGATAATCAAATATCTTTATCATTGAAAAACACAACCAATGAATATCCACTTCAGTTAAAAAGTGTAAATAAGAGATTTGTAAAGTTTTTATCCTCCTTTAATCTTCAAAAAGAAAAAAGAAAACTAACCGAATAACTAAAACATACCGCATAGCTTTAGAATTAATCTGAAAAGATAAATATTAAGCCTATATGAAAATTCTTTCACCTCTTTGGAGCGAAGGTAATTTTTTATTGTTCCTCTAGCAAATTCAAATATCCTGAGAGAGTTCTTGTGCTCTCTTGAGATCGAAAAGGAGGCTGGGGGAAAAAAGGAGGCCAGGAAGATGGCAGTTGCTAACAGAGATGGAGTGGGTGACTGGTCTGAATATGGAAATAAGGAGAAAAGGTAGATGAAAAATGAGGAGACTGAGCACTAAGAATGAAAGGGAAATTTAGAAACCTCCTAGCCAGGAAGAGAAGGAGAAGTTACAACAGCGGTTAGGGAGGAGCTGCTTTTTATATACTTTGGTTGTTGTTATGACTGGAAGCAAGGGCAGTATAATCCCACCATGGTTAAACAAACAACTCACTCAATTAACCAGAGATTTAACTGTTATCAACATTACCTCACCAGATCCTTATAGATAAGCTTTGTAGTTTCCAGATATGGATTAAGCTCATCTTCATATTGACAAAGGGCTCCACCAAGGCAAAGATGTTTGAAAAGACAAAACAGGAACTCTTCTCTATCTGGTTGGCTGAACACTTCATATTTTTCTGAGTCTTCCACTAGCAAAACCTATGTTAAGATGATAAAATTTATCTTAATACAACATAATTTGAGGTTCTAATTTACATGTTTTCAAAAGAGTTTCAATTTATATATTTAAAAATAATCTTAAAGGTATTTTGAGAACCAGTCCTGAGGCAATTGGAGACAGTGATCTGGGAGATTTGCACCTTTTTCCACTCCATTTTATCATTAGATACCAATGTTCAATGAAAGGAATAAACAAAAATTTAAAGCACAGCTACTAAATCTTTCCTTCTTCCACTTTATTTCTGTGTTCAAGTTTTTTTTTTTTTTTAACTAATTGTTTTAGAGATATTGTGTTTTTGGTGTCATCTCAAGCCTTATTTGAAGATAAGAATGTATAAGTATAAATAAATGGAGAAACTTCTCCATCTCATAAGGTTTCTCTTCTTTGCTTCAAAACACAAATTTAAACAGAGGCTAAATCCAAGGCTAAAGAAAAATGATCACTGTCTAAGCCCTCTTAGCTTATAGAGTTTGAATCACTACTTTCCTTACTCCCATAGTTATGCCATTTTGAACCATTCAGGTAACCGGAGCCAATACCCACCTCTCTTCTTCCTGCTCCACTCCAATAACATACTTCTCCTGTCTACCCTGACTCTTGCTCTCCTAAGACCTTGCTACCTCTTTCAGAAAACAGTGCAACTGGATTTGACATGAGAAATTTTCTTATACCAGTGGGCATTACAGAAAAAATTGATTAATTTGTGAATGGACATGGACAAGTTGATGAATGCAATTATAATACATATTTCTTTTATTGATGCTTTTATACCCTACCTACTTTTAAAAAGAATGTAAAATAATTAACAATAAAAATAGAGCTGCAATTTAAGATAAAAATAATTAGTAAAAGACAAAAAATTGTAACCAATAAATAAGGGGAAAGAGAAAATAAACACGCATAAGGAACTCTAGATGGCAAAGACCTACACAAATTGTATATGATCCTTAATGCTACCATACAGGGAAAATAGGAAAATATGAGTTATATGATAATCACTGCCTAGTGTAAGAAGTACATTTAGTTAGAAAAACTGATTAAGCTAAATATTTTGTTTACTCCAATCTCTAAGAAAAACATCACAAGGTCACTATATAAAAGGCATTATAAAAAAAATACTGTTTTATGTCTTTTTCTGAATTGATGCAATTGTGTGGGAAATGATCATGATGATGAATATGCAACTATGTGATGATATCGTGAATTGCTGAGTATATGTGTTGGGAATGTTGGTGCTTCTTGTAATTTTTTTTTAATTAATAAAAAATAAAAAATACTCTGGGCCACTGTGGCTCAGTAGGCAGAGTTCTTGCCTGCCATGCCGGAGACCTGGATTCTATTTCCGGTGCCTGCCCATGCAAAACAAAAACAAAAACAAAAACTCTACAATGTCCAAATACAGCTTGCTTGTGATTTCATAAAAGCCAAGATTATAGGTTATATAGTTACAGCTTATACCCTTACCAAAGGATAGGTGAGGGTAAGTGATGTAAAGTTTATTGCCCTCTGGATTGCTACATGTAACACATCTGTACATCTTCCCTTCCCCAATTTCCCTCTCTTCCTTCCCTCCCTCCACATCCTTCTCTGTAACAAAATAATGTGATACTGAAGCAAAAGTTTGCAGTTACCTGGAGATCTGGCTTAATATGAAGGTGAATAAAGACTTAAGGAATGAAAAATTAACACATTCCTTACACAAGTACCCTCATATGTTGAATTGATTAGACTGCATATTTAAATATTACAATAATTTTAAAAAGGCTTTGGAATGAATTTTAAGTCAATAACATTTTATGGCTGTTATTTCTCTTCATTCATATACAGATCTATAGGCATAAAATGGTTAATAAATCAAACTTCTGAGATATGGCAGTCAGGAAGGAGGTTATTAACAGTACTTATATTACATAGTGCGCCAACAGAATCTTTGTTGCTGCACGGTGGGAGAGCCCCCTTTTAATTCACGCTAAACCTGGAAGTTGATTTTTTGTGTGTTTTGTATTTTTTTCTTTTTTCAACCAGAAAGCAAATAAGTTAAACCCTCCCTGTTGAAACAGGATGGCAAAGCACATGAGAGTAAAACATACAGGCAACAAACAGAAAAACACTGAATCATGGTGCTTCATAAATAGAGATGCTATTCATGCCTATAAATAAGAGGCAGCAGGCAGTTTTGCAAAATATTCTGCTGGAAAGTAAATCCTCCATAAAAGAAAAAAAAGAATCGATTTAAAGACAGAGATTTCAAAACATGTGGGAATCAAGTAGATATCAAGGTGGCATTTCAATTCAATGGAGACAAGGTAGCTGGTTTTAGGACAACTGACTACACATTCAAAAAAATAATCAGTTGATGAGGCACTCTCTGTAGAAGTGAAGGTGAATTCTCTGAAATTAGAGATTATTTGAGACAAAGAAGTAAATATGCCAGTAGAGATCAGAGAGAAAGAACTGAGATTAGCAGTGCTCAAAAGGACAGAAACCCAGAATAGAACTATCCTGAACTATTCATTTCCAATCCTCGGTGAGAAGTAATAGAAATTAATAGCAGATCCCTACTGTTTAGTATTTGTATTGTCTTGTGTAATACATAATTATACTTCCTTAACTGAAGAGCAAACCATATGCAGTCTCATTCAATTATGTGTTTGATTATTCTCATTAGCTCATTTTCTTTTCTTTTAAACTAAGTTAGTCTTTTTAAGTATTGCCCTAGTATACACCAATGTATAGACAGACTAGATGTTTCTGTTTCCTGCAGTAAGATTCCTATGCCCAGAGTGGTAGTTGAGAAGCTTACTAAATTAATTCCTATCTGTAATTACAATTCATTAGACTTGTACATCTCTCCTCCCTTTTAATGTAGAATAATAATAACAGTAGTAATTGCTAACATTATTGAAAGCTTACTAGTAGCCAGGCATTGTTCTAAGCACTTTAAATGCATTATTGTACATCATTCTCAGGTTATTCTTATTTTATAGATGAAGAAACTGAGGCTTAGAGAGGTTAAATATCATAGCTATTAATTGCAGAGCCTGTATTTGAATCTATGTCTAGATTCTCTCTCAATAATTATAATAATGATATATTAATGCATTTTAACTGCATTACACATATTTTTAAAAATTCATTTAAATGTGCTTTCAATTCATGTTCTCAATGAGGCTCAAGAGATCGAATGATTTGCCTAAAGTCACTATTATTTTGTAAAGAATAAATAGGAATCAGGTAAATAATCCGTATCTTCTGATTCTAGTTCTGTGTACCTCTCACTAAAACATTTAATTCAGCTACTCAAATGGCTTTGTTGATCACAGCAATGAGATAAAAAGATTCTTCTTTTATTCCAAGGATGTTTTAACCATTCATTTGATATAAATAGGGCTGCATATCAGGTAGACAGGGATTTTCTTCCTTGTCACCACTGACATTTTGGGTCAGATTGCTGTTTATGTGAGATGCTGTCCAGTGCACTGCATGATGATTAGCAGCACCCTGGTCTCCTAACTCACTGGAAATGCCAACAGCATCTCCTCCAGTTATAACAACTAAAAATGTCTCATGGGGGGCAAAATCATCCCAGGGGAGGACAACTAAAACAAACAAATAATTAAATTGTGAGGAAAAGTGCCCGCCAAGAAGAAATCTACCCATGAAATATTTTATCATTAATCATTATTCATCAGCAAGGGTCTTTTGTGGGCTTTAGGCAGGCAAAAGTTTTGACATTTTACATTTCCTGAAAAAAAATTTCACAGTGAAATTTTAAAATTCTCTACTTACTTTTCGTAACTCATCAGAAATGAGAAAGGGATCACAAAAAGAATCTAAACATTTAACAATATGCCCATTGTCTCGTACAATATCTTCATCGTATAAACGATTAAAAAATGACATTGAAAGCTGTGTGCAAGGAACGTTTATTGCTTCAATTTTTTCCACTTCAGTTCCTGAAAAAAGAAAGTTTCATATATAATGGTGATAAAAAATTAAACATTCTTAATTACTTTCAAAATAAATATTACTATGCAGAGATTCTAAGAAGTACTCAAATATGATGTTTTTATATATTTAAAAGAAAATTAGAGATTTTATTAAATTCTTATTTTGCCACTTGCTCATATTTATTAATCATTAAGAGTTTTAAACAAAATCCACCATTTCAGGACTAGATGAAGGGATATATGAATTAGAGAATACTTAAAAATGAAATGCATTTTTTTATGTACATAGGGGGGTTCTAAGCCCAGTTTTATTTAACATTCTTATTTTCATTTTTTATTAATTAAAAAAAATTACAAGAATGAAACACAAACATTCTTAATATATGCTCATTCCGTTCTACATATATAATCAGTAATTTACAATATCATCACATATTCATCATCATGATCATTTCTTAGAACATTTGCATCAATTCAGAAAAGGAAATAAAAAGAACAGAAAAATAAAATGAGAATAGAAAAAAAAAATTTACATATCATACCCCTTACCCCTCCCTTTCATTGATCACTAGCATTTCAAACTAAATTTATTTTAACATTTGTTCCCCCTATTATTTATTTTTATTCCATATGTTCTACTCATCTGTTGACAAGGTAGATAAAAGGAGCATCAGACACAAGGTTTTCACAATCACACAGTCACATTGTGAAAGCTGTATCAATATACAATCATCATCAAGAAGCATGGCTACTGGAACACAGCTCTACATTTTCAGGCAGTTCCCTCCAGCCTCTCCATTACATCTTGAATAACAAGGTGATATCTACTTAATGCACAAGAATAACCTCCAGGATAACCTCTCCACTCTGGAATCTCTCAGCCATTGAAACTTTGTCTCATTTCACACTTCCCCCTTTTGGTCGAGAAGGTTTTCTCAATCCCTTGATGCTGAGTCTCAGCTCATTCTAGGGTTTTTCTCAATCCCTTTCTCAATCTCAGCTCGTTTTCTGTCCCAAATTGCCAGGAAGGTCCACACCCCTGGGAGTTATGTCCCACTAAGCCCAGTTTTAATGCATACATCAGAATTATCTATAAAAGGAAGGATTGCTTTTGGACTTGCAACATGCTTAATACTTTAAAATTCACTATTACAAAAATTATTTTAATTGCTGTAAGTAACAAGTATTTCTAAAGTCCTTGAAGGTATCTTGAAAACAGCTCTCCATTTAAAAATGTCTCCATTTAAAAATGATCTCATTTACAGGGTTTATTAAAAATGTGTAAAAATAATAAAAACTTTCCAAGTCAAAGTAAATTTCAAACCAAGCCGTAATCAAGGTATCTTGGATTAGAGAAATTTGACACATTTTATATGTGTCAAATATAATGACATTTTGTCTACTTTTCTCTTGTAGCTCTAGCTTTTGCCTCCCTCTGATATCTGCCTTCCTCATTCCATACCTATTTCTTGACTGTGTCTTTCAGGAATGGATTTTCTATTAAATGTATCCTCTCCCTGTAAATAGTTGCTGAATCTTTGACCTGACAAGCTGCCTGCCCCTAAGTAGAGTTCAGTAGTACCTGCGACTGCTTCCTCTCTCTGGAAGACCACCTGGAATCATGCCAGGACCTGTTGCTCTAAGTCATGCTCTTGAGAAAAGTTAGTTAGGAGGCAAGAAAGAACGCCTCAAGCCAGGAACTGCGTAAACCTCAGCAAATTCAAAAGCTATGCGCTAAAAGAAGCTCCTTTTGTTACAGAGCACAGTCCTTTGAGGGATTAGATAAGGTGAAAAGAAAACCACGGAAAATGATAGAATAGTTGTGAGCAATACTGGAAGACCAGAGAAATGAGCTGAGAGCCATGGAGAGTCCATCTGTCCCAAAAGAGGTGGCCACAGGATGAGGGAATGGCATTGGCCCTTCTAATAAATCGTCCCCACCTATGTTTTGGGGAGTGGCAGAAAGATTTGGATGGTGAGAGAAGGTAGTTAAATTCAAACCACTGAATCCAAGGCATGAGGATAGCATTCCTTTAGGAAAGAAAAGTGTTTCTCAAGGAAAAAGACTTGTATATTAATTTTAAAATTGTATTAAGAAGTTTACTTACCTATTATTGCTGTCAGTTATAACATCTAGCTGTTAATTATCAGCATAAATAAATAATACAGCCACAGGGCAGGACGTGATAACAGGGGTTTTCTTTTCTCTTTCCCTTATTTTGATACTTGATAGTGTTTTCAAAATCCTTTCTGAAAGACTTGTATTAATTTAGTAATCTACTTTTCTCTATTACTGTGATCACTTCTTATTGGATGTTAATATAGCTAATCCAGACTTCAGTCAGTTGGGGAATTTAATTATTTAAAGGTACTAAAAAGTTCAGTTACTCTCATCAATGATAGCGAGCAATTATCTGCCAAAAAAGGGAGAAGAGGAAACTAAAACATGAGGTTCTATATATTTTTTGAATCATGCTTTAAGTCTGCTCTAGATAGGTTAAATTAATTAGGACATTTCTTGAATATAACTGGATAAATAGAAATTTTTAACACAGGTATGCAGAAATACATTTATTTCTGAATAAACCTACATAAAAAATACACTATTAAAATAAAAAGTAAATACATGGTTTAACTGATCAATATTAAATGTAGTGATTATTAATATTATTATTTGCTGTTGTATTTGCAAGTTTGTTCTTTACTCAGGAATGGTTATATAAATTTAGTTTGGTTCAAAACAATGATAATATTATCAGTTGTGCTTTTATCAGTGGATGTATGCTCAATCCATAAAGGTATGTCTAAATGTAAAACATAACCTTTTAGTTCTGGTATCGAATGAATGTGAATAATCCCTCTGAATGATATGCTTGGGAGTGGTTGAGATGGTAAAATTTACATTGTATATGTTTCCACAATTAAAAAAAATAGACTGACTGAAGAGACAATGACAAACACAATACATGATCCAGGACTGGATTAATAATGGGGGAGAAAAGGCCCAAAAGGACAGCATTAGGACATATGAAAAAATGGAATATAGACTTTAAGCTTTATATCAATGCTAAATTTCGTGAACTTGGTAACTGTAGGTAAGGTGGTTGGTTATATATGTGAATATCCTGGTCCTTAGGAAATCAGGAAATGTTCATAGAAATATCAAGGAGTATGATATATACAACCTACTCTCAAATGTTTAGAAAGTAATTAGAAAGATGAACAGGCAGATAGATATAGAATGATACGGCAAATATGGCAAAATGTTAAAAGTTGGTGGATCTGGGTGTCAGAATGGGGAGCTGTGTTAGAGTTCTGTATGGGTTTTGTATTATTTTTGTGTCCTGAAAGTTTGAAATTATTTCAAAATAAAAAGTTTATAAAACACACAAAAACCAAAAACTATCGTGCTACTTATAAGGTGTCTAGATTTGGGAAAACCCTACGTAGTTTAAGGAAAAGCCAGGTTTAAAGATTAAATGGCTTGTTGTTCCTGCTAAACAGACATGGCTCCCAATTGGGGGAACAGAAATTTTTTTCTCTAGATATTAGTTTTTTTGTTTGTTTGTTTTATCCCGGATACAGTAATGTCCAAAGTAGAAAGATGCTACAACTTCTGTAATAAAAAAAAGAGTAGAAAGACTAAATTATCTTTTAGGGCCTTTTCAAGTTAAAATTCCAAAAAAGTATTTATTAAATTCTCATATGATTTGATACAGCTTCCATAACTGTAACAAAAACATTAACCATAACTTTTTATTAAAATTAAATTATGGCTCTTTACCAGAAAAATGCTGAAGACAATTTTTCCCCACTGAATAAATTCAAGCTTATATAAGTTTAATTTTAATATGAAAATGATATTTTATTCTGGACATCACTAAGGGATCCCATTCTTCAATGTTTAGATATCATCAAGCTGACCAGAACATGAAAGGGAGTTTGCTATGAAATGGCATAAAAAGCAGTTACTGTACCAGGTCCACTGATAAAACCTGTATACTTTTATTGGGTGGTAGGAAAGATAACTTATCTAATTCAAGAAAAAAAAAAAGTTCAAGCCTCCACTACAAGGTAAGAATCATGAGACATGGAATAAGATAAACATTTTTATAATCACAGTAGGTAACTGACAGCAATAAATGCAAACAGGGTATAAAGCAGTGAGACTGGGAGATCTGGCACTGAATATAAGCTTGAAGAAAGGGTAAGATTTTTAAATGCAGTTGTGTGGAGAAGAAAGCCCTTTCCAGGCCTTTTTGTTTGTTTGTTTTTGACTAATACCTCTCTGCAAAGGCAGAGAAACACCTAGGCAAGGAAAATGTCAGCTACGCTAAGGCTTACTGAATTTAAGCTAGAACCGAAAGATGAAGAAACAGGTATTTAGATATTCATTAACTGGAATCCGAATAATAACTTTATTAAGTATAATCACGAAGCTGTGAATTTTTAGTTACACTTGGAAGATATGTTTACAGATGGAGTTCAATGAACTCAACTTTGCAGTGTTTCTTGAAGTAGGATTTCTAAGGGGCAGCATAAGAACCAACAGAGGTCATTATTCAAATACAATGTGGTATCTTGTGCTGAGCCCCATCTCAGAGTTACTGGATCAAAATTTCTGGGCAAGGAACATTTTAGTGAACCTCCCAGGTGACTCCGAGATATCTTAAAATATAAGAAAAATCTTTATTTCTAGAAGTCTGAGTCATTTCTATGAGCCTTTACATCAACATTTCAGTAACAGGAAACCCTTTGCTTGTCATTCATTAATGTCAGTGATTTTCTTCCTTTTTATCAATTCACAAATGATAATAAAAAATATTATTACATAGTATCTTTTTAATGTAGGAATTTGGTTAAATTATGTCTCCAGCACTTATACAATGCATCTCTATGGTCACACGCAGAAAATTAAGAATGCATTGCAGTATTATTTTAGTATCTTGATACAAGCATTAAAATGGAATGGGCATCTACTTTTTCATTTAGTGTCCAAATTGGTGCCTTTTGGCAACCCCCATCAATTTGAAAGTGGCAGAGGCAATCTAGTGTAGTGGTTAGGGACCTGAATTCTAGATCCTGGATTTGAATATCAGTGCCACCCCTTAAGTTGCAAGAAACTTCACAACTTACTAAGCCTATGCCTCTGACTCATCGTTTATAAAATAAGATAAGGCCTATCTCAGGGTTGTTTTGAGAATTAAAGGGGGGTAATACGTGCACTGTCTTTAGCCAGACACACAAGAAGCACCCTAATATGTTAGCCAAAAAAGAACAAAGTGCATCAAAATGGAAACTCCTGAGAGGCTGAAGGAGTACTAACAACCAGCAACCTAGGCAGTGCAGTCAGTGGTGGAGGTTTCATGATCACTTCCTTTAAAATGGGTTCATTTGCTAAGACACTATGTTCTGTCCCATTTTTAAAAAATCTTAGTTATTTTGCTTATAAAGTTCCCCAGAGAAAAACAGAGAGAAGATGGCCTATGTATCAGAAAAAGAAGAAAAGCAGGAGATAAAACAAGATAACGGAAGAGAATCAGAGAGCCACTAAAAATGTCCACTTCTGAAACGGATTGCTATTTCTTTGATTTGTTTTTCAGGGGACTTCCAATTGATCCTATCAGGCCTACGTGGAATTTCAGAACCTCTCTTTTTGCAATGCCTTCTTCAAAAATTAGGAAAAAAAGGCAGTGTAATTTTGTGAAGTAACACTTATTTCAGTATACTTTATTTTTCTTTTTTAAAGAATTGACTGAAGTTACTTAACAGTAACACTTTACTGTATAAACACTGCTATATATGGTTCTGATTATTTACTCTGGAAAACATTCAGTTAGTAAATATATTTGCTAAGTTTAACTTTGTTAGTCTGAAATCACACTGTACCTGCTTTTTGCTCTATAAATTTTTCAGTGGTCTTTAGCCAAAAGCAGTATAATTTGACCTAATTTAAAAATTGTGACCTGTTTGTAATCCTGTTTTGACTAATATTTAAGTTATTTTTTGTGCAGGGCTATTAGAATTCCAGGTAAGTACAATGTAAGAATTTACAAAAAATAAAACCTATTATCTAGTATTTTAAATTAATTTGCATTTTCTAAAGCATAAGTCTGTATTACTACCCAGATTTTCCTTCTAAGTGAAATAAAAGCTTTTACTTACCCTATTAAGAGGCCTCAACCTTAAATTTACAATATAGTGTTCATGTTTTTGTTTTCAAAATAGTCTTCTATTAGTTCTATGATTCGTTCACTGACCTAATAGCTATTTAAGAGATTTAAGTGAGCGTTGTTTAAGTCTTTAAATGGTTGGGTATTTTTCTTTTAAAGTTTCTAGCTGTATTTCAATGTATTATGAAAATATTTTCTAAACAAAGCTCTCATTTTGAAAATTTAAGATTCTCTTCTCCTTGATTTAATATATGATTATTTAAAAAAAACTCCATGGCAGTTACTTCCTATCAGAAATCCATGACCCACTCCAATCAAGACTTAGCCCAAGCATCCCCGGGTCAGTGGATCTTTTCCTGATCCTTTCCTCCTCTTGCTAACACTTCTATGGTAGCATCTGTGATATATTACTGTACATATTTTTTTACCTAGCAATGGAGTTCCCTAAGTGCAGGTTTTCTCTTATTCATTTTAATACTCCTGGCATCTAGCAGAGTACATAGAAGGTATAAAGAAATACTTTTCAAACAAATACAGAGAAAAAGTGCTCGTGTGCTAAACCAGAAGAACAGCAGCGAACTCCCCAAAGGGAAGCCCAGGACAGGCTGGTCACACCTAACCTTGATGTTACAAATAGATGAGTCATGATTCACAATTTGCATTTTAATAAGTAAAATACCTGAGATAAGATTTTGTTATAATAGTAAAATAGTCACCTGAAAAATTAAAATAAATCTTATTTACCTAATGTAATCCACTGTCCAGAAGAATCTGAAAGTAACTTCAAATTGGGAATAACTTTGGGGTCTTTGAAAAAAGCCTAAAATACAAATTTTAGGGGAGCAAGTTAGTACTTTGTTATAAATGGTAATAAAAATTAACTTTAAAAATTGACTATAGTATGATTGTGATGATAAAAAAATATTTATGTCTTCTAGCCTCCTATATTCTGGAGCAGCTAGAAGGAAAAATCTGAGAGGATTATATGATAGCCCATGACAAACTCCGGGATCTGTCCTGTAACTTCTTATTGAAGAGTGCTTCTTTCTTTGCTTTGTATTTATGTTACATTACACAATTAAAAAGTTAAAAAAGTAAAAATTTTAAAAATTGACTACAGTAGAATCTCATTTGCTTCAAACTAGGGAGGATGATTTTAAATTGCCTGGGTTTTAAAAAAAGAAACAAAGCATCATTACCTTCAAGCTAGAACAGTGCGAACAACCTAAAGATACCTGTTGGCAAATTCAGATATCTTTAGGACTTAATAACTAAAAATAATGCTTTTTAGTGAAAAGTAGGAGGTTATAAAATGTTTGAAAACTGTTTTCCCTCAATCTTGTTTTCCCAATTAGTTGTCTCAACACTCTCTTACTAGATCTAAGTTGAAAAGTAACCATCAATTTAATTCTACCCAAGGGGCACAGAGAAAAGTGATATATTTGACTTTCTAAAAATGAAAATTTTCTTTATCAAAAAAGACAAAAAAGGGCGGGCCGCGGTGGCTCAGCGGGCAAAGTGCTTGCCTGCCATGCCGGAGGACCTCGGTTCGATTCCCGGCCCCAGCCCATGTAAAAAACAAACAAACAAACAAAATACAATAAAACAAGAAAATGTTTAAAGATGTTTCCCTTTCTTCCTCCCTTCCTTCCTTCTCTCTGTCTTTCCTTCCCTTCCTCCCTCTCTAAAAAAAAAAAAAAAAGAAAAAAAAAAAAGACAAAAAAGCAGTCAAAACGTTTAGTTCCAAACACCAGCAGCTGACTCTAGCTGAAAAAGCAGAAAAGAAATTAATTAAAAGGATCTCAAGTAGTCCACAGAATTTTCAGGTGGAGAGAATCAGGCTCAAAGTTGGGCACCCACAGCACTCTGAAATCAAAGGTATAACTGTCCTGGTGAGGAAACTGCCACCTCTACAGCAGCTCCATCAAGCACTAGAAGATGGCTACTGGAGTGCCAGGACTGCTCTATCTGAAAATTGGACATCTCTGCCACCACCTTTGTCCGAGAAACGGATTATGTGTGCCTTCTCCCTTAAATTGCTCACTTCAAAATCCCAGTCTTGCACTAATCAGTTGATAAGTCTAGGTTACAGGTCCATGCCCTGAGTACATGGGAGTCAACTGTTTTAGGTTCCACTTTAGATTTTCAAGGCTGGAAATAACCCAAAAAACACACGAGGTTCAAAAGAGCTGGTCGGCCAGAAAACATGATGTCTGTGACAAGCATTAAGACAACAATAGATTAGGAAAAATATTTGCAAGAAATGTGATGTTAAAAGGGCGAGGGTGGTGGTGGTGTCTGACATCCTCAACGGTAAGAAGAAAAAAAAGCACAATATTTATAGTAAGAAAAAAACAACAGCCCAGTTTAAACATGGCCAAAGGATTTAAACAGGCAAGTAAAAAATACAAATGACCAATGAACTTAGGAAAAGGTGCTCAACTTCAAAAGGAGTGAGAAAATTAAAACAAAAACCATAAGATAAAACTTTTTATGCATTAAATTGGCAAGCTTTTAAAAGGTTGATAATTTTTAGTGAGAATACCAGAAAATATACACTTTCACCTGCTGCTGGTGGGAATGTGGCTCTCTAGTCTTTTGGGGAAGTAATCTGTTATTATCTAGGAACGTTAAAAACCTAAGTATCTTATAATCCAAAAAATTCCACATTTTGGGAGGTGAGAAGAAGGAGCTCAAAGGAGTAGAGGGTAGGAACAGACTGGGATAGAGAAAAATTGTTGACTTTTTCTATGAATTGTTATTTAGATTGTGGTAATAAATATTTCCCTTAATTTGTCATTCCTTTCGGGTGATCATACTCTTTCTTTTTAAAAAAATTTTTATTGATAAATCTTAACACAGACATTCCATACATGGTATATAAACAATGGCTCACAATATCATCACGTAGTTGTATATTCAACACTATCATCATTTTTTAGAACATTTGCATCACTCCAGAAAAAGAAAAAACTCATACATACCACACTCTTTACTCTTTAGCCTTGTTTCTTGGAGATTATTGTATAATGATATATTTTTTATATCAATTTTTTAATTTTTTTAATACCAAAAAACACCAAACGCAAACATTTGTAGCTTTTGATCATTCCATTCTATATATATAATCAGTAATTCACAATATCATCACATAGTTGCATATTCATCATCATGATCATTTCTTGGAACATTTGCATCTATTCAAAAACAGAAATAAAAAGAAAACAGAAAAAATTCATACATACCGTACCTCCCACGCCTCCCCCTCACCGATCACCAGCATTTCACTCTAAATTTATTTTAACATTTGTTCCCCCTATTGTTCATCTTTATTCCATGTTTTACTCGTCTGTTAATAAGGTAGATAAAAGGAGCATCAGACACAAGATTTTCACAATCACACAGTCACGCTGTGTGTAAAAGCTTTCACAATGTGACTGTGTGATTGTGAAAACCTTGTATCTGATGATCCTTTTACCTAGGGTTTGGACAGAGGAGTAAAAAATGCGGATAAAAAATAAATAAAAGCGGGACAAAGGTTAAAATAAATTGGGGAGCTAGAAATACTAGTGGTCAATGAGAGGGTGGGGTAAGGGTATATGTATGAGTTTTTTCTTTTTTCTTTTAATTTATTTTTCCCGAGTGATGCTAATGTTCAAAAAATGATCATGGTAATGAATGCACAACTATGTGACGATATTGTGAGTCACTGATTGTACACCATGTATGGAATGTTTATATGTGACGAATGTCTGTCTGTTAAGATTATCAATAAAAATATTAAAAGACTTTATGAGTTAATATCCTTTTTTCTGAATAATAATTTGGGCGAAAATTATCTTTTTTGTATTTGAGTATATATGGTACCTTCCTCTTTTATTTTTGGTTTGTTTTTCTTAAAATCTGTTTATCATTATCCCTACACTAGAAGGTAAACTCCGTGAAAACAGAGGCACTTACTATGTGCCAATCACTGTGACTATTTTGCAGAATTTTATTTTGAAGGTTAAGTACTTCGCCCAATGCCACATCACTTGTAAGTGTACAGGTCTCTTTATCTTTTAAATACTCCCAGCAGGGACATAAAGTATTCAACAAATATTTATTGAACAAATGACTTTTATTAAACAACTGTACAGTATTTGCAGTGAATTAATCCTGATCTTCCTCTTGTTTGTAAAACAGTTATATTAATTTGAGAACTAGCATAGTATAAATGAAAAATATTTTTTAAAATATATAAAAATCTAACCATGAATGTTCGAGAAATGTCATTAATATTATTAAAAGTAGCATTATAATAGTATTATGCAATCTTTGGGAAAGGGAAATAGACATTTAATCCATTTACCTTCATATCAAATATTTTGGTTTATTAATTAGGTTGAGAAACCTGACAATTCTATCTAATGTTCCCTGTTCTCCACTCACTCATTTTCTTCACTGCCTTTATCACTATATGAAATTATCTGATTTTATTTATTTATTGGCAGTCTTGTAAGATTCTTGAAAAGCTGGCCCTTGCCTGTCCATTCCTCCTATCTCCAGCAATTGGCAGAATGCCTAGCACATGGTAAGGCTTCAGGAAATGTTTGTGAATGAGGTAATAAACTGCGCCAATTAAAAATTAAAGTTAACGCCTAAAGGACAAGAATGGGAAAGAATGAAGATAATTTCGAAAACCATAACTGTGTTTTCCACTTGATAGAGGAGAACAAAAAAAACAAACCAGTAAATGAGCAGTGTCAATTAAAATAATGTGACTGAATTTTAACAAAACAGTAAAACTTAAGTGAGTTCTTCCATTTTCAAACTAGTCACCTCTAGCACCTAAAGACTTAGGCTAACAACTGTACCATTGCTTAGTACATTTTTTTTTTTTTTGGAATTCCTTATTTGGAATTAATGTTAGATCTTGAACCCAGTTCTCAAAGGATGAATCTGATTTTGAGAAACAACTGCAACTTATTTGGAGATAAATTAAACCTGGTGAATAAAGCTGGTCATAAAGCTGGGTAATAGCATTAAATTATGAGGTGAGCCTATTTTAAAAGGAGAAAAAAAGGATTTTCCAGTACTAGCCAGAATTGGAAAGTTCTCTCAGGTAGGACACTGAAGATACCGAAAGAGTGTGCTAATTGTGGTGATGGTAAGGTAAAAGTTCCTTTTACAAAATATTACTTGCTACTTTTATTATTCCCAAACTCCAAGCAAAGGACGTCACTAAGAAATGGCGACTTTACAAGAATCCACCGCGAAGTAGGGGGAAATTAAAAATCAACAGACATAAATTTAAAAAAAAAATCAATAGAGGCTGAAAAACTCTCCAACTCCTATACCAACCATAACGAAATCATCCTTCCGATAAGCCTGAAAGGTCTGATCAAACCCAAATGCCTGCGCCTGGATTCTGCCCAGCATGGACCTGGGGCAGAGAAGGAAAGTCAAGTTAGCTTGGGGTTGGTACCCACTCAGTGCCCATTCAACCAGATCCACCCACGGAATTCACCCCCGCCCCGCTGCATTTCAGAAGCTTCGGATTTCACTCAGGAGGACCTAGAGATCCCCGGGGCCGCGGGCTGACCCGGCCCCAGCGGGCTGACCCGGCCCCAGCCGCCTGGACGCTCCGGCCCGCGCAGGGTCTCGCGCTTCAACTACGCGAAGGCCAAGGGGCTCTTCTCTCCCTGCCCCTCGGCGCCTCACCACTGGCGGAGTCGGCTGGTGGTCTCCTGCACGCTCAGAGACTGGAAGGTTTTCTGAGGCAGGAACCTGAAGTAGTAGCCGCCCAAATCCCCCGGCTCCCCGGCAGCCATGGTCGTCCCGGCTGTGCGGAACCCCGGGACGTTTCCATAGAGACGCGGCGGCGGCGGGCGGGGCTAGGCCACGTGGGTACCGGGAACTCTGCCGGGTCTCGCAGTCTGCCGTGGGGGGGGGGGGGGGGGGGGGAGGGGGCGCGAAGGGGAAGCTCAGACCCGTTTCCAGGCAGATACGACTGTCTGCCCCTCGGCCCCTACACTCCTACCCATGCTGTTATGGAAACTCGAATTGGGAACAGAGAATAATTGCTAGTCGATGCTCGTTGAAATCAACTCTTAATCAGAATTACTCAGCATGGGTTAATTTCCTAGGCTCAAGCGCTGTAAGCGCTGTGATTTTGTATCTGAATGTGATGACTCAAAAGTTTCTGAGGAAAAATTACTCTGATTTAATTAGCTTTATCTGTTTTGGACAACCAATATTTATGTGACGAGAATGGAAACTATTCTCTTTTACCATGTTTCATTTTACTCTTTAAAAGTTAAATCTGAAGGTTAAACAAATTTTCCATACATCATACTGCACAACATGCTGTTTAATAAAGACAAATGTCTTTTTTTTCTGCTGAACATTACTTTTTTTTCTTTTTTGGCATGGGCAGGCTCCAGGAATCGAACCCGGGTCTCTGGCTCGGCAGGTCACCGTTGCACCACCCTGAACATTACCTTTTAAATCTATAGTTTTTGTTATTACTTCATTTTAACTCGGTTTCGGAATGGGGGTAATAGTTCTCTTTCCTTTTCCCTAATCAACTTGCTAACTCCCTTTCCTTTTTCCTAATCAACAAAAACTGATCTTGAGTGTCCCTCAGCCAGCAGCAGCAACAGAGATCTTTCTTCCTTATTGTTGTTTAGCATTTCATTACATTACTAAACCACAGTTTAACATTTTGGTCTTTTGTTTGTTTGTTTTCAGTGTAAAGCTATTATGAAAGCAATTATAAAGATTCTTGTGCGTGTCTTTTAATGGATTTATGCACTCATTTCTGTTGGATATATAGCTAGGATTGAAATTGTTCAGTCATATGGAATAGTTATGTCTAGTGTTGGTATGCCAAAAAATTCTCCAAAGCAGATCAGTTTACACCCCAACTCTCACTATATGAAGTTTCCATTACTCTACATTCTTGCCAAAACATAGTTACAGTCATTCTTTTTAAATTTTAGCCATTCTTGTGGGGTTGACTTTATTTCCCATTGTGATTTTAAATTTGCATTTCCTTGATAGTTAGTGTTCTCATTGAACAACTTTTTATATGCCTATTGGCCGTTTGAATATCTTCTTAGGTGCCCTGCTTAATCAAATATTTTGCCCATTAGGAGGAGAGTTTGTCATTTCTCTTATTTTTAGATTTTTAGATAGTCTGATTGTGAGTTCTTTGTCAGAATAAATATTGCAAATTTTGTCTGTTGCTTACTAGTCACTTTGATGCTCAGAAAGTCTTAATTGTAATGTTTCCAATTCATTAATTTTCTCTTTTAGGTGTCATGTTTAATTTTTCCTTGCACAAAGCCACGAAGATTTCTCACATTAATGTCCATGATCTATCTCCAAAAAAATTTTTATAGGTTCAAAATTCATTTTTCCATATGGTTTTTCTATTGGTAAGAACATTTATAATCCGCTGGACTGCAGTAGCACCTTTTTTCTAAAAAATAAATTAGGTGGCTGTTTCTGAGCTCTCTATTCTGTTCCAGTTGTCTACTGGATTCTCCTTGCACCAATGCCACACTGTCTTAACTACTGTATGTTTATAAAAAGACAATATCTAGTGGTGTGTAAGCTGTCCAGTTTCGTTATGCTTTTCTTTCAAGATTGCCCGTGCCATCCTAGGTCTTTTGCATTTCTCTATAATTTTTAAACTGAACTTGTCATTTTCCACCAAAGAAACCTAATGGAAATTTGACTGGGATGGCATCGAATCTATTGATAAATTTAGGGAATATTATTGTGATAACAATAATGAGTCTCCCAATCCATAACCAAATATAACTCTTCATTTCTTAGGTCTTTAATTCCTCTCAGCAATGTTTTGTAGTATTCGGTGGAAGACGCTTCACATCTTTCATTAGATTAGTGGTTCTCAACTGGGATTGATTTTGCTTCCCAGGGGACATTTGCCAGTGACTGAAAATATTTTTATTTGTCCCAAATAGCACAACTAGCAAAATAAAAACTGCAGTGGGTACTTCAACAGAGAAAACCTAATGTAGGAATGGTTACAAGGGCGTTACAGGGCTGAAAAACAAATGGGCAATACTGGGATAGCTCAGAGATAATCTAGGACTGGAGATAAAAAGGGAAGCGGTCGAGTTATCAGAATCTAGAAGCTCTGAGTAGGCTGAGATTCTGATCTTTGAGGAGGGAATTACGCCCTTTAGAATGAGGGCTTTGGCTTCTGAGGGATGGGCCACAGCATGCCTGCTGCTGCTATCTCTAAACGGTACTCTGGGAGGGCTGAAAGAAATTGGAGGCTGGAACCAATCTCCCTCGAGGGCCCACTGTTTTTTTTAAACCAAAAAGAAAGGCGATTTTTAAAGAAAAAGGGTAATTTGCTGAGCCCTACCCCCAGCACCACAATAGAGTACAGAAGTATGAATTTGGAGCTGAGAGACAATAGTTTAATACTGGCACGCAGACCACAGCACTGGATTTGCTGTTATAATAGTGTAATATATGTACTATTACATTTGCTTACTGTTAAAGCCAGTTTTGTTTTTTGTTTTTAGTTTTGTATGCCGCAAGCATCCTGATAAATATGTTAATAAAAGCAACCCTTGGGTTGGGCCACGGTGGCTCAGCAGGCAGAGTTCTCGCCTGCCCATGGGAAAAAAAAAACACCTGGTTTTGATTACCGGTGCCTGCCCATGGGAAAAAAAAAAAAGAAAAAATGATCCTTGACTTTAGGTGGTCCTACTTGCAACCCTTCTGCTATAAAGGGACATATTCTTATTGTGAGTAATTACCACCCCCAATCCCCAACCCCACCCTTTTCACTATCAAATTAGCTTCTAAGAACAGAATATCAGTATATTAATATGCTTTGTGTACACAGGAAATAAAATTTGACTTGATATATCTCAATTTGTGTCTATCCTCTAGCTACCAATTGGGTTGGAAATGATTGTTTTCTTTCCATGAGTTTTTTCTGATTTTTTCATTACGTAATTTCTATGAACCTCAGTTTTCCATCCTTACGTAACATAGACAATAATACCCGCCCTCACTGCCTCATTGTCACTACAAGATAAAAGATTTAATTATTACTGCTGACTTCGTTCACTTCATTTAACTGTAAAATATCAAGTGAAACATCATTATTGTTCCAATATTTCGTCATTTGCTGTTATTATTCTTTCAGGTTTTACATTCCTTTAGTAGATATTTTGCACAATTCCCTGTGGGAATTTCATAATGTATTAAATATTAACCCTGCCTGCAAGGCCCTTACAAATTTGTTGGAAATTATTGAACGCTATTCATCACCTTGCTATTTCATGTATTTAATCTCTACTTGTTTCTTCTCATTTTTCTAAAATTCAATACTCCTATTCTCACTGACCACACTTGCCCTCTAGTCACTGTTTAAAACTACCAAGCTACTGTTTTTATCAGATAACCTAGAATACACATATATCTGACCTGAAGTAAGTTACGATAAAAAAATTTCAATGACGTGTAGATGCAGGCCTTTATATTATTACCTCAACTTATGCTAAAGCCAAACCAGCACTTAATTTCTTTTTGTGATTCTGCTAGGTGTAAATTGTCTAGGAATTTAATGATTTGAAAAAGACATACTTAGAAGCCATGGACAAATACTAGGTAGAATTTTGTCTTTAATAGAGGAGTGAAAGAGTGACCATGACTACAACCAGTTGAAATTTAAAACTTGTTGGTCATTCATAAGAAGTTCTGACTAGATCAGCTGCTATTCAAAGTCAGTGTATGATAAAATTTTCACTTCATCTGTGCCCAAGTGAGAAAAACAAGGGTGATATACATTTTTCACGGAATTAAATCTATTCAGTTTTTAAGTTATGCTCTCTTTTGGTAATTAAAATATAGTTTCCTTTATGAAATCATGGCGATTAAATTAAAATTTTCTTATTTGGCAAAAAAAGTTTGCAATCCTACATGTATAGAAGAGCTCTGCTACTCAAAATGTGGTCCACGGACAAGCACATTGACATCATCTGGAAGTTGTGGACATGCAGAATCTCTGATCCCACCCCAAACCTACTGAATCAGAATTTGCATTTAACAAGATCCCTCAGGTACACAGTAAAATGAGAAGTGCTGATCTGGACACCACGCATCCATTGCACCCACCAGTTCTCCTCTCTTTCCCACCACCCCATACTCTTCTTTCAAGCTCTTGTATACCTCTCCATCCACCCAGTTGCTCAATTCAGAAACCTGGGAGTTATCTCTGACCTAACCTTGTTCCACCGCTCCCCATCCTTCCTCATATCAAATTTATCAGTAAGTTTTATAATCTTCTAAATGTGTATGAAATTTGTCCACTACTCTCCAAGTTTCACTGTTATCACTTTAGTCCAAGCTACCACCATCTTCATCTTACTCCTAGATGACAGTAAGTAAAACTTCCTTACTGGTTTTCCCGCTTTCACTCTTGCCCTTCTTTTTTCCATTTTGTATACAGCAACCAGATTGAGTTCCAAAAAAAGGATGCATCAGATTATGAAACTTTACTGTTGAGAATCCTTCAATGGCTTTCTACTGCGTTTAAGGAAAAATCCAGAATCCTTAAGATCCACACTGTCTTCCTCTCCAACGTCATTTCCTCTCTCTTTTCCCTGACACCTACTCAAGGCTCATTGTCTGGAAGCTTGTGGACATGCCCAGCAATTTTCTTGCCCAAGGCCTTGGCACCGGGTCTGCCCTCTGTTTGGAATACCTCTCTCCCTCACTCTTAGCCTAACTGTCTTCTACATCCTTCAAGTTTCAAGGTAAGGAGTCATTTCCATCAGCGGGATCTCCCTGACCCTCCCTTTCCCCTACATTCTCCCCTTCCTCAATCAATATTAGTTTCCTGGTTATTCTCTCATTGCACAGTATTTGTCCCTTACAGCACTCATGACAATTTGCAAGTCTTATCTATTTGTGTGCTTATTTATTTAATGTTTATCTCCTTCACTAGCCAATAAACTGCAAAAGATCAGATATGGACAACGTTGTATTCTTAGTGGCTGGCGCACACGGAGGGATTAAAAAAAAAACTGAGTGAATGAATCACTGATTCCAATTTTACTGGTAGATATTACATATTTATATTTAAAAATACAAATGATTGAACTAGGTTGATGAGTTACATTTTTGTTTTAAGCATTAACTTTAGCCACATTCGCTGCCTAGATATATTTAAAACAATTTGCAGTTTTAAGGATTAAGAATGCTATTTTAAGGATAACATTCTATAAATTTAATTTATAGGTGATTTTGAAGTGTGGTTAAAACATAGATTTTATTGTCAAGCAGGTCTGTTCTTTACCCTTTTTTGTTTGTTTGTTTCCTTTTATTAGAGAAGTTGTAGGTTTATGAAACAATCATTCATAAGATACGGGATTCCCATCTATCATCCCTCACCAACACCTTGCATTGCTAAGGAACATTTCTTACAATTGATGATAGAACATTTTTATAATTGTATTGTTAATAAAAGTCCACGGTTTAACTTAGGGTTCACTGTTTGTTTCCTGTAGTTCCATGGATTTTGTTTTAAAATTGTATTATGTTACCATATATACAAATCTAACATTTTCCCTTTTAACATTTAAGCCTTAACTTCTTTTTTGGTTGTTTGTTTTTTCATTTTTATTTTTTTTAACATTCTCAACTTTTGATCATTCCGTTCTACATATATAATCAGTAATTCACAATATCATCACATGATTGCATATTCATCATCATGATCATTTCATCAATTCAGAAAAAGAAATAAAAAGAAAACAGAAAAATATTCATACATACCCTACCCCTTACCCCTCCCTTTCATTGATCACTAGCATTTCAATCTAAATTTATTTTAACATTTGTTCCCCCTATTATTTATTTTTATTCCATATGTTTTACTCATCTATTGATAACGTAGATAAAAGGAGCATCCTGTTCTTTACTCTTGACCCTGCACTTACTAATTGTGTGATTTTGTGCAAGTTACCTTCTCTAAGGCTCAGTTTTCTCATCTATTTGGGGTTGTTAGAAGAATTAATTGAGGAAATGTATGTATGTGCTTAGCCCAGGGTCTGGGCTATAATATGTGCTGAACAAATGAGCGCTATTATTATTTGCATATTAACTTTGGCCAAGTAAAGCACAGCGGCAGCTTGCGGCAGCTAAAAGGGCCTAGGGAAAGGAAAGGGTTAAACCTCACTGTCTTTTGTTTCTGGAAGGCTTCCAGCTCCGGGGATGGGGCAGAGGGGGGCCAGAGTAGGGACGGAGGGGGATGGGGTGGGGGAGGAACTATGGCCACAGGAAGATATAAACATGTAGGGACTGGAATGCATCTCTGTTTTGTGACAGGACTCCAGTCTTTGACGTTAATTTAAACCTTTTTAGGGCCATCGAGAAAAGTAGTTCCTTTGCCTTCCTACTGGTTGGGTGCAACTCATGTTAGTTTTTGTTTTGTTCCTCTAAAAATGCTGTTTATTGCAAAATACTGTTTTGTTGTTTACACTTGTATAACAAAAGTTTATAAAATGTTATAAAGTGAGCCCCTTCAATTTCCTGCTCAAATCAATCTGCCACGCCTCCAGGACTGCGGTGATAAGGCCCAGCGAGAGGCCTTAACCATTTCGGGTGAGGCAGAAGAGCTCTCACAAGACAAAGCCTAGGAGAGAGTCGGGATGGGCGGTTAGTCTTAGGGAAATTGGTGTGCCGAAGTAAAGGTCCAACAGGTCAGTTTGATAACGGGTTATCATTATTTACAAGGTTTTCATTATGGGTAAGCCTACAGATACATTTATACTTAATCCAAGAAGACTGCTTAGAGCGCTTGAAGGAAAGGATCGCTGAGCTGCTTCACACTTGTTTTGTATTAAAATGGAATTCTCCATATGAACAGCGATAGTCACTGCATTAAACAGCTCATCCTCACTCTGTTATCTGCTTTTCCCCATCTTCTAAGATTGCCATGCCTCATTGTGTTCTCATTTGGATATATGAACATACCTCTAAGGATCAGTCAGTGACCTTTCTTTGGTGCTTCTTCCTAAGGATAATATTTATCTAGTCTTCCCATCAAGGAGACACAGCCACTCTGTCAGATCACAAGGGGGACTTTTTCCTTTATGTTGCAATGTCAGAGCTGCCAAGGATCTCCCAAACTGCCAAGGTTTTCCTTGCAGATTTCTGGAGACAAGGTACTGAAATTTTTAATTTAAATTTTTTTCAGAGAGGGGTACTGTTGATACTTTTGAGGGTTGTTATTATCATAAACAGCTCCTCAAAAAGCACAGTGACTGGTAAACCAGTTCATCACGTTCTTTAGACACACACTTAAATAGTTATCAATACGGATGACAGGATAAGGGTCCATGAGATGTGCAAATGTGCACGCTTGCCTTTTATGACCACAGCAGCACACGGTTTTCACGCCCATGTATTTCTTTTAAATTTATTTTATTTATTAAACATATCAACATACATGTATTTCTTAGCTTTGTAGCTCACCAAGAATGTTTTTAAATGATCTGGTTTAAATAAGATTGCAAAAGCATGTGGGGCTGTATGTGTGGTATTTTGATGTTTTGTTTTTTCCTCACTCACTGTTCCCCCTCTCTCTCTCACACTGTACACATAAGAGTAATATCTGTAGACCCTCAGGTGTCTGCAAGTTCCTATTCTCCAAATGAGTAGCTAAAATACGTCTTTTCTTTCGGCCAGCCAACTGAGGTGGTGGGTTGTGAGGATTAATGAATTAACACATGGAACACTTAGAACAATGTCCAGCACATAGAGAGAGAGCACTTAAATCTTGGCCGTTATTATTATTTATTGGCTGCCTAATATATGCAAAGGGTCTTATGTGCTGGAACATAAATTTGCTACAGAGCAGCCTTCCTAAAAGTTTATGATACAGGAGGGAGACACTACAGCCAAGGTGATTGCTTAAAAATTTTTCTAATCATGGCTTTTGATATTGAAAGCGTCAAATCTTTATTAGGATGTCATTGCTTTGGCCTCTGACTACAGGTATTCAGCCGCTGCTGCTCTTGCTGCTTCTTTTTGAGTTTTTATTTTAGTAACATATATACAACCTAAAATTTACCCTTCTAAACTTCATTCAGATACATGAATAGGTAGCATTAATTACATTCACAATTTTGTGCTACCATCACTGTCATCCCAGCCTGCTCTTGTACCACCCTCCCCTTTGCTCTCTAAACTAGCTAATCGGGTTCCTTTCATTTCCTAGAGCGTAAATTCTGTGAAGGAAGGGATTTTCTTCTGTTTCATTTAGTGATGGAATCCCAGCAAATACAATGATGTCTGGGACATAGGAGGGCCTCAGTGTTTATTTGTTAAATAAAAGTTAACTTCACCCAGTGCCTGTTCATGAAAAAAAAAAGATTAAAAAAAAGTTAAATTCACGATTTGCTGTTCCTTCTTACTTGAACACGCCCTTCTCCTTATCCCTACCACTTCCCTTCACTAAGCTACTCCCTACTTAGGCTTTTGGTCTGAGTATAAAATATCACTTCTTTAGGGAGTCAGTCTCGAGCCCCTTTTTTGAATTAAACTCCCTTTCTACATTTTCTTTACTACTGTGAACTCTTTAACTTCCAATTATTTATTTAAGGTACAAAAAGGATTAAATTTCTTTTGTTTACTTTATACCCCAGGTCCTAGTTCCTTGTCTGGATCACTGTAAGTGTTCAATTTATTGACGTGAAAAATAGCTCTAATGGAAGGTAAAGCAAGGTAAGTGCCATAAAGGAATACAATTGCCTGAAATTTAGAGGAGAAAAATATTATTTATAATGTCAAGAATCAGGGAATGTTTAATGGAGGATGTGGTCATTTGAGCTGGGTTTAAACGATGGATGGGATTTGGAGATGGTGAGAAACGTCATCCTAGACAAAGCAAATAGCGTGGGTAAATGCATAGAAGTGGTGTAGATGCTGTGGCATGCCTCCCAGAGCTCCCTTCAGTACTGAGGCAGCTACTGCAGAACTATCTCATTCTCCCAGCTACTGCAATTGTGGGCTTCACATGGCTCACAGCTGAGTTTCTCCAGGAAGTGCCCACTGCCAAAGGCAGCCCCTCACACAAGGTTCCACTTCTTCCCTCAGGCAGCCTAAATCCTTGCAATTTGGGACATCTCATCTGAGTTCCCTCTAGGATTGACTGGGATCTTCACAGTTTAATATCTTCCTTTGCCCAATGCTGGTACCGTCACTCTGAACAGGACAGCATGCTTCAAACCTCTTGCACACTGATCTTTGTCTCAAAGTCTATTTCCCCATAAGATCCAATCTATTACAAGCAGACGTTATGAGACTTGAGACTGGTACAGGGGGACTATACATAACTAATTTTTTATTATATTGTTAAACAGTAGAATCTCTTTAATGAAAATTCTTACCCAGAAGTATCAACAAATAAATCAGGTAAAAGACAAGTTTCTTTGTTTGAAGGGGGCTCAGTGCGAGGATCTTTTTCAGTTTGTCTCTCTTTTTCTTGCTAAGAGTGCTCTACGAGAGCATTGTAGCCCCATAGATTTCATCTGAGGAGAGTTTGAACACCAGTAGAAAAACCGGAGAATCCATGAAATAGGGTAGGAAAGGCATATTGATTACTGACTGCTTTGAACACTACAACAAGAAGCCTGGAGACTATTCTGGAGGTGAGGGTGGAGAGGTGAGATGAAGAGTATGCTATTTCCTTGATAGTATTTAATCAAGAGAATAAGATGATCAGAACTGCATTGATCAATAAACAATCTTGAGGCAAATGGTTAACTTTATGGGAAAAATTAAAATCTCTATCTCTTACTGTAAAACAGATTCCAGATAAATTAAAGATATTCATATAAATAATGAAACTATAAAAATATGAAAAAATATAAAAATATTCATAAAATCTTTGGGTTTTCCTTTTAAGCATAGGAGTTACCTGGGGATATTCTTTTTAAGCATGATATTTAGAAATTTAAAAAAAGTTAGACTGACATATTTGGATGAAAAACAAGAAACATGTACTCATTTAAAATGAAAGCTGGGAAAATATTTTGAAATAAAGATTAGTCATTAATAAATAATGCATAGAGACCAATTATAAAGTAGAAAAAACTGGTAAAGACGATTCACAAAGGAAAAATATAAATGACCAACCAAAATTAAAAAAAATTAAACATTTCTAATAATCAAAGAAATTAGTATAAATTAAAATAGTTATGTTTCTTTTGTTCACCTATCAACTTGGCAAAGTATAGCAGACATTTCTGGTTGTCTATGGAAGAGCCAGCTTCCTACCTTCTTCCTCACTAATGGAATCATAGCTTTGTTTTCAGATTGGGTTAAGGGATTACTGGATTCTCAATAAAGGCAGTTCCTGTCCCTGATTTAGGGGTGGATGTGAGGTCTAGCTCATACCGATGATATTAAAGAATAAGTTAGTTGGAGGTCTTCTAGAGAAGACTTTCCTCCCTCAACTCTCAACATTTCTGGACAACACTATGAGATTTCTCTAGTTTGTTCACTTTCTCAATTCTAAAACAACTATATCAAAACCTTCTCCTCTAGCCACTAACTTCTACATCCCCATCCCATTTCTACCTTTGCTGGTAAAGTTCCCTCATATTTGAATGAGAAAAATAGAAGCAATGAGAGAGAACACCTTATTTCCATACCATCAACTCTGTCATTCCATTTGAAATACTCTTCCAGTCTTCTATCAAACATCAACTCTATCATTTGTGTATCATCTTTATCTCCTCAAGGGCTTTTCTTCTGTATTTTCCCCTCCTTCCTCTGGCCTTAGCTCTTTCTCTCTATTGGATTGCTCTCATCATCACACGAACATGCACTATTATCTCCCATTCTGAAAATGAAACAAAGAAAAATTTCTTTGGACTCTGTTTCCCCTTCTGGCTACCACCCAGTGTCTTTTGCTCTCTTCGCACAATCTCTCCTCTAACTGCTCCTGTCAAGCTTCTGTCTGCACTAATCTGCTAAGACTGTTCTCATGAAGGTCACCAGTGACCTTCATATTGCCAAATATTACTGTTTATTCTTTTCTTCTTAGTTGACATTTTCGCAGTTGTGAACTCTTTCCTTATTGAATCTCATCTCTTGTCTTCTGTAACATCACACACTTCTGGTTTCCCTCCTATTGCACTAGCTCTTCCTTCTCAGTTTCATTTGCTAACTTCTTTTCCTTCAGTAGAGGTTCTGTCCTGGGCTCTTTCTTTTTCTTTATTTAAATTCTCTCCCTTGGTAATTTTCGATATTCTAGCTTTAAATACCATTTACATGCCTTTTTTTTTTCTTATACCTGGCTCTGACCTCTCTTTGAAACTCCAGACTTGATTCTTGAAATGCCTCCTTGACATCTCACATAGATATCTAACAATCACCCAAACTGAACATGTCACTCCTGCTTTTCCACCTCTTCTAGTCTTTTTTGTCCGTGTAAACTGGACCTCCATATCTTTCATTGTTTGAACCAAAATATAAGAATTATCCTAACTTCTTTCTCTTATCCTCACAGCTAACCTTCCAGAAAACTTTTGAACTCTACCTCTGAAGTATATTCCAAACCTTTCTATTTCTCTTCCTCTTTCTCACTCCTATTCTAATACAGGCCTCCATTATTTCTCACTTGGACTACAGTCTTCTAATGGATCACTCTGATTTCCACTTTTGCTTCATTATAATCCATTCTCTTCATTGCAGGAGCATGACCATGTTAAAAGATCCAGTTGCTCCTCTGATTAAAATGCTTTAATGGGTCATAAACCTCAAGGTAGGTTGAATTATGTACCTCAACAAATACATGTTCTAAGTCTTAATTCGTGCATCCATGTGAGTGTATACTCATTGTAAATAGGTCCTTTTGAAGATGTTATTTTTAGTTAAAGTGTAATGAACTGAACCAGGGTGGGCCTTAATATGGATTATAGAATGGTTTATGAAGAGAACCTGGAAGCCACAGAAGCCAGAAAGAAGAGACCAGGATGGATGAGAGGCAAAGATAAAAGTCATGGAACTCTAAGGATTGCCACAGCTAGCAACAGGACATTATGGGTTTTGAGGAGAAAGCAAGCCTTGCTGATATCTTGATATTAGGCTTCTAACCTCAAAGCTGTGAGCCAATTAATTTCTACTGTTTCAACCAACTCATTGTGCGGTATTTGTGATAGCAGCTCTGGCAAACTAAGACAGATCTCAATGAAACTGAAAGGGCAATTTAGTGGAGAAAGCATAGTGTTTTCAGCAAATGGTGTTAGAAAGTTGACTATCTACATGGGGAAAAAAAGATCTTATTTGTGATAGATTGTGATATATTCAAGTCCTAATCATCCCCAGTCCTGTGGGCTCGAGCCCATTTGTAAATAAGATCTTTGAGTATGTTATTAGTTAAGATGAGTCAGTATGGATGTACACTCACTTGTAAATAGGACCTTCAAAGATATTTTTAGTTAAGGTGTGGCCAAACTGAATGAGGATGGGTCTTGATTCAATATAGCTGAAGTCCTTAGAGGACTTTCAGTCACAGTTATCAGAAGCCAGAAAAGGAAAGAGAGATCATCAGGTGACAGAGCCAAGAAATTGAGCCACCACTTGTAAGCTACAGACTCCAGGAAAAAACATGGTCTGCAGATACCCTGATGTAACTCCTGTTGCTTAAGCTAACCAATTCTGTGACATTTGTCACAGCAGCCCTGGCAGACTAAGACATTATCCTATATCATATACAAAAGCTAACTCAAAATTGATCAAAGATCTAAATGTAAAACCTAAAATTTTGAAACTGCTGAAAGAAAATGGGAGAAAATATTTGTTAGGCAATGTTTTCTTAGATAGAATGTAAGAAGCATGGATCAGAAAAAACAAACATTGATAAATTGGACTTCATCAAATTAAAAACCTTTGCTCTTCAAAAGACAACTCACAAAGACTTGAATGGTCCTAGCAGCTTTATTTATAACAGCTCCAAACTGGAAACCACACAAATGTTCATGAGTTGGTGAATAGGTAAATGAATTTTAGTACAATTGCACACTACTCAAGAATAAAAAGGGACAAACTACAGATACACACAATAACATGGATCAATCTCCATGCTAAATGAAAGGAGCCAAACACAAAGAAACTATATACTGCATGTAAGTGGCTTTATGCATATGTGACCTGTGATTTATACAACCTGAGCTCAAAAGGCCCCTGTACTTGATTTAATGCTCTGCTGTTGCTGTCCTGTGATTCTTAACAATGTTTGAACAAGGGTCCCGTATTCCACATTTTCGTTTTGCTCTGGGCTCTGAAAATTATGTAGCCTTTCCTGATTGCATGACTCCCTTGATATGACACTTTAGAAAAGTAAAAATTAAAGTGATAGCAATCAGTGGTTGTTGGGAGCCGGGTTTGGGGGAGAGGATTGACTGCAAAGACACAAGAAGAAACTTTTTGGAGTAGTGGAAATGTTTTACATCATGATTATGGTGTTGATTACATGACTGTGTACATTTATTAGAAATAACTAGATTGTAGACTTAAAATTTGGAAATTGTAGTGTATATAAATGTTTCGGTTTGCTGAAGCTGCCAGAATGCAATATACCAGAAATGGGATGGCTTTTAAAAGGGGGAATTTATTGAGTTGCAGGTTTACAGTTCTTAGGCCAGGAAAATGTCCAAATTGAGGAATCAACAAGAGGCTACCTTTATTCAGGAAGGGCTGATGCTGTCTGGAATACCTCTATCAGCTGGGAAGGCATGTGGCTGGCATCTGCTGGTATGTTGTTTCTGGGTTCTGTTGCTTTCAGGTCTCTGTTTTTCGTGTGTGTGTGGGGTTCCATACTTGGCTTCTCTGGGGCTGGGTTTCATCTCCTGGCTTCCCTTGGCTCTCTCCAGATTCTGCTTTGCTTAACATTTCATGGGAAGTTACATGGCAATGTCTGCTGGGCTCTGCCCATGTCTAGGTATTTACTGTCTGTTGGCACTCCATGCAACTCCAAACATCCATGTCTCTGGCAGCTCTGAAGCAAACTGTTCTCCAAGCATTTGAATCTGAGGTTTCTCCAAAATGTTTTCCCTTTTAATGGACCCTAGTAAACTAATCAAGACCCATCTTGAATGGGGAGAGTCATATCTCCATCTAATAAAAAAGCCATATAACCCACAATTATGTATGTCATATCTCCATGGAAGTAATCTAACCAAAAGGCACACCAACAACTGAGTGTCTCACATCTCCATGGAAACAATCCAGTCAAAGTTCCCTACCCTAAATAACAGGTCTGGCCCCATAAGATTGGATCAAGATTAAAATATGGCTTTTCTGGGGTGTATAATAGTTTCAAACCAGCACAATAAAGTATTCCTCAATAAAACTGCGTGTGTGTATGATATATAAAATAACCTCCAATGGCTTCCCTTCTTATATGGAATAAAACTCCAGACTCACTTCCCCTTTGTTGAGAGATCCAGACTTTCCTAACCTCTGTGACCTCATCTTCTTCACTCAGTTGCCCTGGGCTTCTCCTTATATGGGTTGAGCTTGTTACTAGCTATTTTAGTTTGTAAGCTGCCAGAATGCAATATACCAGAAATGGAATGGCTTTTAAAAAGAGGAATTTACTAAGCTGCAAGTTTACAGTTCTAAGGCCATGAAAATGTCCAAAGTAAGGCATCGACAGAAAGATAACTTAACTCTAAAGAAAGGAATGATGAAGTTTGGAGTTTATCTCTTAGCTGGAATGGCACATGACAATGTCTGCTAGCTTTCTCTACTCATGTCATAAGGCTTCCCTGAGGGTATTTTCTTTCTGCTCCAAAGGTCTCTGGCTATGTGGTCTCTCTTGGTTCTGGTGGCTCTAAAGCTTTTTCCAAAATGGTTCCCTCTTAAAGGGCTCCAGTAAGCAATCAGACCTTGAATGGGTAGAGACACATTTCCATGGAAACCATCTAATCAAAAGTTACCACCACAATTGGGTGGTCTCATCTTCACTGAAACAACCAAAAAGATTCCCCCCAGCAATACAGAATGAGGATTAAAGGACATGGTTTTTCTGGGGTACATAATAGCTTCAAACCAGCACACTGACTTAGGCCTTTGCACTAGCTATTCTATCCACTTGGAATGTTCTTAACCCACTCTTTGTATAGCTGGTTCTTTCTCAGCACTCCAATTGCAATTTCTTCTTCACTGAGGCTCTTTCTGACCATCCAATTGAAAGTGGTTTCACACACTCAATCACATCACCCTACTTTATTTCTTTGTATAGCACCTATTAGTCCCGGCATTTTCTTTTCTTTTTTTTACATGGGCAGGCACCAGGAATCGAACCTGGGTCCTCTGGCATGGCAGGCAAGCATTCTTGCCTGCTGAGCCACCGTGGCACGCCCAGTCCTGGCATTTTCTTTTTTTTTTTATTTTTTTTTATTTTTTTTATTTTTTTTATTTTTTTTTTAAGAGAGAGGGAGGAAGGGAAGGAAAGACAGAGAAGGAAGGAAGGATGGAAGGAAGGAAGGGAGGAAGAAAGGGAAACATCTTTAAACATTTTCTTGTTTTATTATATTTTGTTTGTTTGTTTGTTTTTTACATGGGCTGGGGCCGGGAATCGAACCGGGGTCCTCCGGCATAGCAGGCAAGCACTCTTGCCCGCTGAGCCACCGCGGCCCGCCTGTCCTGGCATTTTCAATCTCCATTTATTTTCTCCTTCCCTAGACTGAAATCTCCCTGAGAGTGGGAACTTAATCTGTCATATTCATCACCATATCTTTGGTGCCTAGAATGGCACCTGACCCCTAGTGTATGCTCAGTGAATATTTACTGAATGAATGAAACACTGGATAAAACACTATTTGATGATATGGAAATAGCTTCTTGATACATTATTAAGCAGAAAAAGAGAGCTAAGAAAAACTTCATAAAGATGATAATGTCATTTATAAAACACATATATATACAAGAAAAAAGATTAAAAATACTGCAGGTGCTGGTCCACTGCTCATCAAACTCAAATCTGCTCTAGAAGGGATGGACTTTGCTGGTGCACACTTCTGCAGAGAACCATGGTGATCTGTAAAATTGTCCCTGTGTTAAATGCAGGATTAGATTCTGAGGGCTGATAGTTTTCCTCATATGTTGTACATGTTTCTTTCTAGTTCTCAGTCTCTTTTCCTGTAAAGCTATACTCTGTATTTCCTTTATTGCTGAGTTCTGCCAATAGCATTAGCTGCAGACTCCCAACTGTCATAAAACTTCCCCTACAAGCCAACTTCCCATCCTACATGGTCCTTGAATCCTGAGCAAAGATCACCCACCAGAGGATATTTTAAGATTCTGCCTGGGAGATGGAAAAGATGTCCTAAATTGGGGTCACTTCAAAATAGAGGTGGTGAGCTGCATGTTTCCTATCCAGGCCAAACTGAGTTTCTTCATACTTCCATAGTTGGAAACTTGCAGAGAGAATTCATCAGACACTCTACCTCCCCCATGCTATATTTGTGCCACCGTTACTGAGACATCAGTTTAATGAGCATTCTAGATCATCACTCACTCTTAATTATTCTGATTAGAATAATTAAAACACCCCAGACAAACTTCCCAGAGCCTAGGCCTTTTCTGTGGAAAGCAATTAATGGAAGATACACCTTAGGCAGTTTTTTTTTAATTTTTTATTAATTAACAGAAAAAAAGGAATTAACCCAACATTTAGAAATCATACCATTCTACATATGCAATCAGTAATTTTTTTTATTAATTAATAGAAAAAAAGAAATTAACCCAACATTTAGAAATCATACCATTCTACATATGCAATCAGTAATTCTTAACATCATCACATAGATGCATGATCATCGTTTCTTAGTACATTTACATCGGTTTAGAAGAACTAGCAACACAACAGAAAAAGATATAGAATGTTAATATAGAGAAAAAAATAAAAGTAATAATAATAGCAAAAAAAAAAGACAAACAAACAACCAGACAGACAAAAACAAAAACAAAAAACAAAACAAAACAAAACAAAAAACAACAACAAAAAAACCTATAGCTCAGATGCAGCTTCATTCAGTGTTTTAACATGATTACTTTACAATTAGGTATTATTGTGTTGTCCATTTTTGAGTTTTTGTATCTAGTCCTGTTGCATAGTCTGTATCCCTTCAGCTCCAATTACCCATTATCTTACCCTGTTTCTAACTCCTGCTGAACTCTGTTACCAATGACATATTCCAAGTTTATTCTCGAATGTCCGTTCACATCAGTGGGACCATACAGTATTTGTCCTTTAGTTTTTGGCTAGACTCACTCAGCATAATGTTCTCTAGGTCCATCCATGTTATTACATGCTTCATAAGTTTATCCTGTCTTAAAGCTGCATAATATTCCATCGTATGTATATACCACAGTTTGTTTAGCCACTCGTCTGTTGATGGACATTTTGCTGTTTCCATCTCTTTGCAATTGTAAATAATGCTGCTATAAACATTGGTGTGCAAATGTCCGTTTGTGTCTTTGCCCTTAAGTCCTTTGAGTAGATACCCAGCAATGGTATTGCTGGGTCGTATGGCAATTCTGTATTCAGCTTTTTGAGGAATCGCCAAACTGCCTTCCACAGTGGTTGCACCATTTGATATTCCCACCAACAGTGGATAAGTGTGCCTCTTTCTCCGCATCCTCTCCAGCACTTGTCATTTTCTGTTTTGTTGATAATGGCCATTCTGGTGGGTGTGAGATGATATCTCATTGTGGTTTTGATTTGCATTTCTCTAATGGCCAGGGACATTGAGCATCTCTTCATGTGCCTTTTGGCCATTTGTATTTCCTCTTCTGATAGGTGTCTGTTCAAGTCTTTTTCCCATTTTGTAATTGGGTTGGCTGTCTTTTTGTTGTTGAGTTGAACAATCTCTTTATAAATTCTGGATACTAGACCTTTATCTGATATGTCATTTCCAAATATTGTCTCCCATTGTGTAGGCTGTCTTTCTACTTTCTTGATGAAGTTCTTTGATGCACAAAAGTGTTTAATTTTGAGGAGCTCTCATTTATTTATTTCCTTCTTCAGTGCTCTTGCTTTAGGTTTAAGGTCCATAAAAGCGCCTCCAATTGTAAGTTTCATAAGATATCTCCCAACATTTTCCTCTAACTGTTTTATGGTCTTAGACCTAATGTTTAGATCTTTGATCCATTTTGAGTTAACTTTTGTAAAGGGTGTGAGATATAGGTCTTCTTTCATTCTTTTGCATATGGATATCCAGTTCTCTAGGCACCATTTATTGAAGAGACTGTTCTGTCCCAGGTGAGTTGGCTTGACTGCCTTATCAAAGATCAAATGTCCATAGATGAGAGGGTCTATATCTGAGCACTCTATTCGATTCTATTGGTTGATATATCTATCTTTATGCCAATACCAAGCTGTTTTGACCACTGTGGCTTCATAATATGCCTTAAAGTCCGGCAGCGTGAGACCTCCAGCTTCGTTTTTTTTCCTCAAGATACTTTTAGCAATTCGGGGCACCCTGCCCTTCCGGATAAATTTGCTTATTGGTTTTTCTATTTCTGAAAAATAAGTTGTTGGGATTTTGATTGGTATTGCATTGAATCTGTAGATCAATTTAGGTAGGATTGACATCTTAACTATATTTAGTCTTCCAATCCATGAACACGGTATGCCCTTCCATCTATTTAGGTCTTCTGTGATTTCTTTTAACAGTTTTTTGTAGTTTTCTTTATATAGGGTTTTTGTCTCTTTAGTTAAATTTATTCCTAGGTATTTTATTCTTTTAGTTGCGATTGTAAATGGGATTCGTTTCTTGATTTCCCCCTCAGCTTGTTCATTACTAGTGTATAGAAATGCTACAGAGTTTTGAATGTTGATCTTGTAACCTGCTACTTTGCTGTACTCATTTATTAGCTCTAGTAGTTTTGTTGTGGATTTTTCCGGGTTTTCAACGTATAGTATCATATTGTTTGCAAACAGTGATAGTTTTACTTCTTCCTTTCCAATTTTGATGCCTTGTATTTCTTTTTCTACCTTAGGCAGTTTTAAATCAATTTTTATGATGGCATCCATATACTCTCTAGACCTAGCTTTACCTTTATTCCAGACCTGGGCTGAAATACTCTCATTTCATGGCACCTTATTTCTCCATATGATCCCTTTCCCCCAAGTAGTTGGCCTGCACTTGGACGATGTACAGTTTGCGGAAGAGGTTGGATAGGTGCCAAGATGATGTTAATTACCATATTATAATAATAAAATAATAGCTAACTCTGAGCGTTTTGGAACAGGCACTGTTCCAAACATTTCTCATGGATTATCATTTAATCCTCTCAGAAACACTGTTATGTGGCTATTAACTAATAGTACAAAGCATAGACCTCCTACTACTGAGTATGAGGGAGACACTGATTATTCAGCTTTCCTTCCAACAAATATGCCTTGTCTTCCCATAAAAACAACAGTACAACAACAACAATGAAAGATTGGATCTTTCATCTTTGTGAAATTCGCCAGCCCTGTGATGTTCTCACTATAAGAATTATCTTCCATGGTTATTTATTCCATCTTCCACCACTCCCTTCTTCACCTGACCAGCTAACATCCTGCCACTTTACCCACACTCTCATATCTGGCTGTAACCAATCTGGAAAACTGAATACAGAGTGGAAAAGCATCACATTGCTTTTGACAATAAGGTCAGTTCAAATATTCAGTGTATTTGGAAGAGCATCTGGAAGTTGGAAGAGAAGTTATGTAAATATGCATTTACCTCAATACAATATCTGGAATAAACAAACTCATAGACATAGCAAGTAGATTTGAGACTACTACAAGGTAAGAGGTATAAGGAATGGGGAGTTATTGTTTAGTAGGTACAGAGTTTTGGTTTGGAGGCATGAAAAAGTTAAGTAATAGAAAGTGATGATGGTGGCACAACATTGTGTAATTAACTGAAATGAAATCACTGAAGTGTACAATAAAAAATGGATAAAATGGCCCAGAATAAGAAAGAGGGCCTCTAATCTTGCATAGCTTAATGTAATGCCTGGATACATCCTTGAACATATTAAACAGATAATCGAAAAGTATTGTCAAAGTCCGCTGAGGGATGGGAGAAAAAATATGGAACTATTAAACTTTACCACCAGGAAATCCCCTGATACCATGATATTATGTAGGTAGTGGAGACACTTAGTCTACCTATAGGTATGCCAAAGAGTTACTTCTGGAGGACCTCTTTTGTTGCTCAGATGTGACCTAACTCTCACTAAACTCAACTCTGCAAGTGAAATCATTGCCCTCCCTCCTACGTGGGACATGACATCCAGGGGTGAAAGTCTCCCTGGTGGCATGGGATATGACTCCCAGGATGAGTCTGGCCCTGGCCCATGGGATCAATTCCATCCTGACTAAACAGGGGAAAAGAAGTGTAACTAATAAAGCATCAGTGGCAGAGAGAGTTCAAATAAAGTCAAGAGGCTACACTGGAGGTTGCTTTTATGCAAGTTTCAGTTAGACATTGCTACCTATGATAACGTGCCAACCCCCAACCAAAACCATTCCAGCTAATCCTAAAGAACACCTAGGGCAATATATAAGGTTCTACAAAGTTTCCATGCACTAGAGTACCTTTCCAGAGACGTACAATCCCCATATGGGTCTCTGGACCAGATAAGTCCTGAAACCTAGAGGGCTCAGCCTCTCCAGGACATCAGTTAGTTCCATCTTCCTACCCTATATTATTGACAGCCTCTTCAAACATGAAATGACCATAGCCCAACACTTTAAGAAAATAAGAATCATTGGGTCTACAGAAATCCTTTTGTTTACTTTAGTGACTTTCAGGCTGTCTTCCCCAGAATGCTGAGTTTTTTTTTTTTTTAATATATAATTTTTTTTATTAATTAATGGAAAAAAAAGAAATTAACCCAACATTTAGGAATCATACCATTCTACATATGCAATCAGTAATTCTTAACATCATCACATAGATGCATGATCATCATTTCTTAGTACATTTGCATCGGTTTAGAAGAACTAGCAACACAACCGAAAAAGATATAGAATGTTAATACAGAGAAAAAAATAAAAGTAATAATAGTAAAAACAAAACAAAACAAAACAAAAACCTATAGCTCGGATGCAGCTTCATTCAGTGTTTTAACATGATTACTTTACAATTAGGTATTATTGTGCTGTCCATTTTTGAGTTTTTGTATCTAGTCCTGTTGAATGCTGAGTTTTTGGAAGTATCTCAGAGGGTCTATTTTGGGGAATGCGGGAAGGAATGGATGGCTTTTCCATTCCCAGTTCAATTGGGGCAGCTCCACATCTTTTTATAAATTGGAACACAGGATAAGATCTCACTCACAAACAGGATTCTTTAGCTTTAAAATGTTTGAAAATCTTTTTGCAAGGTAATAACCTGGGCTAAAAATTGAGATAAAACACCCTTTCTTCTACCATTTCCTCCTATGTCTGAATTAGCCCATTAGTTATTACAGGCAAGGTATGTGTCTATAGTCTAAACTTTAGACGTTTCCAGGCTTTTATGGACTAGTTTGTGAAACTAATCACAGTTACAATATGGTTCCAAAGGAAAATTCTTTATGAATTTATAGAAGTAGCAGAGTAGTTACGAGTGTGGATTCTGGAGGCAGATTAAATGGATTAGAATTCCAGTCTGTCAGAATTTCTAGCTGTGTGACTTTGGGTAAATTTCTTAAACCTCTCTATGCTTCAGTATTCTCCTCTGTTAGAAGTAAACAAAAATTCTACTTACATTATAAGGCTTTGAGATCATTAAATGAGATTATTGTGTACTGTGCCTCGCAGAGTGGCTGGCATATGGTAAGCACTCAATCAATCGTGGTTATTTTTACTGTTCAAATGCTGCCCATGACTGCACACTAGCAGATCAGGCCCTACTGTTTGCTTTTGAGAAATGATCTAGAGTATTTAATTTATGAGGACTTGACATAAAGTGGGTGCTTAGTAAAAGCTGACTGAAGATTTAGCTGGGGATTTCTTCCTTATCCTTATACGGCACATAAATCCATTGTGGGATTCATATATGTTAAATCACCTGCCATTTTAATAATTTTTGACTCCTTTAATTTAAAAAAGATGGACATCAAAATATTTCATTAACAGGAAGTTTGAAAGTTTACCTTAAAATTAAATTAAATGTATTCTGGATATTGTGGGACATAAAAATGATATATATTTTTGAAAGTGAGAAATTCTCAAAGTAGTACATCTGAATAGAAATATTAAAATTTATTTTAAGATTATTTAACAAGGTGTAGACATAATATGTAGATTGTTATATTGCTATAGTGTTTTTGACTCATGACAATAAAAAATAGACTCAGGAGAGAGATATATTAGATAGATTTAAGAGGCTTACACACACACTCCTGCCTTCCACATGTCAGAATATGGTGCTTGAATACCCTACTCCTGTAAGGCAGGACTGTATAACACAGTGAACCCTATTATAGACAATGAAATACAGTTAATAGTACAAGTATAAAAATGTTCTTTCATGTATTATAATAAATGCATAACATTAATACAATTTGTTAATAATAGCGTGGTATATGGGGGGGAATACACCTAATATGAACTATGGACTATTGTTAATGGTACAATTTTAATATTTGTTCTTCAATTGTAATAAAGGTACCACACTAATGCAAACTGTCAACAATAGAGGGTATATGGAAACAGAATTTTTACATGTTTTTGTAAAGCTAAAACTTCTCTAATAAAAAATAACATTTGAAAAAAAACAACTTTAGAAATTTTAAGGACAATAAAAACCAAACATTTGGAGGTTGCTCTTACGCAAGCTTCAGTGAGACCTTGCTACCTTACCTGTCATAACCTGCCAGCCCCCAACCAGGACCATCCCAGCCAATCCTAAAGAACACCTAGGACAATACATAAGATTCCACAAGGGTTCCAGGCACTAGAGTAACTTGCCAGAAACCTACAACCTCCAGATGAGTCCCTGTCCAGATAAGTCCTGAAACCTGGGATTCGTTTCTTGATTTCCCCCTCCGCTTGTTCATTGCTAGTGTATAGAAATGCTACAGATTTTTGAATGTTGATCTTGTAACCTGCTACTTTGCTGTACTCATTTATTAGCTCTAGTAGTTTTGTTGTGGATTTTTCCGGGTTTTCGACGTATAGTATCATATCATCTGCAAACAGTGATAGTTTTACTTCTTCCTTTCCAATTTTGATGCCTTGTATTTCTTTTTCTTGTCTAATTGCTCTGGCTAGAACCTCCAACACAATGTTGAATAATAGTGGTGATAGTGGACATCCTTGTCTTGTTCCTGATCTTAGGGGGAAAGTTTTCAATTTTTCCCCATTGAGGATGATATTAGCTGTGGGTTTTTCATATATTCCCTCTATCATTTTAAGGAAGTTCCCTTGTATTCCTATCTTTTGAAGTGTTTTCAACAGGAAAGGATGTTGAATCTTGTCAAATGCCTTCTCTGCATCAATTGAGATGATCATGTGATTTCTCTGCTTTGATTTGTTGATATGGTGTATTACATTAATTGATTTTCTTATGTTGAACCATCCTTGCATACCTGGGATGAATCCTACTTGGTCATGATGTATAATTCTTTTAATGTGTTGTTGGATACGATTTGCTAGAATTTTATTGAGGATTTTTGCATCTATATTCATTAGAGAGATTGGCCTGTAGTTTTCTTTTTTTGTAATATCTTTGCCTGGTTTTGGTATGAGGGTGATGTTGGCTTCATAGAATGAATTAGGTAGTTTTCCCTCCGCTTCGATTTTTTTGAAGAGTTTGAGGAGAGTTGGTACTAATTCTTTCTGGAATGTTTGATAGAATTCACATGTGAAGCCGTCTGGTGCTGGACTTTTCTTTTTAGGAAGCTTTTGAATGACTAATTCAATTTCTTTACTTGTGATTGGTTTGTTGAGGTCATCTATGTCTTCTTGAGTCAAAGTTGGTTGTTCATGTCTTTCCAGGAACCCGTCCATTTCCTCTAAATTGTTGTATTTTTTAGCGTAAAGTTGTTCATTGTATCCTGTTATTACCTCCTTTATTTCTGTGAGGTCAGTAGTTATGTCTCCTCTCCCATTTCTGATCTTATTTATTTGCATCCTCTCTCTTCTTCTTTTTGTCAATCTTGCTAAGGGCCCATCAATCTTATTGATTTTCTCATAGAACCAACTTCTGGTCTTATTGATTTTCTCTATTGTTTTCATGTTTTCAATTTCATTTATTTCTGCTCTAATCTTTGTTATTTCTTTCCTTTTGCTTGCTTTGGGATCAGTTTGCTGTTCTTTCTCCAGTTCTTCCAAGTGGACAGTTAATTCCTGCATTTTTGCCTTTTCTTCTTTTCTGATATAGGCATTTAGGGCAATAAATTTCCCTCTTAGCACTGCCTTTGCTGCGTCCCATAAGTTTTGATATGTTGTGTTTTCATTTTCATTTGCCTCGAGGTATTTGCTAATTTCTCTAGCAATTTCTTCTTTGACCCACTCGTTGTTTAGGAGTGTGTTGTTGAGCCTCCACGTATTGTGAATTTTCTGGCACTCTGCCTATTATTGATTTCCAACTTCATTCCTTTATGGTCTGAGAACGTGTTGTGTATGACTTCAATCTTTTAAAATTTTTTAAGACTTGCTTTGTGACCCAGCATATGGTGTATCTTTGAGAATGATCCATGAGCACTTGAAAAAAAGGTGTATCCTGCTGTTGTGGGATGTAATGTCCTATAAATGCCTGTTAAGTCTAGCTCATTTATAGTAATATTCAGATTCTCTATTTCTTTATTGATCCTCTGTCTAGATGTTCTGTCCATTGATGAGAGTGGTGAATTGAAGTCTCCAACTATTATGGTATATGTGTCTATTTCCCTTTTCAGTGTTTGCAGTGTATTCCTCACGTATTTTGGGGCATTCTGGTTCAGTGCATAAATATTTATGATTGTTATGTCTTCTTGTTTAATTGTTCCTTTTATTAGTATATAGTGTCCTTCTTTGTCTCTTTTAACTGTTTTACATTTGAAGTCTAATTTGTTGGATATTAGTATAGCCACTCCTGCTCTTTTCTGGTTGTTATTTGCATGAAATATCTTTTCCCAACCTTTCACTTTCAACCTATGTTTATCTTTGGGTCTAAGATGTGTTTCCTGTAGACAGCATATAGAAGGATCCTGTTTTTTAATCCATTCTGCCAGTCTATGTCTTTTGATTGGGGAATTCAGTCTATTTACATCTAGAGTTATTACTGTTTGGATAATATTTTCCTCTAACATTTTGCCTTTTGTATTATGTATATCATATCTGACTTTCCTTCTTTCTACACTCTTCTCCATACCTCTCTCTTCTGTCTTTTTGTATCTGACTCTAGTGCTCCCTTTAGTATTTCTTGCAGAGCTGGTGTCTTGATCACAAATTCTCTCAGTGATTTTTTGTCTGAGAATGTTTTAATTTCTCCCTCATTTTTGAAGGACAATTTTGCTGGATATAGGAGTCTTGGTTGGCAGTTTTTCTCTTTTAGTATTTTAAATATATCATCCCACTGTCTTCTAGCTTCCATGGTTTCTGCTGAGAAATCTACACATAGTCTTATTGGGTTTCCCTTGTATGTGATGGATTGCTTCTCTCTCGCTGCTTTCAAAATCCTCTCTTTCTCTTTGACCTCTGACATTCTAACTAGTAAGTGTCTTGGAGAATGCCTATTTGGGTCTAATCTCTTTGGGGTGCGCTGCACTTCTTGGATCTGTAATTTTAGGTCTTTCATAAGAGTTGGGAAATTTTCAGTGATAATTTCTTCCATTAGTTTTTCTCCTCCTTTTCCCTTCTCTTCTCCTTCTGGGACACCCACAACACGTATATTTGTGCGCTTCATATTGTCCTTGAGTTCCCTGATACCCTGTTCAAATTTTTCCTTTCTTTTCTGGATAGTTTCTGTTTCTTTTTGGAATTCAGATGTTCCATCCTCCAAATCACTAATTCTATCTTCTGTCTCTTTAAATCTATCATTGTAGGTATCCATCGTTTTTTCCATCTTTTCTACTTTATCCTTCACTTCCATAAGCTCTGTGATTTGTTTTTTCAGTTTTTCTATTTCTTCTTTTTGTTCAGCCCATGTCTTCTTCATGTCCTCCCTCAATTTATCGATTTCGGTTTTGAAGAGGTTTTCCATTTCTGTTCGTATATTCAGCATTAGTTGTTTCAGCTCCTGCATCTTATTTGAACTATTGGTTTGTTCCTTTGACTGGGCCATATTTTCAATTTTCTGAGCATGATCCGTTATCTTCTGCTGGCGTCTGGGCATTTAGTCAGATTTCCCTTGGTGTTGGACCCTACAGGTTGAAAGATTTTTCTGTGAGATCTCTGGGTTCTGTTTTTCTTATCCTGCCCAGTAGGTGGCGCTCGTGGCACATGTTTGTCTACGGGTTCCACCAGTAAAAGTTGCTGTGGGTTCTTTAACTTTGGAAAACTCTCACCGTGGGGGAGGTTCTGCAGCCAAAGCGGCTTGGAAGAGTGCCAGCCGGCCCGGGGGTCTGAACGCGGGGAGGGTCGCCGGCCACCGCAGCCCGGGAGAGCGCCCGACCGAATTTCCTAGTTGACCCGGGGCGCCAAGTGTGGCGGGAGGGTGCCAGCTGCCGCAGCCCGGGAGAGTGCACTGTTCCCAGCCGGACCGGGGAGTCACGTGTTTGGAAGGGACCCCCCCGGTCACCGTTCTCCACGGTCTGGGGATCTCCGACCCAACTCTCTCAGTTGGTCCGGGGGCCCTCACGTGGTGGGGGTGCCAGCCGCCGTGGCCTGAGGGGACCACCTGCCCAATTATACCAGCTGACCTGGGAAGGAGAAAGGGAGGGACTCCGGCTGCTTGCCGTCCCGCCCGGGAAAGCCCGCGCCCCTCGGCGATCATGACGGAGCTGGTTCTCCCAGGCAGTCAGCCGTTCCAGGATGGGGTACGCTGTCCCTTTGATCTCTGTCGTGGCTCCAGGAGCTGCTCTGCATCATCTCCACTCCCCCAGTAGCTGTTCTGGAGGAGGAAAGGTGAGGGTGGCAAGGCTGTCGAGGATGGTGGCGGAGGAGCTGGTGAAGGCGGAAGAGGGCACGGTGGTGGTTGGAGAGCTGCCGGAGCAGGAGGAGAAAGGGAAGGATAAGATGGCAGATGGAGCGCTGCCGGAGCACAAGGGGGAAGAGGGAGAGGAGGGCGGGCTGGCTGGTGGGGCATGAGCGCCGCGCTGGGCCGGCGGACAAAGAGGGAGAGGAGGGCAGGCTGGCTGGCGGGGCGTGAGCGCCGCGCCGGGCCGGCGGATAAAGAGGGCACAAGTATTTTTTTAATTATTATTAATTTTTTAATTTCTTTAAAAAATATTGCAACAAATAAACACAAACGTTCTTAACTTATGATCATTCCATTCTATATACATAATCAGCAATTCACAATATCAGCACATAGTTGCATATTCATCATCATGATCATTTCTTAGAACATTTGCATCAATTCAGAAAAAGAAATAAAAAGACAACAGAAAGAAATTCATACCTGCCATACCCCTTACTCCTGCCTTTCATTGATCAGTAGCATTTCAATCTAAATTTATTTTAACATTTGTTCCCTCTATTATTTATTTTTATTCCATATGTTTTACTCATCTGTTGATAAGGTAGATAAAAGGAGCACCAGACACAAGGTTTTCACAATCTCACAGTCACATTGTAAAACCTGCACCATTATACAATCATCCTCAAGAAACATGGCTACTGGAACACAGATCTACATTTTCAGGCAGTTCCCTCCAGCCTCTCCATTACATCTTTATAAGGTGATATCTATTTAATGTGTAAGAATAACCTCCAGGATAACCTCTCGACTCCATCTGGAATCTCTCAGCCATTGACACTTTATTTTGTCTCATTTCACTCTTCCCTCTTTTGGTTGAGAAGGTTTTCTCAATCCCTTGATGCTGAATCTCAGCTCATTCTAGGATTTCTGTCCCATGTTGCCAGGAAGGTCCAAACCCCTGGGAGTCATGTCCCACGTAAACAGGGAGAGGGCTGTGAGTTTACTTGTTGTGTTGGCTGGAGAGAGAGACCACATCTGAGCAACAAAAGAGGTTCTCTTGGGGGTGACTCTTAGGCCTAATTTTAAATAGTCTTGACCTATCCTTTGTGGGGTTAAGTTTCATACAAACAAACCCCAAGACTGGGGGCTCAGCCTATAGCTTTGGTTGTTCCCACTGCTTGTGAGAATATTAAGAATTCAACTTGGGGAAGTTGAATTTTCCCCCTTTCTCACTATTACCCCAAGGAGTCTTTGCAGATAGTTTTTTATTGACTGTTCAAATCACTCTGGGAATTATTGGGGCATCACTGTGGACAAACCAACAAAATCTCATGCCCTACTCAAGGTTCCATGTACTTATGGTGTTAAGTTGTCTACATAAGTTATATTTGGAAATGCACTAGTCAAAATATAAATTTTGTAGCAAATAAACATTTTTTGCTTTAGCCTCACACATAAATTAAGATTTTAAAATATTAATACCATCTATTCTCAACATCCTGCAGTTAATTATGTTCCTTTGTTCTTCCTCATCTTTGCAATGTTTAGTTCTGTCCAGCCTGAAAAGAAACCTCTGTTTTTGGTTTTTTTTTTTAATTTTTCCATCAGCCATGTCCCCTCTGCACCAGTGCAAAAACCAGCAACCTCAGCTTTTACTTGAGGTTTTGCTGAGCGGGGGGTCTATTTTTTTTAGTCAGAATTTGTTAATTAATTCCACAACTGGAGCTTGGTTGAGCTCAGCCCTTTGCTGTGAGTAGAGTCTCTTTCCTTTCCCCTCTGGGAATCAGCTTGTGGTGGTGGTGGGGGCACCGGCTCCGCAGCTTGGGGGACTCAGGGTTCTGGGTGGGATTGCAGCTGGTCCAGCTAGTCCAGATTGGTTTACACTGTGTATCTGGTTACTGATATGACCCCAGCAGTTATTCTGTACTGTTCCTGACTATTTACTAGCTGCTCTGGAGGATGAGCTAAACTCCACATCTCACTAAGCCACCATCTTTTCCTTCTCTTACCCATTTTTTATCGCAGGTGTTAAGTAGTACTCTTGTAGGGTACCAGTCTATTTTGCAAATAAGGCAATCATCTTTACAGTTCCAGCTGGTCAAACTTCCTTGGCTGCCTCTGTAACCTTGCTAGTTGTTATAGTAACTGTGGCCTCCTGGCTTCTGAAGTACTGCCACCTGACCTTTGTCACTTTGGGCACACATGACACCCATCACCATAAACCAGTCCAATTCTGTAATCTACTCTCATATCTTCAGTTTCATCTACAGAAGGAGCCACTTGAGTTCTTAGTGATACTGGTGCCCATCTTACCACCCGCCCTGTTAAGAGTATGCACTTACCCCATGTGAGAAGATGCTGCAAAGAACTCTCCACCATGAGGCAATAGGTGTCTCCTCAGAGTTGCTCTCACCTCTTTTCCTGGCTGATGGGCAGATAACCAGTGCATTTCAAGCACAGTACAGCTGGGAAAATGTTGGGCTCAAAGGATCTGCAAGAAGTATCTGCATGGTGAGAAGGTTACCAAAAATCACTAACAGCTTCAGGGGTCACTCTCCTCTGCAGGTCAGGGCTGATGGTAGAGGCCCCAACACATAGCGGGGAGTTAGTTCAACCAAAATCATTGATGTCATCCACTTAGATGTCCCCACCTCATTTTTCAGGGTCCTGACTCTGCATATTAGACTTGCTTTACTGGAGCATTTAAATCCCCCTGCAGCTCCCCACTCTAATTATTACATCCTGTATTTGCCCCTCAGTGTGTGCTTTCTTTGGCTGTAATACCACCACAAGTATTTATTAGCTGTCACACTTAGCCTTTGTTTAACTGCCCTCAGGTTCTTATTATCCCTCCTGAGTGCTTCAATTCACTTTAGTAATAACCAGACAGTGTCCTTGCAGGCCTTGTTCTCCCCATATCTTTCAAATCAATTATTGTATGGACAAACCTGTTTTTTCTTCACTGGGAATGTTGTTCTAGCTTGCAAGTGGCCAGAATGTGATATACCCCAAATGTATGAATGACTTTTTAAAAAGGGGAATTTATTAAGCTGCAAGAGTACAGTTCTAAGGCCATGGAAATGTCCAAATTAAGGCACCAACAAGTGGTTACCTTCACTCTAGAAAGATTGATGAAGTTCAGGGTTTCTCTTTTAGCTGGAAGGCACATGGTGAAGTCTGCTAGCTTTCTCTCCAAGCTTCTTATTTCATAAAGCTCTCTGAGGGGCATTTTCCTTCTTCATCTCCAAAGGTCTCTGGCTACATGGGCTTTTCCAAGATGGATCCCTCTTAAAGGGCTCCAGTAAGCAACTCCACCTTGACTGGGTGGAGACAAAACTCCATGGAAGCCATCTAATCAAAAGTTACCACCTACAATTGGGTGGGTCACATCTCCATGGGAATAATCAAAAGCTCCCACCCAGCAATATTGAAAGAGGATTAAAGGACATGGCTTTTCTGGGGCCCACAACAGATTCAAACTGGCACAGACATTTTCTGAGCCCCCATCTCTGATTTAGCAGTTGAGTAACTATTGTGCCAGGAACAATATTTGACCAACACTGTACTCAAGATAAGGTTCTCCTTGCCAACCAGTGAGAGCTCTAGTCCCCAAACCCTGTTTTATGACCTGCTTTCTTGGACCATTTCTGGTATCAACTATGTCAGTTCAGTTCCTCTGAGAAGCAGATATCAAGATGGAATTGGAGGTATAAGAGATTTGTCAGGGGAAATAATCTGTGGAAGATAAAGCAGAGAGGGAGCAGGATTTGGCTAGTAAAGTCTTGAGGTTGTGATGTGAGTGACACCTGTGAAAGGAAAGCAGGAAGGAAGAAGTGTGAGAAAGTCTCACTTGGGCTAGTAGGGCACTCCTGAGCAAAGACTGTTACCCATTAGGCAAGAAATGTCCATTGCTACAACACCCACTTTACTCAGTCACTTGGGACAGTCTGGGGAGCATGTGGCATTGGTGTAAACACTGTGATGGAGGCTGAAGGTACAGCAGCTGGAGGTTGTTGGATGATATCTTTGTTGGGGTAGTTTACCTAGACTCTGCGGCTACCGCATCTATACTTTCCAGTTGATACACAATGCCTGCTTTGTCATAAATCAGGATTCCTTATTTGCCGTGGTTTATTTTTGGATTCTCTATTCTGTTCCATTGATCTTTATGTGCCAACACTACATACATTCTTAATTACAAGAGCTTTTATTGTCTTGTTATTTGATATTTATTGTTTTTCATTCTCAGGGGTATTTGGACTATTTTTGTTCCTCTCCTCTTCCATTTACATTTTCTGACTTTCTTGTCAAGTTTCATAAACAGTCCTTCATTGTTTTGAATGGGATTGCATCCAATACTTAGTTTAATGGGAAGAAATGACATCTTTATGGCCAGTTTTCAAATCCAAGGATGTGGTATAGACTTCCATTTATTTAAGTCTTTTTTTAAAAGTGAGGAGGCATTATCTTAAAGAAAAAGAAAGGAGATTGTGTTAGTTAGATTCAGTTGTCAACTTGGCCAAGTGAGCATACCTAATCTTGTTGCTGCGGACATAAGCCAAGGGTACATGAAGCTCATCTGTTGCCAATTACATCTGCAGTCAGCTAGGAGGCGTGTCTGCTGCAATGAGTGACGTTTGACTTAATTGGCTGGTGTTTAAATGAGAGAATGCAATGTAGCGCAGCCTAGCAGCTCGGCATTCCTCATCTCAGCACTAGCAGCTCAGCCCAGGCCTTTGGAGATGCAGAAAGAAGTCACCCCGGGGGAAGTTGTTGGAACCCAGGGGCCTGGAGAGAAGACCAGCAGAGACCATCTTGTGCCTTCCACATAAGAAAGAACCTCAGTGGAAAGTTAGCTGCCTTTCCTCTGAAGAACCAACAAAATAAATCCCCTTTTATTAAAAGCCAATCCGTCTCTGGTGTGTTGCATGCTGGCAGCTAGCAAACTAGAACAGAGATGGTCAACATACATATCAATAAGTATATTGGTCTGATAAGACCTAGAATCTTCATCATCTAGGTCTATTACTCAGATGGTTAAAAACCTTTTATAGCTTCTAAGAGCAAACAAATAATCCAATAAAACATTGTCATTTTAACAGAATGAAAACCAAATTCCTGTTTTACATGAAGGTACATCTGATAAAACTATTAAAAATCTTATAAAACTATAAAATCTTAGCCTACCTTAACCACAACCAATAAAATTCACTTCCTCAAGACTTCTGCAACTTTCTACATCCATTCATTTTGTCTTACACACTCCTGTTTCTCATTCTGCAACAATCAGTTATTTTACTTTAGGGAATATTTAAGTATTTTTTAAATGTCTTTATATAATATGTGTATTTTCTCCTAGAAAGGCTTGGATATCTTTTAAAAGATTTATCATTGGACTTTTAACTTTTGTCATTATTGCAAATGGCATCTTTTCTTTTAAAAAGTTAGTTGTTTGTTTTTTTGCTGGTATGTGGTCATGCTTTCCAAAATTTTTCCTACCTTGAGGGAAACAGTCTTTATACCTCATAGCAACAAGATACTGAATAAGACCTTACTTCAGGAAATGGTGTGACAGTGTGTAAGGAGTCTCTTTGGCTGAGGGCAATGCCTGGGGAGTGACTCTGATGAGAGCTGTTGGCTGCCGACATTCCTAAGGGTCCTCAGTCCTGAAAGGAGGATCTGAACAGTTTTACCACAGTGCCCTTCAACAGGGTAAAGAAGCTCTGTTTTATTCTTAGTTTTGTTTGGGGCTCCTGATTTGGTAAAAGAATGGGAAATACTCAGCTCTATGGTGTGGGGGATTAATCTAGAGTTTAACAGCTTCTTAAATAGACTTTCAACTAATCTTATTTCAGCCTCACCTTTGCCCCCAAATTTCAGGACTGCCTGTTGTCTCTCAGACCTGAGTTTTTCTATGGATCTTCAAGACAGACTGGCTTGCTTTTAGGTTTCCCCCATTGCCAGCATGGTTTCAGCTTTCGTTGGTCGCCTAAGTCAGTAACCAATCGACTACGTGCTTTCTAACCTCTGCTATTTTCTATGCAATTCTCTTTGTTCCTGTACTTGGGGTTTTGGGAAGGAGCAGAGGTAAAAGTGCTTGTTTAACTGCTCTTATTACTTGGAAGTTCTGTCAGTTCTTTTTCATTTGGAGATTTATGAAGCAATGGAGAAGCAAGCTGACTTTGACATATGCTATTTCTGCGACCTGAAATTGTCCTTCTGTCTTCTATCTTCAGTCATTTAACCCATTTGTCAGGTCTCAGTTTTGCAGTCAGATTCTCCAGAAAACTTACCCTATAGCCCAAGTCTATGTTAGATGCTTTTTATATGTGACCCCATTATAATATGTGTTTATTTCTATTATAATATTTACCACACTTGGCTGTAATTACTTGTTTGCTGGAGAGTAAGATCTTATAGATTACAAATTTCTTGACAATAGGACCATATTTGAACTTTACTGGAGTGCCAATCTCAAGTACAGAGCAGATTTAGAAGGCAAAAATTCATTGTTTTGAATGAACGCATCAATAAATCCAAAGCTTTGAATTGATTTCCAATAAATGCAGTAACTTATAAAAATCGTACTTTTCTGTAGACAAGTTGTTCTTTTTCTTTTCTTTCTTTGCCTAACTGTAGAAACCAAAAAGGCAAAACACTAGTTTTATTCCCATGGATATTAGATTCACAGATGTTAAAGTCATTTAAAAGGTACTTGGATTTCATCTCTAATATCAGGAGTTTGAAGTAGATGATGTACAAAGTTCTTTCTTTAAGATTCCTTGAAAGTGTATCTGTAAAATTAAATAAATAAATACATCCAAGCATTATAAATATCTTTAGAAAAAGGTATTATGAAATACAATTACTATATGACCAATAAAATATGAGAATAAAATATTAAAAATTGGAAAAACAATTTTGAAGTAAAAATCTTTTAGATGTTTCAGAATATTATTTGGCTATAATCCAATTTTTAGGAAGTGTAAGCAATAATGATCATTAAGGCAACACTTAATAGTATATTTTATTTACTTTACCATTCTGTCATGCAAAACTCTAGTAGTGTGTTACTATCTTTTTCTCTCCCCCCCTCAGACTGATGTAACTTTTCCAAAGAAAGTTCTTGGAGAATTTATTTTCACTGATACTCATATACAGGAGGAGGTAAAACAAGTTCATGCTTGTTTATTTCCTGATGTTTGAATACGGGAAAGCTTTTTCAGGAATATTTGTGTAGAAGGAATGCCGCAGAAGATGCTTTTGTGACAACCAAAGTCATTACCCAATATGGAAAATTGGAAAAGTCATTACCAATTTGTGGGACCTAAATTTCAAGTTCAGAGGAAATCTGGAGAGGCAAACTTTAAGGGGCATTCTTTCTCCTCTCATGTGTACATTTTGAATCAATGGGGACAATCTTATTTGTTCATATGTATATATGCATATATATTATCTTCTCTAATTAAAAAGTAATATATGCTCAACATAGTGTGAAAAATATGGAAAAATTCATTAACAAAAATTTAAAATCACCCAAAATTCTACCACCAAGAAACTACCACTGCTCATATTCCATTGCATTTAATTTTCTGGCTTTTCTTTCTCCCTGTTTATTTCTTTCCATAGTGGAGACACTGTAAGTATAGCTCCATGCCCTTCTTTTTTCACTTAACACTGAATCATTGCTATTTCTTTCATTAAATATTCTTCAAAAATAAAATTTTAATTACATTATATACATCATATGGATGTACTGATAGTTTAATAATTTTCTTATTATTTATCAGTGTTTTATTAATTTTCTACTATAAACAATAAGCTTTATTGTATCTTTCTTTCAAGTCTTATTATTCTTGAGGAAATGCAGTCTTTAACTCTGAAAAATTAAACAGAGGTTTGTAGTAGAAACTTGTTTAAGATAATGCATGTGAAATGTAAATTACAAAATATATTTGTTAGGTATAACAAATAGTGTCGGTGCTAGTGTATAGGGGATTTTATTTGTATTATTTGTGTTATTAGGCTAACTTGACTTGCTACTTGAGAAAAAGTTAGATCATATCTACTTTTTTTTCTTTTTGCTTGGTCAGGCACTGGGAATCAAACCCAGGTCTCTGGCATGGCAGGTGAGAAGTCTGCCTGCTGAGCCACCGTGGCCTGCCCCATACCTACTTTTAAAGTGAATCAAATTCATGACAGTGTATATAACATATTTACAACAATACATTAAAATAAAACAAGAGTTGTCAGAGACCACTGATTTTCAAACTGGGTGGCAAGCTATTAGTGTATGCTATCTTATTGGGCTATAGAAAAATATGAGAGTTTATGTATCCTTTAGGTAAGTTAAGTATTGTTATTAAAATGTATGAAAGCTACTGGCATTCACTGCAATAGGTAGAAAAGGCCATTGTTATATAACCACTAGAGGGCAGTATATACATTAATCGTTTTTAAAAAATCTTCACAAGTTGAAAAAAATAATCTCCACTAGTTGACCTAGTTTTACAACTGATGATGTTAAAATTACACTTAACCTTGTTGGAACATTAATTTGATACATGTTATTTATGTGTTATACACTTATTTAGGGATTATATTAAGACATGGTCTATAATGTAGTAAGAAGACAACATGATAATACAAGGTGGTCCTTAACCATATTGTTTTGGCTTCTACTTTTCCAGCTTCATATTCAGCCACTTCTCAACATACATTCTGAGCCACGGTCATGCTGAGCAATTTGTGCTTGCCTTGCACATGCCATTCTCTTTTCCTAGAATATTACTTGTGCCCCTCTCTGCCTGATGAACTCCAATTTACACATCAAGCGCCAATATCCTGACTTTTCTAAGCAGAGTTAGGGGCAAGTATGTGCTTTCTTCACTCTACTACTTTGGGACCTAGTTTAGCCCTATTACAACTGATTGCCTTTTTTTCCCCAGGAGGGCAGATGATGATACATTTTTGTTTCTCTAGCTGTGGTACAGTGCCTGGCACATTTGGCTAAAATTCATATTTAATAAATGATTGAATAAAACTTAATGAAATAATTTCCTACATGATCTCTCTATTGATAATTCTACCTTTTCCTTCCATACATATCACTAAAGTGCAGCTATCCAACCTCCAAAACAAATGAAAGACAGACTGTTTGGATTTGCTAATGTCAGGGAGGATCAAGCTCTGACAATTCTGAAAGGGAAAGGGAATTTCTGAGGATAATTTAGGGTAACCTAATATTTCTGCCATGATATCTTGGGGCATGATGTTCACTTTAGAAATACAGTGGTTCAGAGTAAATACTTTCGTTTTTCCATCCTTCCCTGACAGTGGCAATGTTTACTGGCCAAGTAGTTAAAGCGATTTTGTTGGCCATTTGAGTAGCAGGTAATGACTCTGATATTTTTGATATTAAGAAAATATTTTGCTATTCTGGTCAGGGCATGTGTGTCTGTGACCAGGCTTGTGACCATGAGGAGCTTGGCAATGAAGCCTCCCTATGAAGGAGGCTTACATTTGCCCACCTTTACTGCCAGTGCAGATGTCTCTTGAGGCTTTTTCAAAATTTGACAAGGGTGAGATTTCCATTCCTCAGTATCACTGATATTGGGCCTGCAACATGGCTTTGAAACAGACCTCACTAAATTATCAATTCCTTCTGGGGTGGAACATTAATCTGTATAATCTGTTACAAAATGACATATATACATAAATGCTTGATATATATATATATTTTTGGTATGGACAGGCACCAGGAATTGAACCTGCGTTTTCAGCATGGTAGGTGAAAACTTTGCCTGCTGAGCCACTATGGTCCACCTCTGATAAGTTTTTAAATAAACTGTAAACGTATGCTTTATATAATTCTGGTAACATTTGTCCTGAACCAAAAAGACAGGGCATGTGGTACAAATATTTTTTAAAAAGGGTTTTAAATATTTTGAGAATTTAACAATTTTTAACTTTTTATTTTGAAATAATTTTAGACTTAAAGAGTTGCTATAATAGTACAGAGTAAGCCTATTACTCAGAACATTAGTCAGGATTCTCTAGAGAAACAGAATCAAGAGGAGATAGCTGTACATGTGAGATTTATTAAAGTGTCTCACACAACTGTGGGCGTGCAGGAGTCCAAAATCTGTAGAGCAGACTGCGAGGCTGGAACTCCAATGAAGGGTCTCCATGAACTTCACTTCTTCACTGGCTGAAGAAGTGAAAATTATCTCTTCTTTCTTAAAAATCTTCAGCTGATTGGATCAAATCCAACTGTTTGTATTCTCTTATTTGTGGAAGACACATCTTTTGTTGATCTTATTTGCAATCAGCCACAGATGCAACTGACTGGTGATATAATAAACTAGCCTTCTGGTTCATCACCAATGCCATGAAATATCCTTGCAGTAACTGTTAGGTCAGTGCTTGCCTGACTAGACAACTGGGCACCATCACCTGGCCAAGTTAACACCTGAACCTAACCATCATGTCCAGCTTTCTCTAATGTTAACATCTCACATAACCACTGTCAAATTATCAAAACTAAGAAATTAACATTTGTACAGTATTATTAACTAAATCATAGACTTTATTAGGATTTTACCATGTTTTTCCACCAATGTCCTTTTTTTCTGTTTCACGGTCCAACCCAGGATATCATGTTCCATTTTTATTGTATTTCTTCAGTCTCCTCTGATAGGTGACAGTTCCTCTGCCTTTCTTTTTCTTTCACAAATTTGACACTTTTTGAAGAGTATAGGTCAGGTATTTTGCAGAATGTCCCTCAATTTGAGTTTGTGTGATGTCTTCTCATGATTAGTATGAGGTTATGAATTTGGGAGAAGAATAGCATATAGGTGCTGAGCGCCTTCAGAGAGCAATTTATCATGGGGTGCAAGATATTGATAGGTCTTCTTACTGGTGACATTAACATGATCACTTGGTTAAGGTGATGTTTGCCAGGTTTCTCTTCTGTAAAATAACTGTTCTTGAATGTAAATAATAAATATTTGGGGAAGGGACAGAGAAATACTTTAAGACTATTTAAATATCCTATTTCTCTTTGAATTTTTCCAATTAATTTTAGTGTTCATTCATGGACCTTGCCTGCAGCAATGATTACTGTGTTTCTTATATTTCCCTCATTTCTTCTACAGTTATTGGAATTCTTCTGTAAAGAATAAATGATTCAATCATTTGTTTATATCAGTATGGACTCAGGAATATTTATTTTATTCTTTGGGTTAAATACAATACTACCATTATTTATTTCGTTGCTTAAATTGTTCTAGGTTGGGCCATTGGGAGTTGTTTGGATTGGTTCCTGAGTCCTTTTTTTTTTTTTAATTAATAAAACCAATCAACATACAAACACCAACATTCTTAACATATGAACATTCCATACTTGGTGTGCAATCGATGGCTCACAATATCATCACATAGTTGTATATTCATCACCATGATCATTTCTCAGAGCATTTACATCACTCCAGAAAAATAAATAAAAAGAAAAAAGGAAAAACTCATACATACCATACCCCTTACTCCTCCCTCTAATTGACCACTAGTATTTCCCTCTATGCAATTTATTTTAACATTTGTTTCCCCATTACTTAACTATTTTTTAAAATTTGTTAATTAAAAAATTAAGAAACCAAATAAAACATCCACATATATAATCAGTAATTCACAGTATCATCACTTAGTTGCATATTCATCATTTCTTAGAACATTTGCATTAATTCAGAAAAAGAAAAAGACAATAGAAAAAGAAATAAAATGAACACAGGAAAGAAAAAAAAAAATTATACCTACCATACCCCTTACCCCTCGCTTTCATTGATCACTAGCATTTCAAACTAAATTTATTTTAGCATTTGTTCTCCCTATACTTAACTATTTTCAATCCATAGTTTTTACTCATCTGTCCATACCATAGATAAAAGGAGCACCAGACTGAAGTTTTCACAATCACACAGTCACTTTGTGAAAGCTATATCATTATACAATCATCTTCAAGAAGCATGGCTACTGGAACACAGCTCTACAGTTTCAGGCACTTCCCTCTAGCCTCTCTAATACATCTTAAACTAAAAAAGGGCTATCTATATAATGCTAAGAATAACCTCCAAGATAACCTCTCGATTCTATTTGAAATCTCTCAGCCACTGACACTTTATTTAGTCTCATTTCTCTCTTTCCCCTTTCAGCTGAGAAGGTTTTCTCAATCCCTTGATGCTGAGTCCCAGCTCATTCTAGGATTTCTGTCCCATGTTGCCAGGAAGGAGTCATGTCCCATGTCGAGAGGGGGAGGGTAGTGAGTTTGTTTGTCACGTTGGCTGAGAGAGAGAGGCCACATCTAAGCAACAAAAGAGGTTCTCTAGAGGTAACTCTTAGACCTAATTTTAAGTAGGCTTAGCCTTTCCTTTGCAGGGATAAGTTTACATGAACAAACTGCAAGATTGCGCATTCAGCCTATTGATTAAAAAATTTTTTTAAAAAATTTTAAAAATATTTTTATTGACAGAACATAACAACATACAAGCATGAACATTCTTAAAATATAAACATTCCATTCATGGTATATAATCAATGACTCACAATGAATAGTAGTATATTCATCACCATGATCATTCTTAGAACATTTGCATCTCTCCAGAGAAAGAAATAAAAAGAAAAACTCATACATACCACACCCCTTACCCCTCCCTTTCATTGACTGCTATTATTTCCATCTACCCAATATATTTTAACATTTGTTCCCCTTATATTTTTTATACCCCTTACCACTCCCTTTCATTGATCACTAGTGTTTTAATCTACTCAATTTATTTTAACACCAAATAGTATTTTTAAAAATTTATTTTGTATTATCAAACCAAAACAACACACAGACACGAACATTCTTACCATTAACATTCTGTGTATGGAGTACACTCAATGGCTCACAATTTTATCCCATAGTACTATATTCACCATGATTATTTTCCGAACATTTGTATCACTCCAGAAAAAGAAATAAAAGGAAAAAAAGAAAAAACTCACCCTTACCCCTCCCCCTCATTGACCACCAGTATTTCCATCTACTCAATAGATTTTAATCTTTGTTCCCCTATTTTTTTCTATACCTCTTAGCACTCCCTTTCATTGTTTACTAGTATTTCAGTGTACTCGGTTTATTTTAATATTTGTTCCCCATATTATTTATTTATTTTAATCCATATTTTTTACTCATCTGTCAATATTGTAGATAAAAGGAGCATCAGACACAAGGTTTTCACAATCACACAGTCACATTGTGAAAGCTATATCATTATACATTCATCTTCAAGAAACATGGCTTCTGGAAGACAGTGCTACAGTTTCCGGCACTAGCCTCTCTCACACATCTTAAACTAAAAAGGAGATATCTATAAAATGTGTAAAAATAACCTCCAGGATAACCTCTCTACTCTGTTTGAAATCTCTCAGCCACTGACACTTTATTTTGTCTCATTTCTCTCTTCCTCCTTTTGGTTGAGAAGATTTCCTCAATCCCTTGATGCTGAGTCCCCAGCTCATTCTAGGATTTCTGTCCATGTCGCCAGGGAGGTCCAGACCCCTGGGAGTTATGTCTCACATAGAGAGGGGAGGGCAGTGAGTTTGCTTGCCATGTTGGATGAGAGAGAGATAGGCCACATCTGAGCAACAAAAGAGGTTTTCTGGGGGTGACTCTTAGGCCTAATTTTAAGTAGGTTTAGCCTATCCTTTGTTGGGATAAATTTCATGTGAACAAACCCCAAGACTGAGGGCTCAGCCTATTGATTTGGTTGTCCCCACTGCTTCGAGAATATCAGGGATCCAAATGGGGAAGTTGAATTTTCTCCCTTTCTCACCATTCCCCCAAGGAGACTTTGCAAATACTTTTCAGTCACTGTTCAAATCACTCTGTGGTTTATTGGGGCATCACTCTGGACAAACCTACAAAATCTCATTCCCTACTCGAGGCTCCATGTACTTATAGCGTTCGATTAAACTGTCCATATAAGTTATATTAGGAGACACAGTAGTCAAAATATAAATTTTATACCAAATAAACATTTTTTGCTTTAGTCTCATGCATAAGTTAAAGTTTTAAAATCTGGATCACCATCTGTTTTCAACACCCTGCAATATTGACATTTCTTTGTTCTTCCTTATGCAAAAACATTTTTTAATTTGTACATTTAATCACTATCATTGTACACTCTAGGCATTTCTAAATTATACCATCTCAGTCTTATCATTTATCTTTCCTTCTGGTTTCATTTGTGCCCCAGCCCTCATCCGTCTATCATTCTCAGATTCAGCTTCATTCAGTGTTTTAACATAATTGTATTACAATTAGGTAGTGTGCTGGTTTGAAAGGATGCATGCCCCCTAGAAAAGTCATGTTTTAATCAAAATCCCATTTCATAAAGGTAGAATAATTCCTATTCAATACTGTCTCTTTGAAACTGTAATCAGATCATCTCCCTGGATGATGTGATTTAGTCAAGAGTGGTTGTTAAACTGGATTAGGTGACAACATGTCTCCACCCATTTGGGTGGGTCTTGATTGGTTTACTGCAGTCTTGTAAAAGAGGAAACATTTTGGAGAATGGGAGATTCAGAGAGAGCAGAGAACGCTGCAGCACCACGAAGCAGAATCCACGAACCAGTGACCTTTGGAGATGAAGAAGGAAAATGCCTCCCAGGGAACTTCATGAAAAAAGAAGCCAGGAGAGAAAGCTAGTAGATGATGTCATGTTCACAATGTGCCCTTCCAGCTGAGAGAGAAATCCTGAATTTCATCAGCCTTCTTGAACCAAGGTATCTTTACCTGGATGCCTTAGATTGAACATTTTTATAGACTTGTTTTAATTGGGACATTCTCTCGGCCTTAGAACTGTAAACTAGCAACTTATTAAATACCCTTTTTTAAAAGCCATTCTGTTTCTGGCATATTGCATTCTGGCAGCTAGCAAACTAGAGCAGATTTTGGTACCAGAGCATGGGGTGCTGTTGCTGCGGTTTGCAAATACCAAACAGGTTGGAATGGCTTTTTAAATGGATAAGGGGAAGATTCTGGAAGAGTTGTGAGAAGCTTGATAGAAAAGTCCTAGAATGCTTTGGAGAGACTGTTGGTAGAAATGTGGACTCTAAAGACACTTCTGATAAAGTCTTAGACAGAAATGAGACATGCGTCATTACAGACTGGAAGGAAAGTGATCCTTGTTTTAAAATGGCAGATAATCTGGCAAAGTTGACTATCGATCTGTGGAAGGCAGATTTTAAAAGCCATGAACTTGAATATTTAGCAGAAGATAACTCCAAATAAATGTCAAATGGGTAGCCTGGTTTCTCCTCACAGCTTACAGCAAAATGCGATAGGAGAGAGATAAGCTGAAAACTGAACGCTTGAGTAAAAAGAAACCAGAAATTGAGCTCCTGGAAAATTCTGGGCTTCCAGAAAGGGAGATCCCAGAGAACAGTGCCCCACATGAGGACTTGGCCAAATGTGAAACCAGTCAGCCATTTCAGAGAAAGCCAGGATTGGACATGGAGTTATCCAGGAAGGATTTATGGAAACTCCTTAAGTCTGATGGGCATGATCTAAGGCTACTGCATAGAAAGCCAATGAGAGTGCTGTGGGACCTGTGTAAACAGAGCTATTGCCAGTCTAGACTGGGGGGTTCAGAGAAGGGACACATTGGAGGAAAAATAACTTCAGAGTCTAAACCATGGAGGCCAGGGCCTGAAGTAAAGAAGCCTCAGGCCAGGAGAGCGGACCCACCCAAGCCCATCGAGAGGGTGAGTTTGCCCCAAAGGCAGAGGATGAGCCTTCTGCCTGGTTGCAGTGGAAGAGTCATGCCGCCTCAGACCTTGGTGAGAGTGAAGCACATTCCTTGGGGTTTGGGAAGAGCCTGGCTGCCACCATATGGAGGGGTTGAGTGTGTGCCCAGAAGATGGCAGAGAGCCCAGGTGCAGCCCCGATGCTTGGAGAGGGTGGAGCCTAGATAAAGGTGGTCTCCCCAATGTCCCCCAAGGCTGCATTCGAAGAGAGGCAGGCCTCTGTGTAGGCCCTTGGAAAGGGTGGGACTGCAGCTTTCAGAAGCCCCGAGGATAAATGACTCTCAGACTTTGAAATCTAATGGACTTTGCCCTGAAGGTTTTCAAAACTGTATGGGTCCGGTGACCCCTGTGTTCCTTTCTCCCTGTGGAAATGTGTATATGTGGCCTATGACTGTTTCTCCTTTGTATGTCGACAGCAAATAACTTGTTATGTGTTTTCAAAGGTCCAGAGCAAATGGAAAAAATTTTGCCTTAGGACTGTCCATGCCTTTAACTAACTTTGATGAGACTTTTGTTCTGATTTTTTTTTTTTTGAGTTCATCCAACAAGAAGCCATAACTTTATTAATGATAGAAACAGTACAAATTTCAAACCATGCTGCAGGTTACTCTTTTGAAACACCAAAAAAATTTCCTCATTTTCAGATGGTTACATTGTTAATTCCATAATAGCATTTACAATATCATTACTGTTGTTCTTCAAGGCTCGGACTGCCTTAGCTCTTGACACATTTGCTTGTGACATGACCAATTCTATGTCCTTAACTTCCACACCTGTTTCATCAACCTCCTCCTCTTCACTCTCCTCTTGTATAGTTGGAGTCTGTGTGTTTTCCTGAATGTTCGAGACAGCTTCACCTTGTACTTTGAATTTCTCAGCAGCTGCTAGTTGTGCTTGTTGAGATAAATCCTCGATCTTGGCTTCCCCCAAAACTATGCAAGTATCCGAAGCTGGGCTCTTGTAGACATCTGGCTTTGTGATGACAAAAAGGATGTTCTTAGATTTCTGAATAGTGACTCTAGTAACTCCTGTAACCTGTCGAAGACCCAGTTTGGACATAGCCTTTCGTGCCTTCTTTTCACTCCGACTCTGTTTTGCTTTACTGACTGGTTCTTCATCAATTTCAGCTGCTGCTGCCAGCTGAGCCTGTTGTGTGGTTGCTTGTGTAGAATCCTGTTCCTCCAGCTCTGGTACTGATTCATCACTGTCAGATTCTGTTCCAGACCCTGTCTCAGCCTGGGGCTGTGGCAATTCCTGCTCTGTAGCAGGGAAGGTTTCTGTGGCTTCACCGGGCATTTTGTGCGATGAACGCGGAACCAAGATGGCGGCAGAAAGAGCTTTGTTCTGATTTTAATCTTGTATTAATCTTGTTTGAAATGTTACTGGAATGGCTTAAGGATTTCTGATATTGTTATGAAATTAATGTATTTTGTATATGGGAAAAACATGTCTTTTTTAGGGGCCAGAGGGTGGAATGTGCTGGTTTGAAAGGATGCATGCCTCCTAGAAAAGCTATGTTTTAATCAAAATCCCATTTCATAAAGGTAGAATAATCCTTATTCAATACTGTATGTTTGAAACTGTAATCAGATCATCTCCCTGGATGATGTGATTTAGTCAAGAGTGGTTGTTAAACTGGATTAGGTGACAACATGTCTCCACCCAATTGGGTGGATCTTGATTGGTTTCCTGGAGTCCTGTAAAAGGGAAAACATTTTGGAGAATGGGAGATTCAGAGAGAGCAGAGAGAGCACCACGAAGCAGAGAGTCCATGAGCCAGCGACCTTTGGAGATGAAGAAGGAAAATGCCTCCCAGGGAGCTTCATGAAACAGGAAGCCAGGAGAGAAAGCTAGCAGATGATGCCATGTTCATGATATGCCCTTCCAGCTGAGAGAGAAGTCCTGAACTTCATCGGCCCTCTTGAACCAAGGTATCTTTCTCTGGATGCCTTAGATTGGACATTTTTATAGACTTGTTTTAATTGGGACATTTTCTCGGCCTTGGAACTGTAAACTAGCAACTTATTAAATACCCCCTTTTAAAAAGCCATTCTGTTTCTGGCATATTGCATTCTGGCAGCTAGCAAACTAGAACAGGTAGTATTGTGCTATCCACTTCTGAGTTTTTAGAAACAGTCCTGTTGCACAATCTGTATCCCTTCAGCTCCAATGACCCAATATCTTACCTTATTTCTATGTCCAGATGGTCTCTGTTACCCACAAAATTCTCCAAGTTTATTCACTAATGTCAGTTCATATCAGTGAGACCTTACAGTATTTGTCCTTTTGTTTCTGACTAGTCTCACTCAGCATAACGTCCTTAAGGTCCATCCATGTTGTTACATACTTCATAACTTTATTCTGTCTTACAGCTGCATAATATTCCATCGTATGTGTACACCACATTTTGTTTAGCCACTCATCTGTTGATGGACATTTGGGCTGTTTCCATCTCTTGGCAATTGTAAATAATGCTGCTATAAACATTGGTGTGCAAATATCCACTTGTGTCCTTGCCCTCATGTCCTCCAAGTATATACCTAACAATGGTATTGCTGGGTCATATGGCAATTCTATATTTAGCTTCCTGAGGAACCAGCAAACTGCTTTCCGCAGCGATTATACCATTTGATATTCCCACCAACAATGGATAAGTGTGCCTCTTTCTCCACATCCTTTCTAGCACTTGTCATTTTCTGTTTTATTGATAATGGCCATTCTGGTGGGTGTGAGATGATATCTCATTGAGGTTTTGATTTGCATTTCCCTAATAGCCAGGGAAGTTGAGTATCTTTTCATGTGCCTTTTGGCCATTTGTATTTCCTCTTCTGAGAAATGTCTGTTCAAGTCTTTTGCCCATTTTGTAATTGGGTTGTGTGTTTTTTTGTTATTGAGTTGAACAATATCTTTATATATTCTGGATACTAGATCTTTATCTGATATATTGTTTCCAAATATTGTCTCCCATTGTATAGGCTGTTTTTTCACTTTCTTGACGAAGTTCTTTGATGCACAGAAGTGTTTAATTTTGAGGAGTTCCCATTTCTTTCTTTCTTTCTTCGGTGCTCGTGCTTTGGGTGTAAGGTCTAGGAAACCACCTCCTATTTTAAGATTTATAAAATCTTTTCTCCTGACAGTTTTATGGCCTTAGATCTAATGTTTAGGTCTTTGATCTATTTTGAGTTAATTTTTGCATAGGGTGTGAGATATGGATCCTCTTTCATTCTTTTGCATATGGATATCCAGTTCTCTAGGCACCACTTATTGAAGAGACTGTTCTGTTCCAGGTGAGTTGGTTTGACTGCCTTATCAAAGATCAATGGTCCATAGATGAGAGGGTCTATACCTGAGCACTCTATTCAATTCCATTGGTCAGTATATCTATCTTTATGTCAGTACTATGCTCTTTTGACCACTGTAGCTTCATAAAATGCCTTAAAGTCAGGTAGCATGAGGCCTCCAACTTCATTTTTCTTTCTCAGGATATTTTTAGCTATTCAGGGCACCCTGCCCTTCCAGATAAATTTGATTATTTGATTATTTCTATTTTTCTAAATAGAAAAAATATAGATTATTTTTTCTATTTCTGAAAAGTAAGTTTTTGGGATTTTAATTGATATTGCATTGAATCTGTAAATCAATTTAGGTTGAAATGACATCTTAGTTATATCTAGTCTTCCAATCCATGAACGCGGTATACCCTTCCATTATTTAGGTCTTCTGTGATTTCTTTTGACAATTTCTTGTAGTTTTCTTTGCATAGGTCTTTTGTCTCTTTAATTAAGTTTATTCCTAAATATTTTATTCTTTTGTTTGAAATTGTAAATGGAATTTGTTTCTTGATTCCCCCTCAGGTTGCTCATTATAAAACACTACAGATTTTTTTGTGTTGATCTTGTAACCTGCCACTTTGCTGTACTCATTTATTACCTCTAGTAGTTTTGCTGTGGATTTTTCAGGGTTTTCAACATATAGTATCATATCATCTGCAAACAGTGAGAGTTTTACTTCTTCCTTTCCAATTTTGATGCCTTGTATTTCTTTTTCTTGTCTAATTGCTCTGGCTAGAACTTCCAACATAATGTTGAATAACAATGGTGATAGTGGACATTCTTGTCTTGCTCTTGATCTTAGGGGGGGGGAAGTTTTCAGTTTTTCCCCATTGAAGATGATGTTAGCTGTGGGCTTTTCATATATTCTCTTTATTGTGTTGAGGAAGTTCCCTTCTATTCCTATCTTTTGAAGTGTTTTCAACAGGAAAGGATGTTGAATTTTGCCAAATGCCTTTTCTGCATCAATCGAGATCATCATGTGGTTCTTCTGCTTTGATTTGTTGATATGGTGTATTACATTAATTGATTTTCTTTTGTTGAACCATCCTTGCATACCTGGGATGAAACCTACTTGGTCATGATGTATAATTTTTTTGATGTGCTGCTGGATTCGATTTGCAAGAATTTTGTTGAGGATTTTTGCATCAATATTCATTAGAGAGATTGGCCTGTAGTTTTCTTTTCTTGCAATATCTTTGTCTAGCTTTGGTATGAGGGTGATGTTGTCTTCATAGAATGAGTTAGGTAGTTTTCCCTCCTCTACAATTTTTTTGAAGAGTTTGAGTAGGATTCGTACTAATTCTTTCTTGATTGTTTGGTAGAATTCACATGTGAAGCCATCTGGTCCTGGACTTTTCTTTTTGGGGAACTTTTTAATGACTGATTCAATTTCTTTATTTGTGATTGGTTTGTTGAGGTCGAATATTTCTTCTCAAGTCAATACTGGTTGTTCATGCCCTTCTAGAAAGTTGTCCATTTCATCAACATTGTCAAATTTATTAGCATAAAGTTGTTCATAGTATCCTCTCATTACTTCCTTTATTTCTTTGGGGTCAGTGGTTATGTCTCCTATTCCATTTCTGATTTTATTTATTTGCATCCTCTCTCTTCTTTTTTTGGCAACATCGCTAAGGGTCCATCAATCTTATTGATTTTCTCATAGAACCAACTTCTGGTTTTGTTGATTTTCTTGAATGTTTTCATGTTCACAATTTCATTTATTTCTGCTCTAATCTTCATTATTTCTTTCCTTTTGCTTGCTTTGGGGTTAATTTGCTGTTCATTATCTTGCTTGTCCAAGTGGACAGTTAATTTCTCTATTTTTCCTCTTTCTTCTTTTTTTGATATAGGCATTTAGGGCAATAAATTTCCCTCTTAGCACTGCCTTTGCTGCATTCCATAAATTTTGATATGTTGTGTTTTCATTTTCATTTGCCTCGAGATATTTACTGATTAATCTTGTAATTTCGTCCTTGACCCACTGGTTGTTTAAGAGTGCATTGTTGAGCCTCCATATATTTGTTAATTTTCTGGCACTCTGCCTATTACTGACTTCCAGTTTCATTCTTTTATGATCTGAGAAAGTGTTTTGCATGATTTCAATCTTTTTAAATTTATTGAGACTTGCTTTGTGACCCAGTATATGGTCTACCTTGAGAATGATCCATGAGCACTTGACAAAAAGGTGTATCCTGCTGTTGCAGGGTGTAATGGTCTATAAATGTCTGTTAAGTCAAGCTCATTTATTGTATTATTCAAACTCTCTGTTTCTTTATTGATCCTCTGTCTAGATGGTCTGTCCATTGCTGAGAGTGGTCTTCAACTATTATGATAGATGTGTCTATTTCCCTTTCAGTGTTTGCCTCATGTATTTTGGAGCATTCTGGCTCAGTACATAAATATTTATGATTGTTATGTCTTCTTGTTGATTTGTTCCTTTTATTAATCATAGTGTCCTTCTTTGTCTGTTTAGTATAGCTACTCCTGCTCCTTTCTGATTGTTATTTGCATGGAATATCTTTTCCCAACATTTCACTTTCAACCTATGTTTATCTTTGGGTCTAAGATGAGTTTCCTGTAGACAGCATATAGATGGGTCCTGTTTTTTTAACCCATTCTGCCAGTCTATGTCTTTTTATTGGGGCATTTAATCCATTAACATTTAATGTTATTACTGTATGGGCAATACTTTCTTCTACCATTTTGCCTTTTGGATTTTATATGTCATATCTCATTTTTCTTCTTTTTACCTTTACTGACAGTCTTCATTTCTATATTCTTCTCCACACCTCTCTCTCCTGTCTTTTCTTATCTGTCTCTAGTGCTCCCTTTAGTATTTCTTGCATAACCAGTCTCTTGGTCACCAATTCTCTCAGTGAATTTTTGTCTGCAAATATTTTAATTTCCCCCTCATTTTTAGAGGGCAGTTTTGCTGGATATAGAATTCTTGTTTGGCAGTTTTTCTCATTTAGTATTTTAAATATATAATCCCACAGTGATCTTGCCTCTATAGTTACTGCTGAGAAATCTACACATAGTCTTATTGGGCTTCCCTTGTATGTGATGGATAGTTTTTCTCTTCCTGCTTTCAAGATTCTCTCTTTCTCTTTGACATCTGATATTCTTATTAGTAAGTGTCTTGGAGTACATCTGTTTGTATCTATTCTGTTTGGGGTATGCTGCACTTCTTGGATCTGTAATTTTAAGTCTTTCATAAGAGTTGGGAAATTTTCAGTGATAATTTCCTCCATTAGTTTTTCTCCTCCTTTTTCCTTCTCTTCTCCTTCTGGGATACCCACAACATGTATATTTGTGTACTTCATGTTGTCATTCAATTCCCTAAGTCCCTGCTCATATCTTTCCATTCTTTTCCCTATATTTTCTTTTGCTTGTCGGCTTTCAGATGTCACATCCTCCAGCTCAGTAATCCTATCTTCTGCCTCTTGAAATCTAACATTGTAGGTTTCCATTGTTTTCTTCATCTCTTCTACTGTGCCTTTTATTCCCATAAGTTCTGTGATTTTTTTCAGACTTTCTATTTTTTCTTTTGGTTCATTCCTTGCCTTCTTTATATCCTCCCTCAATTCATTGATTTGATTTTTGATGAGGTTTTCCATGTCTGTTCATATATTCTGAATTAATTGTTTCAACTCCTGTATCTCATTGGAATTGTTGATGTGTCCCTTTGACTGGGCCATATCTTCAATTTTCCTACTGTGATTCATTATTTTTTGCTGGCATCTGGGCATTTAATTACCTTTATTAGTTTATTCTGGAGATTGTTTTCACTTTTTTTTCCCTAGGATTTTCTTGCTGGATGACTTTGTTGTCTATCTGTTCTTTGACAATTAGTTCAGCTTATTCTAGTCCTCCAACTTAGGTTTTGTTTAATAGATCAGAAAATTTCAGTTCTTGTTCTTTTGTTTGTTTCTTGCCTTGCCTGTATGGTGCCTTTACCCCAACCCTTAGGAGGGTCTACTTAGGTATTATAGACCCCAGTCAGATTTTCCCAGAACAAACTGGTCTCCTCTCATGAGGAAAGAGTCATCTGTGTCAGTTTTCCCTGAGGGTGAGACCCAGCAGATTAAAAAGTTTTCCTGTGCATTTTTCTTACCCTGCCTAGTATATGGTGCTTTTCTGCCTGTAGGTCCCTCCAGCACAAGGTGATGTGGTACCTTTAACTGCAGGAGACTTTTTCTGCTCAGGGCATGGTGAAGACAGAGGACAGGTTGTAGGCTGGCTTTAATCCCTTCTCTTTTCCAAACCCTGGGGTCTGAATTCCTTGAGGGAGGGATTCCACCTGAGCTGGGCCACACCCCTCTCCTGGGGAAGGCCTAGGCCCCAGATACGCTCTCAAACAAACTTATTTCTGCCTATGCCTGGGGCAGTGGAGCCCGAGAAGCCTTGCAGCTATATCCAAAGAGTAATCAAGCCATAGCAACACAGCCATAAGAGAAAAAGAAAAATTCTTTTCAGAGCAGGACCCCGTTCTTCAGGTTTGCCAATCAAGAGCTTAAGTTGGTATGTTGCTTTGTGTATCTCCTGGTCCTATGTACCCCCTCCTTTCCTACAGGGCCCAGACCTTTTCAGATCCAAAAAAGCTTGTTTTTTTTTTTCTATTTCTGTCAGCCCTGCCCCCTCTGTGCTAGGGCCAAAATCAGTGACCTCTGCTTTTACTCAAGTTTCCGCTGAGCTGGGGGCCTATTTTTAGTAGTCAGAATTTGTTAATTAATTCCGCAATTGGTGTTTGGTTGTGCTCAGCCCCTGCTGCTAGTAAAGTCTCTTTCTTTTCCCCTCTGGGAAGCAACCTGTGGGCGAGGGGCACCTGCCAATGTGGCTTGGGGAACTCACCATTCTGGGCGGGCTCGCAGCTGGTCCAGCTGGTCCAGACTGGGGATATGCTGTGTGTCCGGTCACTGACATGGCCCCAACAGATGTTCTGTACTGTTTCTCACTATTTACTAGTTGCTCTGGAGGACGAACTAAATCCCACACCTCATTAAGCCATCATCTTGGCTTCTCCCTCCTATTTATTTTTAATCCATATGTTTACTCATCTGTCCATAAGCCACATAAAAGAAGTATCAGACACAAGGTTTTCACAATTACACAGTCATATTGAGAAAGCTATATCATTATACAATCATCTTTAAGAAACATGGCTACTGGTGCACAGCTCTACAGTTTCAGGAAGTTCCCTCAAGCCTCTCTGTTACACCTTAACTAAAAAGGTGATATCTATTTAATGCATAAGAATAACCTCCAGGATAACCTCTCGACTCTGTTTGGAATCTCTCAGCCATTGACACTTTATTTTGTCTCATTTTGCTCTTCCCCTTTCGGTCGAGAAAGTTTTCTCAATCCCTTGGTGCTGAGTTCCAGCCCATTCTAGGATTTCTGTCCCACGTTGCCAGGAAGGTTTATACCCCTCGGAGTCATGGCCCATGTAGAGAGGAGGAGGGAAGTGAGTTTGCTTGTCATGTTGGCTGAGAGAGAGAGGCTATATCTGAGTGACAAAAGAGGTTCTCTGGGGGTGACTCTCTGGGAGTGGCCTAATTTTAAGTAGGTTTAGCCTATCCTTTTGGGGGTTAACTTTCATATTTGTGGGGTTAAGTTTCATACATCCTTGTCTTTTTTAAAAAAGTGAGCTTTCATCTGAGGAGCTTGAAATGCTTTCAAACTTCATGGCACACCCTTTGGCCTGCTTAACCTATTGGAATATCATTTTATAAATTACATCTCAATTCACAAATTGTATCTTGATGGTGTTAACAAAAAGTTACCAAAATATTGAGTAGTAGGGGCATGCAACTCTAGTTTTAAAATGTGAGCTCTAAATTTTCTTTAACCTTCCTAAATCCTATTTTTATACCCATAAAATAGGAAAGTACAAAGTTTTGAGTCAGACAGAGCTGAGTTTAAATATTGATTCTGCCACTGACTAGGTAAGTGCTCTTGGGTAAGTTTAACTTCTCTGAGCCTCTGATTTCTCATCTGTAAAATGGGGATGAAATCACCCATGTTTTGACAGGATGGTTAGATTAAGAAATAAACATACATACATACATATACACACACACACATATATATACACACACATACATGTACAGTATCAGGCATGTGGTAAGTATGCAGTATAAATTCATTCATTTCTGACTTCATCAAGCCTATAAACCTAACTATGAAAAAGAGCCAGAATTTAGCAGTGTCATTAACAAGTGACCCTTACCTCTTAATGAAAAATTTCATGTTATTTTCCTGTATGACAAAGTGTCATATATTAAATTTGAAAGAGCCGATGTGGTCTTAGGGTGGTAGTAGGGTCTCCCTTCACTATACAGAAATGCAACCTCCACTCTTTCGCTGCCACCTGGGACCATTTTGTGGAATGTGGTAACTTTAGGAGTATTTATTACTATATTGAAATGAGCAATTATACAAACAAAAAACTCAAATGTTATTCTTTATAAAAATTTTATCATAAAGTTAGGTTTACTAAACTTTGTATTTAACATAGATTTCAACCATTAAATATATCTACTACAAAGGAGCACTGTGAATTCTTGGGAAAAATGCATATTTACTCTACTCAAAAGCCTCATTATTGGATTCTTATCCCTGATTTGAATTCAGAGCTAGATTGTATTTTTTTTTCCACTCAGGCAGGCATAACATATTTCATGGTATTCTCAGAACACTGCTAAACTGCACTGCTCTCCCAGTATTCAGGGAGCATGTTGTTCACTCAGTTTCCTATGGCTGATTCCTGTAAAGAGTAGGCATCTAGTCCTAGAGGAGTACACGAAAAGTCCTCTTTATTATTATTTTGTAATAATAATATTACAAAAAAATAAAAGTTAATTATTTTGTGACTAGTATTTCTTGTCTTTGCAGTTGCTAGTACTGTCTTCTCTCTCCCCCCTTCTATAAACTGTAAGGAAGAAATAAAACATGTAAACACATGCAAAACCCTTTGGCTACAAACTAAGCTGACATGTCAAATAATGACATAGTCAGTGAGTCCTGCCATAATCCTCCCAGGTTTGATGGGACTTGACAGACCCTTTATTTCAACTCCAGTGTTATTTTCATTAGCAACTTTCTACTAGAAAAGGTAAAAGTCTCATTTTGAAATTGTGGTTTTACAATTTTAGTTAAAATTCTGGTTTGAGAGCAAAGTTATAGATTCCAATTTATTTATGTTGGCATTTAAAGTTCTTTATTTAATAATTCTCTCTAGTTTCTGAGTACCCAGACATTTCTACAGTATTATAAAGCTGACAGGGAAGTTCTGAGGGCGAACTTGTGAAAACTGTCAGATGGACTTAAGAAAGGGCCTGGAACTCACGTAGTAAGGGCACTTCAGAAGCAAACCAGGGGAGTACTTTTGCCCTTGCTTCCCTCTCCAGCTTTCTCATTCTTTCATGGCTCCCTGTGTCATTTGGGACTTGAAGGCTTTTCTCTCCTTTCTCTGAAATGGTATTCATTTGGCTAACTCTGAAGATTTTTTTTTAGAATTCAGAATGTCATTTATCTCTGGTGTATTCATATAGCTTGCGATTTAGAATTTTTTACCCTACTATATAATTGCGTGCTTATTTGTGCATCTTCTTCATCGAACTGGCTATCAATCAAGAAAACAAAGCCTTTGTAAGAAGTATGAAGCTAAGCGATTTGTTATAGAAATTAAATTTGACCAAATATAGGAGGTACTGGAAAATGAAGGTCTGGAAGGGCAGAATTGGAGAATCAGAGAAATAGTTACTAATCAGGCTGTTTGAAGCACTGGTGTAGGTAGATAAGTGGAAGTATGCAAGAAAATCTGAGAATCTAAACACACCTAGCAGCCATAGCAGATTCATGAAGAGGGAACATGATGGAAAAATCTGTGGAACAGCCACTGGGGAAACTGAGCTGCTGTGAGTTACTATCTCTGTCGGCCTATAGCATAGAGCCTGGTAGTGGGCCTGGGGCTACTTCCTGTTGGACAGCAGAGACCATGGCAAAAAGATGCTGTACAGTGGAGAAGAGTGAGGGCAAACTGGTACCTAAAGGGCACCTCTATGTCTGTCCATCACTATGATTGATCTTGATAATCTCCCAAGACTAATGGCTTTGCTCACTTCTGCTTTCCTCTTTTAGCTAACTCTATCCTGGAAGCAGACAGGGAAGGTTTCAGGAAAACATAGATCCGAGCCTTAGCAAAGTTGATAAAACAAGGGCTATTTCATGCTCATGATGCATTCTGAGAATGTAGCAAAGTTTTTGGTACATAGACAGTACTTATACATATTTAATAAATGAAAGAAGGGATGACAAGAACATTCATATATTGTAAATGAAGAGAAGCAAAACAAAATTTGTTCTTAACATGTAGATGTGCTGGTTTGAAACTATTATGTACCCCAGAAAAGTCCATTTTTAATCCTGATTCAATATTGTACTGTGGAAACTTTTGATTAGATTATCTCCATGGTGATGTGCCATGCCCAATTGTGGGGGTGGCCTTTTGATTAGATGGAGATGTGACTCCACAAATTTAGGTGGGTCTTAATGCATTTACTAGAGTCCTTTAAAAGGGGAAACATTTTGGAGAAACCTCAGATGCAAATTCTTGGAGAAAAGTTGCTTCAGAGCTGACAGAGTCACTGATGTTTGGAGATGCTTAGAATGCCGACAGAGAGAGCAGATGCTAGACATGGGCAAAGGCCAGCAGATATCATCATCATGTGCTTTCCCATGAGCTGCCAAGCAAGCCAGAACCCGGAATTGTGTCCTGGAGAAGCTAAATAGGTTGATTGCCCATAGATGCATAGAGAAGAAACCACTGGCATCAGAAGCTGGAAGCAACAGAACCAGGAACAAGGACCAGCAGATGCCAGCCATATGCCTTCCCAGCTAACAGAGGTGTTCCAGACAGCATCAGCCATTCTTGAGTGAAGGTAACCTCTTTTTGGTGCCATAATTTGGACATTTTCATGACTTTAGAACTGTAAACTTGTAATTTATTTAATTCTCTTTTTAAAATGGTATATAGTATTCTGGCAGCATAAAAACACTAGAATATTTCATAATTTTCCCCAATATACTTGAATTTAACTAACAGTTAATTCAGAGTTTATATGGTATTGTTCTTTTATTGATAGATTGGTGATTAAGGGAAGTCCAGAAAAAGAATAGCTAAAGAAGAATTTTTCATATAGTTCCAGTACTATCAAAGGAAGAGACTACCCAGATTGACTGCTTCAGTGGCATTACTCACTAGTGCAGGCTAGATTCCCTGCCCTATATATTTACTAAATTTGGAGGAAGGGTAGATGACCTTCCTGTTTCTCTTTGCTGCTTTGAGACCAGTGGCTCTCAACCTTGGTCACATGTTTGAATTCCTTGGGGAACTTAAAACAGTTCAGATACCCAAGCTGCATTCAGGTTTTAAAAGTTTCCCATGTGTTTCCAATGTGCAGCTAAGGTTATATTATAGACCCTTGTTCAAAGTGTGGTCCATGGGCCAACAACATTTGCTATTACTTAGGTATTATCTCAGACCTATTGAGTTAGAAAATGTATTTTACCAAAATCCTTAGGTGATCTGAAAATACATCAAAGTTTGAGAAACACTTTCCTGGACCATTGCTCCTCTTTTCTTCCCCAAAAGCCCCATTCCCTTTGAAACGAGTGCCATAAGAATATTCCACTTGTTTACCCATCTGGCTGGATTCTTCAAGCTTTGTCCTAGAACTTCTCCACAATTCACTGAAGATTTTAGCATCTGACTTATTTTCTTTCTTTACACTGCTATGCTCATTATCATTTCTGGTGATTTCAACATCTACACAGATAATCTGGCCAGTATTCTGACAACTCAGTTTCTTGGCCTCCTCACAGATAAGATTATTGACTATCCATCCTTCCCTTCTTCACTCCCGTGTCCCTCTAATAATAGTGCATACATCTTCTGCCTCAAGCTGCTTTCTGGGGAACCTAGTGAAAACTCTTGGTAAAAACCCAGCCCTGATCAAATCCAACACCTATTCTAGATGAACTGACAAAGGTTGGTGCAAAACACAACCATGATGAATAATCACCCTTTTATGACCCAAGCAGTCTCTGTACTGCCTGGAAGTCCTACTACATTTATGTATTACAATTCACTCTCTAACTCTGTGAGAAAACTATTTCACATCTTCTTCCTCCTCAAATTTTCAAACCCTCTTTTCTCTCCTCACTCAGCTGATGACTAAATAAGCATTTAGTTGAAAGTAAAAGCTACAAGAAGAGAACTCCTCACTTTTTAAACACCATATCTACTTATCTACCTGCATCTGTACCCATCTTTCCTCCTAAACAATGTATAGGAGCAATGCTCTTATACAAGGCCAACTGCTCCCCTTGCACTAGAACCTAATCCTCATTACTTTCACAAGGACTTGATCTTATAATTATCCTTTTCTTTCTTGTCTCATTCTCAACTACATACAATTATGCTATATGTAATAAAGAATCTGCCTCCATTTTTGGTTTGACTTGGCAGTTATTAAACTTCATCCCTCTGCCCCACATGTAGAGAAGCTGATGCCAATCTCCTTTCCTTGTTCTCTTAAGTCATTTTGGTCCTGCTTGAGAGGCCTGTCCTGCTCTCCCCAGAGACTCAACCATTTTCATACCTTCTTGATGTATATGTGACATTATCAGTCTCAAGGACTGTTCTAGTTTGCTAGCTGCCGGAATGCAATATACCAGAAATGAAATGGCTTTTAAAAAGGGGAATTTAATAGATTGCTAGTTTACAGTTCTAAGGCTGAGAAAATGTCCCAGTTAAAGCAAGTCTGAAGAAATGTCCAATCTAAGGCATCCAGGGAAAGATGCCTTGAGTCAAGAATGCTGATGAACGTCAGGGTTTCTCTCTCAAGTGGAAAGGCACATGGCGAACACAGTCAGAGTTTCTCTCTCATCTGTAAAGGCACATGTTGAACACAGTCAGGGTTCCTCTCTCTTCTGGAAGGGCACATGGAAAACACAGTGTCATCTGCTAACTTCTCCTGGCTTTCTGTTTCATGAAGCAACCCAGGAGGCATTTTCCTTCTTCATCTCCAAAGGTCGCTGCCAAGAGGACTCTGCTTCTTGTGGCTATGTCGTTCTCCTCTGCTTTCTCTGAATTGATCTTTGAGTCTCTTTCATTCTCCAAAATGTTTGCTCTCTTATAGGACTACAGAAGCTTATCAAGACCCACCCAAATGGGTGGAGACATGTCATCACCTAATCCAGCTTAACAACCACTCTTGATTAAATCACATCTCCAGGGAGATGATCTGATTACAGTTTCAAACATACAGTATTGAATATGGATTGTTCTACTTTTATGAAATGGGACTTTGATAAAAACATGGCTTTCCTAGGGCACATGCATCCTTTCAAACCAGCACAAGGACCAAATCACATTTTTGGTGGGAGCCTATCCTGTCTCCACAGAGTGATAACACTATAACATCTGCCACATGAAAGTTCCAACTGATGTGATGACTTTGCTCTGTAAAATCATCAGGGGTCCAAGTTTCTTCTAGTTGGCTTCTTCAACATCTCTAGCTTATGAGATAAGTCTGCATGGTACAATCTTTTTTTAATTTTACATAAACGTTCTTACCATATAATCATTCTATTCTTGGCATATAATCAGTAACTCACAATATCATCACATAGTTGTATATTCATCACCATGATAATTTCTTAGAACATTTGCATCAATTCAGAAAAAGAAATAAAAAGAAAAAAAATCTCATACATACCGTAGCTCTTACTCCTCTCATTGATTGCTAGTATTTCTATCTACCCAATATATTTTAGCCTTTGTTTCCCCTATTCTATGCCCCTTACTACTCCCTTTCATTGATCACTAGCATTTCAATCCACTAAACTTATTTTAACATTTGTCATCCCTATTTATTTATTTATTTTTAATCCATATGTTTTACTCATCTGTCCACACTGTAGATAAAAGGAGCATCAGACACAAGGTTTTCACAATCACATAGTCACATTGTGAAAGCTTTATCATTATACAGTCATCCTCAAGAAACATGGCTACTGGAACACAGCTCTACATTTTCAGGCACTTCCCTCCAGCCTCTCCAATGTACCTTAACTAAAAATGTGATATCTATATAATGCGTAAGAATAACCTCCAGGATAACCCCTTGACTCTGTTTGAAATCTCTCAGCCATTGACACTTTATTTTGTCTCATTTCTCTCTTCCCCCTTTTGGTTAAGAAGGTTTTCTCAATCCCTTAATGCTGAGTCCCAGCTCATTCTAGGATTTCTGTCCCACGTTGCCGGGAAGGTTTATACCCCTCAGAGTCATGGCCCATGTAGAGAGGGGGAGGGCAGTGAGTTTGCTTGTGTTGGCTGAGAGAGAGAGGCTACATCTGAGCAACAAAGAGGTTCTTTGGGGATGACTCTCTGGAAGTGGTCTAATTTTAAGTAGGCTTAGCCTATCCTTTGCGGGGATGAGTTTCATATGAATAAACCACAAGATTGAGGGTTCAGCCTATTGATTTGGTTGTCCCCACTGCTTGTGAGGATATCAGGAATCCTCCACGTGGGGAAGTTGAATTTTCCACCTTTCTCGTCATTCTCCTAAGGGGACTTTGCAAATGCTTTTTAATTCACTGCTCAGATCATTCTGGGATTTATCGGGGCATCACTCTGGACAAACCTACAGAATCTCATTCCCTACTCAAGGTTCCATGTACTTATGGTGTTCAATTAAACTGTACACATAATTTATATTAGGAAATGTACTAGTCAAATTATAAATTTTGTACCAAATAAACAGTTTTTGCTTTAGACTTACACATAAATTAAAGTTCTAAAATATGAATTACCACCTATTTTCAACACCCTGCAATATTGACATTCCTTTGTTCTTCCTAATGTAAAAACATGTTTTAATTTGTACATTTAGTCACATCATCGTACACTCTAGGCATCCCTAGATTAATACCATCTCAGTCTTTATCATCTATCTTTCCTTCTGATTTCATTTTTGTCCCCAGCCCTCCTCCCTCTATCATTCTCACATTCAGCTTCATTCAATGTTCTAACATTATTGTATTACAGTTAAGTAGTATTGTGCTATCCATTTCAGAATTTTTACAATCAGTCCTATTGCACATTCTGTATCCCTTCAGCTCCAATTACCCAATATCTACCTTATTTCTATTTCCTGATGGTCTCTGTTCTTAGTTGAAATTCTCCAGGTTCATTCACTAATGTTCGTTCATATCAGTGAGACCATATAGTATTTGTCCTTTTGTTTCTGGCTAATCTCACTCAGCATAATGTCCTCAAGGTCCATCTGTGTTGTCAAATACTTATGACTTTATTCTTTTTTCCAGCTGCAGAATATTCCATATACTACAGCTTGTTTAGCCACTCGTCTGTTGATGGACATTTGGGCTGTTTCCATCTCTTGGCAAGTGTAAATAATGCTGCTATAAACATTGGTGTCTGTTTTTGTCCTTGCCCTCATGTCCTCTGAGTAGATACCTAGCAATGGTATTGTTAGAGCATATGGCAATTCTATACTTAGTTTCCCGAGAAACTGCCAACTTGCCTTCCACAGTAGTTGTACCTGTATTGTACAATCTTAAATCTGCATTCCAGGCAATATGGAGAAGGAAAAAGCAGAAAGAGAAAAGGAGAGCTTGTCCTTTCCCTTTAAAGTCACAGATCCAAATTAGTGATATGGCCATTCTTAGCTTCAAGGGAGGCTGGGAAACATAGCTTTTATTTTGGTGGATAGGTACTTGTCAAACAAATGTTAACTAAGGGGAAAAAAAGTGGGGGGATATGATATAAGAGAATGGATACTAGATTAGCAGTCTCTGTCCCCCAAATCTTTCCTTGAAGGCAGAATAATGACCTCCCAAAGATATATCCTGCACTTACAAAAACAGGCAGAACTTGTAAATGAGGACAACTGTGAATATGTTATGGCAAAGAGGAATTAAGGTTTCAAATGGAATTAAGTTTGCTAATCAGATGACCTTAAGAAAGAGAGACAATCTTGGGGTTATCCAGATCAGCCTAATGTAATCAGAAGGGGTCTTAAAAGTGGGCGATTCAATGGTGGCTCAGTGGCAGAATTCTCACCTGCCGTGCCAGAGACCTGGGTTCAATTTTTGGGTGCCTGTCCATGCAAAAAAAAAAAAAAAAAAAAAAAAAAGAGTGGAAGAGGAGGTCAAAATGAAGTGATATGAGAAGAATTTGACCTACAATTGCTGAAGGTGGAGGAAGTGGGCACGAGCCAAAGGCTACATGTGGGTAGCCTTTAAACTAAAACAGCATGGAAATGATCTTTAACCAGAGCCTCCAGAAAGGAACATAGTTATAAAGACACCTTGATTTTAGCTTAGTGAGACCTGGGTCAGACTTGAAACCTACAAAATTGTAAGATAATAAATTGTGCTGTTTTAAGCCACAAAGTTTGTGGTAATTTGTTACAGGAGTAATAGAAAAATAAATGCAGATTTTGTACTGAAAGTGGGGTACTCTATAACATACCTAAAAGTGTGAAGTGACTTTGAAATTGGGCAGTGGGTAGAGGCTGGAAGAATTTTGAAGAACATGATAGGAAAAGCCTAGATTGCCCCAAACAGACTGTTATTAAAAATATGGGTGTTAGTGACTCTGCTAGTGAGGACTCAGAAGGAAGTGAGGAGCACGGTAGAGAAAATAAATGTCATCTTAGAGTATATCTAAATCGTCATGAACAGACTGTTGGTAGAAATATGGACATTAAAAATGTTAAATGTGCTACTGCTGAAGGCTTAGAAGGAAATGAAGAACATATTATTAGAAACTTGAATAAAGGGGATCCTTATTATATAGGCAGAAATCTTAGTGGAATTGTCCTGCAGTTTTGAGGAAGGCAGAACTTGTAAATGAGGAAAGAGGACATTTAGCTGAGGATAGTTTCAAGCAAAATGCTGAAGGCGCAGTCTGGTTTCTTCTTGCTACTTATAGTCAAATGACAGAGGAAAGAGATGGATTGAGGGAAGAACTTTTGAAAAAGGAATTTAGACTTGACAATTTGGAAAATTGTCAGCCTATTTAGATTGCAAAAGACACTAAAATTAAGAGTTTTACTATCAGTAGAGAAAAACCAGAGAGTGTGGCTGTACAACATTTTGCTAATATTCTGAAAGATCAAAAGGTTAGAGGAGTTAGTCACAAAAAAGGCTTTTGAAAGAAATTAAATCTGTGAATCATAGACTACGTTAACCATCTCAGCAGAAGCCAAAAAAAAAGAGGATAATCTAGGAGGAGCCTCTTGTCTTATGGAGTAAATTCCTATACCATATACAGGAGATTCACAATATTTCTTGAGAATCTTATATTAGCAGAAACACTGTTATCTTGGACAGAAAAGGACAGAGAGACTCTGAAAGAAGGTTGTCAGATACCCTAAATTCTACGGTAAGAATCAGGCTTATACAACTGTTCAGTTACAAACATGTACTATGTTTTTGTTTTTAACTTTTTTTATTGTATACTATAATATATACACAAAACAAAGAAACAAAAAAGCAATAGTTTTCAAAGTACTCTTCAATAAGTGGTTATAGGACAGATCCTAGAGTTTGTCATGGGCTACTATTCGATCCTCTCAGATTTTTCCTTCTAGCTGCTCCAGAATATAGGCGACTAGAAGGCTTAAATACTGTTTTATCATCACAATTGACTTTTTTTCCTTCTTTATTTGTGAACAATAACATATATACAAAAAAAGTTATAAATTTCAAAGCACAGCATCACACTTAGTTGTAGAACGTATTTCAGACTTTGACATGGGTTACAATTTCACAATTTTAGGTTTTTACTTCTAGTTGCTCTAAAATACTGAAAACTAAAAGGTATAAATTTAATGATTCAGCATTCATATTCATTTGTTAAGTCCTATCTTCTATGTATAATTCCACCATCAACTTTTATCTTTCCATATCTCTCTTTGGGGTTGTTTAGGCTAAGGTAATTCTAAATTTTTGAAATTGGAAGGGTCTGACACCAATATGGGGTAGGGAGATGGAATTATATGATGCTCTGAGAGGCTGGGCCCTTTAGGTTTCTGGACTTATCTTAACCAGGGACCCATCTGGAGGTTGTAGGTTTCTGGAAAGTTACTCTAGCACATGGAACCCTTATGGAATCTTATATATTGCCCTAGGTGTTCTTTAGGATTGGTTGGACTGATCCTGGTTGAGGATTGGCAGGTTATGATAGGTAGCCAGGTCTGCCTGAAGCTTGCGTAAGAACAACGTCCCAAGTAGGCCTCTCGACTCTATTTGAAGTCTCTCTGCCACTGATACTTTATTAATTACACTTCTTTTCCCCCTTTTGTTTAGGATAGAACTGTTGGCCCCCTGGTGCCAGGTCTGGATTCATCCCTGGGAGTCATCTCCCACATCGCCAGGGAGACTTTCACCCCTGGATGTCATGTCCCATGTAGTGGGGAGGGAAATGATTTCACTTGCGGAGTTGGGCTTAGAGAGACTGAGGCCACGTCTGAGCAACAACGGAGGTCCTCCAGAAGTTAACTATTAAGCATGCCTACAGGTACTCTAAGCTTCTCCACTACCTACATAAGCTTCACAAGAGTAAGCTTCAGGATTAAGGGCATGGCCTATTGATTTGGGTGTCCCTGAAGTTTGACACAGAATCAGGGGATTCCCTGATTGTAAGGCTTAATAGTTCCATACTCTTTCTCCCCTCCCTCAGGGGACTTTTACAATACTTTTTGATCATCTGCTGAATATACTCTGGGATATTTCCAGGCATTACAATAATTTATACAGGATTAAAGGATCTCTTTCTTATTCTGTGTTTCCTGTATCTCAATTGTTCAAATGAACTATACAAATAGGTTGAGTTAGATTATGCACTACAGAAAATTTTAGTTCTAGATCAAATAAACCTTTTTTCCATTGGTCTCAAAGGGTATGTGTGGTTCTAAAATATAGACACTGTCTTCCTTAACCCTATGTTCTGAATTACTTTACCCCCAACCTGTTCGGCTTTGTTCTTGTCTCTAAATATCAGATTATACATATAAAACAGCCTCTCAAAATCCAGAAATAATCACCACTCTGGACTTAATCTGTCTGCTCTAAAAGCTTACAGACTAGGCCCCTGCTTTCTTATGAGCGTTTTCTAAAGGTGACCATATCATTGTTGTTTTTTTTGTTTCTGGCTTATTTTGTCTCACAAATGTAACATGCTATTTTTGAAGAAAAACAAAGGGTGACTCAGAGTGTAGAGCCCGGAACTAGAGGGTGGAGCCTTGAACCACATATGATTACTCCCAGATCTTGAAACCTACTGAAATTTGTTCAGATGGGTTTTGAAATTTCTTGGGACCAGTAGGTTCTTTTTTTTCAGTTTTTTGCATAGACAGGCACCGGGAATTGAACCTGGGTCTCCGACATGGCAGGAGAGAACTCTGCCTGTTGAGCCACCGTGCCCCACCCTAGTGTCTCTGTTTTTGAATGAGAATGTCTGAAACTGTTATCCTACTCCCTTTCTCACTATTGTATTTTGGGCAGAAGTTCTTCAGCTGAACAGATTCACAGATGGAGAGGATTTGTTCCCCATGATAGATTATATTCAGAACCTCACCCACACCTGATTTTGGTGATGAGATGTGGGGCTTTTGATCTGATGAGAATTAGATAGATTTTTGACTTTGAGTTAATGCTATAATGGGATGAGACATTTGGGGACCTAGGAATGGGGTGGATTATTTTGCATGTGAGGCAGACACGTATGTTTCAGGGGCCAGAGGGCAGATTACAGTAGACAGTATAATGAGCCCCTAAAGATGCCTAGGTGCTTATTCCCAGAACCTCTGAATAAGTTATTTAAATGGTGTGTATTTTTCTATTTCTGCTGCAACAAATTACTTCAAATTTAGTGGCTTACAATAACACAAACATTATTTTATAGTTCTGGAGTTCAGAAGTCTGAAATGGGTTTAAGTGGGCTAAATCAAGGGGTTGACAAGACTCTGTTCCTTCAGTAGGCTTTAGGAGGTAATCTGTTTTGCTTCTAGAAACCATCTAAATAATCCAGGATAATCTCTCAAGATCCTTAATCACACTTCTGGGAGGGTGGCGGAATAGAATAAGTCAAGTTCATCCCTGCTCCAAGGAACAGCTAGAGAAGTGACAGAAAAATATCTGAGACAGCAATTCCAGGGTGTAAGTGGTGTATGTGATCTGAGAGAATCTTCAACACCTGGTTGCAAAAGCTAAGGAATTGAGATGCAGAGAACCACAGACCATCCAGCTAGTACAAAGAGACTAACGTGTCTCTTTCCAAATGGAGGCCTGGAGCCCTCAGGATGGGGAGACTGGGACTAGAAAGTAAGCCAAGGCACATTTCTTGAACATGCCATACCCACGCATGCCACCACACCCCACAACCTGTGTCCTGCCCTTGCACATGCACACACCTGCATCCTGGTTTCCCTCAGATCCCCTTACCTCCTATGACGTGTGACTCCCCCCATGTATATGCACATATGCATCCCGGCCTCCCTGGACCCCTTTCCCCCACACAGCCCCCCTACACCCGGCCCCCACCTGCCCACCCCAGCAACCCTACCCCCTGCCAACTGTGCATGTGTTCACTTGTGCCTCACCCCCCATACCCTGATCTCTGTGCCCCGAACCCTGATACTCATGACCCCCATGCTTCATGTGTACATCTGCAACCTGCCCGCACATTTGACCCCGCACATCTGCATAGCCCCCCCTTCTACCTTCTGCTGCACTTTGCCTCTGCGTCCACTACACTGTGTCCTGCCTCTGTGCTCCAAGACCTCCCCAAGCTGCACCCTGCCCCCACTTTCCTGTGCCACCCCCTCACAGCCCCACACCCTGCACCCCATGCTCTGGGCATGAGTGTAGCAACCTCGACCTGTGCCTATTCCTGAACCACAACCCATCACCACCCTGCTGTGCCCCACCCCATCCCCACATCCTGCCCAACACCTGTCCTGCAAAATGAACTCCCAAAGTAATCCTATCAAGATAATTACATGCATCAAGGCAACAGAAAATCACAAAGCATATGAAGATGCAGAGAGATGTAACCCTGCCTAATGATCACTTGGAGGAGACTTTGGAATAACTAATCAAAGATGATCATATAACTCTACTAAATAAAATCAATGAGTTGGCTAATGCATAAAGGAGATCAAGAAGACTAGAAGAACACAAAGAAAAATTTGAAAGAATAAATAGAAAAATAGCAGATATCAAAGAGATTAAAGATGCTGTAGATGAAGTAAAAAATACACTAAAGACATAAAAAAGCAGATTTGAAGAGTCAGAAGAAAGAATAAGTGAACTAGAGGACAGGACAATTGATTTCCACACATGTTCTAGTTTGCTAGCTGCTGGAATGCAATATACCAGAAACGGAATGGCTTTTAACAAGGGGAATTTAATGAGTTGCTAGTTTACAGTTCTAAGGCCGAGAATTAAAACAAGTCTATAGAAAAGTCCAATCAAAGGCATCCAGGGAAAGATACCTTGGTTCAAGAAGGCCGATGAAGTTCAGGGTTTCTCTCTCATCTGGAAAGGCACATGGCGAACGCAGTCAGGGCTTCTCTCTCGGCTGGAAGGGCACATGGCAGACACGGCGTCATCTGCTAGCTTACTCTCCTGGCTTCTGGTTTCATAAAGCTCCCCGGGAGGCATTTCCCTTCTTCATCTCCAAAGGTCGCTGGCTGGTGGACTCTCTGCTTCGTGGTGTTGCAGCATTCTCTGCTCTCTCCGAGTCTCTCATTCTCCAAAATGTTTCCTCTTTTATAGGACTTCAGAAACTAATCAAGACCCACTCAGATGGGTGGAGACATGTCATCCCCTAATCCAGTTTAACAACCGTTCTTAACTAAATCTCATCAACCAGGGAGATGATCCCATCACAGTCCCAAATACACAGCATTGAATAGAGACTCTTCTACCTTTAAGAAATGGGATCCATATTAAAACATGGCTTTTCTTAGGGGGCATACTTCCCTTCAAACCAGCACAACACACAAAAGAGCAAATGGCAAAAAATATGGGAAAATTTGAATTGGATCTCTGGGAAATGATGGACAAAATGAAGCACACAAATGTAAGAATCATCAGTGTCTCAGAAGGACAAGAGAAGAGTAAAGGGCTAGGAAGATTAGTTGAGGACAAAATGGGGAAAAACTTCCCAACCCTTATAAGAGACATAACTATGCAAAATCCCAACAAACCCCAACTGGGCCTACTCCAAGACACATACTAATCAGTCTGCCAAATGTTGAAGAGAAGCAGAAAATCTCGAAAGCAATGAGAAAAAGGATCAACTATATACAAGGGAAACCACATAAGACTGAGTTTGAACTACTCAACAGGCACACTGGAGGCAAGGAAGTGGTGGTATGATATATTTAAGATCCTGAAAGAGAAAGACTGTCACCCAAGAATTCTGTACTCAGCTAAATTGTCCTTCAAAAATGAGGGAGAGATTAAAATTCTCACAGACAAATGCTGAGAGAATGTGTCAACAAGAGACCAACCCTATTAGAAATACTAAAGGGATTTCTGTCAGCTGAAAGAAAAAGACAGGAAAGGAAGGTCTGGAGGAGGGCACAGAATTGAAGAGTACTAGTAAGGGTAACATAAAGGATAAAAAGAAAAAGAGGAAAAATAATATATAGATCTGACAAATAAAATCCAAAGGCTAAGATGGTAGACTCAAGAAATGCCTTTACAGTAATAACTTTGAATATTAATGGACTAAACTCACCAATTAAAAGATACAGATTGGCAGAATGGAAATATGATCCATCTATATGCTGCTTACAAGAGACTCATCTTAGACTCAAGGATGCAGATAGACTGAAAGAGAAAGGACAGAAAAAAAATGTTCCATTCAAGCTAAAACCAAAAGAAGGCAGGAGTAGCTATACTAATATCAGACAAAATAGACTTTAAATGTAAAGCCATCATAATAGACAAAGGACACTACACATTAATAAAAGAAGAAATTCACCAAGAAGAAATAACAATCATAAATGCTTATGCTCCCAATCAAGGAACTCCAAAGGACATGAGGCAAACATTGGCAAAAATGAAGGGAGCAATAGACATTTCAAGAATAATAGTGGGAAACTTCAATACACCACCTTTCATAGATAGAACAACTGGACAGAGGACCAACAAGGAAATACAGAATTTAAACAATTTGATAAATGAATTATACCTAACAGACATATATAGATCATTATACACCCTAACACCAGGATATACATTCTTTTTAATGTGCATGGAACATTCTCTAGGATATATCATATGCTGGGGCACAAAACAAGTCTTTATAAATTTAAAAAGATTGAAATTATTCAAAGCACTTTCTCCCATCACCATGGAATAAAACTGGAAATCAATAACCACCAAAGAACCAGAACTTTCACAAATATATGGAAATTAAATAATGCATTCTAAAACAATCAGTGGGTCAAAGAAGAAATTGTTAGAGAAATAGGTTAACTATCCGGAGACTAATGAAAATGAGAATACAACATATAAGAACTTATGGGATACAGCAAACACAATGCTGAGAGGGAAATTCATTGCCCTAAATGCCTATATTAAAAAAAGAAGAAAGAGCAAAAATTGAGGACTTAAATGCTCACCTGGAGGAACTAGAGAAAGAACAGCAAACTAGCTCCAAAGCAAATGGAAGATAAATAACAAAGATTAAAGCAGAATTAAATTAATTGGAGAACAAAAGAACAATAGAAAGAATGAATAAAACCAAAAGTTGGTTCTTTGAGAAAACCAGTAAAGCAAGGCTGACAAAGAAAAAAAAAGAGAGAGTATGCAAATAAAATCAGAAAAGAGAGGAGGGTCATTACCATGGACCCTGAAGAAAAAATAATAAAAAACAAATCATAAAAGGATACAAGGAACAACTATACATTAACAAACTAGACAACTTAGATGAAATGGACAAATTCCTGGAAACGCAAACAAGCTACACTGACTTGAGAAGAAATAGAAGACCTCAACAAACTAATCACAAATAGAGAGATTCAATAAGTCATCAAAAATCTTCCTACAAAGAAAAGCCCAGGGTCAGATGGCTTCACAGGGGAATTTTATCAAACATTCCAAAAAGAAGTAACACAAATTCTGCTGAAAAGCTTCAAAAATTTGAGGAAAAGAGAACACTACCTAACTCATTTTATGATGCTAACATCACTCCAAAACCCGGTAAAGATGCTTTAAGAAAGGAAAACTACAGGCCAATCTCCCTATAATGAATATAGATGCAAAATTTTTCAACAAAATACTAGCAAATGGAATCAAATGACAAATTAAAAGAATTATACACCATGACAAAGTGGACTTTATGCCAGGAATGCAAGGGTGGTTCAACACAAGAAAATTAATTAATGTAATACAGCACATTAACAAATCAAAAGGGAAAAATCACATGATCACCTTGACTGATACTGAAGAAGCATTCAACAAAATTCAACATCATTTTCTGATAAAAAACTACAAAAGGTAGGAGTAAAAGGTAACTTCCTCAATATGATAAAAAGCATATATGGAAAACCCATAGCCAGCATCATACTCAATGTGAGAGACTGAAAGCCTTCCCCCTAAAATCAAGAATTAGACAAGAATACCCTCTGCCACCACTATTATTCACAATTGTACTAGAAGCAATCAGGCAGGAAAAAGACATGTGCTAGAGCAATCAGGCAGGAAAAAGAAACAAAAGGCATCCAAATCAGAAAGGAAGAAGTAAAACTTTCATTATTTGCAGATGACATGATACTAAATTTGGAAAATCCTGAGAAATCTATGACAAAGTTACTTGAGATAATAAACAAATTCAGCAAAGTGGCAGGATATAAATTAATGTGCAAAAGTCAATAATGTTTCCATACACAAGCAATGACCTAAATGAGGGGTAAATTAAGGGAAAAATCCCATTCAAAATAGGAAGTAGAAGAATGAACTATCTAGGAATGAACTTAACTAGGGATGTAAAGGACCTGTATACAGAAAACTACATGACATTGTTAAAACAAATCAGAGAAGATCTAAATAGACAGAAAGACATTTCCTGCTCATGGATAGGAAGGTTAAATATGGTTAAGATGTCATTTCCACCCAAATTGATCTACACGTTAAATGCAGTATCAATAAAAATTGTAATAACCTACTTTGAAGACTTGGAAAAGCTAGTTACCAAGTTCAGTTGGAAGGGAAAGAGACCTCGAATAACTAAACATATCCTAAAAAGAAGAAAAAAGTGGGAAAATTAACACTTCCTGATTTCAAAGTGTATTATAAAGCTACAGTGGTCAAAACAGCATGGTATGGGGACAAGGACAGAAGTATTGACCAGTGGAGTCAAATCAAGAGTACAGAAATAGACCACCAAATAAATCTATGGTCAACTGATCTTTGACAAGACCCCCAAATCTACTGAACTGGGGCAAAATAGTCTTTTCAATAAATAGGCATGGGAGACCTGATTATCAGTAGTTCAGAGAATGAAAGAAGACCCTTACCTTACACTGTTTATAAAAGTTAACTCAAAGTGGATCAAAGACCTAAATATAAGAACCAGTACCATAAAATGTCTAGAGGAAAATGTAGGGAAACATCTTCTAGACCTAGTAATAGTAGGTAGCTTCTTAAACTTTACAAAGCATATGAAGAGATTCTTATTTTCATTAGCTATAAGGGAAATGTAGATCAAGACTACAGTGAGATACTACCTCATACCTATAAGTAAGGCTGCTACTAAACAAACAGGAAACTACAAATGTTGGAGAGAATTTGGAGAAATAGGGACACTGATGCCCTGCTGGTAGGAATGTATAATGGTACAGCAACTATGGAAGACTATCTGGTGATTCCTCAGAAAACTAAATATCGAACTGCCCTATGACCCAGCAATACCACCACTTAGTATATACCCAGGAGCGTTGAAAGCAGTGACACAAACAGAAATTTGCACACCAATGTTCATAGCAGCATTGTTCATAATTGCTAAAAGATGGAAACAATCCAAGTACCCATCAACAGATGAGTAGATTAATAAAATGTGATATATACATATGATGGAATATTATGCAGCAGTAAGATGAAATGTTTTTCTGCATTGAGATTGATGTTAGCTGTGGGTTTTTCATATATTCCCATTATCATATTGAGGAAGTTCCCTTCTTTTCCACACATAGTCTTATTGAGGTTGGCTAGTATGTGATGGATCACTTTTTTCTTGCTGCTTTCAGAATTCTTTTTTGTCTTTGACATTTGAAAATCTGATTAGTAAGTGTCTTGGAGTTGGTTTATTAGGATCTGTTCTGTTTGGGGTAATGTGTGTTTCTTGGATCTATAATTTTATGTCTTTCATAAGAAATGGGAAATTTTCAGTGATTATTTCCTCCATTATTCTTTCTTCTCCATATTTCTTCCCTTCTCCTCCTGGGACACCCATAAGGAGAATAAGCATATTCATACTTCATATTGTCATTCAGTTCCCTGAGATCTTGCTCATATTTTTTCATTTTTTCCCCTAGCTGTTCTTTTGTATATAGCATTTTGGATGTCCTGTCTTCTATTTCACTAATCCTTTTGGCTGCTTCTTCAAATCTTCTGTTGTAAATCTCCATTGTGCTTTTCATCTCTTCTATTGTGCCTTTCATTCCCATAAGTTCTGTGTGCTGGATGGAAATTGTTATGTATCCCAGAAAAGCCATATTTTCTTTCTCAATCCAATCTTGTGGGGGTAGATTTATTGTTTAAGGTGGAAACTCTGCATCGTTTGCATGGAGATGTGACACACCCAGTTGTGTGTGTGGGGTGACATTTGATGGGATTGTTTCCATGGAGATGGGACACACTCAACTGTGGGTGTGACGTTTTGATTAGATGGAGGTGTGTACCCACCCATTCAAGTTAGGTCTTGATTAGTTTACCGGAGTCCTTTAAAAGGGGAATCAGTTTGGAAATAGCCCAGAGCTGACAGAGATGTAGACATTTGGAGATGCTTGGAGTGCCAGCAGATGCCTAGATATGAATGTATGGGGAGACAGAGCCAGCATATGTTGCCATGTGCCTTCCCATGAGATGCTGTGTAAGCCAGAACCCAGAATTGTGTCCCAGAAGAGCTAAGTGAAAGCCCACAGATATGTAGAGAGGCATCAGAAGCTGCAAACAATGGAACTGGGAATAAGGACCAGCAGATCCCAGCCCCATGCCTTCCCATGTGACAGACATCAGCCTTTCTTGAATTGAGGTATATTTCTTTCTCTGGATGTCTTAGTGTGAATATTTTATATGGATCTAGAACTGTAAACTTGTAACTTAATAAATTCCCTTCTTAAAAGCCATTTCACTTCTGGTACATTGCATTCCAGCTGGTTTAGCAAACAGAAAAATTCTGCCATTTATTTTTTCAAGCTTTTGAATTGTTCTTTATGGTCATTCAATGTCTTCTTTATATTCTTCATCTCTTTTGCCATAACTTCTTTCAATTCATTCATTTTATTTAGCATATCTGTTTGAACATCTTTAATTAGTCATTCCAACTCTAGTATCTTGTTTGAAGTGTTTGTTTTTTCCTTTGACTGGGCCATATCTTTGTTTTCCTAGATGACTCATAATTGTTTAATAGTGTCTAGGCATACAATTTACTTGATTAGTTTATACTGTAGGTTGTTTTCAGTCTTTCACCTAGCTAGGATTTTCTTGCTGGTTGGCTTTTTTTTTCTATCTGTTCTTTGGCATTCAGTTAAACTTATTCTAGACCTCTAGCATAGCTCCTGTAACTGATCACATTGTTTCACGTCTTGTTTTTCTGGTTCTTCCCACCTATATGGAATCTTTTTTTTTTGAAGAGGGTCTCAATCTGATTGACCTCAATCAGATTTTCTCAGACAAGACAGGCCAAATTCACAGGAGGAGTGTGTAATCAGTATCAAGTTTCCTGAGGATAAGACCCTGACAACCTGAAAGCCTGACAACCTGTCTGGATCAGTGCTGACAATTGAAAATACCTGAGACTTTCTCTTATGAGCTACTTAGAATAGTTAAAATAAATAAATAAATAAAAATTCCTTTTTAGAGCTAGTCTCTAGCCCCCAAGATTCACCGTCAAGAGCTGGAGTTGGTACCTGGCTCTCTGTGACCCTTTTCTTGGGTTGTTGCAGTCCTTGCCCAATATTTTGAGCTCAGCTGGCTTCAAAAGCCTCTGTTGTTTTCACCTTCCATCAGCCTTACCTACTCTCTGCTGGGATAGACCTCAGGGTTCCCTTCCTGTTTGCTCTGGGTTTATCTGTGCTCGGAGCTTGTATTCCACAGTCCAAATTTGTTAATTACAACTGCAGTGGAGCTTGGGTGAGCTACCTTCCTTTGCTCCTAGTAAAGACTGCTTCTTTTTTCCACAGGGAAGTGTCTCCAAGACAGCCTGCATGACAGTGGGAAAAGGACACAAGCCTCTGCAGTTTGAGAACTTTATTTACAGTTATGTGCTGTGAGCTTGGCCCTCAAACCATTCCAGACTGGTGTATGATGTGTGTCTGGTCACAGATTTCCCCCCAAACAATTGTTCCAGACAGTTTCTGGCTATTTACTAGCTGTTCTAGAGGACTAACTAAATTCCACACCTCCCTACACTGCCATCTTCCTGGCTGATGTTTTCTAAATTATTTTTCAATCTGTATTCCCCACTGTTTGAGTTTGCTAAAGCTGCTGCAATGAAATAGACCAGCAATAGATTGGCTTTTACAATAGGGATTTGTTAACTTATAATTTACAGTTTTTGAGCCATGAAAATTTCCAAATTAAGGCATCAACAGGATGATACCTGGACTCTGAAGAAACCCTTCTGGCATCTGGGATACTTGTGTCACATGGGAAGGCATATGGTTGGTGTCTACTGGTCCTTTGCTTCAGGGTTTCACTGCCTTCAGCTCTGGGTGCTTCTCTCTGAGCTCTCTGGGCTTTCTATGTTCTTAATCCTCTTGTAAAGAACTCCAATAAAAGGATTAACACCCATCCTGAATGGGATGGGTCACATCTCATATTGAAACAACCTAACTGTGCTGGTTTGAAAGGATTTATGTACCTTAAAAAATGCCTTGTTTTAATCTCAATCAACCTTGTGGGAGCAACAGCTTCTTCTAATGCCTATTCAGAACTATAGATTGGAAACCATGGAGATGTGACTCAATTGTGGGTATTAAACTTGATTAGATGGAGACATATCTCCACCCATTCTAGTGAATCTTGATTAGTTTACTGGGATCCTATAAAACTGGAGACATTTTTGGAGAGAATACCTTTTGAGAACAATGAGAAAGCCATAGCAGAGTCGAGCAGAGCCCCAAGGCCAAGAGAACCACAGAGTCTGCCAGCCAGTGATTCTGAGAGAGCAGAGAAGGATGACAGAATGATGAGAGCCATAAAGCAGAGTCCACCAGCCAGCAATGTTTGGAGATGAAAGAGAATGCCCCTGGGAGAGCTTCATGAAGCAAGACGCCTGAAGAGGAAGTTGGCAGATGATGCTGTGTTCGCCATGTGCCTTTCTAGATGAGAGAGAAACCCTGAATTTCATCAGATGTCTTGAATCAAGGTATCTTTTCCTTTATGTCTTAGACTGGACATTTCTATTGACTTGCTTTAATTGGGACATTTTCATAGCCTTAGAACTGTAAATTTGTAACTTATTAAATTCCCCCTTTTAAAAAGCCATTCCATTTCTGGTATATTGCATTCCAGCAACTAGCAAACTAGAACACTAACCAAAAAATCTCATCTACAATGGGTCTGCATCCACAGGAATGGATTATAAGAACATGGCCTTTCTTTGGTATATAAAGCTTCAAATAAGCAATACTCACTAATCTATAAGTTCCATGAAGAAAAATTTTCTGTCTTTGTACCCTTAACACTTAGAGCAGTATCTGTTACATAGTGAGGGCTTGATACATTAAATGGCTGAGCATTTTGTTCCTTTATTCTTTATTTTGTTCCCCTACTAAGTATCCTATTTTCACTCCTAAGGGCAAGAGATGAATGACAATTTATACCTTCCAGCAACTTTTGATCTAGAAGAGATATATATGTGCACAAATAATTGCAATCCAGGGTATAAAGGACATAAATTGTACAGAGAAGGTGGTAAGAAGGATTGTTAGGAAAAACTGGAGCAAGTTCAACTTGAGCAGGCTTTAAAAGAATGAATAAAATTTTATCAGACAGATGATAAGTAGAGTGGAGGGGAAGGCATTCCAAACTAAGGGTATATGGCATACAGAAGGGCAGAGAGGCATGAGATAGTATGCTGTATTTGGGGAACTGTAAATAGTTTGATGTATTGGAATAAAAGGTATGGTGGGAAATATGGTAAAGGTGATGCTGGGTTAGCAGAAGGAACCAGAATATGAGTGCCTTATATTCCACGCTAAGGAGTGCAAATTTTCTCCAATACCTGAAGGGTGAACTCTGAAAACCTTTAAGAGGGGATTGATATAGTAGATTTTCACTCTGGCCGTTTCATTCATACTTTAGATATGCCAACTGGCACCTGGCTGTCAGAGGTAAGAAATTCAGTTTGAAATAGTCCAGTTTGAGAGGTGATAAGAACCTGAAGCAGGAATGATTTGGGAGAAAAGGATGTATGGGCCTATCATGATTCTAAGAAAAAAAAATTTTTTTTAAGATCACAAAACTTCGGCTTTGCTTCTATACTTTACAAAGCAAACTTTTACTTTACATTTGGTTTTCCAAATAGACATTCTTATTGGAAAAAAAAGATACTGATCAGGCAATGCAAGTAATCCAGCTGAGATTGCAGTTTATTTTTCATATTTGCCATTCAGTCCTTGAAGGTTTTTTTAGTATAGTGAGTTTTTTGAGAGACCAGTCACCTCTGAATAAACTGATAACATTAATTTCTAGACATGAAATGCTGAGAACAAGACCCTTTGGTAACATCTTCAAAGTGCAGAGATCCTACAAGGTCTTAAACACATGGCTTTACTATTTACAAGGGATATTATTAATCATAAACTTTTTACATACTGTACAAAAATTTAATAGAATTTTTTTACGAGTTTCAGAGAAACAAAATTTCACAACTACAGCTACTATATAATTTGAATAACAAAATATCTTCTCTTTTATTTTTAAGTATAATTAATTTATATCCAGGAGCATGCTCATTAAAAACTATGAAGTATTTCCATTCATTAAAAATGTATCTATCCATAAAATACATAATAATGTATAATTTATAGCATAAATGTAAGCTATACAATTTACCTTCATTTTATGATTAAGTATAGTATTTTAACTCATTAACAATATAGGGATATATTAAACATTTACAGGAGATTCTCAAAAATAATGATTCAATTTAATAGTTACTGTTACACTTCATCAGTATTTTCTCTGCAATCTGGATCCAACATCTGGAGAGAGACTGGCTCTTGGCTGGCTGTTCTGTAACATAGTTTCAGAATATTCTTTTACTATAATACTTATAGACTTCAACAGGTTGATCTTCTTATAGATTACAGATTTTATTATGCTTAAACTCATAATTCAAATTCTTAAATGCTACATAAACATCAATCTTCAGCAAAACTGTGTACCAAGATATGTAAGGCATCATACTAATTATAATAAAATGTAATCTTCACATTAGGCTGTTGGGAAAATGTTCTTGAGAAGTCCTTTCTATCATAATCTGCTCTATAAGAATAAAAAAAATTTTTGACTTTGAAAAAAATTTTTATTAATAAAACCAATCAACATACAATGTGAACATTCTTTTTTTCACCACATAGTTGTATATTCATCATCATGATCATCTCTTAGAATATTTGCATCAATTTAGAAAAAGAAATAAAAAGAAAACAGAAAAAAATTCATATACCATACTTACCCTTCCCTTTCATTGATCACTAATATTTCAATCTACTAAATTTATTTTAACATTTGATCCCCTTATTATTTATTTATTTTTAATCCATATGTTTTACTCATCTGTCCATAAGGTAAAAGAAGCATCAGACACAAGATTTTCACAATCACACAGTCACATTGCGAAAGCTTTCTCATTATACAATCATCTTCATGAAACATGGTTACTGGAACACAGCTCTACATTTTTAGGCAGTTCCCTCCAGCCTCTCTGTTATGCCTTAACTAAAAAGCTGATATCTAATGTGTAAGAACAACCTCCAGGATAACCTCTCGACTCTGTTTAGAATCTCTCAACCATTGACACTTTATTTTGTCTCATTTTTCTCTTTCCCCTTTTGGTCGAGAAGTTTTTCTCAATCCCTTGGTGCTGAGTCCCAGCTCATTCTAGGATTTCTGTCCCATGTTGCCAGGAAGGTCCATACCTTGGGGATCATGTCAGTGGCAGGATTCTTGCCTGCTATTCCGGAGACCTGGGTTCAATTCCCGGTGACTGGCCATGCCAAAAAACAAACAAAAAACCAAAACTAAAATAAGGAAAAAAAATAATTTTAATACTTACCAGAAGTGGTATTATTTGAATAGTATTTCTGATGGATGGATTTTTGCAAATGGTTTCTTGTATGTCTGAAATAATTATACCAGATACAAAAGCAATTGTTATATATTAAAAGTAGAAAATGATTAAAAATCAAACATTAAATTTGAATGTGTCAAAATTCTCAAAATTGAGTTGAGATTTTTTTCCTATTGACTCCAGTAATAGTGTTTATAGTTTTTATATTTATATTAGGTTAGGAAATAGAATTGATTGAAAATAATTAGTTGAAAAAAATACCATAAAACTTTTGTTGAGAAAAATGTATTCCTAGTACTTTGATTCTTATAAAATAATCTTTATTCAAATGTTAGGCTTTCTTTTCTATTTTTTTTCTTATTCTTTCTTCCTTTTTTTTAAAACAAAAAATGAATTTCATCCTCTAAGAAAGAAGAGGAAATATTTAATTTTTAAGGCACAAAAAGTTGAGTAATTTTTGTTACTTGCCCCTTCAATCTTGAAACTTTGTACAACAGCAAGCATGTGGCAAAAAAAATGCAAGCAGATCTTTTATATGAAGCATTTTAAATATACAGAAGTATATAGTACTACCACTACTTCTACAACTACTACTACTACTACTATTACTACTAATGCCAAATGATTTCTTTATCTGCATAGTTTTGTATCAGAACTTTGCAGACTTAGTTCTGCATTGCTTTTGTAGTTGTAGCTCCCTGCCTTCTATTCATACGTGTATGTATATATGTGTGTGTGTACATATACATACGTGTGTGTGTGTATATATGCGCACAGACATATTTACACTTAGTTTTCAGTTTTCTTTTAAAAAATTTTTATTAAGAAAATTTTATTGTGGGATAAATAAAGAAAAAAAATTTTATCCTGGTAACATATATAACATAACATTTCCCATTTTAAGCACTTTCAACTATACAATTCAGTGGTATTAATTACATTCACAATTTTGTGCTACCATAGCCACAATCCTTTACCAAAATCCATACCAAAATATATGTACATTAATATATTATTTTAAATTTAAAATTTGAAATTAACAGAAGAGCCTATAAAATATATATACATTTTAAATTAATATAGCTAATGTCTATGTAACAACCTAGATTAATGAATTTGGACTTTATCAGTGCTTTAGAAGATTCTTGGACCTTTCCTGCTTCCACATTATCCTGCTAATATATCATTTTTTGCTCTCCCACAGAGGTAATCCATAGTACTGACTTTTTTCTTTATAGTTTTGCCTGTTTTCAAATATCACATAAATGGAATTATACTGTTTTTATTCTCCTTTGACTTGCCTTTTTTTTCCTTTTTGGCTCAAAATTATGTATTGTTAGATTAACCCATGAAGAGGTGTGTAGCTATAGTTTGTCTGAATTCCTTGCTGCATAGTATTCCATCAATATGTGAAATTTAGATGTTTTAAATTGTTGGCTTTTATAAACAATGATGTTCTCTATATACTTATGCATATCTCCTGATGTACATGTACCAAGAGGTGAAATTTTTGGGTTGTAGGGAATGCTCATGTTCAACTTATTAGGTAGTACTAAAACATTTCCTAAAGAGATGCACCAATTTACACCCCACCAGCATTTCATGAGGACTCCTGCTACACATCTTTACCAATATCTAATGTTGCTAGACTTAAACTTGTCAGTCTGATTGGAGTGTACAACTATTTATTAGTTTTATTTTGCATTTCCCTATTACTAATGAAGTTGAGCATCTATCAATGGTTATTGGCCATTTGCATTTCCTTCGTTGTGAAGTGCCTGTTCAAGTCTATGTTTTCTCCTGTGATGTCTTTTTGTCTCATAGGAGTTCTTTATCTATTTTTAAGATGAGTCCTTTACTCTATGTGTTATAAACATTTTCTGTCACTTTGTAGCTTTTCTTTTCTCACACTTTTAGTGGTTTTATGATGTGAATTTTAAAATTTTAATATAGCCAAATTTAGTAAGTTCCTCTCTATATGTTACGTTTCTTATGCTCTATTGAAGAAATACTTCCTTACCCTGATGTTGGAAGATATTTTCACATATTATCTCCCCCAAACTTTATATATTTTCTTTCACATTTAATCTTGAACCCCTTGGAACTGGCTTTACATATGGTATATGGGAGGAGCCCAATTTGACTACTTTCTACTTGGGTACCAATTATTTCAATATGGAGTGAGAAGTAGCTTGCCTGAAAATGACTCCAGAAGTTCCTTATACTTTGTCTGGCAATGTGCTAGCTGGGATCCAAGAACAGGACTTCACCCCAAGACAGAGGAGCTGTATATAAACTTAAGTTCCTATGTCATCAGTAGCTTCAAACTTTTAGCAAAAAAGGCTATAACTTCCCATATTGGGATTCTAATTACATGTTTGTTCGACCAGTTGATATTGTCGCAAAGTTCTTGGATACTCTGCTGTTTTTTTATCCTTTTTTTTTTTTTACCTTTGTGTTTCAGTTTGAATAATTTCTATGATCTGTCTTTCATAGTCACTGATTTTTTTTCTTCAGCTCTGTCAATTCTACTGATGAACCCACAGAAAACATTCATTTCTATTGTGTTATTTCTCATAGTTCCATGTGGCTCTTTCTTATAATTAATATCTCACTGCTGAAATTCCCCATCTATTCTTACATGTTGCCTATTTTTCCCATGTCAGCTTTTCTCACTATGACCTTTAATATACAGTCATAGTTATTTTAAATTACCTGTTAATAGTTCCAGTATCTGGGTCATCTGTGTCTATTGACTGATTTGTCTCTTGACAGCATTTTTTTCTTTTTTGTATGTGTCTCATAAATTTTGATTGAATGTTGGACATCATGTGTAGAATAGTAGAGACTGGGGGAAATTGTATTTGTGGCTGGAAATGGACATGCTTCTTCTGCTAGACCATTGGGTGTATGTGCGTAGGTGAGGGGCTGTTGTAACAGCCTGGTCAGGAATTGATCTGTGTTTGGGTTTTATTGTTGCTATGGTTACCTTCAATACATCATTGGCTTCAAATTCCTTTAGTGTTAGTTTGTTCTTATTGTAGGGTACTGGAGGGTTTTTCTAATGTTCCTTTTCTGCACTCAGTTTTTTTGCCTTCCTGTACATCTGTACAACAGAAAAGGTCACTGCCTATGTTTTTGCTTCTCTGTCAGCAATAGATTTCTATTCAGTGTTACTTGTTACTTGCTAGCCTGGTTGTAGGGGCTAGGGGAAATTTCTCTTGTCCTGACCAGGCTCCATCTTAGGAAAGTCCTATATACTTTCTCAGGCATCCTGCTCTTTTACCCTTTGGCAGTTAACCCTGCCTGTGTCTTTGGCAGGCTTTGGCAAGAAATTTTTTTGCCTCTTCTCCAAAAAAAAAAAATAGGTTACTTCTAATGTTCTGGGTAAGGACAGTTTCTTGCCCTGCCTCCAGGAATAAAGGCTTTTTTCTTTTACCTTTCCCCCAAGTAAGTTTTCATCTATGCCCTGGGGCAACCAATAAACTTTGCTCTCTCTCTCCCAGTGCCTTATGGCTTTTATTCTGTAGGGAAGAAGGTTCTGCATGAGACTTCATGCCTTTCCTACGGCACTGGCTGCTCCCCACTTCCACGCCATCTCGGATTTTCTGCTTTGCTCCTATCTTTCTCATGAGCACATAATATAGGACCATGGAGAAGAAACTCCTCTGTTGTCCGTGGTTCTTATGGGATCTATATTTTCACACCAGTCCACACGTATCCTTGAGCAATTTATTAAAAATTTAGGCTGAATTCTTAGTATCAGCATGTATGGAACACAGCATCTCTTTCTCCCATACTCAATCATAGGTGAGCTAATGTTCAAATCCTGTCTCTCTTTGGAAATCTCTCCTTTCTTGCCTTACTTTGGATTGATTTGTGTTTTTTGCAGGATATTTTTCCTTCTTTATCAGTCTGGAAACTGTAAACTAAATTTCTATTTATTTATGACCCTAATAATCACCACAGGCATACTTCAATTATTAACAACTAAAGCTAATTTGATCTTTACCCAATTCTCTATCAATACAAGTATATCTCATTTTATGGTGCTTTGTTTTACTGCACTTCACAGATACTCCATTTTTTGCATATTGAAGGTTTGTGGCAACTCTGTGCCCAGCAAGTCTATTGATGCTATTTCCCCATCAGGATGTACTCACTTTGTGTCTCTGTGCCACACCTTACGTATGGTATGTATATTGTTTTTTTAAGATACAATGCTATTGCACACTTAATAGACTATAATACAGCGTAAACATAAATTTTACATGCACTGGAAAACCAAAAAAATTCACGGGACTCACTTGATTGCAAAATTCATTTTATTGTGGTGGGTTGGAACCTGCAATATCTTCAAGATATGCCTATGAAAAGATCCTAGTAAACTTTAGCTCTATTACATCCTCCCAACTATAGTTGATTGATATTTTAATCTAAATTTTTCCTCTCTAAAACTCATACTACTTTATTACTTTTGTTTTACACAATGATTATTCAATTTTTCCCTCTCAGTCCACCATATGAGATTACAGTCTGCCCAGAAGTGTATTCTTTAGAATTTCCTTTAGTATGTAGTCTGCTGTTAACAAAGTCTCTTTAGTTTTGGTTTGAAACATATTTTTAATTCACCTTCATTCTTGAGGGATGTTTTTACTTTGAAGAGATTTTAAATTTGATACTTTCTTTCAAGATGTTGATTATTAATATGCTCAATGTCTTTTGCCTTTTTTCTTGTTGCTATAAGAATTTACTGTGATATATCTTGGTGTAGATTTCTTTTAATTTATTCTGTTTGAAATATGTTTTGAAATATGCTGGGGTCTTTTAATCTGTGGATTGGTGTTCTTCACTAGACTGGAAAAATTTGTAGCCATTATCATTTCAGATATTATCTCTGTTCCTTTGCACATCTTTTTACTCACTCTTCAATGTCTTTTAGGCTCTATTTCATATTTCCCATCTCTTTTTCTTCTGTACTTTCTTCTGGATATGTTTCTCTGATATATTTTACTAAGTCCCTTTTCAGATGTCTCTAACCTGCTGTTAAAACCATATGTTGAACTTTAAAATTCAATTATTATATTTTCCAATTCCAGGAGTTCCATTTAAGTTCTATTTTTAAATTTCCTTGGTCATTCTTTATAGTTTCTTACTCAATAATCATATTTTTGGCTTGTTTCTGATTATTTTAAACATATAAATATAGTTATTTTATAGTCTGTGTCTAGTAATTTCATTATCTAAAATCCTTGTGGGTCTGTTTATGCTGTCTTAGGTATTCTGATTTTTTTCATGATGACTTTTGTCTTTGTGAGTTTAGTTATTTTTAATTTTAATTTTTATTTTACTGTGGGCTGCTCATTTTCCTCGGATATTATTTGTGATTATTCTTTAAGGTCTGGAATAAAGGTAGGTTTCTCCAGAAAAGATATGAACTTACTTCTGCAGGTATTTTGTGTGTGTGTGATCATTGTAAATTAAATTCTCAGTTTGAGGTTTTATAGAGCACTCAGGTAGTGTGAAATTAGGTGATTGTTAGACTAGATTGTGGTTACAAATTCTCAGGGATGATTTTTTTCCTCACTCATCTGCTTAGTACTGAAGTTCAAGATAGGGTATTTTTTTTCACTCTTTGTGTGTGTGTCTGTGTGTGGGTATTATAGTATTTGGGCAGTCCAGATTTATGGTGAGAGTATCTTTATAGAGACTTCTCATATTGGGGAAGCCCTGAGTTTTGTCTCACGTTCCCATTTTTCTGTAAGGCCATGAAAAGCAAAGTTCATTTCATTCTGTGGGTTAAGTAAGCTCAGGACAAAAGCTAGCTGCATCATTCTCCTTATCTTTTTGGGGCCCTATCTATATTCAGCTTCTGGTTAAGAATTCCTTATAGTCTTACCAGCTCACTGTTATGTTTAAAACTTTTAAAAACCTTAATCCAGAATTTTTGGTTACATTTGATGATCAGTCCAGATATCTAGCCTGCCACATTCCTGAAATGGAAGTCTATTTGTATATTCCTAAAAGACCAAGCCTCTGGAAGAAACTGTCTTTATATACATGAGGTGAATATACTGTACTTGATATAGTATGGTATATTCAAATATATTCTGAATGATGATTTACTTGATTTAAATAGATGATATTCTGTATATTTTATATATTTGATTGATAATTAAAAATTGTCTAAGTACAAAATATATGCTTAAGAAAGGTAACATTTCTTACAACATGTATTCTTTCATACTTACCACGTAATCTTTCATCGAGGTGATCAAGGGACTGTAGGATCTTCTGTTCTTCAGCTGATAACAAACAGATGTTGAATTGCTGGGTCTTATTTACACTCAGATTTGGTTTCTGTAGCTGCTTACTATTCATAACAGTTAAAATTTCATCCTCAGGTACTGAAGTTTTCACTAGGTTTTCAGCCATCAAAAACTCAGAAGTACTATCTGAAACTACAGAAACTTTACATTAATGGGTTTTAAATTCTTTTCTTTCTATGATAATTCTTTATATATAGACTAAACTGAAATACATATGTGTGTATTCATTTTCCGAACATAAACCAAGGAAATCTGCTATTTTGCTTTTTATATATCAGGATCACGATATGCAAAATGATGCCACTGAGGTAATAAAATCTCCTAGAGTATTTCCTGAATGAAAGAAAAACTTCATTATGTTTAGATTATTTTTGGGTTGTGTTTTTGTTATTATTGGTAGAACAAATGATACAGAAGATGAGGCAGATTATAATAACAATAAAATGAGTTATAAACAAAAGAGTAAGAGAAAAGTAATTTAAGGGTTAGAAATTAGATGATCAACTGAACAGAACTGACAGCATAGAAACAGACCCAATTAGATACAAGAAATTGACGTACGATCAAAGAAACATCAAGGACTTGGGAGAAGAAAAAGATGACTCAATAAATATAATTGTTTACAAAATAATCCATTTGGAGTTTCATTTCACACCATCTGTTTAAACAAATTTCAAAGAAATTAGAGTTAAATTTAAGGAATTAAACTACTAAAGCACTTCAAAGGAAAAAGAAATAAACATTTATTAAATTTCTGGATTGGAAAGAGCCTTTTAAGCTTAAAACTAATGGGGAAATCACAAAGGAAAGAATAAAATATACATGAGGCCAGTTTTCACTTATAGACTTTACATTTTTGAAGAGCAAGGCTTTTGTATGTTTTGTTCATTATCGTATATCTGATATCTAGTTCCAGGCAGAAAACTAGCTCTCAATAGTCATTTATTGAATGAACAAATAAGAATTAAGATTTCTATATGCAAAAATACAACATAAGTGAATAAGTGGAATAAAACGCAAATAATAAGGTAGTGAAAACACTTGCAATGAATATAAGGATTAGAATCCTTGTTATTTAAAAAAATTTACAGAAATCACCTACTAGGGGAGTAGAAACGATACAGAAAGCGCCCAAAGCCACAACAGAGATAAAAAAGACAGCGTACCCCATCCTGGAACGGCTGGCTGGCTGAGAGAAGCAGCTCGGGTGAGATCGCCGAGGCGCGCGGGCCTTACCGGGCGGGGTGGCAAGCGGCCGGAGTTACTCCCTTCCCCCTTCCAGGGCCGGCTGGGAGAATTGGAGAGGCGGTCCCCTGAAACAAAGACGGCTGGCGCCCACACCACGCGCAGCCCCCGGACCAACTGAGAGAATTGGATCGGAAACCCCCAGGCCGCGGAGAACGGTGACGGGTGGGGGAGGCCCCTTCCAAACCCGTGACTCCCGGGGAACGTGCACTCTCTCGGGCGGGCCGCTGCCGCTGGCGCCCTCCCGCCACGCTTGTTGCCCAGGGCCGACTAGGAAATTCGGACGGGCTCTTTCCCTGGCTGCGGTGACCAGCAACCCTCCCTGCGTTCGGACCCCGGGCCGGCTCAAGCCGTTTCGGCTAGCGAACCCCCAGGACGGCGAGAGTTTTTCAAAGTTTAAGGTCCCACAGCACCTTTTACTGGTGGGACCCGCAGACAAACGGGTGCCACGAGCGCCACCTACTGGGCAGGATAAGAAAAACAGAACCCAGAGATTTCACAGAAAAATATTACAACCTTGCTGGGTCCAACACCAAGAGAAATCTGAATAAATGCCCAGACGCCAGCAGCAGAAGATAACTGTCCACGCTCAAAAGATTGAGAATATGGCCCAGTCAAAGGAACAAACCAATAGCTCAAATGAGACACAAGAGCTGACAACTAATGCTGAATATACGAACAGAAATGGAAAACCTCTTCAAAAATGAAATCGATAAATTGAGGGAGGACATGAAGAGGACATGGGCTGAACATAAAGAAGAAATAGAAAAACTGAAAAAACAAATCGCAGAACTTATGGAAGTGAAGGATAAAGTAGCAAACATAGAAAAAATAATGGATAGCTACAATGATAGATTTAAAGAGACAGAAGATAGAATTAGTGATTTGGAGGATGGAACATCTGAATTCCAAAAAGAAACAGAAACTATAGGGAAAAGAATGGAAAAATTTGAACAGGGTATCAGGGAACTCAAGGACAATATGAACCGCACAAATATACGTGTTGTGGGTGTCCCAGAAGGAGAAGAGAAGGGAAAAGGAGAGAAAAACTAATGGAAGAAATTATCACTGAAAATTTCCCAACTCTTATGAAAGACCTAAAATTAAAGATCCAAGAAGTGCAGCGCACCCCAAAGAGATTAGACCCAAATAGGCGTTCTCCAAGACACTTACTAGTTACAATGTCAGAGGTCAAAGAGAAAGAGAAGATCTTGAAAGCAGCAAGAGAAAAACAATCCATTACATACAAGGGAAACCCAATAAGATTTTGTGTAGATTTCTCAGCAGAAACCATGGAAGCTAGAAGACAGTGGGATGATATATTTAAAATACTAAAAGAGAAAAACTGCCAACCAAGACTCCTATATCCAGCAAAATTGTCCTTCAAAAATGAGGGAGAAATTAAAACATTCTCAGACAAAAAGTCACTGAGAGAATTTGTGACCAAGAGACCAGCTCTGCAAGAAATACTAAAGGGAGCACTAGAGTCAGATACAAAAAGACAGAAGAGAGAGATATGGAAAAGAGTGTAGAAAGAAGGAAAATCAGATATGATATATAATACAAAAGGCAAAATGTTAGAGGAAAATATTATCCAAACAGTAATAACACTAAATGTCAATGGACTGAATTCCCCAATCAAAAGACATAGATTGGCAGAATGGATTAAAAAACAGGATCCTTCTATATGCTGTCTACAGGAAACACATCTTAGACCCAAAGATAAACATAGGTTGAAAGTGAAAGGTTGGGAAAGATATTTCATGCAAATAACAACCAGAAAAGAGCAGGAGTGGCTATACTAATATCCAACAAATTAGACTTCAAATGTAAAACAGTTAAAAGAGACAAAGAAGGACACTATATACTAATAAAAGGAACAATTAAACAAGAAGACATAACAATCATAAATATTTACGCACCGAATCAGAATGCCCCAAAATACGTGAGGAATATACTGCAAACATTGAAAGGGAAATAGACTCATATACCATAATAGTTGGAGACTTCAACTCACCACTCTCATCAAGGGACAGAACATCTAGACAGAGGATCAACAAAGAAATAGAGAATCTGAATATTACTATAAATGAACTAGACTTAATAGACATTTATAGGACATTACATCCCACAACAGCAGGATACACCTTTTTCTCAAGTGCTCATGGATCATTCTCAAAGATAGACCACATGCTGGGTCACAAAGCAAGTCTTAACAAATTTAAAAAGATTGAAATCTTACACAACACTTTCTCGGACCATAAAGGAATGATGTTGGAAATCAATAATAGGCAGAGTGCCAGAAAATTCACAAATACGTGGAGGCTCAACAACACACTCCTAAACAACGACTGGGTCAAAGAAGAAATTGCAAGGGAAATTAGCAAATACCTCGAGGCGAATGCAAACGAAAACACAACATATCAAAACTTATGGGACGCAGCAAAGGCAGTGCTAAGAGGGAAATTTATTGCTCTAAATGCCTATATCAGAAAAGAAGAAAAGGCAAAAATTCAGGAATTAACTATCCATTTGGAAGAACTGGAGAAAGAACAGCAAGCTAACCCCAAAGCAAGCAAAAGGAAAGAAATAACAAAGATTAGAGCACAAATAAATGAAATTGAAAACATGAAAACAATAGAGAATATCAATAAGGCCAGAAGTTGGTTCTATGAGAAAATCAATAAGATTGATGGGCCCTTAGCAAGATTGACAAAAAGAAGAAGAGAGAGCATGCAAATAAATAAGATCAGAAATGGAAGAGGAGACATAACTACTGACCTCACAGAAATAAAGGAGGTAATAACAGGATACTATGAACAACTTTACGCTAATAAATACAACAATTTAGAGGAAATGGACGGGTTCCTGGAAAGACATGAACAACCAACTTTGACTCAAGAAGACATAGATGACCTCAACAAACCAATCACAAGTAAAGAAATTGAATTAGTCATTCAAAAGCTTCCTAAAAAGAAAAGTCCAGGACCAGATGGCTTCACATGTGAATTCTACCAAACGTTCCAGAAAGAATTAGTACCAATTCTCTTCAAACTCTTCAAAAAAATCGAAGTGGAGGGAAAACTACCTAATTCATTCTATGAAGCCAACATCACCCTCATACCAAAACCAGGCAAAGATATTACAAAAAAAGAAAACTACAGACCAATCTCTCTAATGAATACAGATGCAAAAATCCTCAATAAAATTCTAGCAAATCGTATCCAACAGCACATTAAAAGAATTATACATCATGACCAAGTAGGATTCATCCCAGGTATGCAAGGATGGTTCAACATAAGAAAATCAATTAATGTAATACACCATATCAACAAATCAAAGCAGAAAAATCACATGATCATCTCAATTGATGCAGAGAAGGCATTCGACAAGATCCAACATCCTTTCCTGTTGAAAACACTTCAAAAGATAGGAATACAAGGGAACTTCCTTAAAATGATAGAGGGAATATATGAAAAACCCACAGCTAATATCATCCTCAATGGGGAAAAATTGAAAACTTTCCCCCTAAGATCAGGAACAAGACAAGGATGTCCACTATCACCACTATTATTCAACATTGTGTTGGAGGTTCTAGCCAGAGCAATTAGACAAGAAAAAGAAATACAAGGCATCAAAATTGGAAAGGAAGAAGTAAAACTATCACTGTTTGCAGACGATATGATACTATACGTCGAAAACCCGGAAAAATCCACAAAAAAACTACTAGAGCTAATAAATGAGTACAGCAAAGTAGCAGGTTACAAGATCAACATTCAAAAATCTGTAGCATTTCTATACACTAGTAATGAACAAGCTGAGGGGGAAATCAAGAAACGAATCCCATTTACAATTGCAACTAAAAGAATAAAATACCTAGGAATAAATTTAACTAAAGAGACAAAAAACCTATATAAAGAAAACTACAAAAAACTGCTAAAAGAAATCACAGAAGACCTAAATAGATGGAAGGGCATACCGTGTTCATGGATTGGAAGACTAAATATAGTTAAGATGTCAATCCTACCTAAATTGATTTACAGATTCAATGCAATACCAATCAAAATCCCAACAACTTATTTTTCAGAAATAGAAAAACCAATAAGCAAATTTATCTGGAAGGGCAGGGTGCCCCGAATTGCTAAAAACATCTTGAGGAAAAAAAACGAAGCTGGAGGTCTCGCGCTGCCTGACTTTAAGGCATATTATGAAGCCACAGTGGTCAAAACAGCATGGTATTGGCATAAAGATAGATATATCGACCAATGGAATCGAATAGAGTGCTCAGATATAGACCCTCTCATCTATGGACATTTGATCTTTGATAAGGCAGTCAAGCCAACTCACCTGGGACAGAACAGTCTCTTCAATAAATGGTGCCTAGAGAACTGGATATCCATATGCAAAAGAATGAAAGAAGACCCATCTCTCACACCCTATACAAAAGTTAACTCAAAATGGATCAAAGATCTAAACATTAGGTCTAAGACCATAAAACAGTTAGAGGAAAATGTTGGGAGATATCTTATGGATCTTACAACTGGAGGCGGTTTTATGGACCTTAAACCTAAAGCAAGAGCACTGAAGAAGGAAATAAATAAATGGGAACTCCTCAAAATTAAACACTTTTGTGCATCAAAGAACTTCATCAAGAAAGTAGAAAGACAGCCTTCACAATGGGAGACAATATTTGGAAATGATATATCAGATAAAGGTCTAGTATCCAGAATTTATAAAGAGATTGTTCATCTCAACAACAAAAAGACAGCCAACCCAATTACAAAATGGGAAAAAGACTTGAACAGACACCTCTCAGAAGAGGAAATACGGATGGCCAAGAGGCACATGAAGAGATGCTCAATGTCCCTGGCCATTAGAGAAATGCAAATCAAAACCACAATGAGATATCATCTCACACCCACCAGAATGGCCATTATCAACAAAACAGAAAATGACAAGTGCTGGAGAGGATGCGGAGAAAGAGGCACACTTATCCACTGTTGGTGGGAATGTCAAAGGGTGCAACCACTGTGGAAGGCAGTTTGGCGGTTCCTCAAAAAGCTGAATATAGAACTGCCATACGACCCAGCAATACCATTGCTAGGTATCTACTCAAAGGACTTAAGGGCAAAGACACAAACGGACATTTGCACACCAATGTTTATAGCAGCATTATTTACAATTGCAAAGAGATGGAAACAGCCAAAATCTCCATCAACAGAAGAGTGGCTAAACAAACTGTGGTATATACATACGATGGAATATTATGCAGCTTTAAGACAAGATAAACTTATGAACCATGTAATAACATGGATGGACCTAGAGAATATTATGCTGAGTGAATCCAGCCAAAAACTAAAGGACAAATACTGTATGGTCCCACTGATGTGAACGGACATTCGAGAATAAACTTGAAATATGTCATTGGTAACAGAGTTCAGCAGGAGTTAGAAACAGGGTAAGACAATGGGTAATTGAAGCTGAAGGGATACAGACTGTGCAACAGGACTAGATACAAAAACTCAAAAATGGACAGCACAATGATACCTAATTGTAAAGTAATCATGTTAAAACACTGAATGAAGCTGCATCTGAGCTATAGGTTTTTGTTTTGTTTTGTGTTGTTTTGTTTTGATTTTACTATTATTACTTTTATTTTTTTCTCTATATTAACATTCTATATCTTTTTCGGTTATGTTGCTAGTTCTTCTAAACCAATGCAAATGTACTAAGAAATGATGATCATGCATCTATGTGATGATGTTAAGAATTAATGATTGCATGTGTAGAATGGTATGATCTCTAAATGTTGGGTTAATTTCTTTTTTTCCGTTAATTAAAAAAAAAAAGAATATGGGGCAATGCGATGGTGGCTCAGTGGCAGAATTCTCGCCTGCCATGTTGGAGACCTGGTTTTGATTCCCAGTGCCTGCCCATGCAAAAAAAAAAAAAAAAAGAATATGAACAGACAAAACGCCAAAAATAAATATACACACAAAATTAAACATGTTAAGAAATACAAAAAACTAATAAAACACCATTTCTTTGCTTATACTATAAGCAAATATTAGAAGGGAAACTATCTACTAAAATATGCAACTAGAAGAATTTTTAATGTAAATACTTTTCAGAAAAATATTTCAGTAATATATATGAAAAGCACAATTTCCTTTAATCCAGATTTTCATTGACAAATATTTATTGGCTGCCAATTACATGCTATATACTGTAATTTTATTCTAGGAATCCATCTGATGAAATAATTGAAAAGTCAGAAAAAAAAACCCCTGTTTTTCTGTTCAATACATTATACTAAATGAATTTATTTATTTATTTATTCTAAATGAATAAAGAGAAACTGGCAACAACCCAAATATGCAGGAGCACAAAGAGCTCAGAGCTCAGAGGAAAATCTTTAAACTTAAAACATACCTTCTTCAATATTAGAAGTACCCCTTGTAGAGTGTTTTGGCTTATTTGAACTTAGCTGCACACTTCGCCCAAAATTCTATAAAAATAGAACAGTTGATCAGATCATAATTTCATAATTAAAATTCATGATATATACAATGACCTTAAAATTTTTTAAATTGAAATATATATATATATATATATATATATATATATATATATATATGGCTATCATTGTTCATGTAACTTATATATTTTCTAAAATTTTCTTTTGGAGAAGAAATCAAGAATTTCTGGAATAAGGCCTTTCTATTGTATTTGAATGTTTAAAAAATATTTTTATATACATTTAAAATTTTTTTCAGGTTGTGATATTATCTTGGATATTTGGAAGAGGGAAGTAAATTGGGTGGTCACCAAAAGTGCTAATTAAAGTAAAGGTAAAAAATTACCTAAAGGTTTATAACTTAGTTTATCACTGTAAGGGTAAATCACAACTCCTAGCCAAAAGCCTCTGACCATGGTTAATACCAATGTCCTCATCAATTGGATGATGACAAAGACTTAAAACTAATAGCTGGTCCAATGCTGCATGGAACATGAAAAAAGAGAAATCTCAGAGCACTGGCAATAAACATACCCATTCTTTACTCTCTGAAGGATATCAACTCTCCTTCCCTGGTATAGTCTACTTTCCTTTTTCGCTCCCAATCTGTCCCATTTCAAGAAATGACTGTTTTCTCAGATAAGATTGCCTGGCTATTACTATATTTAGCTTTTGTTCAGTCTGATCTGAAGAATAACTAATACGGATCTTTGCAACATCCCTCCTTCAATAGCTCTCATAGCCTTGTCTGAATTCCATTATAGGCTTGAGACACTTTGGACTGAAACCCTGGTGCAAATTGGCAGTTGGACTCCTATCTTTCTTGTATCTCTTTTACATTCTCTTCACATATAAGTGGTGGGCTGGGAAAAATCCAGTACGATAAAATCTATTTCCCAATACAATGTGACAAGAGCCATTGCTGTAGTAACTGAACTCTTACTTAGGATCTGGAGTAAAAAATAAAGAATGAAACAAAAAACAAAGCAACAGGTTTTAATTTAAAACTTGGTTTTAATTTAGGAACAATGACCCATTATAAGGCTAACAAGACTTTGGGAGATGAATAAGTGAGGTTGTGAAAAGGAGATTCATAAAAAGACAGTCATACAGAATGCAAAGGAGCAAGAAAAAGAATAGATTAAGACCCAGAAAAATAAAGATCAACTTAGAAAAAAAAAATCAGAAGATGTGATATTTACATGGGCAGGCACCGGGAATCGAACCCGGGTCCTCTGGCGTGGGAGGCAAGCATTCTTGCCTGCTGAGCCACCGTGGCCTGCCCAGGTGTGATATTTAAAGGAGAAACTCCAAATGAAATGCCATTCACTTATCCACCTAGATTTTCTAATATTCTAAATTCAATTCTTGGATCCAGTTAGACCTCTAGAAAACTATGTTTAGTACATTTACTTACACATTTACTTACATTTCACAGAATTACCTCTACCTATTTTCTTATTGTGCCTTTGGAGTTTATTGAAGATCTTTATCTCAAGTTGGCATATGAAACTAGTTATTCATTTGTTGTTCAAAAGTTATTAGGAACATTGTCTGTTATGTACTCCAACGCCCCCTATATTAAGGTCCTAAATGGGAAATTTCCTTAAAAATGTACCTTAAACAACATCATGATTACTATCTCCTGAGAACTACGTAACACATCCAATTTTCCTTTTTGCTATGCCTTCCAGGAAGCTCTGATGGAAGGATATTCAATCATATAAAACTATATTAGTATTCATAATTAGTATACTTGCTTCCTTCATGCATGGTTCTAATTTACATTCTTTTTTAACATATGCTTAAATAGCTTTGTTGAATTTTGTTGTGAATGACCTCATTTTTTTTTTCAGGAAGTGTTGACTATGAATAATAACAAAGATAATGGTGATTTCTTAAAGTTCACTTAAAAACCTTCATTAGTAATTGATAATATAGGTTAATTAGGATATAGCAAATAAGTACAATATGCTTGTAGCATAGATATTCCAGGATTGTTTCACAAATGGTTTTGACTATATTCATATTTATGTGATATACAGTCTACAGCAAGAGCATGATCCTTTGGGAAATTGTTTTCCAAGCAATTTTCCACTGCTGAATAGAAATTTTTACAAATACTGTACTTACATGCATTTCCTCATTGTGCTTCTGTCCTACAGAGCTGGGGTTTTGTCTTTTGTACTCAGAAAGACCTTTCTGCTTATTTTCAACAATTCGATTTCTTCTTGAAACAGTAGAATCTTAAATGAATGCCAGCATGTCAAAAGTTACACAGTGAACAAATAATATGTATTCACTTCAAATTTCCAAGTTACCTTCAAATAGCTCAGAAAACTATTCATCAGTCAGCAAATATTTATTGAACCCCTCTTACATGCATTGTGCTTGACACAGTTACAATGATGCATTAAACAAAGTCCCTGCTTCTGAGGAGTTTGTAGTTTGGAGCAGTGACTGCTAAAGCATGGTGCTGGAACATGGGGGATATGCAAGATAATTCATTGATATGCAAAAAAAAAAAAAAACCACTTTAAAATTCCAATTTACATTTATTATCTGAAAATTAGAATGAAATTAAGCTTTACTCATCTAATATAACCTTGATACTGGCACCATCATCAATGTGCAAGGTGGATGCCCATATAGTAAACAAAGTTATCTTCAGAGAATAGAAGTTCCTCTGTGTGAGATGTTGGTAGTGGTATCATAATTCGTTAATGCTCTTTAGTTTCTTGCAATGTACTAAGATTTGTGTACCCTGATAAGTAGATTGCTTGTACAATCTGAATGAGTCCTCACAAAGTGGGAAAGTGATTGAGAAAGACTTTTGTAGACCTTCAGTTATATATGTAATGTTCTATTATTTAAGATGGGGTGGTGGGTACACAGATGTTATTCTATGCTTTTGTATGGCCATGTAATTAAAAATATATTATTGTAAGCCTTGTTTTTAGGAAACAAATGGAAGTACAAAATATTCAAGGAACATGATGTATACAGCCTACTCCCAATTGTTTAGAAAATAGACAGATAGACAGACACATGGAGAGATAGGTATGCGAGGTGATGGATGGATAGATGGATATATAAATAGTTATGGCAAATATGGCAAAATGTTAAAATTTGGTGGATCTTGGTATCTGGCTGGAGCGGTAGGTTGAAATTTTCTGTATAAGTTTTGCAACTGTCCTGTAAGTTTGAAATTATTTCAAAATAAAAAATTATAAAATATATTCTTGCAAAATCAAAAAGCAAAGGTAATTCTAATACTGCAAGCATGGGTAACAAAAAATAGCAAAGCTAACACATCTCTTAGTGTCATTACAAAATATTTACCAAATTATATCAATGACAGTATAATTATACCTGTAACAGAGTTAGCATTACAAGTTCAAAATTATCAAAAGAACTATTAAAATAAACTTTGCCCTAATGGTATATTGAATGAAGTCATCATGATTGATAATACATTTGAAAACTAAGCATTAAGAATATTTATTAATAATATAAGAGAGCAAAAATATTTTATATATTATTAATACATAAAATTATTTTTATAATTATTTAAAAATGTATTATAAAACACAAAAGTTTAAAATTATTTTTAAAACTATATTTCATCTTTAGCACCACTCTTTAAACATTTCTATTAAGGCTCTTAATGCATATATTAATACAATAATACCTGTGTATGGTGTGTGTTTATATATGTTCAAACATTTTTATAGCAGTACATTAAAAATATTGGCATCCACTGTTCTAAAAGATAGGTATGTTTAAAATGGATTATTACCGTAAAATGCTTTATGTAGAGTTATGGCCAGAATTAAGCACAAAGATTAGAGTGACTTTGGAAAAGTCACAAAAGATTCCACAGATAAGGCTTCTGTCTGAGCTTGTCTTAACGCAGTAGTATGTTCTCAAGTGAAAGGACAATGAGTCAGAAAGGATAGTATGTGCAAAGACACAAAGTAATTATGATGCATCTCTTCTTGGGACTGAAGACTGGAAAATTCAATTGGTTTAGGGCACAGAATGAGTATGTGTATATGCACAGAAGTGTCTTGAGAATTACATGGGAGTCTGTGCATGTGCTTTATGACAAAGAGCTCAGATAGAAAAAAATTTAGAAATCTGTATTTTTACACTTCTCTCCCCACCCCTCCCTGTTCTCATGCCCTGGTAACTTCTAATCTACTTTCCATCTTTGAAAATTTGCTATTTTTGATCATCTCTCATAAGTTATATCATACAGTATTTGTCCTGATGTGCCTTGCTTATTTCACTCTGTATAATGTCTTCAAGTTTCTTCCATGTTACTACATGTCTCATAACTTCATTCTTTCTTATGGCCAAATAATATTCCATTGTGTGTATATAGCACATTATGTTTATTCATCTGTTGATGACAGGGTGCTTCCACTTTTGACTATTGTGAATAATACTACTACAAACAATGGTGTACAAGTATCTTTTTGAGATCTTGTTTTCACTTTCTTTGGGTATATAACTAGAAGTGGAATTTCTGGGTCATATGGTAGTTCTGTTATCAAACTTTTTGAATAACCGCAATATTGCTTTCTACAGTGGCTGCACCATTTTGTATTCCCATCAATGCACTAGAGTTCCAATTTCTCTGCATTGTCTCCATCACTTTTTGTCTTTTTAATATTAGCCATCCTTGTAGGTGTGAAGTGGTATCTCCCAGTGGCTTTGATTTGCATTTCCCTATTGACTAATAATGTTAAACATCTTTTTATATGCTTATTGGCCATTTGTATATCTTCTTTGGAGAAATGCCTATTGAAATCCTTTGTCTATATTTTAAGTCAGTTGTTTGTCTTTTTGTTATTGCATTATAAAAGTTCTTTATATATTCTGTGTAAGCCCTTCTCCAATATATGGTTTGAAACAATTTTCTCCCATTCTGTGGGTTATCTTTTCACTTTCTTGATAATTTCCTTTGATGCACAAAAGTTTTTAATTTGAATGAAGTCAAATTTATCTCTGGTTTCTTTTGTAGTTCATGCTTTTGCTGTCACATCTAAGAATTCATTGCTAAATCCTAGGGCATGAAGATTTGGCCCTATGTTACCTTCTAAAGATTTTAAAGATTCACTTTTATATTTAGGTCCCTGATCCACGTTGAGTTGATTTTTGTATATGGCGTGAGGTAGGGGTCACATTCTTTCACATGTGGATATACAGTTTTCTCAACACCATTTGTTGAAGAGACAATTCTTTCCCCATTGTATGTATAGCACCCTTATCAAAAAACAAATGGCCCAAGATGTGTGAACTACTTCTGGACTTTAAATTCTGTTCCATTGGTCTATATGTTTATCTTTACACCAGTACCACATTGTTTTGATTACTATAGCATTGCAGCGCAATTTTAAAAATATTTACAATATTAAAAGTTTTAAATATTTTGTTCTCTGGAATTCTGTACTGAAGAATATGAGTTTGAATCTTGAATCTAATTTGTTAACTATAGTTGTTCTAGTTTGCTAGCTGCCGGAATGCAATATACCAGGAATGGAATGACTTTTAAAAAGGGGAATTTTATAAGTTGCTAGTTTACAGTTCTAAGGCCAAGAAAACATCCCAATTAAAACAAGTCTATAGAAATATCCAATATAAGGCATCCAGGATTCAAGAAGGCTGATGAAATTCAGGGTTTCTCTCTCAAGTGAGAAGGCACATGGCAAACACGGTCAGGGTTTCTTTCTCATCTGGAAAGGCACATGGTGAACAGTCAGGGTTTCTCTCTTGGCTGGAAGGGCACATGGTGAACACAGCGTTATGTGTTAGCTTCCTCTCCAGCTCCCAGGGTGACATTTTCCTTCTTCATCTCCAAAAGCTGCTGGCTGGTAGACTCTCTGCTTTGTGGTGCTATGGTGTTCTCTGTTCTCTCAGAGTCTCAAGCTTTCTCCAAAATGTTTCCTCTTTTATAGGATTTCAGTCAAGTAATTAAGACCCACCTAGAATGGGTGGAGACATGTCTCTACATAATCCTGTTTAACAATCATTCTTGATTGAATCACATCTCCGGGGAGATGATCTAATTAAAGTTTCGAACATATAGTACTGAATAGGGATTAGAAGAAATGGCTGCTCCCATAAGGCTGATTAGGATTAAAACATGGCTTTTCTAGGGTACATAAACCTTTTCAAACCATCACAATAGTACTATAGCTACTACAGTGATTTCTTTATGTAATATATATTGTACAAAATATAGTTACAATATATATCCATAACATGAAAAAGAACCAAAAAAGCTTTTACCTTTGAAGAAGATTGGCCAGTAATTTAACAACTGACCTTTTAGAGTAAAGAAAATAATAACATAATATTAGCTAATATTATTGAATATTTATAATTGCCAGACATTGTTCTAAGGGCTATAGATGCTATTATCATCAATATTTTTCCAGTTAAAGAAATTAAGGCATAGAAGATGTTAAATAATTTGCCTAAGGTCACAGAGCAGTAAGGCACAAAGCCAGCTGGGCTCTAAAATGTAAAACTCAGATTCTTAACCACTGTACTAGTAACTCTCATTCTGATTTGATTGTGTCTCACACACAAAAAATACATTTTGCATTGAGACCCTAGATGCATGTAGTTTTTTGAAACATGTTTACTTTTACAAGATACAATGCCCTCTGATAGTTTCTATTTTAGAATATCTAATTCTAAATTTATATTTAATTAAAAATGCTGTCATCACTTATCAAGTTGGTTTCAAAATACACTAATAAGTCATCACCTAGCTTAAAAAACATTATATTACACTTTATTCTCACCTATATGGGTATTAAATGCTAGTTTCCAGTGAGTTCATTTGAGCAGCAACAAAATTTCTATAGTGTTTACTATTCTTGAAACTCTCTAAGTTCCCAGCCTTCATTTTTGAACAGTAAAAAAAATACCATAAATAAAAATTTCCTTGACATATGACTGCTGTGCCATTACCTACCTACCCCCTCCTTTCTTTAGTATGTTCTTCAATCTTCCAGAGGCAAGGTCTACCAATACTTAGGCACTTTCTTGATTTGTAGCAAATTTATTTATCTTTGTACTTTATTGCTCTTTGGTGTTTAGTTTTGTTGATGGTGAATTATTGATTCCAGAAACAGATATAATATGCACTTAAACTGTTTGTGTATTGTTCCATTCACATATATGTACTTCAACACTAACAATTAATAGCTGAGACATTTTTACAAAAATAATAATTTGCACTTGCATCTCTGGCCAAGCTTCTAGTTTCATATAAAAATTCTAGATATGATAGTTTCAGTACTAAAACTCAAAATAAGGCTACTAATCCTTAATAAATTATTAGTTTTTTTCTAATTTGCAATATGCTTAGTTATAAACATAAGGAAAAATTCTGAAGACATCCACAGAATCATAGCTTTATAAGAGATCTTAGAAGTCAACTAGTTCAACTTCTTACTCATGCATCAAATTACTCACAGGTGGACATTCAACCTATTTTAATCTTTTAGTGATAGATATAACATAGAAAGTGAGGGAGCCTCTCCCTTATGAGGCATCTTCTTCCATTTTTGGATAGTTCAAATCCTTCCTTATACTGAACTGAAAACGCCCCTGCAATTTTTACCCATTCCATTTAAATTCTGCTCACTCCTTCTTTCAAACAGCAATTCTTCAAATATTTGCACACAGATATCATGTTTCTAGACTAGTGTTCCTTTAATTGGTCTTCATGTCCAACCCAACCCTCCTAACTCCCATAGTCCTACTTATCCAAACATGTATTGTTGATATAGTCCTCAAAATATATAGCATAAAATAATGTAGCATTTTGCAACACTACCAAAGTTATGATTATTATTGCCTAAAGTCCCAAATTTGTTGATATATTCCTTAAAATATATATCCTAAAATAATGTGGAGTATTACAGCACTTCCAAAATTCTGCCTAAAATTACATAAGCTTTTTAAAGCTATGGCAAACTCCTATGCTTTTTTTGTTGTTTAATTTTGTATTTTTTTTTTCCCACGAACATTTGAGAAAGATATACATTTTACTGGAACTGCAGAATTGACTAAAAAGCATATTAAATACAAAAAAGGAAAGTATAAAGGAAAAGTCCACATTAAAATAAACTTTTATTCATCAAAAAGAATTAAAATACAAGTTAGCAGAAAATAACTTCAATGCATATAGCATTTATAGGATTTTATCTAGAATACATAAAGAATTCCTCTCAATAAGAAAAAAAAAACCCAAAGTAAATATGAACAAAAGATGTGAGAAGGTATTTCATAGAATAAATGCAAATGGACCACAAACATATGAAAAATGCTCAATTCATTAGAAATCAGGGTGTTAGCAAATGATCACAAGATAATATTTCAGATTCATAAAGTTGAAGAGCATTGGAAAGTTTGATTATCAATGTTTTGGTGAAGATGCAGTAAAGGGAACTTTCATATATTGGTGTGGAAAACAATTTAGCATACCCAGTTAAGTTGAAAATACACATATCCTGTGACCCAGCAACATGTGAACCAGTAGATATAAAAAACTGTTTATAGAAGCATTATTCATAAAAGCAAGGAATTAGAAGCAACTCAAATGTCCAAAGATTGTAGTACAGCTAAGCTCATCATTCATAATGACTCTACAAAACAAAGTTGAGATTTTTCACTTTTTTTTAAGCAAACAAGAGAAGAATACAGACAAAAATAATTCCATTTATATAAGTTTCAAAACTAGGCAAAACTAAAATAATATACTGTGTGGGATACATTCATAATTCATAGCAGTAGTTATAAAGAAAAGCAATGGAATAATTAATACAAAATTCAATATGGTGGTTAGTTCTGTAAGGGAAGAAGGGGGCACAATTAAGGAGGTTAACATTGAGTTTTAAAGGTACTGGAGATTTTTAGTTTTTAAAACTGGATAGTAGATACAATGTTCTTCTACTATTTGTCTTTAAACTGTTCTTACATATTATATACATCCCTTGGTATGTATATTTCATAATTTAAAAACTTTAAAATGTAAATTAAACGCAAATGTACTATTTACCATTGTCTCTGTTAAAATGAACTTTATTGGTTTATCACTTCAATTAGAATGATTTTGTATCCTGATTCCATTCTGTATTTTATTAATGATTTCTTTTGTTACTGTGCCATTCACAAATTTTATAGGCCGATGTACTATTTTTTTGTTCTTATAATTCACTGATAAATCTGTGGTTATTCAATTTTTTTTTTAAATAAACAGAATAGATAAGTAGTTAAGGGCATAGACGTTATAGGTAGGACATCTGCATTTTATGCTGGTTATGCCACTTATACCAGTTCTGTGACTTATAAGTTACTCACCCTCAGTGCCTAAGTGTGTGCATCTATAAAACAGGGGTAATAATATTTACCTCCTGGAGTTACTAGAAGAATTAAATGAATTTCTATATGTAAAGGGCTTCAAAGTAATTGGAACAAAGTAAATGCTATCCAATTTTTACCTAGAATAATTCGCTTCTATGTCTCTGCCCAAATTTCTAATCTCAAGAACAGTGGAGCTGCAAACCAAAATCCTGGCTCTACTTTGAACTAGCTGTGTCATCTTGGGCTGCATAATTTCACTATTATGTGTGTTAATTTTTGCATCTACAAAATATGGGAGTTAAACTAAATTATTTGGTAGTTTCTAGTAATCACATTTTTAATTTCTTTAAGATATTCTTAATACTTACTGGAAAAGGGGAATAATCCATTATTTTTGAAATCAGACTTTGAACTATTTAACATGCTAACATCATTTAGCTTTAAAAAACCTCAAGTATAACCTACATATACAAAACTGTACAAATTATAAGTATACTAATTACACACACACCCCCAGATTACGTAACCACACAGGTCAAGGAATAGAACATTACCAGCACTAATAAAACTTCATTAATTACCTTTCCATATACATACCCCCTCATTTTACCTGCTTCTGAACTTGATATAAATTGAATAATGTGAATTATTCAATGATTGGCTTCTTTTGCATAACATTATGGTGTGAGATTCATCAGTGATACTGTTGTTTTAGCAGTTGCTCATTCATTTTCATTCCATTTTGGTATGCCATTGAATGCATAATATTCCACTTTATTTATACATTGTAGTGTTGAAGGACATTTGAGATAATTTCAGGTCCTTGACATAAAGCAGCTATGAAAGTTCTTGTACATGTTTTTTGTTTTATATATGAATGTATTTCTGAGATTATATATGATAAATATAAAACAGTTCCTGGATTTTATCAGAACAAACACAAAAGTTAAATTACTTGAAATAGCATAGAGTTATGTGACAAACGTCCTCTTGAGAAGTCCCTACTGAGATGCTCAATTCTGAAAGTGAATTAAGCCTCTAGTTAAGCATATCGGGCCCAATTAAAAATAAAGCTCTGCTTATACTTAACACACCCCTATAAGACTAACAGGTCCTTGCTCCAATCAATAGAACCTAGCCAGCTTCCTTCTTTCTGTTTATAAAACTTCCCACAAACTTTTTGGACTCAAAGCTGCTTTTACTTTTGTAAGCGATTGGTTTCCCTGTCTCAGCAATCTTGGTGTCCTGAATAAAATGCTGTAAACTGCAAACTCTGGATTTGTCTTTCGACAAGTCTGGAGGTCCCAACAAAATATACAAGATGGGTAAGCAATAGTGGCTCAGTGGCCGAGTTCTTGCCTGCCATGCTGAAGACCCAGGTTCAATTCCCAGTGCCCGCCCATGTAAAAAGAAAAAAAAAAAAAAATATATATATATATATATATATATAGAGAGAGAGAGAGAGAGAGAGAAGGTACCCATCCGGGGCTATAGGTTCCAGTGAATGGCCAGGTGAGGTGTTCATGACAGACCCCTTGTGTCTACTACTCAATTGCCACAACACTACATCCCTGAGGAAGCTAATCCTTTATCTGACCGTTGCATCTTGCATTGAGTTCAATATCCTTTTGTTCAGGACTTTGGTTTAGGTACCTTTGGTTTTCAGTTTTTAAAATTTCAGTTCTTTGTTTGGTTCTATTCTCAGGTCTTCCTTTTGGTTTCTCTGTCATTCCTCTTCCTCCATTTTGTTCTCCAATTTTCTTTCTGATGGTTTCTCTCAGAGGTATAGGCCTGGGCAATCGGCAAGAACCAATGAGGTGACTCCAAATCAGCATGACATAGCAAGCAGTTTGTCAGTCCTCTTGCTACAGGGTCAAAATATGAATGTTTTTGTGAGTTCCATTCTTGTAACTGGAATTAGCCTCTTTTTCTGCTCGTAGTGCTGTTTGGTTTGGTCCAGACTTCTGTTCAGTCCTTCCACTCTCTTATGGATTCTATTGAAGTAAGAATTGATTCCAAATGGCTGAGTTGAAAGGCTCAGGAATCAGAGAGGTGCACAAGCAATGTTTCCTCTGACTGCAAAATAATGGGCTCTTCTTGTTCTAAATACCGCTGTCCTCCACCTGCTAAAACTCCTGCTTCTTATGTATACACTCACATTATGGACCAGCTACATTTTTTTTTTTTTTTTTTCTTTTTTGTGTAGGCAGGCTTTGGGAATTGAACTTGGGTTTCTGGCATGGCAGGTGAGAATTCTGCCACTGAGCCACAGTTGTACTGCCCTACTTTTTTTTTTAATTCTGAAAAATAACACACAAACAAAAAAGCAATAAATTTCAAAGCACACCACAACAACCAGTTATAGAACAGATTTCAGAGTTTGGTACGGGTTACAGTTTAAAATTTTAGGTTTTTCTTCTAGGTGCTCTAAAACATTGAAGACTAAAAGAAATATCAATATAATGATTCAGCAGTCATACTCATATGCTAAATCCTATCCTCTCCGTTACAACTCCACCTTCTCCTTTGATTTTTCTCCCAATCTTTAGGGGAATTTGGGCTCTGCCCATTCTAACTTTCTCATGTCAGAAAGGGCTGTTGATTTTATGGGATAGGGGGATGGAACTAGTCAATATTCTGGAGAGGCTGGCCCTTCTGGGTTTCAGGACTTATCTAGCCTTAGGAACCCATCTGGAAATTGTAGATTTCTGGAAGTAATTATAGTGCATGGAAGCTTTATAGAATCTCAGATAGAGCTCTATGTGTTCTTTCGGGTTGTCAGGAATGATTTTGGTTGGGGCTTGACAAACCATGGTAAATAGCCAAATCTAGCTGAAGCTTGCTTAAGAGTAACCTCCAGAGTAGCCTCTTGACTCTATTTGAACTCTCGGTCACTGATACCTTACTTGTTATAATTCTTTTCCATCTTTTGGTCGGGAAGGCATTGTTGATCCCACAGTGCCAGGGCTAAGGCTCATCCCTGGGAGTCATCTCTCACATTGCCAGGGAGACTTTCACCCCTGTATTGGACCTGCTACTTTTGCTTATTTGTTTGTTTTTTGGGGAAGTGCATAGACTGGATCTGTTACTTTTAACTTTTCTGTTCATGGGTAGAGCTGACAAAAGGATCATTTGTCTTTGTAATGGCCACTTTAGGAAACTTTACATATGAACAAAATTATTCACTTGAGTAAAGAAAGACACCTTAGAAAAGAAAGGAAGTCAGGCCCAACAGGCGGCATTTTTGATTGGTATGTGGAGACCCTCGTAGGAAATCCTGAATCAAAAACTGCTTCACTAAAATACTCTTTGGCCAAAGTTAATGAACAATTTGATAAATTTAAATCACAACAAACTAGACTTGTTTCCTTAGTAAATATTCTCCCTTATTGCCCTACAGTTCCTCCCTATAATCAGCTCTCTCCCTTGTCTCCCTTGGGCAAAGAGGACTAGTTTAATAATGTTAGTTAAATAACAGTTATTCAATGTTAAATATAATACAAGCATACAATTTCATTCTATTTAGTATGTTCTTCCTAAATTTGGACAGGTTTACTGATCAAATAAGCTAGCATCAGAGCTACGAGATATTTAAAATGTTGAAAAATGTAATTTTATGTTTAAGCGAATTCACTTATTATTCTGACAAACTCACTGCTTTATGTCAGCCTAACGACAGTTTCCAAGATCTTTTTGGTAACTTAAATATATAAGGTATGTAGGATGTGTTTTTGTTAAGAAGAAAAAGTAATCTTATGCTAAAATAGAATGTCTGGTTATTCCAGAATAAAAAGAGGTAAAGAGTAGGACAAACTGAATAAATATGGAAACTTGTAGAAAATTCACAGAAAGGAATTTTATTTGTTGTGAGATTTGATAGGTTCATAGGATTGACTTTATCATCCTTTATTGTTGAGGAGAACAAGTCTGACTTTAAAAAAGACTAAGTCCTTTTCTTTCTCCAATCATGCTATCTCCTCTCTTTATGTTCAAAATCTCTTATGGTCACTTTTGTTAAGGAGAGGGTCAAGTATTGCTTCACAATGACTATGATCATACGTAACCAAGGATTCAAACCTGACAACTTTTGACATTTGCCTTCCAAAATTAAATCCTAAAATGATGTCTCTTTGATTTCAAACTGCCTTTGGGATTTTCCAGAGGGCTCCTTGGAAAAATAGAGGTGCTGAAAATAGTTAGGTTTATTTGATATGCTATGAATTGATGGGAAGTGTCAAATTAAAAGGGGTTTTCTATTGGTTAAATATGTGTAGGTAAAATGTTATTAACATCAATATTTAAGAAATTATACTGAGATTTTTCAATCTTTTAAAATAACAATATAGTATTATCTATCATAATTACAGTTATTCTTAACAAATGTTACATGCCACAGAAACAATCAGATTTCCTTGTCAGTTACATTGTTTTACTCTAATGCTTCCCTGAAAGTGTTTGCAAGCCACGTACAGCAAGAGCTTCCTTTCAACAACAACAAAAGACTTTAAACGAGAATGAAGATGAGTACATAAATCATGTTCTACCTATCATTGCACAACCCTGGTAACTGTAAGGTGGGATAGGGTCTTATGGCTTGACCAACTCTTTAAACTCTTCAAATCCCTGTTATTGCATGTCTATTTTCTAGATGGATAAAACCTTTTCCCTGTTGCAAGGAAAGTCCTCACAGTAGCTAGTCAGCTATTAGACTTTGTTTTCTCCACCTGGGGTATTCCTGCTATTTTTTCAAGTGATAGAGATACCCATTTTACTGGAAATACAATCAAGGAACTTTTCCAGGTTTTACCCATGAATCAAAACCTTCACTGCCCTTACCATCCTCAATCATCAGGAAAAGTAAAAGAACAAATAGTATCTTAAAACTTAAATGAACTAAATCATCTGAATCCTTCTTTCTTCCTTGGTTCTTCCCCTAGCCTTGATGACCATAAGAACTAGCCCAATGTGGAAACAGTGGCTATCCCCTTGTGCTGGTTTGAAAGGATGTATGTCCCCTAGAAAAGCCATGTTTTAAAATCTAAATCCCATTTCATAAAGGTAGAATAATCCATATTCAATACTGTATGTTTGAAACTATAATCAGATCATCTCCCTGGAGATGTGATTTAATTAAAAGTGGTTGTTAAGCTGGATTAGGTGACTTGTCTCCACCCATTTGGGTGGGTCTTGATAAGTTTCTGGAGTCCTATAAAAGAGGAAACATTTGGGAGAATGAAATAGATTCAGAGAGAGCAGAGAAGAATGACATAGCCACGAGGAGCAGAGAGCCCATAAGCTGGCAACCTTTGGAGATGAAGAAGGAAAATGCCTCCTGGGTTGCTTCACGAAACAAGAAGCCAGGAGAAGCAGCTAGCAGATGACACCATGTTCACCATGTGCCCTTCCAGATGAGAGAGGAACCCTGATGGTGTTCACCATGTGCCTTTCCAGATGAGAGAGAAACTTTGACTGTTTTTGTCATGTGCCCTTCCACTTGAGAGAAAAACCCTGAACTTCATGGCCTTCTTGAACCAAGGAATCTTTCCCTGGATGCCTTTGATTGGACACTTCTATAGACTTGTTTTAATTGGGACATTTTCTCAGCCTTAGAACTGTAAACTAGCAACTCATTAAATTCTCCATTTTAAAAGCCATTCGGTTCTAGTATATTGCATTCTGGCAGCTAGCAAACTAGAACACCTCCTATGAAATCATAATGGGAGGACCCATGAGACTGAGTAATTCTCCTACTATACCTGACTCACGTCTTATAATCTGAAATCGCAAATTATTATTAAAGACTAATTAATTGCATTATACCCAGTTGTACCATTCACAGATCAAGACTGCCTTTCCTAAGATTTCTCCACAGCAAACCCTAAATGGCCCTCAACTCAGAAACACGGTATAATGAAGAGACATCAACAAAAGACTGCTTTAAAACCTAGTTAAAAAGTATTTTATTGTCTTACTAACCTACACTACAGCTTTAAAAACTACAAGGGATTGATCCCTGGGCCCAGGTGTCACAACTAAAATGTGTTCCAAGCTCTTGTAAGGTCAGTACCATTTTGGACTGTTCTAGTTTTCTAGCTGCCTGAACACAATAGACCAGAAATGGAATGGCTTTTAAAAAGGGGAATTTAATAAGTTGTTAGTTTACAGTTCTAAGGCTGAGGAAATGTCCCAGTTAAAACAAGTCTATAGAAATGTCCAATTTAAGGCATCCAGGGAAAGATACCTTGGTTCAAGGAGGCTGATGATGTTCAACGCTTTTCTCTCAGCTGGAAGGGCACATGGCAAACATGGCATCATCTTCTGGCTTTCTCATGGCTCTACAAAAGAGACTGTCTCCAAAATGTTTCCTCTTTTAAAAGATTCCAGTAAGCAACTCCACCTTCACTGGGTGGAAACATACCTCCATGGAAATCATCTAATCAAAAGTTACCACCCACAATTGGGTGGGTCACATCTCCATGGGAACAATCAAAATGCTCCCACCCAACAATATTAAATAAGGATTAAAGAACATGGCTTTTCTGGGGTCCACCATAGATTCAGACCAGCACATGGACTAAACTAAAACTGACACAAAGATCTCAGAAGCAGATGACATCTAATGTGCCCACTAACCCAAGACTGGCAGAACAAGCAGATGACTCCTAACCAAGGCTATCCTCTTTTACAAGACCAAATCCTTTTCTTATCCCCCTTTTCTTTCTTTTGTGACTCTGTCTCCTCCTAATCTTTTATTGTCCTCTTAAGATCTTTGAACCCTGTTTCAAGTGACTCCCTTCCCTTCTTTTATTCTCCTTTCATCTTACCTGATTCTCCCAACAGCTGATGTACCTTCACATTCTAAAGCCATCCTTAGGTTATCTCAGACAGTTGCCCAAGACAATTCTTGTTCTAAATCTTATTTCCCATTATACTCGGACAAATAAAACAGGAAAAATGGAATGGGTTATACATTGGTTTAAAAAAGGCTACCTGGCTTTCTCACATAACCCCTCAGGTACAGGGGGCTTATTTTCTCCTATTGGTTTGGGCTTGGCTCAGAGATAACCTAATAGGAGCACTTGTTACCTTTTTTTAGTCATCATACTCATTTTACCCCTCATTCATTGTCTGGTCTTTTGACAAATAAATGCTATTGCACAGCTGCTAAGCTGACAAATGACACAATAGAGATGTCAAGAACTACAATATTAAAATGACTGTACAGGCCTTGGGAAACTGAGCCACTGAACTATGGATAATTCACAAGACACAGGCAGCAATTAATTGTGAATGAGAGACTAATGTTACTTTTGGTCAAACCCTCGTAACCAAGGGAATGAGCAAAAGAGGGGAATTAATAAATATAATAAAAAATAGCTCCTGACTAATAAAGTGTCAGTGGCAGAGAGAGTTCAAATAGAGTCGAGAGCCTACTTGGGAGATTGTTCTTCTGCAAACTTCAGGTAGACCTTGCTACCTATCATAACCTGCCAATCCCATACCAGGACCATTCTAGCCAATCCTAAAGAACACCTAGGGCAATATATAAGATTCCACAAGGGTTCCAGGCACTAGAGTAACTTTCCAGAAACCTACAACCTCCAGATGGTCCCTGGTCCAGATAAGTCTTGAAACCTAACCTAGCCTCTTCAGAACATCAGATAGTTCCATTTCCCTACTCCATATTAGTGACAGATCCTTCCAATATAAAAAATTTAGAATTGGGGATGGTGGAATTATACATAGAAGATAGGACTTAACAAATGAATATGAATGCTGAATCATTAAATTGATATCTTTTTTAGTTCCCAGTATTTTAGAGCAGCTAGAAATAAAAATCTAAAATTGTGAAATTGTAACCCCCATGTCAAAGGCTGAAATATGTTCTACAATTAATTGTGGTGCTGTGCTTTGAAATTTATAGCTTTTTTTGTGTATAAGTTATTTTTACAAAAAAAAAAAAGGAAAAAAAGTCAATTGTGATGATAAAAAAGTATTTAAGCCCTCTAGCCTCCTATATTCTGGAGCAGCTAGAAGGAAAAATATGAGAGGATTGTATGGTAGCCCATGACAAACTCTGGGATCTATCCTATAACCACGCTTTGAAGAGTGCTTTGAAAACTATTGCTTTTTTATTTCTTTGCTTTGTATATATGTTATACTATACAATAAAAAAAGTTAAAAAAAAAATAGCTCCTGGGTATCTTAAGAACGAACACAAAGTTTAAATTACCTGAACTAGCATAGAATTAATGTGGCAAACAACCTCTTTGAAAAGTCCTTATTGAGACTCTCAATCCTGAAAATACAGTTAAGCCTCTATGTAAGCATATTGGGCTCAATTAATAAAAAAGCCCTGCTTACACTTTAACCCATCCCATAAGACTAACAGGTCCCTGACCCAATCAAAATAACCTAACCAGCTTCTTTGTTTCTGTTTATAAAACTGCCCAGAATCTTCCCTGCCTCAAAGCTGCTTTCACTTTTATAAGATTGCTGCAGCAGTCTTGTCCTGAATAAAATGCTCGTAAATAGTAATTCAACTCCAATTTGTTTTTCAATACAAATATATATTCAAATATAAATATATATATATATTTGTGCTGGGTTGGATTGGAATAGCCTGGTGTATTATTCAGCGTTCTCTCGAGACACAGAACAAACAGAAGATAGCTGTAAATATGATATTTATAAAAGTGTGTCCGTGGGGACAACCACTGGGATGCAAGAGTCCAAAATCCGTAGAGCAGACTGCGAGGCTGGCAGCTCCAATGAAGAGTCTTGATGAACTCCACAGGAGAGGCTTGCTGGCTGAAGAAGTGAAATTCTCTCTTCTCCCTTAAAAGTCTTCAACTGATTGGATCACATCTAACTGACTGCATTCTTTCATTTGTGGAAGACACACCCTTAGTTGATGGCAGATGTAATCAGCCATGGATACAATCAATTGAATGATAATTTAATAAACCAGTCTTCTGCCTTATCTACCTGCCATGAAATATCCTTGCAGTAATGGTTAGGCCAGTACTTGCTTTGACTAGACAACTGGGCACCATCACCTGGTCAAGTTGACACCTGAACCTAACCAGAACACTTGGTTATAGGATATGCTTATGTTCAGTCTAGTAGATATATGAGTTTCCAATTGCTCCACACATAACAATACTTGGAGTTGTGTCTTTAATTTTAGCCATTCTGATATATGTGGAGTTGTATCTTATTGTTTTATTGTGCATTTCCCCTTTGACTAATGAAGTGAGACTTTTTCATAAATGTATTGACCATTTAGATTATCCTTCTTTATGAAAATATTGTACAAATAATTTGCCTTTTTATAAAAAAAATGGTTTTAGTTTGGCTAGAATACAATTCCTAGTTATTCAATCAAATAGCAATGTAGGTGTTAATGTGAAGGTATTTTGTAGATGCTATTAAGTCTCCAATCAGATAGTTTACTTTAATGATCTGGGTAGGCCTGATTCAATTAATTAAAAGGTCCTAAAAGGAGGGCAGAGGCTTCTCTGAGAGAAGGAAAAATTCTATCTATGGTTAGTAGTTTTAGCTCATCCCAGTGACTTCCAGCCTGCCTTGCCTGATGGCCTCCCCTACAGATTTTAGACTTGCCTAGCAGTCTCCATAATTGTGTAAGCCAATTCTCTTCAATAAAATTTTTAATATTTACCCTATACTGGTTCTGCTTCTCTGACTGAATACTGACTGATATAATTGAGTTGTCTTTTTCTGACTGATTGTAGAAGTTCTTTATATACTTTGGATATGAGCCCTTTGTCAATATTATATATTAGAAATATCTAGAAACTAGAAAAATATGGTTCTGGAAATTCTAATGAAGAGCAAGAACACCTTCCATAACTGTCAACCTTGGATACATAGGGAGTGAGAATGAAAATAACTGGGCAAATAGGAGAATAGGAAAAAATGATTAAATGTTGATGAATAAATGAGTGACTAATGAAGCTAAGGAGATACAAGATTAATCTTTTAGGGTGCAAGGGCAGTTCAGTGGTAGAATTCTTGCCTGCCATGTGGGAGATCGAGGTTTGATTCCTGGCCCAGGCACTTTCCAAACAAACAAACAAGCAAGTAAACAAACGAAAAACTAACCAAACAAAAACTCAACAAATGTGTTGCAATAAGGGAATATTCATACGGAAAAAGAATGAAATGTGACCCCTGCCATACAGCATACAAAAAATAAAATAAAATAAAAACTAAAAAAGATTAATCTTTTAGATTTTAAACATTTAGAGTAGTTTACTCCTACTGCCTCTCGGAGTGTTCTTCAGTATCAAATATAGATATGCTGGGAAAATATTTGTCAATCTAGGCCACAGCATTTTGTGGCCTGACTACATCATACCCTAGTCTGATAAAAAAATAACTGCTGTAGCATTTGAGAATATACATCCCAAGTAGTTTTTGAGATAACTAAGACAGGTAAGTTCAAGTCCACTGGCCTTTTTTGTCAAGTACACACAAAGATGATGATAATGATAATAATAATAGTCAGAAACTCAAGGTCGTGGCAGGCTTTCAAACAGAATTTCAAAATTCATGCCAAGAATGATCAATTTTAGGTCTTTATAAACAACTTGCCCATTCAATATAATAAGATTATAATAGCTTTCAATGAGCTCTGGACTCAGTAGAAACAATATAAATGGAAATCAATTTCCTTCCTTTCTGCTTTATTGATCTTTTCTCCATAAAAACATCTCTGTACAGAGACATATCTATTTTCAACCTCTTCTCTTATGACTCAAAGAATAGATATTCTTCCTCTACTTCCTGTTCCTGGCTAGATGATTTCTCTACTGGTGTTCTTGGAACCCATCTTTTCCCATTTTTCCAGTAACCCTGTTCTATCAATTATTCCCTTTTTGTTATTTCTCGAACCTTTATTTTTCTGTAATTATGACCAGTTGCTAACAGCAACAACAAAATAATAGTAGCAGCAGCAATACAACATCCCTTCTTTGACCCTATTTCCTTCTACAGTTACTATCTTTCCACCTCATCTAAACTTTCTTATTTATAGTAGTTCTATACTGGATAGCTTTGCTTTCCTACTTCCCATTCCTTCCTCAACTCCCTAAGTCTTTTTGGCTTCCACTTCCCACTCTTCCACTGAAACTCTGGCAAAATTGATTAATACCTTTTAAAATTGATACAAAATGGATATATGTATGTGCTTATCTAAAGCACATTTCGCAAGCATTTGACCCCTTGACCACTCTGGTTTGAAAAACTTTCCTCAATTGAACTTCAAGTACAAGATACTCTTAGAAGAGTTTTAGATTTGTTTCATTAAATCCTAACTATCCTGTGAGATAGGTATTATTGTTATCCCTATTTTTAAAATGCAAAAACAGAGGTTTTAAATGACACAATCTATTAAGTGGCAGTGCCAGAAGACTGAAAGTAGTTCCCTCATAGACAGCATTTCTGACTCATAATTTTATTCTTTTGTTCCTGCTGTTCCCTTTGGCTGGAACATACTTCCTAACTATTTCCTTTGCTTGTCGCTACGTAATCCTTCAAGATTCATTTTCTTCAGCCTTTGTCACGTTGAGTCCCTTCTAAAAAGGCTTACACATTCTGGCCTCTACCCACCTTAGCTTCCCTTTCCTTCTTTGTATTCCTGCTACAGTAGCCACCTTCCTTTAGCCTCAGAGTTTTCCTTTCTTGGAACATATATATTTTTATTTTTATTATCTTTGTCCTTCTACTCATCATTTAGACCTTAGCAGAAATATCTCTTCTTCAGGTAAGGCTATCCTTACCCCAGACTAAATCAGATCTACCTATTTTATGCTGATGGTTTTCTGTACTATTCCTTTATAGCAGTTATATTTTTATTTATTTTTTATGCACTAGTCAAAATATACATTTTGCACCAAATAAACATTTCTTGCTTTAGTCTCACACAGAAGTTGAAGTTTCAAAATATGAATGACCATTTATTTTCAACATCCTGTAATACTGACATTTCTTTGTTCTAGATAAAATTTATAAGTTTGTTTTATATTCTCTATTCCCCATTAGAACACAATTTCTATGAAGGTAGGCTCTTCACTTATTTTGCTCAATGCTTAGTGCACAGCCTGAAGTGTTATGGGTGCTCAATAGATATTTGTTGAGTAAATAAATAAATAAAGGGTAGGTTCATGAAATTACTAATTGATACTATTTTTTAAGTGCTCCTCCAATCTCTCCAACTCAAACATTCTTCTCTTATTTTACTATTCACTTTTCAGGTATCAACTTAAAAATAATTTCTTTAGGGAGACCCTTCCAAAAAGCCCCAGATTACATTAGTTTCGCTTTTTATATGTTCTTATTGCATGTGGTACTCTTTTTGAAAAACTTACCAGACTTGTAATTATTTGCTTAAAGTCTGTTTTCTTTGCTAGATTTCAGCAGGTCAGGGCCTGTGTCTGCATTATTTAATTCTCTACCATCATGTCAAACATAAAGTAGTGTTCAACAAATATTTATTGAAGGCATGATCTTATCAGCAACGTTATTTTTCATACTGAGCTTATAAATAATACAGATCCTCTTTTTAATTAAAAAAGAACTATATCTAAATTTCAGCACTTATTTAGAAAATTGAACAGTGAATCAACTATAATCCAGTATTAGCAGAGTTCTTTGGAAAATAAGTTTGAATGACTGAACATACTAAATAGTATTGTTAGTATTATTAGATTTTAAAAGCGTATTTGCTATATAAGAGTTACAGATATACACAAGCGTTTGAACATATCTATCTCTTTAAAAACATGGTTAAAAATGTTAAAATTCATTATATTTTCCAATGTCCCTTATACTAAGACCCCCAAAAGAACTGCCTTCTTTGATTAAATCCAAGGTAATATTAATTTCTCCAGATGAACTTTTTATCTTCCATTCTTTTAACAGAGTGAGAACATAATTTTAAATATGCTACCTTTTTTATACTTAAGCTATCAGGAAATGATAAGCTTCCTAATGTTTTTTTCTGATCATCTTTGAGTCTGATATATATTTGCTTAATAACTATTTTTATTACGTAGCTTTAGCAGGAAAAGCACAGGACTTGGATTCAAAGATATTTCGATTAAAATACAAATTCTACTACGTATTACTTCTGGACTGGAAAATTCTGTTTCTTCCTTTGCAAAATGGGATTTAAAAAACATACTTACTTCTCACGGATTTTTAGAGATTTTAATAAGATAATAAGTGAAAGCACTTAATACTGTGACTGGCACAAAGTAGGTACTCAAGAAAGGCAACTATCATTATTTAAAAAAATATATATCTGATCTGTAGGATACCTTCTCTTTTGGAAGTACTGTGACAAAGTTACATTGTGAAAAGGCTGGGTAAAAAGAAAATGAACCAGGTGGTGAGACAGTGGCTGAGTGGCAGAATTCTTGTCTGCCATGCCAGAGACCCAGGTTGACTCCTGGTGCCTGCCCATGCAGGAAAAAAAAAAAAGGCTTTGCTTTTGCCATGCTGGAGACCCAGGTTCGATTTCCACTGCCTGCCCATGCAAAAGGAAAAAGGAGAGTGAACCTTTAGTGAGAAATAATTTTAAAAAATGGGGTTTTGTCGACAAATAATGTTGAAGTACTGAAAATCTCTAGATTAACGTCTTTGCATCTAGTTTGCCATCTGCTAATGGTTTGTGTCTATTCATTTCAAGAAAAGTTTGGGTAGCCTGGCACTGTTAGGCCCCAGGATTACATGATGGAAAAAATACCTTGCCCTTAAAAGCTCATGGTTTAATTGAAAAAGATTTTGAACATTAAATATTAAACTCTCTTTTTATCTCCTTAAATTTATTTATACCTTTGATTTATTTTTTTCCCAATTCCAACTATTTCACAATAGGCTCTAGCTTATTGGGGCAAGTGAATCCTATTGGCAGGAAAACTGGGCTTCTTGTCTGTTCCCTCAGAGGAGGAGATTTGTGAGGGCAATAGCATTCTGCAGAGAATTAATTTTCAATTTTAAAGCAATGGCATTTTTCATCCTCACATGAAAATCAATATACATAAATGCAGAGATGCCACTCTTTTGGAAAGGAGGTAGGAAGGTTAGGCACACCTATTATTAGCTGACAATTCATTTTAAAGAAAAATAAAGTATTATAATCACATTTATTTATCTATTTAGAATAATTTATACCATATTTTTCACTATACTTACTTTAACAGATATTTTGACTATTATAGTAGGGCGCTGACAGAAAATATGGCACAAGAATCAGGCCCTATTCCTTGTTATCCCTCTCATAAACTAATGAGAAAAGTCATGGAAAAATAGAGGGTAGCAAAGTTTCTAATTTTAGTTGAATAAAGACCAGGCCATTCTCTTCAAAGCTTCAGCTACTAGATAGAATAAGTTACAATATTAAGGGAGGTAAGTTATTCCTATAAGGTTCAAATTATTCCCATAAGGTACATATTGCCTTACCTCAATATGAAAAATTTCACGAATTTTAAAAGTTATACATTTTATCTATAAAAAGACATGAATTTATTCTTACCAGCAGCCCTCTCACTTTGACCCAGAATATTTTGTCCTCTTTTCCACAAGGGAACAGATTCTTCTCCAGTAGTTCTAAGAGTCATGCAATGATGACTTTCTTCATAAACAGGACATCTGTGGCTACAATATATTGTCCCATCTTGCTGGGCAACCACTTGAGTGCCATTTGAGTGATTTACCTTTGCTAAAGGTTGGCACTCAGAACAATAAGAAGGTAGAGATGGCAACATAGTGACTAAATTAGAACAAGCATCTGAGACTAGGGGACTACTTTCTTGATTCCACTGATTCAAATTGTGTTCTAATGTAAGTGCTTGCTTTGAATCAGAATAGTTATCGGTAACAATGTTTTGAGAATTTTCAGGCATTACTGATTGACAGTGAGACACTTTTATATTTTTACCACTTGTAATATTTGATGTAGATTTACAAGGTGGCTGAGGTACAATTAGTCTATCCTGAGTTTGTATAAATGTGTTGGCTTGGTTTGCAGACTGTGGTCGAATGACAGTGCCTTTTCTGTTCGTATGTATAATGCCAGAATGAACTTTAACAGATCTTGCTCTTCTAATTCTTTTTGCTGTACCTTTTTGTGGATTAATTTTCTGAGTTTTATAATCACCATTATTTGCAAAGAATTTTCTTTCCTCTTTTTTTGAGCCTAGCCAGGCTTGTTTAGCAAAGTTTTTACCTGAAGATTTAGAACAATTCAAAGGCACATGGCCTGTTTCAGATCCTTCTAAAGCAACAACATTTTCAGAGACAAAATCACCCTTGGGCTTTCTATCTGTAGAATTTACAGCACAAGCAGAAACACGAATTATGTTGCTAGCAGCACCACTTTTAGTTTGAATGTGTAACGGTTGAGACCATTGTTGAGATATTCCTTTTCTGTTTTTCACTGAATGATCGTCTTCAGCATCATTTTCTATATTGCCGATTTCATCAAACCACCTCAGTTTTTTAATAGTCTTTGGAATTTCTGCACCTTTCCCTTTTTCTTTTGTTAGTTCAATACTATCTCTGATAGCGGCTGCTTTTTGATTTCTAAATTTAGAATCTCGATTTATAATTAGTGCCTTAAAATAATCATGTTCAAATTTAGAATCTTTCTTTAAAATACTTTTAAGAAACCTGACACCATTTCTCTCATGAATGTCGTATTTAATTTTCTTGTAGTGGCCATCTAAGTCATAATTCGAAATTACATTAGATAATGATGTTGATGATTCAGCTACTTTCTGTTTATCTTTTGAATCAGGGTTTTGAGGTATATAAGCAGCTTGAAAATCATCTAAAAATAAGGGCAATTCTTGCTGATTACAATTAAAATATTTTATGTTTTCATCTTTAACATGTTTCAATTCATCTAACTTATCAGAACACTGCACTGGGTCGATTTCTTTTATGTGTACACTATCCTTTGGTAAAGGCCTTGCTGATTGTGTATTAGATGGCAAAACTAAAGGTGTAACCACTGGTACAAATGAAGTAGTAATTAAAGTAGTTCTATTTTCTTGAATTAATTCAGGGTATTTCTCTTGATCTGAAAATGTAGCCACTTCTTGGGTTAGAGAATCTTGAGTGGTCCAGGCTTTGCTGAATTTAAATGTTGGACTCTCAGTAACTATCGGTCTTTCCCGTTCAAACGCTCTAGAAAAGGCGTCGGTTGTCCTCACAGTGCTAGTTTCAGAGATCTTTTTGCTTTTTTTACCTTGTTCAAATATGCGTGGACTATATACAATGGCTACTGATTGATTAGCAGGATTTGCGGTCCTTTCCGTAGTTTTACTCAGAGTAGATGGATTTTGTTCCTCACTATTAAAATGTTCGCATGAAGGCAGAACATCAGGCTTACTTAAAATATTTGAGAAAGGTGTGACAATCTGAGTGTCTGGATCATTTAAATTTATAAGCCAATTATTTATATGTTGAGTTTTAGTCAATGACAATTTATCTTCATCAAAGCAGCTTAGATTAGTTGATTGCAGATTTGCTGATTTGAGGGAAATGGAATTCTGCTGGATTGATGTGGAAAGTTCCTTATTAAGTGTTAAATATATTTCTTCATGCTCCCCAGCCTCAAGACTGTCTATACTTGAGAGGGTTTCAGAATTGGTTATCTGATTAACTTCATCACAAAATTTCTGGAAAAAAAAAAAAAAAAGAACATTGTTTTATAGCTCAGACATTTTCAAATGCCAAAATTAATGACTCAACACACTATTGTTCTGAGCCCAATTCTCCTTTCATTTAAACAGAGAAATACGACTATAAACTTGTATCCTCTTATTACTTAGGAAAACAGTGTATGATGTAAACAATCTACACCCTTAAAGCTGTCCTCAGGGTAAGAAAGAGGGAATTAACAAAGACATATAACAAGAGTGTGCTTGCCTTAATTTCAACTCCTAAAGTACCCAATTGTTCTAGCCACAGTTATAGCTTAGAAAATAATTTTTCTATTACTGTTCCATTTAGGGTATGGGACATCTTAATGGTTTAATGAGTGCAAGTGAAATTCTGAAAATGGTTATTTACATATTGTAATTTTCCTGATACCTTCACTGGACTTGAATGGGACTCTTAAAATTTCTATGATCCTAATGTGAACTTCCTGTTGATACTTTTTTTTTTAAAATAAAAGTTAATTTTGTGGTTGATAAGAGGTTGTCTATCTGGCTGCATATTTGAAGCACATAAGGAGCTCTGTAAAAATATCTATATCTGGATCCTACTGATTTAATACTTCTTGGATGGGATCCAAGTATTGGTATTATTATTATTCTTTAAATTCTCCAGGTGACTCTAATTTGGATTCATGGTTGAGAACTTTTGATTTTAATGAACCCTTTTAAGTGGAGATTTAGCACAGTAGTAAATTCCATAAATTCCTTAGGCATTCTCCTTACTAGTTCAATGAAATTTCCATGGAATTTATTTTAAGTATGGTAAATGTTTAAAAATATTTCTAATTTCTCACACATATCTACAACACATTTTAAAATGGAACACACATATATATAAAAATAAATTTCAAGTGGACTTTAAAATTGTAAACCTAATCAAAAAGTTGAATGGACTGGTTTCAAAGAAAGAAAATCAGTATTCTTTAAGATTTAACCCAAATTTTAGAAAATTTAAATGTACTGGTATTGGACAGAAATACGTTATCTTTCTAGATCAAAAGTGAACCAAGAAATCAAGGAAATAAGTTACAGAATTAAAATATTTAAATTTGCATAGTTAATGCTTACTGATATATTATTGAGAAGTATATCACACCCTTCAACAATTTAATGTTTGTTCTTGAAAGTGAGTTATTTTCATAAGGAAATCAGGCCTGGAGGGCATCCTTTGAGACTGCATCCCTTGAAACGTAGAAATCTGGGTTAAAAAGCCCTTCTAGATGTATGTAATGATGTCCATGGCTCTAAGATTTGTTTGCATAGGTTTTATAAAGGTCTTATCTCCCAAAGCATCTCAAAAGAAGTCCAGCAACTTCTGATTCACTAAACTATATTAAATTTTTTCCAGAATTTTTCCCATCATTAAACCATGAGATACTCGGATCAGCTTCACGTTTTGCTTCTAAGTTACTGATGTAAACTACATTAAACTTAACAATGTCAAGGTTCCCCAGAGAACCAAAACCAACAGGATATCTGGGTCACATGATTGTGGGGGTTGGCAAGTTGAAGATTTGTAAGGCAGGTCAGCAGTCTAGAAACTCCAGTAAGAGTAATGTTGCAGTCTTGAGTCTCAAATCCCTTTTCTGATAGGATTTGTCCAAGATTCGTATTATTTCTTCCTAGATGTTTGATAGATTTCCAAGTGATACTATCCTGTTCTAAAAGTTTTCTTTTAAAAGGTTTTAGATTATAAATTCAAGTATTTAATACAAATGGGACTACTAATATTCTCTATTTCTTCTAGAGTGAGTGAAATTGGGTAGTTTGTATTTTTCAAGAAATTTGATCATTTCATTTAAATTATCCAATTTATTGGAACACAATTTTTTTCATTCTATTCTCTCATTATCCTTTCACCATTTGTAGGATCAGTAGTGCTATTCCCTCTTTTATTCCTCATATTGGTAACATGCTTTTTTTTTTGTTTTTCTTATGTCTACCTAGGATGTTTACCTATTTTAATAATCTATTCAAGAACTAGCTTTTGATTTCACTGATTTTTTCCTTACTGTTTGGCCTTTCCCCCCCATTTCATGATATTTTGCACTTACAATTATTAGTTTCTTCTTTCTACTTCTTTTGTATCTAACTGGCTCATCTCTAATCTCCTAAATTGGGAACCTCAGATCATTGATTTTCTAAGTCTCTGTTCTTTTCTAGGAAGCACAATTCCTTAACAATTTTATATTTTGTGTTTTCTTTATAATTCAGTTCAAATTATCTTATTTCCCTTGTGATTTTTTTTTTTGATCCATGGCTTTAGAAGTCTGTTATTTAATTTCCAAATATTTGATATTTGCAAGATAACTTTCTTTTAATGTTTTTAATGTTATTTTCTTGCCATCAGAGGACACACTTTATGATTTCAGAGCTTTTAAATTTGTTTATTCTTATTTTCTGGTCCACTATATCATTTACCTTTTTTAAATATATTTTTATTGTAAACACACATACAAACATTCTTGTATGGTTACAATCAATAGCTCACAATATCATAACATAGTTGTGTATTCATTACCATGATCATTTTTTTGAACATTTGCTATATCATTTATCTCGATGAATATCCTTTAGTCACTCAAAAAAGAATGCATATTCTGTAGTTCTGGGAAATTGTTCTATAAATTTCAGTTTGATTAATTAGGATATAGAGTTATATAAGTCTGACATATCTTTATTTCTTGTATCAATTAATTGATGGAGGAATGGTGAAAATTTCCAACTGTAGATGTGGATTTGTCTATTTTCCCTTTTCCTTCTGTCAGTTTTGCTTCATGCATTTTGAAGCTCTGTTAATAGGTTCATACAGCATTAAGGACTTTCATGTTTTGTTAATGAACTAATCCTTTTATCATTAGGAAATGTCCTTTAACACAGGAAATATTCCTTGTTCCAGCACCTATTTTGGTTGATATTAAACAATTTATGCTTTCCTCTGATTAGTGTTTTTAGGATTTATTCTTTTTGACCCTTTTACTTTTATCCTACTTATTTACTGTGTATTTCATATCTATAGCAACATACGGCTGGGTCTTGCTTTTTAAATTCAATCTAACAATATTTTTTATTGGAAAAGGGAAACAAATGGTATTTAGACCATTTACCTTTAATATAGTTATAGATGTGTTTGTTTTAGTCAACCATGTTATTTGTTTCCTATTTACCCTAACTATTCTTTGTTCTTTTCCCCCCCTTTTTCTGCCTTCTTTCGTATTATTTTTTAGGGTTATATTTTATATTTGTTATTGGCTTATTAACTATATTTAGTGGTTACTCTAGAGTTTATAATAAGCATCTTTAAATAATGACAATCTATTTTCAAATTTCATTATGCTGTTTCTCATATAGTATATTACTGTGTATTTCCATTTCCTTCTATTCTCTTTTGTGTTATTTCTGTCATACATTTTATTTCTACGTTAGATACCTCATAAAGCATTTATTTTTTTTAATTGTGAAAAATAACATATATACAAAAAAGCAACAATTTCAAAGCACACCAACAACAATTAGTTATAGAACAGATTTCAGAGTTGGGTATGGGTTACACTTCCACAATTTTAGGCTTTTACTTCTAGCAGGTCCAAGACACTGGAGAAATAAAAATATAATAATTCAGCAGTCATACTCATTTGTTAAACCTTATCTTCTCTGTTATAACTCCACCTTCTCCTTTGATCTTTCTCACAATCTTAAGGGGTATTTGGGCTCTGCCATACTAACTTTTTCATGTTGGAAAGGGCAGTCAATAATATGGGATGGAGGATGGAACTAGTTGATGTTCTAGAGAGGCTGGCCCCTCTGGGTTTCAGGATTCATCAGGCCTTTTGGAGGTTGTAGGTTTCTGGACAGTAATCATAGTGCATGGAACCTTTGTGGCATCTTAGATAGTGCCCTAGGTGTTCTTTAGGGTTGGCAGGAATGATTTTGATTGGGTTTTGGCAAACCATGGCAAGTAGCAATATCTAGCTGAAGCTTGTGTAAGAGTAGCCTCAGAGGAGCCTGACTCTATTTGTACTCTCTAAGTAATTGATACCTTATTTTGTTATAATTCTTTTCCCCTTTTGTTCAGGAAGGCATTGTCCATTCGAAGGTGCCAAGGCCAGGCTCATTCCTGGGTGTCAAATCCCACCTTGCCAGGGAGACTTCTGGCCCTGGATGTCATCTCCCACTTGGGGGTGGTAATGATTTTACTTGCCGTGTTGGGCTTAGGGACAGAGAGAGAGAGAGAGAGAGGCCATACCCGAGCCACAAAAGAGGTCCTCTGGAAGTAACTCTTAGGTATAACTATAGGTAGGCTAAGCTTCTCTGCTACATAAATAAGCTTTACAAGAACAAAGCCTCAAGATTAAGGGCTTGGCCTATTGACTGGAGTCCCTAATGTTTGAAACAATATCAGGGTTTTCCCCAGTGGTAAAGTTCAATAGTTCCATATTTTTTCTCCCATCCCTCAAGGGACTTTGCCAATACTTTTTGATTATCTGCTCAACATACTCTGGGGATGCACCTGGGCATTACATTAAGCTATAAAGAATTATAAGCCCTCATTCCTCTTTTGGGGTCCCTGTGTTTCGGTTGTTTAAATGATTTATCCAGACAGGCTGAGTTAGATTATATGCTATAGAAAGTTTAGGTTTTGGACAAAATAAACCTCTTCCTTTGATCTCATGGAGTAGGTAAAGTTCTAAAATATAATGTCCTCCTTACCCCTGTATTCTGATTTACCTTAGTTCCGACCAGATGGGCTTCATTCTTATCTCTAATTGAAACCTGATCTCTTGCAATTTCTTTAACAGTTGTTATATGTGGCAATGCTGCCTTTCAAACCTGCAGAGCTCCTACTCTGAGTCTTAGGCATCACACAGGCACCAAAAGTTCCAGGGAAATACCAGGTTATACATATATAGCATAGCCTCTCAAAATCTAGAAAAAAAAATTATAGTTCCGGACTAAATGTGACTGCTATCAGAGCTTACAATCTAGGCCTCTATTTGAAACATCTTATTATAATTATTAGATATCGAATTATAAGATAATTGATTACCTTTTAGCAATTTTAAAATGGGAAAAATTTCTTTTATATTTATCCATATATTTATCATTTCTGACAGTCTTCAATCTTTTGTGTAGATCTGAATTTTTACCAGATATCACTTCCTTCAGTCTCAAAAACCTCCTGTAGCATTCCTTGTAGTGCAGATGTTGGTGATAAATTAGTTCAGCCATTATTTGTTTGAAAACATCTTATTTTATAAGAATATTTTTGTTAGATATATAGTTCTAGTTGGGAAGCTCTCTTTCCTTTCACGACTTTAAAAATGTTTTTTTACTTCTGGCTTGAAGTTAGCAGTTTATCTTATCTTTGTTCCCATATATGTAATGTGTTTTTATTTCCTCTGGCTTAATTTTCTTTTGATGTGCCTTGGTGTTGTGAGTGTGTGTGCATGTACACATACTTATACTTCTTGGAATGTGGTGAGCTTCTTAAGCTTTTTAACAATTTTGGAACATTTTCAGTCACTGTCCTTCAAATAGTTCACCTCTCCCTTTGTGGAATTTTAATTAAATATATTTTAGACTGTTTGATACTGTCTCACAGGTCAGTTAGGCTCTGTTCATTTCCTCCTAGTCTTTCTCCCACCGCATGCTTTATTTTGGATAATTTCTAGTGCTATGTCTTCAAGTCCACTGATCTTTTCTTCTGCAAAGACTGTACTGTTAAGCCCATCCAAGAAAATTTCCTTTTCAATATAATATTTTCATATCTGGAAGGTCCATTTAGTTCTTTTATCTCTTGATCCTCATTATGTTTGTTTTTCCTTCAATTCTTTGAAATTATTTATAAAAACAGTTTTAAATCCTTTGCCTGTTAATTCCATCATCTCTGTCATTTCTGAGTCTGATTTATTGAATTCACCTAAGTCATATTTTCCTATATCTTCACATGTATGGTAAGTTTTGATTGGGTGTTAGACACTATAAGCATATGTTGTTGAGTGTCTGAATTTGATAATTTTCCTTAAAAGAATGTTAAATGTTATATTGATAGGCAGTTGTGATATTTGTGGATTTATTTTGGGGCTTGTCTAGAAAGTACTTACAGGTAGAAAGCTTAGGTCATCATAGAGCTCACCTCATTGGCTTGTTTTCAAATCATATCCTGTAGTATCTATTGTCTACAAACAGTTGTTTCATGTATTTTGCTCAGAATTATGGTTGTTCGTGCCAAGAAGGCACATCATCACAGCCAGCAGAGGTCTGCTTTGCTTTCTTAGCCTTGCCACTATTGTTTAGGTGTTGGATGAATAGACCACAGTTATGAATTTTATCTTGATATTAGCCTATTAAGAGTCTTATAAACACGTACAATTATTCATGAAAAATAAAATGTATGAACATGTAGGAGAATCTATTGAAATCCATACTTTTTTATGGGGAAATAAGAAAATAAGTGCCCTACTAGAGATAGACTAGACTCCATCTCTAACCAATCATGCTATATAACCATAAGGAATCCAATATTGGATTATAATCTAAATCTAAAATTGAATTACAATTTTCAGATTGTTTTAATAATGTCATCTCTAACAGTGGTACTTATATTACATTGTACTTTTAAACAGCTTTCATGTTTGCCAGAAAAAAACATTCATAAAGCATATTTTTTTCTGATCAGAATATGGAAAAAAAGAATAGAGGAAGCCAAGAGAAAATGGGTAAAAGCTAAGGAAAAAACTAAAGAAATTATTTCTCCAGTATCTGTGATGAATTTGTGCTGATTCATCCAGTCTCTTTCCTGGCCTTCCCTCAGCTAATGACATATATTTCTTTAGCAGAGAATACTATGAGAATGGTATGGAATTATTACTAGAAATTAAAGCATTAATAAAACATTTATAGTCTCATACTTGCAAACTGCTTAAGTGCTGATCTTCTAGGAGTTTTTGAGTTTCCTCCAGTTTAAGCTGGAATGCATCTTTGTGAGTAGTCAAGTTTACCATTCTGCTTTCTTTCTTTTCTTTATCACAACTGATTTTGGAACAGAGATTTTTCTGATGCTTATGATCATTTTTTGACAAAGCTGAAGACAAGGCAGAATCTATAGCTCTGTGAATCAGATGCAAAAAATATTGTTACATTTAAATAAAGTTAACATTTTTCTATAAGTATATAAATGACATATTTGTGTACTATGTGTAGGTATGTGTGTGTCCAGATAATCATATATAAGGATATTGGAGAAATGTATAGACATTTTGGAATAAGAATTTAAGGCAGTAAATTGAATAAAATTGGTTTGGAGAGTATCATGCCAATGAAGAACTCCTCATTCATGTAGGAAAGCACAATTAAATATGGCCTTGATGACTAAATCCTATTCCTCTATCATTTGGAATAGGGGTGGAAATAATTCCAGTAGATGTGTGCAGTCAGTCTTCAGTTCTTTAAGAGTATTCCTATTTGAATGTTCCATTCTACATTATTCTTAGCTCAGAGTTATGTCACAGCCAGAAGGTATTCTTATAACCCTAAAAGAATTTTAAATATTCAAACAAATGGAAAACATGAAAATTGCTTGTCTGGGTAGGTAGGAATTTCCACCAAACTAAACCAGATTTGGGAGATGATCTTATTACTTGGAGGAGAGTGCACACATTTTTTTCCCACTTATTTCAGGAATTTTATCAGGATACAAACATGGTTTTCATGCTACGGAAGGGGTACCTTTAATATAGAGTTTACTTTTAGTGTGCTAGAGGGCCACCAAAAAGTTATTGGTGTATGGCATCATCTTTTTGGGGTTTTGGAAGCACATAGCATGTTAATTTTTGGTATATTTATAGGTTTCAAAGTGAAAAATAAAGAACAAAGGAAGTTTTTTTTGGGGGGAGGGGATGGAATGGGAATAAGGGATATCATATAGCTGACTGCCTGTGCAACAGGCCCCGTAATGTGAATCCCAAGGTTATTTTTTCCCAATTCAATGAGGATAAAAATATGTTGGAAGGTGATACTTGGCTACAAGTGACATATATCTATCTCCAATACCCATATATATTTTTATATGAACAGACTGAAATAGTAAAGGTCAATGATTACTAGATTCCTGACTATTTCCTTATGACCATGGGGAAATCAGAGACAGCAAGAAAGTATTTAACCCAAGCTTCTGAACTCTTACATATTACTTTCCCTTCAGTCACCCTTCCCAAACAAAATATTGCTAAATCTACATTTATCTAAGAAACTCAATTTATTTACCTTTATAGTTGTCGTCTCTCAATTTTTTCTTCTCTATTCCTTTCTTCTCTACTCCACTTTCTTCTCTTCTCTTCTCTACTTTCTTCCCCCAATGAGGAGGATTGAAGGGATGCATAGGAATAAAAGGAGACGGGGAAGTAGAAATAGAGGGAGAGTGAAGCAATGGGGGAAAGGAAGAAGAAATCATAAAGGAAGAAGAAAGAGGAGGAATTGGAGAGGGAAAATCTAAATAATTTAGAGGTAAACATGGGGAGGGAGATGAATGCAAAGGAGAGGAAAAAAGAGGGATAGAAGAAGGAGGAAAAGATGAAGAAGTAGAAGAGGAAGATGAGGGAGAGGAAAGAATGGATGAAGAGGAAGAAATTAGTATAGATGGTGAAGAAGATGATGTAGAAGTGGAAGGAGATGAAGATAAAGGAGAGGCTGGAGAATGACAGGGAGGGAGAGGAGAGAGAACTGAAGGTGGTGGATGGTTTACAATGGCTTGGGGCAGATTTGACAATGTTGGAGCTTGTGGGACAGACTGCTTAACTGACTGAGAGGGATCCAAGCCAGAAGGATGTTCAGTCCATGGAGTGATACAAGAAAAAGTGGGGGTCTGCTGATGAGGGGGATGACTGGATAAACAGGTAGGCTTCAAAACAGGGAGAGCATCCAAAGGGATTGGGGAAACAACCAGTCGAGCTGGAAGGGAACGACGAAAAAGGGCAGGCATTAGAGTAGCTGGGGTAGAATGCTGGGCTGGAAGGAAATGTTTGGGTTTGAAAGTTTTGTAGAATAACTTGTTTTGTGAGTCAGTGTCAGGAATGACTGGAGAACTTTGGGGTGGGTGGGGGAGGCGGTTAGGTGGGCCAGAAGGAATTGGGGCTGGGAGACGAGGGAAATTGCTAGAAAAGCTGGAAGTGATTGGGACTGGAGGGCGAGGAAGATATCTAATTGGGTAGGACAGTGATGGGGCTGGTAAAAAAGTTTTAGGAAGAGTAGAGGGGATAGATGGACAGATAGGCGGGGTATGCTGCTGGCGAGTGGGAGAAACAGTTGGGTAGCTAGGAAGAATTTGGGAATGATGAGATGGCAATGGGGCCCGTGAAGGAGACAGCTGATCAAGTAAGTAGGGATCAGATGTGGAGACAGCTGGATAGGCAGGAATGGATCTGCATAGGTGGAAAAGCATTTGGACAGGCAGGTAGAGAGACAGCCTTATTAAGATGTAGTTTTGTTTTGTTTTGGCTTATTGGGCTGCCTCTAAGCTTTTGATTCATATTATTTTCTGTCCCAAGGATTCATACATGACCCTCCTCTGTTCAACCAGTGTCTTCTCACATAGGCTGAGAAATATACATAGCTTATTAGATTCTTCTTTTCACATTCCTTACTCTTAGAACACTTTTACCTCTCAGAAGTCTGTTAGTCATAGAGATAAATGAATATGGGCTGGGCAATCTGGTTTAAAGCATTGTGCATAGGATAAATAAAGGTAAAAGAGACCATTGCTCAACCTTGGTCAGACTTCTCAGGGTGGCATGCAGCTTAGGATTAATTGTCTGACCAAAAATATGTGGATATTGGAGATAGATATCTAACAGTGTCATTTTAGAGTTTAAGAATTTAAAATGGGGGAGAATATGGCCTCTTCTACCCTACAACTAACCGAAGGGTCAAGTATATCAGCTTTGTGATAAGGATTTGTTTGTGATGGGAGATTTCATACATTTTAAATTTTAGTACCTTATTAATAATATGCTCATATCTCACTATTTCCTGAAAGTTTCTATTTTAATAAGGACATATATTTTTGCTTTTCTTGAAGCTTAAGTATTGAATGCCCTTCATTTTTTCATTGATTATTTTCCTCTTTTAGATGATCACACTACTAACATCTTAAATTATTTTTATCTACCACAAATACTTTCCACATTAAAACACCTTTCATGAGTACTGTAACCTCTGCTTCTTTGGACGCTTCCTGTTCTTTGACAGTACTTTATTTCTTAACATATTTTAGATATATAGTCCACTAAAAATTTACCTTCAAGGTGATAACAGTTTATTGATTATGCTGGTTTAAACTGTTATACACCCCAGAAACACCATTGTTCTAATCCAATCTTGTGGAGGCAGACCTATTTTGGGGTGGGACCTTTTGATTAGCTTGTTTCCATGGAGATATGATCCCACCCATTCAAAGTGGGTCTTAATTAGTTTACTGGAGTCCTTAAAAGAGTTCACATAAGAAGAGAGAGCTAAGAGCCAATACAGAGAGCAGAAAGATAAAACCGGGACACAGATGCTGAGAGAGCCATTTAAAACCAGAAGCTGGGAGAGAAGGACAGCAGACCGTGCCATGTGCTTTCCCATGTGACAGAGAAACCCCAGAAGTGATTGATCTTTCTTGAGTAAAGGTATCCTCCTGCTGATGCCTTAATTGGGACATTTTCAAGGCCTTAGAATTGTGACTTGTAACTTAATAAATCCTATTTATAAAAGCCAATCCATTTCTGTTATATTGCACTCCAGCAGCTTTGGCAAACTGGAACAATGATATTTGTAGCTTAATTATATTTGCAAGAAACAATACATATGAACATTTCTATCTCTAACACCTGATCCTTAATGTCCCAATATTTCTTATTTGTATAGCATTTTATCATTAACAGAGCACTTTCATGTATATTATGTAATACTGTTACATATGTAATAAAAAGAAATCCAACTTTTAAATAAATAAATCACATGTTCTCTCTATAAATGTACGTTTGTTACTTTCTAAATACATAATATTTATATGCATGTCTATGTACTGACAGAGACAGATATCATGAAGTCACAGTCATAATAGTATCACCCATGAAAACTGTGTATTCTAATGAGAATAAAGATCATTACTCTTAAAACAAGGATGATTGATGTTACTTAATGATTCTAGCACAGAGGTGCAATGATAACTGATGTATTTGTTGCCAAAGGAAAATCAAAGTTGTTCTGATGCTTTTATCTCTTCTAAGACTTTAAGTAACTGCATACAGGAATAAGAAAAATATCTATTTTTTCATTCACAGTACAAAAGAATTTTATTTTTGAAAATATATGATAACACAAAAGATAGCAACTGATATACCAAAAAAGAAACTGAGAGTAAAGAAGACCTATATACAAACATGCACATTACTACTATAATAAATGATTTGAAGCTTTTTTTTTTTAATTGGTCTAAATTCCTCCTGGGCTCCGAGACCCTAATTGTCTGTCATCTTCCCTTTTCAGATAAAATTTTCAATAGAATATTCTAAAATTGCCTTACTGGCTCTACTTCTATTTATCCCCTAACCTACTGATATCTGGCTTCCACCTGTACCACTTCAATATACTGCTTTTGCTAATTAACTAACTGACCCATTAAGTGCAAAAATAAACATTCTCGACGACTATATTGCCTGATTTTAATTTCACTGATTTCCATATCATCACATTTTCTGGTTATCTTCCTACTTTTCTGGTTGCTCCTTCTTAGGCTCTTTCTTGAGCTCCTCCTTACTTGTTCCTTATATGCTGGAATATTTGAAAGTTCTTGATTTGACCTTCCTCTCTTACTCTATTCATACTAAGTGTAATCTCAGTTATACTAAGTGTAATCTCAGTTATACTATCTGTGTGATAGGATCTACAGCTGTGTGTGAGTAGAGTTAACAAATTCTGTTCTCTTTCTCTATGAACAAATTTGACTTTGGGTCAAATTTTTTTAGATCTATTCCCCTGGATTATAGAGTTATTTTAGCTATGTTACAAGTCACATTTATTATGGTAAAAATTAATCCTCGATCGATACCTTAGTTTCCTAGTACCTAAAACAAATACCATACAACGGCAGGGCTTAAACAATGGGAATTTATTGGTACACAGTTTTGAGACTAAGAGAAATTAAGGTATCAGCAAGATAATGCTTTCTCCCTAAAACTGTGGCATTCTGGGGCTGGCTGCCTGAGATCTTAGTCCTTGACTTTTCTGTTACATGAAAATGCACATGGAGTCATCTCTTCCCTTCTCTTCAGGATTCTGATTACTTCTAGCCTTTGGCTGCTCCCTGTGTCTTCTCTCTCATAGCCAAATAATTTCCTTTGCTTATAAGGACTTCAGCCACAATGAATTAAGGCCCACCCTCTTTCAGTTTGGGCACACCTTAACTAATATCATCTTCAAAGGCTCTAATTTCAAATGTATTCACAGCCACAGGACTAGGGGCTGGAATCTGAACATACCTTTTGTGGGGGACATGATTCAATCACCAACAGTCTGCCCTCTGGATCCCCAAAAGACCTATTCTTCCCACAGGTAAAATATTTTTATTCTATCCAACATCCTAAAAGCTTTAAGTCATTTTAGAACAATGCTAAGTACAAAGTCTCATCTAAACCAGTTATGGGTATGGTCTATCTTGGAGCAAAATTCCTGTCTGATGGACCTTTGAAACCTAGAAAACAAGTTATCTTCTTCCAATATATTATGGTGGGACAGGCATAGGATAAACATTCCCATTCAAGAAGGGAGAGATTATAAGGAAAATACAGGGGTCATGGATCCTAAACAAGTCTGAAATTCAGCAGGGCAAACTCCATTATATTTTAAGTTCTGAGAGGTATCTCTAGAATGATGCTTTATCCTCTGGGTCTGCTGGAGCAGCAGTTCCACCCCTCCCAAGCACTTGTGCAGTGGCCATGCTCTCCCCAGACACCGAAGTACAGGCTCCAGCCTCTCCAAACATCAAATTGATGCCAAGTTCTCTATGAATACCAGGGCACAGGCCCCATCATCTTTAAGCAGTGGGGTGGCAGTACTTGTCTTGAACAATAGGACAAAGCCTTCCCCTCCCAAGTGCCAAAGATGGCCTGCCCTCTCCAAGCACAAGGGTGGACTTGCCCTTTCCACATATGTGGGTGGGCCCACTCTCTTGGCCTCAACAGGTCTCCAGACCTCAGCTTCCATGTTTCTGCTCTGGAAATCTTCCTTCAGGCATTGTCTGTCTCTTTTAAGCATTGCTTCTGTTCATGCAAATTTCACAAAAACCTTGTTGGCTTTATGTACGGTTCCAGGGGGTCCACATCATCAGACAAAAGAACTTCCTACAAATCCTTCCTGGATAATTGCATTTCCAATCCTGACTTCCTCTGAGATGCCTGACTTGTTCTATGTTCAGGTACACCTTTTTTTTTTAGTAAAGGGTTGTTCAGTTAATGCCTCACATGGAAAGATGGTCTCAGGGAACTCACTTTCTGAAAGCTCAAAGAGGTCCTGAGAGAGCTACTTCTGGCCCTAGACTCAGAGCACACTATCTGATAGGCCAAGAATTTTCTAAATCATCAAATGATGGTTTATGCTTAACAGGTGAATCCACAATTTATCTCTTTCCTCTCTCATTTCACTATAAGCTACAAGAAGAAATCAGGCTGCATTGTTTATATTTAGTTTGAAAGTCTTCTGGGCTAAATATCTAAATTCATCTCTTTCAAGTTCTGCCTTCCATCCAACATCAGCACACAATTTCTCCAAATTCTCTGCCACTTTATAACAAGGATCACCTTTCCTCCAGTTTCCGATGACCTACTCATACTCATCATTTTCTTCTAAGGCCTGATTAGAAGTACCTTAAACATCCATACATTTATCAACAGTCTCTTCAAAGCAATCTAACTGGTTTCTATCCAACCCTTCACAATTCTTCCAGCCTCCACCCATTTTCCAATTCCAAAGCTGTTTCCACATTTTTAGGAATTTATCATAGCACCATTCTACTTTCCGGTACCCGAACTGCCTTAGTTTCTTGGCTGCTAAAACAAGTACCATATAATGGCTTGGCTTAAATAATGGGAATTTATTGGCTTTATAGTTTTGAGTCTAGGGGAAGTCCCAAATCAAAGTGTCAGCAAGGTGATGCTTTCTCCTCAAAAACCGTGATGTTCTGCAGCTGACTGCTGATGATCCTTGGTCTTTGGCTTTTGTCACATGGTAATGCACATGGCAGCCTCTTCTCCTTTCTCTTCAGGCTTCCATTGACTTTTAGCCTCTGGCTGCTCCTTGTGGCTTCTCTCCTGTGTTCAACTTCCTTCGTTTTTAAGGACTTCAGCAATATTGGATTAAGTCTCACCCTCATTCATCTTGGGCACAACTTAACTAATAACATCTTCAATGGTTCTATTTACAAATACCCACAGAATGGGTTTTGGAACTGAACATACCTTTTGTGGGAGACATGATTCAATCCCCAACAATTGGCAAACTTAATCTGGACTGACAGTATTGTGAATAAATTATGGATACTTCCCTGTGAGAGGGGAGGAACTTATAACTGGGTGTGTCTCTTGCACGGATTTGGAAACTATTCATATGGAGCTATTACAAGAGATATTGGTACCTGTTTGGAACGTGGGGTTACTAATCCAGGGTGGCTATACATTCACCAACTACGAAGTTGTTTCTTCCTGAGTTGTAATTTGCTGGGGACAGGGACAGGGATATGGCAAAGAAGACTAGCCATTGAAGAATATTGCCTTGCCTGTGAATGTGAAAACCTTGTGTCTGATGCTCCTTTTAGCTACTATATCAGCAGAAGAGTAGAACATATGGAATAAAAATAAATAATAGGGGGAACAAATGTTAAAATAAATTTAGTTTGAAATGCTAGTGGTAAATGAAAGCGAGGGGTAAGGGGTATGGTATGTATAATCTTTTTTTTCTCTGTTATCATTTTATTTCTTTTTCTGTTGTCTTTTTATTTCTTTTTCTAAATTGATGCAAATGTTCTAAGAAATGATGAATATGCAACTATGTGATCATATTAAGAATTACCGATTGTATACGTAGAATGGAATGATCTCTTAATGTTTTGTTTGTTAATTTTTTTAATTAATAAAAAAAGTTACAAAAAAAAAAAAGAATATTGCCTTGCCAGTACACAGTATTTTCTGACCTATAACCTTCTAAATGAAGCCAAATATGATCTACTTTGGTCAAATAAGTTTAATTTTTAGCTGAATCCAGGAACACCACTGGTGGGCATTAAGCCCTAGTTTTCATCTTATCCATTCATTAGTGACTCTGATATCTCTATTCATGCTCCAGAATTCTCACCATGAGAAATTTGCTTCTGAATATCTCAAGTTATCAAACTCACAACTTGTCATCCTCCTTCCAACTCATATTTCTCCTAAACATACTCCTTTTCCATAATCCTTATTTTGATAAATGGTTTTACCATCCAATCATTGGCCAAACCGAATCTTTGGAGTCATCCTTGACTCCTTCTTCCAGTTAACTTCCAGATCTTAATCAGTTACCATATCATGTTGATTCTACCTCCTAAATAGTTCTCAAGAATTCATTTTCAGTAACTACAGGACCAACTTATCTGGTTATCTCACGTTTAGTTTTTCTCTACTCTTTTCCATTCTGCAATGATATTTCTAAAACAGAAATGCTGTATACCTATTTCAATTTGTTTAATAATTGTTTTCAGGACAAACTCGTAAACAAAGTTATTCATGATTTAACTTGGAGTCCCTTCCAGCACATTTGCCCACAATTCTGTTCTTCTCACTGTACACACTAGCTAAATTGAACAACTGAAGTTGCTTTAACACAACATGCCCTGTTGTGCCTCTATGCCTTTTTTTCATACACTTCTTATTCCATTCGGAATTTCCTCTCAATGTTTATTTATTCTTTCTCATATATTAAACTTAAGGTCAAATTTATATCATCTGAGAAGTGTTCATATACATTAGTGACGTTCTCTACTCAAAGTATTTATTCAATACCTCTAATATGCATAGCACTGAGCTAAACACTAGAGAAAATACTTATATACTTATATGAGATTTAGCCATTGTTCTCTAGAATATTATTATCTAGTTGGGGAGACAAAAATATACATAAAAATTAAGCAACAATATACATAAGCTGGATTTTCAAATGTATTTCTATAGTCTTGGCTGCTTACCTTGTCTTTGGTCAAACTATTTTTGTACGTTTCTACCTGATCTTTATCACCTCAACTCAGAATGCTCAAATGAAATTAGCAATATTTTGCCAAGCCTGTATATATGCTGCTTTTTTTCTGTCACAACAGTTCTTCCAATCAAAACTCAAATTTTCAACTCTTTTGATTTTAGTTTACTTTTTCCATTTAATTTAGCACATCATAAACTAAACTTGTCATCTATTCTTTTCATGAAATACCTTTTCTTTCTATCCCTTCTACTGAACTATTACATCCTTTATAACTTATGGCTGAATACCTCTTAACTTCCCTGCTACTATTTTATCCACACTCCAATTTTTATGCTTCTATTTGCTCAACACTATTAAATACTTTTTTCTTCATATCACTTCTCTGTATTATGAAAACATATTATCTTTCAATATTTTTTTCTCATTCATCTAACTACTCAAAGTCTTTCCATTCTTTATGGAATTCATCATTGTCTCATTATACACAATAGTATTGTGCTAATATAGACAATAATGATTAATCACTTGGATTACTCCAATAATTTCCTCTCTGGTCTCCTTACCTCTAATTTCTCTGTACCCATTCCATTGGCCAACATGCACACCGTTCTCTTTCTAAAATAATAAACAGGATTATATTATTCTCTATTTAAAAACCTCCATTGGTTCTTTACTAATTATAGAATAAAGTTCAAACTCCCTAGTTAGGCATACAAAGCCTTTCACATCTTATCTCAATCTACATTCCTAGATCATCTCCTGTTCTACAAGTAACACATCCTATAATAGAAATAGGAAAGTTCTATTTCCTTACAGGCTTGCACCTTTCATAACTCTGTAACTATGCACATGCTTGAAACCCAACCCATACTTCTTTATTTGGCAGTTCTTACTCATCCTTGAAGACTGGTTTTCAACTTCACTTCTGCGAAGTTTTCCCTAAAATCCATCAACAAGTAATTCCAAATTAACTCCAAATATTATACTTCATGTTGTTAATATTTCTATAACAGCTCCCATTACACAGTATTTTAATATAACTGCAAACTGATATTATTTCAGCTACTATATAGAAATAGCCTCCTATTTTATTCTCCTTTAATTCATTATCCACAATTGGCCACAATGGATTGGAATAATATGCTTAAAAAGAATATTTGATCTTATCACCCATCTACTTAAAATCTTTCAAGGGAAATGAAAAAAGAGAGAGATGAAATTCAGAGAAGCTCATAGAGAAAAGAAAGCTGGGAGAGGACCCACAGAAAATGGAGGAAGCCACTGAAGCCAGAGCCAGCAGATGCTGGCCACGTGCATTCCCATATGACAGAAGTGTCCCAGATGTTGACAGTATTTCTTCAGAGAAGGTATTGTCCTGTTGATGCCTTAATTTGGACATTCACATGTCCACAGAATTGTAAATTTGTAAGCTAATACATCCCATTGTAACAGCCAACCCATTTCTGGTATATTGCATTCCAGCAGGTTTAGCAAACCAGTACAACCCCCTTTGTATCCTTCTCTCGTTAGGGATTCACTCATTTGCTTTCTGTCACTATGGATCACTTTGCTTTTATAGAATTTTCTATAAATGAAAACAAAATACATAGTCTTTTTTTTTTTTGCCTACCTTTTTTTGACTCAGCACCATTATTCCAAGATGTATCCATATTTTTGCCTAAATAATTTGTTTATTCTTTAAAAAAAAAATCTTTCATTGGCTCCTCTCAGACTCTCAGGATAAAATTTATATTACCTAGCACTCAGCATATGGACATGGTTATCTCTCTAATCTTAAATCTAGCCAAGGATTCAGCTATACTCTTCCTCCTAAAGAACATCATGCTCTCTATCACTCTGGGCCTTTACATATGCTCATCTCTCTGTCTGGAATGCCAACCGGCCCCACCCCCACCCCCCAAACACACACACACACACTTGTTCCATGATTAACTCCTATCTTCTTCAGGGCTTTGCTTAAAAGTCTTACATTCCAGGAGGGCTTTACTGAACTCTAATGGAGACTGAGACAATGAATTTTTTGCTTTTCATCATATCAAGGGAACTACTATAGGCAATAGATGTTTTAAAAATGGAAGTCTATATAAATAACATTATACACAGGTAAAAATTGAAGCATTATTTTACTTCTGTCTTAGATTATAAACTAGGGATTGTATTTTAAAATATTGTCCTTCTCCATATCACCTTTACAATGCCTGATCTAGTTCTATACATGTAGTAGCTTCAAGACACATTTGGAATAAATAAATGAAAAAACACAGGACTTTAAAGGGGATCCAGTGCTTGGTTAGTCCACGCCATTGTTTCTAGATGACTTACTTAAACCATTGTGAAGAAGAACCAGGAGATACTATAGCCTTTTCAAGACATCCAGGAAAGATTTACAGTGAAGAAAAACCCATTTCTATAACAAAGTTACTCCTTTTATCTAAATTTCTATTGCTACCATTCAGTACATTTTTCTGTTTCTATTCTCAGAGAAGATGAATTATAACCAGCACTCGTATGTTTCAATGTAGTTTTGATGATAGTATCCATAGAAAAATTATTCAACACAGGCAACATTTATAATATCAAAGACTTTAAGACAATATATTAGAATTTTTCTTTATTCTTGGAGCAATTCACATTCCACTATACTCCAATTTAATCTGTGAAATTAAAGTAGTAAACTCTACAACAAAGGAGAGGAGTAACTGATGAAAAGGATTAGAAACTCAGCAAACAGAAAGCTTTATAATTATTAAATGATAGTAATTATACATAATAATTATAAATTACTTACCTCCAATTTATTGTTTGTCTGTGGGAGGAGGGAAAGTTTACTTCTGGTTTTAAGTTGGATCCCTGAATTTGTTTTAGGGCCTCTTCTAATGGAGGAACTGTTTTTTGAAAAACTAAGGGAATTATAAAGAGAGAAATATCAAATAATACAGAATCAGCTCATCTTCAATGGTCTCTTTATATTGAACATATAACCTAATTGGTCAATGTTAAAATAGTACTTTAAAATTTTTGTAAAAAGAAAATATTTTTGGAATACAGCAAATATTTTAAATTTAGAGATCTGATTCCCCAAAGAGAAACGGTTACCTTAAAATTCTCATCACTAATTTTAAGAATGTATATCTGGAAAAAAACCAAACAAACTGAGAAATGTCCAGGGTCTTCATTCTGGCATGCAAACCCTTAATAATTTGATTTCATGGTCCCACAAATTTCTGACAAAATTTATAAAGATTCCTATAAAGAAAAAGAGAAGATAAAAAAACACCAACCCAGTCTATTGGGCACTTACTATATATATGCAATGTACATTATTTTCAAGTTCTCTACAAATATTAACTAATTTAATTTCACTATGTCTATTGCAGTTTTTCTTTGTTTTGTAGCAAGGGGAAGTGTCAGCTTATCTCATATATTTGGTAAACTTTTGGCTTAAACTTCTTGATTTGAGAATAAATTAATAGAAAACTAAATAAATAATTGTCTTTCATAAATTTGTTCTTGCTCTTCACTCACAGCCTAGAATTTTTTAAAGATACTAACTTAATGTTTTGGACAGATCATATATTCAGAAATCAAAACTATATCAAATCAAATAAAAACTATATAAAAGAAATACACTCATAAATGTTGTTCTTACTAATTACTTGGGTATTCTTTTACATTTCTTTATGCAAATACAAGTAAATGTCAATGCTTATATTTTTTTAATTTTCTCCTTTTCTTATACAGAAGGCAGAGTAATATATATTCCTATATACATATTGTTCTGGACCTTGTATTACGCTTAATATATCCTGAAGATCAGGGGCAGATTCCAGATTTTATGAGGTAAAAAACTTAAAGAATTTGGGGGGTCTACAATAAGAAAAAAATAATGCAACTATTTTTGCAAATATATAGATACAAATATAAAATTAAATGTAGGGGCCATGACAGTGAGGGGCCCTGAAACTTAAACCTCATTAGCATCAAGGTAAATCAACCCCTGCTAGAGAACTTTTCTTAACGGTCCATAGAGAATTTACATATTATTGTCTTTATAGTTGCATAATATTCCATTGAGTAGAAGTATATGTCATTGTTTTTTTGCTAAAGCTCTTAATTTTTGTACTTAGACCTTTGTGTGGGCAGCACTCTCTCTGGGGTAAACAATGACCACGAGTGCTGACTACTCCAAGGCATTTAGCACAGCTGACCATATTCTCTTTCTCCAAACTGCCTTCTCCCTCAGCTTTCTTACATTATTTTCTTTGCTTGCCTTTCCCACCCACCCCCACTTCCTCGATAACTACTTCCAAAAATTCATTTTAGTTCCTCTCTCTCTACCTTATAGTAAATGCTAATGTGCATAAACATTCTATCTTGGGTCCTGTTTTCAATCTGTAGGTCTATATCCTGTCATTTATTTAGCTTGTCTTTGCATGACTTTATTTATCAATTACATATCTGTTAGTGACACTTAAATCTACATTTCCTATTCTATATCTTTTTTTTGAGTTTTAGACCCATATTGCTTGTTGCTAACTGGATTTCTCCATTTGGATGGACCATATATGGGCTGCTCAGTATCAACACATTTGAAACAAAATGAATGACCTTTTGTATCTCTAACTTGGTTCTGTTTATTTACAACCTTGATTAATATTACCATCATCTATCAAAATATTTAATTCATTAAAAAAGTATTTAATGAATGCTTATAATATGTGGGCTCTCTGCCAAGTCCTAGAGGGACTGCTCTCCTCTTAGCCTTGTTTCCACCACTCTCACTCATTAACTTAATACTATTGATTATATCTCCTGACTATACTATCTCTTATTTCCATATCTACCACACTGCTTTAATTTAGGAACTTAATACCTCTTGCCACAGTTATTGAAATAGCCCCCTAACTATTCTATTTATTTTAGTATATCTCCGCTTCAATCTATCTTCCATGTTGCAACGGTAAATATCGTTCTAATAAACAAACTAAACTTATAGCAGAAACCCCTAGTTGCCCACCTAATACTCATTTTCCTTCTCTTCCTTGATAACAGACCCTATATTGTTAGGTAGCAATATATCCATATTAAAACAACTGCATTTTTCAGCCTCCCTTGCAGATGGAGTTGGCAAGTAGATAGATGGGGGCTTTGAGAAAACACATTAAAGGGAGCTCAAAGGTAAAGTCTTTTGTCTTTTCCCTTTCTTCTTTCTTCCTGCCTAGACCATTGATTTGATGGCTGTGGAGCTCTAGCAGCTAACTTGTGACTACCAGGTAAGGATGTAAGCCACATATTAAGGTTGAAAGACAGTACGAGTCTGGGTCCCCAAAGATACTGCATAAACATCAAACCAGCTCTTGACTATCTACCTCAGGACTTTATAGTACATGAGAGGAAAATAAACCCCTATCATATTTAAGCCACTGTTATTTTGGGCAGTGTTACAAGCAGCTGATTCCTCACTGACATAACGATGGCTTGCTTTCCAGTTACAAAATTCTAAGTGGACTCCATTTTGGATAAAGACAAAACTCCTAACATGGCATACAGCTATTTGAGAATTGTTCTAATCTTTACTTCTAGCCTCATATCCATTTTTCTTCTACTTTTTACCTCTATCCTATGCTTCAGCTACACTGAAATACATAATTTAGTTCTATAAGCTGTTCCCTATCTCTAGGATGTCCTTTTTCTTTTCCCTTGCTAAATGCTTATTCTTCAAGATTAACAACTTCAGTGGTTTTTCCAGAGATGACTTCCTGATGCCTATATGTAGGTTTAGTGTTCTTTCCTCTGTGCTTTCACAGTACTTTACATATTCTAATAAATAATAATTATCATTATATTTATTGACATTAATTGTTTATATTATTGTCATATCCAAAATAGACTGAGATTTTTAAGGCTAGAGTTTAATTAGATTTCTCCATATCTCAGCTTATCTCATTGGCTAAGTACGACATAGTACAACTTATGTTTGCTGAATATGTAAAGCTTCTTCTGCCTACCCCTTTTCTTTAAGAAGCTTTGACATATTGTTAATTCTAACTATTTAAGGTATAGAGAATGTAGAGGTGATATTAATGAATCAGCAATATTTGTATTTAAATTCTTAATCAATTCCAGGTCTTAGATTGTTGGGTTGTATCACTTGGTAGATATTTGTTTTGTTTTGCCAGATTCTCAAACATAAATTTGAACCAAACTATGACTAAAATGCCAGAATGAATGTGACACTAATTTACTGAGTCAAAATGTTAAATTTTCTTTTATTAAACCAGTTAAAAACCAAAACAAAAAAAAAGTTAAAAGCCAGTTTGAGATAAAATCAGACTTGTCTGCTTTCAAAATTTACTGAGTCAAAAAAATATTCTTTAAATTAAACCTAAACCAAATATTTCTCATTTGGTTAAAGTCCTAATACTCAAAAGGCATTTTGGTTTGAATTTTTACTTTGATCACTTATTTATCATTTTACTGTCTTCTCAATCAGATGTGATAGCCTTAGTTTCTGTTCTATAGTTCTAGAAATTAAGGCACCTGCTCTCCTGCGCTGTGAAAGTGGAATATAGCCACGCTGGAATTTTTCAGTAACTTCTTCAAACTTCTGTTTTCTTTGTTGAAGTATTTGTTCTCTCATTTGGTGTTCTTGTTCTTCTTGTTCTTTCCATTTCTCTTCAAAGGCCCTATATTTAAAAATATAAAGTACATAACAAAATTAGGCAGTAAACTTTAAAAACCTCAACATAGGAAACCTTCAAAAAATGCATTTCTTATATAGTGCATTTATATAATGGTATGTTCATATTTCCAAATTTTACTCACTTAGAAACATTAAATTGTATTTTTTAAAAAAGACATGACTGGGTGGGCCACAGTGGCTCAGCAGGCAGAGTTCTCACCTGCCATGCCGTAGACCAGGTTCAATTCCCGGTACCTGCCCAAGCAAAAAAAAAAAAAAAAAAAAATACATGACTAAAAATATCTTTGTAAATGGTAATCTCAAAACTCCATCTAGGTCTTTTTTTTTGCAACTAAAGCAGGGCTCTGTAATAGGCTCCTTTCTATTTTTTTGGTAGGCCTATGTATCCCCTTCCTTTTACTGTGGAAAAAGAGAAGCTACACTATTTTCTGTAATAATGTGAAAAACTAAATCACTGGTGAATTTACCTTTAGGAAAATACCATATATTTTTCCTTTTCTCTTAGAGCGGATATAGAAAATTCAGATTTAGCTCTTCTGTAACAGGGTTATAGATCGTCAAGTGGTCCAATCTGAAGGAAATAGGAAGCAGTGGGGATGCCACAGGTAGGTAAGAAAGTTTTTTAACCTCCCAAAGTAATCTCCTTCAAGATATCCCTCCAGGTCTTTGATATTGAGGATGTTTCCTCAATCTCATATAATGTGCAATGCAATGCAGCTTTAAATTCCTTTTTCTAACCACATTGTTGCCCCTAAGAACTTTCCTATAGAGATATTTTAGCATTGTTGCCCAACAGATATGAAATGTAAGCTGTTTGATCATTTAAAATTTTGTAGTAGCTACATTAAAAAAAAAACACCAGTGAAATTAATTTTTGATAATAGGTTTTATTTAACTCAATATATCCAAAATATCATTTCAACATGAAATTGATATAAAAATTATTGAACATTTTATATTACTTTTTATACTAGTATATTTTATACTTAAAATGCATCTCCTTCTGGACTAGCCATCTTTCAAGTGCTCAATAGATATATAAGGCTAGTGGCAAACTGTAATGGACAGCAAAGTTCTAGAGCCTCCACTGGTGGGGCCCTGAAGAAGAAAGGTTTTGGTTGAGAGACAAGGACTTGAGGACAGATTAGATACAGGAATGTCCTTAAAGGTACTCAAATTCTTAAGGACTTTCCCCTTAAAACGTAGGAAAGGACATAATTGTCATTTGCTTTTATTTAATTTTCCTATTTTTAAACATAATTTCCTTTAATTACTCTAATCAAGTGGTTCTCAACCTGTGACATTCTCCTCTTCTCTCTCTCTGTCCCTAGGAGGACTTTGGAAATTTGTAGATGAGTTGTTTGTTTTTTATCATAAAAACTTAACACATAAACATACAAACACTCTTGACATACAAACATTCCATACATGGTGTACAATCAGTGGCTCATAATATCTTCATATAGTTGCGTACTCAACACCATGATTGTTTTTGAACATTTGCATCACTCCAGCAAAAGAAATAAAAAGAAAAAAGAAAAAACTCATACATACCATATCTCTCACCCCTACATCTCATTGACCACTAGTACTTCAATATACTGTGGATGAGTTTTGATTGTCACAATAATAAGGGCTGGGTACTAGATTTAGCTTCTCATAACAGGAATTCTAAATGTAATATAATGCATGGACGATCCCATATAAAAAAAGAATTATTCTGCCCCAAATACTAAAGATCCACCTACTGGGAAATCTTTCTGTAATGTATGACACATTCCTGCAGCCTTATATGGTGGAATGATGGAGAACAGCAGATCTGCCACTCATTTACAACCACGCTTGGACCAGGGCTGGTCCCGTGATTCTCTTATAATAACTGAATATTATAGAGTGACTCTGACTTTCTAGGCTAGATTAGGAGCTTTGCAGCTTTTACTGTACGCTTTTGGAACACTTGCTCTGGGAAAAGCCAGACACTGTGTAAGAGGTTCAACCACCTTGAGATTGTCCTGTTGAGAGAAAGCCCAAGCTAGCTAAAAGGGATATAGCATGGAGAGTGATGCTTAACTAGCTTCAGCTGTTCTAGCCATTCCAGTCCAAGCACCAGATATAGGACTGAAGAAGGCATTTTGGATGTCGAGCTCAGCAGAGCCTTCAAATAATCATTTCCCTCAAAATCTGAGAGCAACAACATTCTCAAATGAGAACTATCTGCTAGACCAGTGACCCACAGATCTATAACAAATTGTTTTATTAAGCTACTAAATTTTGGAGTGGTTTGTTATACAGTGTTAAATAAGCAGAATAATAATTTTTTTGGAGGTGGTGGACATGTTTATTAACGAATGTGGTGATTGGCTTCATGTATGCCAAATGTATTAAATTGTATACTTTAAATATGTGCAATTTATTATATATCAATTATACCCTGGTAAATCTGTTAAGAAACTATTTTAAGTAAGCACAGTTTCAGTTTCTGGGCCAATCCATTCCCTGGATTGTAAATCAATCATTTTTAACTGCATAACATTTATTTAGTGGGGATGGGAGAAATCTTTATTAATAATATTTTACTTCTTTTTTTTCAAAATTTTTAATTAATTTTTAAATTTTTTAAAAAAATTACAAGAAAGTAACACAATCTTAATATATGATCATTCCATTCTACATATATAATCAGTAATTCACAAAATCATCACATAGTTGCATATTCATCATCATGATCATTTCTTAGAACACTTGCATCAATTCAGAAAAAGAAATAAAAAGACAATAGAAAAATAAAACGAACACAAACAAAAAAATTATACATACCATACCCCTCACCCCTCCCTTTCATTGATCACTAGCATTTCAAACTAAATTTATTTTAACATTTGTTCCCCCTATTATTTATTTTATTCCATATGTTCTACTCGTCTGTTGACAAGATAGATAAAAGGAGCATCAGACACAGGTTTTCACAATCACACAGTCACACTGTGAAAGCTATATCATTATACAATCATCATCAAGAAACATGGCTACTGAAACACAGCTCTACATTTTCAGGCAGTACCCTCCAGCCTCTCAATTACAACTTGGGTAACAAGGTGATTACCCAACTTGGGTAACAATCTATTTAATTTTAAGTAGGCTTGACCTATCCTTTGTGGGGTTAAGTTTCATATGAACAAACTCCAAGACTGGGGGCTCAGCCTATAGCTTTGGTTGTCCACACTGCTTGTGAGAATTCATCTTGGGGAAGTTGAATTTCTTCCCCGTTCTCACCATTCCCCGAAGGGGACTTTGCAAATACTTTTCCACTCACTGATCGAATCACTCTGGGATTCATCGGGGCATCACTCTGGACAAACTAACAAAATCTCATGTCCTACCCAAGATTCCAAGTACTTATGGTGTTCAATCAAGCTATATACATTAGTTATATTAGGAAATGCACTAGTCAAAACACAAATTTTGTACCAAATAAACATTTTTTGTTTAGTCTCACACATAAGTTGAAATTTTAAAATATTACCATCTATTTTCAGCACCCTGCAGTAATGACATTCCTTTGTTCTTCCTCATTCAAAAACATTTTTTAAATTTGTGCATTTAGTCACCATCACTATACACTCTAGGCATTCCTAGATTATACCATCTCAATCCTTATCGTCTATCTTTCTTTGTGATTTCATTTATGCCCCCAGTCCTCCTCCCTCTATCATTCTCACATTCAGCTTCATTCAGTGTTTTAACATAATTGTATTACAGTTAGGTAGTATTGTGCTGTCCATTTCTAAGTTTTTATATTCAGTCCAGTTGCACAATCTGTATCCCTTCAGCTCCAATTACCCAATATCTTACCCTATTTCTATCTCCTGGTGGTCTCTGTTACCAACGAAATATTCCAAGTTTATTCACTAATGTCAGTTTATATCAGTGAGACCATACAGTATTTATCCTTTCGTTTTTGGTTAATCTGACTCAGCATAATGTCCTTAAGGTCCATCTATGTTGTTACATACTTCATATTTTATTCTGTCTTCCAGCTGCATAATATTCCATCATATGTATATGTCACAGTTTGTTTACCCACCCGTCTATTGATGGACATTTTGGCTGTTTCCATCTCTTGGTAATTGTAAATAATACTGCTATAAATATTGGTGTGCAAATGTCTGTTTGTGTCCTTCCCCTCATATCCTTTGAGTAGAGACAGCATATAGATGGGTCCTGTTTTTTCCATTTTTTCCCTATATTTTCTTTTTCTTGTCAGATTTCAGATGTCACATCCTCCAGTTCAGTAATCCTCTCTTCTGCCTCTCGAAATCTACCATTATAGGTTTCCATTGTTTTTTTCATCTCTTCTACTGTGCCTTTCATTCCCATAAGTTCTTTGATTTGTTTCTTCAGACTTTCCATTTCTTCTTTTTGTTCATTTCTTGTCTTCTTTATATCCTCCCTCAATTCATTGATTTGGTTTTTGATGAGGTTTTCCATGTCTGTTTGTATATTCTGAATTAATTGTTTCAGCTCCTATATCTCATTTGAATTGTTGGTTTGTTCCTTTGACTGGGCCATAGCTTCAATTTTCCTGGTGTGATTTGTTATTTTTTGCTGGCGTCTAGGCATTTAATTACCTTAATTCATTTATTCTGGAGACTGCTTTCACTTCTTTTACCTAGGGTTTTCTTGCTGGATGAATTTGTGGTCTGTATGTTCTTTGACATTCAGTTCAGCCTTTTCTGGACCTCTAGCTTAGGTTTTGTTTAACAGAGGAGAATTTTTCAGTTCTTCTTTCTTGCCTTTCCTGTATGGTGCCATTTCCTCCCCACCCACCCTTAGGAGGGTCTATTTAGGTATTATAGACCCCAGCTGGATTTTCCCAGACCAAACTGGCCTCTTGTCAGGAGGAAAGAGTTACCTGTGTCAGTTTTCCCTGAGGGTGAGACACAGTAGGTTGAAAGACTTTCCTGTGAAGTCTCTGGACTCTGTATTTCTTATCCTGCCTAGTATGTGGTGCTTGTCTGCCAGCAGGTCCCACCAGTGTAAGATGATTCAGTACCTTTAACTTTGGCAGACTCTCCCTGCTGGGGACTTGCTGGAGACAGAGGAGAGGTTGTAGGCTGGTTTTAATGGCTTCAAATTACCAAGCTCTGGTGTCTGAGTTCCTTAAGGGAGGGATTCCACCTGAGTTGGGCTTCACCCTTCCCCTGGGGAAGGCATAGGCTCCAGATAAGCCCTCAAACGAGCTTGTTTCTGCCTATGCCTGGGATAGTAGCAGCCTAAGAAGCCCTGCCACTGTATCCAAAGGCAGTCAAGCCTCTGCAGAAACACAGTCACAAAAACCTCTGTTTCTTTTTTTTTCTTTTTCCGTCAGCCCTGCCTCCTTGGCGCCGGAGCAAAAATGAGCGACCTCCGCTTTGACCAGGTTCACCTTAGCTGGGGGCTATTTTTAGTAGTCAGAATTTGTTAATTAACTCCACAATTGGTGTTTGGTTGGGCTCAGCCCCTGCTGCTGGTAAGGTCTCTTTCCTTTCCCCTCTGGGAAGCAGCCTGTGGGGGAGGGGCGCCAGCCGCCGTGGCTTAGGGAACTCATGGTTCTGGGGGGGCTCACAGCCGGTCCAGCTGGTCCAGACTGGGGTACACTGTGTATCTTGTCACTGATGTGGCCCCAGGAGCTGTTCTGTACTGTTTCTGGTTATTTAGTAGTTGTTCTGGTGGACGAACTAAAACGCGGACATTGCTAAGCCGCCATCTTGGCCCGGAAGTCTAATATTTTACCTCTTTATGTTAATTATAAAAGTTTTATTACAAGCATTTTATTATCTATGCTTTTCTGAACAAAATAATTTTGCGGACATATTAAATATTTAGTTTTTGATATAGAAATCAGGTATTCTCAGTTAACAGCATTGTGCCATGCACCAGTAGTTCAGAGTGTCAGTGGACTATAACTACAAACTTAGGCAACTGTCAGCTCTTGTATCATGGTTGATGATAACTGTAATTGCATGAAGTGACTTACAATTACTACATCTTTTTTGTTTAAACAGAGATGTCTGTATCTTGGAGGAGTTGTTTTTTTGCATTTCTCTTCTAAAGTACTTCTTAACTGGTAATGAGAACAGTTTACACTTAATCTATTTAGGTAAGTAGGACAAATTAGTCATCTGTACCTATTATTAATTTATTTTAGTGATATTCCCGTGATCCTCACATGATGGCCTGTCCTTTACTCTGGCTGAAGTGGAGCGAACTCTAGTAAAAACTATATATTTGAACTTGTAGATTTTTGGTATTCCCAAATTTAGCATTTCTAGATTTACTTATTTGAAAGGAACCTTGTATATGGTCCATGACTTTATTAGAATTTGAAATTTTGCTGAGGCACAAATTTCACATTCTGTAATACCTCTGTTAGACTGAGGTTCTTTCTTTAGTGAATAATCCTTTTAAATAAACTTGCATTTATGTTTCAGAATAGCTGTAAAATTTTCAAACACAAGTATTTCTCATGAAGTTTTGTTTTATTACATTTCATGGCAAAAATTATATCAAGTGATTGTCCAACTTGAGAACTCATAGAAGTCTTAGAACATAGCCCTCAAAGATGTCACAGTCTCATCTACACTTTAGGGAATAATTGAAATCTAGAAAGTATATACATATTGAATACTCTGTTCTCTGGGTAGACTCATTTTTTTATAGGTTACTGGAAATTAGATGGGAATTTTCAAGTTTTTATAGGGAGCATCTTATAAATTTTAAGATCCTTGCAGTTTTCACATTCAGCCTTAAATCTTTATTAATCACATTTTTTTCTTCACTCCCCATTAGCTATCTCATTTCACTCTACTACTTTCTCTTAAAATAATTCCATGTATTAAAATAACATAATTTTAATCTTACCTGCCATTGTAATTACCATTTTTTCCCTAACAAAAACACACATTCATATTTTAAAACTATGGGCAAATTCACGTAATGTTTTTTAGTATGTGGTAGAGACAGTTGTTATGGTTTGCTAAGGCTGCCAGAATGCAATATACCAGAAATGAATTGGAATTATAAAAGGGATGTATTAAGTTACAAGTTACAATTCTAAAGCCATGAAAACATCCAAATTAAAGCACCAATAAGAAGATACCTTCTGTGAGGAAAGGAATGTGGCATCTGGGTTCCTCTGTCACATAGGAAGACACATGGCAACATCTGCTGTTCTTATCTCCTGGCTTCTGTTTTCAAAGGGCTCTCTCAGCTTCTGGTGTCTCCTGGGGTGTTTTCCTTCTGTATCTCCAAATATCTGTGTCTAAGCTTTCTCTAAAATGTTTCCCTGTTAAAGGATTCCAGTAAGCTGCTTAAGATCCACTTTGAATGAATGGGGCCACATCTCCATGAAAATAACCTAATCAAGAGGTCCCACCCAATAATAGGCCTGTCCCACATGACTGGATTAGAAGAACATGTCTTTCTAGGGTATATAACATTTCAAACCAGCAGACTAGTGAAATGTATTGCTGAGGAATCACATATAATAAAATTTAGGTCAAGAAGTTAGGAGTGCCTTTTTAAATGTCAGAGATGGGAAAGAAATCAGATATTCAAATATGTAATTTCCCTCCTTTGGTTATAAAGCCAGCATTATAAATGGACTTCATAAATGTATATATTTTTCCTCAAGTACCCTAATTTCCAACATTGAATACTCAACATGAATTTTATCATTGCTTCTCGTGGATGGAATGCCCTCTTTAAGAAATGCTTACTACACATTCATTATTTTTTTTATATGTCAATAATGCACATTAAATTGACTTAAAATGTTTTGCAGTTATTTTGATAGATGTCATTAGGGCATCCTTCTCTAAATTTTTCTTCTCTTTCTATATGTAGGGCAAGGGCCTGTTGTTCTGATCAATATATCAGTGATCAAGATATAGAAGCTGATAGAAATATTCAACATGTATCCTGGCTGTTCATGCTATCATTTGAATTTTAACTTGCATTTGAACAGCACAAATATTACCAATTTACTTATTGGGAAATGTAATAAAAGATGCCTCTTGTTAAAATAACAAACAAAAAAACCTGTATATCTGAGAGTTCGCTTGAGAAAATCCATGGCTTGCCTGGATGTTTAAGGGAATTTATTAAATGATGGTCACATAAATTCCCTTGTAATTTATGTATCTGAAGTCATTCAGTGATATCTGTTCATTACAGAGTCATCAAATAAGACATTTGACATGTCTGATATACTGGTTTGAAGCTTTGGTTTGAAGCCCCATAAAAAGCCATGTTCTCTAATCCATACCTATTGGGGCAAACCTACTGTTGTGTGAAACCTTTTTTTTCTTTAAATTTATTTTTTACTATCAAACCAAAACAACATACAAACATGAACATTCTTAATATGCAAACATTCCGTACATGGTGTACAATCAATGTCTCACAATATCATCAAGTAGTAGGATATTCATCACCATGATCATTTCTTAGAACATTTGCATCAAATGATTCTAAATGATTCTAAAAAGAATCAAAACGAAAAAAGAAAAAACTCACACAGACCATACCCTTATCCGTCCCTCTCATTGACCACTAGTATTTCCATCTCAATAGATTTTTTTTTTAATTGGGTGGCTTGCCTTTTTTTTTTTTTTTTTTAACTTTTTTTATTGTATAGTATAATATATACAATGCAAAGAAATAAAAAAGCATGAATAATACATAATAAACAATAAAACTCAGTCTCTGGCTGAGTTGTCTTGTGTTTTCTTTCAGCCTTGCACAATATATATGAAACTATGATAGGCTAAAGTGTTGGCTTGCAAGTAGGGTAAAATCTCACCCTTCACTGTTTCTGACTTAGCACTTGTTAGAATGGCTATAAAGCAAGCCCCACTTATATTGTCTCCTATGTTGTCTACAAGAGGAGAACTGCAAATACAGAAAGGCTGAAAGAAAAAGGTTGAAAAAAGCGTAAGTATGAAAAACATATTGAAGTATATTAACATCAGTAACAATAAACTTTAAGATAAGGAGTATTTCCAATGATAAACAATGTTTCATGATGATAGAAGGGTCAATTTATAAGGAAAACACAAAAATTATAAATATGCACCTAATAACAGAGATTCAAAATATCTGTAGCCAAATCTAACAGAACTAAAGGGAGAAATTGACAAAGCAACTGTAATAGTTGTAGATTGCAGCATCCCTCTTTTTTTTTAATTAAAGAAAAAAGAAATTAACCCAACATTTAGAAATCATTCCATTCTACATATGCAATCAGTAATTTTTAAAGCATCCCTCTTTTAATAACTAACAACCAGATGAAAAAATCAATAAGAATATAACACTATTAAGTACCTTGACCTAATTGTTGTGCTTATAGAACAAGTATTTATATCCAACAACTATAAGAAATCTTATGCTGGACTATAAAATAAACGTCAATGAATTCCATAAGACTTAAATCTTACAGAGTATGTTCTCCGATCAAAATGAAATTATATAAGAAATCAATGAAGATATCCAAAACAAGTCCAAATCCCCCCCTTCTAAATGAGTTGTAGGTCATAGAAGAAATCAAAAAGGAAGAAAATATTTTGAACTACATGGACATGAAAATTTGGCATATTAAAATTTATTAAAAGCAGTTAAAAGATTATTGCAGGAAATGTATAACTTTAAATATTTATGTCAGAAAAAATGAAAGGCTTAAAATCAATGATTTCTGTGTCTATCTTAAGAAGTTAGAAAAAGAGTATATTTATCCCAATTTAGGAGAAAGAAAATAGAAAAGAGAAAAAAAATCAATGAAATATTTAAAATGTATAGAGAAAATTATATCCAAAAGTTTCTTTTTGAAAATGCTGATAAAATCTACTAACTCCTGGCATGAATGATGAAGGGAAAAAAGAGAGTGAACACAAATTATCGACATCATGAATGAGAGGCTATCACTACCAATACCACAGGCATTAAAAGAACAATAGGTAAATATTATGAAGAACTTTACACCAATAAATAAATAAAGAAACGAATAATAGATGGGTAGATAGAAAAAAACATGTCATTCCCCCTTCTCTTACTATTTAAAGAGACAACTAAGGGTTTAATGCAGAAACTGTAACATTGTATTGTGGGATTTATAATATATACAGATATAAAATATGTCATCAGCAATAGCAATAGCACAATGGCAGGGAGAGGGCTAACCAAAATTATACTGTTCTATAAAAAATATAGATCAGAGATTGAGATGCTAAAATGGAGATTTTGGAGATGGAGGAGTAATTGGTAAAAGCAAAGTCTAGGAAATGATCAAGGGCATGGGTAGCTAAGGTGAGGTGCCATTGAACAGGTGAAGTTCAAGAAAATGACAGATAAAATGAACCAATTCCTTGAAAGACACAACTTACTAGAACTGATGCAGAAGAAAAATAGGAAATTAAATAAAATTTAATATGTAATTAAAAAGTCCCACCCCCTCAAAACTCCAGGTTCAGATATTTTACTAGTATCTTCTGTAGGACATTTAAAGGAGAGATAACCACATGCAATTTTTTTTCAAAATATAGAGTTGGAGGAAACACTTTCTAACATGTTTTATAACCCTGACAAAAATTATAAAACCTGAAAAAGATATTACAAGAAATGTAATTTATCTAGGCTATTATCTTTCATAAACATTATACAAGATCCTTCACAAAATGTTCGCAAATGAAATCTAGTAATTTATGAAAGGGATGTTACATCATGACCAAGTGAGATTTATCCACAGAATGTAAGGTTGGTTTAACATTTGAAAATTAATCAGTGCAATTCACCATACTGACAAAATCAAAGGAATAAAAACTATATGATTATCAAAATAGATGCAGAAAAAGGATCTGACAATACTCAATGCACATTCATAAGAACTCTCAGTAAACTAGGAATGGAAAGAAACTTCCTCAATCTGATAAAAATTATCTACCAAAAACCTCTAGGTAGCATCAAAGTCAATGGTGCAATAGTGAATACTTTCTCCCTATAGAAAACAGTGCAAGAATATTCACTCATATTACATTTATTCCCCATTGCATTGAATCCTAGAAAGTTCAATCAGTAAACAAAGAAGTAAAAGACATACTGATTGGAAAGATAGATGTTAAATTCAATTTGCAGATGGCATGATTGTTTAAATAAAAAATTCAAGGAATATATGAAATAACTCAGAATTAAAAAGTGAATTTAAGTTCTTGGAATACAATCTAATATAGTAAATCAATTATATTCCTATATATTGGCAGCACATGCTAAAAATTAAATTAAAAAATTCCATGTACAGTAGCATCATAAAATATAAAACACTTAGGGACAATTTTAACAAAAGACATGAAGGCCTCTACATGGAAAACCAGAAAAAGATGTTGAGAGAAAGTAAAGCACTCCCCACCAAAAAAGTAAAAATGGAGAGAGATGTCATATTCATGGTCAATTGACCATGGTGGTCAATTGATTTCCAACAAAAGTGCTAAAGCTGTTGACTGGAGAAAGGATTTTTTCCCAACAACTGTTGGAGCAACTAGATAAAAAAATGGGAAAAAAAAAATGAACCTCAACCCTTACATCACACCATACACAAATAACTTGAGATGGGTGATGAAGCTAAACCTAAAAACTAAACCTATAAACAAGGCCATCTTAATGACCCTGGGATAGGTAACTATGTCTTACAAAGGCCACGAAAACCCTAACGATAGAACAAAAAAATTGAAAAATTGTACTTCCTCATATTTAAAACTCTCTCTGAAAGATTTCATTAAGTAAATGAAAAAAGCAAGCCACAGGTTGAAAGAAAATATTATAATACATCTCTCTGATAAAGGATTGTATCCAGAATATATTTTAAAAATCTTTGAATTCAATAAGATAAAAAATCCAATGAAAAAAATGGGACAAAATATTTGAACAGACACTTTGCAAAAAAAGATATATAAGTGGCCAATCAGAGATCTGCAAATCAAACCATTTCATGGTAATACTATATGGCTAAAATTAAAAAGACTGACTGGGAAGGCTAGGAAACAATGGGACTCACATACATTACTGCTGTGGGTAGAAAATGGTCAGTCCTTTTGGAAAACTTCGACCATCTCTTATATGGTTAAATATACTCTGTGCCAATTTGAAACTATTATGCACCCCAGAAAAGTCATGCTGTAATCCTGATCCAATTCACCCTATTGTTTAGGGTGGAATCTTTGATTATATTGTTTCCATGGAGATTGACCCACTCATTTGTGTCTGCGGCCTTTTGATTAGATGGAGATATGACTCCGCCCATTCAAGGTGGGTCTTGAGATTAGTTTACTGGAGTCCTTTAAAAGGGGAAACATTTTGGAGTTGCTGAAGAAGGGACATAGTTGCAGATGCAGACACAGATGTTTGGAAATGCAGAAGCCTCAGGACATACAAGGAGCTGAGAGAGCCTACAGAAGCTAGAAAGTTGCTTAGTGCAGCAGAGATGTGCACATTTGGAGATGTCTGTAGTGCCGACAGAAAAACCAGATACCTAGACACAGATGTGTGGAGATGCAGAGCCTAGCAGACGTCATCGTGTACCTTCCCATGAGATTCTAAGTAAGCCAGAACCCAGAGTTGTGCCCCAGAGGAGCTAAGTGAAGGCCCACAGATGCTTAGAAAGGAATCCACTGGCATCAGAAGCTGGAAGCAACAGAACTGGGAATAAAGACCAGCAGATGCCAGCCACGTGCTTTCTCATGTGACAGAATGTGCCTTCTCGTGTGACAGACGTCAACTTTTCCTGAGTCAGGTTATTTTTATCTGGACTCCTTAGTTTGGACATTTCTGTGGCCTTACAACTGTAAACTTGTAACTTAATAAATTCCTTTTTAAAAAGCTGTTCCATTTCTGGTATATTGCATTCCAGCAGCATTTAGCAAACTAAAATGTATACCTACTCTAACACTCAGCAGTACCACTTCTAGGTATTTACCATGTGTGGACATCTGAAAAATATGTTTAAAAAATATTTCTTACTTATGAGCATCTTTTGCAGATTCTCTCATGTTTTACCGTTAAGGCTTGAATTATCTTTCAACCAACAGCTTTATTAATAATAGTTCCAAATGAGAACAACACATACCTATCAGTAGGAAAATGGATAAACAAAAATTGTGGTATATTCTTACAAGGGAATACCATTCAGCAACACAAAAGAATGAACTACTTATATATGCAACAATATTAATTAACTTCAACATTAAGCCAGAAAGAGGACAGAAAGAAAACTTCAAGAACAGGCAAAACTAATCTATGATGATAGAAATCCGAACAGAGATTGTTATGAATGGTGGAGATTGACTGCAAGAAAATTGAGGGCATAGGCAAGTGAATGATACAATGACAAATCATGGAATAAGAAGTTCAGTTTGAACAGAAGTGACCATACGAAGGACAGAATGAAAGGGTGATAATATAAATGGATTCGGGAACCTAGACCTGGTAGGGTCTTTAAATTGCTGAAGTCAGGTTATAAAAGGAAGTCACATGAAAAATAAAAAATATAGATCAGAGATTGAGATGCTAAAATGGAGATTTTGGAGATGGAGGAGTAATTGGTAAAAGCAAAGTCTAGGAAATGATCAAGGGCATGGGTAGCTGAGGTGAGGTGCCATTGAACAGGTGAAGTTCAAGAAAATGACAGACCACCAAGTTGGATGCATGTTCTATGCAAATAATGAAATTACCAAGAACAATCACTGTAATAGCAGTAGGAAGACAAAAACATTGACCCAAGTTCTAAAACTTTTAAGGGATGACAGAGTCATCAGTAGATGACTGCAATAAGGAGAGGGAGTAGTGAACAGTATAGAATGATGACATGTGCTTCAAAAAAGGTGGGAGATTTTAGGAAGAAGGAGGAGCAATGATCAGAAATGGCAGTGAGGAGCAGGGATGACTTCATCCCTCATCCTTTCTGTCAAATATTTACACATCTTTTAATACTTTCTACAATATTGCTTTCTACCTCACACTCATATCCTTTATCACAGAGAAAGCAGAAGCCACAAGCAGAGAACTTGTTTCATACTTTAAAAATTACCTGTATTCACATTTACTTCAATTTGAGGTTCTAAGGACAGTTTCTAATACAATCACATGCTTTCAATTGCTTTGTCTTTTTTTTTCTTGTTAAAAATTTTCCATGGTTACTTTCTTCCCAAGGGTACTGTACATGTCTCAAATGTTTATATGATTAACTTTTTCTTTCTTTTTTTTTAATATGATTAACTTGATATTGGACAAGAGAATACTATCAGGATGCTAGAGACTAATATAGAAAAACACTTTGAGAAAGAGCACTGACAAATGTCACTATATATAAGGTGACCTATTAAAATGTAATAGTAATAATAAACATTCATTAAGTGCTTCCTATGGCCAGGAACTAAATAGGCTAAGCATATTATGGGCATTACTTCATTTTAATCCATAACAGCTCTCTGAGCTGAGTATTTTGAAGCTAAGTCCTGACATAGAGAGGGGCCAGCCGCTCCAGAATATCAACTAGTTCCATTCTCCTATCCCATATTATCAACAGCCCCTTTCAACATGAAAAAGTTAGAATGGCCATAGCCCAAATAGAGTGGGAGAAAGATCAAAGGTAATGGTGGAGTTATACAGAGAAGGTAGGGTTTAACAAATGAGTATGATTGCTGAATCATTACATTGATATTTCTTTTAGTGTCTAGTATCTTAGAGCAGCTAGAAGTAAAAACTTTTAAAATTGTGGAACTGTAAACCATACCAAACTCTGAAGTCTGTTCTACAACTAATTGTTGTGATGTGCTTTGAAATTTATTGCTTTTTTGTATATGATATCTTTCACACATAAAAAAAAGTTGATTGTGATGATAAATGCACAGCTATATGATGATATTGTGAACCACTGATTGTATACATTGGATGATTACATGGTATGTGAATATATAATATACACCAATAAAAATAAATAATTTTATTTAAAAAAGCAGTTATCTACTACTTTGAACTTAACAGTTTATGTGCTGAAGGCAGAACAGTAAGTTAAAAATATATAGTCCATCCAGTTACGTATAATCTGGCAATGTAAACTAAGAAAGACAAGTAAACAAAGAATTGCTAATTGTCATAAGTGCTATGAAGTAAAGAAACTCTAGTGTGATATAGGGAATCAGAGAATCCACTTTACATAAGGTTCACAGGGAATATTTCTCTGGTGATTCGGCATTTAAACGAAAATTTTCAGAATAGGAAGACCAGTCATGCAAAGGTATGGGAGAAAAAGTTTTCTAGGTAGAAGAATCAACACACAAAGCCCTGAGTTGGGAAAAAAAGAAACTCAGCATGTTTGAGAAATTGAGAAAACACCACCAGTTCAACAAGATTTGGCAATGAGGAATGATGGATTTATATCTGAATCTGAGAGGTGGTATTTTCCTTGCTGCAAATACAAAGTTATTTTGTTAGCAAATTACCATCACCATTATTTGATACTGTACCACAATGGTCCTGTTCTCTGGGCTAACATGTAGAGAAAAAACACTAATGATTTTCATACAGTACTTTACAGTACCACAGGAAATAAAGCCGAGCTATGAGGAATCAAATTAAACCAGGGATGGAATGTGACCAATCAACAAGTTTATGCTCCTGAACTCAATAAAAGTCTCAATAATAATATGGGTCAGGCACTAAGCTAAGTGCTGTGGGAATAGAAAGAACTGGTGTTAAAAATGAGTGAGATAGCTTTTCTACCATTTTAGAATTTGGAGTTGGAACAGTATGTTTCTGTTTCTCATTAATTTTAAAATTATCCATTTTCATTGGAGACACACAGTTGTCCTTAGCTACTCTAGAAGGGTTTTTCACATGTGCAGTTCTGCTTCATGAAACATGTAAGCTTGGCTCAAAGTGAGCCACCTTATCAAATGATGGTCATATGCCAGATTGTTCTGGCTTCCCAGGAGACAACAGTTATGGTGTTTCATGTTTTTTTTGGTGGAAACACTCTGAAGTTTGAACAAATAACCACCATGGCAACAATTTTCTTAACAATGGAACCTAAGCAGTGCTATTGAGAATACCTGAGGTAATGGGAGAAACAGGCAAACTGGAAAGCTTACCTTTTTTAAAAAAAAAACATTTTTTATTGTTAAACATAATATAGAGAGAGAGAAAGAAAAGAAAGAAAAAGCAATGATTTTCAAAGTACACTTCAACAAGTAGTTACAGAAGATTTCAGAGTTTGTTATGGGTTACCATTCCACTATTTCAGATATTTTCTTCTAGCTGCTCTACAACACTAGAGGCTAGAAGAAATATGTTTTTTTTTTTTGTGAAAAATAACATATATACAAAAAAGCAATACATTCAAAGCACATCATAACAATTAGTTGTAGAACAGATTTCAGTTTAGTATGGGTTACAATTCCACAATTTTAGGTTTTTACTTCTAGCTGCTCTAAGATACTGGAACTAAAAGAAATATAAATATAATGATTCAGCAATCGTACTTGTTTGTTAAACTCTACCTTCTCTGAATAACTCCATACCTTTGCTTTTTCTCCCAGTCTTTAGGGCCATTTGGGCTATGCCCATTCTAACTTTTTCATGTTGGAAGGGACTGTTGATAATATGGGATGGCGGATGGAACTAGTTGATGTTCTGGAGAGGCTGGCCCCTCTGCATTTCAGGACTTCTCTGGTCCCGGGACCCATCTGGAAGTTGTAGGTTTCTGGAAAGTTACCCTAGTGCATGGAACCTTTGTAGAATCTTATATAATATCCTGGGTGCTCTTTAGGATTGGCTGGGATGGTTTTGGTTGGGGTTTGGCAAGTTATGATAGCAGTGATGTCTAACTGAAGATTGCATAAGAGTGACCTCCAGAGTAGCTTCTCAACTCTATTTGAACTCTTTCAGCCACTGATACTGTACTGATTATATTTCTTTTCCCCCTTTTAGTCAGGATGGCATTGTGGAGCCCACAGTGTCAGGGCCAGACTCATTCCTGGGAGTCATCTCCCACACAGCCAGGGAGACTCTCATCTTTGGATATCATGTCTCATGTAGTGGGGAGGGCAATGATTTTGCTTAGAGAGTTGGGCTTAGAGAGAGAGGCCACATCTAAACAACAAAAGAGGTCTTCCGGAAGTAACTTTTAGGGATACCCATAAGTACACTAAAGAAAGTTTGTCTTTTGTGATACATTTTTTTTTCTGGGAAGAATCGTATTTCAGATTTAGGTAGTTACAACTTTCTATAAATATGACAAAATTTATATTTAAAAATCATATTGAGATAGTCAGAAATTAAATTTTAAAATAGGGGCAAAGTATCACTCTTTAAAATAAAACTGCAATCAGAGAATAAATAGTTTTTAGGAATTAAACACATAACATTTTAACAAATAATAACGTTAGCAGCCTCTAAGAAATAAAACTAACCCAAGAAATTATTGTGAGCTTTTGCTGCTTGACAAAGAAACATATGCACACCAGATTTGTAATCTTGTATTGCCAAGATTGAAATTATTTGAAAAGCAAAAATCTAGATCACAAATCATAATTCCCAATTGGCTGCCGTTCACTTGACTGAAAAAGAAAGCAAATCAAAAATTAAAAATGACCCATAACACATTATTTTAGGGGAAAACAGTCAAACAAAGATCTATATTCAGAGTTTCCAGGTAGAATTAGTAATATATATAATACAAACGAAAAATACAGTGCTTCGTTCCTCTAAAGGCTGTGGTGTCAGCCAAAATAAATATGTCAGTACCAACCAACTAAAGCTCATAAATTTTAATCATAACAGAGTCCCTTCGGATCTTATTCACAGCCCATTTATTTTTATCCTAGACTCAGTTCTAACAAAACTCTATTTACTCTGTCATAACCTATTAGAAATATCAAAGAAAGAAGAGAGACGAAGTAGCTTCTAGAGGGAGAATTACTAATCTGAAAAAGAAATAGTAGATTCTACTTCTGGGAAGATGGAGTAGACATACTTTTCACTATTTCTCCTAGGAAGTATAACTAAAAACCCTGGACATTATATATAAAGCAAATATAAGAAATCTCTGAAAGGTAGAGAGGAGGCACATTGGCTAGGGACTTTATGACCTGAAGAACATGGTAGTGAGGTCCTTGGGTTTTCTTCTTGCTTCATATATTTCAAACTGGAAATGCTAGCAGGCTCAGTTAAAAAAGCTTCAACAAAAGTTTGTTCTGCCTGATGAAAAAAACGGCAGCCTAGCAAGACAGGAAACTTTTTTTAATTAATTAAAAAAAATTAACTAACAAAACATTTAGAAATCATTGCATTCTACATATACAATCAGTAATTCTTAATATCATCACATAGTTGCATATTCATCATTTCTTAGTACATTTGCATCGATTTAGAAAAAGAAATAAAAAGACAACAGAAAAAGAAATAAAACGATTATAGAGAGAAAAAAAAAAAACTATACGTATCATACCCCTTACCCCTCGCCTTCACCTACCACTATTTCAAACTGAATTTATTTTAACATCTGTTCCCCTATTATTTATTTTTATTCCATATGTTCTACTCTTCTGTTGATATAGTAGCTAAAAGGAGCATCAGACATAAGGTTTTCACATTCACAGAGTCTCATTGTGAAAGCTATATCATTGTTCAATCATCATCAAGAAACATGGCTACTGGAACACAGCACTACATTTTCAGGCAATTCCCTCCAGCCTCTCCACTACATCTTGAACAACAAGGTGATAGCTACTCAATGCGTAAGAATAACCTCCAGGATAACCTCTCGACTCTGGAATCTCTCAGCCATTGACACTTTGCCTCATTTTACTCTTCCCCCTTTTGGTCGAAGACAGGAAACTTTTAAACAATAACCATACTACTACATTCAAACATCATAAAAACAAACAAACAAAACCATGGTCCCATTCCCACCCACGACAGCTGAGGCCAACTGAAGAGCTTAAACTGCACCCTTGTCAGGTTGAAATAAGGTGTCGCAATCCTCCTGCTGGCATGATATTGGAGAAGGCTCAGTAGGGAGTGGGCGCTTTCATCTCTTCCTGGCAGTAACAAAGCCCAACCCCCAATCCAGTATGAGTAAAGACTCTAGGGGGTAGTAAAGGGCAGTCCCTATTTCTCTCCAGTATCAAGAAGGCCTAGTGGAGAGATGTGACTTTCTCCACTATCCAGCAGTAACAAGGCCACTTCCACCTTGGTGACAATGGAGACAATGGTAACTCCTATTACCACCCAGCAGTAACAAGAAGTTAACAGAGGTGTTATTGGTGTTAAAAGAGGCTGAGTGGAGAACCTGGACTTCTACCTCGACCTGTTAGTAATAAGACAGCATCCAACCTTTCCTTGCTAGAGCAGTATCAGAGAGAGCCAGCCAAAATGGAAGGTTTATGTAAAATCCAGCATATCATAACATAATATGAAAACATACAGGTTCAACAGAAAATTACCTGACATTCCAAGAACCAGTAAGATTTCAAACTGAATGATAAATGACAATCAAGAGATGCCAACATCAAGATGACAGAGATGTTAGAATTATCTGACAAAAACTTTTAAGCAGCCAAAATAAAACTGTTACAATGAGCAATGATAAACATATTTGAAACAAATGAAAAATAGGAAGTCTCAGAAAATAAATATAAAATATAAAGAACCAAATGGAAATTTTAGAACCAAAAAATATAATTAAAAAAACTCAGTGGATGGACTCAACAGTAGAAAATAGGGGACAGAGGGATAAATCAGTGAACTGGAAGACAGAACACCAGAAATAACCCATTTTAAACAACAGAAGAAAAATAGACTTAAAAAAAATGAACAGAGCCTCAGGGACCTGGGGAACTATAACAAAAGATTTAAATTCATGTCATTGGAGTCCTGAAAGGAGAAAAGATAGCGTGTAGGACTGATAGATTACTCAAAGAATTAATGGTTGAAAACCCTCCAAATTAGCAAGAGACATGAACCTACAGCTTGAGGAAGCTGTGAAAACCCCAACAGGAAGTACAAATTAATCCATGCCAAAACACATCATAATGATACATTTGAAAACTAAAGACAAGGAAAAAATTCTTAAAAGCAGCCAGAGAAAAATGACACTTTATCTACAGGGGAAAAACAATTTAATTGACAGTAGAGTGCTCATTCAAAACCACTGAAACCAGAAGGAGGTGGCACAATATTTTACAAGCGCTGAAAGAAAAGAACTATCAACCTAGAATCCTATACTCAGTGAAAATATCCTTCAGGAATGAAGGTGAAATCAAGAAATACTCAAATGAAGGAAAACTAGGATACTTTGTCACCATTAAACCTACCCTAAAATAATAATTAAAAGAGGCTTTCTAAACAGAAAGGAAATAAAAGGACTCTTGGGACACGATGAAGGAAGAAAGACACGGTTTTGGATAAACACTTTCCTTCTACTGAATTTCTAAATTATAGAATTTATAGCATTGCTATCCTTTATTACTTCACTATTGGTAATATGAGGACAGAAAGCATGCCTTTTATTTTTTATTCTCTAGTATCTGGCACTTTGAAGTTTCCTAGTAGATATTAGTGGAGTAAATAAGTGGCTGTCCTCTATGATAACACTTTAAATGGTCAAAGATAACTCCCAAATATCCTAACTTCCTTTAATACTATGTATATATTATCCCTGGATGTTTATACCTGTTTCAATCTAAATCTATTAGAATCTATTCTTATTTTTTTTAGCCTCGGCTATATAAATCTATAAATGGAGGTTCCATGAATATGACTTATTGTTCAAGCATAAATCCTTCTTATTCAAAGAGTATCTTTTTTCATGCTTTCATGGGAAACTCCAAACTTCATTTTCACAAACCGTTAATGTAGCTACAACATACCTCATGTTCATTCATTAAATCTAGTAAGTCATTCCATTGATTTTCTTGGTATCTTTTCTGTCTTTGAGATATTTAAGGGGTTCATTTTTAAAAAAATAGATTTTAGTGATGCTTCTGAAGTGCCTGTCCCATATGTGTTATCTTTTAATCTTTCCTCCCTCCTTATTTGGGTAATTTTTCTATTCTTTCTTTCTTTTTCTTACCCTATCAGTTAGTTTCATAAGCATTTTGTCTGATCCTATGAACTTGTAACTCTATGTGCTCACATTTTAGTCTTTTAAAACCATCTGAAGACTTCCTTTGGGCTTGTTATTGCTTAAAATTTTATTTATATATATTTTTCCTCATGAACACTCATAAAATCAAGTAATTGTCATTTTCTAGTGTTTAATAGTAGAATGTATTAAACCAAATCAATTCCTTTGCTAACATAATATTGGCACTCATTAAGTTATGCTTGTTGAGTGAATAAATGGTTGCTCACTTATTTATCAAAAGTTAGGAGTAGTGGACTGAAAGGAATGTAGGATATTAGTTTATTCCATTATGTGTGTGTATATATCCTAAGATTACTTGGACTACAAACAGTGTATGAGGAGGTTACTTGAGGATATACTCTGGTAAACTAGTAGTATGAAACAAAAAAGGGACAATACAGGAGGAGGGAAACTGGTTCCAACTCAGAAGAGCAATAAAGGAAAAACCCAGGATGCTTCTTTCCTAGGAGAGAGAATCATGGTACATTTTTGGGAAACAAAGGGAACTCCATTGAATATAGACTGTGTCAAAAGATGGAAATTTGTGAATGTGATGAAAGCATACAATGCAAGAAAAAACATGGTAAACAGAAAAGAAAGTAGTAAATAAGAACATAGAAATGTTAGCATGATTTTCATCAATTAATGGGAATAAACAAAGAGCCTGATACAGGGATATTTTCTTCGAGTAATACTGGGACTTGACACTAAAAATGTCAAAAGCATAACTTACAAATGGTGGAAGGAGATTGTTTTTATTCATAGAAAAAATACTTAAAAAACAAAAAACAAGCAAAAGCCCTGTGACTGTAATGTAGGCAGACAGTATGAACTTCAACGTAAAGCATAAATGGTTGAATAAAAAGTATGGTCAAAAAGGTCATAGTGATAATCATTTCCTGTATTTCAGTAGTGTACAAATAATTTGGCCTCCTTTGTAAAAGGCCAAATATGGAAACAAATTATTAGTGTTTCAGAAGAAATTTGTATATGTCTTTATATAAAAATCCCAGGTTAATAAAAAATAAAACATGATAAAATTGTATTAGAAGATAATCTGCCTTTTAGAATTTTAAATCAAATTTTCTCAACATTGTCTACATCAGAATTCTCATGAGTATTTGATGAAAGAAGACAAGTGGGAATTTTATTAATCAGAATCCATATTCAAGCCTTCTATTTAACAGAGAAAATCAACTGTAAAACACATAACTGACAAATATTTATTAATAAAACAAATAAACATAATAAGCAAGAAACACTATGTGCCAGAGCCAGACCCTGTAATCTCAAATGTTTTCAAATATTCCTCTCTTACATTATCTTATTTTCTCTATACAACAATCCCTTGAAGTAGATGTTGCTAATTCCAATCACAAATGAGAAAACTCAGGCTGAAAGAGATTAAGTAAATTGCTCAAATTCACAGAGCTAGGATTTAAACCTACAGCTCTGACTCCAAAGCCCATAACTTTCAACATATCATTATTTATCTTTATTTACTGAATACCTATCATGTGCCTTTTATAGTCTCCTTCAGAAGCCAAAAGGTAAAACAGAAACATGCACATACAAACAAAAACAAAAACTAAGCTCCATTAAAAAAATTTAACTACATCAGAACAAAGAGTTAATATGTAATGCCAGAAAAAATACAGGTAAACAATTTTATATTCCCCAAATGGGATTTGCAACATATGCCTCGTGATGCAGTTATTAAACTCTAGGGTTTTTCTGCTATTCATGTATTGAAGAAATATGGACAAGGAAGCAAAAACAAGAATAAAAAGTCATATAACAATCCTGTCTGGAAACTTTTCAATAATTTTTATGAATCCTGAAAAATGTTAAGCAATGTTTGGATGGTTTGTATTTCTAACTTACTTCAGTTTTCAGTTTCCACTGAAAGCCCTTTTTTTTAATGGCAGTCACTTAAAAATTCTTCTTTTACTCACATTCCCACTATTACTCATATTTCTCCTAATTTTCTTATTGGATGAATGAGAGTGGCATACATGGATCAATAAGATAGAAGTGAGTAATAAATCAAAATCAAACTGTTAGAAACAAAACACTAAATGGTTATCTTTTAACTCATCATGAAATGTTACAGAAAAGCCATTTTAGGAAGTATATAAACAGTATATACAGTTCATAAATAGTATATAAACAGACCATAATAAACAGTTCCACGACAGGAAAAGACTGCTTTGGTCACAGTGAACTGGACAATATACCACCATAGTGTGCTTGAGACAGAAAAACAATAATAAAATTTACATAGCCACAAGAACCTCAATGTTTTATTGTTTAGGTTCATAAAATGCTACAAACTAGAGAAACTATTGACTTACTATGATCTTGAAAAGTCTACACTTTGAATAAAATATAATTACTTACTTTTTTCTTCGGTTTGACTCCATAAAATATTTACGTGCTCGATTTCGACATATCTTTTGTTGCTGTAGTAATATTTGACGCTCTTCTTCTAAATTTTTCTCTAGATGGATTTTCATATCTCTAATGATAGCACTCAGTTAAGGATAGTGATTTATGTCTTTGTAGATGTCAGTGCTGTCTGATAAATATAATTACAGCCTCATGCTAATGATGTCACATGTTTTTGTGGAACAATTAGTATGTGTATGAATAAGTGTTAGTACATGGCTGGCTTTTAATACATTCTAGGCAAATTGATTTCTAAAATTTTTGTACCATTAGAAATGTATGTATATAGTTTTAAAACCTCCGGATAAGCACTTTAGCCACACTAAATTGCTTATTATTAACATGGTAATAAAGATGCATCATGCCCATGTATCTTAGAAATGCTTGGCTAACTCTTCTCATTCTTTGAAAACTAACTTAAGCAATTCCTCCCCTAAGAAGCCTTTTCTCACCCCTGCTGAATGAATTGATATCACCTTTGTGATATATCATATATGCCTTCTCTACATTTCTTTAACTCCGATGGTACTTGGAATATAGTAATGGCTTTTAAAAAGTTTGCCAAGTGATCTCCTCGGTGAAAATTCTTTGAAGTAGTACATAAGTGCAAGATAATTTTTGTGGCTTTTAATACATTCTAGGCAAATTGATTTCTAAAATTTTTGTACCATTAGAAATGTATGTATATAGTTTTAAAACCTCCAGAGCATAGAGTAATATCACTAATTTTATTTTTACAAGGACTAGGTGGAAAACATATATAATATGTTTATATATTAGCAAAACAGAATACTTTCTATGTTTGATTCCTAAATTTTTATTTTTCTTATTAGTGAACTATCAGTTCATACTCACCAGCCATTAATCTGTTGAGAACTTGATTTAAAAAAATAAATTTCAATAAGCTTAATATAGACAGGAGAGATATTAATCATCTTAATTAAGCAGATTCTCCTTATAATGACGTTTTAAATGAATGAGGTAAAATTACCATACCTTTAAACTCATGAAAATATGAAATAGTTTTTTTTCAGTTTTCATTTATAATTTTATATTTATATTTTACATTTATCCTTTTTATTCAGCTCAAGCATAGTTTTGAATCTAGGCTAAGGTATGGCTCAAAGGTAGAAACTGTGAATATAGATTACTTTTTTTAGAGGTCAGAATAAGGAAATAAGAAATATTAGAAATATTAGAACACAGCTAAAAAGGTTCTTGTGATCAAATGGTTTGACTGTCAATTTAGTTTATTTTAGGAATAAAAATACCTGAGCATGTTTACAGGCTGTGGGAAAAGAAGGCCATTAGAAAGAAATTGAAAATAAATTATAAGTGAGAGAGTTGCTGAGAAGAAGAGAAGGGATAGAAATGATACAATCCAGGGTTGCTGAGAAAAAGAAAAGGGATGGAGATAAGGGCACAAGTGAATGGAGTCACCTTCTACAGTAAAACTGATATCCATCAGTGAGTTTGTGGAAAGGCGGGGAAAAAAATGGGGCTGAGGGTGGTGGTTCTGCATGGGTTTGTTTTCTATGTGGGTGAACCTGAGGGAGTGCATGGCATCCACTGTCTTAGGAAGGAAGGGTAATGGTGGTAGGTGGTAAAGATCTAGCATAGGCATTGAAAGGAACAAGAGAGAATCCTACTCAAGTAAAGCTAGTATGTTTGTTTGAATCTGTTATGTACTCCAGAAAAGTCCATGTTCTTTTAATCTATTCCTGTGGGTGCAGACCTGTTGTAGGTTAGTTAGGTTAGGTTATTCCAATTGAGATGTGACCCCCTCAACTCCCGCATTCAAGGTAGGTCTTAATTCTTTCACTGAAGTTCTTTATGAGAGGATCAAAGACAGAAAAAGCCAGAGAGCTAAGAGAAGTAGACAGAGAAAAGCCCTGGGAGGAGCCGTGAGAGGATGCCACTAGAGCCTGAAGCTGAAAGCAAAGAAAACTGGGAGAGAAAGACCAGCAGATGCTGGCCATGTGCCTTTCATGTGACAGAGATGTCCCACATGCAGCAGCCTTTCTTCAGAGAAGGTATCATCCTGTTGATGCCTTAATTTGGATATTTTCATGAACTCTGAGCTGTAAATACGTAAACTAATAAATTCCCATTATAAAAGCTGACCCATTTCTGGTATATTGCATACTGGCAGTTTTAGCAAATCGAAATATATGGAAACCTAAGTTTGCAGTGGTACCAGTCTCTATGGTTTTGTGACTCCTCCAACAGTATTTTGTTAATCAAGTGAAGGAGTAGAAAGCAGAATTATAGTAGTTACTGAGTGTTTGAGTAGGATAGGGTTGTATAAAACCAAGGATGTTGGTAAAGAATAGTTCAGGAATCAAGAATGGGCAGGAAACAAAGAATGTCAAGGTGGGTGCTAGTATAAAAAGGAAGGATCAAAAGACTGGAGATATTTATGAGAAAAAAGGCACAATGTGAAGGGGGTCATGAAAGAGCTTTCTTTACATTTACCTTTTTTTTTTGACAAACTTTATTATATCTCTATTTGAATTCTTATACGAGATTGAAATTATAGAACTGTAGACAATTTTAATCAGATAAACTTTATAGGTTTTTAAAAAACCTATGTAATGAACATTGATACAGACATCAAAAAAATTTTGTAAACAGAATTCTTCAATATATCCAATGAACACAACTAAATAGACTTTATCCCATAACTGTAATCATGGTTTCTTGTACAGAAATATATTACTAAAAATATAGTGTGTGTGTATATATATATATTTTAGAATTAGGAAATTTGTCTCACGTGAGAAAATATCTTAACAGAAAACTGGATGACCTTTGAGGATTGAACTCTTATTTGAAATAACATGAAGAAATTTAACAAAGCCATTTGCTTATTTTAAGACTATGGTCCTTTTACTTCTCTCCCCTCCCCCCCCCCCCCCACTTTTTCTCATTTAGTCATTCATTCAACAAATTTGAGCACCTACTTTGTACCAGATATTCAACGCAAAATATTACAGCAACTAAAAACTTCCAAAATAATACCTATAAAAGGTGGTTTCATGTTTCTCCAACTAACAAACATCAATGGTAGTTCTTAATTTCAGCAAACAGTCTTTATTATATTAAAAAGGAATTCTATTCCAAGATAAAGTTGTTGAAATTTATTAAAGTCTTTTGGGCATCTATTGAAATGATTATTCATAACTTGCTTAATTTAATAAGAAACCATGATTACAGTTATGGAACAAAGTCTATTTAGTTGTATTCATTGGATGTATTTTATTTACAAATTTTGTCATGTTTATGTCAATGTTCATTCCACATATATTTAAAAAAAATTAAGTCTAGGGATCATTTCATTAAAGAAAATAATGAAAAAATACACTTCGTCAATAAACCATTTACAAATTTCCCTATATTCCAAATTAGAGCTAAATTAGGATCAGAATTATAGGAGTTCAGGTCCAAGGAAATACAGTGCCAGAAAATTATCCTGTTTATTTCAGAATATATCTTTGAGAGAACTGTTCCAAGGAGTAGCAGGGATAAATGCCAAACTGAACAGGGTTAACAATGAACAGAGGAGAGGAACTAAAGGATGCTATTTCAGACTATCATTTTGAGAACCTGGGCAAAGAAAGAAAAGATGAAGGGATGGAAGCTTGAGGAAAGAGTGATCAGAGGGATATTTTATCATTAGCAAAGCTCTGTACATATCTGCCCTCCTCACTAGGTTTGTATCCCTTGCATCAGCACAGTCTGTCACAGAGCAGGCATTCTATAAAAAGTTTGTTGAGGTTGTTAAAGTTGTCACAAGAGCATAAAGCAACCTCCCAGGAGAAACCAGAGATGATGGGGGAAAGAAAACGGGTTAAGATGGAAAGAGAACACACTCCATTCTCTTACAGTTCTGTCACCCTCTCCTTTGGGAGTACAGAGACTAATCTTAATTATCATACATTCTCTGAAGGAATAAGTATGGATTTCGTATTTTGAAAACAAAACTCTTGTCACTCTTTCAGGTTTATACAATGCAACCAGCAGCAACATCAGAGGTGGACCCGACCACCTCTGATTCTTAGGGAAAAATCAGATAATCCAGTTAACAAAGCCTCCGGGTCTGTTGCTCCTCATTTCCTCTCTGCTTTTTTCTCACAACAGATCAGGCAGAGGACGGAAAACAAAACAAGTGGCCTAACTGCTAGGCTTTGGCAGCTCTGGTAAATGGGTTAGGGGTATGTCGGGTTAGCAGCTAAAATAGACTCTTTCAGGAGTGGGAAACATGACTAATCAAGAGAAGGATTATATGCAAGTAAAGAAAATAGCCTAATTCTAGCAGGCAAGAAAATAAACCCCACAGAATACACGATTAATGTAGTTTTAAGATTCCCCAAATTTTTACCTCAAAGTTGAAGAACTGGGGTGGGATAAAGGAGGTCGTAGAAAGCGATCACTGAATTGGATAAAATATAATTTCAGATCCCGGGGAACAATGACAGGTACTAAAGCAAATATCCGCACTAAGATGACTTGCTAGCGACCATCACCTTGCATCAGTAGCAAGTACCTAATGAGAAAAAAGATCAGCACCGCTACCTACACCACTACCCCCGCAGTCCCCGGCTGGGAAGGATACGAGTAAGCGCCAGGTAGGTGCCGCCCGTCGCCCGCCGGAGGGCTGAGGGCAGCTCTGCCGCGGGTGACCGAAGATTCGGTGCCCACTCCCGTGACCGCGCTCCGGGCTCCTGGCCTCCCGGCCAGCATCCTTCACCTCAGTGCCGCCTCCCGGCTCGCCCCCAACACCTCCCTCATGGCAGCTCGGGCTTCCTCCTCCTCGGACGCTCCCTATAGTTTTTCTCTCAAGATGTGCGTCACGGGCACGCAAGGATAGGCCACGGCAGCCCTGTCTCTCGAGCAGTGTCGTTGGTGGCTACGGCGGCGGCGGCGGAGACTTTGCCCGACTGCGGCATCAGAGACGACAGCAAGCAGGCCACTGCCGCCGCCATCTTGGCAACCAACCGACGGCCGCGTCCTTCGCGACGGAAACCAGGGAGCCTAGGCGGGGCTCGGCTCCAGCCAGCCAAAAGAGAGCGCGGGTGCAGCCCCTCCCCCCACCGCCAACCTCCCATACTGCCCCCTGGGGACCAGGGTGGGTGGAAACCCAGGCATCCCCGGTCACCCAGGAGCTTTTACAATGGAGGATAACCGGTGTGTGCTTTAGAGGCTGACTCAGTGTTACCTCTATTTTTTTTAAAGCAGCTTTATTGAGCTACAGTCACATACTAAACAATTCGTCCAAAAGGTACAATTAATGGCTTTTATTACACTCAGGAGTTCTTATTCATTCATCACCACAATTTTAGAATATTTTCATCACTGCAGAAAGAAAAACTCCATACCCCTGACCAGTCCTTTCTCATTCCCGCTATCCTTCCCCAACCCTATATAGTCACTACTCTAATTCTACCTCTGTATTTATTTATATTTACATTTTATACAAATGAAATTGTATGTGGTACGTTTGTCTGTTTTCTTTTACTTAGCATAATTTTAAAAATTTATTGTTTTTTAATTAGAGAAGTTGTCGGTTTACATAAAAGTCATATAAAAAATACATTTCCGTATACTCCCTGTTGTTGACACTTTGCATTAGTGTGATACATTGCTACAACTGATGAAAAATATTAAAATATTACTGTTAACAATAATCTATACTTTTCATTAGTGTATTTTCCCCAATGACACTCTATTATTAACACCTTGCCATAGTAATGTACATTTGTTATAATTCACGAGAATATGTTCTTATATTTGTACTACTAACCACAGTCATTGTTCACAACAGGGTTCATTGTATTACACAGGCTCATGTTTTAACCTCTAGCTTTTCTTCTAGTAACATACATGAACCAAAACTTCTCCTTTCAACCACATTTACACTCATAATTCAGCACTGTTAATTACAGTCACAATAATTGCTACCATCACTACTATCCATTTCCAAACACTTAAAATCAACCTATTTAGTAATTCTGCACAAATTAAGCATCAACTCCCCATTCTTTACCATATTATATCTTCAGGTAATCTATATTCTAGTTTTTGCTCCATGAATTTGCTTATTATAATTAGTTCATGTTGGTGAGATTATACAATATTTGTACTTTTGTATCTGGCTTATTTCAATCATATAATATCCTTTAGTTTCATTCATGTTGTCACATGCATCAGGACATCATTTCTTCTTACAGCTGAATATATTCCATTGTATGTATATACCACATTTTGTTTACCCATTTATTGCTTGATACATAGGCACTTGGGCTGCTTCCATCTTTTGGCAATTGTGGATAATGCCCCAGGAACATTGGTGTGCAAATGTCTATTGGAGTCTCTGCTTTCAGTTCTTTGAAGTATATATGTGGTAGCAGTATTGCCAGCAATTCAGTCCCTCATATGTATGGTTAATTGATACTTCACAAGGCTGCCAAGTCCACTCAATTGGAACATAACAGTCTCTTCAACAAATGGTGCTGGGAGAACTGTATATCCACATCCAAAAGAATGAAAGAGAACTCTATCCTCTCATGCCTTATACAAAATTAACTCAAAATGGATCAAAGACCTAAATATAAGAGCCATGACCATAAAATTCATAGAGGAAAATGTAGAGAAGTGTCTTCAAGCTCTTGTGACAGGTAATGATTTCTTAGACTCTATACCCAAAGCACAAGCAACAAAAGGAAAAAATAGATAAATGGAACCTCCTCAAAATTAAAAACTTTTGTCTTTCAACAGACTTTATCAAGAAAGTGAAAAGCAGCCTACTCAATGGGAGAAAATATTTGGAAACCACATATCCAATAAGGGTTTAATATTCAGAATATATAAAGAAATCTATTTTAGTTTGCTGAAGCTGCCTGAATGTAATACACCAGAAATAGAATGACCTTTAAAAGGAGAATTTATTAAGTTGCAAGCTTACAGTTCTAAGGCCATAGAAATGTCCAAATTAAGGCATCCAGGGAACAATACCTTAACTCCAAAGAAAGGGCCAATGAAGTTAGTGTTTTCTCTCTCAGCTGGGAGAGCACATTGCCATATCTGCTAGCATTTTCCTCATTTCATAAAATTTCCCAGGGGGCATTTTCCTTCCGCATCTCCAAAGGTCTCTGACTGTGTGGGCTCTGTCAACCCTGAGGGCTCTTTCCATAATGGTCCCCTCTTAAAGGGCTCCAGTAAGCAACCCCACCTTGAATGGGTGGAGACACATCTCTATGGAAACCATCTAAACAAAAGTTGCCACTCACAATTGGTGGGTCACATTTCCACGGAAACAATAAAAAAGATCCCACCCAGCAATATTGAATGAAGATTAAAGAACATGGCATTTCTGGGATCCACAACAGATTCAAACTGGCACAAAATCCTACAACTCAACGATAAACAAACAACCCAACTGAAAAATGGGCAAATCCAAATATTCCTAAAGATTGGGAGAAGGATCAAATGAGAAGGAGGAGGAGTAACAAAGAAGATAGGATTCAGCAAATGAGTATGACTATTGAATCATTATATTGATATTTCTTGTTAGTCTCCTGTGTATTAGAGCAGGAGAAGCAAATCCCTGAAATTACAGAACTGTAACCCATACCATACTTTGAAGATTGTTCTATAAAACTACTTGTTAAAATGTACTTTGAAGTCTCTCATTTTTCTGCATATATGTTATCTTTCACAATAAAAAATGTGTTTAAAAAATTATTATAGAACTTAGAATTCATATCATTGGATTAAAAAAAATGGGCAAAAGACATTTTTCTGAAGACAAAATACAAATGGCCAAAAAGCACATGAAAAGATGTTCAACATCACTAGCTATCAGGGAAATGCAAATCAAAACGACACTGAGATACCATTTTACTTCTACTCAAATGGCCGCTATTTAAAAAACAGAAATTACAAGTGTTGGAGAGGATGTGGAGAAACAAACATTCATCTGCTGGTGGTAATGTAAAATAGTGCGGCCACTGTGGAAGACAGTTTGGCAGTTTGTCTATCACTTAAAAAAAATTTTTTTTTATATGCTGTATGGCAGGTGTCCCATTTCATTCTTTTTGCTTGTGAGTTTCTCCTTGTTGCAGCAGCATTTACTGGATTTTTGTTTATTTGGTTTTTAGTTGGTTTGTTTGCTTGTTTGTCTGTTTGGGAAATGCATGGGCCAGGAATTGAACCTGGGTCTCCTGCATGGCAGGCGAGAATTCTATCACTTGAACTACCTTTGCACTGCCCTCTTCTATCACTTTTGTTGAAGATATTTTCCTGGGATACAAAATGATGAAAGACAGTAAGGTGGAAAATACCCAGATAGCAGCTGTGCTGGTTTGAAATTGTTATGAACCCCAGAAAAGCCATGTTCTCTTAATCCTAATCCAGTCTTGTGGGGGCAGACCTATTGTTTTAGGGTGGAACATTTTGATTAGATTATTTATGTGGAGATGTGACATGCCTAAATGTGGGCATGACCTTTTAGTTAGATTATTTCCATGGAAGTGTGACCCTACCCTTTCAAGGTGGGTCTTGATTAATTTCTTGAAGTCCTTTAAAAGGGAAAACATTTTGGAGAACACTCATACCCAGACATTTGGAGATACAGATGAGTACCCCAGAAGGACCCACAGTATCTATGAGCACTGTTTGAAACCTGAAGCCATGAAAAGAGCCCAACAGACATTGCCATGTGCCATCCCATGAGATGTTAAGTAAGCCAGAACCTGAGTTTTGCCCCAGAGAAGGTACGTGAGGGTCCACAAATCCTTACAGAAGAAACCATTGGAATCAGAAGCACAATGAACCAGGAGCAACGACCTCAGATGCCAGCCACATGTTTTCCAAGATGACAGAGAAACCCCGGACACCATTTGGTCTTTCTTTGGAGTCAAGGTATCTTTCTCTGAATGCCTTATTTTAGACATCTTTTTTTTTTTTTTTGCATGGGCAGGCACCAGGAATCAAACCCAGGTCTCCAGCATGACAGGCGAGAACTCTGCCTGCTGAGCCACAGTGACCTGCTTGGACATTTTTAAGGCCTTAGAACTGTAAACTTGTAATTTTATAAATTCTCTTTATACAAGCCATTCCATTTCTGGTATATTGCATTCTGGCAGCATTAGCAAACTAAAACACTGTCAAACACCACCGTTGGGGACTCTGAGATGATTTTCATGGAATAATTTGAGGTTGGATTTGTTGTTTAACTCCCAACTCCTGTTGTGGGGTGTTGAATTGTCTTTTTGCAATAACACTATCCCCAAACAGCATCTTTGATAAAATCTTTGTGAAATGGAAATTTGCCTTGCTTGTATTCTCTCACCTACTCTATATGCTTCTATTACCTCTGCATCATATTTCTTGCCTTTGTCATACTCATATATCCTACATTTCATGGGCTTCTCATGGTCCCTTCCCTTGCTGCCAGATTCTGGAAATGGACCATCACTGCCAAGGTGAACTGGAAGGAAGACCAGATTTAACGTAGTAATCTCCTGGAAAGATATGCCAAGGAAGATCATTCTATTCTGTTGGCACCATTTTCAGGAGGTATGGAAAATTAAATGGATTTTCAAGGCATCAGTTCAATGGCAATGCAGTGAAAATTTGGAAAAAATCTGAAACTTTTTGTTGGGGCCCAATATTAGAGCACATTTATATTCAGACTGTATTTCAGCCAGTTTTTTTTTTTTTTATTTCATTGAAAAACTTCCAAATGGAAACAGAATGTAGAAACCAAATAAAGATCATTCACCCAACATTCAAATGCCTCTGCCTTTTTAAATCAATTTGTTCATTTTTAGAGTTCAAGTTATAAACTTTTCCAGTTGAAACTATTTAAAGCAGAGTTTCTACAAAGTCGGATGCAATGACTCAAACTGGAATGTGCTCTGGGCATTGGGATTTTAAAGTGCCAAAACCGGTTTTGATTTAAAACAAAAACATATAAGCCCCCTTCAGGACAATTCCAAGAGGATAGAATATATAATTTTGTTAATGAAAAGCTAAATATATACCCTTGGACAAATAGCTAGCATGGTAAATATTTTAGCTGGCCAGTCCCAGCCATAGACCTTGATTCTACTCCCACTGCTTTCATCACAACTCTGAGTCTCTAGGGATGATTTGAGAGGGTGTAAGCTGAGTAGAGAAGTGCAAAATACAAATAAAATTGAAAAGGCCCTGGTTTCTGTTTGGAATATTAAGCACTGGTTAGCCTTTCTGTAAGTCTAGCTTTTGCTATATTATCAGTTTGATATCTCACAACTCCTGGGTACCTCATTGCTTTGGCAAATGTAGATTTCTATTAAGGAGTTTGCCCTGGTTTTGCTTATATAGTTGTTATTCATTCAAACACTGCTTAAAAGTGATGTCAACCAAGAAGAAAAGAAATCTTAGACATAACATATTTTTTTCTCTAAATTCTTTCTTTCTTCAAAATATTATAAAGGCTTTCCACTTTTTATTTAAGTTGAGTGGTTCAAGTTTCTAAAAAATGTCTTTAAGTTTAGGTATTCGATTAATACAAAGATAATTTGAGGCTTTCGTAAACTTTATTTATTGATGGTAATGGCAAGTATGATTCAAGAAATAAAAAAAGAGAGTTGCTGAGTATTTTGAGGACTAACCAGCAGTCAATATTTGCTAGTTGACATCTTCCAGGACTAGTTATCAATGAAACATTTTCTTTGTTTCTTTTATTTTGATGGTAGTAATACAAGGGGTGTGGAATGGTTTTGTCACTGTTGCTAATTGAAAGAAGCATTCTCACTTATGTTCCTGAGACTACTAACACAAAATATTTGGACTTTTAGCTTTTATTCAATCCTTTTTATTTCACTGGTTAAAGTAAACATACTTCATGCCAGTACTTAAGAAGTTTGCACTTTCAAGGTTTTATTTCAGAAGTATTACACCTGCAATTTGGGTAGTTGCTAAACAGTGGCTTGATTTGGTCAACAAAAAGGATAAATATAAGAGTTTAGGTATACTTGTTTTCTAGAGATGCCATAAAAAATTACCATAAGCTGGGTAGCGTAAAACAATAGAAATGTATTCTTTCACAGTTCTGGAGGTTAGAAGTCTGAAAGCAAGGTGTTGGCAGGCTGATTCCTTCTGGAGGCATGGAGAGAGAATCTGTTCCATGCCTCTCTTAGTTTCTGGTGGCTACTGGCAATTCTTGGTGTTCTTTGGCTTGCAGGCACATCACTCCAATCATTGCCCATATATTAACATGACTTTCCTTTGTTGCCTTTATGTGCCTTCTCCTTTCCTGACTCTTATAAGGACACCTGTCTTTGGATTTAGGACCCATCCTAATCCAGGATAATTTCACCTTGAGATCCTTACCTTAACTATATCTGCAAAGACCTCTATTCCAAATAATGTCACATTTTGAGGACCAGATGGACATATCTTTTGAAAAATACAAGTTAACCCACTACAATAGGTACCTGAAATATAATAAGAACATAGACAACCTAAATAAAACAATAAAATGCAAATATAATTTTATACTTAGAAAACTCTATACTTTGAACAGAAAACAAGCTTTTCATTTCCTCAAAGAAACTTCAAGAAAAGTGACCACTGATTAGTTTACTAAAAAATACCTAAAATTTCAGGAACAAAATTTTAGGAATTGGAACAGTGTAATAAAGATTTTTTAATTGCAATGGACCCAAAGTAGAAATTGATAAGATAAGAAGTGTATGTAAAACTTAACTTACACAGAAAAGAAAACCACAATTTTTAGACTATGTTTTAAAGACAAAAAATAAACAAAACTATATTTTTGAACTCTGATGTACAACAAAAATGGTATTCAGAGACAATTCAAAATCCTCAATACTTATATTAATAATTATAGAGTCTGAAATGATACATTCACAGACATAAATTAATTAAACATCCAAATCAAGAAGTTAGGAAAAAAACAACAACCAATTTGATGTAATGAAAGAAACAATACAACTTGCAAACTTAATAGAAAGTGTACATGGTAAATTTGGAGAAATCTTTAAAAACCCTTGAGCCACAAAATAAAGAGCTCTTTAAATTTACCTTGCACATTGCTTATTAAGGTTATGATTAGATATTTTTCTGCCTTTTGCTAGTGTTGTTATTAGAAATTCAGGAAAATTTCACGTTTACAATGTAGAAGAAAGACTTGAATAAACAGAAAAGTATACTTACTATGTTCTTGGAGAGAAAGATCAGTATTGTAAAGATGTAATATCTCTTTAAATAATATATAAATTGCTATTCCAAAAAAATGTGGCCAGATTTTTGTAGGGTGATTCCTAAAATTCATTTGGAAAGATAAACAAGTATGAATATCCAGAAAAATTATGAAAAGAAGAGCATTAGAATTGGGGGATGGGCACATAAAAATGCATATTGTAAAGCTACAATACTTAGGATTTTATGTTAGAGACACTTGAAAAGACAAATTAATAAATATAATTGAGTACATAGTCGAGAGATATACCCAAATACATAAGCAAACAGTTTAATTATTGTGGACTTTCAAATAAGTGGAGATAGCCAATAAAATGTGTTGGAATAACTATGTAGCCACCCACAGAAAGTTGGATTCCTACCTCATATTTTATATCAGAGCTTGGCAAACTACTGCCTGCTGGCAAAATCTAGTCTACTGCCTATTTTGTAAATAAACTTATATTGAAACACAACCATATCCTTCACTTACATATTGTCTAGGGTTGCTTTCCTGTTTATAGCAAGGTTGATTAGATATGACAGATACTGTGTGAAGCCTAAAGTATTTACTAGCTGGCTCTTTACGGAATACATTTCTTTACTACTGTTTAGAGTTTACAATACACATGTTTAATTCATTGCAGTCTACCTTCAAATCATATTATTCCATTTCATGATATATAACATATATAAACCATATTATACTACTTCATGATATATAACACATACTTCAGTTCTTTGCTTCCTTTGTACTGTTCTTGGTCATAAACTTTATTTCTTCATATACTATAAGCATCACAATACACAGAATTTGTCTGAACTTCTCTTAAGTATTTTTGGAATATGAGTGAATGTAAATGAAGTCAGAATAGAATTCTAAATTAAATTCATAGAGTCAGAATAGAGATCTGCATTAAACATAATGCTTAATACTTTCTCACTTCAAAACTATAATATAATCATTCTTTTATTAAGAAAATATATATTAATCACCTACTATGTCTCAAGCACTTTCTAGGTGCTGGAGATTCAGTGATGAGCAACACATTCAAAGTCTCTATGCTCCTGAAGCTTATATTTGTTCTTCTGTACCACTAAATATATCGGGTAGGGGAAAGTGCTATGCAGAAAACGTGCTATGCAGAAAAATGTACAAGGGAATAGGGACCGACCATTCAATTTTAGATAGGGTGATCTGGCAAGACATCTGGGGAAGGGCAGTTAGGGCAAAGGCCTGAATGAAGAAAGGAGGTTGCCATTCAAAGACCTGAATGAAGAGTGTTATAAGCAAACAGGGCTAAAAGTACAAAAGGCTGTGATCATATGTATTGTGTTCAAAGAAAAGCCAGAAGACCAATGTGGCTGGAACAGAGTAAAATTGAAGAAGTGTGCTAGGACACAAGATTGGAAAAGCACATGGGCCAGACCCAGTGTGGTGGCCTTTTATCACATGTAAGAACTTAATCAATAAAAAATCCAATTTCTAATGGAAGGAAAAGCATTGGGGAGTTTTGAGTGGGAAAGTAATATCATTTAATTTACTATTAAAAGGATCACTCTAGCTGAGGCAGGAAAGCTAGACCGTAGGGGCTAAAACTAGACATGATAAGACCAGGTTATCATAGTAGGTTGGGCAAGAGATGGTCTAGGACTAGAGTGGTAGCGACAGAGATAACACGAAGTGTTCAAAATTTGAACCGTGGGCCATAAGACATGTTGATGGGTAGTCATGGCATGTGAGAGAAAGGAAAGAGTCACATAGGACTCAGACTTGGGGCTGGAACAACTGGATAAAGGGTATTACCATTTGCTATGATGGGAAAGAATTGGTTGGGGATGGGAAAAGAATAAGCTAAACCTCAAACTTGCTAAATGTGTGATGCCTGTTAGACATCCAACTCCCTTAACATAAGTTAGAAACAAAGGAAAGAGTAACTTGTAATACTTTTAAGCTTACAAAGCAGGTTCACCTAACTTATCTGATTTGAATACTGTTATAACCTTGTCAACCAGGAGAGACAGCCTGTGATAGATAACTTCTTGCATTTTCACTTTCATCTTGGCTGAAGCGACTTTTTCATCGTCTGCTGAAGTATTTTGTTGCTCAAGTAAACACTCAGAATTTCCTGAATTTTTCTCTTGGGCAAACTGTGAAAGAACAAAGATTTTAACCTCTAACTGATTTTAAATTGCTAAAGTTCTGCCATGTTTATTTTAATTTCATATAAGACTTCAATTAGAAATTTAAGATCAAAGACATATAATCTCCTCCTAATGTAGATTATAAAGGGCATTAATATTGTCAGTAAGATTAGAACTGCATATAAATCAAGACAAGTGAATAAAAACAGAAGTAAAAATAATAATGATATCACCTAACATTTGAGAGCTAACATGATATAACAATGATATCACCTAACATTTGTCCCACATGCAATGCTCAGTCCTTACATATATTAAAACAAGGTTGGAGGGGGAAGGATGCAAGTGTAGTTCAGTGGTAGAATTCTCACCTGCCATGTGGGAGACCTGGGCTTGATTCCCGGTTCATGCACTTGCCAAAACCCAAACAAGCAAAACAAACAAACAACAAACAAGCAAAAATTCAACAAATGGTGCTGCAATAATGGGATACTCACATGGAAAAATAATGAAATGTGACCCCGCCATACAGCATACAAAAAAACCACAACAACCCCCAAGGGTGGTATGGAATCAAGATTTAAACCCAGGCATTCTGATCCCAGAACCAGCACTCCCAAGCACCTTCTAACTGGTTTATTGTTTCTAGTTCTCCACTGGAGAACTTTGAGAAAGAAGTTTCAGTAGAATGAGGTTGGCAGAGATGAAAGTGTGTGAGTTAAAATAGTAGTTGGTGAGAAAGAAAAGTCAGAGAATAGGCAATTGTCTCATGCCATTCATTTGTTAATCACATATTTGGGAGCCTATTGCATACTAGTGCCTATGCTAGTATCATAAAAATCACGGCATGGTTCCTGCCCTGGATTTCATGGGCTAGAAAAGGAGATAGAGAAAATAATACCTTGAACAGGAAGCAAACTTGGGAAAGTTCTGCTTTGCTTTTAAATTTTAGTATAATGAGACTTAAGCATGTTTGTAGAATGAAGGGAAGGAACCATTGTAAGGGAAAGTTTGAGGATCCATCACAGACATTGATCTATCAACCTCCAGAAAGTGGTCAATTTCAATAATAGCTCACTTACGTCCAGAATTTTTAAGTTTTAACAATATACATAGATAACAATTTAGATAGATAAAAAGTTTTAACAATACAGATAGGTAACAATATAGAATGTAGAAAGAGTTCTAATGTAATAATCTTCCCATCCAATCATTCCTTTCTACTTTCTTACCATTTTTGTGCAAACCTTTTCAAAATTAACTGATAGCATAGCTTATCAGAGGCAATTTTTGTAGGATAAAAAATACAACTCGTAAAAACTACATGACTTATTTGCTTTATTTATTCATTGTCCAAATTCCAAAATCATGGATTTATAATGTAGGCATGTAGTGATAAAAAAGGATTTTTATAACTTAAAATGACAGGATCTTGTTTTTCATATGAAAGCTGTTGTTTCAAATGAGGGCACAGAAACCAGCAAATGTTGGCTTCTGTTTTTGTTGTACACCTTCCAGAAGTTTTTAACTGAAGACTCTATCCACGTAGTTCTTTCCACAGAAAACTGACTGATATTTGGAGAAGTGCTTTCATTTCTCCTAGAAAAATACGATGCATCTTTCCCAAGCCTCACTCTTCTTCTTAAATATATGTCTTTTTATTTGTGGAAGTGCTATACAAGGTAACAGTGTACATCATTCTACGGTAAGAATTTCAGCAATATTACTTTAGCTAGGAAAGCATACTTAGATAATTTTCAAAATGTATATTAGAATTTTGTAGAGATTTATTATACTATAAAATATAGTTTGTAGAGCAATTAAAATGTACTTTTATAAATGCTGAGACTTGGCTTAAATGATGTTAAACTTAAGAAACCATAAACTTAGGGTTGACTCAATACGTTACTGTGAAAAAATTTTAAAGAAATTAAAGGCCTAGATTAAAAACTAGTCAGCAATTTTCTAATTAACTTTGACAATGAAATATCTAGTTGGTAATAAGAAATCACTTTGCTGTTTTTTATCTAGTCTGTAAACTTTCATACCTCAAATATAGTCCTGTGAATGATTACCTATGAAATAAGAAAATGTTATTCACAGCAATGTTAGAATGATATCTAATATTTGTATGCAATACTATAAGTAGCTGGGGATTTGAATCCCTATATGTTTAAACGCTGGTTTACAGCTTCTAAATGTTGGGAAATGCATTTAATACTGCATCAGAATCAAATTTCAAAATTTAAGGGTGAAACAAATATAAATTCTAGAAAGTTAGAGAATCATTAATAATTTAGCTCTCTAAAATACTTGTTTAAAAATTTAAGAGGCTTATTTAGATTTGAAAAACAAATAGTTGTAACCTAGTTTTTTGAAAACATCTAGTATGCCATTTATTACAGGAGTATAGCAAAAGTGTAAGAAATTAAAGATAGATCTATGTATCAAAATATAAGCATCCCTTTGGGGCGAATATCTTCATAATTTGATAGGTTCTTTACCTCTTTCTTAATATCCAGGTCAAAGCAGGACAAAGCTTGTTATTTTCTTTTAATAACAGAATTATTATATCTACATAACTTCTACCAAAAATATTTTTACATTGAAGAAATCAGTAGTGTACCATCAAATATAGATACCTTTAGTAGGACAGCTTCAGTTGGCCTTTTAAAATGAAGTCTGTTACTAATTTTGCAAAGCAAAATTCCATGCTAAATTTTGTTTGTCCTTTTATTGATAACTTTCATATCTGTGAATACCTTGTTTTTCAAACATGAATACTTGAGCTTTGACAAAAGTGACAGGCCTCCTATACATTTTTCCCGATTCCTAATAATTGGTGGCAGACAGTCCATTTGGCATAATAATATTATAGCATTTCAAGGAAACATTTTACTGCCTTTTTAAGGAAGTTTAAATTGTAAGATTCTTGGAAGAGGGATGGCTCAACACTAAGTGAAGTTAAAGGTTAAGACCACAGAGTCACAGTTGTAGAAAGTAGACTCTAAATAAATCTCTCTTTGGAATTTGAGAAGAAAAAATGGAGAGTTATAATATTGAATTAACTTATGTTTATTATTCATAACCAAAATTTATCCCTAAGGTTTATTTGTTGCAGTTTGAACAAATCAGTGCATTATATTTTTTCTAATGATCATTCTTGTGTATGCTCCAAAGTCTCACCTTTCCCTCATTGTCTTCTTATTTATTATGTATTAGGATCATGTGACATTTTCAGATATTTTTTCTTATTTCTATTTTTCTCATATAAAGGATTCTCCAGCTGGTAACGTTGTAGAAGATATACCTAATGCAAAAAGTGAAAGTAGAAGTAATGATACTATTTATAAAGAAAACTGTGAGGAATCATGTGATATTAGAACTAAAATTACACGAGAGGAAAAACATTTCATGTGTAGTAAGTATTAAAAATAAACCGAAGAATAAAAATTGATGATTCCAGGGTAGGCTTGGGAACAATTTGTTTTAGCCTTTGTCTGGGTCATTTTATGTTCTCCTGATCATCCTAGGCCAGAGGCTTTCTGTATTTGGCTCAGAATTGGTGTTTCCATTTGGTAAATGAATGGAACTTTCCTCTATATAGTCAAGTGGCATCACCTGACTACAGAGGGAGGGGTCAAACCAGAGGGCACTGACAGTAGCACTGTGTCCCACTAGGGCTATTCCATCACCCTTTTCTGAATCACTAGGAAATTTCACCCTAGATTTGAGAGGGGAATACCAGGAACTAATATGTTCATATGGAGCAAACAGTACAATAGGTTTAATGCAGACTCATAGCCGATTGATGATAGCAAATCATAAAAAAATAAAAAATTTAAAGGTTTCATTTTTGTTTAAAACTAGTAGCATTGCAGTAATTTTCATGGTCTATTGTATGCATCTAAGGGGCAGGGATGAGAAGGGGGATCAAAAAGGGTGGTGCTGACCTGATCCACTATGAGATTCTTACATCAGGAAGTATGAAAAGCTAGTGGAGCAAACTCTAGGTATTACACATGTCTCAGGCTTCTCAAACCAGAAACCTAGTCTGGGCCTAGTAAGACAGAACTCTCTCTAAATCTTGGAAGAAGCAAATAGAAAATAAGACACTGATAATAAAAATAGAGATGAAGCCGGGTGAGATAGATTTTAGAAAATCAAGAATTATTCATGTAGTACTGCTCAGATAAAAGGAACATAGAAATAAAATATTTTGTAAAATTGTGTATACAATAATGCATGCAATAATATATGGATCTTTTTGTTACAAAGGATATCAATGGTATAATTGGTGAAACTTCCATGGAGTTTGAGAAATAAATAGTAGTCTCTTTTGATGGTAAGCTTGTAGAGGATGTCTTTGGTATAGGAAATACATGCTGTAATATCCAGGATGTAATGGCAATGTGTTCTCAAATGATTTAGGAAAAATTTCTTTATATTGTTTTTACAACTTTTATATAAGTAAAACTGTTTCAAAATACAAGCTTATTTTTTTTTAAAAAGGAAAATGAACAGTAAAAGTTGTCTGTAGCCAATGAACCAAAACCTTAACCTATTAAGGTATATTGTGTATGTGTGTTTGTAAGTTATTTTTATAAAAATATAGCAATAGCTGAGAAAAAAATAGAAACAAAGATTTTTTTTAAAAATTAACTTACATGATATCAAATTATTGCCTTTTGGCCATCTTATATAGTAAGAATTGATGTCTTGGCCCCTTCTGCTTCTATACCTCTTGTCTTACCAAGTGAGAACTGATATTCAGAATATCTCTGAATATAATATCTCTCAATTATAACATTAAATAATTTTGAGCATTCTGTATTACTAGGAAGCATACTTTCATTAAGAAGGGTTGAAACAATTGTTTTCTTGGTTAATCCTGATTTAACAAAAAATGCTATCCAGAATATATAAATCTCGAATATTTAGATAAATTGATATTTTAATGTGTTTATATATGTACCCTAAACCATAGGAAATTCAATATTTTTCAATGTAACTCTTTAAAAAGTTATCAATAGCAGCTATTTTTAATTATGGTTTAAGGAAATTTGCAAAATTCCATTGTTTCCTACACACGAAGTACCAAAAAACTACTAAGAAATATGATGGATGATCAACAAGCTTCCTTGGATTATTTGTCTAATCAGGTATGGATTTTTTAGTATTGTGTTGCTATTTTATCTGTGCATGGACAAACAGTTAGCTGAGGTACAATCATTCTCATTCTTTTATACACTCATGCTACAAACATCTGTTTAGTGGCTACTATGTTAGAGACACCATAGAAAGCCTCAGACAAACAGAAAGGAATAAAGAAAATGGACTTGTCCTTAAGGGGAATACAATCTATGGGAACAGAAAGACAGAAAACAATTTTTTAAATGTTGTGGATATGGTTTCAATAGGAGAGAGAGAGAGAGATCCAAAAAAGTTGCCCAGAGGAGGTAGCCCGTGAGCTGGACCAGGTCTCAAAGGTTGGGTAAGGAGAATAGGGCAATCCATGTAGGGACACTACTTGGCGTTGGTGCCAGGGGGAGGTGGCTGGTAAAGTTGAGTGTGTAAAGAAAACTGACCAACGAGATAGGCAGGAATGAAGTCATGCTGTTACCAGACAAAGGCAGTGGGTTCTTTTGCCCATGCACTCAATTCCTGAGATACCAGGTTTTCAAAGACAGAAAAGGTTTATTTTGCTGGGTGCAAAGCAGGAGATCAGATGGCCCATCGGCCCCAAAACCTGTCTCCTCGAATTGCAATAGTTCTGACAGTTTTATAGCATTAAAAGATGGGCAGATTTTATGATAATGAGCACAATGGCCCCAGATGATGTAATTAGAGGTGATTTAATTATTGAACATGCTTAGTCACAGAACATATGTAAGAAAATGGCAGTCTTAATATGATGATGTATTATAATATATGCTATATTACATTATAATACTAATATTCATTAGGTGACTTATAAGTTAAAGTCTAAGCTACTGTGCATGTTAGATGGGTTTATTTCAGTTAGATTCAGTCTTGGTTATCAAGATAACTTTGGACTTGAGGGGGAGGTAGTTCTGGGCTGACCCAGGACCCTACATTAATAAACATTAGGGGCTGTCTTTAGTGATTACAAGACTCTAAAGTAAAAAAAAAACTGGATATATGGGTACAAGTGAAAGAAAGTTTTTATAATCACAAGAGTACAAGATAAAGGTTATATAATCATTATCAGAGATCAAGGCAACTGGATTATAGTTCTAAGATTTCACGTATTTCCCTCTGTCTACTTGAACATACCAGAAAATAAAAAGGAATATCTATATAATAATTCAGTAATCATAACCATTCCTTAAATCCTAACTTCTCCATTACAATGTTATACCAAGGAGCTACAAAATGTTTGATCATGGAAATGACATGATCAAATTGGCAGTTGGTGTGGAGGATGACTGGGGAAAAGCAGAAACGGGGCAGATATAGGCAATGCTGCGAGATAGAGGCGCTGAACTCAATGACTGACGTTTAGCTATGCCTTTACTACTTCGTTAAGCAATAAGGGGTTCAGCCTAGAAAAATGGGCATTGCTATATATTTCAGAACGGGGTTGATAAGAAGCTTAGAGATATTAGTCATAGAATTTAGCCAAAGGAAGTTTGTTCAAATATAAATTTGCTTAAATATATGTTTGTGTGTTTAGATTAATGAGCTCATGAATCGAGTTCTCCTTTTGACTACGGAAGTTTTTAGAAAACAGCTGGATCCTTTTCCTCACAGACCAGTTCAGTCACATGGTGAGACCTCTGGTATTTCAGCCTTTTCATATTTGTCTTCCATGGCTAAACAGTTTCCTGAACAGATCGGTGCATTTAAAATTTTTGTTTAAAAAATACAGTGCACTATTGTCTAACAGATTAACAGAGTATTGGCTGCCATTGAGCAAATTACACCACAGACAATGTATGTTTTCCTAAATTTGGAAACTTTTGTGACCATTTGAAAACCATGCCTGTATAAAGATAAAATGAATCAGAGCTCCTTTCATCTGTAAATAATGCTTTTGACCTGCTTGATATGTTGCAGATTGGGACATAAAATTTGAAAGGAAAAAAATTCAAATTTTATGCCTCCTAAAAAAGACAGAAATGAACTTGAAATTTAGTACTTTTTGTAAAGTACACGGTAATAATTCCTAGATGCTTGAACTTCTAAGAAAAATGTCCTATAAACCTTACAAATATGAATGAATGCAAAAAATTTCCAAGCACAGAAATATTATTGGGGGCCCAGTATACGATTATATTCCTTACAAAGTGAATGGAACAAACAGTTGCTTAAGAATCTCCTATGTTCAAGTTCTGACACAGGCACTTTCACATGTGCTTTAGCTTCCTTGACTGTGCAAGTAGACACCACACAATGGATTGGCTTACATGATGGGATTTAATAGCTTACAATTTTGAGGCAAGGAGAAGTCCAAATCAAGTTCAAGTCCTCATCAAAGCGATGCTTTCCTCTTGAAGTCTGGCATACTGGAGCTGGCTGCTGCCATCTTTGGTCCTTAGCTTTTCTATTACACGACAGTGCACACGGCGACCTCTCCTGGCCTCTCTGCTCTCTTCTGAGTTCCTTTGACCTTTCAGCTTCTTGCTTCATGTGGCTTTCTCTCTTTCTATCTGAATTTCATTCTGCATATAAAGGATTACAGTAATAGGATTAAGATCCAACCTTATTGAGCTGGACCACACTTTAACTGAAGTAACTTTATCAAAGGCCCTACTACAGGAGGTACAAGGGTAGTTCAGTGGTAGAATTTTCGCCTGCCATGCCAGAGACCCGGGTTTGCTTCCCGGACCATGCACTTCACCAAAAAACAAACAAGCAAAACAAACAAACAAACAAATTCAACAAATGGCACTTCAATAACAGGATACTCACATGGAAAAATAATGAAACGTGACTCTGCCATACAGCATCCCCCCCTCCAGAAAAAAGAAGATCCTACTACAACAGGTTCTCATCCACTGTCCAAACAACTGACATGTTACTGTATCTCATCTATTTCTCATACCTGCACCTGGATAGGGAGTGTGACATGAGGGAAAAGGGCAGGACTCTGTCAGATTGCCTGGCTGCAAATTCCTTATCCTCTGCTTCTTTACTTGTTTCCTCATTAGTAAACTGATAGTATGTATCTCAGAGGGATTGGATAAGGATTAAATGAATAAATACAATCAGTGCCAATATAAAGGCTTGCTGGACCATCATTATCATCCGATAAGGAATATGAAACCCAGGAATTCTTAATAAACTGTTCAAATTTATTTACCTGATAAAGGCAGAGCAGACCTTTCAAATTAGATTGGTTCTTCAGTGTGAACTTGTATTATCTGGGTATAAAGTTATAATTAGAATGTCCCTTAAAATTCAGAATAAACGCAAAACATCTTTTATGTTTCCTGGAAATGAAGGGGAAAGCAAACACTTTTTATAGTTAATTAACTTTTTATAGATAACAATATCTACTTTATAGAGTTGTTATTCTGAAAATTTGTATAGTATGGCATTACGTAAAACATTTCTCAGCATGCCCAGCACACAATAAGTACACTGAAAATGAACTTATTATTATTATTATTCCAATATTACACAGGAAGAAAGAAGTGCTTCAAGTGGTTAAATAATTTAGTTAATGGTTTTCAGTTAGTTAGAAGTAGAAAAGGGACTTTGATCCTGGCATCTGGCTCCTGAGGCCAGGTTCTCCCATTTTTGTTGACTTGGGCAATTAAGGCGTGTAAGGATTGAATTTATTTTACTACATTTATGAAAGATACAACAAAGTAGACTGTTTTATAGTAAAATGTAACATCCACATCCACATACATATGTTTACAATCCCCTGATGCTTTGGAGAGGGTGATTATGGGGTGCTATATAGTTCTAACTATCATAAACAGAGCTGACTGTGGTATCAAGCAGTTCCTTGTTGGTGAAAAAGCTGTATTTCCCCCTTCAGCTACTGGTAATAGTAATCTCCAATACTCAGACTCTCTGAAGATGAGAATAGAATAGTCAAGGGTGGGTCAATAGTAGTTAATCTATTTGTTGCTTTGGGTTTTCTCCTCCATGTTTATATAGATTTCTTTTACCCATTTATGCCCACTCAGATAAGCCTACATTCCTGAAAGCTCATTATTTATTGGTAAAGAGAATATATCATTTAAACATGTATCAAATAAGTATTGACCACAAATGAAACTTTTAAACAGTTTGGAAAAATAATTACTATCAGTTATGTTATTAGTGATGATATATTGCAGCATAAATTTTTTAATTTCTGTTTTTCCATATATTTTCGCCTTATTTCTAAAATTGTGATCATTTCTCACTTCCAAAAAGGTAATATCATCTATCATTTATGGGAAATATAATAATTCCAGATATGACCTATTAATTCCCTATAATAAAGTGATTAAGTCATAAATGTAGACTTGAAAATATCCTAAATAATTAATTTTACTTCTTCAGGTTTAGATTGCACTGATATTAAAAATACCATTGGCTCTGTCACCAAAACACCAAGTGGTTTATATATAATCTACCCAGAAGGATCTAGTTACCCATTTGAGGTAAGTTTTTCCCTTGTTATGTGGAATAAAATAAACTTTAATTGTTTTACTATTTAATTTTTTCTCAAAATTTTTTTGTATTATAATAATTTCCAGTTTGAAAATTTTGGCTTTCTGGAATTCTAATGCCCAAACTACCAACCTGTAAAAGAGCTAGACATTCTATTTTTCTTTTTTATATTTGAGTTTTTATGATTATACTTTTAAAAGTAAATCCATTTGATAAAGGATAGTATATTAGCATTATAGTAGGCAAAATTATACAATATAAATACCTATTTGCTTTAATTAGCCTACAGCTTTAGAAAATAATGGTGTACTTTGGTTGGGGCTTGCTAAAGCTACTTTTGATTTTCCTTTCAATATATGGTTACAATTTCTTTTGAAGATAAATACTTTTATTTGGTTACATAAGAAAGTAATGAAAATGAACCTTTCACTAGAGTAAGGCAGACAGATCCATTCATAAATCGCATAAGTATGTTATTCATATGTCTAATAGTTATATTCTAGCATTTCTAGCAGAAATTTCTAATAGAAAATATGTATTATTGATGGGTGATATATTTATATATAGCTTTAATTTATCTTGGTACTTTTTCATTGTGCTTAAAAAAAGTATCATACCTTATTAATAGTCTAGTAAACAATAAATTTTTTTTTTCTGAGCAGATACTATCAATGTATCATTTTAGACTCACTAACATCATTTTTAAACGTTTTTTATTGTGAAATATAGCACATATACAAAAAAGCAATAAATTTCAAAGTACATTTTAACAAACAGTTATGGAACAGACTCTGAAGTTTGGTATAGGTTACAGTTCCACAATTTCAGGTTTTTCTTTCTAGCTGCTCTAATACACTAGGGACTTAAAAAAAAGTCAGTATAATGATTCAGTAGTTATATTAATTTGTTAAAGCCTAACTTCTCTGTTTTAACTCCTCCTTCTCCTTTGCTCCTTCTCCCACTCTCTAGGGGTGTTTGGGCTATGCTCATTCCAACTTTTTCATGTTGAAAAGGGTGTCGACATATGGGATACGGGGATGGAACTGGTTGATGCTCTTGGAGAGACTGGCATGTCTGGGGTTTGGGACTTACCTGGTCTAGGAAACATCCAAAAGTTTTAAGTTTACGTCTGAAAAGTAGGCTTAGCACATGCAACTTTTGTAGAATCTCAGATAGAGCCCTGGGTATTCTTTAGGGTTAACAGGAATGATGTTGGTTGGGATTTGGCAAACTGTGGCATTTAGCAATATCTAGCTGAAACTTGTGTAAGAGTAGCCTCCAGAATAGTCTCTGGGCTCGATTTGAACTCTCTCAGCCGCTGATACCTTATTTTGTAATGTTTCTTTTCCCCCTTTTGGTCAGTAAGGCAGTGTTGATGCCACAGTGGCAGGCCCAGGCACAACCCTGGGAGTCATGTCCTATGTTGCCAGGGAGACTCACACCCCTGGCCGTCATAAATCATTTTTTGAATTCTTGCAAAATGTAAACAATCTAGGAATTCAGGGGAAATAAAAAAAACAACAAAAAAATTACCTAAGGTACTTCTGGTAGGATAATAGAACGGCAGAGGCTGAGGGCTCCCTGCAACAAGAGACAGGATAGAAAAATAATGGGACAGTGGTTTCACGGTGCAAATGATCTGGAGGGTTGTCTGCCCTGCATAGGGAGGGTCTGGGCAAAAACAAGCAACAAACAAACAAAACGGAGAAATTACGACGGAGAGAAGGGGGTGAATATGTTATGTCACAACTCTGCCTAGCAGCTGGCTTGGGAAGATTTTCCCTTCGGCTTTGTAGCCAGGAGCGCCACGAACTTGGAACTTGAATTTGGAAGATAGCAGACGTGCTTTTCCTGGGCACAGATCCTCTTAGTCAAGGTGAAGTTTCCCCACCCTCGTGGCACGCACGCTGCTGTGGGCGCCTGGTTTTATTATTAATTTATTTATTTTTGGCAACAACAGGAGGGGGCACCTTCCCTAGGCAGGAGCGGGGGTGACCTGGAGTATGTGGGTTGGACACCCCACCGAAAGAGACCTGTTTGGGTCGTGGTGCACTTGCCCTCGCCCCTCGTGCTGACGGAGAAGTGAGCGGAGCAGAAGTGGGGGCAGAGGAACCCGCAGCCCAGCTCACGGCCGTGCGGGAATTCCAGACGGGATTCTAGACCGGCTGTTTCCAGACTGGCTGTGGGCGTGTGAAGCTGAAATAGAGTGTCCTACAACCCGCATCACCCCCTGGGGGAGTCTGGGGGCCCACTAGATCCATCGGTCACACAGGAGAAGTGTGAGGTGCGTGCCGCTTGCCTCCCAGCCCCAAAGCTGGCGGGTTTCGCAGGCCGGGTTCCAGGCTCCTCCGCAGTCCTGTCAGGTTTTCACTTGATTGGTCCGCACCTGTGGACAGGGTCAGGCGGGCCCTAGGAGATGAGAGGGCTCAAGTGCGCCATCTTCTGGGAAGAAGGAGAAACTCCAGTCTGACAAATTGCCTATCTGCCTAGCTTTTCAACCAAGCCCTAACTAGAATTCCAAACGCCACCCCCACCCCCACCCTAAGATTAGGGTCTTGGTCCTACTGGGAAAGACTGACGAAATAAATCCAAAAGCGGACCTTCAAAGCTAATACAGGTAAATGCAAAATCTTAGACATGGGAAATAAATAAATCTGCAAAATAACCTTATTAAGACATTAAAATGTCCTGTCCACAAAGGATCATAAAGCATGTGAAGGTCCAGGCAGATATGGCTCAGCCAAATAACCAAATTAAATCACCCGAGGGGACACAGAATTTGGAACAACTAATTAAGGTTGTTCATAACAATATAAAGGATATAAAAAAGACACTAGAGGAACATAAAGAAGATTTTGAAAGAGTAAATAGAAAAATATCAGATACCGCAGAGATGAAAGATATTGTAAACCAAATTAAAATCACTAGAGACTCACAACAGTAGATTTTAAGAGACAGAGGAAAGAATAAGCAAATAAGAAGACCTGACAAATGAGCTTGAATGTTCAAAAGAACAAATGGCAACAAAGATGGAAAAAAATGCAGCTTGATATCAGGGAAATGATAGACAATACTAAGTATACAAATATAAGAATTATTGGAGTCCCAGATGAAGAAGAGAGGAGTAAAGGGGTAGGAAGGCTAATTGAAGAAATAATGGGGGGAAACTTCCTCACCTTTATAAAAGTCATAAATATTCAAACAAGCCCCACGAATCCCAAATAGAATAAATCCAAATAGGCTTACTCAAGACACATACTAACCAGAATGTCAAATCTTGAAGAGAAGCAAAAAGTCAGGAGAGCAGCAAGAGATGAGAGATTTGTTACATAGAAGGGAAACTATGTAAGACTGAACTCAGACCACTGGACAGGCACCATGGAGGTAAGAAGGCAGTGATATGATATATTTAAGATTTTGAACAAGAAACACTTCCAGCCAAGAATTCTCTATCCTGCCAAATTGTCCTGCAAAATTGGTGGAGAGATTAGGATCTTCACAGATAAACAGTGACTGTGAGAATTTGCCAACAAGAGACCTGCCCAACAAGAAATATTAAAGGGAGCTCTGTTGACTGTGAAAAGACTAGAGAAGGAGGTCTGGAGGAGGGTACAGAGTTGAAGAGTATTAGCAAAGGTAAATTAAAAAGATAAAAAGTGAGGGAGGGAAAAGAACATATAGATCTGACAAATAAGAACTAGAGGATAAGATGCTGTGTTTAGAATTTAAGAATTAATTCTTAAATATTTAGAATTTAAGAAACTCTGGTATCTGTATTTGTAGAGATAAGATGCAAGACCCAAGAACTGCTTTTACAGTAATAATTTTGAATGTTAATGGTCTCAACTCACTAATTAAAAGACAGACTGACAATGGATTAAATATTATTATCTTTCTATACACTGCTCACAGGAGACTTTCTTAGTCCCAAGGATATAAATAGATTGAAAGTGAAAGGATGGGAATAGACGTTCTATGCAAGCTGTAACCAATAGAAACCACAAGTAGCTATAGCAATATTAGATGAAATAGATTTTAAATATTATGATATCATAAGATTTTTGTATGTTAATTGTAAAAACATTTGTATCTTTATGTTTTTCCTGAAATAAAAAATTTGAAAATGTTTAGTAACATAGGTCATTACTATAGCAAAGTTGATGTTTCTCGTAATTTTCTACTTGATATTTTGAGAATGTACACAGTTTTGATAGCTAATCAAATGGTATTTAAGTTAGTGTTTAATATTTAGAATTCATATTCTAAATATTACAGAAACTCTGATCTGTATCTTTATTTTTTTCCTTGTTTGCATTAATTTTAAATAGGTTTATGAAACTTACTGTACAAACACAGGCTTTATACTGATTATATTTTATTTAATATGGCAATAGATAAGCTAACGAAGATATCTATTTTTTTTGGTGGTTAAGATTTTCATATATAAATTGTAAAATCATTTGTATCTTTACATTTTCCTGAAATCAAAGATATGAAAATGTTCAATAACATAGGTCATTATTATAGCAAAGTTGATATTTGTAATAACATTCTGTAGTAACATTCACAGCTTTGAAAACTAGCCAAATGGTATTTAAGTTAGCATTTAATATTTAGAATTTAAGAGACTCAGATATCTGTATTTGTAGATAAAGGATAAGACACTAGACCTAAGAATGGCTTTTACAGTAATAATTTTGAATGTTAATGGACTAAACTCACTAATTAAAAGACACAGATTGGGCTGCATGGGTGTTTCAGTGGTAGAATGCTCATCTTCCATGCGGGTGACACGGGTTTGATTCCTGGACCATGCACCTAAAAAAAAAAGATACAGATTGACAGAATAGTTTAAATATGATGTGAACTTTCTATATGCTGCTCACAAGAGATTTCTCTTAGACCCAAGGATATAGATTGAAAGGAAAAGGATGGAGATAGATGTTCTATGCAAGCTGTAATCAAAAGAAAGCACAAGTAGCTATAGTAATATTATATAAAATAGGTTTGAAATGTTATGATATCATGAGATAATATTTTCATACATTAATTGTAAAATCATTTGTATCTTTATATTTTCCTGAAATCAAAAACTTGAAAACATCCAGTAACAGATCATTACTATAGCAAAATTGATGTTTCTAATAACTTTCTACTTGATATTTTGAGAATGTACCCAGTTTTGATAGCTAATCAAATTATATTTAAATTAATGTTTAATATTTAGAAGTCAAGAAATTCCAATATCTGTAGATTTTTTCCCTTGTTCTCCCTAATTTTAAATTGGTTTATGAAAGTTACTGTACAAACACAGGCTTTAAAATGATTGTATTTTATTTTAAATGTCCTAAATTTTAAAAAGTTAGTTTTTAAAAAAATATCTAAATTTCTTTGCTTACAGATTCAAAAATCTTGAAGAGAAGTGGAAAGGGAAGGCTTCTAATTTTGTGAGGAGTGGGATGAATAATTTATCTCTTGTGGGAGAGCATTAGCTTTCTAATTTCTTTCACACTGCCTTTCTTTGTCTCCATGTGGGAAGTTTCTGAAGGAGAAGGATTACCCTAATTTTGTCCCTATGTCACTTCCGTGAGTTCTTTACAGGATTGCTTTTAGGTGCATTTGACACAGCACTAACAGATGCACCTATGAGCACCTGCTGAGATGGGGCACAGTTCTTTTTTTATGATGTACTCTGTTTTTTTTTTTTTGCATTAATTTTATTTCCTTAAATATATAATTCAAGTACAAATATAATACAAATTTTGGAATGTTCAATGCTCATAAGATATTAAATTATATACACAAAAAGCTAACCTCATACTTCTCTCTTTAGCTACTCACTCCCCTAAGCCCAGTGGAAAAATAAATGCTTCTTTTTTATCCTTCCAGAGATCCTCTACTTATGTATAAAGAATATATATTTTCCTTTTCTTCTTCTTGTTTTACGGAAACAGAGTAAGCTATACACATGAGTCTATACTGTGCTATTGTCATTTAAAAATAAATTGTTGAAATAGTTACATTTTAATACATAAAGATCTTAATCTTTATTTATAGCTTCCTAGTATTCCATTCTTTAGGTGTACCATAACTTATTTAACTCAACCTCTACTGAGAACATTAGGGTTTTTATTTATTTATTTATCTATTTTTTAAATGTAACAACATACAAACATGAACATTTTTATCATATGATCATTCCATTATTGATATACAATCAATAACACAAAATCACCACATAGTTGTATATTCATCAACATTACCATTTCTTAGAACATTTGCATCAGTTCAGAAAAAGAAATTAAAAAAAAGGAAAAAAATCATACATACCATACCCCTTACATCTCCCTTTCATTGATCACTAGTATTTTCAACCTACTAAATTTATTTTAACATTTGTTCCCCCTATTATTCATTTATCTTTAATCCATATATTTTACTCATCTGTCCATAAGATAGATAAAAGGAGTATCAGACACAAGGGTTTCATAATCACACAGACACACTGCGAAAGCTATGTCATTATACAATCGCCTTGAGGAAACATGGCTACTGGAACATAGCTCTACAGTTTCAGGCACTTTCCTTCAGCCTCTCCATTATATCTTAACTAAAAGTTGGTATATATATATAATGTGTAAGAATAACCTCCAGGATAACCTCTCGACTCTGAAATCTCTCAGTCATTGACACTTTATTTTGTCTCGTTTCTCTCTTCCCCCTTTTGGTTGAGAAGGTTTTCTCAATCCCTTGATGCTGAGTCCCAACTCATTCTAAGATTTCTGTCCCATGTTGCCAGGAAGGTTTACACCTCTGGGAATCATGTCCCATGTAGAAAGGAGGAGGGCAGTGAGTTTGCTTGTTGTGTTGCCTGAGAGAGAGAGAGGCCATATCTGAGCAACAAAAGAGGTTCTCTGGGGGTGACTCTTAGGCCTAATTTTTTTTTTTTTTTTAACATGGGCAGGCACCGGGAAACAAACCCGGGTCCTTGGGCATGGCAGGCAAGCACTCTTACCTGCTGAGCCACGATGGCCTGTCTTAGGCCTAATTTTAAGTAGGCTTAGCCTGTCCTTTGTGGGGATAAGTTTCATAGGAACAAACCCCAATATTGGGGGCTCAGCCTATTGATTTGGTTGTCCTCACTGCTTGTGAGAATATCAGGCATATTCCAAATGCAGGGGTAGGTGAGGGCACAGTTCTTGCATTTCTGATTGAGGCTGCCAGTCTGAGCACAGGCTACCTGGCTTGTTGGAGAAAAGGATAATCAGAGATGGACATATAGGCATATTTGACACTGTAAAAAAAAAATGAATGTTTTAATTCATTGATTAAAGGACAACTTAATTTGTAAAGGAAAATGTACATACTTCACTGTCACAGCAGACTGGTACTGTTATTACTAAACTGAAAAATATTTATAACTAGATGAAAAATAAAACGATAACCTTAAAATGTGACAATAATGTATTTTTAGAAATGACTGATAAAGTAACTGTAATCAGGTTAATTATAAGACTGCACTATAATAAACAGTATATTTCTAGAGGCTTAAAAATCTGAATATATTAATGGCATATAATTGCATAGAAAACTTACAGTGAAAATGACTTCTCTTTCTTTAGGTTTAAGGATGAATCAGTGAATTTTATAATATCAGAGAAGAATGAAAATTATAGTCTGCTATGATTTTTGTCTTTTCTGTGTCTGTTTTAGGTAATGTGTGATATGGATTACAGAGGAGGTGGATGGACTGTGATACAAAAAAGGATTGATGGGATAATTGATTTCCAAAGGTTGTGGTGTGATTATCTGGATGGATTTGGAGACCTTTTAGGTCAAATTTTAATATTTCTTCCCTGTCTTTTTCCTACTTTTTGGATTACACCATAGACCATGGCTCTGTTGGTAAAATTTCTAGTAAAACAGGTCAAGTTCTCACCAATATCAAAATATTAGTTGTCACTCTTTGTCATATGTCAAGTTATTAAAATAAGTAGGTCTTTGGTTGGGGTCTAGAAATCTTTATGTATAAATATTTGTTGGAATGTGATTTGAGTGAAAAACTTTAAATTTTAAAATATTATTATATTTTTAACTTAATATATTTATTAAGTACCGGTTCTGGTACATTGTGGGTGCTCACCAATTATTTGTAGACTAAAAGTCTGAATGGACATGATTATCATGAACCTAAAATTCTTGAGGTGTATGCTGTGTCTTCACAAGCAAATGAAATGGAAAGTGAGGTACGCTGCTTTAAAAATTCAAATCTTGTGAACTGAACACATGTTTTTATAATGATGCTTTAAAAAAATCAATAAAATCTCAAAATTTGAAAAAACATATAAACCCCAGGTGAACTTTAAAATTTGCTTAAGTTATGCCACCTGGCAGCACCACTTTTGATGATTCCTGCAGAATTTTACATTTTTTGGAACTTCTGCAGGTAGTTTTGGTGATTTTTGTGCTGTTAATTTTATGTTTTTAAACCTTTAATATTCTACAGATTCAGTAAGGGATGGTGTTAGTCTGGGTACTAAAAACCCTAATGAATGCCAAGAATTTTAGAATGGACATTAATTGTAATAAAATATTATGAATAAGGTCAAATAACTGTTATGCTATAAATGCAGCTAATACACTTGTATTTTCTCAGTATTACCTCTAATTTCCATTGAATGCTACCTCTTGAAAGAGAAGTCAAAGATCTATAGGTTTTCAATTGTCATATTCCTTACTTGTGTTTATTTCTAGGAGGAATTATATAAATTTGAATAGTGAGGTCTTAAGCAAATCTCCTTCATGTGGAATGTGACTGCTTTGTATTTGGTGTATTTTTAAAAAATAAACTCGGGATTAAGAAAATAAATTGTCTTAACTTTGAGGTTGGGGTAGAGGAGAAAGACGGCAGGGGCACTTAAATTGATAGACTGTATGTGAAACACTAAATGGATATCTCGGGGACCCACCTATTTTGCTATGCCCTCTTTCTTACTCTACTTTTTCAGGAGGCTTTTCAATTCTAAGTGACTGTAGAGCTAAAATTCCTCTGTAAGCCCTGGAAAGTTAAAGTTTTCTGTTTGGATAGGCACACTATTACCTTATTCCTTGACTGGATCTATACTTTCTTCAGTAATTTAATAATTCAGCTGGAGAAATATATCTCAGATCAGGATGTACAAGGTTAGGGTTTAGTAGGGGAAGGTAGAAAGTTGTTGACTAGAATATACATGCAGGAAACATGCAATCTGAACTAGAGTTTAATAATTAATTCTAGAACTATGATGGCCCTGGAAATATTGTCCTTAAACCTGGCAATACTTCACTGTTGCTACATAATATTTCCGGTCTTCATTGAAAGCTCCATATAACAAAGAAATATTTGTTCAGAAAATATTCTCCAAAAAAGAAGAAAAATAATTTTAATTCAGCTTTTCAGGAAATGTTTCTTTAGTAGTTGCTGATTTGGAGGTTAAACCGCCTTCATTTATTGGGTGCACATCAGTTTGTTGACATACATAAAGGCAAAACTTGACATTTTACCTTATTAATCTTTTTTATTTTTTACTATTTTTTTCTTTTTTGAAGAGATAAAAATATATGGAACGCTTCATGAATTTGCGTCATCCTTGCACGGGGCCAGGCTAATCTTCTCTGTATCATTCCAATTTTAGTATATGTGCTGCCGAAGCAAGCACGCCTTATTAATCTTTAAATGAATATTTGGATTTCTTTTGAGGAGGTAAAAATGAAACAGAGTCTGGTTATTCCTGGCCTAGCGAAGTGGAAGTCAGTGGATTTATTTCTGGTAAATTAGGTAAAAATTGATCATTTCAGGTAGGACCAACCAGTCCCCTGAAATTATGTTTGTACTCTGTCTGAGGTTTATTAAAACACTAAGCAACATCAAACATGAAATAACAAAAGACTATTACAACTTGTATTTTAAAATATATTAAAACAAAACATCTTTTTCCTACAGGAGAATTTTGGTTAGGACTGAAAAAGATTTTTTATATTGTAAATCAGAAAAATACCAGTTTTATGCTTTATGTGGCTTTGGAATCTGAAGATGACACATTAGCTTATGCATCATATGATAATTTTTGGCTAGAGGATGAAACAAGATTTTTTAAACTGCACTTAGGACAGTATTCAGGAAATGCTGGTAAGTTTTTTTATTTGTGAAATTGTCCAGGAGGTTTAAATACTATTGACTCAATATTAGGTAAAGATAAAAGTAATACATTTATTTTGATAACTGACACATAATTGATAATAGAATATACAAGGACTGAAACAACTGGCCAAGTCTTGAGGGTTGAAATTCTGCTATGATCATTGTACCATCTCACAATTTTGAGCTGCTTAATACTCTTAAAAACCACTGTATTTAATCTCAGTTGATTTTGTGGATAGAGACTGTGAGGTAGGCTTAGGAAGTTCACATTTTCAAGGTCAGAGAGGAAGACATTTAGAATTTATAGATTGTTAAAGCTGATCACCATTCTTCTCACTTTACAGGTGAAGAAGCCTGAAAGATTAAGTGACTAGCCTAAGATTCCCAGCCCATCACACCTGAGCCAGGGCAAGAATCCAGGTCGATAGAATGACTAGTTTAGTCTTTTCACTATACTATGGTGTACTTACTCATTTCCAAATAATTTTAATTTGTTAAAATTTCAAAATACTTGATGTTAAATTTATGTATTGATGCTGAAACTTTAAGGGCACTTGAGTTACAAAATACCAAGTTTGACCGATGATGTTTTTGATGATGGTGCTTTTTCATTATGTGTATTCAGCATTAGAAATCCAAAAATGAATGAGATACATTCCAACTCTCTAACTGATCATGGAATACAGGGGGGATGGATAAAACTGAAGACATAAAGTTCTGATAGAGCCTTGGGGGTTAAGAATAAGGATAGAATGATTCCAATCTGTTGCATTTTGTTCCAAGAAAAAATCTTCATAGAAGGGTTGTTTTCAGCAAGGGGCTAATATTAGATTTAATATGGGAAGCTTTTTGAAAGTACATACTCCTGGAGAATATGATGCAGTAAATTTGGTCTCAGGTGTCTGCATTCTCCAGATGGATATGTTGGCTTCATTTCAGTTGAGAACCATCAGGCTGCACTTGGAGGAATGGATTGGCTTTTGGCAGTAAAGGTTGGCAAAAGGAACAGATTGAATCAAATTACAGGGCATGGAGTTGTCTGCTATGGTTGGAATCTATGACATCTGTGGTCATTTAGGAGGAAGATATAAGTGAAAGTTTTAAACTCAAATCTTGATTTATAGGGAAAAGTTAAAGAGTTTCAGTACACAATTTTCAATGATTCCTCTTTAATTGTGTAAAGTACTATCTAAATATGGAACATACTATGCTAGCAAAAGTTCATGTGGGGGTTGTCTAAAAGACAATGAGAATCTAATTAGAGGACGCAATTTATAACAGCAAAGGTTTTTGCATTATGGAAGTCTCAAATTTTGCGTACCCTAGGCTACATTTTCCCTACAATGTTGTTACGTAAGTCTCAACTGTTGATCACATAATATGATAAAAATAACTTAAGAAAACGGAGGCAGTGGAATGTGAAGATAGAAACACAGATAAGACCAGGGTCATGTGTATGGTAGCAGTGGGCCACAAATTTGCCTTTGAGCTCAGATAGAAACAGAACATTTGAGCAACACAGTTGTTCCCTGAGAAACAAATATTTCTGATTCTAAAATGAGAGAAATTCCTCTGAGTTCTCAGAGAATACAAAGCGTCATGTTCTCCACCCACATTTTCACAGAAAACACTGCAGTGAGTTTCTTATTCTTAAGAAATAGCCCTATGCATTATATATATATGTATTATTTTTGGGGGTGCATGGTCCAGAATATGACTCTCCTGCATGGAAGGCGAGCATTTTACCTCTGAACCATCCGTGCACCCTATGCACCCTATTTAATTTTAATATTTTAAAATTAAAAATATTTAATTTTAAATAATTAAAAATCAGTTATTCAGAATCTAGTGAGGACCCCATATGATATGTGATCCTTCTGATAGTTGGACTTTATGCAAGGAAAGAGTATCCATGGGATGATCACATAATTTAGGCCATGTCCTATGTTTAGGCAACATCTTATTGGAACTTAATGTTTCAAACACACTAGCCACAGTCAACGAAAGCTATTATCTATAGGTGTAATCTAGGTGTTAGGGTTTAATTAGAAGCTTCTATTTTTGTAGAGTTTTATAAAACAAAACAAAAAAACGAAAGCTTTTGCCACTTAGTTAACTGGGTAGCCTTAGCCAAGATTCTTTGAAGGGTTCTTGTGAAGAACAGGGACGCCATGCATATAATGTCCAGTTAAGCCCTATAAAAATGATACTTTTTAGCTGCTATCCAATTAGTATATATATATCATGTAGAGAGCCAAGAAGAAAAGAACACTGTAGAGTATATCTGAATTTTTCTTAAGGATATTAAATATTTTATATAAGCTTGGTAGCCCCTAAATAAAACCAAATATATTTTGCAATTATAAATCCAAGTTTCTTAAATGTAGAAATTTCACCTCCAAAATACTATTATAGCTAAAGGGATATAAAATGGTATTGGGGATGGAACTTATTATGTGTAAATTATTTTCTTTTCCTAAATCATTAATCATCAGGTTAGTCTTTCCCAGAGTAAACAGGGCTACACACCATCATTTTTGGCCTAAATTAACCAGGTATGTCTACACAGCCAAAACTTCCATTTTGGATTGTGATCATACAACAATTGTCCACTTAAAGATGCCTATCACGTTGAGGAATTCATCACCAGATTTTGGCATATTGCAATCTGGAAGAGAAATTTTTAACATGATAAATAATAGAAAAATAATTTAAATCCTATTTCTAGATGCAATGTTTTTTCATAATAGGCTGATAACAGTCAATTAGAATAATGAAAATGCCTCTAAATTCAGTCATTAAAAATACAAATATTTTACCTAGGTGACGCATTTCGGGGCCTCAGAAAGGAAGATAATCAAAATGCAATGCCTTTCAGCACAGCAGATGTTGATAACGATGGGTGTCGTCCCACATGCCTGGTCAATAGTCGCCCTGTGAAGAGCTGCAGTCACTTCAGTAACAACACTGGCTGGTGGTTCAATCAGTGTGGCTTGGCAAATCTGAATGGCATTCATCACTTCCCTGGAAAACTGCTTGCAACTGGAATCCAGTGGGGTACATGGACCAAAAACAACTTACCTGTCAAGATTAAATCTGTTTCAATGAAAATTAGAAGAAGTTACAATCCATATTTTAAGTAATCTCATTCTAACTTGTAATGCAGGTTCCACAGTTTTTTTTTATAATGTATAAAAATTTTACATAGCTTCTCTTTTTACTTAGTGTTTTAAACATATTAGCCAAGATTTAGCTATTGATGGCATCTAGTTGTTAAGGATTTAATTACAATTCTCTATTTTTGTTGAGTTTTATAAACAAAACATGGCTCAATGTATGTTTTTACAACTAACCATATTAAAAATATTGTAATTAAATATTAACAATATATAATTACATTTGTTTTAAATGAATTCCAATTTTGCTTTACTGGAGTTTACAGCGCTTTCAAGAGTCTCCCCCTTCCTTTGAAGCATATAAACCATAGTAAATTGTTCAGAAAACTGAAAATAGTCTTATATTTATTGCTATACTCATTCTAAGTGGTTAACTATATAATCTGGAAATAATTTCTGTTGAAGACAATATAAGGAATAAATTTTGTGCACATTTATATATAAATTCCACATCTTTCCAGGTAATACAATATTTTACAAGTAATAAGATTTTGCTGCCAAAATAAAGGTCCTCTTGTTTTCACATTTTATCATGGTTAATAATTTTGCTCTTTTCTGTAATAAATTTACTTTATTTTTATATCCTGATCAGTTGTTTTCTGAAACACATCTGCACCTCAACTCTTTTTAAACTCAGAGGAGTTTAAAGTCACTCACTTTAAGTGAAGGACAGTGGAGAAAAGAATGATGAATCATTGATCTAGATATGGCTCTAGAAAGGTGGTTCCTCTCATTTTTCAAATAAATTGGAAGGAGTTGGGATGGTAAGGATTCCGTGGGAGAGGACTGAGGAGGTAATGTGCTGAGCCAAATGTTAGTTATTGATAGGAAAAAAGAGGAAAAAATCAAGAATTAGTTTTAAACAGACAAGCATTTTGTTCAGAGTAAAGTGATACTTTACAATACACAAAGGAAGGAGAAGTAGCTCAAAAATGATGTGGGAAGAGGACACAAGGTAGGAAGATATAGATGTCAAGGTGAGATATCTGGACCCAGAATAGGATTAGGCTAGTTCAGAAAACATAATCTGATCTGAGTTCAGGATTGACAAAATTACAACATGGTCGCTATTCAGGGCTGGAAGTCAGCAGATATCTGGAAGAGAAAGGAGAGGACATTGTCATGGAACAGAAAAGCCAAGGAACCCAAGGTTTGCTGGCCAGCCAGAATGTTTCTGGTCCCTGGGAAGAAGCCTTCTAGCCAGTACCTTGATTTGGACTTCTGGCCTCTGGAACTGTAAGCCAGTAATTTCCATTGGTTAAGCCAGCCTGTTTCATGGTATTTGTCATAGCAGCCTGACAAACTAAGATAAAACTATTCTAAAATAATTATAAGGCATTACTGAAAAACAAACTGACTCTAAATAGTAATATATATGTTGGCCTTCAGTTAGAAAATTGATGCAAAGGGCCCCAGAGGTATGAAGTTCTGTGGTGAATTGAGAACCAGGAGCAGTTGGGACCCACAGGAGCATTGCATGAGGAGGCTCGATATCATGCCAAGGGGGTTATTGACAAACACCATTCTTGCTTCCTGGCAGATATGTAATAGGTCGACTGCAAACAAAACTTTACAAGCAGGCAGGTGGAGAGCCTACATATACCAATGAGCAGTGCAAGCTTCATGGTTGAGGGAGTAGCTTTGTTTGAAGGAGGGCACTCACTGGAGCTCAGTGGCTGGTACCAGTCACTCCTCCCATTGAGTCCTCTCAGATCTGCTGATAAGCTACCAAAATGAGGGAGACAAGAACTTCTAGGCCTATCCAGATCTGTCTCCAAAGTAATCTGTAGACTTAACATAATGATACCATAAAAGATTTATAGGAATTTTTCGAATTTTGAAAAAATTTGAGGTGCTTTTGGAAGTGTGATTAGTGAGAACAGATAATATGTTTCATAAAGTATCAAGAGAGACTTGATATATTGGTTGCGAAATTGTATTATAAATGTATTAGTTTTTTTCCTGTATAATACCTTATCACAATAACTTACTGTGGTGGTTTGAAGATGTATACATCCCAGAAAAAATATGTTCTTAAACCTAATCCATTATTGTAGGTGTAAACTATTGTAGTAGGGATTTTTCCTGAGGTTACTTCAGTTAAGTTGTGGCCCACCTCGATCAGGATGGGTCTTCATTGTGTTACTGGTGTACTTTATAAGGGTAATGAAATTTAGGCAGAGGGAAAGCCAGAGGCAACAGTCAGAAGTTGAACATCAAAGTTTTTGGTTTTGATCCACATTCCTACGTATGTGAAGAGAAGGGAGATACAAAAAGACTCCTCCATCTGCCTTGCCATGTGACAAGCTAAGGACCAAGGATCACCAGCAGCCAGCTCCAGAATGCCACAGTCTTCAGGAGAAAACACTGCGTTGAGGATACCTTGATTTGGACTTTTTCCTAACCTCAAAACCATGAGTGAATAAATTCCTGTTATTTAAGCAACCCATTTCATGGTATTTGCTTCTGCAGCTTAGGAAGCGAAAACATTTACTAAAATACCAAAATGCTGTGTAATATCTTACCACAATACATTACCACAAATTTAGTGGTTTGAAACAATGCTTATTTATTAACTCAGTTCTGTTGGTCAGAAGCTGGCATGGCATTGGTGGGTTCTCTACTCAGGGCATTACGAAACTTAAATCAAGGTGTCATCCGGGTCCAGTGTCCTCAGTCAAGCTTATTGGTTGTTGGCAGGATTATTTCCTTGTGATATAGGATTAAGGTCCCCATTGTCCATTTAACTGGGGACTTAGACTGCTGTCAGCTATCAGTGGCTGCCTAGAGTTCCTTGCCATGTAGCCCAGATAGAATGGATGTTTCACAAGATGGTTGTGTGCTTTCTTCCAGGCCAGCCACAATGTAGCTCTCTCACTTCTTTTGCAATCAGTGAGAGAAATTCTGCAGCTTTTAAAGGACTCATGTGATTAGGCCAGGGCCAACTGAATAATCTCCCTCTTTTAAGATTGATTTGGTAACTTAACTACATCTGCAAATTCCCTTCACAGCAGTACCTAGATTAGTGTTTGCATAACTGGGAGAAGCTGTGTGTATACAGTAGGCACAGGAAACTTGGGGACTATCTTAGAATTCTGCCTATACAGCTCCAAGATGAAACATCTTTGATGTAGGAAAAGAGAAAGATTAATAGAATTGGAATTCCAAAACTTGATAAAATATATATATATATATATATATAATGTAGTGTTTCAGTTTGCTAAAGTAGCTGAAATGCAATATTCCAGAAATGGGCTGCCTTTTAACCATGGGAATTTATTAATTTATAAGCTTCAGTTCTGAGGCTGTGAAAATATCCAAATCAAGGCATTTTCAGACAATACCTGAAGTCCTCTGACAGCTGACAAGGCACATGGTGTCTGTTGGTCCTTCTCTTCTGGTTTCATTGCTTTCAGCTTCTGGTTGCTCCATCTGTAGCTTTCTTTCTGATCTTCTGTGTTTTCTCTCTAATTCATGCTCTTATAAAGGGCTCCAGAAACAGCATTAAGACCTGCCTGGGGTATGCCTCCACTGAAATAGCCTAATCAAGAGGCCTTACCCACAATAGGTCTATACCCACAGGAAAGGATTAGCTTTAAAAGATGATGTTCTGGGGTCCATAAATTCTCCAAATCACCATCTGCTGTAGAAAAGAAAAGTAGAGTTTTATATCAGTGAGGAAAGAGACAAATTGATGACAGTTAGTAATTTGAAAAAAAAATGTGACATCTTATCGTACTGAAATTTATTCCAGAATGAATAAATACATTAAAAAATAATTTAGTATAAGGCAAACATAGATAGATCTTTTAATTTCTTGGGGTTGGGACTTTCTAAGTATTAATTCAAGGGTGAAAAGATTTCATTTGATTATGTGATTATCTGAAGCTTCTATATAGCCATATCTTAAACACCATAAACAAAATTAAAGATAATAGAAAAACTAGAAAAAGTATTTTCTACAAGTAAAAGCTTCTATTCCTTATATAAAATGCATGACAAAAATAAGAAAATTAACGAGCATCCCTGTAGACTAGGCAAATGATTCAAACAATAATTCATGGAACATAAATAGTCAATAAATATATGAAATTGAGTTTCATGAATCATCATGAAAATTAAGGTCGAACATTGTACATGTGAAGTTCGCACTTATAGGAGAGAACACAACTCATTGTTTTTATAGAAGCTGGGAAAAGGGCTTACCCACACTTTTTGTTTTAATGTAAAGCAGCATAACCTTGTTGAAAAGTGTATTTGATATTTGCTTAAAACTGAGAAATAAAGTCAGGAAAAAATGGCTTATTTGAATTACTCTATGTTAACATATCTACATACACATAATTACTAACATATAAAGGTAGTTGACATTTTTTATAAAGGGGAATTTAATAAGTTGCTAGTTTATAGTTCTAAAGAAGTGAAAGCGTCCAAATCAAGGCACCGACAAGAGGTTACCTTCACTCAATAAAGGCCAATGGGTCAGGAACTCCTCTGCCAGCTGGATAGTCATGTGGCCGGCATCTGATGGTTCCTAATTCCTGGTCTTCATTGCTTTCCACCTCTGTTCCTGTGGAGATCCCTCACTTTACTTCTCCAGGGCTGGCTTTTATCTTTTGGTTTCCCTTGGCTCTCTCCAATTTCTGGCTTGCTTAACATCTCATGGCAACATCTGCAGGGTTCCAGGCATCTCCAAACGTCCATGTTTCTGTTCTCCACGTGTCCACAATGTGTCATATAGCTGACATTTAATATTTATTCTGTGCCTGACACTATGTTAAATATTATACTCTGATCTCCTTTAATCATCGGAAAAATCCTATGTGGTAGGTATTATTCTCATTTTACCAATGGCAACAATAGAATCCAATGTATACCCACTTAAGCATAGGTGAATTGGAATTTGAATAGAAGTCTTCTCAACTTCTTCCACAAGTTGAAACATGGGGGTTTACAGATGGTTGACCTTGCTGCCAATCTGCTTCTGTTGGCTTGTCCCCATTTATACTATATCAGTTGTTATAAGTACAGTTAAGACAATCTAATGCTAGTTCGGAAATAGAATTTTGATGATGTATAGAAAAATCTTGGAAAATCAAATGTTGAAGTAATAGCGGGAGATGTAAGGGTAGGTAAGAGAAAGTAAAAACAAACCTTTAGTTTGTAATGAATTGAAATCTGCCCAAACTAACATGTTATCATGGCTTCCTATCCAAGCTTCCCATCTAAGGAATGATGTAAAACGTTCACAGGACTCATACTTTCAATTAAAATAAACAAGCATAATGGGAAAAGCTTTTAGAAATAGAAATGAGGAACACTGATAATATTGAAACATATAAAAAGTTACTTTTAATCCCCCTTTACATGAAAGACGGGTTGAATATATTGTTTGCTTGTGGATCTCATGGATAGGAGCTCATTTGGCCATTTTTAAAATATTAATGGGAAACTGCAAAGCTCCCTTAGAAGTCATTGACTAGCATCTTTGAATATTATTACATGCGGAAAACTACTGACAGATATGTGCAGCAGAAACGTGCAGTTTAAAAACAGCAGAACTTGAGAGTAAACTGATATAAATCTATATGCCAATTTACAAACCAAATCCCAACCAAATGTCCACCAGCAATAGCAAACCTGGTGCTGTGAATGGAGTAGTGGGGACTGCATTCCAGCCTCAGAATCCCCTCTTAGACGAGCCTATGAGAGCTGCTATGCTACACTCTCATCAGTGATATTCTTGGGGCCCCCCTAATATGCAGTGTAGATTATGTGCAACTTGTTGGCTATACTGAGAGAAATATGGGGGCCTGACGATGCCCACCCAACCAGAAAAAAAAAGAATTTATCTCCCAGCCCAACTGCAGAGGATCCCCGTATCAGAAGTCACATGCCCCACCAAGCCATGCAGGGCACTCCAGTCCGAAACTGTGGGAGTCCACAGTCTGCAGTGAAGACCCATCAAGCTTTCTTCCTTCACACTACATATTTCACAAAACTTGCTCATCAGGTCTGCAAAAATACCCTCCGGCTGCGGTAGGCAGCCGCCATTTGTTCCTATTAACTATGCTGCCATTTGGGCAGAATGTACGATGCTTCTAAATTCTTAACCTTAATGTGCTTCTGACCATTTTCTCTTTCCCTTTCTCCCTCTTTCTTTCTTTTTTTTTCATTTATTTCTCTCTCTTTCTTTCTCTTTGTTTGCAATACACATAAATCTTTGTGTACAGAAAATGTTATTTTTACCTCATTGGTCCTAGTATTATATGCTTAATATAACCATACATTTTGTTTCCTATAAAAGCAGAATTTAAGAATTCAAATTCTCATTATGTGGCACTTTAGAATTTAATGCATTTAACAGCCGGAAATAAGACTTGAGGTATTTCATTTTCCACTGCTGCTCAAAGCATTTATATTTCATCAAGGCCAGGCTTCTGAAACAAATCATATAACGAAAGCTTTGATTTCCTGTAAGTTATTCAAATTTCCTAGAAACAGATTTTAATATATTTAATTTTCATCTTTAGCCATACTGTAATTTCATATCTGTATATCAGTTGTATACAAAAAGTCATTTATAATAGGAATTTAGAATATGAACTTTTAAAATAAGAGTAGATAAATGCAGAAAAACTCTATGTGTAGGAAATAATCTAAAAGCTAATGGCATGACTTTAGAGCTTATTTACAGGGCTTACCCATTCGTCTGGCTCCTAAATAAAGCTACTTTTTTGTGTGTGTGTGTGCTTAGTGTGCCGGTTTGAAATTGTTGGTCACCCCCCAGAAGAGCCATGTTCTTTGGTGCTCACTCAATATTGTTGGGTGGGATGTTTTGATTAAGTTGTTTCCATGGTGATATAGCTCCACCCATTCAAGGTGGGCTTGTTTACTGGAGTCCTTTAAGATGGAACCATTTTGGAAAAAAGCTTCGAGCCAACACGGGACCCAGCCATTTGGATATGCAGAAAGAAAGCGACCTTGGATAAGCTGTTTGAAATGAAAAGCCAGAGGCCCAGCAGAAGCCAGCCACGTGGTTTCCCAGAGTGGCATCCTTTGAGTCAAGTTCTCTTTCTCTAGATGCCTTAGTTGGACATTTTTTATGGCCTTAGAACTGTAAATATGTAACTTAATAAATTCCCCTTATAAAAGCCAACCCATTTCTGGTATATTGCATTCTGCCAGTATTAGCAAACTGAAACAGTTTTCAGGCAAATCCAAATAGATAGAGATAACAAATAAAATGATTTCCCTACTTTTTGTTTTACATGGGCAGGCACCGGGAATCAAACCCGGGTCCTCTAGCATGGCAGGCGAGCATTCTTGCCTGCTGAGCCACCGTGGCCCTCCCTGTTTTTCTGATATCAATATGTTAAAGAATAATGTCAGAATTTAAGGACTATTAAACTCGGTTATTAAGTTGACTAGGCCACCTTCCAGGCTGAGTTAGATGGTTGTTTTTGCCTATGCACTGCATGGTCTCAGATATGAGCTCATGTACTGTGAAGCAGGGGGCCTGGGGAAAAATATATCTTGTTCTAAGATTCTCAAGTATTTTTGTTTAAAGATAAGACTTATGGCAGTTGCTAAAGAAGTTGATATCTCCCTGCCAATGTCACCATCCTTTCTCATTCTGGGAATTTGGGCCCAGAAGGCTACTAGACTCTGTCATGTGAATGGTCCCATGATGGACCTGCCCACACTTGACTTATTATTGTGTTGCTCCAGACAGGCTTGAAGCCAGAAGCAAGAATTGTTAAAATCAGGAGTTGGTGAACTATGGTCCACAGGTCAAATGTGGCCTACCACCTATTTCTGTAAATGCAATTTTATTGGAACACAGCTATACCCATTTGTTTATATATTGTCTATGGCTGTTGTCATGCTGCAATGGCAGAGTTGAGCAGTTACAAAAGAGATTGTAAGGCCTGCAATGCTGAAAATATTTACTATCTTGTTCTTTACATAAAAAGTTTGGCAACTCCTGGATTACATTCCAGGTGTAGCATTGTGATAGGATCTGTCAGAGAGTAAGCTCTTTGGTTAGAGTAGAAACCATGTAATTTATGGCTTATTCAAGGGGACATCTATTACCAAGACTGGTGTGGGAAATATGTAATTTCTGGTCATATATTTCTTATCTGGAGAGAGGTTTCAGACCTGGGAAAGTCCTATTGTTTTTCATCCTTCAACCAAGAATAGGTCAATTTCCCTTTAGGAGAACTTATGAGAGTTTTTTTAAGGAGGCTCGAATACATGTTAACAGGACAACTGAGTCAATGTCCACCTCCGCCTTTAGGGAGTCACTATCCTTCTACAGCTTTTCCATAGCACCTCCCCCCTGCCCCCAACAAGGACTTTTCATGGCCCTATTAGAGATCCCTATGTTTATCTACTCTACCCCATTCCTTATATTAGAGCATTCCGGCCCCATTTTTCTGGAGGAGAAGAATGCCCATTTCATAGGGAGAGAGGTATGCCTGTTGGAGGACACCAGGACTATGCTACAATGTCTGGGTTCTGAAATCAGGACCTGGTTATACTAAAGGAACTTCTCAGATATACTAAAGGGACCAGATCCTGGTCTTATTCCACATCAAAGTTCTTCTAACTGAATCTTTTGCTTCATCAATAAGGATAAGGAGGGCCATCTGTTCCCTGAAAAATAGACCATATCCTCAGCAAACGGCCGATGCTTAAGAGTATTTCCAGAGATCAGGAAGTGGTCACAATAGTTACTATAACTTTCTTTGATCTTGGGAAAGATTTGCCCCCAGTTAAGAATTGGTGGGTCCTTCCAGGGAGTTTTCTTGGGCCCGTTAGTGGATACTGCCTGGATCTGTGTCAAGTGGCTTCATTCAGGATGTTGTATATGTCTGACTCTCTCCAAACTCCTCTAGATTTTTCCAAAAAGCCAATATACTCATTTCTTTTCAGATGTGCTTTCCCCAGGTAGGTGGTCTATAATTACCACCCCCTCCCCATACACAAATAAGAATGAGCTTCTTTGAACTTTATTAAACACTTACCCTTGGCTATTTCCTGCTCTGGACCCACAGGAATCAGGCTGGTAGGAGGTAGGTAATCTAGGTAATGTGCAGTGACAGCTCTGAACAGGTGCTGAGGGGTTACAGAATTCAGCTTAGGGTGACACTTCTCAGTCGTGACCTGTCCCAGGACCAACACCTTCCCCATCTTGTTCATGCTTTCAGGTAGAAGTTAACTCCATCGGAGTCTTCTTTATATTGATTCTTGAGGAACTTCAAAGAAGAAGGCCACTGGAAACTCCTTAGCTTCATTTAAATGCTGAAGTTTTGGAGCTCACAGCTGTTTGGGTGCTACTTATAATTGGCTCATAACTGATGAGCCTCATTGATGTTTCAGTCCCTATGTGGATGTTCACCTCATGTCTTCCCCCTCCACAAAGAATGGTTCTACCTCTCATGTCAACAAGATGTATCCCACATGGGAAACATCTGGCAATAGTTGCCAACTACTATTCTCTCTAGAAAAACTGGCCCTGCTGTTTGTGGGTGACAAATATCTTTGTTCATTGTTCAAAAAGTTGTTCCTTCCCTTCCCAGACAGGATAGCAAGATGCCTTGGACACATGGAGGGTGATGCAGTGCCTGGACGCAAGGGCAGGCAATGCTGGAAATGTGGATGGAACAGAGTGAACTTGTGGGATGATGGAGTGGTGGCGGTGATCACTTGGCCTGAGTACCATTTTTGTGGATTTTAGTTGCTTTTTGCAGTCCTGATCCGTGTCCCTGCGTTTGTTTCTAGGTTTTCCCTGAAGGCTCTTTGCCGCTGCAACAATCCAGTCTCATGCCACATGGATAGTATGTGATTGATAAAGACTATATGGGAAAGTCCTTCTGTTCTAGTATTGGCTCATTCTCAAGCAGCTAGCTGTTAGAAACTTTTTTTTCCCTGCCAATGATATTTGGGGTGGCAGGTGGAAAGGAGCAAAGCAATCGACTCACTCTTCTCAGCCCACTGAACTCTTTGTATTGCCCTATTGCTTCACTGATGGGTTATCCATAAGCAATTCTTAGTACAATTATGGAACCATTACATCAGCCTTGGAGCACTTCAACACCAGATCTATGATGGGATCATTCTGACTGTTATCGGACACCTTAAGGTATAGTTTTTACTTGGCATCTCTGCAGAAGCCATTGGAAAGACAGAGTCGTGACTATTGAGTTGAAGACTGGTTTATGGAAAACCTCTCCTGGCTGATACTTACAGTCTTTCATTAACAAGGACTGATTCAGCAACTTAATGCTCAGGCTGCCTCTTCCTCAAGGTTTTTCTCAGAACACATGAGCTGGGAGCTATGAGAAAGCCTCACAATCAGATCAGCCACAGGCTGCGCCACTGACCATCTGCTACGAAGATGTGCATGTGTTGGGCGCTTTGGCCTTAGAAACTGAGACCACACATGGGCTTTCCCCACAAGTTTCTAGTCTCTTTTTTTTTATTTTTGACAAACACCCCTGGGGAAAAGGCTTTTCATACTAGGAGAGCTCTGTCAGGTCAAATAATGATAGTCTATGAGTGGAGTTTCCCAGGAAACACCAGATAGGTCAAATAATGACAAATTTCTGGGAAAGTGGCTTTGAAGGAGCTCCAACTCTGTTTTCCCTCTCCAATGGCTGCCAGGATGCTGGTTTTCACATTCATTGTGGTTGCTGGTTTTCAAGGCTACCACTGAACTAGGGAGGAGCAATGAGGATAAGGCAAGTAAAACACCACAAAACTCACTGTCTTACAGGGATTCAACTGTTTTTCATGGATAAATGCTCCATAGATTGCTGCAAGCTTCTGGTTAATTTCCTGTTCTGAAGATATTAATTTGAAAATTTTTGCCACTGTTCACATTCTTTTTGTGGAGGAGAAAATTTTCAGATGTCCATACCTGCCATTGCACTGATGTTATTCCTACCACTGAAATTTGAGCTTTATGAAAAGTACAAATAGATTGAGTCAATATAATAATTAACGATTAACTAAGTCTGGTTCCTCCTTTGACCAATCAGATTTCAATAGGAAAATATCTTGTGGGTGTTTTAGCCCACTCTCCCAGTATATTTTATCACCAATACTAGTATTATCATAGATTTTTATTAAAAGTCAAGTTAATTTTACAGTTACACCAAACAGCAATTATATTATGATTTGACTAAGATCGTTACAAAATAAATCAGATTGAATTTACTTGAGTACATAGCAAGTCCAGTTAACAAGTACTGTCAGAGATTGGGGATAAATTAAGGAATAAATCTCATTTGATTCTGGATTGCAAGTGTTGTATGCCCTGCTTCATGCTAAAGATTATGCTGGCATAGGGCCCCAATGATCCTTATCTTTAAGTTATGCCTGTATTTCCCTAAAAGGTAAAATCTGGGTCAAGTTTAATAGATTTCTAATTCTAACAGCACTATTGAATACATCTGGTTTTTGCTTATACATGGTGCCTTGGCAGGTGGGAAGCGCCAATGCAAGTTATGTTCTCCAAGAATTCCTATAGGCTAGGGGCACCAGAAGTTTCTCATAAATTCATTCATTGGATTTCTGCTACCAACAATCCAGACCATTTCCCTTCAGCAATTTTTGCTTCCATTTGATGGAACATAGTTATCAGCCCATCTTGGTTTCAGTGTGAATACTTTTTACTATCTTTACTCCCTAGCATGTTAATTATTCATTGATTCTGTTTTATGCATTTCTCCAGGGCTTTAGTATCTGTTCAGACTGCTTGCCTCCCTTTTTCTTCTTCCTGAAATATCACCCTTTCTAGTGTCCAATAAAATTGATAAGGTTTTTCCTCAATATGTATTTCTACTGTAATATGTAACACATATTACAGCATAACAAGGCAAATTTGGCTTGTTCTAGCCCTACTAAAATTGTGCCCATTTTGCCTAGGGCTTTTAAAGAGCATTTTGGCCAATGTCAGTTTATCCACCAAATGTATTATCGCCATAAGGTACTTATTGCTTGAGAACACTTTGGATATATATTTTGGTTGCCAAAAGTTCATTTCTGCAGAATAATGTGATATAGGTAGTAATCAGTGCCCCCCCCAAATATATTTTAAGTATGTCAAAAAGCCTCCCATAAATGTCCTTGGCTATAAGCAGTAGCTATATGAGGCAACCAACTCATCCAACTGAAATTGGTTTGTTTGTCAGGAATTCTTTACCTCCATTATTGCCTCCATTCACAAAAATATGGCTATAGGCTTCAAGGCACAGAATACAATGACAAATTGGTCATGCAGCAGATACATAATATCTGAATATTTTATTCAATTAATCATCAACGAGGTTAATAGTTACACATTGATCTTTGGCTCTGTTGTTGAGCAGAGCCTTTAGCATTTGGGAGACAATAGTTCTTACATGCCACCTGCTAAAGGGGTCCCTCTGTAATAGATTCATTTGAGGTAGCACTGTGAAAGATAAAGGCAAGTGGAAATAGAGTAGGAAATGGGAAAGATACCCCTTTAGACTGTGATACAGGTTTGACACCGGTGAAAGGAGAAGACCTGTGCATGTCTCAGAAAGTGTTGGCTACCTCATCAGGGAGATCCAGAGCAGAGATTCTGCATTAGAAGAGTCCTATGTTGGGTTGAAATAAATGGTCAGGTCCTGGTACCCCCATCCTGATCAACCTCCACCTGGAGATGCCCAGCAAGCATGTGGCCTCAACTCAGGTTCTGTGAGGGATCCTGAAGGCATTGCTGGTGGAGGCTGTTGGCTTAGGGATTGTACTCCTTGCAGCAGATTCCCTTTCTCTATGTATGTATGTATGTATGCATGTATGTATGTATGTGTGTGTATATATGTATGTTATTTATATATATAAATAGCTTAATGGAAGTATAATTGATATACAATAAGCTGTATTTTTAAAGGTAAACCATGTGATGATTTTTATATATACATACATCCAATAAGCCACAATGAAGATAGTGTATATTTCCATCGTTTCTAAATTTTTCCGTGATAATGTCCTTGAAAATGTCCTTGATAATCTCTCCTTCCAGTCCCTTGTACCTCCACAAAGATACCAATTATCAACTTTCTGTCACTATACATTAGTTTGCATGGTTTTGGGTTTTATATAAATAGAATCAAACAGTATGTATTCTTTTTTCAGTCTGTTTTCTTTCACTACATAATTATTTTGAGATTTATCCACTCTAAGCTGTTGTTTATATCAATTTTTCATATATCCCAATAATGTCCTTTTGGACCTTTTCTCCTCCATTATTAGATCCTGTCCAGGATCATGTATTTTATTTAATGGTCATTGTCTCTTCTGTTGTTCTTTTAAAAAAATTGTGGAAATACAAATACAACTCAAACTCCCTCATTCCAGCCACTCCAAAGTGAGACTAATCACATTTATACTATTGTGTTACCCTTACCACCATCTGCTACCAGAACTTTCTTACACTCAAGCAGAAACCCTACACCTATTATGCCTTAACTCCCCATTCTCCCTCTTCCTACCATCTGTGCTACCTCCCCCTGGTCCTGGCAACCTGTGCTCTACTCAACTTTCTGTCTCTATGTATTTGTATATTCTAGCTATTTCATAGAAGTGGAATCATACAATACCTCTATCTTTGTGTCTGACTTATTTCACTTAACATGATGTCTTCAAGGTTTATCCATGTGGTTACACATATCAAAACTTCATTTTTTTTTTTTTTTGGGTGCATGGTCTGGAAATTAAACCTGGGTCTCCTGCATGGTGAGCATTCTGCCACTGAACCACTCGTGCACCCCTTCATTCCTTTTTAAGACTGAGTAATATTCCCTTGTGTGTATATACTATATTTTGTTCATTCAACCATCTGCTGATGAACATTTGGGTTACTTTCACCTTTTGGAAATTGTGAATAATGCTGACACGGACATCGGTATATAATTATCTGAGTCCCTGCTTTCAATCCTTCACCTAGAAGTGAAGTTGCCTGGTTATGTGATAGTTTTCTATTTAACCTTTTGAGGAATTGCCAAACTCTTTTCCATAGCAGCTGCACTACTGTATGTATGTGGGTTCCTATTTCTTCACTTCCTCTCCAAACACTTGTTTTCCATTTTTAAAAATAGTAGCCATTCTAGTGGGTGTGAAATGGTTTCTCATTACGGTTTTGATTTGCATTTCTCTAATCACAGGTGATTTTGAGCATCTTTTCATGCACTTATTGGTCATTTGCATGCATCCTTTGGAGAAGTGTCTAAGTCTTTTGCCAATTCCTAAATTGGGTTGTTTGTCTTTTTGTTGTTAAATTCTAGGAGTTCTTTATATACTCTGGATGTAAAACCATGATCAGAATATGGTTTACAAATACTTTCTCTGATTTTATTGACTGTCTTTTCACTTTTTTGATAATGTCCTTAGATGCACAAAAGTTAAAAATTTTTTTTTTACTAGCTGTCAATGAGAGGGAAAAGTTTTTCTTTCTGATGATACCTGGCTTACCTATTTTTCTTTTTTTTTTTTGTTATTGTTGCTTGTGCTTTTGTTGTAAAATCTAAGAATCCATTGCCTCAAACAAAGTCCTGCAGCTATTTCCCCATGTTTTCCTCCAAGAGTTTTGTAGTTTTAGCTTCTGTATTTCGGTATATAATCCGTTTTTGGTTAATTTTTGTATATGGTGTGAGGTAGAGGCCTACTTTCATAGTTTTGATTGTGGCTATCCAGTTTTCTCAGCACCATTTATTGAAGAAACTATTCTTTTTTTTTTTTTTTAACATTTGTTCCCCCTATTATTTATTTTTATTCCATATGTTCCTCTCATCTGTTGACAAGGTAGATAAAAGGAGCATCAGACACAAGGTTTTCACAATCACACAGTCACATTGTGAAAGCTATATCATTATACAATCATCCTCAAGAAACATGGCTACTGGAACACAGCTCTACATTTTCAGGCAGTTCCCTCCAGCCTCTCCCTTACATCTTGGATAACAAGGTGATATCTACTTAATGCATAAGAATAACCTCCAGAATAACCTCTTGACTCTGTTTGGAATCTCTCAGCCATTGACACTTTGTCTCATTTCACTCTTCCCCCCTTTTGGTCGAGAAGGTTTTCTCAATCCCTTGATGTTGGGTTTCACCTCATTCTAGAGTTTTCTCAATCCCTTGATGCTGAATCTCAGATCGTTCTGGGATTTCTGTCCCACGCTGCCAGGAAGATCCACACCCCTAGTAGTCATGTCCCACGTAGACAGGGGGAGGGTGGTGAGTTTGCTTGTTGTGTTGGCTGGAGAGAGAGGCCACATCTGAGCAACAAAAGAAGTTCTCTTGGGGGGGTGACTCTTAGGCTTAATTTTAAGTAGGCTTGACCTATCACCTGTGGGGTTAAGTTTCATATGAACAAACCCCAAGACTGGGGGCTCAGCCTATAGCTTTGATTGTCCACACTGCTTGTGAGAATATCAAGAATTCAACTTGGGGAAGTTGAGTTTTCCCCTGTTCTCACCATTCCCTGAAGGGGACTTTGCAAATACTTTTCCACTCACTGATCAAATCACTCTGGGATTCATCAGGGCATCACCTGGACAAACCAACAAAATCTCATGTCCTATACAAAGTTCAGTGTACTTAAGGTGCTCAATCAACTATCTACATAAGTTATATTAGGAGATGCACTAGTCAAAGTATAGATTTGTACCAAATAAACATTTTTTGCTTTAGTCTCACACATTAGTTGGATTTTAAAATATTAATTACCATCTATTTTCAGCACACTGCAGTAATGACATTCTTTTGTTCTTCTTCATGCAAAAACATTTTAAAAATTTGTACATTTAGTCACTATCATTATACACTCTAGGCATTCCTAGATTACACCATCTCAATCATTATCATCTATCTTTTGAAGAAACTATTCTTTCTCCTTTGAGTAGACTTGACACCCTTGCTAAAAATCAATTGACCGTAGATGTGTGGTTTTATTTCTGTGCTCTCAATTCTATTCCATTGGTCTATATGTCCATCCTATTTTTATTACTATAGTTTTGAAATTGGCAATTGCGAGTTCTCTAACTTTGTTCTTTTACAAGATAGTTTTGGATATTTGATGTCCCTTGCCCTTCCATATAAATTGATTATTAGCTTTTCCATTTCTGTGAAGAAGGCTGTTAAAATTTTGATTGGGATTTCATTAAAATTGTAAATTGCATTGGGTAGTATTGACATGTTAACAATATTAAGTCTTCTGACCCATGAGAACAGAATATTGTTTCATTTATTTAGATCTTTAATTTCTTTCTGTAATGATTTGTAGTTTTCTGTATACAAGTCTTTCACATTCTTTGTTAAATTTATTCCTAGATATTTTATTATTTTAGCTGCTAAATGGAATTTTAAATGGAATTTTCTCTTGATTTCATTTTCAGATTGTTCATTGATGTTGTACAGATGCACTACCAATTTTTGAGTATTAATCTTGTACCCTGCCACTTTGCTGAATTTGTTTGTCAACTCTCTCAGCCTTGGTGGGTCCTTCTTGCTTCACCTCGGGCATTTTCTTCCTCAAAATGTTTCTGAGCTCTTTGTGAGCTTTTTTAAAGGACTCCTGTAAAGGATAAGGCCCACCCTGAATTGGTTGGGTCACATATCCATGGAAATTATCTAATAAAGGTCCCAACCACAATAGGTCTACCCCCACAGAATGGATTAAAAGAACATGATCTTTTCTAGGGTATAAACCAGATTCAAACCAGCACAGTGGGTATTATTTTCTTGTCCCTGATCTTAGGGGGAAAGCTTTCAGTCTTTCACAGTTGAGTATGATATTAGGTCTGGGTTTTTCATACATGCCTTTTATCATATTGAGGAAGTTTCCTTGTATCCCTAGTTTTCCGAGTGTTTTTACCAAGAAAGTCTGCTGAATTTTGTCAAGTGCCTTTTTATGAATCAATTGAGATAATGTATGTTTTTTTTCCCCTTCATTCTATTAATGTGGTGTATTGCATTGATTGATTTTTTTTTATATTGAACCACTCTTGTATCCCTGTGATAAACCCCACTTGATCATGATATATACTCCTGTTGATGTACTGTTGGATTTGGTTTGCTCATTTTTTATTGAGGATTTGTGCCACTATATTCATAAGGGATGTTGATTATATACATTATAGTTACATTTTCAGAACAGTAACATATTTTGCCCATGTCTATATTGCCTTTTCAATAGATGCTTTAATTTTGATACAATTAAATCAATGAACTTTTCTCTTTATGATTTGTGCAGTTTGTGTCTTGGATAGGACAAGATTTTTAGGATTTTTAACTTTTTTACTTGCTTATTACTTAATTTCTGTTCTTTATACGTTATGTCCTTTATGCCAAACATATTTAAAGACATTTTTCAGATTATTCTAATTTTGATTAATCTGAGGTATATTTATTTGATTAATGGCTATGTTAACCTTGAGTAGGAATTTGTCTCTTTTTTTTCTGCCATCTCTGCCTAGTAGTTGCTATGCATAACCTACTACTCCATCCAGAATCAGGTCTTATAGTTTAACATAGGGATTACTGTCTGTGATGGTTTGGACTATATGACACCCCCTAAAAGATCATGTTCTTTTAATCCATTCCTGTGGGCATAGACTTATTGTAGGTAGAACTTTTTGATTAAGCTATTTCAATTGAGATGTGACCCACCTCATTCAAGGTGGGTCTTAACCCTCTGACTAGAGTCCTTTATAAGAGGATGAAAGACAGGGAAAAAGCCCCAGAGAGGTTCAGAGAGAAAAACACACAGGAGCTAAGAGAAACAGAAGTTAAAAGAGAGAAACACACAGAAGCTCAAAGAGGAAGCCTCTGAAGCCAGAAGTTGGAAGTGATGAAACCCATGGGGGAAGAGAACGATCAGCAGGGGCCCCATGTACTCTCCCATGTGCCAGAGGTGTCCTGGATGTCTGCAGCCTGTCTTCAGAGTCCAGGTATTATCCTGTTGAACCTTGAGTTGGACATTCTCATGGTCTAAAAATATAAGCTAGTAAATTAGCAAATCCCTATTATAAAAGCCAACTCATTTCTGGTATATTACATTTCAACAGTTTTAGGAAACTAAACACCATCTCTTGCCAATTTTTAGGGAAATCAAGGCATCAGTCAGTGAATAACTGAGTTTAGCTTCTAGTTGCTGGGCTGAGTCTGACTACCTTCCTCCCTAGGTGCACATTTTAATCTAGCATCAAAACACCTCTTGCCAATCATTAGGGAAATCAAGGCATCTGTCAGTGAATAACTGAGTTTAGCTTCCAGCTGCTGGGCTGAGTCTGACTACTTTCCTTTCCTAGGTGCACATTTTAATCTAGCATCTGTTTATGGCTTAAGAGAACTCTGCTGCAGCTCCTGGGATATACTGTACCTTTCTTTGTCCCCCTTTCTCATGTGGAACACCTTGATTTCTCAGCTTGGTCAGTGACACAAATGTATGAACTTATGGGTTTTAAAACTCACAAACCCCTTATGTCCAAATGGCTAAAAGAAATTAAATTTGGCCATTGCTTTAAAGTCCCCAGTAATTAATGTGAATATAAGGAGACAAAGAACTTTAAGAGCAGCAAAGTTTTTTTTTTTTTAATTTCTTCTCAGGAATGGTATAGTACACTACATTTACCAACACCTGATATAGGTTATCCATTTCACTCATTTCTATGTTCATTGATTTCTCTGAAATTGTCTTCACAAACACTGCCACTTCACTTTGATCATCTCACTTTGAGATGACCAGAATGTATTCCCAACTCCTGGGGGTTTAGCTACTTTCTCTTCCCTTTGACCTAAAGTCTTTTGGGACATTTGTTCATTTCTTTCAGTGCATACTCTATTCTGAGGGACTAGTGACATTAAGACAAGATTAAACCAGCCTTCATGAATCACTGACTAACGGGGAAGCAGTGGAACTTGCACAGATACAATTCTTAATGATTAGGAAGATAAGGATATTTTGAGAACATCTGGAAGGATTGTATTGGTCTTACCTTAGTCTAAGGGCAGGAAAATTGTAGACAGCGAGGAAAGAATTTCCAAAGGAAATGCTTGCTTATTCAAAGGCAAAAGCTGAACAATGAATAAGAGTTAGTTGTGGGTGTTGGTGGCAAAAATAAAAATGTTATTTGAAGGGCAGAATCAGAATTTCAACACCCACAGTCAGCACCATAAATACAACATACAACTACCTACATATCATATTCAGCTTCCACTAAACCAGCTGCTTCAGCCCCACTTATATGCATAGAGGAGGGAAACAATGATGATATTGAACTTCATGATGATCAATGACAAGTGTCAGTTCATAAAGACTTCTATATTTCAAGTCACTACATCACGGTAGGAATGGACTTTTTTTTGAGAAGAGAGAAGAAAAAGATTGTGGGCACCATAGCTAGACCAGAGCTGCCAAGCTCACTTTTGTATAAGCAGACTTTTCAGGCAACCTTCCCAAGCTATTTATAAGCAAAGTCTAGTGACAGACAAAGGAAATGTCCTAGTTTTGGATTGAATATGCTTATGGCAGGGGATTAATATAAATGTGAGCTAAAGACCTTTGGGACACACTTGGCATGGGAGTAATAAGAACTTAGATTTGCTCTCTTTCTCAATCTAGGGGAATCTGATTCTTCTTCACAAATGAAACAAGTAACTGAAAGTAGATAAAGAAGGAAATATGATGCCAAGTCTCATAAGTCAGTTGAGATTGGCCCTGAGTCCTCTGCCTGGGAAAATTTACCATGTGGTTCTTCTTTAATCACTGCCCAGTCTATATGGTTCATGTCCTCACCTCAGCGTCTTCTGCCCACCTGAGGTCTCTTTAGTGGGAAGTTTTGTGCTGATTATCTAGAAGGGTCCCTGCTCCTGAAGTTTTCAAGGTCCTTGTAGGCTCTAGACATCTTCAGAGAAGGGGGGAAGGAATGGCTTCTAGGGACAGCATGCTATCTGAATTCACCTATATGAGCCAATTACTTCCAGATGGTAAAGCCATGGGAGGGAAAGACAAACAAACCTGTATCTAGTCTTTCATAGTGAGGAGGTCAGAGAATTAGGGAGCCAGGATTTTATAGGTAGAAATTTTCTAGGGAAATGGCAGGAGCTGGGAGAGGGACTGATCAAGGAGATAAAGAACTAGTACAAGAGAGTGAACCATCAGGCAGTAATTAAGTAAGTAGAAGGGATGACCCTGGGGGTTAAGTGAGTGGTATTTCCAAGCAGTGTCTGCCTTCTTGCTGTGTCTATACTTATTTATTTTTGTCGCTTGCTAAATAACCATGTCAGCCAATGTTCAGGAGATAATTCAAAAGCTGATATTCTGCTAAGGGACTCTTCTCGTTGTCTGGCTCATAGAGCAGCATCTTGACAACCAAGGTAGGGAAAGATGAGGGAAAGCAGAGTGAAGTATCTAAGGCCTGATCCAAGGTTGTGAGGATTATGGGCTTGGAAGCTCTTGAGCCCTTCCCTGTGAGAGGCTGGAGAATGTGGCAGATGGCGAGCACCTGTGTCAGAAGCACGGTTCTATATGGGGAAGCTTCTTATGGGGCCAAGGAACTTGGTCTGAGCTGAGAGGGTGGAAGACTGCTAGGACTTATGTGTCCCCAAATTAGGTGTCAAGTGCACAGTCTCCCATCTGGTATCTTTTAGCAGAGATCTTCAAATGCCAAAACACTATCTGCAGATATTTCGGATGAATTGATCAACTGCCTCAGGAAGCAATGAAGGCGTGTGACCTGGGGAGTTTGCTGGCTTGTTGGCCAGGCCTGCTTGGCACTGAGTCCTGGGTGTTGGGGGTGGAGTGGTGCACAGGAGCAGGTACCAAGGAACAGAGCTGCGACAGCTAGTCCTAACCTTGCTGGGAATGTTCTTGAACTGCACAAGGTCCTCTTTCACAGATAAACCCTTTAGAATTTACATGCAATTTTATCAGTTTTGGTAACTTGGATTGTACTCCATCAGATAGGGTGCTGCAGAATGCTGTCTCTTGCCTCAGAGTTTGTCTTTTCTCTTTTATGTCACTTGCTGGGCAGCTTGGATCTGTCTTAAGATAGGGGCTATCCTTGGCGTTTATCTGTTCACTAGATTTTGAGGGCCTTACTGGAGTCGAAGTCCTGAACCTTTTGGCTGAGGCATTAAAAAAATAGCACTCCCTGTGAGGGACAGCAGCAAAAGTCCCATTCTGTCCTTGCTCATCTTGTGGAATGGACATAGAAGGTGGACCTCAACTATCATCTTCTAGTGTCCATCAGGCTGAGAATTAGGTTCCAAAGGGCCTCAGCTTGGTTCCTTCCTACCTCTCGTTCAGTAACTTGTCTCCTGTAATATACAGATGGGAATTCCCAAGGAGAGTTCTAAGTGGCTGGTAGTGCTTATGAAAAGGGATGAGGCATTCTTCAATTTTTGCTTGAATTTATCCTCCCCAATTCTTGAAATAGCTATGGAACTAATCCATAGTGAATCAAGCTGCCAGCTGTGGATAACCTTACATGATCTATTTTGCCATTTATTAGGCATGTGGAATATGCAGCAATAAGTAGCTGTCCTTTGTGGAGACCATGAATGAGAAATTTCATGGGGAGGCTGTGAACTTATTAGCAAAACAGTTGGGGCACTGCTCACCTCTCCATCCAAAGCCATTCTTGTCTTTCTACAGCTTCTCATCAATCTCCATCCTATTTCCCCACAGACCGAATACCTCTGCATTGAGGTTCCCAGGCTCCCTCAGCTTCTTATACCCCTTGGTTTCTCTGGGGCTTCCAGGCCCTGGTCTCTTGACAGAGAAGGATCACATATAATGAAGAAGTACTGCCTGATGGCCAGTGAAGAGTGGTGGTCAGCACTGTCCAGTAATGACAAAGACCAAGCTTCTGAATGTCTAATAATTCAGAGGTGTACCAAGTTATTCTGAAGGTCTCAGGCTAGGTTTGGGGCAGGAGTTTTGACTCTTGTCCCCATCCTTAGTCTCCCTATCTCTTTGTCCTGACCCCAATGAAACACGAGGAGAGCCTGGATACTGGATAAGTGTACCTTAGCTCAAGTTAACTCTGTGCATGAAGCAGAGTGCCCTGGACAGGAGTGATGCAGGGTGGTCCCAAAGAGATGGGGTGGCCTTCTTTTCATGATTAGAAATGTAGTCACGCAGTTTCTATGAATAAAAGCTTTCAAGATAATCTCAGAGGATGCCAGGAGTCAGACTCAGAGGCAGGGCCTAGCCTGTAATTACTAAGGCCCAAGGAGCAGACTGTGACCTCCCTGGACCCCTTGAGGGCTTGTTCTGGAGAATCTGCAGAGAGAGCAGCGTTGTCCGCTCTCCCCACATGCGGATTCTCATGTGGTTAAGCACAAGGGCTGCCAGTCACTAACTCCCTTCCACCCCACCCACTTGCTTCCCACAGTGGCTGTTGCTAGCCTGGTTGGGAGGCATTCGTCATTGATTCTTGACTCTGAAACCTTTCTTGGGGCTTCTAAGCCTTGCTTATTTCACAACAGGATCCCCTATCCTCCCTGATGGAGAGCAAGGGTATCATTTCATCAGTCCAATCATTTTAAAGAACAAGGCACTAAAGAATTATGAGCTCTGGAACCTGAGCCTCATTGTACTGAAAACATTTTCTGCTACTGATCTAGGGGGAGGGGAGAGCCCTGATCTCAGTTATTCCAAGGCCTTCTCATTTTATTCTTCCTTTTTGCCCCTCCCTATCCTTTTTCCTGGAATACTCTCTTCTCGAATGTTTAAGATCCCTTGGCCTAGGCTCCCTTTAGGCTGGCAGGAGTCTCTCCCTTCATGGCCCTGTGTCATATCTGCCTCTTGTTCTAAGGGGATGACTTATGCTGGGTGGGTGAGTGAATGGTTAATTATGGCTTTCCAGAGCTGGCAGGTTTGGAGGATGCCCTGTTGCTCTTACTCTTTCCATGCCTGAAGCTCTACAGAGAGGTAGCTTCTCCAACTGCAGGCAGGGATGGTGGGGGGAGGCAGGAGGGCTCTGTACTTCCTCCAACTCCTCTATGGGATTCAGAGAACCTTTTCTCGGGTGGGTTTATCTTTCTGGTGTGCCAGGTGTCATGCTGGGGCTGAGAATTCCAGCAGAAGGAGAGTCCCAAGCACAAGGGCTGTGGTTGAGTGATGCATGGATAGTTGAGGGAGCAGAGATCTGTTTTGGGTGGATCTTACTTTGGTTGGATCTCCTTGTGGTCCTCACCCTTCCCTGTTTGGGTCACATGACCACAGAGGCAGAACTTCCGCTATGTCCTCCTGACAGGGAGAGTTAGGGAGGGGATTGAGGAAGGGTCTCATGAGGAAGGGAGGGATGATTCAGGGTTTGGTCAAATGAGTCCACAGTCCATGCTAATAAGAGCATGGGCTCCTATCCAAAGAGAGCTTAGAAGTTAGCAATTTTCAAACAAGGATTCCCTGTGACTGGTGTTAGAAAGGATTACTTTCTGTGGGTGGCAAAAATATTTTGGTTTGAAATGGAAAGAATCATTCTTGTTTATTACTTGGAAAGGACCTCAAATATGGGAAAAGGGACTACAGCCTTCAACATATTCCTCTTTTGCTTGGAATGTTGACGGAGGAGTCACCTTGGGATACCCAGGGTCTGCGATAGGCTGGAACAGGGTGGTGCTGGTGAGAGGTATAGAACTTGTGGGCTTCCAAATGGCCACTTCCTTCTGGAAGTCAGGGAGAAGTTCTGGGACGAGCCTTAGGGTGAACCCAGCTGAGCAATATTCATGGGTATAGGCAGCAACTGGGAATTATTGACAGGATGCTGACAACTTATTCTAGTTGTAGGAACTGTGAATATCGGGGAGGGGAGCAAATAATTCTCCATACCTGGCTAAGAACTATCTAGTCCATCTTCAAAAATTATAATTAGAAGTCAGAAATGTGAGATGTCTGGGTCCATGATATAGGACCCTCAGTCATGGTATAGACTCAGAAGTAACATCGAGTCATTGGCAAGGACAACTGCGGCCTGGAAAGAACTGCACATCAGTCACAGTTAAAGCAGGGTCTTACTCATGACTTCGAGGATCTATCTTGAGAGAAAGTTATACAAATGGGAATTTAGACAATGTGGGAATTGAAGCATAGACACTGTCAGTATTCAGCTATTATGACCTATATTAAAATGTCAATTTCCTAGGGTTTGGTCAAATATGTTCTGGAGTCAGTACTTGTGTACACAGAACACTTTGTGTTGTGACATCCTATGCAGCGGGGATGCTTGGGATAAGGGTCAGACAATTCCAACAGGCCTTATATCCCATTCTGGAATCTTGGCCACTGTCTTTAAGGTTGGTTCTATTTGCTAACTGAGAAAGAAGGATGAGTTGCCCCAAGTCTTCCTAATCCCTAAAACATGTGGCCTCACAGTCTGCATGGATGGTCTTTGAAAGGCCACAGCTGATTGGGAATGTCTGATTACTTACAGAATCCTGTTTGTGGACTCCTCCTGTCTTCTACAGGAACAGCTCCATTGTGTGTGTCTGCTACCACTGCTCATGTACTGCCACTCCCGCTCCCCTGTGCAGCCCCTATAACTATTAATTTTCCAGTTTTATCCAATCCTTTCATTCCTATCATCTCTTGAACACATTTGGCACCCACACATGTTCCTGACTTCAGCCACAACTTGGCTCCTGCTCCCTCTAGTGGCGCCATGCTGTCCTGGCAGCCACAGAGCTCACAGCGATTGTGGTCCAGAGGTGCTTTGGCCTGGGATTGCGTCACAGACAGGAGGGCGCTTGTGGTGGTTTTTTGTTTTTTGTTTTTTTTTTCCCTTTGCAGCCCCTAGCCTGTCTTGGTCTTTCCTGATCCCTGTGTTCTCTTTAGGAGCTGGTTTTGGTGATAGAAAGGCAGTTTGAGTGTGCAGCATTACAGAGTTTGAGAGCAATGTCGAAGTTCTCCTTGTTTCTGCAGGGCTGTCTCTAACTCTTATCTAGACTTAGTACACATCCACCACAGTGGTAGGGATGTGTCACCAATTGGGGTGGGAGTTTGATGACATATTTACAGACATGAAAGAAAGATCCTGTGATCTATAATCCATCCCAGGAGATCACAAGGGGCCCGGAACAAGGGATAGGGGCATCTCCTTACAATGTCTCCACCCTCTTTGACTGGACGCCGTGGCTGGGGTCTGACCCTCAGGAACACACACATGGACACTGCAGTTCCAGTTTCCTGCTTGAAAGTGGGCAGCAGGAATCCCAAACATCACAACATATTTGGCTTTTCTTTTCAGAGCTCATCAGAGGCTCATCTTTGCTTACACACTAAGGTTTGTGGAGCAGTCCCTTAGCCTTCCATTAGCTGATGCTTGCCAGGGTTTGATTCTCTCCCACAGATTCCTTCGCTATGAGTGCCTACTAATTCCTCAGATAAACTCCATCCAAGGTGTTTAATCTGAGCTTTGGGTTTGGCTGATTAAATGTGCTATATCAGAACTTTGGTTGATTAAAAAGGCCTAGAGTCTCATATCATGTGGTTAAATTAAATAATTTTCTGAGATTGTGAGTTGGAAGTTAAAGCAATATTATTTGCTATCAAATATCCATTGTTCCCTTCTTTAGTAGTAACTGAACCTTGATTCTATTTAGAGCAGCAATATACTGTTACATAAAAAAAAGAAAATCCAGGCTTAGGTAAGGAGAGACTTATTTGAAAGGATTATTATGGGGGTGGGGGTGGGTAAGGGGCTATTGCACAAGCAAAGAGGGACTATTGCAACAGGGAGAATACTCTGACCACGAGATCTGCAAGCGTTTCATGAGTTAGGAAGAAAGGGCTTCTTTACTGTAGGGAGGTATAAACAAGGCTAAAAAGTCCCAGCTGCAGGGAAGTGAGATGAGGTGAGTGATCAGATAGCAGATCAGAGATTATTTTTTCACTGAAGTCAGTAAGTACTCGGGAGGGGTCATTAAGGTGAGGTCACTAAGCTGGCTCAGGCTGAGGGAAGTCAAATTTAGCATTTGGAGGGAAGAAAAAGCTTAACTAAAGTTTGGTTAAAGAACATTTTGTCAGACTGATCAGCTAATTATTTATGAGGCAACCAACCTGTTAGTTGTTTTCCTAGATCACGGGGCTCAGGTAAGATTCAACATTGCCAACACCCAGCTAAAAACCTAGATTTCTCTTTCCTTGCTGCTAGATGTGGACACGGAACTAAGTTCTCACCAAGAAGATGGAAGTTGGAAGTCTGCTTGCAGGCTGATGACACAGCTGCAGTGGGAGCTGTGGTTCTCCTTCCTTCTACTTGCCTGGACATGGCTATGATGAAGTTCCAGTAGCGATCTGGGCTCGAGGCAACTCAGGACTTCTTTTGCATGAGAGAATAACCCCTTTTTTTTACACTATTATCATTTTTAGATTTTCTATTATGCAAATAAATTGAAACATTATTGATAAATAACATATTGGTATTTTATGCTAACAGGAGGAATTCAGAGACCAGATGAGAAACTTTTCCCTGGGTACCAGTAGGGTCTGAAATCACCAGAAGCGCCCCCCCCACACACCCCTTTTTCTCTGTAAGGCAGTAATAGATTTTTCAAGGTCACAGGAGTCCACATTTATAAACTGTCTTCCTCTCTATTTTTTTTTCTACTTTTGGAAATATATCTCAAATTATTTAACTCGCACCATTTTAGTTATCTTATATCTAATTGAAAAGCAGGAGATGGTTTATCATCAGGATCATCGTGACCTGTGCTTTGCTGCCTCTATGAGTATTGCTGAGTACATAGTGACCCAGATTTAAAAGCAGTACAGATAAACAGATGCATGTTTTGATGTGTCTGTTCCCCAGGTGTGACTGCAGGTGGTATGACCTAACTGCTCAGGCTTAAAGTGTTGTAACACCCAACAATTCTGTGCCTCCAGCCTTACTCTTTTTACTTCCTTATTGCTACTATCTTTTTTCGTTTCTATTCCCATAAAACATTAACTCAGTCACTTGCCTTGCAGGGTTGGCATCCCAGTGAAGAATACCGGACCATCCATACACACATTTATCTCTTAGATGACGCTCATCACAGGAGAACATTTCAGGGGCTGGAGAATAAATGTATCTCAGCTATTTAAATATGTGTTCTGGCTCCTTCAGTTTCACTGGGAACACATAATAGAAGAAATAGTTCAGCTTTGAGGTTGCAAGGGATGTCCTACGTGTGTCAGAATGGACTGCCTGTGAAAATACTCCATCTGGTGTACACATTTTTAGTAACTGTTTGGATGAAACATGCACTTCCTGACCCTGATAAGAACAGGGTCTCTGTGCTCTGTGGCAGGTGTCATTGGGGAATGGTTTGAGCTATTGGGCCTCTCTGGTGAAGTTGCTACTTGATTTTGACCCACCTACCGTTGAAGTTAGAGCGCACACCTAATAGCATCTTTTATCAGCATCTCTGATTTACAGAGAGCCAGCACTTGGATATTTCAAAGATGTTGGCCTGCTCTGCTATGCTTTGATGAAAAGAGTGTGCCTTCTGCATCCTTTTTAGGGTACCACTCCAAGATTTCTATCTTGTGACATCCTTAGTCAACAGAAGTTATTTGTTTATAACATAGAGGCCAGAATCTAACTTTTTATTTAGCTTTAGACCACCTTTCATTTAAGTTTCTGTGAATTAGCTGAAAAACAGAAAGCAACTCCCAGCTGCTTCAGCTTTTACAGTTGAATCCATAATCTGGTAATTATACCCAGATCACTAAATATATCCTGAGCTAAAATTTAGTTCTTGCTTTGTCTAGCAGCCTTACATTTTCCAATCCAATCCCACACATCTTTCCCATATTTTGCCAACTTCAAGTACCATTACTGTGCAATTGTTTTGGCAGATGGGTTTTCCTTTACATCTTCTCAGACCAACTCTTCCTCTACTGCCACCATGTGGTAGACGTAGAGATGTGCCACTCAGATCTTGCTTCATGTAAAATATACTGCCCAGTTGTGGGAAGGGCAGCACACAGCTTCCAACCATCAGGGGAAGGAAGCAGCCTCGCCTAAGATCACACCCTTGTTGGAGAAGCCCACACCCAGTGACCTCATGGGGCAGGGTAAAAAGGCTGGAGCAGGTACCTGAAGCAACTCAGGTGTGCAATACTCACTTTTGAGCTTTCCTTCTTTTGGCTTGAAGAGTTGTTGGGCTTGTATCATGATTAGCTCTTTCTTCTCCCTGATTCCTGCTTCTTCCCACTTTCCTTCATATGTATAAATTCCTAAAAAATATCTTGCACTTCAAACTAAATCTCAGAGTTAGCTTCTGGAGAACCCAACATACAACAGTTGGTACCAGAAGTGAGATGAACTGTAGGTGATGAGTAGGTGATGAGATGGGATTTTGGAGCTGGATCATTCACTGCCCAACTAGTAATGAGAATTGTATCACTGTTGGTAGGAGAATCACATGCAACTTTCACTGGTGGTATATTGTGATGGTCTACCAGGAAAAGGGAAATCACTGTTGAGTGCAGTTGTCAGGTTATTTGAGACATATGGAGAAAAGAGAAGCTTTAGGAATGAATGAACTAGGTGGCTATTCCTGAGTCTTTATGCTAGGGAAAGATAATGAAGGGGCAATTGACACTTAGGTGTGGAAGCAGAGGGTTTCTTTAACTGTATATAAAGAAATTTTATCTCCTAAATCAGGAAGGCAGAGGAAGACTAAACCCTGTATCCAGTAGTCCTAATGAGGCAATGACAAGTGCCTATGGAGCTTTGGAGCTGTATTTACCCCAATGCTTGGAGATGGTGGGGCCTGGGCCCAAACTGTAAAAAGTTTGGCAAGCATCCAATGCTTGAAGATGGTGAAACCTTAAGAAAGGAAAAATGCACTTGTGAGAAAGTCACCAGCATCAGTATAAGTTTCAGTGGTGGACTTTTTCATAAGAGAGACAATTATGGAATTTGGCTCCCTGATAGCACTTATCCACCAGAAACCAGGGGATTGCTATTGTGACAGGCAAAGAAGGTGTGGTAGCCATGCTTTTATCAATAAAGCATGGCAGCCAATGAGGTAACTATTCAGTTTTTACTTGCAGAATAAATTAAGGATAGACGACTTAGAAGCTAAGAAAAGTTGCCCAATAAAAAATCACAACCCCTTGACCAAAATCCAGACTTGAGCAGTTTTCACATTTATTAAGAGGTGGTTGGGTTTTCGGAAAAGGACTTCGCAGCACCATGGAGTGCCTAGGGCGCCCATGGCCATTTCACGAACTGAACACGGGGGAACGCAGAATATCCAAATAGTTTGAGAACTACTGAACATAGCTTCTGATATGACACTGATACCCAGAGAACCAAAGTATCATATGGGTAGAAGGATGCCAAGTAATAAACAGAAACCTGGTCGAAGTACAGCTTAAAATGGATCTACTGGATCCATGGACAAACCCAGGGGTCATTTTCCCAGCCCCTGAATGCATATTTGGTATTGCTATACTTGGCAGTTGGTAGAGCATCCACACTGGAATCACAGCCTGGTGAATAAGAGTTATCATTATGGGGAATCCTTTGAAATTGCCCTATCCAGTATCAGCCAAGGTAGTAAATAAAAAATACCACATCTGGTGGTAGGAAGATGGAGAAAGGTGGAAATGAATGCCATCCTTAAAGATCTACAAGGTGCAGAAGTGGTAGCCCAAAATATCTCCATCTAATTTACTATTCTGGCCTCTACTGAAGAAAAAAGATGGATGTTAGGGAATAATTATAGACTACTGCAAGTTTAATTACGTACTAGTTCCAATCTCAGCTGTCATGTCAGATACAGTATTTATGCTGGAGTTGATTAATATGGCTTCTTTCCCAATCAGAAGGGAAGGTCAGAAACAGTTATCATTCACATAGAATAGACACAAATATACATGTACAGTATTGCTCCAGGACTATTTTAATTTACCCTCTCTAGTCATATAATAGCCCAAAGAGATCTGGACCAACTGGGCAATCTGCATATCATACTGATATATTACATTGATGGCATATATATTGACGATCAGAGGTGATAAATAAAATCTAGCTGGCCCAATTAGATGCCGACCGTACTAAGCCCCATGCCAGCAAAACCAAAAAATCTAAGTAAATTGCTATTTCCTATAAATGCCTGGCTAGCCTAAAAACAGATTTTAAATCAGCCAGTCAGCTATCAGCAACTCCCTATTCTTATGCCAGCTGACCTCTTCATTTCTAAGCAACAAGCAACGCTTTGCACTAATCATATCAAGAAATGTAGTCTGCATTAACCAGTGATTTCCTCCCAGTGTACTTCCTTGTTCTGTCTATAAAAGCCCACTGCTCTCCTTGTTCAGTGGAAACTCCCCAACTCATGAGTTGATTTGATAAAACTTTGAGAGCTAACTAAATTTTGCTCAAGTTTTTATTTATCAGTTATAAAGGGACCTGAAGGAAAACTGCTGATGACTCTGAGAATAACCACATGGACAGATGTAGCACCATTGTATTCACTGTTTCTTCTCACTGTCTCATCAGAGTCATCATCAACTCCTGGATTTTAGCACCACTCTTTTTGCGTTTTGAGCTCTCTGATGTCACTAAGTTCCTGTCATGTGTTAACAGGCCTATTATTTTTGGCAAGAAGGTCCCTTACCCTTTGGTTTTGCTCACAGCATTTCTTCTGCAAAGCCAAAAGCATTTTGTTGCTGGTTTTGGGATCCCTAAATTCTAAACATTCTGCTGGCCTGCACCCCAACATCTTTTATGTTTAAGAGTTATGAGACATGGATGATAGTGTGAGTTATTGATTATATAACAAGAACAGAATGATCATATGATAAGAATGTTTGTGTTTGAATGTGGTTATGTATCATAAATTAAAAAATAAATAAATTAAAAAAAGAAATGGAGGGGTAAGGGGTATGGTAAGTTAAAAAAAGTTATGGGACATGGAGTGACACCTATTTATCTAATTGGCAGATGATCACTAAGGATAATTTAGTGTTATAATGGCCTTGGTGGGGAACTTTTCAGTTAAATTAGATCACACATCTTAGAAGTGTACTTGAAAAGTCCTGCTCCTGAGTAAGGTAGAAAGAATGGGATGCCTATTTCATTGGTATGCTGAATCACCAATAAAATAAAATAAAATAAAATAAAATAATAATAATAATAATGAAAAGAAAAAAAAAACTTCAAGACTGAAATAGTTTCCTTAAAGGACTCCTTAAAAAAAGAAAAAAGAATGAGAAATTAAAGGTGAGCATTTGGTTAGCATCTCTTCTACTCCAACTTCTTTTCTTTATCTACCTTTGCCTGAATTAACACACTAGCCAAGTTAGTTTTTGGATGAGGAAGTTAAACAACTTTCTTTTAATGTTAGACATCCCTGAGGTTACTGAAGAACCACCAGGAATAACTTTCTCTTGATGGTCAAAAACTGAATTACAAGCTATAATCAAGGAATTTTCCAAGCCACTGGAAGTTCCTCAAAAATTCTATGAGGAATTTAAAATAATTATAGGAGCCTACAACCCCAGGCTACCAGATCTTTATCAATTAATCCGCATGATAGTGGCCATGGGAAGCAAAAACAGATGTACCAGGCAGGTTGGCTACTGCCTCGGGATGCTATTCAAAACTCCCAATCTCACAGCGCATCTGCCCATGGGCACAAAAAAGCTTGAAAATAGCAGCTAATTTACTAAAAGCCATTGCTAAACTTTCTCTAGCATATTGGCTCGTTAATCATTCCAATCTGCCAGCAATAAAAAGAATGAATCTGTGGTAGATTTTAGAATTCGATTAGAAATGCTTTTTCTAAAACACTCAGGGTTTAAAGAAATAACTGCCTATACCCAACTGGAACTGGCCTATCACCCCAAATAGGGGGACTTATAAAAAGGCAATGAATAGGTTGGGAGGCAACGGATCTAGCCGAACATTTTGAAAAAACTTTAGTAACATTAAAAACAAACAAACAAACAAACAAACAAAAAAAAAAAACAAAGCAGAAAACTGCCAAACTTATGTTTTTTCAATTAAAACAGTTCCAAAGATCCAGACCTAGACAAACTAATTGAGGATTTCAAACAAATTACAATTTTAAGTCTAGAAATCAAATGTCTAAACAATGGTCTATAAGTAGTTGCCTAATTCGAGATCAAATTGAATCAGCCCCCATAAATCTTCTAGGGCAGAGACCTTCTGTCATAAATGAAAGCGAGATTCCCTTCCCCCCAGAGGGAGCGCTTTCTTCAGAATTTGCTGAAGACACTGAGGTAGAGCTTCAAGTTTGCTCTTTGTGAACTTTACTAGATGCTGAGGATGAGGAAATTACTCATGACTCCCCTGACTTACCTGCTATATCAGAATCTTTATAGCCTATATCCACTCCTGAAGTAGGGAGAATCCAAAGTGCCCACTCTAAAAATATAGACAGACACATCCAAACCCTTCCCCAAAACTTCCTCAATATCTACTTAACCTGGAGGCCATTGCTGGCCTAATCACAATATCTCAAGGACTTATTATTTCCTGCACTGGTCCTTGTAACACTCCTACTTTACCTGTAATGAAACCTAATGCTCAGTTTGATTTAAAAGACATTAACAGATTATTCATTTCTTGCTTTCCTGTCATTCAAAATTCTAATATCTGGTTATCTTGAGTTCCCCTTGATTCTAAATGGTTTACAGTGGTAGATGTGTGTTCTTCTTTCTTCAGCATTCCAGTAGATCCAGATACTCATTATCTTTTGGCTTTCACATGGAATAATCAGCAATACACCTGGGCAGTTCTGCCTCAAAGTTTTACAGAGGCACCTCCTTGTATCTCTTAAATGTTACATCAGAGCCTTAGCACCCCGCAGTTCTCTCAAGTTTCCACTCTATTACAATATGTAGATGATATATTGCTCTGTGCCTCTACTAAAAAGAACTCCTTAGGAGAGTTTATTTATTCTAACAGCTAGCTCAAAGGGGACATAAAGTCTCTAAGGAAAAGTTTATTCAAGAGATGGTCCACTACTTGGGTCATGATTTAAATGTGTTAGGAAGCTGTACTTGAAAGAAAACAAACATTCATCTGACTGTGGAGAAGAAAAGAATTTATTCATGATCTTGCAAGAATGGGTGGTCAACTGAAAATATGATGGCTGGTACATCAAGCAATAGAATGCTGCAGGTTTTATACCCTAAGCTTAACACGCAGGTCCCTCACCTGTTTCTTCACTGAATGGATACTCCACAGGTTACAGCCTATCCAGATAGCCTAACTAATTCAAATTTCCCATCAAAAGTTCCAGTTTTTAATTATGCTTTACATTTCAGTGACCCTGGCCATTACTTATTTAAACCTGCTTTTACCTATATAAGGTTTTGGTGCCAATTCTAGGCTTGTGTCAGAGGCCCTCCCCTTTCTCTGCCGGCAAGTCCAGTCTCAGCCATTTTGCAGCCCTTTGTTTAGTGAGTTGTTTCTCTCATCCTGTGCCATCTTGTGTGAAAGCTAAACTTAATTTTCTTCTTACAAATACTGAAGAATTCACCTATCACCCAAAAGAATAAGGTTGATTGACCCAGGAACTCCCTAAGCCCATACACTTAAGACAATTAAAGGGAGTATCTGTGCTGATAGGTTATTGCCAACTCTGTGTTCCAAATTTTTCTTTATTGGCATCACCCCTTTATTAATGAACTAAAGCCAATACACCTGTGATACTGGACAAAGGCAGTGGATTTTTTGCCCAATGCATTAAAATGACCAATTCCTGAGACACTGGGGTTTCAAAGAGAGAAAGAGTTTTTTGCTAGGCACAAAGCAAGAGATTAAGTGGCCTATGGGCCTAAAAATCTGTCCCCCTAAGACTAGGGAGTTCCAGGTTTTTATGGATTCTAACAAGGGGAGATGAAACTACAATTTTAATAGCAAGTACTAGCAGAAAGGTAGAGAAAGTATCATCTCAATAGCAAGTTTAAGCAGAAAGGAGGGGAAATGGGTTTACTATTATTTCGATAGGAGGCATAGGCAGAAACAATTTACAAATGTGAAGTAATGAAACTGTCCTAGAACCAAGTTAATTGTTCGTTCTGGGCTGATACAAGTTCCTCCATTAGCATTAAGGGGAATTGCCCTTGTGATTACAAGTTTCTAAAGTTAAAAAAAAAAAAAAGGATAAAGGGAGTACCAGTGTTTTGCAATCATGAAGGCTCAAGATAAAGGTTTTTACAATCATTATCAGAGATCAGGGTAGCTGGATTAAAGTACAGAGATTTCAGGTCTTTCCCTCTGTCTACTCTAATATGCCAGGGAGTAAAAAAAGAATATGTAAAAAGATTTATTGTCATAATCATTTGTTAAATCCTAACTTTCATTTACACTTGAAGTTTTTACTTTGCGATAACTCTCATGAAAAGGTCTTTAAAACGACTTAAGATGGCCTTATTAACCCCTCCAATTTTGAGACTAACATTATTCTAGTCATTTACTCGATTAGTTCATGAAAGAAATGGAAAAGCTCTTGGCTTACTAACATAAGACCATGGGGAAAATTAAGACCTATTGCCTACTTACAGCTTACAATTAGACGCTGTGGCTCGAACATACCCTTCCTGTTTAAAAGCAGTAGCTGCAGCTGCAAAGAGTCCAAGCATCTGCAACATTTATCAACAATACATATTAATAATATCAACAATATATATTTATAAACCCTCATGCTGTCCAAAGGCTCTTAAACTTTGAATTTACTCAGCATCTATCCTCTAGCTGATTGACTTTGTATGAGCTCCTTTTACTCTCACCTGCTAATTTAATTCTAAAAAGATGCAATACCCTTAACACTGCCATTCTATTGCCTTTGCAGATAGAGATCCTCATATTTGTGAGCTGATTACCTCTCAGTTCATGATTCCTGTCCTGACTTACAAGAAATGTCACTGCATAAGCCTGGCCTTATTCTCTTTATTGATGGAACCTATATCCAACAAATTAATGGAAGATCTCAAGTTGGCTATATAGTCAGAACCCAATTCAAACTAATTGAATGAGGTAACTTACCTCAATTTTCCTTGGTCCAACAGGCAGAACTAAATGATCTTTTTAGAGCTTGCATACTGTTATCTCAAAAAGCAGTTAACATTTATATTGATAACTGATATGCCTTCAGAATTGTCCATAATTTTGGAATGTTTTGGAAACAGAGGATCTTCCTTACCTCAACTGGATCTCCTATTACAAATGGATAACTAGACCGTGACTTACTGCCATCTTACTTCCTCAACCTATTGAAATTGAGGCTCATACTAAAAATCAGAACCAGAATACCAAGGAAATACTGTAGCAGATTCCCATGCAAAGACAGCTCAACTGAACCACCTTCAGATTGTGCTCACTCAATTTTCTCTCTTAGACATGTCAATCTCTAATTTTAATCAAATATGTTCAGAGCACCTGAGGGTAAAACTGGACACAGCCATTATGGCCCCACAACAAACTTGGCTAGCGTTTTTAATTCCAGCAAACTTTTTGGGAAGAGTAAAGATGGTTGCTTTGTACTTTCTGAATCTTTAAAGGAACCAGTCCTTGAAACTCTACACTCCTCTCACCATAATGTCAACAAAATGGTTCAAGTACTAAATAAATATTTTCAGAAGGTGGCTACCTTCTTTTAAAATAAATGCATAATTTGTCAACAGCATAACTCAGGAAAAACCATCTCAGTTGCTAGAAGCTATGCGCTGCCACCCTCTGGTCCTTTCGAGCATTTACAGCTAGACTTCATTCAACTACCACCCAGCATGAATTCTGACTATGTCACTGTCTGTTCATGCTCAGGATGGACGGAGGCCTTTACTTGTTGTAAGGCAGCTACTGTAACAGTTGCTAAGGAAAGTTGTAACAAGTGTATTCCCTGCCTGGGGAAAGGCTGCACTTATCCCTAGTGACCAAGGCACTCATTTCTACAGGGCAGTTCGTTAAAGCTCTAAATAAGATTCTACAAACAGGTTGGCATTATCCTTGTCTCACCCCTCTCAATCCTCTGGAAAGGTGGAGAGAACAAATGGAATATTAAAACTTAAACTGTCTAAATTAATTGAGGAAACCGGGTTACCTTGACCTAAAATTCTCCCTTATGGCCACCTGAAGCACACCTTTTGGGAAACATAAACTTTCTCCCTATGAAATTGCCACTGGAAGACCTATGTCAATTGGCCTCGATCTTAGCATTGTCCTCCTGCTTCCCCAGCAGGAGATGATTCGGTATTGTAAATCTCTAATGACGTATGCAAAAGGTTCTCTCCAACAGATGAGGGACACGTTTCCAGACTCTAATCTCCCTCAGATTTCCACGCCCTAATTTCTGGTGATCGGGTATAGTGGAAGCACTATCAATGCAAAACAGCCCTTGAACCATGCTGGAAGGAACCGTACCAGATACTCTTAACTTCTGACATGGCAGTCAAATTAGAAAGGATTGAACCTTGGTTCACATCTCACAACTTAAAAGGGCTCCACCTTCCAACAGTTGGACCTGCAACCAAACCAGAGACCTGCAACTAAAATTCACTAGGACGAGAAATAGATGGCTTCACATTGGTGGACAGCTTTCACCTAAGATTGTGGAGCAAGACACCATGAACCCCTACATTCCTGTCATATTCCTTATCACATTATTTTTTACAATCATTATTGCATTTCTATCGTTTCCATATCCCTTTTGCACACCTTTTCCATCTTAGAAAATTCTACCACCAAAAATGTCTAAACACTTCTTGCTTGTCTTTTTTTCCCTTCTTGCTGTAGCCTGGAAAACAATGCTATCATTCTTTTTTCCCAGGCCATTGCAAAAGGGAGGACTCTGATTGTTGGATGTTTCTTCACAAACCACAAACTGTAGGTGAAGTCTGAGACTCAATTGTTTTACCCTTGTCACTCTCAGGTCCTACATGCTGCCTTTAAAAATATCACCCATCCTTGATCTATCTCTCTTCTCTATCCAGTCAGGCCCTGACTCATGTTTGTACAAATACCTGGGAGGCCTTCTTTTATGCCCTGGGACAAATAGACCAGCACCGCCATGAGCTGTGCACCCTTCCTCCTCATACCCGGGGCAAGCTGGCAGGATGCAACAATTACCAATATAGTTAAAATGGTAAATGGCTCACTCAAGTATCCAGAGGTCTCACCAAGATGACCTGGACATCTCGAGGGTGGGCTGCACCCCTCTAGGGTTTATTTTTCTTTGTGGAGGAAATGAAGCCTCAATCATTTGGGCCATTCCCTGCATAGGTCATTGGGGAGACTGGTTGAGCAAGGCAGAGTTTGTGGGGAGACAGTAAAATTCACCCTCTGATATTTTCTTGTTCCCTTAGATATTACAGCAATCCAAAGTCTTGCACAAGACTACCTCACTTAATTTACATTCCCGAACCAAATGTGGATTACCTGGGGGTGTCATTGATTAGAATGGGCCTCTTTTGTTAGACTTATTGCCTTGGTTAGGAGTCAACACCAATGAAAATATGATTAGAAATTTATCTATAATAGTGGAAGAAATTGCTGATTCTACTGCAAAGGCTATTGCTGCACAGCAAAGTCTTTAGATTTCTTTAGCTAGAGTTGTTTTAGATAATAGAATTACACTTGACCACTTGCTGGCTGAGCAAGGCAGAGTTTGTGCTGTCATTAATACCACCTGCCATTGTAGGATAAACATTTGTGGGGAAATTGAAATGCAGTCACGTGAAATAGTCAAACAAGCCATGTGATTGATTTTTTGATCTCTTTGATTTCAGTTGTTTTGTGTCCTGGGGTCTTTGGCTCAAAAGCAGACTCCAAACATTGGGCATTTTACTACTCATAGTAATCATAATAGTCTCCCTGATGAGCTGTAATCTCTCAAAAATTTTAAATGGTTGCAACCAGCTATCTCACCAATTGGTGCTAGAATGTCAGCCTAGAATACCAGAAGAGAACAAAAATGACCAATCCCTGACATCTGTAGCCTAAAGTTAATCACATCTGAGAGCTATCTAGAACCAGCAAATAGGTAACTGAGAGTGGAGCTAATGTTTTAAATTTTCATGTCAACCTTTGGCTTGACTGAGAACTGGATCAAAGGGCAGGGGTGGGGGTTGATAAATAAATCTAGTAGGCCTAACTAGAGGTGCTCTGATGAGCCCTATGCCAGCAAAACTAAAAATCGTAGTTTCAATTCCCTGTAAGTGCCTAGCTCTCCCAGAAAACAGAATTTACATCCGCCAGTCAGCTACCATTAACTCCCAATTTCCTACACCAGCTACCTCCTCATAGTTTAGGAGGCATTTTTGCTAACTCTATTAGAAAATGTGGCCTCCGTTAACCAATGAAGATTTTCTCCCAATGTACGCCCTTGTTCTATGTATAAAAGGCTGCTACTCTCTTTGTTGTGGAATCCCTCTCCATGTTGTAGTAATTGGAATCTCTCCAATTCATGAATTGATTCAATAAAACTCTCTGAGATCTAACCACATTTTGCTCAAGGTTTTATCTAACAGAGGGATGAGCAAGAGCTGGATAGCATACAGGAGGCCTTTGTAAGATATGACCCCCAGAGGGTGTAAGACAAACCCTATAAAGATTCAAGGGTTTGCTACATGCATACAGTTTTAGGGGTCCAGTGATCAGGGATGTACTGGGCATCCCTTCCGAAGTGAAAGCTATGTTACTGCACCTTGCACCTTCTACTACAAAGAAGAAAGTGCAATGCCTGGTGGGCTCCTTCAGGTTCTGAAGAAGAACATTCTACACTTACAGGTTCTGCTCCAGCCCATCGAAGTAAAAGGCTTCTTGCTTTGAATGGGCTCCATAGGAGAAAAGGACTCTGCAGCAGGTCCAGACTGTAGTACAAAGAGCCTTGGAACTTGGGCCATTGTGGAAAGAAAAAGACATGTGGTGTTTTGGAAAGCCTCATGTCAGATTAAAAACTTAAACCTCTGGGATTCTGTGACAAGGCCAGGCAATCAGCGGCAGTGAATTATATGTCTTTTGAAAATCTACTCCTAGAAAAGTGCCTGTCTATAGGATACCAACTTACTATGCATCTGGAATTGCCCATTACGAACTGGGTCCCATCAGTCTTAAGAATGGGTGGTCCCATAAATAAGATGGGGAATAGCATATCTAGAATTTGGAACAGCAAACTACATAAACAGGTAGCCCAGATTGCGAAGTCACTCATAATGCTACTATTTCAGCTCATTTTATGGCTATAGTGGGGGATCCTTAACTGAAGGGGAAAGAAAAAGCTCAAGTTTGATTTAGGAATAGGTTGGGTTGGTATGTGGGTACAAGTTAAAAGTGAACACAGATGACTACAGCCTCACTCAGGAGAGGTCTTGGAATGAGGGAATATCCTCCCAATTGGCAAAGCTTTAAGTGGTGTACATGGTCATCCACTTTGTGTGAAAAGAGAATTGGCCAAAGATTAGAATATATGGGGGCTCATGGGCAGTTAGCAAATGGCATGGCCAGCTGTTCATATGTCTGTGAGGGAAAAGTATTGGAAAATTGGGGGCAAGGACATCTAGGATAGAGCCATTTGGGTAAACATGTGGAAGTGAGCACAAAGTCTAAAGATTTCTGTGTCATATGATAATGTTCACCAGAAAGGATTTACCATGGAAGAGATACTAAGCAACACAAACTATATAATGTCTTGGCCAGTTGAAATCAGTCAGCTTCTGCACTGGCCAATCTTTTGTTGGTATGATGGGCAAATGAATGAAATGGCTACAGGGTCATATCTGGAACGTCATGGGCCAACAGTGTGGGCTCTCACCTTCCAAGACTGATCTAGCTATTGCTGCCTCCGAATGTCCAAACTGCCAGCAACAGAGACCGATGCTGAGCTCCTGCTATGGCACCATTTGTAGCAAGCCATGTCTAAGATGGCCCTCAATGTTCCCTGCCTCCTGGTATTCATGTCCTTGTATTATTCCCCACCCCTCACCTTTTAGTGTGGGTTAGACTTAATGACTTACTCGTAACAAATAAAATATGACAAAAATGATGGGTAGCAGAAAAAAATTAACTGTATAATTCTTACTATCACCATAAGTGTCTCTGTGACTACTACCCATGCATTACATAACTCTTTTATCCAGGACTTTAAATTTTAAAAGTACCTAATTGAATGGACCTATTGACATAATAAAAATTCAGTGTTAGGGTGAACATAGAAGTAATGCCTGGCTCTTTTCTGCCTCAGTAGTACTATCTCATAGCAAGATTAAGATGATGAGAAAAAACTCTGTATTAGTTTCTTATTGCTGAATAACAAATTACCAAAATATAATGACTAAAAGCAACACACCTTCTTTATCTCTGCTTCCATGGGTCAGGAGTCTTGGCATTGCTTAGCTGGGTCCTCTGTTCAGGGTCTCACAAGGCTGCAGTGAAGCTGTTGGCCAGGCTAGTCTCTCATTTGGAAGTTGCCTGGGGAAGACTTCTCTTCCAAGCTCATTCAAGTTGTTGGTAGGATTCATTTCCTTGTGACTGTGTGAATGAGACCCTGGGGTCCTAGAAGCTACCAGAAGTTCCGTGGCTTATGATCTTCTCTATAGGCCACATGTTTGCTTCTTCAAGGCTGGCAGGAGACTCTCTCCAGGCCATAATGATCAAGTCTTATATAATCTAATCTAATCAAAGGAGTGAGAGCCTGTCATCTTTGCCTTAGTCTCTTGGTTTAGAAGTGAGCCATCAGTCCCACCTGCCCTCAAAGGGAGGGATTATACAAGGGCAAGACTCACCTTAAGTGTCACTAAGAGTATGTCCGTCACAACCTCCTAGAGGCTGACCAGCAAAAAAGGGCATATGCGTACTCTAAAAATGACCTCATAATGATGTCAAGGGCCTAGAATATTTTAGGCTTTCAAGGCCATCAGTCTCCTTTTCAGATGACGAGTTTGGCAATGATATGCTTCATATTAACCTATAAATGGACATTCTTTATAACTTTAGTTAAAATTAATCCATTATCATGAAACCTAGTTGTCTTCCTTAGTCTGGTTAACTCCCTTACTTAACGGATAAGAAAGACTTTGAGAGATGAAATGACTTGTATCAGCCTAAACTGCAAGATATTGGCAAAGCTGGTGCTCAACTCTTTCCATCAATATGCAAACAGATGGAATGTAAAAGTCATTAATTTTATGATTCTAAAAATATGTAGTATTCTTAGAATACATCTTTAATCATGTAGTATTCTTAGAATACAGCTTTAATCATAAAACCCAACTATATTATATACACTGTTTCTGAATGTGCTTTAATCATAAAACCCAACTATATTATATACACTGTTTCTGAATGTATGACTCCTGCTGTGGAGTTACTTATTTACTTTATAATGTCACTCCGATCATATATGTAGGTTTCCTTCACAGGGGTAACAATGGTTACCGTCAACATAACAAAACAAAATGCATAATTTATGAAATAGCAGAATTCTCAGCTCACAGTTTTTAAGGCTTGTCTTCCTCTAACTTATGTTAATACTTGTGAGTATCCGCTGTCCCTATTTGTATCTATCAAATTTATGAATTATTTTTTGGACACACACCCATAAACACTAACCACTGTCCATGCTTTCTTTTTAAGTATAAAAAAATTTACAAATTTAGATTGGTGGAATATGATGGGTGACATCAAATAAGTATCTCTATATTAGTAATAATGCTTGTCTGATGTCTGAGAGAGTTGTCCAACTTTTTGGAAGTTGGGATACATGTTGCCCCTTCTCTGAGGTCCACATACTTTTTTCTTAGGAATAAAAGTCCAACCACATCCAGAGGGGTAGAATGATGTCGTATATTTTTCTATACAAGTTCTAACCTTCTTCCTAATATGTATATGTATGTGTGTGTGTACATGTATACATGTATGTGTATATATATATGTTTGTATATATTTGTATACATACACATATAATTGTATATATAGTTTTCTGTTTCTCTCTTCCTTTCTGTTTTGCCACAAGTTCTTTTTTTTTTTGCCACCAGTTCTTTTGATGTGAGAATTTCACTTTCACGGTATCCAACAAACCTGGACTTTTCTGCACTCTCTGTTTTTCTGTCTTGGAAATAATGCATCCTAGGTTCCAGACCACAATAGGTTTAGTGACATGGCTAAGTGTCATGTAGTCTAACTGAAGATAACAATAGCCAAACCCTGCACGTGAATGGGCACTCCTCACAAATCCTGTTTGTATGCTTCCTTAAGCATATTACAACAGAGTCTTAACTAAATTCCAGATTTCTATGATGGTTCAATGTTTTTTCTCTTATGAGTTAAAAAAATTTTTTTTCGAGTTTTTAACTTTTAATGTGAAACATACATCAATTGAAATCAATAGCAAAAAGTTAAGCTTAATTTCAAACAAAATAAGCATTATACCAGCATATGATAGTCTTAAAATGTCTACCAGCAGGTGGCAACATAATCTTAAATATTACTGGTAATAGAAGATTAAATAATTTAGAGAAGGGAAAAAACATATTAAATCCATAGATGAAATTCAGTTTCACCCATATGATTTTCCTGTACCAAATCATATGGGTGAAACTGAATTTCTTCTATGGGTCTAATATGTTATTTTACTTTCCATTGAAAAACCATAAAATCATTAACTTTAGGATTTTAAAAATATATAGTATCATTAGAATAGTCTTTAATCATAAAATTATATATACTATCTCTGAATTTATGACAATTCATGCATGGTCTATATGCAAGCATCATTGCTTTCTAAGGTTCATCTCTGAAATGTCAGAATCTAACTTATTAGGGGATGCCATCTAAAAACAGGCGCTTTCCCCAACCAATCAACAATTTTTAGTAATTTTTGTAACCCCTGATAATGTTTTGGAGCTGGAAACATAACTTGAGAAGCTTATGTAAATGTTACATTGTTAAATTCTATTGCTTCCTGCTACACTATGCATTATGAACTAAGCATGTATACATATGTGCAGAAATGAAATTAATGAAAGAATTAGTTTCTTCAGTCTACAATTTGGCTTAAATGTTTTTAGATTTGTTTTACAAAATGAGACTAGTAAAAACTATCAAGGACCCCATCTTACCTTGGTATGCTTAATAAAAATCAGGAACACCTGGAAATTGCTTAGACCAGCCGGCATCAGACTTAACCGCCTATTAGAATCACCTGGGAAGCTGTCACTGTCCAGGACACACCTGTGTTAATTAAATGAGCATCTGAGAGTAAAAGCCAGGCATCAGTAATTTTTAAAGCTCACCAGGTGAGTCTAATGTGAAGCCAGGGATGAGAGACACTGATATCAATTGGTGCTTTTTATAGTTAAATATTCTTAGGAATCACTAGGGGATCTTGTTAACAGACAGATTTTCATTCAGCAGGTTTGGGGTAGAGTCTGAGATCCTGCATTTCTAACATGCTCACCCCCAGGTGATGATGCTGCTGGTTGTGGGTCACACATTGAAAAGCAGTAGGTCTAACAGGCAGCAGTTTTCAAACATTTGTGTGTATCATAATCACCTGGGAAAACTGGAAAAACTACGCTAAGGATGGATAGAATTTCTGTAGAGATGGTATTTGAATTCTCCTCCAGCTTTATATAGCACCCTTGGCTCCAGTGAAACCATAGGCTGAAGTTTCCATTTTTGTACTTGTCTTCCTTTTCTTTGAGAGATCCATGAATAATTTTTGATTCCTGTTCTCACCTTTGTCTCTGTTGTAGCCCTGATTTGATACTTGAAGGTATAACTATTTAATAATTACTCTCAGAAGAAATGGAGTGGATAAATATTCTGCCCAAGAAAGAGTTAACTCTTAATGGTTGCCACAGCATGTTAATTTGCTTCCTGAACATGGTGTTATGGGTCTTTCTTACCACCATATCCACTTTATCTGGCAGAGAGTAGATGTTCAGATATTACTATTGGCTCAATGAGGAGAGGAGTAGAAAGAAATGATAGTAAAGCCATGAGGACATTTGTGTGTGTGTGTGTGTGTGTGTGTGTGTGATAAGGACTTGAGTGTTAATCTTGTAAGTATTGGGTGATACAATTTTTCAATAGGGAAATGGTGTGATTAATGGCTTTTTTTTAAAAATAGGAGCAGGGAACTTGGACTCAAGTGGGAAGAGACAGAAGGCAGAGAATCCAATTAGGATGCCATAATAATCAAAATTAAACATAAAGGTATAAAATGCAATTTAGTCACCATTTTATTGAGTATTTACTATGTACCAAGAACAATGCTAACTACTTTACATAAATCACCTCTTATAAGTATGCTACATTGTACATAGCCTTCTTTTATAAATGATGAAGTCTAGGCTCAAAGAAGTTAAGTAACTTGCCAAAAGCCATATGAGAACTAGAATTTGAACCCAAGACTGTCCAACTCCAAAATCTTACACAACAATAATAGCAATGATGGGAATGAAGAAAAGAGAGCAAGTTCTGGAAATACTTTTTATTTGGAACAGAATTGACTCACTGGGATAACTGATTCAAGCTTCTGAAAACCAGGATGAGGAGGAAGAAATAACAGATGTCATCACCACCATGACTTTTGTCTTTTGGTTTTAGCTTTGATTACAAATGCAGTTGTCTGGCGAAGGCTGATGTGATGTGATCTGACTGTTCAAGATAATAGTTACAAACTGCTAGAAGAAATGACCCAGCAGAAACACAGAGAATCAGCAGTTGTATATGTTTCTGTTTCATCTTCCCTCATTCTTTTTCTGTTCCCTTACTATGTATTTCTGGTGGTTTGTGCACATTAAAAAATAAAAGACATTCTCGCCTGCCATGCGAGAGACCCAGGTTCAATTTCCAGAGCCTGCTCATGCCAAAAATAAAAAAAATAAAATAAAAGAGAGCAGCTGGAAAAAAAAAAAAGAGCTTCTGCTACTATTTAGTATGGGAGGTGGGTGCAGAGATCATCTCTGTGACTCCTTCATTTTTCTGTACCTATTAAGTGCAGTGTTTTTAGAAAAACTTCGTCAATAATTGTGCAGAGCAGTATGTTTTCACATCATCAAATTAGAGCTGCAATTTGAAAGATCAATAATAGGATATTTGCTGCATAAAATGGAAAAAGTTCTCCACCTACGCTCTGTTTGCATAATCCAACTCAATTTAATCCTGTTAAAATGGAAGAATGCACGATATAATTCAAGATAAGAATAAAAGCAGATTGAATTTTCTGAGAACTACAGTCTGGCTCTCATTTAAAAAATTTTAGTGCAAATTGGTGGGTTTTTGATGTGTGTGTGCTCCTGTACAACAGGACCACAAATTATCTCCTAAGTTTTCTTGACATGAATTATACTTATGCACATAAAACTGCTTCAATCTGTATAGGATCAGAAATTCAGCAAAGCCGCAGAAATTAATAATAGGAAGAAATGGTTTGTGCTGTCCTTTCCAGTGTGCTTAATTTTTCACCACTTTAATTAAAAAATATTTTGTTTGTTTTGAAAGATCTTAGGAAATATGTAAAGGCATAAAGAAAATATCCCCCATAATTTTGTTACCCAGTGCCAGCCACTGATAACATATTCTTTTTATGCATTTGCTCACCCAGATTTGTAATACAATATCTATTACTTGATTTGTAATTGATACCATGTGTGAAGGGATTAAAACATGCATGAAGGAAGGTGTGTTGAAATGGATTTGCTATGTAAGGCCAGAAGACCCACCAGAGAATTACACTCCACAGGAGCACGCCGGGGACACGCCATTCACCAAGACCATCAGGAATTCACTGATAAGAGAGAAACCAGCACCCCTGAAAAGTGCCATGTGGTTCTTCTCTGCAGGCCAGGGTTGACAGTAGGAAAAGTGGTTACAGAGTCAGAGTCATTAAGTTAATATGGATTGACATATATGGCAGTTACAGTACTCACCATACTGGGCCGTTGGCCTGTTGTGGGGAAGGCCAAGAGGGAGCCTCTGAAACTGCATATACTCTCAATACCCTGCACTTTCTTCCAAGATAGTAAATAACATCAAAGATTACGTCTCATTTTTTGAGGGAAATGGTGGGAATTAGTGCCACCTAATGATACCGCAGTGGTGGTCCCCACCGTCTAGCTGTTTAGCTCACTGGTATCATTCCTGCAGAAGCCAGGTGGTTGCACAAGACAGACTGTAGATTACTACAAGCTCAACTAAGAATTGGCCCTGATTGCGGTTGCTGTGCTGGGTGTGGATCATTGCTAGTAAGATATTCAGACATTGATTGTGGAAAATGTGCTCTTTTCTATCCTAATCAGAAAAGAGAATCAGAAACTGAAGTCAGGTGGAATGGGCAAAAACACACATGATAGTTTTGCCCTAGAGTTCTCTGTCATAATATATCCAGAAGAGATCTGGACTATCTGAACATCCCACAGAATATCATTTGATGACATCAGGATGAATGAGCAAGACGTGGCTAGCATGCCATGATGAGAAACATATACTCTATAGCATGGAGATAAATCTTCCAAAGATTCAGTAAACTGCCACTTAAGTAAAGTTTTTAGGGGTCCAGTGGTCAGGTTCAGGCTGGGACATCTACTCTAGAGCAAAAGATAAATTGCTACATCCTGCATCCCCTGCTAAACAGAAGGAAGCACCAAAGATTCAGTAAACTGCCACTTAAGTAAAGTTTTTAGGGGTCCAGTGGTCAGGTTCAGGCTGGGACATCTACTCTAGAGCAAAAGATAAATTGCTACATCCTGCATCCCCTGCTAAACAGAAGGAAGCACAACAGCTGTTAGGATTCTTAGGGTTCCAGAAGCAACACATTCCATGTCTAGGAATTGTATCCTGTACCACGTACCGGGAAACACAGAAAGCTGCCAGCTTTGAGGGGGCCTGGGAAGAACATGTCTCTGCATTCAGCACTCCTTCATAGGCCATATGATTTGGCTGACCCTATGGTGTTGGAGGCGTCAGGTCAGTCGTGGGAAAAGAAGGAGTGTGGGGTTTATGACAAGCCCCAGGGGGATAATCACATTGCAGATGGAGCAGGACCAGACCATCTGCAGCAGGAACTTTTATGCCTTTCAAGAAACAGCTCCTGCTGTGTTACTGAACCCCAGTCAAAATAAAAACCGGTTATTAGACACCGAGTGATGATGCTTCCAAAACTACCCCTTATGATCAGTTTCTATTGGACTTGTCATGTTATAATGTTGGGTGGACCCAGCAGTGGTCCATTTTAAGATGGAAATGGGTATCTGAGATTGAGCTTAAGCTGGACTAAGACATATGAACAGTTGATGAGGAGGTGGCCTCGGCTTCCATGTCACTCTCCAGGTTGGTAGTAGCACCATCCCTCAGATGGCACCTGTGGCCCTGTGGGGAGTCCTGCACAACCAGTCAGTAGGGGGAAGAAAAAGTCCTTGGTTCACAGTCAGTTAAAATGGTAGTTGGGGGGCAGGCCACAGTGGCTCAGCAGGCAGAGTTCTTTTATCTGCCATGCCAGAGACCCGGCTTCGATTCCCGGTGCCTGTCCATGCAAAAAAAAAAAAGGTAGTTGGGTACAGTCTGAAAATGGATGGCAGGTGCACTATAGCCACATTTAAAGGTGGGCTTGAAAGACTGTGTCAGGGAAAATCTAATTGTGGAGATTTGACTATTGAACCTGATCATCCCCTTTGTGTATAAGAAGTGGCCTCAGGTGAGGATGTGAGTATATATACATATACATATATAGTATGTATGTAGGTTTATATGCACATCCACCTACGTACACACATCTTGACAGTGGTGAATGGTCTGTTTGGTTGGTCAGAAGCCTAAAAAGAAGAGAACTAAAAGATTGCATACAAGGAGGTCTGTGATAAAGACATGTGGATGGACATTTGGGAATTGGTATGAAGTGTGAAGATTTTTATGTCACATGTAATGTCCACCAGAAAGCAGACATCCACAGTGGAAGAGGCACTGAATAACAGACAAAATGATTTGATTAGTTGATGTCAGCCAGCCTTGTCATTGGTCACCATTAACTGGCATGATGGGTTTATGAATGGTGTGCTCAGAGAGAGGATGGAAGCCACACATGAAATTAACAGCATGAGTCCCATTTACCAATTGCCACATGGATCTGCTCGGAGCTGAAGTAGACAGTGGCAGCCATGGAGGTTCATTGCTAGGTGTTCCTTTAAGAAAAAATGCGCTCTGCAGTTGCTAGGAATGAAGTTAGCTGGTGGTCTCCCGCTGCAACGCCTTCTGGATCCACTCAGCATTTGAGCGGTGGTCATTCTCTGTTCTCAGGCAGCCTCCAGGCAATGACTGAGCCCAATGAGGGTAATAGGGTTTGACTCTTTCTGCCTAACATTGAACTTTTCTATCAGCAATCTTCAATCTAGAGCCCCTAATTGGGTAAACTGAGACTTTTGCAGAGCTACACTTCACTCTGAGGCTCTTCCAACCCTTCCTTCCTTTCGCCTCTCTTTCCACAAGTTTCAAAACTGGGTCACATTTGAAGACTTTCCTTACCTATTTTTTTCCTTTTCCCCTTTATTTTTCATAGGCTGTATCCCAAGTAAGTCTTTTGCTCTTGTACCTTCTTAGCAACCATTTCCTAGGAGACCCAATAGATGCAGAGGCTTTTCATTTTTTCATCATTGTAACAATGGACACAACTTTAATTTTTGAAGTTCATAATATCTGAATAACTCCATTATCTGTTTTTTGCCTCTGCTTTGAGCATTTTCTTATATAGTACATTTTCATCCTTAATCTGAAATGTTAATCAGTCACAAAAGATATATTTGAGTATGTTGACGATAAGGTCTCAGTATAACAATTTCACAAAGTATTTATTTTAATGTAAGTTCTTACTCCTAGTTAAGTGTATCTCCATATAATAAAATATATTTTAAAGATAATTGTCTAGTGGTAAAGTATCCAATAATTGTAGGCTATATCATGGAAACTTTAAATGCAGCCTCAATGTAGTTTGAATATAGTCACAAATTTTTCACTATGTCAATGTCTGGCAAAGCAGGTATTCAATAAATACATGTTGAATGAATGAGCAGCTCAAATAATTGGCATACAATAATTGGCCACTTCTTAAAAGGGATAGTATCAAATTATACTTAGAAATAATTTTAATTATTTTAATGAAATTATGTAATAATTACAAATAACTATTAAAAATTATTATAACTCTCAGCATAGTTCTCTCAGCAGCACTTTTCACATAACTCTATCTCTGTTCCACTTACTATGTCTCCATTCCACACTTCCAGGTACAGAGTGATTCCTTACTATTTCCTATTAGTATTAGATTCAAGGTGCTGAATTATCCTTTATTGATTTCCTATAGCCTGTTGAAACTTTTAAAATAGTCCTTTTTCCCCTCTTTTAAATAAAATTCTCAGTGTCATTTAATTCTTGCTGGGACCTTGACTTGATTAACTACTGAATACAAGCAGATCAGCCAGAAAGGTTCCCAATGTGCTGACAGACAGATAAAGAGATGTGCATCAGTTTTTTAAAATGCAATTTTATTGAGATATATATTCACATACCATATAATCATTCAAAGTGTACAATCAGTGATTCCCTGTATCATCATATAGCTGTGTATTCATCATCACAATTGATTTTTGAACATCTTCATTACTCCAAAAAAAGTAAAAATGAGAATAAAAATAAAAGTAAAAAAGAACACCCAAAACATCCTATACCCCCCAAAACCCCTATTATTCATTTATTTATTGTCTTTATTTTCTTACTCATTTGTCCATACACTGGATAAAGGGAGTATCAGTCAAAAGGTTTTCACAAGTACGTGGTCACACCTTAAAAGCTATACAGTTATACAATCATCTTCAAGAATCAAGGCTACTGGGTTACAGTTCAACAGTTTCAGGTATTTTTTTCTAGCCTCTCCAAAACACCAAAAACTGAAAAAAGATTTCTATATAGTGCATAAAAATAAACTCCAGAATGACCTCTCAACTCTGTTTGAAATCTCTTAGCCACTGAAACTTTATTTTGCTTAATTTCTCTTCCCCCTTTTGATCAAGAAGTCTTTCTCATTCCATGATGCCAGGGCCAGGCTCATCCCCAGGAGACATGTCTCACATTGCCAGGGAGATTTACATCCCTGGAAGCCATGTCCCACATAGAAGGGAGGGCGGTGAATTCACTTGCTGAGTTGGCTTAAAGAGAGAGGCCACATCTAAGCAACAAAAGAGGTTCTCTGGGGGTGACTCTTAGGCATAATCATAAGTAGGCTTAGGTTCTCCTTTGCAGGAATAAGTTTCCTAAGGGCAAGCCCCAAGATCAAGGGCCTGGCCCATGAAATTGGCAGTCCCAAATGCTTGCAAGAATAGCAGGTCTTCCCAAGGTGGGGAAGTTTAAACTTTCCACATTTTTCCCCAGTGCCTCATGGGGACTTTGCAAATACTTTTTAAATCTTCAGCCAAGACTATTCTAGAATGTATCAGGGCATCACACCAACTTGTACAAACCAACAAGATCTTAGTCCCTTTTCAAGGTTCCATGTAATTATGGTGTTCAAATAAGCTCACCTTACAAGTTAGATCAGATAGTGAGCTACAAAAATATAAATTTTGTGCCAAATGAACATCTCTTGTGCCTCAGTTTTGAGGAAGTCCAGATGGGATGATGTTTCGCATTCTGCTAAGGTTAGCAGTGTAGAACGTGCCCAAGGCAAGGATTGTGAGACATGTGACAAAGAAGTTTCCTGGACAAATTCCGTAAGAATTCATTGTCACATTGTTGAGAGGTGGGGTCTCTGGAAGCAGATGGGAGATGGAGTTTAGAATGTAAAAGGAAGAAAGAGGAAGCAGGATAGGGCAGAGGGAGAATTCTAGATGACATCACAGTTTAACAAAGCTGTGGCTACCCTAGTTGTGGAGTGCTGGAGCAAGTACTACTAATTAGTGTCACCACTGTCAAGACAAAATGGTTATACTTTTCTATCCTAACCTCATTCAGTCATGGGATGTGGACTGCCCAAGGAAGAGCACAACCTTGTGAACTGGACCTTGTTTGCTGACTGCATTCTCCACAACTGTGTAGCAAGCCCTTTCTTGAAGGGATCTGGGAGGTTCATCTTTCTGTCTACCATACATGCATTTATAATAATGGCTGTCCTTGGTGCCTGGCATTATCTCCAAAGTGCCACGGCTTCTTCCCTCCCTCCTACTCTTCCTTGTTTTTTTTTTTTTTTTTTTGAGTTAAAATACGTTCATTTTATTGTATGTAAAGTATAAGTGTACAATTGAACGCATTTTGGCAAATGTGTACACCCATGTTACAACCACTCCAATTCATGGATAGGATATTTTTTACTATCCCTGTAAAATTCCCTCTTTTTCCCTTGTAATCAATCCCTTCTCCACTACCCTGAGCCCTGAAACAAAAATTGTTTCCATCTCTATCTCCATAACTTATTTTTTCCTGTTCTAGAACTTCATGTAAATGAAATTCTAAAGTATATAGCTTTTGTATATGGTTTCTTTAGTACAATATGATTTTGAGATTCACGCACTTGTTTGTTTCAGTAGTTTATTTTTATTGCTGAGTAGTATTCCACTGAATGAATGAATGTACTGAGATTTGTCCATTATACTACCGACAACTATTTAATTTTTTTTACTCTTGTGAATAAAGTGTTATGAATAGATTTGTACAAGTGTTTTTGTGAACACATATTTCCATTTCTCTTAGATCATTATCTTCGAATGGAATTGTTATATCATGTGTAAAATGTATGTCTATCCTTATATGGAAACTACTGAAGTGTTTTCAATTGATTACATCAGTTTACATCCTCACCAGCAACATATGAGAGTTCAGTTGATTTACATCTTTCATTTATTCATTCTAAAATGAGTGTGGAATATTTCAGAGTGGTTTTAACTTGTGTTTTCCTGATGTCTATGATCTTTTCATGTATTTAGTATTCACTTGTCTTCTTTTGTGAAGTTTCTGTTTAAGTCTTTCTCCTCTTTATTAATTACTTAAATTTGTTGTAGTAACATATATATATATATATAAATTTCCCATTTTAATCTTTTTTTTTTTGCTTTTTTTCCCCATGTATGTATTTTTTTGTTTTTTCCTGTAAAATACCCCATTTCTTCCATAACTTATAAACATGATTTATACCGAGGGGTAGGTGGGAATAGGTGTGGGTGGACTGCCAGAGATGGGGAAGCTCCTCTTCTTGCTGTCCCCACAAGATGGGCTCTGGGCCCTTTGGGGGGTAGGGACCCCCAACACTTCTCTCTGAGTTGCCTGGACACTTCTGCCCGTGGTGTTCCAGATCCTGAAGTCCCCAGAACCCCCTCCTCAGCTGCCGGGATGATACGGTCCCTCCTTTCCTATACTGACCCCGACCCTGGAGGAGGGGGAGTTGAAGGAGGAAGGGCATGGAAGGCAGGGCCAGAGGGGCACAGCCAATGGTGAGGCCAAAACTGCAGTGGAACTTGTTCTTGCCATGATTCAAGAAGGTCTCGAGTGCCAGGGCAGGGGAAGGGGTAGGAGCTTCTTCTCCAGTATGGCACCCACGATCCAGCTGCTGTCCACGGAGTCTTTGAAGAGGGGGTTGGCCTTGTGCAAGCCCAGCTGGTACCTGAAGGAGACAATGATGTCCTTGATACACTTGCTGGCCTCAAATTCCACTCCCACTTGCAACTGGTCACTGGCTTTGTGGTAATATGCTGCATGCATGCCAGCCTGGCCAATGTTACTATCATTAGCCACTTGTTCAGTGTGTACTTTCCAGCTAGAGACATGATGGTGTCCTTCTCTCCAGGCTGCCAGTGGTAGACCAGTTCTCCATCTAGAGCCACACACAGCATGATGCTCTGGAAGCAACAGACCCACAAGGACATCTCGGCTTCCCAGGATGATGGTCATTTTAGCCATTTTAAGTGTACAGTTCAGTGGCATTAATTACATTCACAGTTGTACTACCATCATTGCCATCTATCAATAAAACTTTTATCACCACTAACAGAAACTCCTTAATAAATAGTAACTCCCCATCCCACCTTCCCTTTCCAGCTTCTTCTAGCTCTAATCTACATTTTGTCTATGAGTTTGCCTTACTATTATATATAAATTGAATCATTTAATATTTGCCCTTTTATGTCTGGATTATTTCACTCAGCATAAGGTTTTCAAGGTTCATTCTTATTGTAGTATGTATCAGAACCTTGTTGCTTTTTGTGGCTGGATAAAATAAAGTCTGTTTATCCACATCCTACATTTTGTTCATACATTCATATGTTGATGGACACTTGGGTTGTTTCCAAATTTTGGCTACAGTGCGTAATGCTGCTATGTATCTAAGCCCCAGTTTTCAATTATTTTGGACACACACCTAGAAGTGGGACTGCTGGGTCATATGGTAATTCTATATGTAACTTTTTGAGGAAAAGTCAAACTGTTTTCCACAGTGGCTGCCCCATTTTACATGCACACCAACAATATGACAAGAATTCCTATTTTTCTGCATTCCAGCCAACACTTGTTTTTTTTCCAGTTTTTGAAAGAATAGTCATACTAGTGGGTGTAAAGTAGTATCTCACTGTGGTTGGTTTTGCATTTTCCTAATGACAAATCATGTTGAGCAACTTTTCATGTGCTTGTGTGGCCATCTGTATATCTTTGGTGAAGTATGCATTCAAGTCTTTTGCTCACTTTTAATTGCATTCAAGTTTTTCCCAGGTTTTAAATTATTATTTTTTAAAAATCTTGTGTTGTAGGATAAAATTGGATTCGAGCCTTTGTGACATTGTATTGGTATATATATTATATACATATATAAAAACTTGACTTCATTTTTAATTTTTTTCAGAGTAAAAGTATTTTTTAACTGTTAGAGCTGTTTTTATCCCTTTTTTCTTTTATGATTAGTGCTTTTTGTGTCCTGTGAAATATTAGCCCTTCCCAATATTGCAAAGATATTCTCCTTTGCTTTCTTCTAGAAGACCTATAGGTCTGTCTTTATATATATATATATATATATGTATGTATATCTGTATAACTTCTATTTTTTTTTAACTTTTTCATTCTACAGTATAACATATATACAAAGCAAAGAAATAAAAAAGCAAATAGTTTTCAAAGCACTCTTCAACAAGTAGTTACAGCACAGATCCCAGAATTTGCATTGGGCTACCATATGATCCTCTCAGATTTTTCCTTCTAGCTGCTCCAGAATATAGGAGGCTAGAAGAAATAAATTTTTTTTATCATCACAATAGATTTTTTTTCCTTTTTTTGTGAAAAATAACATATATACAAAAAAGCAATAAATTTCAAAGCACAGACCACAATTAATTGTAGAACATATCTCAGAGTTTGACATGGGTTACAATTCCACAATTTTGGGTTTTTACTTCTAGCTGCTCTAAGATACTGGAGACTAAAAGAGATATCAACTTAATGATTCAGCATTCATATTCATTTTTTAAATCCTATCTTCATTGTATAACTCCACCATAACCTTTGATCTTTCCATCCCTCTCTTTAGGGGTGTTTGGACTATGGCCATTCTAAATTTTTCACCTTGGAAAGATCTGTCACTAATCTGGTGTAGGGTGATGGAACTATCTGATGCTGTGGAGAGGCTGGGCTATGTTTCAGGACTTATCTGGACTAGGGACCCATCTGGAGGTCGTAGGTTTCTAGAAAGTTACTCTAGTGCATGGAACCTTTGTGGAATTTTATATATTGCCCTAGGTGTTCTTTAGGATTGGCTGGAATGGTCCTGGTTGGGGTTTGGCAAGTCATTATAGTAACAAGGTCTGACTGAAGCTTGAATAAGAGCAACCTCCAGAGAAGCCCTTTGAACTCTCTCTGCCACTGATACTTTATTAGTTACACTTCTTTTCCCCCTTTTGGTCAGAATGGAATTGTTGATCCTATGGTGACAGGACCAGATTCATCCCTGGGAGTCATCTCCCATGTCGCCAGGGAGGCTTTCACCCCTGGAAGTCATGTTCCATGTAGGGGGGAGGGTAATGATTTCCCTTGCAGAGTTGGGCTTAGAGAGAGTGAGGCCACATCTGAGCAACAGTAGAGGTCCTCCAGAAGTAACTGTTAGGTATGCCTATAGGTAGTCTAAGCTTCTCTGTTACCTACAAAAGCTTCACAAAAGTAAGCTCAGGATCAAGGGCATGGCTTATTGATTTGGATGTCCCTAAAGTTTGACACAGTATCATGGGATTCCCTGATGGTAAGGTTTAATAGTGCCATATTCTCCCATCCCTCAAGGGACTTTGCCAATACTTTTTGATCATCTGCTTAATATACTCTAGGATATATTCAGGTATTATATTAGGCTATACAGGATTAAAGGATCTCTCTCTTATTCTGGACTCCCTGTGTTTTAATTGTTCAAATGAGCTATACAGATAGGTTGAATGATATTATGCACTACAGAAAATTTCAGTTCCAGACGAAAGAGTATGTGTAGTTCTAAAATATAGACACTGTCTTCTTTACCCCTGTGTTCTGAATTACTTTAATCCCAACCTGATTGGCTTCATTCTTATCTCTAAATGTCAGGTTTTATCTCTCTCTCTCTCTCTCTCTCTCTCTCTCTCTCTCTATATATATATATATATATATATATATATATACATAACAGCCTCTCAAAATCCATAAATAATAATCACCACTCTGTACTTAATGTGTCTGCTCTAAAAGCCTACACTCTAGGCCCATTTTCTTTCTTCTTTTTTTTTATTAATTAAAAAAAATTAACAAACAAAACATTTGGAAATCATTCCATTCTACATATATAATCAGTAATTCTTAATATCATCACATAGTTGCATATTCATCATTTCTTAGTACATTTGCATCGATTTAGAAAAAGAAATAAAAAGACAACAGAAAAAGAAATAAAATGATAATAGAGAAAAAAAAAAACTACACGTACCATACCCCTTACCCCTCGCTTTCATTTACCACTATTTCAAACTGAATTTATTTTAACATTTGTTCCCCCTATTATTTATTTTTATTCCATATGTTCTACTCTTCTGTTGATATAGTAGCTAAAAGGAGCATCAGACATAAGGTTTTCACAATCACACAGTCACTTTGTGAAAGCTATATCATTGTTCAATCATCATCAAGAAACATGGCTACTGGAACACAGCACTACATTTTCAGGCAATTCCCTCCAGCCTCTCCACTACATCTTGAACACCAAGGTGATATCTACTTAATGCGTAAGAATAACCTCCAGGATAACCTCTCGCCACTGTTTGGAATCTCTCAGCCATTGACACTTTGTCTAGGCCCATTTTCTTATAAGCATTTTCTAAAGGTGACCATATAGAACACCAACAATACATTGTTGTTCTTTTGTCCATGGCTTATTTTGCCTCACCAAATGTTCCACGTGTTTATTCACATTGTTGCACGCCTCACAACTGTGTTCCTTTTTGTAGCAGCACAACCTTTGTTCATGAGTATACATCATTGTTCACCAATCTACTTCTCAGTCAGTGCATCCTTCAGCCACCTGCTTCCATCAGGCATCATATATAGTGTCCAAAGTCCACAGCCCATCATCATTCTCAATTTTAGATAGTTTCATTGTTCCCAAGAGAAGGAAAACCAATAAATGTACCCGCACCAAATAGGAAAACTAAACCTCCTCTTAACTCTTGTTCCTCCCCCCCCCCCCCATTATTTACCTCTGCTGTTGCTGTGGTAATGCTGATGGTTTCCTTTTAAACATAGCCCATAACATGCAATAGCAGTTTTCCCCCTGTACCCTGGGCTTAAAATATTCTTTTCACATGAATCATATCTTTGAAGTAATTCTTGGAAGAACTAATTCATATTTCTAGTGTTAACCAGTGGCCTATACAACCCCTTTCAATCTTGTTCATCAATGGTCTGCCTTTTTTATTTAGATTTTATGAGTCATATCAAAATAATGTTTATGTATTGTGTGAGATAAGATTGACGTCAAGTTTTTCATATTTGGATATTCACTTGTTGTAGTTCCATCTGTTAAAAAGACCATAGCAGCACTTAGTACATAGTTGATTTTGTTTCACTTTTGGAGCAAAACTCTTCTGACTTCTTTATCTAATGCTTCATGAATTATGAAGTTTCCCACTGTGATTGCTGGGAACAGAAAATATTTCAATTGGAGCTGAAGGGATACAGATTGTGCAACAGGACTGAATGTAAAAACTCAGAAATGGACAGAACAATACTACCTAACTGTAGTACAATTATGTTAAATTACTGAATGAAGCTGAATGTGAGAATGATAGAGGGAGGAGGGCTGGGGGCACAAATGAAATCAGAAAGAAAGATAGATGATAAAGATTGAGATGGTATAATCTAGGAATGCCTAGAGTGTATAATGATAATGACTAAAGGTACAAATTAAAAAAATGCTTTTGCATGAAGAAGAACAAAGGAATGTCATTATGTAGGGTGCTGAAAATAGATGGTAATTAATATTTAAAATTTTTACCTTATGTGTGAGACTAAAGCAAAAACTATTTGGTACAAAATTTATATTTTGACTAGTGCATTTCATAATATAACTTATGTAGACAGCTTAATTGAACACCACAAGTACATGGAACCTTGAGCAGGACACGAGATTTTGTTGGTTTGTCCAGAGTGATGCCCTAATAAATCCCAGAGTGATTTGAACAGTGAATAAAAAAGTGTTTGCAAAGTCCCCTTACAGGAATGGTGAGAAAGAGGGAAAATTCAAAAAAAAAAAGAAAAGAAAATACTTCCAGCCCTGTGTGAGTTCTGAGTAGTGTTGCCTCAAATACTTACACATGATTCTTTCCTCAACCTTGGGTAATCCCTCATATGCATCCACCGATAAATACTCATCTGAAGACTTGAGGGGGAGTCTCTGAAGATCTCCAGTGTTTTCTCTCAGTGTGATTCTCTCCTCTCCATCACTCTGCCCTGTGAACTCTAGCCACCTTGATCTCCTAGGACTCCGAGCTCCTTTGCTTTAACTCAGGAGAAGGCTGGAACCAGCCTGGCTTTCCCTCTCTGCACCACAGCCTAGAAATTCTCTCCAAAGAGTAGTCTCAGGTAATCACAGGGCTCACTTCATTTGTTTCTCATCTCTCAAGGATCACTCTCCTTTGTTGCCTGGTATCCAGTATCTTAAAAATCACTGTCTCTATATATTGTCCAGATTTTAGTTGTTTCAGGTGGTAGTGTAAATCTAGTTCCTATTACTTCATCTTGGCCAGAAACCCTCTGGAGTTCATTGGAAATCACCTCTTTTTGTACAAAATGTTGGGGGATCTAGAAAAATCTGTGATTATTACTATTTGAAATTGAACTAGAAAGAGAAATGGAATAAGGGTCATGCTGGGTAAGTGTGTGTGTGTGTGTGTGTGTGTGTGTGTGTGTGTGTGTGGTTCTTATTTAAAATATGCTTTAGATCAAAGATCTGCACATTTTTTCAAAGGGTTAGATAGTAAATATTTTAGGCTTGATGGTCAAACGGCTTCTGTCTCAAAGACTCACCTTTGCTTTTGTAGTGCTAGAAATAGTCATAGACATTACATAAATGAATAGGCATGGCTGTGTTCCAATAAAACTTTATTTACGAAATAGGCACTGGCCCATGGGCTGTGATTTGCTGACCCCTGCTTTGGATAACATAAAATTTGATTGAAATTTAAATATGAATCCTCAATATCTAAGTTATCATGTGATGGTTTTACTTTTCCTTTGAAGAACTTTTTTTTTTAGGTGCATTGTCTGGGAATCCTACTTGGGTCTCCTGCATGGAAGGCCAGCATTCTACCACTGAACCACCTGTGCACTCCCTTTGAACAATTTTAAGTGACATATAAAATAAAAAAAAACATACGTAAGCATTAACATATAAAAAGTCTCCTTGACATATCTCCTCTCACAGTTCTTAATTTATTTGTTCACTGGGAAGTAATGAACTTTACCCTTTTACCTAATAGAGTGAATATCAAAATTGATCCAAATTCTGAAGACAATATCCAAAAGTATAACTTTACTGTAGCCATACCTAAATGTCATTATTATAAACCTTGACAAACAAACATACAAACATACCTAAATGTCTATTTTTGATAAATTTTCCAGACAGTTAAAACTCTTTAAATCACTTGTTTCTGGGAGGCATTTTGTTTCTCCACACCCTCACCACCACTTCCAGTACTTCACACTCATTAGGGTGAGTGATGGAGAAGAGGAGCTCGCAGAAGGGGGCTGTGATCATGGAGACAGAGTGCATTGGTCACGGTGGGGAAAGGGACACATATGGTAAGCCCAACACAAAGGTACCTCTCATCCTGCTGTCTCTCTCTGTTCCTTTTTTCCCAACTCTGCAATCCTATTTTTCTGTTTCTTCTTCTTTTTTAAACAGTTTTAATCACACCATACAAACCATCCAGTGTGCAGTCAAATGGCTCTTAGTATAATCACAGAGTTATGCGTTCACCACCACAATCAGTTTGAGAACATTCTCATTGCTTTGGGGGAAAAAAAGCCCATACCCCTATACCTTGCTATTAGTGATGCTTAGCTTTACCGTACCCGTGTTAGAACTGATGGAAGAATTTCCCAGTGTTACTGTTGACAATAGTCCTTAGTTTGCATTAATTGTATTTTTCCCTTATACCACCCTATCATTAATACCTTGTAATAGTGTTGTACATTTGCTCTAGCTCTATGAAAGAATTTTCTTATATTTGTACAATTAACCATAGTCTCATCCACAACAGGTTTTGCTATGCTGTACAGTCCCATGTTTTTTCCTCCAGTTTTCCTTCTAGCGACATACATGATCCTAGACTTCTCCTTTCAACCATATGCACACTCAACACTGTTAACTACACTCACAGTAATGTGCCACCTTCACCTCTGTCCATTTTCAAACATTTACAACCAAGCCTATTACAATTTTTGTACACTTTAGCATCATCTTGGAAGTCTTTTTTTTTTTTAAGCAGGCAGAAACCTTATTAAGAATGCATGTGAGATAGTATGTGGGCATCTTGCAAAGACAGAGGTGAGAGGCCCCAACCCTGTGGGGTAGTTTGCTTTTATAGAATAGCTTTACTTACTCTGCTTCCCCCTTCCCTGTTGGGTACTTTCTCCTACCCTCCCTTCTCTCCACAGTTGGTTGGCTCCACCCTTCGTGGTAGATGACTCACTCCTGTGAGGTCCTTTGGCCATTTATTGCTATTCTTCTCAGAGAGCTCTCTCTCCTTGAGGCCTGATGGCATCTGGGAATTTGCCTTTTGCTCAACCAAGCCACTGCTCTAATTTTCACCCTATCTCATTTGAGAGGCATTTAAAAACTTCCCTTTTTAAATATGGGTAAAATGGCTTTGTCTCATCTGAGAATTTGTAGTACTGTGAATAAAATACTGCATTCTGAAGGACTGACTTTGGAAGAATTAAAAAGTCTTCTATTGCTTCACCATTTGCTAGGTCTTTGATTTTTCTTCCATCTTCTGTTAAACTAGGTACAAACAATCTGAGAAGGGAGCCATCCCTAAGGCAAGTAAGGTTCTGGAAGATGGAAAAAATCAACCCAGGGAAGTCCATTCCCTGACATCCTCATTTTTCTAGCAGAGGAAATCTCAAGACAGAGAAAATTACTTGTTTAAAGAAGATAGAGGTATCTTTCGATTCCAACTACCCTTCATGGTTTGGGTCCTGTTACTATACTGAATTTATTCTATTTGCATTCTTTATTGATTATGTTTTTGTTTCTTAAAATGGAAGTGATGATGAAACAGCTTAAGATATCCATAGTTGTGAAGCATGTTTTACATGGATGAAAAGGGATGATGCGGCTCCTGGATGTAAGGACAACTGCAGATTGTGCTGCATTGCCCTTTGTAGTAATATAGAATTCATTTGTTCTCTGAGTTCCAAAATGTAGTGATCCAAGGCCAGAAAAGATAAAGGTGTTTAGCATTGTCTTAAAATTAGAAATTGATCTCATTCATGTTTTGAAGTTCAAAAACAGTATCTATCGGTGCCCTCGGCCCTCCCGCCCACCGGCCCTGCCGCGGCTGCCTCCCTCCCTCTGCGGGCCCAGCGCTGACCAGGCTCGGGCAGAGGCATGGGGCGGCGCAGCACGAAGAGGCCTGCGGGCCGGCAGGGCGGGCAGTGGGAGCGCGGCGGGCTGGCGGGCGCCTGTCTCTGTATGACCGCGGCTCGGCCGGGCCTGGCTGTCCGGCTCTCGCCGCCGCTGGTCCCTATGGGGTCTTCTGCAAGGGGCTGACCCGCATGTTGCTCATCTTTGACAAAATATGATTTCTTTAACTCTTTAAAGCCCAGATTTCCAGAGCAAACAATAGGATGAAAGGAAATGTTTTCAAGTGTAAAAAGTGCATCCAATGATCTGCAAATGACACTGGGATTACTGGCTCCATGAGCTCGCGCGCGGATCAGCAAATCTCTTATGCCATAGCTGGGGCTCAAACAGAACAATAAAAACAGTAGGATTAATTTTTTTTAAAAAGTGTCTGTTGCATTTCAATCCATGCTAATTATGAAATATTTGACCATAAAAATCTAACTGTTTATAATGAGCAGATTTAAGGGCTGAGTCATAGAATTTTACACTGATTCTTCGTTTTAGGGTTATGGGTCACTGTGTATATCTAAAAAAATGTGGACCCTATTTTCCAGAAGACATGCACATGTTCACATTTTTACTATATGTATGTACATGTGTGCATGCAGTTTTAAAAACTACTTCGCAGACAGCAGAAATTAATTCACATATTCTTCCTTTAAGTTTCCAAGCATATCTGATGCATTTTTGATTTTGAGAAAAAAAAAACAATGGAAAATAGTCCTTGAAAGGCTCTTAAGAAGCAATAATTAATGTGCATGAAGTTATCTCAATAAAAATTTAAAATAAAGGAAGCAATAATGAACATATCTTCCTTCTACTGACATACACAACTCTAAATTTCCCCTTCCAACCACAATCACACTCATAATTCAGTTCCGTTTATTACAGAAAAGGATTGGGCCTTGAAGAGGCAATGGAGAGGTAGATGGAGTTTCCATGTGTCTTTGTTATCTTAGTCCTTTGCATGGTCACTGCCTATAGTAGGGATGGATGGATGGATGGATGAATTAAAATAAAGGATATGGGAGGTAAGAGAGATTATAGAACACAAGAAAATGAGAAAATTAATATGCTTAAAAATAGTGACTGTTAGAGAAACTTATTTTATTAATATGTATGCAAATGCATGATACCTTGTATAGTGCATTTTTATGACAAATAAATAAGTATCTTAATAAAAATGATTTATTTAAGACCCACTTAGTTTGCAAGATACGAAGATCTACTTGAATTACGTGTAGGATAAGGATGTCAGAATATCTCACTGTCAACTTCCAAATATCTAAAAGGAAGAGTTGTATCTTTCAACTGGAAATTTAGAAATGACCAAGAAAATGAAGAGTTACAAGCTAAAGATGTTATATTTAGCCTACTATTACTCCAAACCCACTATTATTAGTTGTTCAGTCTTGAACAAATTAAAATTCTTAAGTTTGTGTTTTCTCATTTAGAGAATATTTATATCTTCCAGTCATTGTAAGGTTTAAACGAAAACTTCAAAAAAAAAAAAAAAAAGCTCAGTGATTGGCTATTATAGGAGCTCCACTATAATATTAGTTTCCATTTTCATTTCTCTACTGGAAAAATGAGAATAATAATGAGAATAATGTCTTTAAGACATTGTGAACTTTAATTTAAAAATAGATGAAAAGTTGCCATTTAATTCTGAAGACATTTCTGTAACAGCTTCACTCAGTCTTTGATTTCTCAGTAGGAAGTTGTCTTTCATTGCTTACTTCAAAACAGACAGAAAATTCCATTTCTAATAGTCTATACAAGTAGCTTTATAATGGTTTCCAGGCTATATTTTTAGAAAGGGTCCACTGAAATAATGTGAATTTGTTGTATAATTGTTTCATGTTTTTGGAGTTTGTGCAAAGTGTAAAATGTTCAATGAGAAAGAAAGAGTTCCTAGAATGAAAATGTTAGAGCCAGAAAGAATTTTATCCTTTAGATCATGGTTTTCAAGCTTCTCACCATTAGTTTTCAAATTTCTCACCATTATAGCTGAAGAATCTGAGAATCCAGGACTGTTTGAGTAATTGAACCACAACTACACAGCAGTTAGTAGAAAATTTGGAACTACAATTTAGATGGTACTATCCAGTTCTGTGGCATCCTGGGTAGTTTGGAAAGTGTCAGAAGTTGGCCTGTATACAGGTTACAGGAGCTTACTAATGCCAGTACATACGCAGTTAGGGTGCCATGAGGGCACACTTCAGAAGTACCTCTGTGTTCCTGAGCAGGTTGTAGTTTCCATGCTGTGAACAACTGTACTAGCCATACTTCAATGCAGAACATAGGAGGGCACAGCAGCTAGAGTAAATTCTTGAATAGGTGGATTCTAGGAGCATGGTTATATTTGCCCTCTCATAGACATATTGTCTACTGGATGCCAAATGAAAACAAAATCCCACACATATATTTACTCAACTATTTTTTTTATTAAGAAAGTATTGCATTGTATCTAGCAGCACCCGAATAGCCAATGATGTGACTCTAAAAATTCTACTCACCCTCAGGATATTTTCATGGAAAATGTGATTTTGTTTGTGAGATACAGTTAAAATTGTTTTGTTGAATATTTCCACAAATAAATTCAGATGATTTTTTTTATTCGTTGTGGAGTGAGATCTTACCATCCTGAGGTTATCAACCCAAACAATTTATTTGCACATGAAAATAAAATGAACTTATATTAACTTCTTGTTATCTTTCTTGGATGCTAAAAAGTAATCTTCGTAACTATTTTTGGCATAACTATTTTAAATTATGAAAAGATTTAAATTCAAACTTTTCTTTTCTTATAAAATCTGTACATGTTTATTATTAAAAATCTGGACAAGTTAAAAAAACGTTAAATAATTATTGGTCCCTAGATAGTGGAATTGCAGGTCAATATTTTGAAATTTACTTATGCTCTTACACATGCTCATAAATATTCACTGTTTCCAAAATAATAATTTAGAATATATTGTTTTGAACTTTTAAAAATGTAATGGTATATCTTGACTATCTTTTTATGCCAATTAAATTTTTTTCTATAATATTTAAATGGCTGGCATTGGTGTACCACAGATTTAGAAAGATTACATTACTCGATATTTAGATTTTTTTCAGTGTTTTAAAAATAAACCCTGCTCTGGTGAATATCCGTGTTGCTAAACGTTTGTAGTTACATTCATGTTGAGTTCCCTTAGGATAAATTCCAAGAAATGTTTTGCTGGGTCAGCAAGAATATATATTTTAGAAGCTTTTGATTTATACAGCCAAACTGCCTTCCAGAAATAGTTTAATGTGAATTTTATTTAAATAAAAGCCGTAAGAAATATGCCACTTTTATGTGGCCACGATGGTGGTCTTGTTGAATAAAAAACAACAGGAAGTTTCCACTATTAGGAAGTGGGAATTAAGGAAGAAAAAAGACAGCAGTCACAGAGCAAGGACTGGAAATATTTTTTTTCAATATCAAGCTGAGTGGGATGACAGTTGCCTTCCCAAAAGAAGATTTCTGAAGACAAGAGGTTAAATCAGAGACAGCCACGGTTTTATTTCTTTCTCATGAGAAAGGGCACCCACCAGATAATTGGAAGCAGGCGAGTGCCCCGGCTTTGCACAGTAACAAAGATTATATGGGCCCCCTCATGCAATTGTCCCCTCCCTTGCTCACCCTTCCCCCATCGGCTGGGAGTTGTGGATTTAGAGTGCGAAAGCTAATCCAATTAGGAAGAGACACGACCCTCCCTTAGGAAGGTCCAAGGTTACAGTTCCAGCCCCTTTGTGGACGTGGATTTGGGGAAATGGACTGGCCTAGAGGAATGCAAAACCTAGTTTGTGCTTATCAGAACTTAAACAAGGAACCAGGGTATGGGAGGTTGGGCAAGCAGATCTGAGCCATTTTTTTTTTCTCCTGAAAAGAGGCCATTTTCCCTATTTCCCTTAAAGCCAAGATCTATTTTTTATAGTTTGGAATAGAGTTTATTTAGGAGAGTAGGCATAATCGTCATGACAATAGATTGTGGGTGAGAGTTTTCTTTGCCTTCCCAAAGTCTCATTCTCTCACAGCCCTCATTCTTTCCCACTGTGCTTCTACTTATATTCCCCATCTCTCCATTCAGATATTCTTTCTTCTGTATATGGCACCAGTGACATTTGGCTGAATGTCCTCTTATGGTCTTTTCATTGTGAAGCTCATCACCTAGTTCAGTTTGTAAACCAGGGATAGTCACAGCTGACCTGGTATCTTGGCACAGCACTGTGAATTTCACCAATGTCCCACTGGCTGACCAGTTCATCTACCTCTGCCGTGGTGGGATGGCTTCAGGACCCTGATATCATCTGTGTTTTGAAAGAGTTAATTTTTGAATTGTCTAATACAGATTTATTTGTTTGTTTTTAGTTTTTACTGTATCAGGATGTAGGAGGTGTCTGCCTTCTCCATTTAACTAGTAACATTCATCACAAAAACATTCATTAGGGAGTGATGTCATAAAAACAGAACCTTTTATTATTTAAGCCTCCATTAATCTCTAAGTATGGCCCCAGGTCACAGCTCAGCTGTCCCACCAGGGAATCTCTTAGAAATGTAAATTCTCAGGCCCCTTCCACACCTACAGAATCCAAGCACGCTAAGTTTTAACAAGTCCTTCAGGTGATTCTGCTACATATATGAAGTTGGAAAACCACTGCTGTAAGACAATATTTCTGCAGTTCTTAGGAGCTGTCTTTGTTAAGTCAGGATTATTTTGGAAAAAATGTAATTTAGTAGCAGGAAAGCCTCCTTCCTTAGCTTTCCATATATTTGAGTTAGTTGTAGTACACAGAACCTCAAAGATAACTTTAAAATATGTGTTGGATCAACAATTTCTTCCTAGAAAACAATAGGAAAATTGTTACCTCTAAAATTACTGTCGCTGGAAAATCATGATTCTAAGGAGCACAGTTAGAGGCTATATTATTCATTTAGCTGAATACAGCTGCCGGATGTTTCCTGTTTCTCTTTTTCATTTTCTCCAGGGGTTAGATTAGATGCTCCTCCCCCATCAGATTTCTGGTTGCTATGACTAACACCTTTGACGTCATCATTCATTCAATTGTTTTCACTTGTAAAAACATAAAAATTCATGAGAACAACTGACTGTATTAGAATTCTCTCAAAAGCATTAGCCAATTAAGACAGTGGACTGATTTTTTTTTTTATTTGTGAGAGTATCTTTATTGGATTAAATATGTCTTGGAAAAACAAATTAACTGCTAACATTTATAGGTGCTATGTAGTTTATAAGCTGAGGATAAGAAATGTTAATGAATGTGGGACACATGGCTGCTGGTCTTTATTCTTAAATCAAGAAAAACCAATCCAATGAGAACAAGTACTTACTTCATCAGTCAACTTCCCTAGCCAGAGCTTTTCTGAGGACGCAGAGTCAAGTAGGGAAAGACATAAACTTTGGGCAGCAGGCCACGAAGACCAGTCGAGTCAGGCACAGAGACGCTCCTTGATGCTTGGATATCTCTGGGTCTTGGACTCCTCCAGCAGGTCAGAACTCCTCCTCCTGTCCTTGTGAACTGAGTGCATGAGAGGCCGTGGCTGCTGGAAGAAGGGAGAGTGGGAAAAAGGAAAAAAAAATAAAAGTGAGGGATACAGAAATCATCTTTCACTGTGCAAGCTTCCCCATGGTGTTTTGTTTCTCTATTGTCGATGACTGACTACTAACACTAGGTAAATGAAATAAAAAAGAATTAAAAGATTCTTCCCAACTTGTCATAGTATTTAATTTTTCTCATGAGTGAGTATATTTTCTCTTCAGAAAAATGCATATAATTCTCAAGCTAAATTCACCCTCTTATCTGGGCACAGATATCTGAGAGTAAGAATTGGCCTAAAGCTGGTAAAAAATGAATTAAACTATATATAAAACATATTATCAAGGGGTCTCAGTTATAGAGAGTATATTAGATTTAAGTAAGGGAAAGGAATTTCTAAGTAATTTGTACACAGTAAGGAACTATGGTATTATTAAACAATAAATGAGTAGAGTTGTACAAAAGACTCATTGCGTGGGTGGTAGTAGTTGAAAACAAATGACTAAGATAAGGAATTAGTATCTATTCTATTTTAAAAAGCACTTGTACAAAATAAGCTTCTGGAAGAGAACTTAAAATATAAAAAGGCCTTTGTGGAATATGCCTTGCACCTAGTTTATCATATTCAAACATGGATGCCTTTAGTAAGGTTGATTTTTATAAGTAGATCATGGTGTGAAGTCACGCAGTCAAAAAAATGTAATGAGTGTGGACATGCAGAGAGAAAGAGATGAACTTAAAACTAAATGGTGGTTTAAAAGGATGTACGCCCCCTAGAAAAGCCATGTTTTAATCAAAATCCCATTTCATAAAGATAGAATAATCCCTATTCAATACTGTATATTTGAAACGGTAATCAGATCATCTCCCCGGATGATGTGATTTAGCCAATAGTGTTTGTTAAAATGGATTAGGTGACGACATGTCTCCACCCATTTGGGTGGGTATTGATTGGTTTACTGGAGTCCTATAAAAGAGGAGACATTTTGGAGAAAGAGATTCAGAGAAGACCAACATAGCCACAAGAAGCAGAGTTCACCAGCCAGTGACCTTTGGAGTTGAAGAAGGAAAATGCATCCCAGGGAGCTTCATGAAACAGGAAGCCAGGAGAATAAGCTAGCAGATGACGCCGTGTTCGCCATGTGCTCTTCCAGATGAGAGAGAAATTAACTGTGTCCACCATGTGCCTTCTTACTTGAGAGAGAAACCCTGAACTTCATCGGTTTGAACCAAGGTATCTTTCCCTGGATGCCTTTGATTGGACGTTTCTGTAGACTTGTTTTAATTGGGATATTTTCTCGGCCTTAGAACTGTACTAGCAACTTATTATATTCCTCTTTTTAAAAAGCCACCCCGTCTCTGGTATATTGCATTCTGGCAGCTAGCAAACTAGAACAGTGTCCTTTATAACATTTGTCTGACTGATAGAGGAGAAGGATTTACTCTTTCCTTAAACAAGGAATCACAAGCTTTGAGTTAATTTCATCAGTCAGGAAGGACTGAAACCAAATGATATAAATCACCAACTATAAAGGATCCTGGGTAAAGTTTGTTCAGAAAAGGGAGCATTTTCTTTGCTTGCGATCAGCACTGAATTTCTTTTAAGCGTAATCTGCGCTATGGAAAATGATTGCTATAATCTCACAGAAATTATCATGCAAACAAAGGATACATTAATTATTACACTTAAGAGACTAGAAAACTACATTTGAAAATAATTTTAAGAGAAAGCCATAATTTCTGAGAGCACATTGAGGACAATATTCAAAACAGATCTTGATACCTCCAATACTAAACTGGAACTGATTGAGTGACACCAAATTAGACATTTCCAATAAATTTATTAAAGCTTCTCTATTTCTGAAGAAATTCTGAGTTACATATGTATATTTTGGACATTTAAATTTTAATATTATAATGACCATAATCACTAATAATACCTGCATTGTTCTAAAATTCCAGATGTGCTTAGCTTAGTCTTTCTTTTTTTTTATGCTTACATTTTTTAAAAACATTTTTATTGTATAATATGACATATATACAAAGCAAAGAAAGAAAAAAGCAATAGTTTTCAAAGCACTCTTCAACAAGTAGTTACAGGGCAAATCCCAGAGTTTGTCAGGGCCTACGATACGAGCCTCTCAGATTTTTCCTTCTAGCTGCTCCAGAATATAGGAGGCTAGAAGGAATAAATATTTTTTTTATCATCATGGTGTCAGGGCCAGACTCATCCCTGGGAGTCATCGTCCATGCCGCCAGGGAGACTTTCACCCCTGGATGTTATGTTCTTCATAGGGGAGAATGGTTGCATTTTAAATGCGATTTTATTGATATATATTATATATTTACATACCATGTAATCATCCAAAGTGTACTATCAATGGTTCACAGTATCATCATATAACTGTGCATTCATCTTCACAATTATTTATTTTTCTTTTTTTGTGAAAAATAACATGTACAAAAAAAGCAATAGATTTCAAAGCACATTGCAACAATTAGTTGTAGAACAGATTTCAGAGTTTGGTATGGGTTACAATTCCACAATTGTAGGTTTTTCCTTCTAGCTGCTCCAAGACACTGGAGATTAAAGAAACATCAATATAATGATTCAGCAACCATACTCCCTTGTTAAACCCTACCTTCTCTGTATAACTCTACTATCACCTTTGCTCTTTCTCCCACTCCTTAGGGTTATTTGAGCTATGCCCATTCTAATATTTTTATGTTGAAAAGGGCTGTCAATAATGTGGAATACGGGAATACAACTAGTTGATGTTCTGGAGAGATTAGCCACTCTACATTTCAGGACTTCTCTGGCCTAGGAACCTATCTGGAGGTTGTAGGTTTCTGGAAAGTGATCATAGTGCATGGAACCCTTGTAGAATCTCATATAAAACCCTAGGTGTTCTTTAGGGTTGGCAGGCTTTGGTTGGAGTTTGGCATATTATGATAGGTAGCAATGTCTAGCTGAAACTTGTATAAGAGTAGCCTCTCAATTCTATTTGAACTCTCTCAGCCAGATACCTTATTTGTTATACTTCTTTTCCCCCTTTTGGTCAGGATAGCATTGTCAATCCCAAGGTGCCAGGGTCAGATTCATCCTTGGGAGTTATATCCCATGTTGCCAGGGAGACTTTTATCCCTGGATGTCAAGTCCCATGTAAGGGGAAAGGTAATGATTTCACGTGCAGTTTTGGGCTTAGAGAGAGAAAGGCCACATCTGAGCAACAAAAGAGGTCCTCTGGAAGTAAGTTGAGTTATATATTTTTTAAATGTGAAAAAAATGCAGCTAAAGCCTGTTCCTTTTAAATTATCCCATTCTAAATAACAATCTGTAACACTTAGCATAAAACTTTGGGTTGAGATTTGAGTAATTATCTACTGGAATTTTGCTGACCTGGGGAAAAGAGAAAGACAATGAATATTTATTAAACACCTGTTACATCTCAGGAATGCTATGTATCTCATCATTTAATTGTTAGAACTGCACCATTATCTAAACAATGAAAACCACAACTTAAAATTGAAGACATGGTATTTAAGAAATATCATGTTGTGGACAACCAATTCAATAGGTTGAGCCCTTGATCTTGGGGTCACCCCAATGAAACTTATTCCTGCAAAGAAGAAGCTAAGCTTACTTATAATAAACAAATAATCATGAGTGGTGGTGGTGAATAAAGGGTAAAAAAATTGGGTAGATTGAAATACTAGTGATCAATAAGAGGGAGGAGTAAGGGGCATGGGATATATTCTTTTTTTCTTTTTTTGCGTTATTTCTTTTTCTGGGGTGATGCAAATGTTTTAAAAATGATCATGGTGATGAATACACAATAATGTGATGATATTGTGAGCTACTGATTGTATACTTTGGATGGTCTATATGTGTGTGAAGTTATCTCAATGAAAACATTTTTTAAAAAAAGAGATATCATGTTAACTTGGTCAAAGTCAGTCAGCTAGTCAGTGATAGGGCCAGTTACTTAAGCTTTCTGAGCTTCTAAAATTGTGATAATATCAACTCAGGGGTATTTGGAAGAATGAAATATGATGATGTATGTAAAGGCCTTTAAGCATCACACCACAGTTCTCTGTTGACATCTGTTTTAGTTTGCTAAATGCTGCCAGAATGCAAAATACCAGAAATGGAATGACTTTTTTTTTTTTTTAATTTTTTTATTAATCAAAAAAAAAGAAAAGAAATTAACACAACATTTAGAAATCATTCCATTCTACAAATGCACTCAGTAATTCTTAGTATCATCACATAGATGTATGATCATCATTTCTTAGTACATTTGCATCAATTTAGGAAAAGAACTAGCAAAACAGCAGAAAAAGATATAGAATGTTAATATAGAGAAGAGAATTAAAATAATAATACTAATAATATATATATATAAAGGAAAAAGAAAGAAACAAAAACAAAAGATACAAACACACAAACAAACAAACAAACAAAAAACCATATTTCAGGTGCAGCTTCATTCAGTGTTCCAACCTAGTTACATTACACTTAGGTATTATTGTGCTGTCCATTTTTGAGTTTTTGTATCTAGTCCTGTTGCACAGTCTGTATCCCTTCAGCTCCAATTACCCATTATCTTACCCTGTTTCTAACTCCTGCTGGTCTCTGTTACCAATGGTATATTCCAAGCTGATTCTCGAATGTCGGTTCACATCAGTGGGACCTTACAGTATTTGTCCTTTAGTTTTGGGCTAGACTCACTCAGCATAATGTTCTCTAGGTCCATCCATGTTACCACATGCTTCATAAGTTTAGTCTGTCTTAAAGCTGCATAATATTCCATCGTAGGTATATGCCACAGATTGTTTAGCCACTCGTCTGTTGATGAACATTTTGGCTGCTTCCATCTCTTTGCAATTATAGATAATGCTGCTATAAACACTGGTGTGCAAATGTCCGTCTATGTCTTTGCCCTTAAGTCCTTTGAGTAGATACCTAGCAGTGGTATTGCTGGGTCGTAATCCATTCTGCCATTCTATGTCTTTTGATTGGGAAATTCAGTCCATTAACTTTTAGTATTATTACTGTTTGGATAATATTTTCCTCTACCATTTTGGCTTTTGTATTATATATATCATATCTGATTTTCCTTCTTTCTACACTTTACTCCATACCTCTCTCTTCTGTCTTTTCGTATCTGACTCTAGTGCTCCCTTTAGTATTTCTTGCAGAGCTGGTCTCTTGGTCACAAATTCTCTCAGTGACTTTTTGTCTATAAATGTTTTAATTTCTCCTTCATTTTTGAAGGACAATTTTGCTGGATATAGGAGTCTTGGGTGGCAGTTTTTCTCTTTTAGTAATTTAAATATATCATCCCACTGTCTTCTAGCTTCCATGGTTTCTGCTGAGAAATCTACACATAGTCTTATTGGGTTTCCCTTGTATGTGACAGATTGTTTTTCTCTTGCTGCTTTCAAGATCCTCTCTTTCTCTTTGACCTCTGACATTCTAACTAGTAAGTGTCTTGGAGAACGCCTATTTGGGTCTATTCTCTTTGGGGTGCGCTGCACTTCTTGGATCTGCAAATTTAGGTCTTTCATAAGAGTTGGGAAATTTTCAGTGATAATTTCTTCCATTAGTTTTTCTCCTCCTTTTCCCTTCTCTTCTCCTTCTGGGACACCCACAACACGTATATTTGTGTGCTTCATATTGTCATTCAGTTCCCTGATCCCCTGCTCAAGTTTTTCCATTCTTTTCTCTATAGTTTCTGTTTCTTTTTGGAATTCAGATGTTCCATCCTCCAGTTCACTAATTGTAGCTTCTGTCTCTTTAGCTCTACCATTGTAGGTATCCATTGTTTTTTCCATTTTTTCTTCTTTGTCCTTCACTCCCATAAGTTCTGTGATTTGTTTTTTCAGATTTTCTATTTCTTCTTTTTGTTCAGCCCATGTCTTCTTCATGTCCTCCCTCAATTTATTGATTTGGTTTTTGAAGAGTTTTTCCATTTCTGTTCGTATATTCAGCATTAGTTGTCTCAGCTCCTGTATCTCATTTGAACTATTGGTTTGTTCCTTTGACTGGGCCATATCTTCAATTTTCCGAGCGTCATCCATTATTTTCTGCTGGTGTCTGGGCATTTGATCAGATTTCCCTGGGTGTGGGACCCAGCTGGTTGAAAGCTTTTTCTGTGAAATCTCTGGGCTCTGTTTTTCTTTTCCTGCCCAGTAGGTGGCGCTCGTGGCGCTCGTCTGTCTGCATGGCAGTCGGCCCGGGAAACCGCGCGTGGAGGCGGGGGTCGCTGGCCGCCGCGGCTTGGGAGAGTGCCGGTCCTAATTGCCCAGCTGGCCCGAAACGCCAAGCGTGACGGGAGGGCCCCGCTATCCAACGTTCCCAGTCAGACCGGGGAGCCACGTGCGTGGAGGGGACCCCAGTCGCCAGCCGCCCCGGCCAGGAAAACGTGCGCCCCTCGGGTATCTCACCGCAGCAGATTCTTCCTGCCCGTTCAGCTGTTCCAGAATGGGGTACGCTGTCTTTTTGGTCTCTGTCGTGACTCCGGGAGCTGTTTCGTATTGTTTCTGTTTCTTTAGTTGCTTTTCTGGAGGAGGAACTAAGACCCGTGCATCTTACTAAGCCGCCATCTTCTCCGGAAGTCCCTTGGAATGACTTTTATAAAGGGGATTTATTAAGTTACAAGTTTACAGTTCTAACACCACAAAAATGTCCGAACTAAAGCACACAGACAAAGATACCTTTACTCAAGAAAGGGCAGATGATGTTTGGAATTTCTCTGTCAGCTGGGAAGGCACATGACAATGGCCGCTGGTCCTTTGGCTTCTGGTTTCAGAATAGCTTCCCTGGGGGCATTTTCTTTCTGCATTTCCAAAGGTCTCTGTGTGGGCTCTGAAGCTTTTTCCAAAATGGTTCCCTCTTAAGGGAATGATGAAGACCCATTTTGAATGGGCAGAGATTATTTCTGCGGGAACCACCTAAGCAAAGGGTCCCACCCACAATTGGGTGGGTCACATCTCCATGGAAACAACTTAATCAAAAATCCCCACCCAACAATATTGAAATAAGATTAAAGAACATGGTTTTTCTGGGTACACAACAATTTCAATCCAGTACATTCCACCCTCTGGAACCCCACAAAACCTCTTCTTCTCAAATGCAAAATACATTCATTCCATCATAATATAACATATTATATATATATAACATAATATAACATATTATATCTATAACATAATATAACATATTATATATATAAAACATAATATAACAAAACCTTAAACCATTTCAGTAACAATACAAACAAAATACAAAGTCAAAACTAGTATAAAATCTCATCAAAGTCAGTTACAGTCATGATCTGTTCTAAGACAAGATTATCCTCTGGCTCTGGACCTTTAAAACTCAGAACAAATTATCTGCTGCCAACTTACAAAGGTGGGACATCTTATGACAACAGGATTTCCATAGGAAGAAATTGGAAGGAACACAGGGGTCAAAGATCCCAAACATTTCCTAAAACTAGCAGGCAAAACTCCATTAAATATTAAAGTCTGAGAGTTATTTATCCTTGGGGCTTTAGAAAGTGGCAGTTCCATCATTTCCAAGGGCCTGTGTAGGGACATTGCTCTTTCCAAACACCGGGGTGAGGGTTGCAACCTTGGAGGACATTGAAGAGATTACCTTTTTCTTGGCTGCACCTTCTCCAAGCATTGGAGTAGCACCTGGGCTCTCTGCCATCTTCGGAATAGATGCTCAACCCCTCAGAGAAATTGGGTGGCAGCAAGGTTCTCTCCAATCCCCAAGGAATGCGCTCCCCCTGTCCAAGGCTTGGGGCACCATTTTCTTGAAAATCAAGGGAGAAGGCCTGCTCTCTGCCTTTGGGGCAAATTCACCCTCTCCAGGTGCATGGGTGGGTCCATTCTCCTGGCCCAAAGATTCTTGGCTTCAGACTTAGTTTCTATGGCTCTGCCTCTGAAGTATTTTTCTTTCAATTTGTCCCTTTTCTGTCCATTTAGCCAGACTGGCAGTGGCTCCATTTATACAGATCCCACAACATTTTTATTGGTTTTCTATGCAGTATTTTGGGATCACACCCAAGAGACAATAGAACTTTCCACAAATTCTTTCCGGATAGCTCCTTCTCCAATCTTTGCTTGTCCTGTAATGGCTGACTGTTTCTATGTCTGATTAAATCCTCACATGGAGCCCTATTCACTGAGGTCTCATTTCCTGGAAGTCCAGAATTTTCCAGACCATCAATGTCTGTTTTTTTTTTTGTTTTACCTAAGAGTTCAGTTCTCAACTTATCTCTCTCCTGTTGCATTTTACTATAAACTGCAAAGTGAGGCCAGGCTGCATTTTCCACATTTAGTTTGGAAATCTCTTCTGCTAAATATCCATGTTCATGGCCTTTAAAATCTGCCCACCATTCAAAACTAGTAGTCAATTTTGCCAAATTTTCTGCCACTTTAAAACAAGGATCACCTTCCTTCCATTTTATAATAACACATGTATCATTTCTGTCTCAGGTCTTATCAGAAGTATCTTTAGAGCCCACATTTCTACCAAACAGTCTCTTCAAAGCATTATAGGCCTTTTTTATCAAACTCTTCACAACTCTTCTGGAATATTGCTCTTATCCATTTAAGAAGTCATTGCAACATGTTTGGTATTTGCAAACAGCATCATCCCATTTCTCCAGTACCAAAATCTGTTTCAGTTTGCTGATGTTGCTGGAAATGCAACATACCAGAAATAGGTTGGCTTTTATAAAGGGAATTTATTAAATTCCTAGTTTACAATTCTAAGGTGGTAAAATGTCCAAACTAAGGCATCCAAAAAAAGATACCTTGACTCAAGAAAGGGCCGATAACATTCAGGTTTTTCTGTCAGCTGGGAAAGCACATGGCGATGCCTGCAAGCTTTTTCTCCTGGCTTTTTGTTTCAAATAGTTTCCTTGGAGCATTTTCTTCTTGCATCTCCAAATGTCTCTGTATGTGTCAGCTCTGAAGCTTTTTCCAAAATGACTCCCTCTTAAAAGAATCCAGAATGTGACCACATCTTGAATGGGTGGAGACACATCTCCACTGTAGTCACCTAATCAAAATGTCCCACCCACAATTGGGTGGGTCACATTTCCATGGAAACGACTTAACAAAAAAGATCCCACCAAACAATATTGAATCAAGACTTAAGAACATGGCTTTTCTGGGAGTACAGAACAGTTTCAAACAGGCACACCATCCTTATCTCCTTAGGTTGAGGCAAAAGCAGGATTTGCACTTCTAATTCTTGCTGTTTACACTGACTATACATCCTGAAATATCACAGGAAATTTGTTGAGGAATATGGACAGTTCTAGTATTTCAAAAGGATTTTGCTTCAGATGTGGTGCTTTATTTTTGTTTTAAGCAGATGAATTGTAAAATATAAGTTATGCTTTGATATCTAATGAGCATATGAACATTGTCACAGCTACAGAGAACATCTATAAGGTTGCTGTCAAATGACACTGACATCATGAAAAGTAATCATCTTGGCTTCTCCATTTCAAACATACTTCTTGGAGTATTAGTGACTCAGAACCATCCTGACATATCAGTACATGTCAGTCTTTTCAGCCATCCCAGTAATTTGAGTCCCACCAGCAACCTGAAGCCAGGTACTGATGTAATAGAAAGTGGTAAATATCTGTTGACAGGGTGTGGGAGTATGTATATACATTTGTGAGATTATATATATGCATATATCTTCCAACAACTTTTTTACCACATTTTTCTCCTAAATCTATATTATATTAGTATTTATTGGTGGTGTGTACAGTTACCTCATAGGATGTATTAAAACTGTTAGATTATCTAAAATAAAATGGGCATTGTTTCTTCTTCTGAAAAATTTATGTTAAAATGAGCATTCTTGTTCTCTAGATGCACCCTTTCCATTTAAAAGTTAATAATTCATGAATATATAGACTCTATCATATCCATAGAGTATAATAACATGACAGTTATCTCTTTAGAGTTGTCATGAGGACAACTGTAAACTTGTAACTCATTAAATTCCCCTTTTTAAAAGCAAAAAAACAGAAAAAAAAGAAAAGTGAGAATGCATGTAAAATGTCCAGCCTAATGCCTGGCGTAGAGTAGGAGCTCAGCAAACTCTTTCATTGCCATTCCCCTTCCTTTCCCATGGAAGAAGGGACACCCTTCTCATAAGGCTCTGCTCCTGCACATGCTGGACATTCTAAAAACTTGTTGATTTATGGATTGTTGAAGCTGTGAAAGAAAAGATTTTTGCATGACAAATCGTTTAGATATGAATTGGAAGAGCCTAAAGTCTTGCAGAGGCCCCCCCAAAACAAGCAAACAACTATTTCAAGCCTAGTTTTGTCCACCTAAATAGTTTAGATATTTAGATAACTATTTTGCATGTGCGGTTTTGCCAAAAACTAATTCCATAAACTCATGAGATCTATGTGATTTTATTAGTCATTTGGGGGGCTGTGGGAATAATGTGTTTTGCCCAACTCCCCAACCTTAATTCATTCTTATGATCTTCTCTTCATATTTTCTCCTGAGAAAACTCAGCTAATCCACATACCCTGAAGGCACCAATACATAAATATGCACATATAAACTAAATACAATTAAGAATTATGTGTATAACTAAATACATGTAAATTAAGCATATACTAAATTTATAAAAACTAAACTTAAGTGAACTACATATAAAAATTAAATATATAAAGTTTATATATAAACTAAATATATGAAAGCTAAACACACATAACCTATATATATGCAAACTACGTATAATTATAGATATATCTATATCTATATTCACATCTATATCTCTATTTTAACCATATTTTGATATCTTAACAGATGCTAAAAGAGAAATCACAGTAGAATGGAGAGTAGCTATGCCTATGGGGTGACTCCAAAGGTTTTCTAGGAGAGGTGACAATTCAATCCACAATGAAAAAGAAATAGTTTTGAGGAATTATTAAAATTTCATAGTGGAAGCAGTTCTACATAACCGATGACTCAAAACAATTTTGTCTGTTCTAAAATTACATGGTCAAGATTAATATGTTTATTTCACAAAATACATGAGTGTGCTGTGGGGCAGGGTAATGTTTATATGTTATACTTCTCCCATTGACAAATGTAACCAATGTTATTCCAAATGCCTAATGTTCTGAAAGTTATCTTTTGATCTTTTTGTTAATAGAGATGTTCTCATCCTTTGAACTCCAAAGTCTTCCCATGACCCTACATGCTCAGCTGCCTCTGTATCACTCTTCCCTCCTCCTCTTCATCTATTAAAATAAACTAAATATGGCATTTTGTATTTTATTCCACTTTTTCAATGCCCCACCTGACAAAGCAGATATCTCGAAATGGTTGTCTGTCTAAGGTAAATTCTCCACTGTGCTGTGAATTCCATCTTCTTCCCTTTTAGGGATTTAGTATTTTGATTACCCCAATCCTTTCTTGTATGTTCTATCTCTTCCTACATGGAGGCTCTTCGCCATCTCCATTTAAACATACTCAAATATCTTCCATGTTAGAAACAATCTCTTGAACTATGTCTTCTCTAGTTACTGCCCTCTCTTTTTCTCTTTACACCATATTTAAAGCTTCCTCACTTCACTTCACCTCACCTCCACTCATTCATTCATTGCAACCTATATCCTAGCTGAAACGGTTTACTGAAAATGACCCTTATCATGTCACTAGTAAACTGTTATATGAAATCAACATTTAAATATTTTATTTTACATGACATAAGACTGCCTATGCTGAGCTCACTCAGAAGAGCTTCCTCATAGCTTCTGTGAGGCTACTTTCCCCTGTTCCTAATCTGACTTTGATAGGGGTTCCTTCCCAGCATCTTTTATTTTCTACTCAGTTCCTTGGTCCACTGGGACCCACTGTTCAGAGTATCTCCTAATTCATTTTCTCAATACCCATCCTGCTGAGTGAAATAAATCCTTCCATTCTACCAGTATGTTTAATAAAGAAGCGAAATCTACTCGCATTTTTGGAATCCTTTGAAACCACCGAACAGATGTATGGGGTGTTATAAGACACTGAAAACCAGAAGCCTTAGTTTTGAGTACTGGTTCATCCAAAAAGTCATTTGACTTCAGTCTATACTTACCTCCCTGTGCCTTGGTTTCAACAATAGAAAAATGAGACTATCTGCCTACATATGAGCACACATAAAAAATTGTTAAAAATTTTAGAGTGCAAAATTTGTAGAGAACAAAATTATAAAGCACTCTACAATTATGAAATAGAGCTAAAGTACTTTATTTACAGTCTCCTTTATCTTCTTAATGACTGAAATTTTGGTATTGCCACAAAATGAATTTATATGCTTTATGGCTCACTTAACTAATTATGTTGTAACTTCCTATCCTCATTTAGTCTCGGCTCTTGTTTTCAAACACGTGATTGGGCCTAACTGTCTACTCCTGTGGCTTCAGGGTTTTTAATCTAAAAGTTTCAGAGCTTTTGATATAAATGAGTTTTCTTTCTAGATAGATGGCACATTGAAAGAAAAATCAGAACAAATATTGACACTCCTTAGAGAGGAGTGACTAAAAAAATAGAACATATCTACTAGTTGTGAAAATTGCTTCTTTGAAAGGACACCATGTCTCTTCATGATTCCAGTACATTTCTTTAAGATTAAAAGAAAAATTAACATGAAAAATAAGTGGCTAGCTATTGATGTAAGTACATGTTTGATGAACACATACAGCTAAAAGAGGACAATATTGGTTGACGAGTTCTACCTAGTGTCCAAGCCAACTGTGCTAAACAAGTTGGCACTAAGGACATGCATATAGCTGTTACAGATTTGGATTGAACATGACTATCACTTTCTTGTGTTATATATGATCAACTAAATGGGCAGAGTATGAAATGCACGTAACAAATGCAGCCTTAGCCAACAGGAAGATGATTCTGCTGGCACTGACGAAGATGGATTTCTGATGGGTTTTCAGTCTGCTAAGTTGGGAAACTTAAAATTTTCTATCTATTTGGACTCTAAATTTCCTCCAGCAGAATATAAATTGAGGATCAGTGACTACAGATGCACTATTAATTTAGCATCTACAATATTCCAGATGGGAATTTTTTTGGTGATGAAGAATAATGTCATGAACTTGAACTGGGTCATAGATTTCTTTCATCTTTTCTTTATCTCATAATTTACCAGAATAATAGGATGTTTTGAAAACGGATTAAATTAAATTTTTTTTTTTTTTGCTTTTAGTCACATATTTATAATGTCTTGATTGTGGGAAGTCTCATTTGTTCTTTTCCCAGATGGAAGTGATTTCTCTCGTGTACTTTTGTTTTTGAATCTCTTATATGAGATTCCTTTTTTATTTGTTTCCTTTTTTTAGCTTATGGATATTTATATGTGCTTTTCATATTGGACTGTAAGGTGCTTACATTCACCTTTGAGAAAAGGTGCTTTAAATATTGTATTCATATATATGTATGTATATATATATATATATATATATATATATATATATATATATTAATGACAAGTTACCCTTTATGGCTATTTATTACCTTCAGATAAAGGCAAGAACAATAGGAACAAACATTACTTAAAAAAACAGACTTTTGTTTTAACAAAAATGCAATTCAAAAGTCCCCACTTTAACCACATTCAAGTTTACAATTCAGTGGTATTAAATATATTCACCATATTGTACTACCATCACCGATATCCATTACTCCTACTTTTCATTATGTCAAGTAGAAACTCTTTACCCACTGAGCTGTGACTCTATCTTCCTACCTCTACCCCCAACCCCATTCCCGGCTCTCTGTCTCTATGCAGTTTGATTCTTCTAGCTTTTCGTATAAGCAATATAATACTATATTTTGCCTTTTTGTGTTTGGCTTATTTCACTCAACATGAGGTCTTTATGGTTCATCCATGTTGTGGCATGCAGCAGAACTCCATTCCTTTTTCAGGGCTGAATAGTACTCATTGTATGTATAGATCACATTTTGTTTAGCCATTTATCTGTTAATGAACACTTGGGTTGCTTCCTTCTTTTGGCTATTATGAATACTGATACTATAAAGATTTGATTTGAAACAGTCTGAGTCCCTGCTTTCAGTTCTTTTGGATAATGTATTCCAATATCTTGTGATAGTAAGTATTCAACAATGGAACGTGAAAATAAATACCTAACTTGAACAACAATAACAAAAAATCTAGAGTTCTTGAGAGTGGATCAAGGGTTCCAGTAGAAAGTGTTCTTGGTTAAAAGAATGAGTTTTGCCATTTTCTCACTACCAAGGAGTCTGAGAGCTGGTTTAACATAAGGCAACATGCTTATTCTCTGTGAGTATCAGTTTATCCGTCTGTAAAATGAAAATATTTTGTCATGAAGCTCTAAGTTAGGAAGTACATTTGAAGGAGTTTTGTGAACTACACAGTGCTATTTAAATATAAGAAATTAAATCATTATCTGAGGAGAAATGATTAGTAAAGGCTTAATTATCACATTTAACTGATTTTGAAATCCTCAGGAGAAATTTATGCATTATATTAAGTACCTGGAAAAATGGCTGCTTTATTGTACATAATATATATTTGATGAACTGAACTACTGATAACTTCAACTATTGAAAGGCTTTCCTTGAAGAGTCAAGGGAATTGTGCATAGAAAGGAGAAACTGAAGGGACAACTAGGCATGTGACTTTGTGATGGTTGTGGGATTTATACTTATATTACAATCCCAAAGAACTTTGAATCCATTTCTTAAGAGACCTACTGTTTGAAAGGGCTGTGTAGAAATTTACCTAGAAGGCTCAGCAGGGACCATTTCTTGCTTTATAGGAATAATGCTCAGAAATCACCCTTGAACCATCTAGCCACTGGAATCTAACAGCTGTTTCAGAGGTATGGAATACCTAAAACCTTTAGAATGATTAAGGTTAGCAGATGCTGAAGATAATTTCCATTATTTGTTGCGTCAAATAGAGTCACAGAGGTTGCTAAGATCTATTCCTTTATTTATTTGCTCAATATTTATTTGTTGACTGTCCACTCTGTGCCAAACACTGATTAGGTATAGTGGTTTCAGGTTTGTGCAAGGCAATGAAAATTGCCATCATGGAAAAAACTGCTTCAGTAATAGCTAGTGGAAGGTGCTGTCACCAGAAGCCAGTGTCAAGGGCTAACTCACTAACGGCAGCAATCAATCCATGAATAGCACCCACTGTCAGAAGGATACAAAGAGGAAAACAGGGATCCTCTTCACCATCTTTATATGAACTTTCTTGACATTCAGGGGAAGAACAGAGGCCATTGATTTTTTTTATTTTTAATAAACATCTCTTTTCCTATAAGAAAAGTTATGGCTTGTTTCCCATGCCAATTTACATCAACTTATAATTCACCATGTCTGTGTACAGTTCTCCTCTATCATATTACTTACCACTTTCTAGCTTATATTACAACTGATTTTTTTTTTAAAGAGAAGATAATGACTAAAAATTGTCATCATTGCTAGAAAATCTACATATAAAGATATTCATGCTTTAAAAAGGAGTCTAAAATTGTTTTTTAAAAGTTGGGTGAATCATTCTCTTCCCAAAGCCTCTTGGTATATTTTTTGGTTGTATGTTTATTTTCATTTCTTGGTTTTTTTTTTGGAAAATTTTTTTATTGTGAACTATAACGTATATATATAAAAGAAAACATTTCAAAGTACTTTTTTTTGTATGCTGTTACATTTAATTTTTTTTCCATGTGAGTATCCCATTATTTCAGCACCAGGTGTTGAATTTTGTTTGTTTGCTTTTGGATAGTGCATGGACTGGGAATCCAACCTGGGTCTCCCGCATGGCAGGCAAGAATTCTACCACTGAACTACCCTTGCACCCCTCAAAAATACATTTTAACGCGTAGTTAGAGAACAGATTTCAAAGTTTGGTATGGGTTGCAGTACCACAATTTCAGGTTTTTCCTCCTAGCTGCACAAACACTGGAGACTAAAAAGAAATATCAATATAAAGATTCAGTAGTCATACTCATTTGTTAACTCATAACTTCTTTGTTATAACTCCTTCTCCTTTGATCTTTATTCCAATCTTTAGGGATATTTAGGTTATACCCATTCTAACTTAATTCATGTTGAAAAGGAGTGTCAACAATATGGGATAGGAGGATGGAACTAGTTGACATTCTTGGAGATACTGGCACCTCTGTGTTTCAGTATTTATTTGGCCTAGGAACCATTTGAAGGTTTTAGGTTTCTGAGAAGTAAATTTAGTGCATGAAACTTTTGTAGGATCTCAGATAGAGCCCTGAATGTTCTTTAGGGTTAACAGAAATGATGTTGGTTGGGGGTTGGCAAATTGTGGCAATTAGCAATATCTAGATGAAGCTTGCATGAGAGTAGCCTTCAGAATAGCCTCTTAAATCTACTGGAACTCTATTAGCAACTGATACCTTATTTTGTTACATTTATTTTTCCCCTTTTGGTCAGGAAGGACTTGTCGAACCCAAGGTGCCAGGACCAGCCTCATCCTTGGGAGTCATGTCCCATGTTGCCAGGGAGACGTCCCCTGGACTTCTCATATAGTATGATATTATTGCAGAGTTGGGCTTAGAGAGAGAGAAAAAGAGAGACCATATCTGAGCAATGAAAGAGGTTTTCTGGAAGTAACTCTTAGGCATAATTATAGGTAGAATTACCTTTTCCATTACAGAAATAAGTTTCATAAGAGCAAGCCTCAAGATCAAGGGCTTGACCTATTGACTAAAAACTTGGTGTGTGAGAGAGAATCAAGGGCTTGACCTATTAACTAAAAACTTCGTGTTTGAGAGAGAATCAGGGATTTCCCAGATGGAGAAAGGTTTTTCTTTTTTGCATGGGCAGGCACCAGAACTCGAACCTGGGTCTCCAACATGGCAGGTGAGAACTTTGCTTGCTGAGCCACCGTGGCCTGCCCAGATGGGGAAAGTTTAATAGTTCCATTTTTTTTTCCAGTCCCTCAAGAGACTTTGCCAATACTTTTGGCAAAGTTTTTCAACATACTCTTGGATTTATCTAGGTATTGCTTTAAGCTTTATAGTATTACAAGCTCTTGTTCCCATTCTGGGCTCCATGTGTTTAGGTTGTTTAAATCAACTATCCAGGGTGCACAGGTGGTTCAGTGGTAGAATGCTAGCTTTCCATGTGGGAGACCTAGGTTTGATTCCCAGACCGTGCACCAACCCCCCCACCCCCGCAAAAAAAAAAAGAACATGGCTTAAATTAACTATCCAAATAGACTGAGTTAGATTGTGTACTACAGAAAATTTAGGTTTTGGACCAAAATAAGCTCTCTTTCTTTGGTCTCATATAGTAGGTAAAGTTCTAAAATATAGACACTGTCACACTTTACCCTATATTCAGATGTACCTTATTCCCAACCAGATTGGCTTAATTCTTATCTCTAATTGAAGCCTGATCTCTTTTTCAGTTTCTTTAACAGTTGTATGTAGCAATGCTGACTTTCAGAGCTGTAGAACTCCAATTCTGAGTATTAGGTGTCACACAGATACCCAAAGTTCCAGGGAAATACCAGGTTATACACCTAAGGCACAGCATCTCAGACTCTAGAAATAGCACTTCAAAGCTCAGGAATAAATGTGACTGCTATAAGAGCTTACAATCTAGTCCCCAATTTTCTTGTAAGTATTTTCTAAAAGAGACTATACAATATTTAACCCTTTGTTTCTGGATTATTTTGCACAACATGATGTCCTCGAGGTTTATTTACCTCGTTGCATGCCTCACAACTTTGTGCCTTTCTGTAGCTGCACCATATTCCACCATATGTATACATCACAGTTCTCCTTTCTGGTTCTCAGCTTTGGCCTCCTCCCATTGGGCATCATGGATAATGTCCAAAATAAATAACCTATGTCTCACACTAATCCTCACTTAGTTGTACAATTATCATCACTTTCAATTTTAGACAATTTTCATTGCTCCCAGGAAAAAAAGACAGATAAACATACTCTCACCAAAAAGAAAATCTCAAACTCCCCTTAACTTTTATTACACCTTCCCTCCAATTTTGTACCACTAATACTGCTGTAGTACTGATGATGCCTTCCTGTTAAATATAGGTCATAGCATGCAACAGTTGTTTTCCCCCTCTACCCTTCTATTATTGACTCTCTGTACAAGATTTGTACCTTTGAAGTGGTTCATGAAAGAACTTATTTCTATTTGTAGTGTTATTTGGTGAGGTATATGGCTCTATACAACCCCTTTCAATCATATTCCCCTTCAATATGGCAACATTAGTATAAACCTGCTAATGAACTACCATCACATCTGTCCAATCCCATACATTTAAATTCAACCACAATGGTAACCATTCACCTATCTCTAGCTTCTGTGTATCTCTAGGTCCCCTATATTCTACATTGTAAGACTCTGAGTTTACTTTACCAGGGTCATATTAGCTAAATCATACGTTATCTATCTTTCTCTGTCTGGCTTGTTTCACTCATCCTTATGTCCTCAAGGCTTATCCATGTCGTCATATGCTTCAGGATCTCATTTCATCTTACTGCTGCATAATATTCCACTGTATGTATACACTACATTTTGTTTATCCACTCATCTGTTGATGGGCATGTGGATTTTTTCTGTCTTTTGGCAATTGTAAATAATGCACTATGAACATCAGTGAGAAAATGGCTGCTCATGTCACTCCTTTCAGGTCTTTTGGGAATATATTGAGTAATAGTACAACTTGATATTTAGTTTTCTGAGGAATTGCCAAACTGTCTTTTGCAGTGGCTGTACCATTTTACGTCCCCACCAGTAGTGAACAAATATTCCAATTTCTCCACATTCTCTCCAACATTGATGGTTTCCGGTTTGTTTAATAGCAGCCCCATAGCTAATGAAGAGGAACATCTCTTCATGTGTTTTTTTAGCCATTTGCATTTGCTTTTAGGAAAAATGTCTATTCATATCATTTGCCCATTTTATAATTGGGTTGTTCGTTTGTTTGTTATTGAGCAGTATGATATCTTTATATATATATATATATGGTGGATATCAAACCTTTATTTTATATGTGGTTTCCAAATATTTTCACCCATTGTGTTGGCTGCTTCTTCAACTTTTTTGACAAGGTCCTTTGAAGTACAGAAGCATTTGATTTTTTTTCTTTTTTTATTTATTTATTAATTTTTAAAAAATTAACAAACGAAATAAAACATTAACATATAATCAGTAATTCACAATATCATCACTAAGTTGCATATTCATCATTTCTTAGAATATTTGCATCAATTCAGAAAAAGAAATAAAAAACAATAGAAAAAGAAATAAAACGAAAACAGAAAAAAAAAAGATTACACCTACCATAATCCTTACCCCTCGCTTTCATTGATCACTAGCATTTCAAACTAAATTTATTTTAACATTTGTTCCCCCTATTGTTTATTTTTATTCCATATGTTCTACTCGTTTGTTGACAAGGTAGATAAAAGGAGCATCAGACACAAGGTTTTCACAATCACACAGTCACATTGTGAAAGCTATATCATTATTCAATCATCCTCAAGAAACATGGCTACTGGAACACAGCTCTATATTTTCAGGCAGTTCCCTCAAGCCTCTCCGCTGCATCTTGAATAACAAGGTGATATCTACTTAATGCGTAAGAATAACCTCCAGGATAACCTCTCGACTCTGTTTGGAATCTCTCAGCCATTGACACTTTGTCTCATTTCACTCTTCCCCCTTTTGGTCGAGAAGGTTTTTTCAATCCCTTGATGCTGAGTCTCAGCTCATTCTAGGATTTCTGTCCCACATTGCCAGGAAGGTCCACACCCCTGGGAGTCATGTCCCACGTAGACAGGGGGAGGGTGGTGAGATTGCTTGTTGTGTTGTGTTGGCTGGAGAGAGAGGCCACATCTGAGCAACAAAAGAGGTTCTCTTGGGGGTGACTCTTAGGCCTAAATTTTAAGTAGACTTGACCTATCCCCTGTGGGGTTAAGTTTCATATGAACAAACTCCAAGACTGGGGGCTCAGCCTATAGCATTGGTTGTCCACACTGCTTGTGAGAATATCAAGAATTCAGCTTGGGGAAGTTGAATTTCTCCCTGTTCTCACCATTCCCCAAAGGGGTCTTTGCAAATACTTTTCCATTCACTAATAGAATCACTCTGGGATTCATCAGGGCATCACTCTGGACAAACCAACAAAATCTCATGTCCTACCTGAGATTCCAAAAACTTGTGGTATTCAATCAAACTATCTACATAGTTATATTAGGAAATGCGCTAGTCAAAATATAAATTTTGTAACAAGTAAACATTTTTTGAAGCATTTGATTTTGAGGAGTTTCCATTTATTTTTCTTTCATTGTTTGTGCTTTGGGGATAAAGTTTAAGAAGTAACCTCTTATTACTAGGTCTTGGAGATGCTTCCCTATATTTTCTTCCAGGAATTTTATGGTACTGGATCTTATAGTTAGATAAATTTTGAGTTAATTTTTCTACAGGGTGTAAGGTAGGGGTCCTTTTACATTCTTCTTATTTTATTTTTATTTTTACTAACCAAATATAACAGCATACAAACATGAGCATTTGTAATATATGAACATTCCATTCTTAGTATTTAGTATATAATCAATGACTCACAATATCATCACATGGTTGTATATTCATCACCATGATCATTTCTTAGAACATTTGCATCACTCCAGAAGAAAAAATAAAAAGAAAAAAGAAAAAGCTCCTACTTACCATACCCTTTATTTCTCTGTCTCATTGACCGCTAGTATTTCCATCTACCCAATATATTTTAACCTTTGTCCCCCCTATTTTTTTCTATACCCCTTCCCTTACCACTCCTTTTCATTCATCACTAGTATTTCAATCTACTCAATTTATTTTAAGATTTGTTCCTCCTATTATTTATTTATTATTAATCCAGATTTTTTACCCATCTGTCCATACTGTAGATAAAAGGAGCATCAGACACAAGGTTTTCACAATCACACAGTCACATTGCAAAAGCTATATCATTATACATTCATCTTCAAGAATCATGACTACTGGAACACAGCTCTACAGTTTATTTATATATTTAAATTTAATTTATTTTGCATTATCAAACCAAAACAACATACAAACATGAACATTCTTAACATACAAACATTCTGTGTATGGTGTAGTCAATAACTCACAATATCACATAGTTGTATATTCATCACTGTGATCATTTCTTAGAACATCTGCATCACTGCAGAAAAAGAAATAAAAAGAAAAAAGAAAAAGCTCATGCATACCATTCCCCCTACCCCTCCCTCTCATTGACCACTAGTATTTCCATCTACTCAATAGATTTAAACCTTTGTTCCCCCTATTTTTTTCCTATACCCCTTATCACTCCCTTTCATTGTTCACTAGTATTTCAATCTACTCAATTTATTTTAAGATTTGTTCCCCCTATTATTTATTTATTTTTAATCCAGATTTTTTATTCATCTGACAATACTGTAGATAAAAGGAGCATCAGATACAAGGTTTTCACAATCACACAGTCACATTGCAAAAGTTATATCATTTTACATTCATCTTCAAGAATCTTGACTACTGGAACACAGCTCTACAGTTTCACAGACTTCCCTCCAGCCTCTCTAATATACCTTAAACTAGAAAGGTGATATCTATAAAATGGGTAAGAATAACTTCCAGGATAAGCTCTCGACTGTGTTTGAAATCTCTCAGCCACTGACACTTTATTTTGTCTCATTTCTCTCTTCCTCCTTTCTGTCAAGAAGATTTTCTTAATCCCTTGATGTTGAGTACCAGCTCATTCTAGGATTTCTGTCCCACATTGCCAGGGAGGTTTACACCCCTGGGAATCATGTACCACATAGAGACAGAGAAGGCAGTGAGTTTGCTTGCCATGTTGGCTGAGAGAGAGATAGGGCACATATGAGCAACAAAAGAGGTTCTCTGGGGTGACTTTTGGGCCTAATTTTTAAAATTAATTAATTAAACATAACAACATGCAAACACGAACATTCTTACCATATGATCATTCCATTCTTGATATATAATCAATAACTCAAAGTATCATCACATAGTTGTGTATTCATCATCATGATCATTTCTTAGAATATTTGCATCAATTCAGAAAAAGAAAGCAGAAAAAAATTCATACATACCATACCACTTACCCCTCTCTTTCGTTGATCACTAGCATTTCAATCTACTAAATTTATTTTAACATTTGTTCCCCCATTATTTGTTTATTTTTAACCCATATTTTTTACTTGTCTATAGATAAAGTAGATAAAAGGAGCATGAGACTCAAAATTTTCACAATCACACAGTCACATTGTGAAAGCTATATCATTATGCAATCATCTTCAAGAAACTTGCCTACTGGAACACAGCTCTACATTTTCAGGTAGTTTCCTTCAGCCTCTCCATTACACCTTCACTAAAAAGGTGATATCTATATAATGCATAAGAATAACCTCCAGGATAACCTCTTGACTCTGTTTGAAATCTCTCAGCCATTGACTTTATTTTGTCTCATTTCTCTTATCCCCTTTCAGTAAAGAAGGTTTTCTCAATCCCTTGATGCTGAGTTCCAGCTCATTCTAGGATTTCTGTCCCACATTGCCAGCAAGGTCCACACCCCTGGGTGTCATGTCCCATGTAGAAGGGGGAAGGCAGTGAGTTTGCTTGTTATGTTGGCTGAGAGAGAGAGAGGCCACATCTGAGCAACGAAAGAGGTTCATTGTGGGGACTTTTAGGCCTAATTTTAAGTAGGCTTAGCCTATCCTTTATGGGGTTAAGTTTCATATGACCAAATTCCAAGATTTAGGGTTCAGCCTACTGCTTTGATTGTTCCCAGTGCTTGTGAGAATATCAAGAATTCTCCAAAGGGGGAAGTTGAATTTTCCCCCTTTCTCACCATTCCCCCAAGGGGACTTTGCAAATACTTTTTTATTCACTGTTCAAATAACTGGGATTTATCAGGGCATCACACTGTACAAACCTACAAAATCTCATGCCCTATTCAAGGTTCCATGTGTTATGGTGTTCAATGAACTTGTCCATGTAAGTTATATTAGGAAATGCATTAGTCAAAATATAAATTTTATACCAAATGAGCATTTTTTTGCTTTAGTCTCATGCAGAAGTTGAAGTTTTAAAATATGAATTACCATCTATTTTCAACACCCTGCAATATTGACATTCCTTTGTTCTTCCTCATGTAAAAACATTTTTAAATTTGTACATTTAGTCACTATCATTATACACTCTAGGCATTCCTAGATTATGCCATCTCAGTCTTTATCATTTATCTTTCCTTCTGGTTTCATGTGTTCTCCCAGACCTTCTCCCTCTATCCTTGTCACATTCAGCTTCATTCAGTGTATTTACATTATTGTGCTACAGTCAGGTAGTATTGTGCTATCCATTTTTGAATTTTTACAATCAGTCTTGTTGCACATTCTGTATCCCTTCAGCTCCAATTACCCAATCTCTACCCTATTTCTATCTCTTGATTAACTCTGTTATTAACTGAAATTCTTCAAGTTCATTCATTAATGTTAGTTCATATCAGTGAGACCATACAGTATTTGTCGTTTTGTTTCTGACTAATCTCACTGAGCATAATGTCCTCAAGGTCCATCCACGTTGTTACATGCTTCATGACTTTATCCTGTCTTACAGCTGCATAATATTTCATCATATGTATATACCACATCTTGTTTAGCCACTCATCTGTTGATGGACAATTGGGCTGTTTCAATCTCTTGGCAATTGTAAATAATGCTGCTATAAACATTGGTATGCAAATGTCCATTCGTGTCCTTGTCCTCATGTCCTCTGAACTGATACCTAGCAATGGTATTGCTGGATCATATGGCAATTCTATGCTTAGCTTCCTGAGGAACCGCCAGACTGCCTTCCACGGTGGTTGTGCCATTTTACATTCCCACCAACCATGGATAAGTGCGTCTCTTTCTTCACATCTTCTCCAGCAGTTGTTGTTTTCTGTTTTATTGATAACAGCCATTCTGGTGGGTGTGGTTTTGATTTGCATTTCCCTAATAGCCAGAGAAGTTGAGCATCTTTTCATGTGCCTTTTGGTCATTTGTATTTCCTCTTCTGAGAAGTGTCTGTTCATGTCTTTTGCCTATTTTGTAATTGGGTTGTTTGTCTTTTCGTTGTTGAGTTAAACAATCTCTTTATATATTCTGGATACTAGACCCATATCTGATATGTTGTTTCCAAATATTGTCTCCCATTGTGTAGGCTGTCTTTTTACTTTCTTCACAAAGTTCTTTGATGCACAAAAGCATTTAATTGTGAGGAGTTCCCATTTATCTATTTCTTTCTTCAATACTCATGCTTTGGGTATAAGATCTAGAAAACCGCCTCCTACTGCAAGTTTTATATATCCTTACATTTTTTTCTAAACGTTTTATGGCCACAGATATAATGTTTAGGTCTTTGATCTATTTTGAGTTAATTTTTGTATAGGGTGTGAGATATGGATTCTTTTTCACCTTTTGCATGTGGTTATCCAGTTCTCCAAGCACCATTTATTGAAGAGACTGTTCTATCCCAGGTGAGTTGGCTTGATTGTCTTTTCAAAGATCAATTGTCCACAGATGAGAGGGTCTATATCTGAACACTATTCATTTCCACTGGTCAGTATATTTATCTTTACATCAGTAGCATGCTGTTTTGACCACTGTAGCTTAGTAATACACCTTAAAGTTAGGTAGTGTGAGACCTCTGACTTTCATTTTTCTTTCTCAGGATATTTTTAGCTGTTCAGGGTACCCCACTCTTCCAGATGAATTTGGTTATTGGTTTTTCTATTTCTGCAAACTAAGTTTTTGGGATTTTAATTGGTTTTGTATTGAATCTATAAATCAATTTCGGTAGAATTGACATCTTAACTATATTTAGTCTTCCAATCCATGAACACAGTGTGCCCGTCCATTTATTTAGGTCTTCTGTGATTTCTTTTAGCAATTTATTGTAGTTTTCTTTGTATAGATCTTTTGTATTCTTACTTAAATTTATTCCTAAATATTTTATTCTTTTGGTTGCAATTGTAAATGGAATTTTTTTCTTGATTTTCTTCTCAGATTGCTTATTACTAGTGTATAGAAACACTGCATATTTTTGAGTGTTGATCTTGTAACCTGCCACTTTGCTGTATTCATTTATTAACTCTCATAGTTTTGCTGTGGATTTTTCAGGGTTTTCGACATATTGTATCATATCATCTGAAAACAGTGAGGGTTTTATTTCATCCTTTCTGATTTTGATGCCTTGTCTTTCTTTTTCTTGTCTAATTGCTTGGACTAGAACTTCCAACACAATGTTGAATAACAATGGTGACAGTGGACATCTTTGTCTTGTTCCTGATCTTAGGGGGAAAGCTTTCACATTTTCCCCATTGAGGATGATGTTTACTGTGGGGTTTGCATATATTCCCTTTATCATGTCGAGGAAGTTCCCTTCTATTCTTATCCTCTGAAGTGTTTTCAACAAGAAAGAATGTTAAAGTTTGTCAAATGCCTTTTCTGGATCAATCAAGATGATCATGTGATTTTTCTGATTTGATTTGTTGATATGGTGTATTACATTAGTTGATTTTCTTATGTTGAACTATCCTTGCATGCCTGGGATGAATCCTACTTGGTGTTCATGGTGCAAAATTCTTTTAATGTGCTGCTGGATTCGATTTGCAAGAATTTTGTTGAGGATTTTTGCATCTATATTCATTAGAGAGATTGGTCTGTAATTTTCTTCCCTTGTAGTGTCTTTGTCTGGTTTTGATATGAAAGTGATGTTGGCTTTATAGAATGATTTAGGTAGCTTCCCTCCTCTCAATTACTTTTTTATTTTTTATTTTTTTAACATGGGCAGGCACTGGGAATGGAATTTGGGCCCCCAACATGGCAGGTGAGAATTCTGCCACTGATCCACCATCACACCACCCTTCTTAAATTATTTTGAAGAGTTTGAGCAGGATTGGTACTAATTCTTTCTGAATGTTTGGTAGAATTCACATGTGAAGCCATCTGGTCCTGGACTTTTCTTTTGGGGGGAACTTCTTAATAAGTGATCCAGTTTCTTTACTTGTGGTTGGTTTGTTGAGTTCATCTGTTTCTTCTTGAGTCAATGTTGGTTTTTCATGTCTTTCTAGGAAAGTGTCTATTTCATCTACACTGTCTTGTTTATTAGCATAAAGTTGTTCATAGTATCCTCTCATTACCTTCTTTATTTCTGTGGGGTCAGTGCTTATGTCTCCTCTTCCATTTCTGGTTTTATTTATTTGCATTCTCTCTGTTCTTCTTTTTGTCAACCTTGCTAAGGGTCCATCAATTTTATTGATTTTTTTCATAGAATCAATTTCTAGTCTTGTTGATTTTCTTGATTGTTTTCATATTCTCAGTTTCATTTATTTCTGCTCTAATCTTAGTTATTTCTTTCCTTTTGCTTGCTTTGGGGTAAGTTTGCTGTTCTTTCTTTAGTTCGTCTAAGTGAATAGTTAATTCCTCAATTTTTGCTCTTTCTTCTTCTTTAATATAGGCATTTATGAAATAAATGTGCCTCTCAGCACTGACTTTTCTGCACACCATAAGTTTTGATATGTTTTCTTTTCATCATCATTTGCCTAGAGATATTTACTAATTTCTCTTGTAATTCCTTCCTTGACCCACTGGTTGTTTAAGAGAATGTTGTTTAGCCTCCAAATATTTGTGAATTTCTGGCCTTCTGTCTGTTATTGGTTTCCAACTTCATTCCATTATGATCCAATAAAGTGTTTCAATCTTTTAAAATTTATTGAGACTTGCTTTATAACCCAGTCCATGGTTTATCCTTAAGCATGATCTATGAGCACTTGAGAAAAATGTTACCCTGCTGTTGTGAGGTGTAATGTTCTGTAAATGTCTGTTAAATCTAGTTAATTTATCATTTTGTTCATATCCATTTCCTTATTGATCCTCTGTCTAGATGTTCTTTCCATTGATGAGAGTGGTGAATTGAAATCTTCAAGTAGTATGGTAGAGGTGTCTGCTTCTCCCTTCAGTGTTTGCCTCATGTATTTTGGGGAACTCTGAGCCAGTGCATAAATGTTTATGATTGTTATATCTTCTTGATGAATTGCTCCTTTAATTAATACATAGTGTCCTTCTTTGTCTCTTTTAATTATTTTATATTTGAAGTATAATTTGTCGGATATTGGTATAGCTACTCCTACTCTTTTCAGGTTGTTGTTTGTATGAAATATCTTTTTCCAACTTTCTATTTGTTTTTGTCCTTGTGTCTAAAGTGAGTCTCTTGTAGACAGCATTTAGATGGGTCCTGTTTTTACATCCATTCTCCTAATCTATTTCTTTTGACTTGGCATTTAATCCATTAATATTTAATGTTACTATTGAAAGATACTTTCTTTTACCATTTTGTCTTTTGGATTTATATGTAATATCTTATTTTCTTCTCTTTTTATCTTTACTGATAATCTTCATTTCTACACTCTTCTCCAGACCTCATATGCCTGCCTTTTCTTATCTGCCTGTACTGTTACCTTTAGTATTTCTTGTTGAGCCAGTCTCTTACTCAAAAACTCTCCAAATTACTGTCTAAAAATATTTTAAACTTCCCCTTGTTTTTGAAGGACAGTTTTGATGGGTATAGAATTTTTGGTTGAGTCTTTCTCTTTCAAAATCTTAAATATAGTATTCCACTGCCTTCTCTCCTCCATGGTTTCTGCTGAGAAATCCACATATAGTCTCACCAAGCTTACCTTGTATGTTATGGATTGCTTTTCTATTGCTGCTTTCAGAATTTTCTCTTTGTCTTTGACATTTGACAATCTTATTAATAAGTGTCTTGGAGTTGGTCTATTTGGATATATTCTGTTTGGGGTATGCTGTGATTCTTGGATCTGTAATTTTGTCTTTCATAAGGGATGGGAAATTTTCAGTGATTATTTCCTCCATTAGTCTTTCTGCTCCTTTCTCCTTTTCTTCTCCTTTTGGAACACCCACAACATGTATATTCATGTCCTTCATGCTGTCATTCAGTTCCCTGAGACCCTGATCATATTTTCCCATTGTTTTTCCCTATGTGTTCTTTTGTGTGTAGGATTTTGGATGCCCCATCCTCTAGTTCACTAATCCTTTCTTCTGCCTCTTCATATTTGCTGTTCTAGGTCTCCATTACTTTCTTCATCTTTTCTATTTTACCTCTCATTTCCATAGGTGCTGCCATTTTTTTCAAACTTTTGAGTTCTTCTTTATGTTCACCCAATGTCTCTTGTATAGCTTTCATCTCTTTTGCTATATCTTCCCTCTACTCATTTATTTGATCTTTGATGTGATTTTGTATGTCTGTTAATATATTCTGAATTAGTTGTTTAACTCATGTATCTCATTCAAAATGTTGTTTGTTCCTTTGCCATGTCTTCTATTCTCCTAGTGTTTTTTGCTGATGTTTTGCATTTTATTTTTATATTTTATTCCTTAATTAGTTTATTCCAGAGACAATTTTCACTTTTTTACCTATGGTTTTCTTGTTGGTTGTCTTTCTTCTCTAACTGTTATTTGGAATTCATTTCAAATGAATGACCTCTAGCATGGCTTCTGTTTAACTAATCAGAATTTTTCAGCTCCTATTCTTCTGGTTCTTGCCTGGCCTATGTGCTCCCTTTTCTTGGGACCTGCCCTTTTCCAGTATTCTGTGCTGTTCAGCTGAAAAAGCCTCTTTTTTTGTCATCCCCACCCCCTCTCTTCTGGGGTGAAAATTCCAGGTTCCTTTAGTTCTTAATCCAGGTTTATCTGTGCTTGGGACCTGTTTTTAGCAGTTGGAATTTGTTAATTAGTTTTGTAATTGGAGCTTGGAGAGCTACCTTCCTTGACCCTAGTAGGCTCTGTTTCTTTTTCCCTCAGGAACCAGCCTGCCATGCCCATGGGGGAGGAGTGCTGTCCTCCACAGCTTGGAAGACTTACAGTTCTGTGTGAGATCTCAGCCATTCTACCTGTTCCAGAGTGGTGTTCATTGTGTGTTTGCTCACTGATGTACCCAACAGCTGTTCCATTCAGTTCCTGGCTATTTATTAGCTGCTGTGGAAGGCAAACTAAATTATAGACCTCACTATGCTGCCATCTTGCTCCAATTCCTCCGTCATGTGTTTTTTGACCACTTGTATTTCCTTTTGTGTTCAAGTCTTTTGCCTATTTTTAAATTGGGTTGTTGCCTTTTTATTGTTGATTTGTAGGACTTCTTTATATATTCTGGATATTAAAACCTTATCAGATATGGGGTTTTCAATTTTATCCCATTGAGTAGGCTACCTTTACACTTTCTTAACAAACTTCTATGAAGCACAAAAGTTTTTAATTTTGAGGAGTTCCTATTTATTTAGTTTTCTTTCATTGTTTGTGCTTTGGGCATAAAGTCTAAGAAAACATTGTCTAGCGCAAGATCTTGGAGATGCTTTCCACATTTATCTTCTAGGAGTTTTATGTTTCTGGCCCTTATATGTAAGTTTTTGAGACATTTTGAATTAACTTTTGTATAAGGTGTGAGATAGGGGCCCTATTTCGCTGTTTTGGATATGGGTATCCAGTTCTCTCAGAAATATTTGTTGAGAAAATTATTTTGTCTGAGTTGAGTGCACTTGGCAGCCTTGTCAGATATCAATTGGCTATAGATACAATGTTCTATTTCTGAGCTCTCAAGTCAATTCCATTGGTCAATGTATCTAACATTGTTCAAGTACCCTACTCTTTTGACCACTGTAGCTTTGTAATAAAATTTAAGATCAGGAAATGTGAGTATTACAACTTCCTCCTTCCTTTTCATGATGTATTTAGCTATACAGGGCCACTTACATTTCTGAATAAATTTGATAATTGGTTTTCCATTTCTGCAAAGTATGCTGTTGGAATTTTGATTGGGATAGCATTGAATCTGTAAATCATTTTGGGTAGAATTGACATCTTAATAAAATTAACTCTTTCAATCCATGAACACAGAATGTTCAGTCATTTATTTACATCTTCTTTGATTTCTTTTAGCAATGTTTTGCAGTTTTCTGTGTACTCCTCCTTTACATCCATGTTTAAATTTATATCTAGATATTCAATTCTTTTAGTTGCTATTCTAAGTGAAATTTTTTCTTGATTTCCTTCTCAGATTTCTTGTTACTAGTGTATATAAACACCACTGATTTTTGCTTGTTGTTCTTGTATCCCACCACTTTCTGAATTTGTTTATTAGCTCTAGTAACTTTGCTGTCAATTTTTCAGGTTTTAAATATATAAGATCATGTTATCTGTGAATAGTGAAAGTTTTACTTCTTCCTTTCTAATTTGAAGGCTTTTTATTTCTTTTTCTTGCCTAACTGCTCTTGCTAGAACTTCTAGCAAAATGTTGAATAGCAATAGTGACAGTGGGCATTCTTGTCTTTTTCTGGGTCTAAGCGGGAAAGATTTCAGTCTTTCACCATTGAGTACAATGTTAGCTGTAGGTTTTTCATATATGCTCTTTATAATTTTGAGTAAGTGTCCTTCTATTCCTATCTTTCAAAGAGCTGTTTTCAAGAAGGATGCTAGATTTTGCCAAGCGCCTTTTCAAAATCAATTGAGATAATCATGTGATTCCCGCCTTGGATTTGTTACTGTGGTTTATTACATTAATTGATTTTCTTGTGTTAAACCACTCTTGCATACCAGAAATAAAGCTCATTTGATCATGGTGTATAATTCTCTTTAATGTGCTGTTGGATTTGATTTGAAAATATTTTGTTGAGAATATTTGCATTTATATTCATAACAGAAATGCAATTTTATTTTCTTGTACTATCTTTGTATGGCTTTGGTGTTAAAGTAATGTCTGCCTCATAAAATGAGTTCTGTAGAGTTCCCTCCTCTTCAATTTTTTTGCAAGCGTTTGAGCAAGACTAGTATTACTTCTTCCTGAAATTCCTGGTAGAATTCACCTGTGAAGCCATCTGTTTGTGGGCTTTTCTTTGTTAGGATGTTTTTGATGACTGATTCAATCTCTTTACTTGCAATTATTCTGTTGAGGTCTTCTATTTCTTCTAGAATCAGTGTAGGTTTTTTTTGTCCATTCCATTTAGGTTCTCTCATTTGGTGGCATACAATTGCTCATACTATCATCTTATGATCCTTTTTATTTCTGTGGCATCAATAGTAATGCCCCCTCTCATTTTATTTATTTGTGTCTTCTCTCTTTTTTCTTTGCCTTTCCTTTTTTAGCTAAGGGTTTTCTAATTTTAATGATTTTTTTCAAAGAATCAATTTTTGGTTTTGTTGATGCTTTCTACTGTTCTTTTTTATTCTCAATTTCATTTATTTCTGCTCCAATTTTAAAAATTTCTTTCCTTCTGCTTGCTTTGAGAGTATTTTACTGTTCTTTTTCTAGTTACCCCAGTTGTACAGTTAGGTCTTTTATTTTAGTTCCTTCTTCTTTTTAAATATAGTCATTTAGGGCAATAAATTTCCCTCTCAGCATTGCCTTCACTCTATCTGATATGTTTTGATATGTTTAAGTACCTTAAATATTTATTGATTTCTCTTGCAATTTTCTCTTCAGCTCACTGATTGTTATGAGTGTGTTGTTTAACCTCCATATCTTTATGGATTTTTCAGTTCTTTGCTTATTATTGATTTCCAGGTTCATTCCATTATGGTCAGAGAAAGAGTGTTGTATAATTTCAATGTTTTCAAATTTTTTGAGCTACTTTTGTAGCAGTGTGTGGTCTATCTTGGAAAATGATTCATGTTTCTTGAGAAGAATGTATATCCTGGTCTTTTAGGGTGCAATGTTCTGTATATGTCTGTTTTGTCTACTTCATTATCATTTCCTTCAAGTTTTCTGTTTCCTTATTAATCCTCTGTTCAGATGTTTTTTTCTACTGATGAGAGTGATGTACTGAAGTCTCCAACTGTTATTGTAGAGATGTCTATTTCTTTCTTCAGTTTCGCCATTGTTTGTCTCATGCATGTTGGGGTACCCTGGTTAGGTGCGTACATATTTATGATTGTTATTTCTTCTTGGTGGATTGCCCCTTTTATTACTAGATAATGTTCTTCTTTGTCTCTTTTAACAGTTTTGCATTGAATATCTATTTTGTGCAATATTAATATAGCTACCCTAACTCATTTTTAGTTGGTATTTGCCTGGAATATATTTTTCCAACCCTTCAATTTTTTTTTAAAACTTTTTTTTATTAATAAAAAATTAACAAACAAAACATTTAGATATCATTCCATTCTACATATACAATCAGTAATTCTTAATATCATCACATAGTTGCATATTCATAATTTCTTAGTACATTTGCATCGATTTAGAAAAAGAAATAAAAAGACAACAGAAAAAGAAATAAAATAATAGAGAAAAAAACTATACATACCACACCCCTTACTCCTTGCTTTCATTTACCACTATTTCAAACTGAATTTATTTTAACATTTGTTCCCCCTATTATTTATTTTTATTCCATATGTTCTACTCTTCTGTTGATATAGTAGCTAAAGGGAGCATCAGACACAAGGTTTTCACATTCACAGAGTCTCATTGTGAAAGTTATATCATTGTTCAATCATCATCAAGAAACATGGCTATTGGAACACAGCTCTACATTTTCAGGCACTTCCCTCCAGCCTCTCCACTACTTCTTGAACAACAAGGTGATATCTACTTACTGTGTAAGAATAACCTCCAGGATAGCCTCTTGACTCTGTTTGGAATCTCTCAGCCATTGACACTTAGTCTCATTTTACCCTTCCCCTTTTTGGTCGAGAATTTTCTCTCAATCTCTTGATGTTAATTCTCAGCTCATTCTAGGGTTTTTCTCAGTCCCTTGATGCTGAGTCCCAGCCCATTCCAGGATCTCTGTCCCACACCACCAGGAAGGTCCACACCCCCGGGAGTCATGTCCCATGCAGAGAGGGGGAGTCCAACCCTTCACTTTTAATCTATTTGTGTCCTTGAGTCAAAAGCAAATCTCTTATAGACAGCATATAGATGTCTCATACATTTTTTAAACCTACTCTTTCAATCTGTGCCTTTTTATTGGGAGAGTTTAATCCATTAACATTCAATGTTATTACTGTAAAGGCAGTACTTACTTCAACCATTTATCCTTTGTCTTTTATATGTCAGTTCTACTTTGAAAGCTGCCAGAATGTGGTAAACCAGAAACAGAATGGCTTTAAAAAAGAAATATTTATTAAATTGCAAACTTACAGTTCTAAGGCCATGAAAATATCCAAATTAAGGCAAAGCTATGAAAATGTTGAAATTAAGACACCAACAAGGGTTACCTTCACTCAAGAAGGGCTGATGAAGTTCAGGATTTCTCACTCAACTGGAAGGGCACATAGTGAAGTCTACTAGCTTTCTCTCCAGGCTTCTTGTTTCATGAAGCTCCCCTGGGGGCATTTTCCTTCTTTGTCTCTGTTCTAGTTTGCTAGATGCTGGAATGCAATATACCAGAAACAGAATGGATTTTAAAAAGGGGAATTTAATAAGTTGTTAGCTTATAGTTCTAAGGCTGAGAAAATGTCCCAATTAAAACAAGTCTATGGAAACGTCCAATCAAAGGCATCCAGGGAAAGATACCTCAGTTCAAGAAGGCCAATGAAGTTCAGGGTTTCTCTCTCAAGTGAGAAGGCACATGGTGAACAGAGTCAGGGTTTCTCTCTTATCTGGAAAGGCATGTAGTGAACATGGCATCATCTGCTAGCTTTCTCTCCTGGCTTCCCTTTACAAAGCTCCCTGGGAGGCACATTCCTTCTTCATTTCCAAAGGTCGCTGGCTGGTGGACTCTGTTTCTCATGGCTATGTCATTCTCTGCTCTCTCAGAAATATTTTTCATTCTCCAAAATGTTTCCTCTTTTATAAGACTCCAGAAACTTATAAAGCCCCACCCAAATGGGTGGAGACATGCCATCACCTAATCCAGTTTACTTTTGATTAAATCACACCTCCAGGGAGATCATCTGATTAGTTTCAAACATACAGTATTAAATAGAGATTATTCTGCCTTTATGAAATGGGATTTTGATTAAAACATGGCTTTTCTAGGGGACATACATCCTTTCAAACCAGCACAATCTCCAAAGGTCTGGCTGCATGGACTCTCAAGCTTTTTTCATAATGGCTCCCTCTTAAAGGGCTCCAGTAAGCAAACCCCACTTTGAATGCCATGGAAACCATTTAATCAAAAGTTACAACCCACAATTGGATGGGTCACATCTCCATGAAAACAATAAAAAAAGATGCCACCCAGCAATACTGAATGAAGATTAAAGGACTTGGCTTTTCTGGGGTCTATAAAAGATTCAAACTGGCACAATGTCATACTTTATTTTTCCTCTTTTTACCCTTTTAGTTACCCTCACTGATAATCTTCATTTCTATACTCTTCTCCAAGCTTCTCTCTCCTGTCTTTTTCTTTTAGCCTCTAGATCTCTTTTTACTAGTTCTTGTATGATAGATCTCTTGTTAAGGAACTCTCTGTTTCATTTTTTTTCTGTTCTATTTTCTACTTTCTATTTTCAACTCTCCCTATTTTTTTTTATTTTTTCGCATGGGCAGGCACTGGGAATTGAACCCATTCTCTGGCATGGTAGGCGAGAACTCTGCCTGCTGAGCCACTGTGGCCCACCCTCTCCCTCATTTTTTAGGACAGTTTTGCTGATAAAGAATTTTGGGCTGGCAGCTTTTCTCTTTAAATACGTTAAATATATTATACCACTGCCTCCTTTGCCTCCATGGTCTCTGATGAGAAACCTGCAGTCTTATTACAGATTCTTTCTATAATTTGTTCTATATGACAACAAATCACATTTCTCTTGCTGCTTTCAGAATTCTCTCTTTATCTTTGGTATTTGACATTCTTTTTAGTGTCTCAGGGTCAGTCTGTCAGGATTATTCTTTTTGAGTACATTGCACTTCTTGGACATGTAAATTATGCCTTTTAAGAGCTGGGAAATTTTCAGCCATTTTTTCTTCAAGTAATTTTTCTAACCCCTTTCCCTTCTCTTCTTGGGATCCCATGACTCCTATTTTTGTGTGCTTTGTGTTACTCAAATCCTGAGACATTGCTGAATTTTCTCTATTCTTTTCTCTTTCTGTTCTTCTGACTATATTATTCGTTTGTCCTGTCTTCTAATTCACTGATTCCTTCTTCTGTCTGTTTAAATATTCTGTTCTATGCCTCTAGCATATCATCTCTACTATTGTGCATTTTATCCTCAGAATTTATCTCTCTTCTCTCTATCTTTTTTTTGTTTTTGGCGTGGGCAGGCTCTGGGAATCGAACCTGGGTCTCTGGTATGGCAGGCGAGAATTCTGCCACTGAGCCACCATTGCACCACCCAGAGTGGCCTATCTCTTAATGACTAGGATGTGAGTTATAGAAATCAAAGGATGTAGACAGCTATTTCAAGCATTTATTTGCAACTTAATAGAGCCATAGGAGTAGACAGGTTTAGGACTAGTTTCAAATGTGGTGTATGTTTGTGTTTGTGTGTGCATATGAATGCTCATGCACATACGTGTTTAAAGATGTCAGATTCTTGAACATTTTACATGTTTAGAGAACATAGCCAATGAAAATAGAGAAGTTGACAGTCCAGGAAAACAGAGGTGGACCCAGGGTCACTGACTGATGTACACATGTCCATTCTCATAAGAATGTGTGTGCTTAAAAACCACAAACTCAGAATAAAGGATGAATGGTAACGTATTTTATTTTTGTGTCTAGTAAAGTGCTTGTACTGTAGAGTTTCAAGTACTCAGACATAGCCTTATCTCCTGAATAGAAAATATGATAATTTTATGTAAAGTGGATAAATGGAACCCTAAAAATAATAAAAAATAATAGGTCGCTAATTGTCTGACATATCATATAAATACATTTCCTCTTTCTGGGTATCAGATGTGAAGATATGGCAAGTAATATATGCTAGTTTCGGAGTTTATCAATTATTTGAAAGGAGGCTGATATACAACCAAATTGGGATGGATGAACAAAACAAAAATCTGGAAAAGGAAAAAAGAGACTAAATAAGAGTTTTAATTTCAGTTAGTATAAACCCTTAATTAGGCTAGATGTGATATGGGGTACTGAAAAGTTTAGACAGTGAGCTCTATCTCAGTGATATTGAAATTCTTATCATTCACCTTAAATCCTACCTTAAATTCTAAAAGCTATTTAAAGCAGCTCAGGTTCATCATATAACTGTTACCCTCTCATTTGTTCATTTACAATGACCCATTCTCCATGATGATCATTCATTTTATTTTTTATTTTCTTTTTGTTGTTTTAAAGAGTACTCTTAGCTCTCACAACCTTCCCTTATTTGTCATTTCATCTGGCTGGCCAGACTCAGGAAATCTTCAAATTGACTATACATCATGTTCAATTTTCATGTTTAATACAATGAATGTAAGTAGTTATTTGGGCATTGGCTCTAAGACCAAAGATTTGACGGTATCATCCAGTATGAAATCTGGCCAGAATTATTGACTTCATGAAGACCCCTCCTCTAATCTTTATACCCTAGGGTATTAATTCATTTTTGTTTTTCCTTAGCATTTCCATTACATTTTATTTAGATAAGCAAATGTGAGGAGTTAAAAAATATCTGGCATATAAGCTTCTTTCTTTTTTATTTTAACATTTGTTCCCCCATTATTTATTTTTATAAATAAATACTCATCTGTTGACAAGGTAGATAAAAGGAGCATCAGACACAAGGTTTTCACAATCACACAGTCACATTGTGAAAGCTATATTATTATTCAATCATCATCAAGAAACATGGCTACTGGAACACAGCTCTACATTTTCAGGCAGTTCCCTCCAGCCTCTCCATTACATCTTGAATAACAAGGTGATATCTACTTAATGCGTAAGAATAACCTCCAGGATAACCTCTCGACTCTGTTTGGAATCTCTCAGCCGTTGACACTTTGTCTCATTTCACTCTTCGCCCTTTTGGTGGAGAAGGTTTTCTCAATCCCTTGATGCTGATTCTCAGCTCATTCAAGGGTTTTTCTCAATCCCTTGATGCTGAGTCTCATCTCATTCTAGGATTTGTCCCACATTGCCAGGAAGGTTCACACCCCTGAGAGTCATGTCCCACATGGACAGGGGGAGGGTGGTGAGATTGCTGTTGTGTTGGCTGGAGAGAGAGGCCACATCTGAGCAATGAAAGAGGCTCTCTTGGGGGTGACTCTTAGGTCTAAACTTTAAGTAGGCTTGACCTATCCTTTGTGGGGTTAGGTTTCATATGGCATATAAGCTTCTGACAACAACTTGACCTGAAATGTAAGTTCTGTACTATCCTTTGTAGGTCAACTGGTTCAGAGTGTTAGGCCCCAGTGGGTTAGTAATTTTTAAGACCACATGCCATCCAGTGAGATTGTCCTCTTCCCAGAAGAACTTTCTTTTCTCTTTTTGAGCTATCATCTCAAAACAGAGGTCACTCAGTGTGACCTAGATTGGAGATGACCTTTCTATGATAGTCAGGTCTGATAATAGCTTTTTTTCTACCCTTTGAAATAAAAATTATAATTAGTGAGTATGAACCTTTGAAAGGTAATCTTGTTGTTATAGTTTCAGCCATAAAGCTTTTTTTGGTTGCTAAATGTTTTTAATCACTATATTACTACCAGGGAGAGCTAATACTCTGCCATTGACCTTATGGATCCTTCCTAAATCCCTTAATTTTCAGAAATCCTCACTAGTTATCTTCAGATAACAGTAGGAACATAAAAACCTTCCATGTGTTAAAAAAAATTTCATAGAAGACTCCACTCAGTGCTAACCACAATGCCTGGAGTTCTAGGTTCTCAGCTTGTAAGAAAACTAGATGAATCTTCACAGTTACTCAAAATATTAATGATAATGTATGTTAAAACTTCAGACTAATTAAGGTAGGTATGGTTACAAATAGCCAAGGAGAAGATGCAATAATTACGGCCAAACTTGTTTCTCTCTTAGACCCCTCTCTCTGCCCCATTCTTACCCCACTTTCTTTTCCTTATCAGTTGTACTCTGACTTGAACCAGGTATGAAATCTCTGATATAAGGATGAATAAATGCTCTCCCTCAACTATAGAGATCTAGAGTGTAAGGGGAGAAGCATTTTGTAAAGTATAGGGGAAAAGCATTTTGTAAATAAATAACCACAGAACAGTGTGTTAAATGTTCTGAAACAGTAAATATAAGGTGCTATACATTGACAAAGAAGATATCAAGAAAGAGAAAATAAATTCAGCTGGTAAGCGGCTAGGGGCCAAACTGAATTCAACTTCCTCTAGCATTCTCCTTTTGAATTGAAAATGCTGCCATTCACTTAGTCTTCCAAACTCTAAATTTGGAAATTATCTTTGACTCCTTTGAAGTTTTCAACATGCACATCCAAAGCTTGCAGGTCTACATCCTTTAGGAGACAGACCTCTTCTCTCCATTGTTTTTCTCGCTACTTTTAAAATCAGATGTGATAACTATATGGGAACTAATGTGCTAATTTAGGAGGATACCAGTTATCTAAAAGAAGACTGATATCCAATCAAATTGGTATAGATTTTGACTTTGCTCAGTCAAAATCATTCTTCACAAAATCATGTTTCCTAGATCTAGAATGTCCTGCCTCATTTACTTGGATAGTTTCTCCTCCTCCCATGACAGCATTATATCTTAGAGGGAAGGGACCATAACTAGTGAGTGACTTAGCTGAATCTGTAAGAATGACTGGAAGTTTACCTGATGTGTGAAAGAAGCAGAGGCTTGGAAGAGGTACCAACTAATTTGGGAAGTTTAAGAGGTCTGTTGTGGTTCTGTTGTTAAGGATCAGAAGAATCAGAGAGTGGACATGTTTGGAGAACTTCACATAGCTCTGTGTAGTAGGAGTGTAGGTTGGGGAGTTGGCAGAAGTGAAGTTGGAGAGATAGGTGGGACTAGATTCATGCCATGCCAAACACTTGGACTTTCCCTTACATAAAAATCAGTTTCCCACATTATCTTCGATTGTGTTTTTAAAATTTGAGTAATAGAAAGATCCTTGACAGGAAGATATTTTTCAAGATTTCCAGTGGTGATTTATATAATATTATTATATTTCTCAAACATGTAAACTAGTTATAATCTTTTCATGGTTAAATTCTTTTTTCAATTTGCAAAAAAAAAAAAAAAAAAAAAAAAAAAACCCGACAAATTTACAAGTTAAATAAAAATAAAACTACAAGTCTTATAAAAGTTAAATTAATAACAAGAATTTAGTGCAATACATAGTGGTTGGTAAAATTAAGTTGTTAGTTTGAGTTTAGCAGCAGGAAGATGTATCTGCTCGCATTTATGTATGTATGTACTTATGTATATATTTATTCTTTTATTTTTGACTCTGATGGGTCACCTTTAGAGTCAAGATCATTATCAGTGTCATTAATATCCTCTTTAGCTAGGCTTGGGCTACTGACTTGTTATTTTTAATGGGTCAGTAAACTTCATAGTATCTAGCAAAAAAGCAAACAAAAACAAAATTAAAAAACTAAAATGATAATCACCATTTAAAGAACATTTTCCCCTGTATATTCAGTACATACTATAAGTTGTTTAAAATAAGACAGAATCTGCACAAGCAATAGCTCTAAATGGTCATGGAACTGACAGCTCAGTGCAGGTACCTTTGGGTTTGGAAAACTCTACTACCATTAGCCTTGTGGTAAATCAACTCTTTGAAAAACTTTTTTCTAATTGAAGCACAGTGAAACCTTTGTCCATCTTCTGTGACGTGTTTTAATCTTTACTTGGTCCAGCTCATCAATTATATGTTAAGCCTGTCAATGTTTTGTTTTTACTTTTTTAAGGCGATTTTATTGAGATATATTATATATTAACAAACCATAAAATCATCCAAGTTGTGCAATCACTGGTTCACCTACATAGCTGTGCATTCATCATCACAATCGATTTTTGAAAATTTCCATTACTCCAAAAAAAAAAAAAGAATAAAATGGAAAAAGAACATCCAAAGCATCCCATTTCCCCATTCCTTCTATTATTTATTTATTTATTGTCTGTTTTTTGTTTGTTTTGTTTTTTCCCTTTACTCATCTGGATAAAGGGAGTGTTGGTCACAAAGTTTTCACAATCACATGGTCACACTGTAAAAGGTCTATAGTTATAGTTATTCAATCTCTTCAAGAATCAGGGCCATTGGATTACAGTTCAACAGTTTCAGGTATTTTCCTTTAGCTACTCCAATACACCAAAAACTATAAGGGGATATCCATATAATGCATAAGAGTAACCTCCAGAATGACCTTTCAACTCTATTTGAAATCTCTTAGCCGCTGAACTGTTAATGTTTTATCATCAGCCCATAACAACTAAATATATTACTATGATACAATGTTATTTCCCTGTCAAGTCTCAATTTATTGGAAAGTTTAGGTAAAATGTTTTTCAAGATAAAATGTCTTATTGCAACAGAATTATTTTACAAGTTAAGAAAAATATTATGTGTGAAATGGTGGAGCCAGGAAAATTAGATTAGCTAGTCAGTTTCTATTTGTTTCCCCAACTATATTTGAAAACATAGTGATTTATCCAATTTTGACCATTCATGCAGTCAACAAATATGTATTGAATGCCAACTATTCATCAAATTTATATTATAGACATGTCAATTTACAACAATACTGAGGATGGATAGTCAGTCTGAAGGTTGAGCAGCAAGACTGAAAATTTGGAGAATTTTCAAGATTACTAATCCAATTAGGATATGATGAATGTCTGAACTAAGGCAAGTCAGTGAGGATAGATTGAAGGAAGTAGAATTAACAGAATTCTGCATAAGTTTGAGCCATGGGAGTCATTCTAGACTCCCTACTGTTCACTCAGCTCTTTTCATTCCATAATTCACCAGAGTAGATGTCATTTAGTGAGAGTAAATTATTAAAGAATTTTGGAGGGTAGGGGTGAACTCATTTTAGATTCTTTAAGGGCCCCTGGAACATTATGATGGAAATATTCTGCTCTAGCCTCTGTTACTGAGAGTTAAGAATTAACACATAATTATAATTACTGAATCATTATATAGATGCTTTTCTTACTTTCTCATATATTATAAAATGGTCAAAGGGAAATGCCTGAGGTTGCTGAACTGTGGCCCAGTTGCCTTGACTTTTTTTTTTTAAACAATATGAACATTCTTTTTTCGTCACATAGTTGTATATTCATCATCATGTACATTTCTTAGCACATTTGCATCAATTCAGAAAAAGAAAACAGAAAAAAATCCATACATATCATACCCCTTACTCCTCCCTTTCATTGATCACTAACATTTCAATCTACTAAATTTATTTTAACATTTGTTCCCACTATTATTTATTTCTTTATAAACCATAAGTTTTACTCATCTGTCCATAAGGTGGATAAAAGAAGCATCAGACACAAGGTTTTCACAATCACACAGTAATGTTGCAAAAGCTCTATTATTATACAATCATCTTCAAGAAACATGCCTACTGGAACACAGCTCTACATTTTCAGGCAATTTCCTCCAGCCTCTTTGTCATGCCTTAACTAAAAAGGTGATATCTATTTAATGTGTAAGAATAACTTCCACGATAACCTCTCAACTCTGTTTGGAATCTCTCAGCCATTGACACTTCATTTTGTCTCATTTCTCTCTTCCCCCTTTCAGTCGAGAAGGTTTTCTCAATACCTTGATGCTGAGTCCAAGCTCATTCTAGGATTTCTGTCCCATGTTGCCAGGAAGGTCCACACCCCTGGGAGTCATATCTCATGTAGAAAGGGGGAGGGCAGTGAGCTTGCTTGTCGTGTTGGCTGAGAGAGAGAGATCAGTTGCCTTGATTTTTGTAAATGTAATGATTGTAAAATTTTATAGTCTTTATCTTGTGATTGTGAAAACCTCATGACTGGCGACACTTACAACTTTCAAATCTCAGGATTTGACAACACCTAATGTTTATTAATGATGGACTTGAGTCATCTAGAACTAACCCCCCAATTCCTAAACTATCTTACTAGACAAAGCTAGCATATGATCAATCTGCATATGCCCAATAATTAGATCATCTCTAACTTCATCATTTCCAGCCACTATATACATTGTCTTAAACTCTGCCCATCTTTGGATACTATAAAACTATCTGAATTACTACAGTTCCATAAAACTATCAGTGTTACTGCAGTTACTGTGGGAAGACAGATTTTTAGGTAGTTAGGCCATCTGATCTCCTGCTCCACACTTAGCAATAAACTCTTTCTCTCTTTCAAACTGTTATGCACATCAGACAGAGAACCTTGAGTTTGACTGGTATCATCTGTGCTATGTACAGACCCATAAGGAGGAAGGGAGATGTCTGGCTCAATTTCCTTATCAGGATAAACGACGGATCGGAAAAGGTATCATAATTAGCTCTTTGAAAGTGTAAACTTCCCTTAATATACATGTCTTCTGTTTGCCTTTTGGACACACAATTTTTTAATACAACTTTTGGAAAGGAGACAACCTGTGTAGACTTTGAATTCACTCATGCAGATTTGTTGAACACATAGGAATTTCATCACAAAAGTATAGATACATGGAGCTTTTGATTTTATTTTCCAAAGGACAAATAGCTTTAATTTCATAACTTAGTTATCTCTTTGGGTTAGAAAACCCTTGATAACGAGTTAAGGACCCTAAATATAGCATTTCATTACCTCCTTGACTCCTGCCTTAAAGGCGTACTAATTGTTTCTGTTTTCCTTACAGAAAAAATCAAGTCAAGGAGGCTTTTGAAAGTGAATACAATTTTATGTACTTTTTTTTTGCATGAACAGGCACTAGGAATCAAACTTGGGTCTCTAGTGTGGCAGGTGAGAATTCTGCCACTGAGCCACTGTCGCAACACCCAAAATTTTATGTATTTTAATCACATTCTGCCCAAAGTGAATGCACTCCTTTTATTGATATGTTAATATAATCTGAATTGTTTATTTCATTAATGATATTAATTTAATTGAATAAATATACTTTCCATGTCTCCTATGCACTCAGTAAAATATTAAATCCTATAACAAAACATTCAAAAGTAGCATAAAACATCCTTTCTGTCACCAAAGATTTGTGTTAGGAATTTCTATTGCACCATATTTTGTCAAATATTTTTTTATTAGTTACTTATGTTCAAATTTTAACTTTCAGGACTTATGCAGTGCACACTTTGTTGCAATAATCTTATTCAATTACTGAAATAATGAATTGAATTAAATATGAATAAAAAGTTAATTAAAAGGGAGCTGACTTAGGAAAAAAATAATCCAGTCTTAAGCTCTTGTGACTGATGCTCCCTTTATCAAAGATATGGACAGATGAGTACAAAAATAAGGACAAATAATTAAATAAATAATAGGGGGTATAAAAATTCAAAAAAATTGGGTAGATTGCAATACTAGTGATCAATGAGAGGGAGGGGTAGGGGGTATGGGATTCATAGGTTTTTTCCTTTTTTCTCACTATTTTTCTGGAGTGATGCTAATGTTTTAAAACCTCGACTGAAGTTCTTTCTTATGTGGGAAGGCACAGGGTGATCTCTGCTGGCCTTCTCCCCAGGCCTTTGCGTTCCAACAACTTTCCCCAGGGTGATTTCTTTCTGCATCTCCAAAGACCTAGACTGAGCTGCGAGTGCTGAGATGAGGTATGCTGAGTTGCTTGTGCTGTGCTATGTTGAGTCTCTCATTTAAGCACCAGCCAATTAAATCAAACATCATTCATTACAGCAGGCACGCCTCCTAGCTGACTGCAGATGTAATCAGGGACAGATGACGTTCACATGCCATTGGCTCATATCCACAGCAATAGAACTAGGCGCCTTCACCTGGCCAAGTTGATACCCGAATCTAACTACCACAGATGGTTTAAAAAATTAACGACAACAACCACAACAATGACACTTATTGAAGGCTTGCTATATGCTAGCACTGTTCTAAGGGCTTTTTGGCAATCCATTTTTCAGCTGAGCCATAGAGAGACAAAATAACTAAGACTCCTTTGGGAAGTATGGAGAAGGAAGGAAGGAAGAGGTGTTCCTAGGAAGATTATCATCACTGCTAGGCTGTTGCCTGCCGGTAGATTACCTTACAGTTCCACAATCCACCAAGAAGGTGTTTCTGATGTCCACTGATCACCGGGAATGGGATGGAGTGTGAATGTGTGTGTGTGTTGACTAGTAGTAGAAGAGAGGTAGACAGGCTGTGCCTCTGGGCTCTAGATACCACCTTGACTACCTTTCCCTCAATAAAACGCTCCACAACCCCAAGGAAGCAGTTCTTTACTTGAGGTCTCACGTTTCAGGGTGTCAAGTGTGGGGCTGCTGTGTCTGCCTTATCTTCACAGAGGCATTACCAGGATTGCATAAAAGATTCACATCCTTCCAGTTTAAGCTTTACCTTGTTATGCTATCAGAATATTCGCCCATCATAGGCTACATTACAGAAGTCTTCATCTATTTAGCGGTGAAGAGAGGCAGATGGAAATCCTCTTTTTGTCCCCTTGTGCTGGAGTATGGGTGGGGATGGAGATAGGAAAGGAGCACCTCAAACATTTTAAGTAAGGGCAGAATGGTAAGACTTGTTTACCGAGACAAAACTGGCTTTTTCACCCAAAAGAGGGTGAGATGTTGAAGATGTTAAAGGTGAAGTTAAGACCAGGTAATCCATAACTCTAAGGGAGTTATGCTGTTGCAAACAGCAAGGAAACCTCCACATATAGGTGGCCTGTCAGCATCTAGGAATAGATTATTTCCTTCAGTGTGCACAAAAGATTAAAGGAGATTGGGTGGGCCACCGTGGCTCAGCAGGCAAAGTTTTCATCTGCCATGCCGGAGACCCAGATTCAATTCCTGGTGACTGCCCATGAAAACAAAACAAAACAAACAAACAAACAAAAAACCAGATTGAAGGAGATTGTAATGTGAGAGGAAGTCTACCCTAGCTGGGAATTAAGGGCACAGATTCTGAAGACAGGCAGCCTGGGTTTGAAGTAGCTCTGTGACTTGGGAAAAGTTCTTTTCTCTCTCTGCCTCAGACTCGCTTCTTAAACTTGCTATGAGGCTTAAATGAGTTTATCTGCATGAAAAGCATAGAATGGTCCCTGGCACGCAGGAAGTATGGCATAACTGTTAGCTACTTTATTATTACGTGCATTGAGTAGATTTATTCCCCTGGCCAGAATGTTCCACATAAAAGGGAGCACTGTTACCTCCACACCACTGCTACCCCTGACATATGGTTCATATGTAAAAAGGACAATTTGACAGATTATCAATTGTACATGACTGAAGAAAAGAGCAAAAACGAAAAAATAATTTGCTTGATAACTTTCCCAAAATAACATTTTCTTGCTCCAGTGTGCTTTTTTAAGAGTTGCTGTTTGTTTTCTTACATATTTTGGAAATATTTTAGCCATTTGAAGGAAGATTGGGAAACTCCTTGTTTTCCCAGACCCACATATGTAAGTTTAAATGTCCAGAAGTTTCAATTGACTGAAATGGGGAAAAAATAGATATGTAGTATGAACTTGACTATTTGCAGAACTGATTCTTTTTGCTCTGATTCAATAGTCAATATTTTAGTATTTAACGTATTTTTACAAAATAGTGAGCGGTGGGAATATATTAAAAATTATGTAGACTTATGACCAAGGCAGTAATGAATTGAGTGACAGCCTGAGAGTCAAATTGCTTTGTGGAAGGCCATGTCGGTACGTTTTTGGAATTATCCTATGTGTCTGCCATTGAGATAGCTAAGCAATAAAATGTTTAAACAGTAGTTTGCCTTCGAGGACTTTCAGTCTTTAAAGGGTTACTACTATACTATCACTTAAGACTTTTAGGTGTTTATGTTATTTTATTAAAAACAAAAATAAATTTTAAGAAACAAGGGCTCTAGAAGTTGAGACAAGATCAATGACTGTAATTGGAGTGTTTCTTGTACTTCATCAAGGAGGGTGATCTTGTTTTGGGTCTAGATGCTAGAAGGGTGAGGAGAAGGATTCAGTTGGTGAGAAATGAGGTCGAGTACGTGGGGGATTCAACACAAGACCTGCTGCGTCCACTCCTGGCTGCCAAAGACGGGCAGCTGATAGACATTCTGTCAAATTAAAGTGGGGTAAGTAGCTTTCCACCATCCTTCAGAATCTGATCAGGTTTTTGTTCCAGGAAAGCAGTGGGATTTTGACTCTGGCATTGATACCAGCCTATAGAGAATAGCATAAAAGAGGCGAAAACTCATTCCATGAAAATTGCTTTTGTTCTTCAGGCATGCACCGTTTTTCACCAGTAATGCTTATGTCTGCTACCTACATTCCTATAAACATGTTTAAATCTTTTTTTGGGGGGGGGGTGTATGGCCTGGGAATCAAAAAAATTTAGTTTTATGTAGATAACTATGGGCAAGAAATCCTCATGAGTTGTTTTCTAGTGGGTGTGGTAATACCACTCGTCAGTTCTCTTCCCATTGCGAATTCCTGTGAGATGAAAATAAAATTTTAAAAATCTATCAGAGTTAATGCAAAAGTTGAGATATGATTTAAACTTTGAGATGCAATCAGTAGATACTTAGGATATAATACATTTATCCATTTTCTATTTATTGAATACATACATACAGCACTTTGGATGTAGCAGGCGCAATCTTAAGTGCCTTACAAATATTAACTCAGTAAATGGCTATTTTTAAAAGGTAGTGCTTGCAGCCGTGCCCCTAGTTCATGGAATAGTGCTGGACACTTAAGTAAATACTAACCAGATATTTGTATGCTGATCAGATGGTACATTTTTTATCACTGACTCCATTTCACTGGCAGATTTCCACTGTCTAGATTTCATTAGGTTTAAAGATCGTTTTTTAGAGAAGTTACAGGTTTACAGAAAGATCCTGCAGAAAATACAGGAATCTCATGTATTTGCCCCCATTTTTAACATTTTGCATTAGTGGGATAACTTTGTTACAGATGATAAGAGAATATTACTATAATTACACTATTAACTATAGTCCATAGTTCACATTAGGGTTTGCTGTTTGTGTTGTACAGTCCTGTGGTTGTTTTTGGTTTTGTTTTTAAAATTTTTGTTCTAGCAACATATATTCCACCTAAAATTCTCCCTCTTAACCACATTTGGATATATAATTCAGTGGTGTTAATAACAGATTTTTAAGATATTTAATATCTTTGTTTGGGTTCCCCTGAAAGCAGAGCCTGAGATCAGAAGGTGGGAGCAGGTAGATTAATTGGGAGGGGAGCCCAAGAAACAGGAGTGAAGGAGCAGAAAACACGAGCTAGGTAAGGAGGAAAGGCCAATACTTTGATGGGCCATTGAAGTTTGGCTATGGTGGCATGATTTCACAAGGACCTCTGAGAAGCACACACAATGCCTCCCAAGATTATGGGAGGTTGGGGCTCCCATCTCCCACTGACCGAGTATGCCCCCCAGGCCTTTTACTCCCATAATCTCCTCTGCTGTGCTTTTGCACAGGCTGAGCAAACTCCTTTGGCTTTGATGAGGTCTTGCTGTAGAAAAGCAGAGATGAAATGCACATGTTTGAGATGGGCTCTTGTCACCTTGCATAGACTATCTCAATTGCAGCCTGAATCAGAAGGGGCTGTGGGGATGAAATGAGGGGTAGTCAAAGAATCAGGCACACCCGATGAATGCAATTTTAGTTTAATAAACAAAAATTTTAAATGATGATCAAAAGAAACACAGTAAATTAAATGGACAAGTACAGCTATTATAAACAGAATCATTAACTTCCTAGAAGTTAGTTCATTTTCAGAAAAGATATCACTGACTCAATGGGTTGTGGAAATATTTATGATGACAGACACAATATGTACACACTCTCTACCCTTAGGTCATGAAAACCTTCTGCTGCCTCCTGCCATTTCCACCCATCCCTTCATGCTCAAGCTTTTCAGTTTATAGCGGACTCTTCTCAAGTGTTTGTGTTTACGGAACAGAAATTCAAACATTTCCATAAATGGTTTTTGCCTCCCTAGAAAAATATTTTTCTTTCATCATCATCAGTGTTGAGTATTGTGATTGCCTAACGTCTCGTGGGAAGGGTTATGTCTGGTTTATACTCTGATATTACTGGGACCTACCCACCTGGTATTCATAATATGGCATTTTCTCCAAAATCAGTTATAGGATGTGGAATTATTAAAAGAAAATGAACACACTTCATCAAGGCACACATCGATGGAGCCATAAAACGGAATTTATTTTAAAAACATTAACCGTATTTCATGTATTTTTCATAGCAGAGTACTGTTCTTTAAATTTACCAAGTAAAAAAATAAATTTTGCAGTAGAAAGCTCCTTGAGGATCTCTCCCATTCTTAGAAATACCCTGAATTTCAGAAATGGAAAATGGTTGGAAATAAGGGGGTGATAGTACCTCATCTGGGGACAAATGTCCTAGATAACAGGAGTGGGGAGTTGACTCAACTGGGGATAAAAATCATGGGGGAAATTGGGGAATAAGATTGCTCTAGATTAGGACCTGGCAATTTTTGAGAGTAGTTTGGGACATGGCACACTCACAGGAGTGGGTATTTTATCCTACTGAGTGGGAGTGGGCACTCACACATTTAGCACCTAACAGTCCTGTGAATCTCTGCAGGGTTTGTACCCATAGATAATATAAACTAGAAGAGGGCCTGGGAATAGAGAGACAGCCAATTTCCAAGAGCAAGATCAACTTTCTTTTGCAGTATTTCAAGTGGAGAAGACCCATCCAGAGATGTGAGAGTGACATGCCAACTGATACTATCCTAATGGAATATAGAGCATTTTCTTGATCAAGAATCATAGTCTGTTTAGGACCAGGTAACCCCATAGGACACAGAAGCATTCTTATCCTTAAGGGATAAGGGCAAAGAGTTAATCAATTGCCAGTGTCTACTTTCTCAAATTGAGATGCCCAGACTGTGCCTCCTAAACTTGCAATTTCAGACTCAGCTTGTCCCAGGAGATGACTGAGGCCAGTTAAGTCTCACCCTTCATTACATCATTTTATACAATTGACCCTTCCTCAACTCTCCTCCCCTTGCTTCTTTGCTTAAGTAAGGTTTACTGATGTTACCTGGAGCAGTCTACATTTTTCTTGCTGTGATCTTAGATATCAGAGGCCCCTAATTTATCATGTGTTTTTTAAAAATAAATACAACAGTCCATGTTGTCTTCTTCTAGCTTGAATTTTAGCACACATATTTAACTGCTTTTATTATATATAAAGTTTTGTATCTAAACACTAACCTGACCTAGGTGTGAAGGGAGTGATAATATTGGTCAGGTGCTTAGATAGTCTTTGCCCCAATTCAGCCCTGTCTCATTCTCAAGGTCATTTTTCTGAGGCTTATCCCTGGACAGACCTCCTTTGGAAACTCCAACTTAATAGCCTGCCAATCTGGGGAACAGCCTAGTCAGTTGAGTTTGTCTCACCCTTTAGACATGTCTCTTGGCATGAATCCTGGTTAGGAGGTCCAAAGCAGGAGTACCTGTATTTGTAGTACACACAAAAGAGAAACAGTTGTAATTCAATGTACAATTTAAAAAACTGCTTAACTCTACCCTAGGTCCCTAACACGCACTTCTATATCTTTCTTCATCCTGCTTCATCATATTCTTATGACACATAAAACAATGATTACAGCAGCAATACAGTTAATATTTATAGAACGGTTGTTATTTTTCAGGCACTATACTGAATGCCTTACATAGTATTTCATTCAATTACCAAATAATCCCATGAATTGGATTATTTCATCCCCGTCTTTTACCTAAGATTTGCTTTCTTTCCTACAGCTGCTCAGATAATAAGGTAGTTGAATTTGAACTTAGTTCTGATCCTAAAGCCTAAGTTATTCACACTGCAAGATATTATTGTCGTAAGGTGATTACATCGATTCACTTGCAAAAACATTTGTTGAGTATCTGTGGTGTACAATTCTCTGTGCTAGATGATAAAGAAGTCAAAAGGTGGAAAGATCCCTTCCCTCAAAGAGTTACCAATCTATCAAGATATATTGATGTAAGAGAAAGTAGGATAGGAAAATATCAAAATAGAGTTAAAAAACAGGTTTCAGAGCTATGGAGTGATTACTTTTGACTGGAGTTTATTAGGAAAGCCTCACAAAGCAAGTTTCATTAGAGCTGGAACTCAAATAAGTAAAAATTTAAAAGCCTGAGAATGGAGAAAACAGATGTGTGTGGTCTTTAAAGTACAGAGTGCTCTAGTGTGGCAGAAAGAAAGGGATGGAGTGGGAGATGATGTGATGTGCTGGTATACGGTTCTCTGGCCCCCAGAAGCCTTGATTGGTAACATTTGCCAATTTCTGTAGATAACCTCTGGTAGGAAAGATTAGGTTAATGAACATAGTATGCTCTGACTAAATAAAACACATCATATATATTATAAACTCTATGCGTTCATGTATTATAGAATAATACTTACAATTAATTCTTATTATATACAAATAGAAATACTGTCAAATTGTCCCAATTTGCAGGAAATGTATTCATCGTAAGATTTAGCCTTTCTCAAAATTCTTTTCCTACACTCTCCTTTTTTATGCTTTTGCTTCTTGTGCTTTTCCATTCTCTACACATCTAAATTTCTGCTACATTTTGAACACAGGTGTTGCTTTGGTTGAGGTCAGGCATTGTGCCAGGTGCTGAAGGCACAAAATAACATAAATATAATATTTGCTGCCTTGTAGGGGCTTATAGGCTAGTAGGGAAGACAAACAAGAAAATAGATAAACTATAATACAACATCTTGAGACCTTAACACAAACTGATTCGTTTAAAACATTATTGTGGGCTCTAGTTTAAAATGGTGCCTGGATACCAGTTACTAATGTAGGAAATCTTGTATTCCTTTTAAAAATACCCATTAAGTCATAGTAAAGGAGAAAAACTGGCAATATCACTTAAAACTAACATCTTAGGAAAACCTAATGCCAGAATCTGGTTGCAAATCCCACTGACTTTGAGGGAGATGGTACTTGACTGAGAAAGACACAAGAAGGCTTGGCTTACAGAGCAGAGGCTGCTGGGAAAAGGCAGGAAGGCATTTTGTGCCCCTCCAATTTGTGTGTCCTGACTCAAAGACCTTGATTTCCACCAGCGAGAAAACTTGGCGGTTGCCTCCTTAAGGAGCCAGGATACTGTTTCCCTTTTTCCTTCTCACGTCGGCTTTTTTTTAATAGTTAATTCTGAAATAATTTTGAACATACAGGAAAGTGTAGAGAATGTATAGCAGAAATTCATGTCCACCACCAAGATTACAAAAGGTAGCAAGTCTCTTTTTGATTTCATAAAATAAAATTGAAGCTGAGCTTTCTCATCCCTACAGGGTTTACTTTCTCCCTTCCCCAGAGTTAACCACCAACTTGAAATTAGAGTATACTTTTCCCTCCCATGCTTTTTATGTTTTACTTTTTGATATATGTATTTAATATTTTTATTGAGAAATCTTCACACACATACAGTCCATCCATAGTATACGATGGCTCATAATATCATCACGTAGTTGTATATTCATCACCATGATCATTTTTAGAACATTTGCATCACTCCAGAAAAAGAAATAAAAAGAAAAAAGAAAAAACTCATATATCCCATACCTCTTACGCCTCCCTCTCATTGAGCACTTGTATTTCAATCTACCAATTTTTTTACCCTTCATCCCCACCTATTATTTATTTATTTTTATCCTTATTTTTTTACTCATCTGTCCCATAACCTGGATAAAAGGGGCATCAGACACAAGGTTTTTAGAACCACACAATCACATTGTAAAAGTTGTATCATTATATAATCATCTTCAAGAATCAAGGCTACTGGAACACAGCTCAACAGTTTCAAGTACTTTCCTCCAGCCTCTCCAATACACCAAAAACTAAAAAGGGATATCTATATAATGCATGAGAATAACCTCCAGGATAACTTCTTGACTGTTTGGAATCTCTCAACCACTGACACCTTATTTTGTCTCATTTCTCTCTTCCCTCTTTTGGTCAAGAAGCCTTTCTCATGCCTTGATGTGGGGCTCAGCTCATCCCGGGAGTTCCAAACAGTTGTACACTGTATGTCCAGTCACTGATGTTCCCCCAGCAGTGGTTCTGTACCATTCCTGGCTATTTACTGGCTGCTCTGAAGGACGAACTAAATTCCACATTCACTATGCTGCCATCTTGGCTTGCCTAGCAGATAAATACTTTTAATTTTTTTTATTGTATAATATAACATATATACAAAGCAAAGAAAGAAAAAAGCAATAGTTTTCAAAGCACTATTCAACAAATAGTTACAGGACAGATCCCACAGTTCGTCACGGCTACCATATAATCATCTCAGATTTTTCCTTCTAGCTGCTCCAGAACATAGGAGACTAGAAGGAATAAATACATATTTTATCATCACAATTGACTTTTTTTGCTTGTATGTGTAAAATAATATATATATACAAAAAAGCAATACATTTCAAAGCACAGCACAACAATTAGTTGTGGAACAGATCTCAGCTTTATGGGTTACATATTCCACAATTTTAGGTTTTTACCTCTAGCTGCTCTAAGATACTGGAGACTAAGAGAAATATCAATATAATGATTCAGGAATCAAACTTGTTTGTTAAACCTTACCCTCTCTGTATAACTCCACTATTACTTTTTTTTGCTGTTTATAGTCACTTCATTTTTTAAAAAATGTATTAATTAAAAAAATTAACAGACCAAATCCACCATTACTTTTGATCTTTCTATCCATCCCACTCTTTAGGGGTATTTGGGCTATGTCCATTGTTCTAGTTTGCTAGCTGCTGGAATGCAATATACCAGAAATGGGATGACTTTTAACAAGGGGAATTTAATAACTTGCTAGTTTATAGTTCTAAGGCTGAGAAAATGTCCCAATTAAAACAAGTCTATAGAAATGTCCAATTTAAGCATCCAGGGAAAGATACCTTGGTTCAAGAAGGCTGATGAAGTTCAGGGTTTCTCTCTCAAGTGGAAGGGCACATGGTGAACACGATCAGAGTTCCTCTGTCATCTGGAAGGGCACGTGGTGAACACAGCGTCATCTGCTAGCTTCTTCTCCTGGCTTCCTGTTTCATGAAGCTTCCCGGGAGGCATCTTCCTTCTTCATCTTCAAAGGTCGCTGACTAGTGGACTCTCTGCTTCGAGGTGCTGTAGAACATTCTGCGCTCTCTGAATCTCTCATTCTTCAAAATGTTTCCTCTTTTATAGGACTCCAGTAAACCAATCAAGACCCACCCAAATGTGTGGAGACACATCTCCCCTAATCCAGTTTAACAAATGCTCTTGATTAAACCACATCTCCAGGGAGATGATCTAATTACAGATTCAAACATACAGTATTGAATAGGAATTATTCTGCCTTTACAAAATGGGATTTTGATTAGAACATGGCTTTTCTAGGGTCGATACACCCTTTCAAACTAGCACACTCATTCTAACTTTTTCATGTTGGAAGTGTCTGTCACTAATATAGGGTAGGAGCTGGAACTAGCTGATGTTCTTGAGAGGCTGGGCCCTCTGGATTTCAGGATTTATCTGGTCCAGGGACCCATCTGGAGGTTGTAGGTTTCTGGAAAGTTACCCTAGTGCATAGAACCTTTGTAGAATCTTATATATTGCTCTAAGTGTTCTTTAGGATTGGCTGAATGGTTTTGGTTGGGGTTTGGCAAGTTATGAAAGGTAGCAATGTCTAACAGAAGCTTGCAAAAGAGTGACTTCCAGAGGAGCCTCTAGACTATTTGAACTCTCTCAGCCACTGATACTTTATTAGTTACACATCTTTCCCCCTTCTCAATATATTTATTTATTGTTTTTATAATCTTTTGATATATTTTTAATAAGTATGTTTACATACATTAAATTATATTATTGCTCTGCTTTTCTAATACACATGAAATGATTCATATTGAACTTGTATTTTTTAATCTACTTTGATTCACTTAATATTTTCAATATTTATACATGTCAACATTTATAAATCTTTTTTCTTCCTCTCCTTCCCTCCTTCTCTTTTCCCACATTCCTTCCTTCCTTCTTTCCTCCTGTCCATTCTTTCTACAAATACATAGGTTTATATTTTATCAATAAGCCATGGTTTGTATATTCCCCTTATCAGTTTGGCCCTTTAAAGTCCTTCGTTGTCCTTTTCTGCCCTGCTCTGCTCTATTAGGGAGGTTGATTTCTTCAGAATATATCACCTGGTGTCTTAATTTGCGATCATAAACAACACAAATGGGTTTGGCTTAAGCAACAAGCATTTATCAGCTTACAGTTTCAGAGGCTGGAAGTCTAAAACAAGATGTTGGTAAGACCATGCCTTCTCCTGACGTCAGTGACGTTCTAGTGTCGGCTTCCGGGAATCCTTGTGGTTCCTTGGCTTTTATCTTTTCCTCCATCACATGGTTATATCTCTTCTTTTTTGACTTCTGGGACTCCCTGCTTCTCTTTTTGAAGTCTCTAGTAATCTGAATTAAGAGCTAACCTCATTCACTTGGACCACACTAACTAAAAACACCTACAAGAGTTCCTGCATTCAACGGGCTCACACCCGCAGGAATGTGGATTAAGGGCAAGAACATGCCTATGTGGGGTACAGAATTCAACTTAGCACACCTGGGTTCCTCTGCTCTTTGCCTTACTGGGTGGGTACAGCAAATGGGAGGCACCAGCTGAAGGCCAAAGTATAGAAGTAGATAGAAATGATGGTTTGTACTTCTACCTTAATTCCTGCCATCCCCTGGATTTCTTTAGGATTTGCTGCAGGTCTCCCTTGGTTCTGAAAATGCAGTACAACCCCCTTCTTTTGCCCCTTGAGGTTAGCTGAGGTAATGGCTCAACAACCAGTTGTTGTTGGTCCCTGGGTCCCCATCCCTTGTTGGGTCTCTTAACCCTGCTCATGCCTCTGTAAATAGGCTTTTCTTTAAATTTTTATCAATTATTCCTTTGAGTATAACATCTATTTTTTCTTCTAAAACCCCAACAACTGAAACTGGAAATAAATAAATGTACATAAACCAATAGGTTTCTAATATGCTACAATAACTAGCAAATAGAACAAAAAGAGGTTCCGAATACCACAGCAAATTTTTGTCACTGCATGCCTGTGTGTTGTGTATGTTTATTTATACATATGCACTTGCTTTGTACATTTGTTTCCCCTATTATATTCCTTACTGGTGCAACACTACTTGAAAAACAAAAACATAAACAAAATATCACTGTGGGATATAAAAGCAGAAGTGACTAAATTAAGGTGCTTACCACATTCCTGAATGAAAAGGCAAAATATTATGAAAAATCAACTTCTAAACAAATTTGAGTTTCCTTCATGGGTGTCATAATGTTACAAGTATTCCATTCCTCCTCCTTTTGGGACCAAGTAGGATGAAATCCCCAAAACTCTCTTGAAGTTAGTTGTGAACATGTTATGTGATGTGGCCAATGAACAATCACACTTACAGATGGAGGTTTTTAAGAGCCAAAAGCAAATTACCATATATGCCCTTTTTTGCCTCTGAATCATAATTATGCAAAATGGACTGCACAGTGTCTCTGAATAAGAGTCCTTTCGTCAGTAGCATTGGACATGTATCATAAGTGATAAACAGACTTTTGTTTGTTTGAAGCCATTGAGACTTCAGGGCCATTTATTACTGCAGCATAGCCTGGCCCAATATAATTAGTATACTCATCTACCAATTAACTCTTAACTGGTTTCATTCATTATTCCCCACTGCGTAAATCAGTTATTTCACTGGGGATTGTAAAATGGTGATTTTTCCCCCTTAATTTTTGCATTCCTTTTACATTTATCAGCTGAGTTTTTTTTCCATAAAAAAGCACTTAATACCATTCATCAACTCCCCTGGATTTGAAAAATTGAACTGAATTTTAAAAAGTGTTTTATTTAATGTTTTAAAGCCTATTAAACAATGATATTTTATTTTAATTCTTTGGTCTTTACTCATAGGGGCAAGATAATTTAATTTTGGACATTAAATTCTTTGGATCATAAACTATATGGATTTAATCTTTGACCTTTAATTCTTTTCTGGTATTTTACAGTGCAAGAGAGTTTACATTAAAATTGGGTTTCTTGTTGGCATTGCAAGGATTTTATTATTGTAGTATTTCCATGTTGTTAATCTCATTATAGAAATTTAGATGATCTCTTTGGCAGGACAATTAAGAATGGGAAATAAAATAAGGACTGAATTTAAGCTACGAGAACAGTATGGTCCTATAGTTAATATAACATTCTTATTCATATCAGAACGTTCTCCAGGGCTGGGGAGAGGTAGTGAGCATCTAAACTGCCCACCAGTAGTCTTGGGTATTTTGAGGGGAAGTCTTCTAAAGATCAAAGCAGGACTGCTAATCTGCTGTCCCAGTATTTTATAGTCAGTTGCAGCCTGGCATGTTAAAATACAGGTAAGTGGTGAAACTTTTTATTCCTCCTCATGTTTCTTGAAGAGTTACCTCACAAGAGTTAACCCTCCAACTCTGCAAATGGCCCAGCTGAAATTAACACACAGAGAACACAGTATATTCTCTCTCTGGAGGCAGACAGATCCCAAAAGGAAAGGTATTGATGAGTATTCCCACATTATCCTTTGAAACTAAAATTTTCATGAGTATGAAAAACTGCAGAGTATGAAAAATTATAGAGTTGGACAGTCTGGGACAAAGGCCTGACAGCTTCTCCCTCCCGGGAGAGTGAGGTTTGTCCCCTGGGAAACAAAGGGGACAACCAAACTCCTTAAACAGGGGCACTCCAAAACAACCAACAAGCAAAAGCCCAGGAGAAGACAGAGGCTCAATGATATAGGGAAAACCCTACACACTGCATTCACTTTGGGCAGACCTTCCTGATTGGAGGGCTAACACTCAAGAAAATCTGTCTTACCACCAACTAGCTAAAAAAACAAAACAAAACAGGAAAACATATATCCCAGGGAGTAAATCCCAGAGTTAACATTTCAAAATATTAAAATACACATGCTGCAACAAAAGAGTACAAGACAAACAAAGAAACAGGAAAAAATGGCCCATCAAAGGAAAAGGATAAAAATACAGAAAACACAAAAAAGATGAGAATATAGACATACTGAACAAATACTTTTAAAAAGTATCTTAAAAATGCTTGAGGGAACAAAGGAAAGTACAGAGAAAGAATTACAGGATATCAGAAAAACAGTGAATGAACACAATGAGAGTCAAAGTAAAGAGATAGAAATTTTAAAACCAGAATTACTGGAGTTGAAGACTACAATAACTGAAATGAAAAAAGCACAGGAGGCTTTCAAGAGCATAATGGAGCTGGTAGAAGAAAGAATCAATGAACTTGAAGACAAGATACTTGAAATAAGTCAGGCTGAGGAGTAGAAAGAAAAAAGAAATATTAAAAGTAAAAATAGCCTGACAGTTATGGGACACCATCAAGTGCACAATACACATTATGGGAATCCCAGAAGGAGAAGAAAGAGACAAAGGGGAAAAAAGAATAGTCAAAGAAATAATGACAGAGAACATTCCAAACTTAACAAAATGCATGAATATGCACATCTAAAAAGCTCAGAGAACATCAAGCAAGAGAAATGTGAAGAAAAATATACCCCCTCACATACTGCTTACACCATCAAATGCAAAAGATAAGGAAAGAGTGCTGAAAATGCCAAGAAAAAAATAAAATGTTATATACAAAGGAATGCCAATTAGATTGAGTGCTTATCTCTCATCAGAAACCATGGAGGCAAGAAAGCAGAGTGCTGACATATTTTAAATACTGAAGGAAAGCAACTGCCAGCCAAGAATTTTATATCTGACTAGACTCTCCTTCAAAAATGGGGCAGATAATAAGACATTCTTAGATAAAGAAAAGCTGAGAGATTTCATCACCACTAGACCTGTCCTACAAGCATTGCTAAAGGGGGTTCTTCAGACTGAAGTGAAAGGACACTAGACAGTGGTTCAAAGCAACACAAAGAAATAAAGACTTGTGGAAAAGGTGATTATATGGGTAATTATAAATGCCAGTATTATTGTCTTGGTATTTAACTCCATTTCTTACTTTCTACAGATGTTAAAAAGCAAATTCATAAAAAATAATGATAAACATAGGCTTTTGGACATAAAATTTACAAAGATATAAGTGGTAACAAGTACAAAAAATGGTCGAGGGACAGAGGGGTATAGGAAAAGTATGTGTACATGATATTAAAGTTAAGTTGGTATCAAACTAAATGTAATTGTTATATATTTAGGATGTTAAATTTTAAACTAAGTTCCCACAAGGAAAACAGCTGAAAAACATATCAGATAGAAACGAGAAGGCACTCTATATGGTACACACAACAAAGCACATAAATATAAAAGTAGGCTTTAATAGAAGTGGGGACAAAAAAGGTATAAGACTTACAAAGGGTAAATAGTAAAATGGCAGAAGAAAGAACTGTATGATCAGTAGTGACAATAAGTGTAAATGGATTAAACTACCCAGTTAAAAGGTAGAGGTTGGCAGAATGGATTATAAAGCATGACCAACTATATGCTATCTACAAGGGAATTACCTTAAAGTCAAAGATACAAGTAGGTTGACAGTGAAAGGATGGAAAAAATATATACCATTCACGAAGTAGTCAAAGGAGAGCTGAGGTGACTATACCAATATCAGATAAAATAGATTTTAAGTAGTAAACAGTTACAAGGGACAAAGAAGCATTATTACATACTGATAAAACATACTGAATATACTATTCAACAAGAAGATATAATAATCATTAGAATATATGTAATTAAAATAAGTGAGCCTCAAAATAAGTGAAGCAAATACTGACATTTGATGGGAGAAACTGAGGATTCTACAATAACAGGAGATTTTAATACACCATTTTCAATAACGGACAAAATATCTAGACAGAAGATCAGTAAGAAAGTACAGGGCTTGAATGATACACTAAACCAATTAGACCTAACAGATTTATACATAGAACACTGCACTCAATGAAAACAGAATATACATTCTTCTCAAGTGCACATGAAGCATTCTCCAGGATAGACAATATGTTGGGTTACAAAACAAATCTCAATAAATTAAAAAAATATTGAAATTATACAATGTACATGTTATCCAACCTCAATGAAATGAAGCTATTAATCAATAACAGAGGGAGAAAGGGAAAAGTCACAAATATGAGGAAGCTAATACCATACTCTTAAACAACAAATGGGTTAAAGAAAAAAATTAGAAGCAAAATTACACAATATCATGATGTAGATGAAAATGAAAATATAACATTCCAAAATTTAAGGACTGCAAGGAAGGCAGTGTTGAGAGGGCAATTTATAGCTCTAAATGCATATATATAAAAAGAAAAAGACTTCAAATCAGAGACCTTGGTTCAAAACTGGAAGAACTACAGAGAGAAGGGCAAACTAAGCCCAAAACAAGGAGAAGGAAGGTAATAAAGATTAGAAAGAGACTATTTCTATTTCTATTAGAAATAGAAAACAGAAAAACAATGGAATCAACAAAACCAAAAGTTGGTTCTTTGAAAAGTTCAACACAATAGACAAATCTGTAACTTGAATGACAAAGAAAAAAGGGATAAAAATAACAAAATCAGAACTGAAAAGGAAGACATTACCATAAACACTAGTGAAATAAAAGGACTATAAATTGATACTGCTACAAACAACTATATGCTAATGAATTAGACAACCTAGATGAAATGGGAAAATTTTTAAAAACACGCAAGCTAACTACACTGACTCAAGAAGAAATAGAAGATCTCAACAAACCAATTACTAGAAAGAGATTGAATCAGTGATTTAAAAGCTCCTAACAAAGAAAAGGCCAGGACTGGATGGCTTCTCAGAGGAACTCTACCAAACATGCCAAGAGAACTTAATTCCAATTGTGCTCTGACTCTTCCAAAAAAATTGAGCTTCAGGGAATATACCCTAACTCTTTCTTCGAGACCAACATCACTCTCATACTAAAACTGCCTAAGGATATCACAAGAAAAGAAAACTACTGACAATATATCTTATGAATATAAATGCAAAAATCCTCAACAAAATAGTAGCAAAGTGAACCCAACAGCATATTATAAGAAGTATACAACACGACCAAATGAGATTTATCCCTGGTATGCAAGGTCTGCTCAGCATAAGAAAATTAATGAATGTAACACGCTACATTAACAGAATGAAGGAAAAAAATACATGACCATCTCAATTCATGCTGAAAAGGAATTTGACAAAATACAGCACCCTCTTTTGATACAAACATTTAGAATGCTAAGAATAGAAGGAAACTTCCTTAACATGATAATGGGCATATATGACAAGTCCACAGTTAGCATCATGCTTAATAGTGAAAGTGAACTAGTTCCCCCTAAGATCAGAGCAAGGCAAGAATGCCCACTCTCACCACTGTTGTTCAACACTGTACTGGAAATTCTTGCCAGAGCAATTCAGTAAGGAAAAGAAATAAAAGCCATCCAATTTGTAAAGGAAGATGTAAAACTTTCCCTATTTGCAGTTGCTATGATCCTACAGAAAATCATGAAAAATCCAAAACAGAGCTCCTAAGCTATATAATTGAATTCATCAGAGTGACTGGGTATAAGAGCAGCACCCCCAAGTCAGTAGTGTTTCTGTACACAAGCAATGAACAGTTGAAATAAATAAGAAATCAAGACCGTCTTGAAAAAGCAGAAATAAGGTGGAGGATTCACACTTCCTGACTTTAAGCCTATTACAGACCTACAATGGGCAAAACAGCATGCGCTGGCACAAGGATAGGTAAATTGGCCAATGGAATTGAATTGAGGATACCAAAATAGATGCTTACATCTACAAACAATTGATTTTTTTCCCTTTATTAGAGAAGTTATGGGTTTACAGAACAATGATGCATAAAATACAGGATTCCCATCTAACACCCTACCACGAACAGCTTGCACTGGTCTGGTACATTTGTTACAACTGATGATAGCACATTTTAATAATTGTACTATGGTTTAACTTAGAGTTCACTTTGTAGTGTAATTCCATGGATTTTTATTTGACTTTCATTCTATTACCATATATATAATCTAACATTTCAATCCCTTTTAATCATATTCACATATATATATTTCAGTGCTGTTAACTGAGCTCACCATCCATTAACAACACACATACATCATTACAAATAGTAACCCTGTACATTTTAAGTCTTAATTTCCCATTCCCTATCTCCACCGTGTCACTTGGTGTGCTGGTTTGAATCAGGAAAACCTATATATATATTTTTTTAACTCAATCCCTGTAGGTGCAGACCTGTCGTGGGTGGGATCTTTTGCTTAGGTTACTTCCAAGGAGATGTGACCCAGCCCATTCAAGGTGGGTCTTAATCCCCTTGCCAGAGTCCTTTATAAGTAAGTACAAAGCAGAGACATTTTGGAGAGAGCTGAGAGAAAGAAACCACCCCAGGAGAAGCCAGAAGGACCCAGAGGAGCTGAGAGAGCCATTTTTGAAACCAGAATCTAGGAGAGAAGGACCAGCAAATGTTGCCATGTTCCTTCTCATGTAACAGAGGAACCCTGGGTACCAGCAGCTTTTGCTCAGACAAGGTATTTCCCTCTTGATGCCTTAATTCAGACATTTTCATATGCCATAGAACTGCAAATTTGTAACCCAATAAATCCCCTTTCTAAAAGTCAATCCATTTCTGGTATATTGCATTCCAGCAGCCTTAGCAAATCAAAACACCTGGAAAACTATTTTCTAGATTCTGAATTTGCTTATTCTAATTGTTTCAAATCAGTGAGATCATACAGTATTTATTCTTTTGTGCCTGGCTTATTTCATTCAACCTGATGTCTTCAAGGTTCAACCACTGTGTCACGTGTATTAGGACTTCATTCCTTTTTACAGCTGAATAATATTCTATTGTATGTATATACCACATTCTATTTATCCATTCATCAGATGATGGCCACTTGGCTTCCTTACATCTTTTGGGAATTGTGAAATATGCTGCGATGAATTTTGAATTCTTCTGGGGATACACCTAGTAGTAGGATTGCCAGGTTATATGGTAGTTCCTTTTGAGGAACTATCAATTGTTTTCTACAGCAGCACACCACTTTAAATGGCCACCAGCAATGAATGAGTGATCTTATTTTTTTGCATCTTCTCCAACACTTTTTATTTTCTATTTTTTAATAGCAGCTATTCTAATGCATATGAATGGTATCTTATTTAGCTTTTGATTAGCATTTCCCTGATGGCTAATGATGTTGAACATCTTTTCATGAGCTTTCTGGACATGTTGGTTCAAATTTTCTTTATTTTGATTACTGTGGCTTTGTAATTCTGTTTTTTTCAAGATGGTTTTACCTATTTAAGGCCCCTTATGCATCCACATAAATTTGATGGATGCCTTTTTTGTCTTTTTCTTGCCTAACTTCTCCGGCTAGAACTTTAAATATAATATTGAATAACAGCAGTGATAGTGGCCATTCTTATCTTGTTCTAAATCTCAGAAAGAAAGCTTTCAGTCTTTCACCACTGAGTATTATGTTAATTTTTGGTTTTTCATATACACCCTTTATCATGCTAAGGAAGTTTCCTTCTATTCCTATCTAAGGGTTTTATCAAGAAAGGTCAGATGCCTTTTTGGCATCAATTGAGATGATCATTTGTTTTTTTTCACTTCATTTTGTTGAATCTTGCATATTACATTAGCTGAGTTTCTTATGTAGCACCCTTGTATACATAGAATAAAATCCACTTGTGATGATTTGAAGGTACATGTACACCAGAAAATCATGTTCTTAAAACTAATCCATTTTTGTGCGTGTAGAGCTATTTTGGATGATCTTTTGAATATGTCTCTTCAGTTAAGAGATGCCCCGGGTAGATCTATATCTTCTTACTGAGTCCTTTATAAGAGGATGAAATATAGAAAAACATCCAGAAACAGAGAGAAAGACACTGAAGCTAAGAGAGAAAGTCACAGAGGCAGAAAGGAAGCCACTGAAGCTAGAAGCTGGAATCAATGAAACCCGAGTGAGAATGGAAAGTCCAGGAGATGCCTCCATGTGCCTTGCCATGTCACAAGGAGTCCCAGATCACTAGCAGCTGTCTTTGGGGAAAAAGCATCATCTGTTGCAGCCTTGATTTGGACATTTTCATGGCCTTAGAACTATAAGTTTGTGAGTTAATAAATCACCATTGTAAAAGCATACCCATGGGTACATGAGTGGTTCAGTGGTAGAATGCTTGCCTTCCATACAGGAGACCTGGGTTTGATTCCCGGACCATGCACCTGAAAAAAGAGAAAACAAACCCATTATGCGGTATTTGCATTTCAGCAACTTTAGTTAACAAAAACACCACTTGAACATGGTGTATAATTCTTCTAATGTGCTGTTGGATTCGATCTGCAAGCATTTTGTTGAAGATTTTTGCATCTATTTCTTGGTCTGTGATTTTTTTTCTTGTAGTATCTTTATCTGGCTTTGGTATTAGGGTGATACTGGCCTCATTGAATTAGTTAGGTAGTGTTCCCTCTTTTCAATTTTTTGGAAGAGTTTGAGCAGAATTGGTATTAATTCTTCTTGGAATGATTGTTAGAATTCACTTGTGAAGCAATCCAGCCCTGGGCTTTTCTCTGATCAGAGGTTTGTAATGACTATTTCAATATCTTTACTTAAAATTCATCTGTTGCAAACTTCTATTTCTTCTAGAGTCAATGTGGATTGTTTTTTTCTAGGAATTTGTCCATTTTTTTTCTAGGCTGTCTAATTTGTTGGTATAAGCTGTTCATAGTATACTCTTATGATCATTTTTTTGTTCAGTAGTAACATCCCAGTTTTCATTTCTGATTTACTTATTTGTGTATTCTCTTTCTTATATTTATCCTAGCTAAGGGTCTGTCAGTTTTATTGATCCTTTCAAAAAACCAACTTTTAGTTTAGTTAATGCTCTCTATTGTTTTTTTTTTTAATTCCCGACTTCATTTATCTCTGCTCTAAGCTCTGATATTTCCTTCCTTCTGCTCACTTTGGGTTTAGTTTGCTTGTTCTTCTTTATTAATATAGGTGTTTAGGGTTATACATTTCATTCTCAGAACTGTTTTTCTGCATCCCATAAGTTATAATATGTCATGTTCTTGATTTCATTTCTCTCAAGGTATTTACTGATTTCCCTCATAATTTCTTCTTTGATCCACTGATTGCTTAAGAGTGCGTTATTTAACTTCCATATATTTTTGGATTTTCCTGCCTTCTGCCTGTTACCAATTTTAAGATTCATTCCATTATGGCCAGAGAATATGCTATGTATAATTTCAATCTTTTCAAATTTATTGAGACTTGTTTTGTGACCCAACATATGATCTGTTCTGGTGAATGAATCATGTGTACTTAGGAAGAATGTACATTCTGCTGTTTTAGGGTACAATGTTCTGTATATGTCTATGACATTTAGTTCACATATCATATTATTATTCATGTTCTGTTTCCTCTTTGATCTTCTGTCTAGGTGTTCTAACCATCAATTAGAGTGTTGCATTAAATTCTCCAACTATTACTGTAGAAGTATCTAGTTCTCTCTTCAGTTTTTGCCTGTTTTGCCTCTGTATTTTGCCTCTTTAAATCTTCTGTTCTGTGCCTCTAGTGTATTTTTAATCTATGCTTTTGTGCCTTTTATCCCCATGATTTCTGTAATTTTTTTTTATACTTTTAAATTCTTCTTTATGCTCACATATTGTCTTAATATCTCTAGCTCTTTAACTATATTCTCCTTCATCTCTGTGAATTGATTTAGGAGATTTGTTTAAACTTCTTTGATTAAAAGTTCAAAAGTTCTTTGATTAGTCATTTCCAATTGTGTCTCCTCTGAAGTTCTGTTTCCTTGGCCAAGCCATATTTTCCTGTTTCTTAGTCTGACTTGTAATTTTTTTGCTCCTATTAGTTATCTTATTATTTTGATGAGTTAACACCGGAAGTTAGTTTCTCCTTGTCTAGGTTTTTATTGCAATGTGGCTTTGTGTGAAGACTTTTTTTTTGCATGGGCAGGCTCTGGGAATCAAACCCGGGTCTCTGGCATGGCAGGCGAGAATTCTGCCACTGAGCCACGGTTGCATCATCCATGAAGACTCTTCTTTGATGCTTGGTCCAACTTAGTCTAGACCTTTAGATTAGCCCATGTTTAACTGTTCAGATTTTCTCAGCTGTTAACCTAATTCTTGCCCTGACTATATGGTACAAGTTTTAAGATTGCACGTTTTGTGCAATTGTTACCCCTTCTGGAGAAAGCTTCCATTCTTCTGTTCCTCCTTTGGGAATCTTGATCTGTTTTGTTCATTTTTGTGCAGAATTTTCTCTCAGCTCCTATGGTTTGTTTATATTCTCTCTCTCAGTGTCCCATTTACCTATAATTTTAACATGTTTTTATTGTAAAATATAACATATATACAAAGCAAAAAAAGAAAAAAAGCAATACTTTTCAAAGCACACTTCAACAAACAGTTAGAGAACAGATCCCAGAGTTTGTCATGGGCTACTATTACACCATCTCAGATTTCACCTTCTAGCTGTTCCTAAACACTGGAAGCTAGAAGGAATGTTAATATAGTGATCCAACAGTCATACTCATTTGCCAAATCCTATTCTCTCTGTTATACCTTTTCTTTCTCCTTTGATCCTTCTCCCAATCTATAGGAATCTGACTTTTTCATGTTGAGATGGGGTGTCGGTCCTACAGGATAGGGAGATGTAATTAATTGATAATCTTGGACAGGCTGGTCCCCCTGGGTTTCAGGATTTAGTTGACATAGAGACCTCATGGAATTTTAGGTTCTAGGAAAGCAAACAGTGCATGAAACTTTATAAAAGTCTCAGTTTGAACCTTAGGTTTTCTCAAGAGTCAACAGGAGTGATGTTGGTTGGGGTTTAACAAACCATGGCAATCAGCACTATATAACTGAAGCTTGCATAAGAGTAACCTCCAGAATAACCTCTTGACTCCATTTGATCTCTCTTGGCCACTGATGCCTTATTTTATTATACCTCTTTACTATCCCCTCACCTTTTGTCTGGAAGGTGTTGGCAATCCCATGGTGCCAGGTCCAGGCTCATCCCTGGAAACCATGCCCCATGGCTATAGGGAAACCTTCACCCCTAAATGGCATGTCCCATGCAGGGCAAGGACAATGACTTTCCTTACAGAGTTGGGCCTAGAAAGAGAGAGAGAGAAAGGCCACATCTGAGCAACAAAGAGGTTTCCTGGAAACAACTCCTAGGCCTCTCCATGGGCAGTCTTCACTTCTCTCCCACAGAAACAAGTCACATAAAGGCAAGCCTCAAATTCAACGGCCTGGCCCATTTTTCTGTGAGCCCTCAGTGGTTGAGAGGGTACCTCGGGTTTCCCTAGTGGGAAAGTTCAATAGTTTTATATATATATAATTTTTTCCCCTTTGGACCTTCAAGAGACTTCACCAATACCTCCCAATTAGCCTACCACAGCCTGAGATGTATCCCAGCATCACACCAAGCTGCACAGAACTACAAGGCGTTATTCCTGTTCTGAACCTCAAGAGTCTGGGTCGTTCAAATGAGCTATCCAGACAGGTGATTTAGATTATGTGTTACAGAAAATATAGGTTCTAGATATAATAAACTTCTCTGCCTTTGGTCCCATATAGTAGGTGAAGGTCTAGATTATATACACTACCATCTTTCACCCTGTATTCCAATTTACCTTAGACCTAGCCAGATTGGCTTCATTTTTTAATCTAAATGAGGCTGATCTTCCCTTCACTTACTTTAAATGTTTTATATATATGTATATATATATAGCTATCCTAACTCTCAGGGCTGTAGTGCATCATCTCTGGGTCCCAGGTGTCTCAGAGTTACTCAAAGTCCCAGGTAAATATCAGCTGATGAACATGTACTTCAGTGTCTCAGTATCCAGAGACACACTTACAACTTTAGACTAAGTGTGGCTGCTATAAGGTTTACAATCTAGGTTCCAATTTTCGTATAAGTATTTTCTGAAAGAGACCTTAGCGCATTTGTTATTTAGTTTCTGACTGTTTTGCACAACAGCTTGTCCCCAAGGTTTACTCAGTTCATTGCATGTCTGTTGCTATCCTTCCTTTTGGTGGCCACACCATATTCCATTATATAAATTTATCAGTTTGCCATTCGGTGTCTCAGTTATTGTAAGTTTCACCTCCCCTGAACTGTTAGGCATCATGGGTAATGTCTTTACCAGAGTCCTGAGAAGGGAATTGTGCAGTATCTATTCTTTTGTGTGTGGCTGATTTCACTCAGCATTATGTCCTCAAGGTTCATCCATGTTGTCATGTTCTTCAGGGCCTCATTTCTTCTTACTGTTGCATAATATTCCATTGATAATGTATACCCCATTTTGTTAATTCATTCTTCTGTTTCAGTAACTGTTCATGTCACTGCTTTCAGCTCTTCTGGTTATATATTGAGTACTTGTATTGCCAGGTCATAGGCCAAATCAATATTTAGCTTTCTAAGGAATCGCCAAACTGTCTTCCACAGTAGCTGTACCATTATACATTCTAAACAACAGTGAATAAGTGTACCAATTTCTCTGCATTGTCTCCAACATTTGTAGATTTCCGTTTGTTTAATAGCAGCCATTCTTATAGTTTTGAGGTGATATCTTATTGTTTTCTGGATCTGCATTTACCTTATAGCTAATGAAAAGGAGCATCTCTTCATATTTACTCTTCAGAAAAGTGTCCATTTATATCCTCTGCCCATTTTATAATTGGGTTGTGTGTTCTTTTATTGTTGAACTGTATAATTTCTCTGTGTACACAGGATATCAAACCTTTATCTGATATGTGGTTTCCAAATATTTTCTCCCATTGATTTGGCTGCCTCTTCTTTTTAACAAAATCCTTTGAGGCACAGAACCTCTTGATCTTAAGGACTTCCCATTTATTATTATTTTTTCTTTCACTGCTTGTGTTTTAGGTGTAAAGTTTAAGAAGCTACCTCCTATTATTAGATCTTGAAGCTGTTTCCCTGCATTTTATTCTAAAAGTTTTATGGTACTGGTTCTAACATTTAGGTCTTTAATCCATTTTGAATTAATTTTTGTATAGGGTGTAAGTAAGGATCCTCTTTAATTCTTTTGGCTATTACTATCAGTTCTCCCATGCCCATTTATTGAAAAGACTGTTCTGTCCCAGTTCAGTAGATTTGTGGGCCTTATCAAAGATCTATAGTCCATAGATTTGGTGGCCTATCTCTGCATTCTTGATTTGATTCCATTGGTCACTACTTCTGTCTTTGTGCCAGTACCATGTTACTATAACCACTATAGCCTTACAGTAAGCTTTAAATTCAGGAAATGATAGTCCTTCCACTTAATCCTTCTTTTTAAGGATATTTTTAGCTATTCGGGGTCTCTTTCCCTTCCAAATAAATTTGATAACTGTTTTTTCCAAGTCTTCAGTGTAGGTTGTTGGGATTTTGATCAGTATTGCATTGAATCTGCAGATTTGACATCATAATGTAGACTTGGAATCATAACGACATTCAACCTTCTTATCCACGAACATGGAATGTCCTTCCATCTATTTTGGTAATTTTTTTTTTCTTTGGGTGCATGGTCCGGGAATCAAACTTGGGTGTCTCGCATGGAAGGTGAGCATTCTATCATTGAACCACCATGCCCCCCTTTATTTTGATCATTTTTATGTTTTGTAATTTTGACCAGTGTTTTGTAATTTTCTGTCTACAAATCCTTGACACCCTGGTTAGGCTTAATCCTAGATACCTATTTTGAAGGGCATGTTTTTCCTTAATTGTCTCCTCAGATAGGTCATTGCTTGTGTATGGATACATTACTGATTGTTGTTCATTAATCTTGAATCCTGCCTCTTTGCTGAATTTATTAGCTCAAATATCTTTGTCATAGATTTCTTAGGGCTTTCAAGGTATAGGATCATGTCCTATAATGCAAATAATGAAAGTTTTACTTCTTCCTTTCCTATTTGGATGCCTTTATTGCTTTCGCCTATCTAAGCGCTCCAGCTAGGACTTCTAGAACAATGTTGAATAATAGTGGTGACAATGGGCATCGTTGTCTCATTTCCAAGCTTAAGGGGAATGCTTTCAGTCTCTCACTGTTAAGTTTGATGCTCACTATGGGTTTTTCATACATGCCCTTTATGATATTGAGAGTGTTTCCTTTGATTCCTACCTTTTGAAGTTTTTTTTTGTTTAAATCTGGAAAGGATGCTGGATTTTGCCAAATGCTTTCTCAGTATCAATTGATTTGATCATGTAATTTTCCCCTTTTGATTTGTTAATTTGCTGTAATACATTGATTGATTTTCTTGTGTTGAACCACTCTTGCATTCCTGATATAAACCCCACTTGGTTATGATGCATAATTCTTTTAATATGTCACTGCATTCATTTTGCTAGTATTTTGTTAAGAATTTTTGCATCTATGCTCATTAGGGAGATTGGTTGATCACTACCTTTCTTGTAGCAACTTTATCCCTTAGAGGCATTAAAGTGATATCAGCTTCATAAAATTAGTTATGTAGTGCTGCTTTTTCCTCAAGTTTTTGGAAGAGTTTGCACAGGACTGGTGTTAGTTTTTTTTGGAATGTTTAACAAAATTCCCCTGTGAAGACTTTTGGTCCTGGGCCTTATCTAGTGGGAAGATTTTTGTGGACTGATTTAATCTCTTGCAATTGGTTTGTTGAGATCTTCTATTTCTTCTTCTTTTTTTTTTTTTCAGGATTTTGATTAAAAGTTTTATTTAAATATTACATGATTTGATTTTTATCCATCTATCTGGGCTGAAATTTTCAAATGGATACAATTTTATGAAGGTTACAAATATCTATCAAGTTACAATGGAAGGAATAATTATTTAGTTTTTTACAGTGTTTTAAAAATTGAGCTCCATAATTTTTCTTTCTTTAAAAAAAGATAAAAGTCTCTTACCATACTATGCCACTTTTAAAATATTATGTACCCAATAACAGCCATGTTTTAATCCTGATCCAATCTTGTGGGGGCAGCCATTTCTTTTAACCCTGATTCAATATCATAGATGGAAACTTTTGAATTAGTTATCTTCACAGAGATGTGGGGCATGCTCAATTCTGAGTGTGAGCTTTTGATTAAATGGAGATATGGTTCCACCCATTCCAGCCTGGTCTTGATTAGTTTACTGGAATCCTTTAAAAGACAAAACATTTTTGAAAGAGTCAGAGCCAACAAACTACAGAGCAGAGCCGACAGAGAGAGAAGAGACATGGATGTTTGGAGATGCTTGGAGCCCAGCAGACATTGCCATGTGCCTTCCCATGAGATGTTAAGCAAGCCGGAGCGGAGATCCAAGGGAAGCCAGGAGATGAAAGCCAGCCCCAGAGAAGAAAAGTGAAGAAGCCCCACAGGGACAGAGGCTGAAAGTAATGGAGACCAGGAGCAGGGAACCAGCAGATGACAGCCATATGACTTCCCAGCTGATGGAGCTGTTCCAGATGGCATCAGCCTTTCTTGAGTGAAAGTAACTTCTTGTTGGTGCCTTAATTTAGAATTCTCTCAGCCTTAAAACTGTAAATTTGTAACTTATTACATTCCCTTTTGACAAGCCATTCCATTTCTGGTATATTGCATTGTCAGCTAAACAAACTAAAACACATACAATGTGATATGAAAAAATCCAATTTCTCTGGAAATGTATACATTCACCTAGTAGTAAGATCTAAAATGGAAAGAATTAATACCTCCAGAAGAGGGTAGGGAAGTTGGGGGGGGGAGGAGATGGTGGTATGGATATGGTAAAATAAGTAGTGGATGATGTACCATTGGTACACCATAAGGTGCAGCCCACCCATATTTATGATGGGCGTGGAGGTGGTAGAGGAAATGAAAAATAATGCACGTCAAATACTGGAGGAGGAAAGGGATACTGTGGCATAACAGGACTGTTTTGTCTTTGAGGTGGAAACACAGAAGTCTCTGGAGATATCACATGTTCTAAACTATAAAACTGCTGAAGTGGGGGGTCTTCCATGGCAAGATTAAGGACAACTACTCCTGGAAAATCCTCATGTGAATTCTCTGTCATGATATCATTTTGGGTACTCTGAGGCAGGGTTATGAGCTTTCCAATTCTGATGGACTTCGGCAAAATCTTCACCTGGCTCATTAAATTCAGATTTGAGTTTTACCCAGCCTTGAATGTGAGCTTTTTTTCTCTGTCTGGCTTCTTTTTTGTTTTCATCATTGCTGAAATCTAAGGCTTGTGTTGGTAGTTCCTGATTATTCCTCCATGATGCATCTGATTCCCTATCTTGCTTAACTTTTTCTGTGAATAAGTATTGGATGAAGTTTTTCACTGATGGAGCAAAATACATAGTATCCTTTAAATATCTTTACTCTCAAGGTGATCTGAAGAACTGAACTGAAACACATAAAATGGATTAATAACAGGTCCAAATATCTCAAATATCTTTCCTGCTGCTTGTTGATCACTTTAAAAAATTACAGTCTCCTCATTAGCTGGAGGTAGGTTACTCATAGATTCAATTATTGCTAATTGTCCTATAATATTGGAAATAATCCCAAGAGCCTTTAATTCAGTATCATGCAGCAGAATAACATTGAGTTCTTCACAGAAGGTAGTTCATTAAGAAGTCCATATTTTAAGAGGAAAATTCTTATTTTCCATATCAACTTGCAAATCATCTTCTTCATCTGCCAGCGCTGGATGAAGAGATACATGAGAGGAAGTCAGATGAGGTGGGAGATGATGAGCAAGAGGAGGGGCCTTAACCATCGGAATCTGTTTCACTGTCTAAGTCTAAAGTCTCCAAAGAATCATGGCTCTATGCCAGATCGGCTGTGCCAGGCAGGTGACATAGTTCTGGCCAGGTGGCCCCCCTGGCTGCATCTTTGGTGCCAGGCTCCTGTCAGTGGTGGAACTCAATGCATGCTGAGGTGGCTGCTGTCCCACAGGCTGGGGCTCCACAGTCAGTCCTGCACCCAGAAACCCCTCACCCAGCTGCACCCAGCAACCCCTCACCCAGCTACATCCAGCAACCCCTCACCCAGCTGCACCCAGCAACCCCTCATCCAGCTGCACCCACCAATCCCTCACCCAGCTGCAGTGGCGATCATAGATCTGGAGCAGGAGCAGAGTCCAGAGGCTGCATCGCCTGACCTTTGCTAACCCCCGTGCCAGTGCCAGTGCATTTCAGAGTCTCCAATTGAGTGGTGGCCTCCACTACCTCCATTGCACAGCATTAGAGTTCACATTGGGCTTATGTTCTGGCCTCACATCCCGGGCTCGTGGACAGGCTCGTGGCTGGCCCAGGAAAAGATAAAACAGTCTTACCTGGGCCCAACTTCCCACTTTCTCAGGCCTTCTAATTCTTCTTGAGTCAGTCTAGATAGTTTGTGTGTTTCTAGGAATTTGTCCATTTCATCTAAGTTTTCTTGTTTGTTGGCACATGGACATTCATAATATTCTCTTACAATTTTTAGAATTTCTTCATGATCTGTGGTGATGACCCACCTCTCATTCTTGATTTTATTCCTCTCTCATTTTTCGTTGTTAGTGTAGCTACGGGTCCATCAATTTTATTGACTTTCTCAGAGAACCAACTTTTGGTTTTGTTGATTCTTTCTATTGTTTATTGTTCTCCAGTTTGTTTATTTCTGCTTTAATCTTTCTTATTTCTCTTCTTCTATTTGCTTTGGGGTTAGTTTGCTGTACTTTCTCTAATTTCTCTAAGTAAGAAGTTAAATCCTTGATTTTTGCTTACTCTTGTTTCTTAACATAGGCATTTAAGGCAATGAATTTCCTGTCAGCACAGCTTTGCCACATCCCATATGTTCTGATATGCTGTATTCTCATTATGATTTGTCTCCAGATATTTACCAATTTCTCCTTTGACCCACTGATTATCTTAAAGTGTGTTGTTTACTTTCCATATATTTTTGAATGTACTGGTTTTTTGGTAATTATTAATTTCCACTTTCATTCCGTTGTGGCCAGAGAGAGTGCTTTTGATAATTTCAATCTTATTAACTTTATAAAGACTTAGTTTGTGTCCCAGCATACGATCTATACTGGAGAACATTCCATGTGCATTAGAGAAGAAATGTATATCCTGGTGTTTTGGGGTGTATTAGGTCTAATTCATTTATCACAATGTTTTGGTTCTCTATTTCCTTGTTGACACTCTGTCTGGTTGTTCTATCTATAGAGGAGAGTGGTGTATTGAAGTCTCCCACTATTATTGTTGAAATGTCTATCACTCCTTTCAATTTTGCCAGTGGTTTGCCTCATGTACTTTGAAGCTCCTTGATTAGGGGCATAGACATTTATGATTATTATTTTCTCTTGGTGAATTGCTCTTTTATTAATATGTGGTGTCATTCTTTGTCTTATGATATCTTTACATTTAAAGGCAATTTTTATCTGATAATTAGTATAGCTACTTCTGATTTCTTTTGTTTAAAGCTTGCAAGGAACATCTTTTTCCATCCTTTCACTTTCAATGTAATTGTGTCTTTGTGTCTAAGTTGTGTCTCTTGTAAACAGCATATAGATAATGTTTTAAAATCCATTCTACCAATCTGTATCATTTAATTGGTAAGTTTAGTCTGTTAATGTTCAACGTTATTTCTGTAAAAGTAGTTCTTGAATCCACCATCTTATCTTTGGTTTTTATTTGTCTGATCTGGTCCATATTTTTTCCCTCTCCTTTTCTCCTTAAAATTACTGTTACTCATGTTCTTCAATCCTGTGTTCTCCTCCAGACCTCCCTTGCTGTCCTTTTTTTTTCTTCAGCTGACAGGACTCCCTTTAGTACTACTTGTCGAGCCAATCCTTTTTAACAAATTCTCTCGCCATTTGTTTGTCTGTGAAAATTTTAATCTTTCCCTCAGGTTTTTTTTTTCTCTCCCTCAGTTTTGAAGGACAATTTGGCTGGGTACAGAATTCCTGGCTATAAGTCTTTCTCTTTCAGGATGTTTAATATATCATACCACTGCCTTCTTGCTTCCATGGTGCCTGAGCTCAGTCTTATGTGTTTTCCCGTGTATGTAGTAGATTGCTTTTCTTGTGTTGCTTTCTGGGTTTTTTGTTTCTCTTTAATATTTGACAGTTTGATTAGTATATGTCTCGAAGTAGGCCTATCTTAATTCATTGTATTTGGAGTTCATTGGGATTCTTTGATTTGTGTATTTATGCCTTTTCTAAGGGTTGGGAATTTTTCCCTGATTATATCTTCAGTGAACTTCCCAGCCTTTTAGTCTCATCTTCTCCTTCTGGGACACTGATGATTCTTTATTTGTGTATCTCTTGTTGCCTGTCATTTTCTTAAGATCCAGTTCCATCTTTTCCATCTTTCTTGCCATTTTTTCTTTTGTGTGCTCTAGTTCAATTGTTCTGTCATCTACTTCACTTATTCTTCTTTCTGCTTCTTTGGATCTGCTATGTGTAGCTCCAGGATATTTCTAGTTTGGTCTACTTTATCTTTCATCTCTGTGAGATCTGCCATTTTTCTATTTAATTGTTCAGATTATTCTCTATGCTCTTCTAGTGTCTTCCTGACATTTTAGCTCCTTATAAATATCCTTGAGTAGTTATTCCATATTCTGCGTACCCTCTGGAGTTTTGGTTTGGTCATTTGGCTGGGCCGTTTTTGCCTGAATCTTCACATGCTTTGTGATTTTCTGTTCTGTTTGGGGCATTTGATTATTTTGATATGGTTATCTTGCAAGTTTGATATGGTTTCCTTCACGCATCCATAGTTTTGTGCTTACTCAGTTTTGCATTGAAGGTTTCCTGTTGTACTTGGTTTGCCAGTAATTCCCTGCCAAACTGAGGCCCAGATCTCATGTTGGGGTACAATTCTAGTTGAAGGCCTATTAAAAGGTAGACTAAGGCACACGGGTTCTTCAGTGGCAGAATGCCCACCTACCACACAGGAGACCCACGCTTGATTCCTGGCCCATGCAACCCTCCAAAAAACAATACTACTACTAATAAAAATAAAATAAAAATATTAAAGAAACCACCATCAACAACAACCAAACACACCTCACCATTGTTAGGCCCCAAGGTCAGAAGGGGACACCCCAAGACATATTGGGAATAAACTCAGACTGGTGCCTCAGAAGGGAGAGAACATTAAAAAAAAAATAATTAAATAAAATAGCATAATAAAAAATAAGAAGCAAAAATAATTAAAATGACAAAATCATTAAAGATAAAAATATATAAATAGAAAATAAAAATAACTATAATATCACTAATAAAAAATATATCTAGAAAAAAATATTTTTAAAAAAAGGGAAAAAAGGAAAATAAAACCTAGGCAGATAGTGTCCACTTGCCTGCACTTAGTACCTTTCACCAGCAAGTGGTGCCCCTGAGACACCTTCTCCCTCAGTTCTGTGCCTCTCCAACTGCAGCAGCTGCAGGAGAGATGGTGAGTGTGGTGGGGGATTGCTCCTGACCCATGGCGGTGGGACAGCTGGTCCTGGCACATGGACAGGGGATCTGACCAGCACCCAGAGACATCAGCTGACTTGCAGTGCCTGGCACCCAGCAGATCTACCACATGCCAAGCTTGATGGGACGCTTATTCACAGCACCCGGCTGGGCGACTACTCCCATAGGCTGGAGGTGCAGGTCTTAATGGTCGGCGGCTGAGTCTACCTTTGGGCTCCCCGCGGGTGCTTCAGCTGTGCGCTGGAGGAGAGGGACATTCAGTTCCTTCTGATCCACACCTCCCTATGTGCCACTGTCAGCCCCCAGTGGGAATCATAGCCAATCCACCCTGCTCTCCCCATTCCTGTCTCCTCCCCAGAACACCCTGGAGACACTCTTTTGACTACTCACCCCCCTGGGTCTGCAGTCCTGGTCATTCTCTCCCCGCTCCCCATCTTGTTCCATGGAGCATGTGTGAATTCAATCCACCTCACTCTGCCATCTTCCCATAAGTCCTTCATTTGCCTCAAACTTTTAAGTTCTAGATCCATCCTTTCTCACAGCAGGTCAGTTTTCAGTTCATCTCCTTTTTTTTTTTTCTCTCTTGCCTCTGGTTTCTTTTCTGTTAGGGTGTCCCACCAAGGGGAGGCAGATGGGGTCAATCCAGAAATGTCTGTTTTACATTTAGTGCTCCAGCCCACAGAAACTAAATTGAGTGGGTGCTCCTCTTACCAGCAGTTCTACAGCAGTCCCTCTGCTCCCACTCCCTGGGGACCCTTTTGTATGCAGCACTCAGCAGCTCATGTTCTGCCCTAGGTCTCTGGGGACTTGGGTTCCCGTGCCTGGATGTGCAGGGGGTTCTGACTTGTTGCTGTGAGTGGTTCTATAGTCTGTGTCTGCAGTGGGAGGGACCTGTCCGTTGTCTCTGGGTGACCCCCAAGCCGCATGGACTGAGTGCGGGGGAAGGGAACAGACTGCCAGTTCTGGGAAGGAAATTTCCAAAGTGATATTTTTCTTTTTCTTCGATTCAGCATTCGTGGAGTCCTCCAGTCTGTACCATTCTCCAGACTTCTAAGGAAGTAGGATTTGGCCTTTCATTTACTGAATCTCTGGGGAGGCTTTCTCAGGGAATGTCTTCTATCACCATGTTGATGATAGACCCCCCCCCCACCCCCTTAGTCTTTTGCATGCCATAGTTTACTAACAAGGCCTTTATCTCCATGTGGCTTGGATGATCAGAGGCTTCTTTCAGCTTCTCCAAATGGTCTGTGCTGGTCAGAAACTGTTGTGTACCTCAGAAAAGCCATGTTCTTTAATCCTAATTCAATATTGCTGGGTGGGAGCTTTTTGACTGTCTCCATGGATATGTGATACAACTAATTGTGAGTGGTAGCTTTTGATTAGATGGTTTCCATGGAGATGTGTCTCCACCTGTTTCAAGGTGGGGTTGCTTAATGGAGACATTTAAGAAGGAACCATTTTGAAAAAACTTCAGAGCTGACACAGAGAGATACATTTGGAGATGCAGAAAGAAAATGTCCCCAAGCGAATCTATTTGAAACAAGAAGCCAGGAAAGAATGCTAGCACACATCAACATGTGCCTTCCCAAGCTGACAGAGAAAACCCCGAATGTCATTGACTCTTAAGTCAAGGTATCTTTCTCTGGGTGCCTTATTTTGGACATTATTATGGCCTTAGAACTGTAAACTTGCAACTTAATAAACTCCTTTTTTTAAAAGCTGTCCCATTTCTGGTATATTGCATTATGGACATTTTAGTAAACCAAAACACGACCCTTACTGCTTCTGCTTATCCCACCATATAGTTTGAAACTTCTACTCTCCAGTGTCTGCAGGAAAGCCTTACCATTCCCCTCTTGGTTATAATAAAGGCAAGAGCCAAGGACCCACATATGCTTCTTCCCCCTTCTCCACAAATCTTGCAGAAACATAGATTAGGCAGGCCCCAGGCTCCTCTGCTGTTCTCATTCTCCCTTTCCCCCCTCCAGGGCCTCTGAGCTAACAAGTTGTTCTCTCATGCATTCTCAGCAGGCTGACTATCTGTGTCTGCCCCTCATCACCCAAAGACCTTTCACATGTCATCCAAAACAGGTGCCAGCAGGTCAAAGAAGTTCAGAGCTTCAAGGGTTGATGGCAGAGGAAGCTATTACATTCTAAACTCACTGATAATATGCCCTATCATTTTGGTCACTCTATATTTCTTTACATTTCTGCTTGCTTGAATCTCTCTTGGGTTCATATCTTTGCCAAATGCAACCAATAACAACCACCATACCCTTAAAGGGTCTGTCTATTGAGTGCTTTCAAATAGAACCATAAGTTTAGTAGGCATGTGGTGTGATTTCCAAGTTATCTCAGGCAGTCATTTATCCATTGTTTTGCCATTGCATAGCATGGTTTTCAGCCATTCAGTCTGCTTATTTATCCTGACTTGTACAATAACCATTACCCAAGTTGGATACTGGCAAATGAAAAAGCTAAAAAAAAAAAAAATATATGGCATCAGGAAGTGGTTGTGTTATGAGAAATCAAAACTGCAAAATCTCAGTAGCTTGAAAGAATGTGTATTTATTTCTAATTGTGCCATAGTTGTTGGATGAGTGGCCTTCTATGTGTTTTATGGATCCAGCTTCTTTCCAATCCTTCACTGGATCCCTGAATCTAGCCAGAGCTTGAGGATGAAGAGGCATGTAGGCCATCACTGAGAGGTTATAAATGCCAGGCTTGAAAATGATTTACATTGCTTTTGTTCCCAGTTCAATAGTCAGAACTCAGACACGTTTCCACCCCCAAGCTTGCAACTTCAAAATACCGATTAGTACTGTGCTGAAGAAGAGGAGAAACATGGGAATCGATGAGAACTAACATTCGTCTTAGACACATTGAGCATGTGCTATTTTTCTTTTTACTGAATTAATGTCTGCTTCCCCTATTAGAATGTAAGCATCATGAAGGCAGGGACTGCAGCCATTTATCACTACATCCTCAATGTCTAGAAGTGTCTAGTACATAGTAGGAATTCAACAAATATTTGCTAAATGAGAACTTTAATGCATGAATGTGTGTGCGAAGCAATCAACCAATCCATTTTAGTAAAGTAGGAAAGACCAAGTCCAAGAAGGAAGCAGCAAGTATTGATGTTCACGGGGAAATATAAAGTCAATGTGGACAAGTTTAGTAAAGACAGACAGAAGTCCTAGAGAAGGTGCTTATTTGATCAGCTGGTGATGGAGAAAGTATTTTGAAGGTCTTTTGAAATGTATACTTAATTTTGAGGTCAAAGTCTCAGAAAATATGCTGTGGTCATGCATTCAATATTACAGTATATTATTTCTTTTTTTTCATTATTTCTTTAAAAACCTGTCATTTTATTGGAATGGGATATTGGGGAATTTTTAGCTTTAAAGGTTATGTTTCATGTTTATTATTTAATTTTATTTTACTTTGGAATATTTAAAATGAATGTATTTTTAATAGGATTCCCCTTTTAAATTTTGAAGATTTGAAATACAGATGATTTGAAATTATGTGCTATAGAAAAATATTTCTTTGGATTGATTTGTAAACACTTTCATATTACCTCTTAACAACTACTGGACTTACCTAAAATTCATCAGAGTTTGAGAGAGAGAAAATTTGTCCAAAATTGGTATTTTATAACAGAAGTTAACATCTGATTGTTAAGGAAACAGGAGAGTGGAAGGAGCTAGGCTCTGGAGTCACAAAGATGTAGGCTGATATCCAGACCTGTCACTTCTTGGTTAGGGGGTCCTTGGCCATGTTATTTATCTTCTCCTGGCTTCTTATTTTTCTATCACAGTAAAATGAGAATAACACCCACATGTTAGCACTATTGTGAGGATTAAGTGGGATTTGGGGTGGAAAAATATTTGTAGTGTCTGACACATTCATGGCTCTCATAAAAGAAAAGAAAAAAAGCTGGTTTCAGCTTCTTTGTCCTCCTCAAACAGATTCAGACTGTCATTTGGATACCCTAGCATTACCTTCTAATAGAGAATGTAGACTCAGGATGGTTATTTGATTTTGTCTTATTTTTAATGATGGAGCAGGTGGTGAGAAGGTTGCAAACTTCTTCCAGGTCTAGTGGAAAGGAACTGATTTTTTTTTTTTGATTAGTGTCTTGCATAGCTTCTATCTATAATGCAGCATTTATTGTTTCCAGTTTCTGCTTTTCTCTAAGTGAAGCAAGAATTTAAAGATACTGCAAAAACATTTTTAAGGGAAAATCTTCTTAGATATTTATGATTTTGTTCCCCATCTTTTAAAGTTGTCTTTCCTACAACCAATGCAACAGCAATTTTATTGAGTTCTTCCAAAGTAGTCAATGAATTTTTCAGAGAAACAATTTTCTTTTCATGCCCATATTTCCCTAGTTTATATAATATTTAATTCAGTTACATGTTAATTATATAATAAATACAATAAGCATAAATAGTTTTGGGAAGAAATCCAACTTACTTTTGTTTGGCATACAGCTCAGGGTGTGCCTACTAACACAGCTAGCATCAATAAGTTTTAAAGCAGGAAAGCAAACTTTGATTAGGTCACTGAGTCAGTTAAGTAGCAGCTGATTTTAAAAGTGTGTGCAAACTGAATTATAGACTACTACATAGCTTTCTTGCTCAAAAAATATAAAAGTGATATAAATATGGAATGTGGCTACTTTTGTCCAATACTAGACATTCTGAACAAAATTGTAAATTAACATCAGCCATCCAGATGTTTTAGTTTGTAAAGGCATAATTGTCACGATTTTGAATATTTCAGTTTTTTTTTTTTTTTTTTAAAGGAAGGAAAGACAGAGAAGGAAGGAAGGGAGGAAGAAAGGGAAACATTTTTAAACATTTTCTTGTTTTATTATATTTTGTTTGTTTGTTTGTTTGTTACATGGGCTGGGGCCGGGAATCGAACCGGGGTCCTCCGGCTCGGCAGGCAAGCACTCTTGCCCGCTGAGCCACCGCGGCCCGCCATATTTCAGTTTTTAACTGAATTTCCTATTTTTTGAATATGCCACTTCATTTTAGGTGCTCAACAAATTCTTGTTCAGTTTTTAAAAGTGATCTCAATGAAGTTTTAACACAATTTTCTACTCTTAAATAGCTGTACAACTTTGGGATTTTATTCATAAAACAACTGGGTTATATGACAAATAAAAAGTCCTATGTGATGTGCTCTAGCATGTAGGCTGGTCAACACTCTCGGATACAACATGGCTAATAGTGTACAAAACAAGTGAAAAAGAAAGATGTTTGATGAAAAGAGGAAAAAATATTCCAAGATGCTCAACTGACTCAAAAGTATGTCCCCCAAACATGTAGTTGTTTCAATGAAAGAAGTTCAGTGAAAGAAGTCTGAGATTTGGAGAGGAATGTTCAGTCTACAGATCCTACACTAGTGGTGTTATTTGGCTATGAGACTTGCTTTTATGTTTTTGCAGATTTTAACTCACTATTTCTGCTGTTTTTTTCATTTCCTTTTTGTGCTTTCTTATTATCACAGAAATATATTCCAAAGCAGGCTTGTAATTTTTTTCAGGACAGAATCTTGTATTGCAGCAGCATTCTTTAGAGTACCATGTCCAGAATTTGGGGGGAAGTTAGCCTGATAACTTAAGAACAGATGTCTAATTAGAATACATACACGTATCTCAGCTTCCACTAAATGAAATAACTGTGTCGGTTTTTTTGTTTCAGTTTTTTTCTTCAAATGTTCTCTAGCATCTTTCTTTTCAGGATTCCTTTATGCCAATGTAATATATTGTCCTATCTATCTCTCATTTGACACTGTCAATATCCAGGGATCATCAGACAACAAAATATTCCTACTATTAACATGATTGTCATGGTTTGTTCTCACAACATGACAATACAGTTTGCAGGGATAAAACAAATTGAGTTTGATGTTGCTAAATTTGAGATAACTCAAAGTTTCAAAAGCTTTCAGATACCATTACTATGATTCCTGATATAGAATCTGATTGTGTCTTCTAAATGTTACTGTTTGAGATTTGTTAACAATGTATGATTCAAAATAAATGACGTTTTTGTTTGAAAAGAAAGTAAAATAATGATATATTTAAAACATTTAGGCTTTGCTTAGGTATTAACTATTGGGCCACATTCATTTGAGCCAAAAGAATTCCTTATGGATTTCACATGAATTAATAAGGTAAATATTAATGTGTGCTTAAAATAACCATAATCAAATAGTATATATTCATTTGATATCATTTGTTGAGAGGGCCTTCTGAGATAATAAAAAAACAAAGAAAAAGATTGCATTGACTACATAAAAATTAAACATTTCTGTAGATAGGCAATATAGTCATAAATTAGGAAAAGGACAAATTATAACCAAAACTAAGGTAAATATCTAATGCATTCTTAGGGGGAAAGAAAAACAATTTTTGAACACCTCACTTTAAAGTGTTAAAAATTGTAATTCCTCTCTGCTAATAACTGAAGCAATATGACTTTAAATAATATTACCGTATTTTTATTATTGAATTGGCATAAACTTTAAAAACTTATAGTGCCCAGAGCTCGGAAGGTGATGTGAGATGTGAACTCTTAGGAATTGCTTGGACCCATTTATATTAGTACAAGCTTTCAGAAGGGCGATACAAAACATACAAGCATATTGAAGGGTCAGTATGGTGGCATGTTCAAAAATCTTAAAAATATTCATAAGTTTCACCCAGTGATTCCACTCTTAAGAAATTGTGTTTAACTTTTAGCTAAAATGGTACTTACTTCAGCATTATTTCTAACATAATATCACTGAAATAAACTCATATCCAACAACAGGGCATTAATAAAGTTAGTTAGGATATATCTATATGGTGGAATGTTATATCAACTATTTAATTTAATAGACTAAAATGTTCTCAGTATATTTTTTAAACAGTAGAAGTTCTCAAAAATACATACTGTAAATGTCATTTATACATATATATAATTATGCAAAAGCTAAGGGAAACCACAAAATATAGCAGTGATCCCTCTGTGTACCGAGATTACAGGTGAACCTATTTTTCTGCTACACTTAAAAATTCTTGGGTGGGCCATGGTGGCTCAGGAGGCAGAGTTCTCACCTGCCATGCCAGCAACCTGACATCAGTTCCCAGTGTCTGCCCATGTAAAAAAAAAATTATCTTCTATGGTCACGTATTTTTGTAATATCAAACTACTAATATAATAATTTTGTAATGAATGCTTCTCAATTGTACCAGGAAGAAGTTTAATTTTAGTTAAAAAGGAATGTATAGGGGACAAGGGAAGTGCAGCAGGATAGCCAAGAGAGGATGCGAAAGAAATGTTTCCTTTGTTCTGTAGTTTCAAAGAGTCCTTGTACCATGTTTCAGTGGCAGAAGGTAAGAAAGAAAATTCAGGGAAATAGCTAAATATATGGATTTAATGATCTAGTTAAATATATTGTTGAGATGTAGGATGGCTCATTGCATTATCTATTAATGAATAGAAATGATTTATTTTAATAAAAATACAAAGAACATTTTATTTTCTCTGTGTATTTCCACTAAAATACAATAGAGACAACATTCTATTATTATTTCATAGAGGGCCTTTTATATATTTTATCCCAATATATTCTTACATTCCTGTATCTAAAATATTTGGTTAGGTAGACTGATAATTTAATGACATTGATGAATTGGAATTAACAACTAACCCAGCTAGCAGATGAGAAAGCAATGGGCATTAAAATGGAAGTCTTCTTTGGATGTGAGGACTTTATACTTTCTTTATTTCAAGTAAAATTGTTACATCAGTTTTGTTGCCATTTCAGTTATAGTGTCACCTGGTTGCTGAGAATGTACCCTTTGAATTCAGTATGTTTTGAGAGTCCTTGCATTTCTCAAAGTTTAGAATGTGAGATGTTTGCTTAACAGGACGTTAAAAGCACAATGGTGGTCAGCAAAAAGGAAGCCAGTAACTCAGAGTTCAATCTTTTGTGATAGCAAGGTCACAGAGATAGCACAATGTAGCATGTTATTATCTTATATAGTTGAATGATATCATTTTGTCATGGCTGTACTTAGAATAAACATTCTATCTTATTTTCTGTGTATGAGTAACCCATGAATTATAGCTCTCATCATTTACAATTCTCCTAATTACAAGAACTTCTACAAATTCTGTGCAAGACATGCTGTCTCACTTTTGTGTTCCTGTCTCTGATGCAGTTTTAAATGTACTTGGTTTTCTGATGCCAGGGATTTAATTGTGTTATCTGGGCTCCTTGGCCTTCACCTTATTCGTAATGATGGTAAATCACTGACACCCTCAGTTCTGCCTTGTTCTCGTTGTTTCCAGACTTTTAATTTTTTACTGCCCCTGACCCAACTGAGGTATTTCAAATCTTTATGCCTGCCCCAGGACTCTGTCATCTACCCCACTATCAGATGATTATAATGCTTATTTCACGGGTCCCTTCTTTCTCTTTGTCCCATCTTAACATATTTTTGGTTTTCTATATAAAAGGAAGGTATTGTTTAGCAATCTACATTTTATACCTAATGTGGTATCTTGGAATTATGTATCTCAGAAAAGCATGTTCTTAATCTTAATCCATTGCTGTGAGTGTATACTCATTGTAAACAGGCAATGTGGTAACTATTTATTTACGAATTCTCCTTTTGGTGGATAAATAGGTTTCTGTTTTTTGTTATCACGAGCATTGCTATGGTGAACATCCTTATACACACATTTTTGTTCATTGTTCAAAAATATGTGACTGGAATAGATAAAATATTTTAAATTGTTGGATCAAAGGGTTTATACTTTTGGAATTTTAATATTAATTGCTTTTAATCAGTACTTTAATCAGCACTGACAAATTGTCCACTAATATGGATATATTAGTTTATACCCCTATATCTTAAGAGTATCTGTTACCCCACATCTTTGTCAAGTTTGATTATAATCAGCCGTAATTTTTACCGGTTGGATGATAGGGAAAAAATATCATTTCAATATTGCATGTTTTGATTACTAGTGAAGGTTAAACATATTTTCATCCATTTGCTGTCTATTTGGATTTCTTTTTTTGTTTGTTTGTTTATGATTTTCTTGTTCCCGTCATACCCATTTACTATATTTTTACTTGTTCATAAAAATTTCTTTATATATTATAAAATTGATTTTTTAAAATATTTTAAATTATGAAATGCAACATAAACATACATACAGAGAAATTCCTATCAAATCATCATTAAAGCTAATAACCATGTATTCACCCAGGTCAAAAAATGTTTTTAAGAAGATTGAAAAAAAATATTTCTTCCTGCTTTTTTAGCTGTCTGCAATGAGGGGTTTAATGCAAATCACTTTGTCTGCTGTAGCCAGAAGTATCACTCTTTTTTCTGCATAATTTTATGCATTACTGTAGGAATGATTATAGTTTTATCTATATAATTTGTCAGAGCTACAGGACCTATAATAAACTTTATATCAGGTTAACCAGTTTCATCTTTATAGAGGACAGCTAATATTTTGTTTGCCTAACTCCTTTCCCTTCTGAAAAGCGTAAAAATCTTGCCCTCAGTCACAGAGGCCTGGTTTTATACACCTGGAAAATGAGAATATCAGGTCAGTCTCTCTCCAGTGATTTAAAGTAGAGACAAGAATCTGAGAGAAACAAACATGGGTAGGAAGAAGGGAGATCAAGAGAAGGGAGAATATTTGAGTCCACTTTTCAAGTTTTAGTCTGAGGCTCTGTATTTGGATTTCGTGAGAACACAGTGTTGTTACGATGACGTTTTGTTTGTGTTTAAGCTAGCTCAAATTGGACATCTGTGTCATTTTATAGAGAGAGTCCTAGTAAATAGAGAATCCCTGCCAAATTTTGAGAAAGATGGAGTCTATTACTTTCTTTTAATAAAGAGCTTGGATGTAAATTTCTATACTGAATAAGAAGCTCTATGCAGACAAATGTATCAATGAGACACCTAATACCTCTGTTCCTTTGTTTTCAGATTCCATTGTACAGTAAAGTTAGGGGAAGATTCGGGGGTAGAATAACAGAGAGAAGAAAGGATAAGTATCTGGTAAGTTGCCAAAAAATACCAGATAAAATGCACAGTAGGATTTTAAATTTCAGTTACTGTTTTCCTGCTCTAAAAGTGATGTTAGTTTTTTTAAAAATTTGTCCCATCATTTTTAAAATAGTTTTGAGTTCCTTACAGATATTTTTAAGTTCTTAAAATTCCTTTAGCATAGTTATTTTGCAGCATGAATGATAACTCTAATATCTGAAATCTACGTGTCTGTTTCAATTTTCTCTTATTCTCTGCTATTTTTTGCTCAGAGAGTCTTGTTCCTTGGATGCTGTTTTCTTGTATGGTTGGTTATCCAAGTCTGAGCTTAAGTTTCTTATAAAACTTAGGCTGCAAATTGGGAAACTTTCAGTTCTCTCTTTCTCTGAGAGTCTCAACTTAAATAAGGGATGGTAGTGTTTATCAGACTTCCTACTTCAGGTGGGCACTGGCTTTTTATTTTAGTTGCCCTCATTCCAAAAAGCCATTAAAACCCTGTTTTTGCTTCTTTCTTCAGAAGGGCAACTGGCATCAGGGCAAAACAGTTTTGAGTACTGGTCTTACTTTATTGCATTCTCACCCTTTCCTAGATTTTAGTCTGGTAATTTTCATATAAGTTATCACTCATCTATGTGCTGTACATGTATGCATATAATGTCGATTTTTAGCTATCCTCAGTAGGAGACTTGATCTTTATCTTGCTCAGCATATTAGAAGTGGAAATCCTTGCTCCCATCACAGAAAGCAGGTCAGTAGTGGCTGGAGCCAGGAGAGGGAGTGGAGACTGACTGCAAACAGGTCCGAGGGAACTTTCTCAGGTGACGAAACTATTCTAAAACTGCATTTTGGTAATGGTTCCTCAGCTCTATAAATTCATTAAAAATCATTGATCTGTACACTTAAAATGGGCAAATTTTATGGTATGTGAGCTTTGCCTCATTAGAGCTGCTTCAAGTGGAATTTGGGAGATGGTGGTTGAAAAATGGGAGACATTTCAGAAAGATTAAGGGGAGACAGGAAAGAAGAATATTTGTACCCTCAGTCACCTGTTCTCAGGAAGGAGACCCCTTCTCAGGGAGCCCCCAGACCAACACGGAATGACCACAGCAGAGGAGAAATGACCATCTGGCATGTTTGGGCAACAGTGCTAGAGATTGCTCCTTTCTGTTTAAGAGCCCCTTAGCCGGGTGACGCGGAGGGAAATACAGAATTTCACAAGGGCTTCTTGTGGAGGACTCAGAAAGGAGCTGAGCAAGAACCATGGCATTTCCGTGATGAGGACAAATTGGCCATGAAGTGGAGGCCACAATGTGGTCAGCCTGAGACAGAGGCCAGATGGAGAAAGCAGAGGAGCCCCAGGGGATCTGAAGCAGGAGCTTAGGTGGGAAGATGTAAGAGTGAGCAACAAGAACCACCTGACATGCTGAGAGAACAGACCATGAGTTACACAAGCTGAACTGAAATTTTAGAAGCAGATACAGTAAGGACAGAAGCTGACAGCTCTGGCAGCCTAAGTTGCTGTATTATATAGCCTACACCTTTTCTCCATCTGGACCTTAACCAGAGGTGGCCTGCAGCCTGGACCCCTCCAATTTCCTGGTATGCATGAGCTTTACCCTGTACCCCAGCCCTCCTTTTTAGAGAGGGGCAACAGCCCCGAGAGAGTGTGTGAACTTTGAATTAGCCAAATATTTTTCTGAAAGGGGATTTTAAGTAACAAAAGATCATTTTGAACCAGGAGAGAATGATCCACCTCTAAATGGCATTTTAATGCTCTACCCCCTCCCACCCCCAGCCATATGCCAGAATGGGCGCTTAGAAGAAAGTTAATGCATTTGTAGAGAGATGAAGACCCTTTGCTTTTGTTATACATTGAGCTATGGCATGTAAATTTCTATGCATCCCTACCACACTGCATGGCATATGACCTGTTTCTAACCAAAACTAGAATTTCCTGTTGGGGGAGCTATCAAACAACATGTTTGTGAATAAGATAAAGGTGTTCTGCTTCTTTTAAATGAGAATGGTGCATGGCTCTGTGTGAATATTTACAGCGTGTTGGCTCTATTTGTCAACATCTCTCTATATTTCACTTCTTAAAAGAGATCATCAGATAGAACTGGTTAAGATGACCCAGGTTTTCAACAGTATGGGTACTGCTTCTATTTTTTCCAGTTTTAGCCAAGTTGGTCATCTCTGTTCTGAAAATGCCATTCTCACTCCTAAATAACTCTGAAACTTATTGTTGTTGTCACTGCTTTATATCCTCCTCCTCTCTACCTAGTTCAAATGTTCCTCTTTTTTTTTTACTAGGCCCTGTTTGTACTCTCTCCTCCATGAATCCTTTTGCAAGCACTTTAAATCACACAGTCTACCTACTCCTCTGGATTCACAAAGCACTTAAATGTGGCAGTTCATTTGCCCTCAGAATGGCAACTTTACTGTCTTTTATATGTTGATCTAAAATATTCCCCAACTAGATCATAAACTCCACAATGTAGTCTTGAACTTACAGCCTGTATATACCCCACCATCTGGTCCATGATTTGGTATCTGTCAAACCTGAAATTCTGCACTGCTCTTTTATTTGGTAGGTATATGACTTGAGCACATAGCTCTTCTTAGCCTCACTTTCCTCATTGGGTTATTGTGAGGACTTAGGGAGATAAGGTATGTAAAGGGTTTAGCTCAGTGTATATTCCTAGCACACAAATATTCAATAAATTGCAGCAACTTCTAGACAAAGACTCTCGAGGGCAAGAATTATTTCTCTTTGCTCCTTCTTATTGTCCGTACCTTCAAAATACATCCAGATCCTTCTCACCACCTTCCTTGCTACCAGCCTCCACTTGATCACCGTCATTCCTTGCCTGGGTTGCTGCAGGACCTACTGGAGGCTCTCCCTGGTTCCCCTGCTGCCAGCCTGCTGCTGTCCTCTGCACAGAGGCCAGGCTGCCTCTATCAAACTGAGAAGAGAGAGGATCCTGTGTAGCGCGTACAACCTTTCCATAGCTGCTGCCTTCACTTTTGGCAATAAAGGTCCAGGGCCCTTTAAAGACTGCCCCCAATACTAACTCCCTGACTTCATCTCCAACTCCTACCACTCTCCCCTTCAATTGCTCAACTCTGACCAGACTTCCTGCTGTGAGAACATGTCACTCTCAGGACCTTCATACTCATTCTTTCACCCCATGACTTGCTACCTCGTATTTACCAGGTCTCTGCTCTGATGCCACCTTATCATGAGACCGTCCTTCACTAGTCAGTGTAAATACCATCCCTCACCTGATACTCCTAATACTCCCTGTCACCCTTAGTGGCCTTATTCTTCTCCATAGCACTGGAGAAGAATCTGTCCACTGGGACTGAATAAATTCTCTGATGTATTTTATTTTCATCTGTTAATTTGTTTTCTGCCTCCTTCCACTGGAAGGGAAGGCAAGCTTCACGTTGGTAAAGGTTTATTTTGTTCACTGCTCTATTCTCCATGCCCAGGAGTGCCTGGCATAGTTCATAAAAGAATGAATACATTAATTAAAGTAATTAATAATGGATCATGCTTAATAGCTGTATGTTGAGAAGTCATCTGAATGTGCAACAGAAATGATGAGATGTTTCAATTGCCAATTCATGCTATAATCCCCAGAGTGTCAGCATATTTTTAAACATAGTTAATTCTAATAGACTATAAATTCAGACCACATCTGGGTGGCCACTGTCACTGTTTATTTTGTATTATACCATTTTTCAGTGAGTATATTACTATTCACCATGCAGAGGGCTTAGGTCTGCCATTTTACACCCAATCAGACACTGCTGCCATCATTGTTGGAATCCATTCCTAGTACGGTTGCCAGATTTAGTAGCTGAAATACTGGATGTGCATTTAAATTTGAATTTCAGATAAACAACAAATATTTTAGTCTAAGAATGTCCCTAATATTGCATGGGACATACTTTAGTTTCTAAAGAAATTCATTATCTGAAATTCAAATTTAACTGGACGTCTGTATTTTTTTTTTATTTTTATGACAACCCTAGTTACTAGCATGGATTTCTTGCCTGTTTGTCTCACAGTTCTGAATGTTTTTACCTTTTCCAAGTCAAAAGCAGGTAACATTAGCCAGGCCACCATGACCTGCGCTTTGCTACTGATCTATTTAACCACTAGAGAAATTATTTCACTTTTGTTTTTGGCTATTTATAGAAAGTAAAGCCAAAAGATATATAAAAATGATTAACTAAGAGCCCTTCCTTTTACCTGACCCCAATAAACCAGAGCACACAGTGTAGAGACTTGAATTAGAACTTCACTTTGTGAGGAATCTTTAAAGGATTAGTTGCCTTCTATAGTGAAAATATTCACTTGTTTCAATTGTTATTAATTCACCCTCTTGAAACAATGGATGGCCTGGTGTGGACTCTGTTTATAGGGAAAACTCATGCCTTTTGGTGGAGTTATTTTTGGAATTTCCAGTGGCAAGCATTACTAGATTTAGGATTTGATTTGAAAGCTCCATGGCTTGGGTACGACATATAGCATCTAAGCTATTGGTTATTAAACAATTTCAGGCTGTGTGTACGGTTGTCCACTGGGACTGAATAAAAAATTTGTGCACACAAATGAAGATTTCATGAGTTATTTTTCATCTTGGCTATACAATTCTGCTGAATAATGGGTAAAAATGATATGTAGTTCTCTTTATAAAGTTCATTTCTTTTAAGCTTTACTATTCCTTGAACTATACTTCTTATTTTTATATCAGACTGAGGCATCATCCTTGATTTAGGCATTAGTCACTTCACGTGACAAGGCATTTCAGTTTACCCCAAATGCTTTAAGAAGTGGGCTACTGGATTTCAGATGCCATTTGTCTCCATCTGCAGAGTTGAAAGCCTCTAACGTTATGTGTTGCTTTTTTAGTTCTTCTGTTTCACCCGTAAACTATTCTTAGTTTTGACTTTCTAAAGATAAGTAGAACTCTGAGGAAATTGCATTCCTAGCATTATTAGACTAAAGTGAAGGGCAAACATTTATAAAGAGGGTAAATGTTAAAAGAACAAGCAGTGTGTTGTAGAGCTTAGATTAAATAATATTTGGTTTGCTTTGTTCTCTTACCTTTCAAATTCTGCTTATTCAGAGGCGCCATGTGAAACAGAAACAGCCATTATTATGTATACATTGTGTTAGTAAGAGAGAAAATGTACTCTTGAAGAATATCAGCTACTGAATGTTATGTTCTCAAGGCTATTTTTTCCCATTTCGAGTAACAACAGTAAAAGTCATAATAATAATTATAGTTACTACTTTTTAGCACTGACTCTGTACTAGACATTTTAATACAATTTTTTATTTATCCTTCCTATTCACAAGAATTATAATCATGTTGTTTGTTTCTCTACGAGAATGTAAGCTCTTCAAGAACACAGACCACCTTATCTCTGATGCCCTGGTTCTTAGCATAGTGCCTTACTTGTATTTCCTCAGTAAAAAAGAACAAAGCAACAAATAAATAAATGAGAAGACTACTTCTTTAGTTAAACTGTTAGAAGAAAATAATATTTATTGGTGCATTCATAGTATCTAGTCAATTTTTATCATATTTTAAAATTATATTTTCCTTTTTAATATAATATTTAATATATACTAAAGAATACCTACAGAAGTGTAATGATGGTAATCATGACTCCCTATCCAAATCAGGTCCTGTATCATTACCAATAATTCTTACCTATGTGTTTTTCACCTCACCCATTGCCCTGACTCCCCCGCCATAGGTTATGACTATTCTGGTTTATGTTTATCATTAGATCACTTTATTCTTTATAGTTTTATTATGTATGCATATATGTCTAAATAATATACTGTTTAGTTTTTCCTGGTTTTTGTATGAAGTCTGCAGAAACTTGCTTTTGTCATTCACCATTTTGCTTCTAAGATTCATCTATATCATTATATCATCTTGTAGATCACCATGCAAATGAACCACAATTTATTTAATCCTTCTTCTTTAGATGGGCTTTCAGGGCTTATTTTCTACCTTTTTGCTACAATGAAAATGAACATTCTTGGACATGGCTTCTTGAACATGTACTAGAATTTCCTTCATGTATATACTTAGAATTGCTGGGATGAAGTACAGGTGATTAAGTTTGCAAGACAACAAATGGTTTTAGGAAAACAACCATTTTATTTCCTTGAGTGAACCAGAATTGAGAATCCAAAAGTAATGTGATTCACATTACTTACATTGTTTTCAATTCAGTGTTATATCCCAGAGATGAGATATCTTGTTAATGAACAAATTCCAGTAAGTGATTATCGTACCAATCAGAACTGAGTGTTCCTGATGACAGTATGTGGTCCACAAAGGATACTTATTGGGTAAAGTTTATGAATGATGTTTCTATAAACTAAAAGTCATGCTAGTGATTGAAAAAATAGAGAGCATTATAATTAGAATTGTCTTGAAGAGTTCATAATTCCCAAGATCTTCACATAAATCTCCTCATTAGCAGAAGCATCATTCTGAGAAAATAATATGGTAACAGTATTTTTGCCCCTTCTGCTGATGTGGACAACAATTTGACAAGGGATGAACTAAATTGCCTTAACAGTTGTTTCGAGGGCTACTTTTTTTTCCCCATGATATTTCCTTCTCAAGATCCTAGGCTGGCTTATATTTACATCGCAAAAAAGTACAAAAGAAATTTCAGTTTGGTATGATTGTTAAAAGAGTATTTTATCAACATATTTTTCGTATAGTGAATTATCTACATATGGTCATATCTTTTCTAGGAATTTGATACATCAGTCACATATTGGAAATTTTGACTAGAGAAGAACCCATGTGTTTTAAGTAAGCTTTCATCTAACTTAAATTTTCTGATCCAATAGGCAGATTACTTCCCAGTGGATTCCAATTATAATCCAAATTCTTAAATTGCCCACACTATTCAGATTCAGACAAAAAGCTATAAAAGTGTAAAAGTTTCCAGAATATAGACCAACTATGTAAGAAACTATTGATGATGAGCTTGCAAGCAGAGATTACTCCCTCAAGTGCTATGTGTCTATACTTCTGAATTCATCAGATTATTGATCTTTTATTTGAAATTTAGCTCATTAAATTTCATACCCTCATCATTGGAAAAGGTAATGTGCTAAATAAATGACAATTAACCCAGTCTGCAACTCCTACTTAGTAAGCACACACTAATGTGCAAATAATGTCCTGCACCAGACACTATGGGAGCAAGTAGGAGAACACAGCCTGACCCTGCTCTGTGCACAGTGACTGAAATTTATAATATGATAAATAAACTCCACAGCAGAGAACATTGAATGCTAAATGAAAACTGTAATGCTTTTGGGGAGGGAGCAATCCCTTGAGCACCTTATTTCTGTTTGCATTATAAATATAAATTAAAGATTCAAAGACTTCCTTTCACTCTGTAGTTTCTTCTTTTGAATAAATAGTTGTGATATTCAATCTATTCACTGAAGTCAGATGTAGATTTTTAATTAGTATAAACTTTTAAGTTTTTTGTTTCACACCTCCAACACACAGTAACTACTAAATTAACATTAATTTGATAAAATATCATAGATATTTTAAATAATTATTATGAAAACCAATATAAAATATATTAACCACAATTGTGTCCAATATCTAGTACCCAGAATAAAGGGGAAAAACTCAACCAGTATATGTAAACATTGCTTATATAATTACCAAGGAGCTTAGACAGTAGAGGATAATCTCTCTAGTAATATCTCTATCATAGTCTTGTTCAAGATATTTTACTATAAATTATGTCATCTAAAAATAGTATTGTAGATGAGAATTTCAAGTCATGCAGATTATGAGATACCAGACCACTTCACTTGAGTAGGTAAAAGATTTTAAAGCAGTTCGGTGCATTTCCACTTGGCATCAGGGCAATGATTATACTTTATTCTAGATTTGAAATTCATAGTTATAGACAGGTCTGACTAATTTATTTTAAATTTATTAGTTCTATTTATGAGCAAAATAGAAAATGGTAAACTAAAAGATAAAAAAAAATCTGCTGTCCTGTACTTACAAATATTGAATTGTATTTTTCCATGATGGAAGTGGTCTAATGTAATCAATCATCTTTCTATATGTGGAGAACAAAACAAAAATAACTTAGACCCTTATATCATACCATAGCAAAAATTAACTCATATGTGATCATAAACCTAAATGTAAGAGGTTTCTAAAACTATGAAACTTATAGGAGAAAATCTTTGTGACCTTGGAATAAGCAAAGATTTCTTAGATATGACTACAAAAGCATGATGTATAAGAACAAGCAATTAATAAATTGGATTGCATCAAAATTAAAACCTTTTGCTCTTTAAAGACACCACTAATAAAATGAAAAGACATGCCCAAATTGGCAGAATACATTTGCAAAACATACATCCGATAAAGGACTTAAATCCAGAATATATAAAGAACTCTTGCAAATGGATAAGACAACCCAATTAAATCAATTTTAAGTGGGCAAAATATCTAAACAAACATTTTTACAAAGAAGATAGATGAAATACTAATAAGTGCATCATTAGTCATTAGGGAAATGTAAATTAAACCACAGTGAGACACAACTTCATGTCCACCCAGAAAGGCTATATTTAAAAACTAAGAATACTAACTGGAACCCTATGAATAGTGTAAAACAGTATAGCTACTTTTGAAAATGGTTTACAACTTCTTTGAAAAATTGAACATAAATTTATCATAAGATTTAGCAATCCTTCTCCTAGGTATTGGTGCAAGAGAAATGAAAATATACGTCCCCAAAACACTAAAATACCAACATTTTTAACTCCAAACTGGACACACCCAAATATCTATCCACCAGTGAATGGAACACAGCATTTCCACACTATGGCATGCTCCTCACCAATGAAAAGGAAAAAACTACTGGTACATGTTACCACATGGATGAACTCAAAGATAATTATGCTCAGTCATAGAGTCAGATGAAAAAAGACTATATATGTTGTGTGATTCCATTTATATGACATGTCTAGATAAAGAATATTGATGGAAATGAAAAGTCAGTGCCTAAGGGTAGAAATAGGGATTAGCTACAAAAAGGCATAAGAGAGCTTTTGGGAGTAATGAGATGTTCTAAAATTTGCACTGTGTGCTTATTGTACAATTCTAAACATCATTGAACTCTTAAGTTTGCAGTGGGTCAATTTTGTGGTTTGTGAGTTACACCTGAAAAAAGATGTTGAAGCAGCAACAACAAAATACATTTTGGAAGACAGATACATATATATATATATATATTTTCAGATGTATTTTTAAAGTAAAACCCATTGCAAATGTATAAGCCCGAGTCACATGAATAGATTATTCAATATTTGTGTAATTTGGACTAATCACTTCAACTCTTGTGAGAATAAAGATTTTTCAGGTAAAATCCCTATTCTATCAATGAAGAAACTAAATTTTATGCTTGCATAAGGTCTCCATGCAAGCTCTGCTGAGCTTTCTATTCCACCTTTGTTCAAGCTCTCTGTCCCTGTGCTTTAATTTCCATTACTTCAAAATGAGTCCTGATAGCTTTTAGAACAAGTCCCAAAAGGTTTCATATGACAGGATACACCTAAAAAAGTCAAAAGCAACTTTATCCATATACTTCTACAGAATATATATACTATAAAACTAAATGTGCCTATGGTTAAGCTAACTAAGATATCCATTTTTGGTGGTCCTGAGTGCATTGTTTGTTTTCTTAAATAAAAATATTTTAAAAACTAAATTAAGAATAAAAAAGAAAGAATGAATATCACTAGTTTCAGGAGAGTATTAAGCTTGAATGAGGAGATGTAGGGGGATGGAAGGGAGAGGAAGAACATGCAGTAATTGCTGATGCTCTAGTCCTTCTGGATGGTGGATTCATGGTATTCGTTATGCTAATAAATAAGCAAGCTTGAATGAATACATAAATAAAAGGAAACCAGGCTTATTCTCTGAAAGATATTAAGATGTATAAGATATTGTGGAGGCCATAATCTTGTAAAGGAAACAGACAGTATACACAAATTATATATAATACTTATTAATGTTTAAGTACAAAAAACAATATAGAATTTAGAGTTCACAAAACCCTTTCACATATATTATCTCATATGGTTCCCCAAATAATGCTATAAGGAAGGCAAAATATGCCGCTTTTTTCCCTTGATAAACAATCACAATTCTTATAGGTTAAGTGATTTATTCAAAGTAGTATAACCAAACACTAAGAACTCAAACCCTTTAGGTTTTCTGTTCTTTTTACTGTAGCTGCCATCTCCAAAAACACAGATGATTAAAGAGACACTTGGTATATGAGAATCAAAAAGTTAATTGTTAAAATGAAATACATTATCATTTTATGCCTCCTTGCATATAATATTTTCTTTGGTTCCTACTTTAAGGATATGGGTAAGCTGAACTCATTGAAAATCATTTGGAATTGATTTTACTTGCAATTTGTTTTTCTTTTCCCTTTTTAAGTCTAAACTTAGCTCTGGCTAGAGTTACTAATCAACTGGTTGACTGACTTCCTTTTGGTTGGCTTTATTATTATTTTAGTATAAAACACAACTTGCTTATAGGGATATTCAGGGCAATTTTTTCCCAGGACATTTGAACTAGTTTAGGGCAGATGTTTTTTATTCTCCATCATTGTGAATGTGCATTTCAGAAGGATGTAGAAGCCTTTAAAACAAACGAAGAATTTTAATGGCAGTCTCCTGGGTCACTAGTGGTCAGTGGGAGTATGAACAGAGGGGTTACTATGGTTTTATGGCTTCCTCACTAGGCTTATAATTATAATTGTTAATTTATGGAATGTGTTCCTGCAAACTCTTTAATTCTTCAGAATAGCACTGGCTCTGCTCATATACCCTGGGGTAAGGTTCAGGGCTAAGTGACAAAATAGATGTTTTCTTGACAAGTCATGATTGTTAGATTTTTTATTGGTACTAAAGCAATTCAACAGCAACAGAACTGGATTTGGAGTTCAGTTGTGTTAAATTATTTAATAATACAATAGCTTCAGGCTAGATTTAACTTTAAAAAGAAGATCAAATATTTCTGAATCTTAACAACAATTAAAAATTCTTGATATATTAATTTCCCCCTGTTTATTTATATTAATAAGTGTGATTTTCTGCTTTTCTCCTCTGGGAAAGAATTGAGATACAGCTCAAGTTTTTGAGCTATATTTATACCCCTCCTTTCCTATGGTCTACAAAAAATAAGCTAGTTTTAACTGCATTTACATACCATAAATCACTGAAATATTTTCCCTAAGCTTACAGTTGTAAGCTTAGTGGTTACTTTATGTCTATTTACAAATAATAGAATTACAGAAAGTATGAATGACTTTCTGGCTCCATTTCATTTAAAATTAAGGTTGAGAGGTTAAGAGACATGCTCAAAAGTACATAGTTACTAGGTGAATGGTCTTTGAGAAAGTATATTGCATGAAATAAGCCTGGAATGAAAAGGCAAACATTATAACACCTTATTTATATGGACCAACTATAATATGCAAACTCTGAGAACTGAGTCTGAGAGCACAGGTTATCAGGTGAAGGCTTATTGTAAAGGTTCCTAGATTATAATCTCTTACAACAGTCACATCTGTTCCTGAGTTATAACTTTCATTTCTAAATTCTGAAATATTTCTAAACCTAGTTGTTCCCTGGAATTTGGGTATTTATGTGACACCTGAGACTCAGAGCTAGAGTTCTGCAGCTATGAAAGTCATCATTAATCCATACAGCAACTGTTTAAAAAGTTGGAAAAGAAATCAAATTTCAATTAGAGATATGAATCAGGCTGATCTGGTGAGGACTAAGGTAAAGCATACTAAAGGGTAAAGGATGGTATTGACAGTGTTTTCAAATTTCAACCTCTGTGTGAGACCAAAGGAAAAGATGTTTATTGGTACAAAATTTTTATCTTCTGATGCACAGTCTCTAATTTAACTTGTATGGTCAGCTTATTCAAACACCAGAATTACACGAAAACTTGAATAGGCAGTGAGATCTTCTTGGTTTGTACAGGTTGGTGAGATGCCCTGATACTTGCCAGAGTAATCTGGGCAGAGAATAAAAAAGTATTTGCAAATTCCCCTCAAGGACAGGGGTAAAATGTGGAACTATTAAACTTACACACCAGAGGAATTCCTGATATTCTTGGAAACATTAACTATCAATTTAACAGGCAGAGCCTTTGATCTTGGGGTTTGCCCTTATGAAACTTACTCCTGCAAAGCTAAGCTACTTATAATGATGACTAAGAGTCATCTGTCGCTCAGATGTGGCCTCTCTCTAAGCCAACTTTGCAGGTGAACTCACTGCCCTCCCTGCTATGAAGGACGAAACTCCCAGGGGTGTTAATCTCCCTGGCAAGAGAGGACATGACTCCCCATAATGAGCTTGGCCCTGGCATCATGGATTGAGAAAGACTTCTTGACCAAAAGGGGGAAGAGAAATGAAACAAAATAAAGTTTCAGTAGCTGTGAGATTTTATATAGAGTCTAGCGGTTATTGTGGAGGTTATTCTTATGCATTATATAGATATGCTTTTTAGTTTTTAGTGTGTTTGAATAGCTAGAAGAAAACCCCTGAAACTGTTGAACTGTAATCCAGTAGCCTGGATTCCTGAAGATGATTGTTTAACTATATAGCTATTACAGTGTGTGACCTTGTGACTGTGAAAACCTGTAGCTGACACTTCCTTTATCCAATGGACAGATGAATAAAAAATAAGGACAAAAATAAAGAAAATAAATGGGGGGAGGGAAATAAGGGATATGGGATGTTTTGAGTGTTGTCTTTTACTTTTATTTTTATTTTTTGGAGTAATGAAAATGTTCAAAAATTGATTGCAGTGATGAATGCACAACTCTATGATGATACTGTAAACCACTGATTATATACCTTGGATGATTATACGGTAGGTGAACATATCCATCTCAATAAAATTGCATTAAAAATTTTAAAAGCACATAGCTAGTTAGTGACTGAGTTCAACTATAATCCAGATTGCGAGACCCCCATCCTGTGCTTTTTCTGCTCTTCCAAATTCAGATTCAGCATACAACTTTAACAACAAATACAATACAGCTGAAGTCATCTTATTCTGCTCCCTCAGAATTGGTAGATGGTCATATAAGTTAAAAAAAAATTGGTTAGGGAGTCTCAATAAAAACATGCATGGATTTTCAACATTTTATTTTAAATTAGATCCATAAATATTCCTTTTTCACCAATCTTTTGATGAAGGATCTTGGTAGTTTCTGTTGGTATGGGCCCATATTTCGGGTTACCTGTGGTTTTTCTTGTATAAGCCACAAGTGTAGTCCAGCATTTACTCTTTCCAGTTTCAAATTCTTTAGGTTGTGTAACAGTTTATTGTGAATGTTAAATATTTCTAGATTTTTATTATCCCCCCCTACTTTTCCTTTAAATTTTTTTCTCAGCTCTACCCATTTAAGCAGGTTTTCTTTCTCCTGTCTTCCTTTCCTTACTTTATTTTTCTTTCCTTTCATCCATCTTTCCTTCTTTCTTTTAACTGACTAGCCTTTATGAAGTCTTTTCAAAACCTTCAATTTAGTTCACAGAAACAACAGCTCTCTTTGTTTTTCTGATACTATTTTATCTATTTACATATTAGTTGATTAAATGAGAGAATAACAATAATAAATGCAACTCTCATAAACAGGCTGGGGAAATAATAATACACTCTTGGTAAACATTACTTAGTGGTGGGGTATTATCCTAACTGCAAGCCAGGACTCAGCGTGGGTGGGAATCCTGAGGCTCTCTGTAGAGGGAATGCAGCCCTGTAAGGAGGGCTTTTACTGAACATTATAATTATAGTGTGTAAATAATTATTGGAACAACTTCTTTAAATTTTTCTGATGGTAAAAAAAAAAATCATGATTTTGAGAAGATTAAAGAAGAAAAATAAACCAGCTACTCCAAGATTAATTACATCATTCTTAAAATTTCATATGATTTCTTCTAATATTTTTGCAGTCATATATATTTTTATTTACAGAATTGGGGTTATAGTGGACATATATTTTACCCTCTGTATTCTTAAATCATTTAATGATTTACACAATGAGTATTTCCCGCATTAAATATTCTTTCAAAATGTATGTTTTTAATGATATCACAGGGATTCATCTAATGAACACACTAAAATTCTTTATCCGATTGCATATTATTGTGTTTAATTATAAGCTTTTTCCTTCCCTTTGAAAGAAGTAGTATAATAGAGTAAATAAAAACATGGACTTTACAGTCAAGACTGACTAGTTATAGCTCATAGTGTACTATGTATCTAAAAGTTTTACTAATCAGTATCTGGCAGTGCAAATCCTCTTCCTCATCCTTCCTTATGTACTCCTGGCTGTACTTGTTCTTGTTTTTCGTTTGTTTTCAAAGTGAATTTACAGTAACTTTATCTAGTTTGCCAAACCATATACTTTGGGTAGTGAGTGGATTTGTATTACTCTTATAAACTAATTTGACAAGAAATAATGCACCACCAGATGTATTATATTAAATCTTATCATCAAGGTACATGTTTTATCTTTCCATCTCTTTGGGTTTTGTTTGACGATCCTCCACTAAATTCTGTAGTTTCTTAATATAGATTACATATATTTCTTCTTAAGCTTTTATTGTGGTTATTTTAAAGAGAAACCCTTTTATTACTGTTACATTCTGATTTGCTAGATTATAAACATTTGGACTCTGTTCTTGGTTTGAAGAGTTTATAAGTTAATTCCTTGGAGTTTTGAGGTCTATTTAAAGTAATTGATTATTTCAATTGATTGTGGTCTAATAAAAAGTCCAAGAATAAAAGAAATGAATGTCCAAACCAAGCAACTCTGAACTGAGTCCATTTATTTTCCTCAGATGATTGGAAGATTCTATCTTTGCATAGACAAGTCTTAGTTTCTTAGCCACACTGAACCTATCGATAGACTATAAGAGTGGACTTCAACACTGTCAAACCAATGTTCTCTCTTTTATAATCAGTATTTTGTAAAACTTCCTTTAGTCCTGAAATATGAACCATGCATATATTATTATAAATTTTTAAAAAATCCATGTAAGTCAAAAATATCTCGTTCAAAATTTTGGCAGAGCAATCTGAATTAGTCAGATTCCTGTATCTGCTTATAAAATGTAAGAAAATTTAAGAGAATAAAGAAATCAAGCTAGAATTTTTTTTTTAATTTTAAAATAAAAAAATAAAAAATAAAATCAAGCTAAACAAGAAGCTTAGGGAAATGGAAGGTCATGGATACAGGAAAGACAAGAATAAAAATGTGGTTAATAATTGACCAGATTTATTTGTACATAAGAGACAAATAAAAAACAGAAATAATAGGCAGAGACTAATTACAAACCTTCAAAGTGGAAAAACTAGTTTGCTAATCTTGAAAATGAACTTCGTCTTACTTTATAAGGGTAATGATCAAATAATTCTTTGTTAGTACATGGGATGAGGTAGTAAATAAAATAACATGGAAAATATATCTCCCATTCTATCTATTTGGGTTTCTAGAATGATTTGTCTCTAGAACTTCAAAAAAAAAAAAGGTCTTAGAATTACCCTGGATATGTTCTGTTCACTTTTCCAGAGGCCCTCTCCAATCTTCCATCTGCTTTGCACCCTGAAAGATGGACCATTACAAGCTTCATTAAATGGACATCCTGCACTGCTGACTTATGGCTGGGTTTGCCAATGGGAAGTACTAGCAAGAGATCAGAGGGTTAAAAAGAGTGAGATCAGGTATTTATTCTGCTTCCTCTCTCACTGTGGGTCTCCATAGGCTGGTAACCTCCCCCCACAGAAGGTCTTGGCTCCTATCAGAAAGCGCCCTCCTCAAAATTTGTTCTGTCTTCAGGTTCTTATAATCACTCCCTACCTTTCCTGCTTCAGGCCTTGGGTACAAGTTACAAGTTCCTAAGTACTGCTCTATCCCTTCTGATTTTCCACACTATTATAAATAATCCCTTCAAATTCACCTCAACTTAGCTAATTTGAGGGTGCCATTTTTTTCTTGCTGGGGCACTAATTAATACAGTAACTGGTATTCAAATTGGGTCCACGAAACAAAACCTCAAAATGATATCCTTGGAGTTGGTTGCTTAGATAACTAAGGAGCAGATATTAAGAAGCAACCTTCCTGACTAAGGGAAATAAGGTACAAGTAAGCTTGGCATGTAGTGAAACCATGATTACTTCACTTGTCATCAGTGTTTATGATTAAATTCAATAATAATTCTCATCACTTTATTGAGATTGGCTTTATTCCTTGCATTTTAAGAGTCTCATTAGCTTTTCAAATATATATGAAAATGCATATCATGCCATACCATTTCCATTTTAATATTTGATTTTTCATTAGGTGAATGAAAACATAAATAATACTATTAAATAGTAAACAAAATCTTTTTCAATGTTTCCTCAGAGAGTCATCTTATATTCATGTGTAAGGATAAGACATTCAAACCTTTCTTCAGTTTCAGTTTACAGTCTATTGTATTAAGAACACTTAGTCAATTGTATTAATAAGATTGTGAACAGTATTCACCAATTTGTGGAGACTTCCACTAAGATTTTTAGCATCATATATAGCCAGTGACTGATGTGCTGAATTTCTAAAATACCTAGAGCTATTATTTTAAGTTGGTTAATAAATCCACATTGCTAAATATTGCTGGTGCTCTATCTGTTCTAATGTAAAGGCATTAGATAAATATTTTTTTTTTCGGTAAAGTAACCATAAGGGTTTCAAGAGTCCAATTTTTGACTACTCCTTTGTATTCACTATCAATAATTTTGAAAATAGTATTTCCTCAACATATTCTTCATTCCTTAAAAATTAACATGTAAGTAGTAAAGCTTTATTATTGCACAGAATACATTCATCCTGTTGCGGTTAAAATTCATTTGACTCTAGTTCATTTTCAGTTGCTTTCTGATAACTTAACCAAATTCTTGATTCTTGTTGAAATATTTTCATTGTTCAATGACATAGAAAAAATATTTAATTAAAATGTTTTTCCATCAATGTACTTATAACCTTCCAAAAGCTGGTATGATCGATTCTTCTATGGTATCACATGGTTTACCGTATTTTCCAACCGCTTGAGTTATTAGTCAGTGTAAGACTTCTGTCCATGGGTTCTTATTGCTAAGAATCAATAGTGCCATTTTATTTTCATGGTAAAGTCTTTTTAATTTTGATGAGGTCCCATTTATCTATTGTTTCTTTTGTTGCTTGTGCTTTAGGTGTAAAGTCTAAGAAAGCATTGCATCCCTGTGTTTTCTTCTAGCAGTCTGAAGGTTCTGGCTCTTATATTTAGGTCTGATCCAATTTGATTTGATTTTTGTATTAAATATGAGTTAAGTTTCCTCCCTCTTTCTTTGCAAATGCAGATCTAGTTTTCCACGAAGGACTTTTTTTTTTGGTGGGGTGGGGGAAGGGGTACATGGTCCAGGAATCATACCCAGGTGTCCTTCATGGAAGACTTGCATTCTACTCCTGAACCACCCATACATTCTTCTGAAGGATTTTTTCATGAATGCAATAGGGCAATGTACATAATGGAAAAAAATATTTGGAACCATATGCATGATAAAGGTTTAATATCTAGACTATATAAAGAAATCTTTCAACTTAACAACAAAAAGACAAACAACCAATTTAAAAAATGGGCAAAAGACTTGAATAGACATCTCTCCAAAGAAGATATACAAATGGCCAGAAAATATATGAGAAGATGCTCAACATCATTAGCCATCAGGGAAATGCAAATCAAAAGCAGAAAGCAATACCATTTTACACACCCACTAGAATTGCTACTACTGAAAAAATAGAAAATTACAAGTGTTGGAGAGGATGCAGAGAAAAAGGAACACCCATTCATTGCTGATGGCACTGTAAAATGGTGCCAGCTGCTGTGGAAAACCATTTGGCAGTTCCCCTGCAAGCTAAATATAGAATCATTATATGACCTGGCCTTCCCACTACAAAGTATACACCCAAAAGAACTGAAAGCAGGGACTTTAAAATATATTTGCACACCTATGTTCAGAGCAGCATTATTCACAATTGGCAAAAATGAAAGCAATCCAATTGTTCATTAACCAATGAAAGGATAAGTAAAATGTGGTATATATGTACAGTGGAATATTATTCAGTTGTAAAAAGGAATGAAATCCAGATACATGTGAAAACACGGGTGAACCTTGAAGACATCATATTGAATGAAATAAGCCAGACACAAAACTATGATTCCCCTGATTTGAAATAATTAGAATAAGCAAACTCATAGAGTCAGAATTTAGAGAACAGGTTACAAGAGGATGGGGTGGGGTAGGGAATGAGAAGTTAAAGCTTAAAATATACAGGATTCCTATTTAGAATGGTGGAAATGTTCTGATAATGGGTGGTGGAGATGGTAACACAACATTGTGGATATAATTAGCACTGAAATATATATCTGAATGTAATTAAAAGGGATAATGTTAAATCATATATATGGTGTGCTGGTTTGAAAGAATTATATACCCTAGAAAAGCCATGTTTTAATCCTGATCCATCTCACAAAGGCAGCAGTTTCTTTTAATGCCTATTCAGTTCTGTGGAAACTTGATTAGATTATCTCCACAGAGATGAGACAAGTCCAATCTTGGGTCTTAACCTTTGATTAAAGAGAGATGTGACTCCACCCATTCCAGGTGGGCCTTGATTAGTTTACTGGAATCCTTTAAAAGAGGGAGCATTTTGGAAAAAAGCTTGAGAGCAGCAGAGCCATGAGAGAGCCATGAGCACCACAAGAGCCCATGCAACTGGAGACCTTTGATAATGAAGAAGGTAAAAGCCCCTTGGGGAGCTTCATGCAGCAAGAAGCCAGGAGAGAAAGCTAGCAGACATTGCCATGTTCGCCATGTACCTTTCCAATGGAGAGAGAAACTCGGAATGGCATTGGCCTTCTTGAACCAAGGTATCTTTTCCTGGATGCCTTCGATTATACACATTTCTACAACCTTGCTTTAATTTGAATATTTGTGCAGTCTTAGAACTGTGAACTAGCAGCTTAATAGATTTCATGTTTTAAAAGCCATTCTGTTTCTAGTATATTGCATTCTGGCAGCTAGCAAACTAGAACACATGGGAACAGAATAAAAATTTAAAGAAATCCATGGAACTGCATTATACAGTGAATCCTACGTTAAACCATGGAACACAGTTAATAGTACGATTATAAAAATATTCTTACATCAATTGTAACAAAAATTTCCATACCAAGCAAAGTGTTAATTATAGGGTGGTCTATGAAAATCCTGCATTTTATGCAATATTGTTCTGTAGTCCCACAGCTTCTCTAATAAAGAAAAAAATATTTAGGCAATAAACTAAGAAACTTACTGTGAAGACCAAGCAAACAAGCAAACCAACTGTGCCTTTCCAACTTTCGTGATGTCCCAAAACACTCACACACCTTTACAAAACAGCCCCTTGAAGGCAGCACCACTCCCATAGAGAATCACTGGACTGTAGGAACATTATCATAAATCAAAAACTCTTTCCAGTTGGTTGCAAATTTAAATATGCCAATGGAAAAGATGTGTAAGGTCTCTCATAATTTTGTAATTTAACATGCAATCAGTGAACACAACACCTGCACAAATCTCTCTGAGAAAGAGTTTTCAGTTCCATGACTGATGAAACGTCACTAAAAGTGTCCATGAGCAACCGACTCAGTCTGTAAATCCAGAAACTCCTGGCTATGTTGGATTTTCAAATCTTCCCAATTGAGTGCACTGAAAATCAGTGAAAACAGGTTTTGAGTTCACGTTAATGGTGGTAGGTGAATCGGGTTTAGGAAACTGACTTTCATAAACAGCCTTTCTTGAATGACCTCTACCCAGAAAGAAGTATACCTGGAAAGGCAGAGAAAATGGAAAGAACTGTCCAAATTGAGGCCTCAGTGATTGAGACTGAAGAGCAAAGGGTCAAGCTGCACCTGACAGTGGTGGACATGCCTGGCTCTGGTGACCCCCTCAACCGCAGGGAATGTCCTATATTGACAAACAGTTTAAATTGTACCTGCACGACAAGAGTGGGACGAATCGATGACACATCATAGATAGAGCGCACTGCTGTTTTAATTTTATTTTCCCTTTGGACCTGGATTTAAGTCCTCAGATGCCGTGTTCATGAATGTGATACCCAATAAGGCGAACATTGTGCCTGTCATTGCAAAAGCTGACTCTGAAGGACCGAGCAGTGAAGGAAAGGATTCTGGGCCAAATTGAAGAACATTAACATCAAAATCTATCACTTACCTGATGCAGAATCAGATGACAATGAGGAGTTTAAAGAGCAGATGAGACTTCTCAAGGCCAGCATTCTGTTTCCTTTGGCTGGATCCAATCAGTTGATTAGGCCAAAAGTAAGAGTCCGCCTGTACCCATGGGGAGTCGTGGAGTGGAGAGCCAGGGCACAACAGCTTCCTGAAGCCGAGGACGCTCGTTACTCACGGGTAAGATCTGCAAGGGGTGACCCAGGATCTGCCCATTCCCATCAGTATCTGTCACCTTAACTCACACACACCCCTTTCTTTTCTACTGTGACACCCCAAGTCCGGATATCTCCCACTCCTGTGTCTGTCCAGCCTTTGACCTCTGACAACACAATTTGGTTTCCTACCTAGAAGCTGTTATGAAAGACTTGTTGCTAACTTAATTGAATTGTTTCTTTTAGCCTTTTTTTGCTGTTGTTATTTTTAAAAAAGGTAGCTTTAGTAATCTGTACATGAAGAACTTTAGATGGTAAGTCCAGAGAAATGTATTGGGTACTTTGCTAAAAGCGTCATTCTATCGCTACATGAGGAAACGTGTTTTCCACCAAGAGATTGTAATTCTCTCAGGAGAGGTGCCTGCCCCGGGGGTCTCCTCAGAGCAAGAGGGGCTCACACCAGCCTTCCTCGCCTGGCTGCCTGTTATTGATTTCATCCTGGTAGGTTTCTATATGAGGTTTGTATTTTGTGAGCTGACATTACTGATAAAACCACATCTCTGCTTAGATAGCACTTAATGAACTGAATTAAGAAGTACACATCATTCAGAAAAGTAATTTCTGCGTTGTACTTTATCAAAATATGCACATTGTAATAATTTGATGGATTAGTGCAAAAAAAGTTCTTCTGGGACCAGAGGCTCACTACCTTAAAAGGCAGTCCATTCATTATTACAGAATATTACTTAGAAATTCCTTCCATAGAGTGAACCCACATCTGCCTGCAGTGCCCAGATGTAAAGATCCCAGGTGTCCCGCGGAAGGAAGCAAGTTAATATGCAGTGCTTTCTAAGTCTTTTTGTGCCTCTCTAGTACACGGCCTGTTCTGTTGGCATGATTTAGGTTATTGTTCATGTTACAGAGAATCAGACAAACAGGCAGTTTTATCCAAACAGCATCTTTCAGTCTGAGTTCCTGTCTCCCTTTTCTTTAAGCTATGTTCCAAATCTTACTTCTTGGGCTTTTCTCACATATGAAACCACAAGATTTTCCCCAAATGAGTGGGTATTACTGTTTCCAGGGCAAGAATTTTAAGCTGGAGCCTGAATTTCAAGCTGGTATTTCTTTTCTCACCTTGTAAATGTCATTGTTCCCCAAACCTCCCTCTTCAACCCTCACAACACACTCATCCACACACGTGGCTCACCAGCCACCTACATACTGATGACTCCTGACGTGATCTGAGTCAGATCCTTCCCTTTTGCTCTAGATCTGTTTATCTCTGTTGAAAATGGATGGCTGAAGGGTATTCAGACTACATGTGTTCAGTACCTGTCCCTCTTCTACCTTGGAGAATTATCCCATCATCCATCCAGACTTCCAAGGCAAAATCTAGGAGTCCTGTGTCTTAGGCTCGCATTCCATTTCCATCTGACTAGTAAATCCCATCAGAAATCTCTCACAAGTGGCCCTGCTTTTTTCTCAACTTTAATTTCAGTGCCTTAATAATAATGGTGCTTAGTAAATAACAGTTATTGTTTGCTAGAAAATGTCCTAGGCTTTTTACATACATTTTTATTTAGTTCTCACAAGACACTGAACGAAAATAATATTATCCCAGTCTTATCTATGAAGAAAACAAGGCACTATAAGGTAAATTAATTCCCCCAAAGTCAATTAGTCAGTGAGGGATATTTTCAATTTTATCATCAGCTCCCACCATGAGAAGTGTGAAAGGCACTTTCTTAGTTTCCCTGCCTCCCATGTGCCTTTCCTCTAATCTCACCCTGACTTTGCTACCTGATCTTTTAACTACAAATCTGCTTGTTTGATTCCCATCCTTAAAATTCTTCAGTGTTTCTGTCTCCCTTGGACTCTAAGATAAAACCCAGACTCCTTGGCTTTAGCACGCAAGACAATTTATGAGGTAACCTCAACCGATTTCTCCAGCTCCATCATCTGCCATTTCTCCAGGGGCAAGCACCCTTCACACCAGCACAGAAACAACTGGTTGTTCTCTAGATATATTCTGCAGCTGCACACCTCAGTGCCTCTTAATGTGTTTTTTCTTCTCTCCAGGACACCCTGTCCACCCTTTCTGCCTAGGCAATCTCTTTAGGACTGGTTCATTTTGCATTCTCCAAGCAGACATCCATGACAACTTTATCTTTTATTTTAGTATCTTCATTTTCTACCATGACACCCTATGCAAGCCTCCATTTTTTTATTAACTTTTTTTTTATTGTATAATATAACCTATATATAAAGCAAAGAAAGAAAAAACAATAGTTTTCAAAGCACTCTTGAACAAGGAGTTACAGGACAGGTCCCAGAGTTTGTCATGGTCCACCATACCATCAGATGTTTCCTTCTAGCTGCCCCAGAATATTGGTATGCCTCCATTTTTGACTCTACAATACTATTTAGTTTGGGTTCCCCACAAGAGCAGATCTTGAGACAAGGATTTAAGAGCAAATAATTTGGGAGGCGCATGGAACAATGGCAGGGTAGTGGAAACATGATACAGGAAAGGGAAAGCAGATACTAAAGGGTGTGCAAATGATCACAGTGGGCCACAAAACTTAAATCCTACACAGAAACTACTGGAAAATGATGCAAAATACATCTCAGAACCAAACCACCAACACCTGTCAGTCATTGGTTGAACATAACTGGAAGGTACTAATTTCCAGATTCTTCAGGGAAAGCAGACTTGTGTAGTTTCGGGAAAACAACTATGCTCAGAGAAGTAGGGGTATGGTTAGGAGTTAGAATTTGTCAGTGGGAAGTCATATAGAGCACAATGAAAGGGGACAGACTGTCTACTGACAGGTCTGCTACGCTATATCTTTTATTTACTTGTCTGCCTCCCCAACTAGACTATAATAAGAGGAAGAAACCTTATATTTACCTCCACATTCCCTGCCCCTAGACATTGGCTAATGTAGGATAGATTACTATATTAATAAAGATTATTGTAAATAACTCTTGGGTAAAAGAGTGAACATTTTGAGGCCTGTGGGGAGTGCAAACAGATACCAAAACTCCAGGCACAGAGAGGTAAGTGACCAAAACTCTTCCAGAGAGGATAGGATGTTAGAAGTTGATTCCCTTTGGTTTAGCTATTGGGTTTCCTCCTTAGTCTTGGAGACTCAATGAAAATATATCTTAAAACAGCCATCTCATTCATTTCTTTGTCCAATAAATATTTATTAGTTGTTATTATATAACAGGAACAATGTAGAGTTTAAAATATACCCTTCCAAAGTTGTATTTCTACTGGGAAGCATTATTGTATTGCCATTTGTGGATTCAAGGAATTTGTGAAATACCTGAAATTATGTGCAAAAGGATTTGAGCGCATGTATTTGCATCTCTATGAGAAGAAAGCTCTACAGCTTAGATCAGGAAAGGTTAAGGACCACTGTTCTAGAGTGTTTTTAAAAATTTCATGTTCATGTTTCTTTTAAATATTATGATTCACTTACTGAAGAAGTTTAAATGGAAATTTTGCTTTGATAACAATACACTGCAGCTCTTTATTGCTTATAATGTTTTTTCATGACCACAATTATTTTTGATCATTGCAACAACCCTGTGAGTATGTGGTATGTCTCCATTTTACAAATGAGGAAAGTGAAGTTCAAAGACAATAAATTATTTACTCAAGGTCATTCAGCTAGTAAGTAGCAGCTTAGTTCTAAATTTTCTGAGTCTAAATTTAGTGCTCTTTCTGCTATACTCCACTGTTATTATTCTACAGAAGATCTTTATTAATCAATTAACATTCAGGCATAAAATGGTACATATATAACTAAGAAGCCAACCCTTTACTTTTACTGTACAATTAACACTGGTAACATTCTCAAAGCATTTAACATTTATATTTTAGCTGACATCTTAAAGGCCTACCGTGACATGAGCTTTTACTGATGTGGCACAGAACAGAGTCCAGATCTCTTTCTGTGTTCAGAAAATCTATTATCTATCTCCTGCTTACCTTCCCGTCTCATTTCCATTTACTTTATCCCAACATGCTAGATTTTAAACACACTAGACGGTTCTCCAAACAGGATGTCCTTTCATTTCATCCTGCTTTAGCTCATCCTCTTCCCTTAGGCTGGACTTTCTTCTTCTTGGCATAATGAATGAATCCGAGAATGAACTCCAATGGCACCTCTTTTCTGTAGTTTACCCTGACTGCCCTTGGCAGAACTAATTGCTCCCTCCGCTATATTCTCACAACACATTGTGGGAATGTGTCATAGCTCTTGTTACATTGTCTTACAGTTGTTTATGTATCTTTCTAGTTACACTCAACTCTTGAGGGCAAAGACCATCTCTTATTTATCTTTGTATTCTCAGTGCTTAGCTCTATGCCTAGCATGTCATAGGGTTTCAATAAAGTCTGCCAAATTAAATGATTACTCATTGCACTTATTACAACTATTAAAATGTTTGAACATTCTGTCCCTGGTAACTCTTATTTAATTTTGTTTAAGAACAGATTATATTTGCTTTGCATATTTCCCTGGAAAACTGTCAGTTTTGAGTCTTTGTTTTTTTAAATAATTTTAATGTTTTATTACTTTTTTTTTACATGGTAAAAATTTAGTTCATTTCAATTTTTTACTGACTGTGCTTCAAATTTATATATTAAAGAATTTAACTGCTATCTTTGAGAATAAACTCTATTTCTTTGAATTTCCTTAACAGTAATCCTTGTATTTTACAGATGTCTGTCATAATAATTCATAATTACTCATCATTTATCCTTCCCATCTTATTAAATGTAGATTGGAAATTGTTTTCCTTGAATTTTAATTGCAGATTTTCTAAAAGTAGGTCCATGCTTTGTTTTCTAAGACTTTTTATTTTGGTCCCATAGTTGCAATTTTACTAATGCATCTTTTAGCAGTTCTCTTTTCACATGAAGTTTAAAATCTGGGAACATCAAGAATACCACAACAATGAAAATATAATTATCTCATTAAATATTCTGATTTTGAATAAAAACAATGGGACATAAAGATGATCAGAGAAAAAAATGACCTTTTATGCCATCATTTTACTCGTGAAACAGTGAATCAAGCTTTGTCAGGTCCGACCAGTAAAACAAATCATGCTTAAGCATTTAAACCAAAAGAATGGAACAAGAAATTAGATCCATAGGTATGGATCTTCCTCTAGAGGAGATGGTAAGGCAACCCAGAAATTAGCAGCAGCAGAAGCTGCTTTCACTTTTTGGCTGGAGGAACAAAGGAAAGAGTCATGCTGAAGATCCAGTGACAGGGTCACACAGCAGACATTGGAAACTGGCAGCCTATCTGGTGGTAGCTGGAGCTACTGAGTAGACACAAATTGAGGCAGACAGGGAAGTAAATACCCTAGCTTCTCTTTTTCTCTTACCCTATAACCTCCTGACAGGGCCTCCCCATGTCCAATACCAGTTGGGTGCCTGGGAGAATAGAGCCTGGAGGAGTGACCTCTGCAATGCAGAGTATAGAAGGGGAAGGAAGAGGACTGGATGTGAGAAAAAAATAAGGTCAGAAACTGACACCTACATTACTTATTATTTTGTGCCTGAATCTACATGCTCCTAACATCTTATGAATCATTTAAGCTTGGGCCATTTGGAGACAGAACCTGTGATTGGCTGACATACTGGATTAGCTGATTGTTGAAGCTTATACAAGATATTGTTAGACCATACTGCTTCAACTTTATACGACTATCATTTGTTCCAGCCCTGTTTTTCAATAGGCATTATGAAGCTGTAAATAATGGATTTGTAAGCAAAAGCAAAATTTTATAGCAGTAATTATTCCTTTGACAAGATATATCCCTAAAGCAGGGAAACGGTTTAGTTAGTTCAAGACCTTCTATTTAAGAACTGTTGTGAGAGCCAGTGTTGTAGTTTGCAAGCTGCCAGAATGCTGTATACCAGAAATGAAACTGCTTTTAAAAAGGGAAATTTATTACGTTACAAGTTTACATGTTCTAAGACTGTGAAAATGTCCAAATTAAGGCAAAGCTATAGAAATGTCCCATCTAAGGCATCCAAGGAGAGATACCTTGGTTCAAGTGGCCAATGACGTTCAGCGTTTCTCTCTCAACTGAAAAGGCATGTGGCAAACATAAGGATATCTGCTAGCTTTTTCTCCAGGCTGCTTGTTTCATGAAACTCCCCCAGGGGCATTTGCCTTCTTCATTGCCAAAGGTCTCTGGCTTCATGGGCTCTAAACCTTTTTCCAAAATGGCTCTTTCTTAAAGGGCTCCAGTAACAACCCCACCTTGAATGGGTGGAGACATCCATGGAAACCATCTAGTCAAAAGTTACCCCCCCACACAATTGGGTGGGTCACTTCTCCATGGGAACAACCAAAAAGCCCCCACCCAGCAATAGTGAATGAGGATTAAAGGGCATGGCTTTTCTGGGGTCCACCACAGATTCAAACCGGCACATTCTACCCTTTGGATCCCCCAAAGACATGTTCTTTCCAATGCAAAATACATTCATTCCATAACATCAGAAAGCCTTAAAGCATTTCAGTAACAATACAAATGCAATTCAAAATCAGAACCAGTGTAGAATCTTGTCAAAGTCAGCTACAGGCATGGTCTGTCCTAAGGCAAAATTCTCCTCTGGCTCTGGACCTGTAAAACTCAAAACAAGTTATCTGCTGCCAACGTACAAAGGAGGGACAGTCACAGGCTACAAATTCCCATTTCCATAGGGAGAAATTGGAAGGTAAACAGGGGTAACTGTACCCCAAAATTTCTGGAAATCTGCAGGGCAAACACCATTCTATTTCAAAGTCTGAGAGTCATTTCTCTTTGGGGCTTTAGAAAGCACCAGTCCCACCCTTTCCAGGGCCTACACAGTGGCCTGCCTCTCTCTGAATGCAAACTTGAGGGACACTGGGGAGATTACCTCTTTCTTGGTCCCACCCTCTCCAAGCACTGGGGCCATACCTGGGCTCTCTGCCATCTGTGGGGCACATGTTCAACCCTTCCATGTGGTGGCAACCAGGCTCTCCTTGGTCCCCAAGGAATGTGCTTTACCCTCTTCAAGGCCTGAGGCAGCACAACTCTTCCACTGCACTGAGGTAGAAGACCTACCCTCTGCCTTTGGGGCAAACTCACCCTCTCCAACTACTTGGGTGGGCCTGCTTTTCTGGCCCAAGGTCTCTTAACTCCAGGCTTTAGCCTCCATGGTTCTGCCTCTGAGACATTTTACCTTCACTTTGTCCCTTTTCTGAATCTTTTAGTCCAGACTTGTGGCAGGTCCATTTATACAGACCCCACCACATTCTTGTTGGCTTTCTATGTAATATGCTCAGATCATGCTCATCAGACAAATGGAGTTTCAACAAATCCTCCCTGGATAACTCCATCGCCAATCCCGGCTTTTTCTGAAATGTCTATTTCTATGTTTAGTTAAATCCTCACATGGGGCACTATTCTCTGGGATTTCCCTTTTTGGAACCCCAGAATTTTTCAGGCCATTAGTGTCTAGTTTCTTTATACCCAAGAGTTCAGTTCTCAGCTTATCTTTTTACTGTTGCATTTTACCATAAGCTGCAAAGAAAAAGCAGGCTGCACTTTCCACATTTAATATGGAAATCTCTTCTGCTAAATATCCATGTTCATGGCTTTTAAAATCTGCCTCCCATCTAAAGCCAGCAGTTAGGTTTGATAAATTTTTTGCAACTTTAAAATAAAGGTTGCCTTCCTTAAAGTTTGCAATAACACATACCTCATTTTTGTCTAGAGCCTCATCAGAGATATCTTTAGAGTCCACATATCTACCAAAAGTCTCTTCAAAGCATTCTAGGCCTTCTCTATCAAGTGCCTCACAACTCCTCCAAAATCTTCCCCTTATCCATTAAAAAGCCATTTCAACATATTTGGTGTTTGCAAACCACAACAGTACCCCATTTCTCTGGTACCAAATTCTGGTCAAATTTGCAAGCTGCTGGAATGCTATATACAAGAACTGGAACAGCTTTTAAAAAGGAAAATGTATTACATTTTAAGTTTATATGTTCTAAGGCTGTGAAAATGTCCAAATTAAGGCAAGGCTATAAAAATGTCCAATCTAAGGCATGCAAGGAAAGATACCTTGGTTCAAGAAGGCCGATGACGTTCAGGGTTTCTCTTTCAACTAGAAAGGTACATGGTGAACATGACAACATCTGCTAACTTTTTCTCCAGGCTTCTTGTTTCATGAAACTTCCCTGGGGGTGTTTTCTTTCTTTATCTTTAAACATCTCTGGCTTTATGGGCTCTAAAGCTTTTTCCAAAATGGTTCCCTCTTAAAGGGATCCAGTAAGCAACCCCATCTTGAATAGGTAGAGACACATTTCCTTGAAGCCATTTAATCAAAAGTTACCCCCTACAATTGGGTGGGTCACTTCTCCATGTAAACAATCAAACAGCTCCCACCCTGCAATATTGAATGAGGATTAAAGCACGTGGCTTTTCTGGGGTATACCAAAGATTCAAACTGGTACAGCCAGGATACAATATTAGATGTGGTGGTTTGAAGCCGTATGTACCCCAGAAAAATATGTTCTTAAATGCGATCCATTCCTGTGAGTATAAGCCAATTCAAGTAGGACCTTTTGATGAGGTTACTTTTGTTGAGGTATGTCCCATGTCTATCAGAACAGGTCTTAATCCTATTATTGGAGACCTTTATAAGAGAATAGAATTCAGACAGAGAGAGGAAAAGCCACGGGAAGCTAGAAACTGAAACAGAACCTGGAAGAGAAGGATCAAACCAGGAGAAGCTGCCATATGCCTTGCTGTGTGACAGAAGAGCCAAGGATTGCCAGGAGCCAGACCCGGAATACAGTCCCTGGAAAGAAAGTGTTGCTTTGATGACTTGATCTGGACTTTTTCCCAGCTTTACATCATGAGTGAATAAATTCCCATTGTTAAGCCAACCCATTTCATGATATTTGCTGGAGCAGCCTAGGAAACTAAAACAGATGTTTTGGTTTTCTTTGGAGTTCCAATTGCAGTTTTCTTTTCATCTTATTTGAAAGTGGTTCCACTTTTAGTTGGGTTTAGCAAGAAGGTATGTGTGTATTTTTACATGTATTATTATGTAATATTTGATACATAGAAAGGAATGTCTAATATATTTGTAAGTTATGAAGAAAAATAAAATATACACTCCTGAAGCCACCCCCAAGTTACATGGAAACGTTTCCCCATCACTGAGAGCATTCATGTACTTCTTCCAGATCCCTAACCACTGATTCACTCCCCAAACTACTGTTGAGAATGTTATGTTGAAAATATGTCCTTTAAAAAGTTATTTTACCACATATGTATGTATTCCTAAAGATAAATCATTCAGTTTTTTTTGTTTTGTTGTGGTGACATAATACAAAATTTAATTTCCCATTTTAACCATTTGTAATTGTATAATTCAGTACCATTAATTATATACATACTGTTGAGGTACCACGACTGCCATCTTTTACCAAAACTTTTGCATCACCTCAAACAGAAACTCTGTGCCCATTAAGCAGTAACTCCCTACTTTCCCTACCTCAGTCTCTGGTAACCTCTAATCTACTTTCTGTCTCTGTGAATGTGTTTATTCTATATATTTCACATAAGTGGAATCATACAATATTTGTCCTTTGTGTCTAGCTTATTTCACTCAATGTAACTGCTAACAAAGTTCATCCATGTTGTAGCATATATCAGAATTGCATTCCTTTATGGTTGAATAATAATCCATACATTGTATGTATGTAGCATATTTTGCTTATCTACTCATCTGTTGATGGACATGTGGGTTGATTCCACCTTTTGGGTATTGTGAATAGCCAATGAATATTGGTGCAAAGTATATGTACACATCCTTGTTTTCAATTTTTTGCTATATACCTAGAAGTGAAATTGCCAAGTCACGTGGTAATTCAATGTTTAACTTTTTGAGAAACTATCAAACTGTTTTCCCCAGTGGGTTCATTTGTTTCTCAGAGGTATCATGTTTTATGTAGTCTTCTGTGACTTTCCATTTCACATATTTTCCTAGGATTCACCTCTATTGTGACATATAGCTATAGCTCCTTCATTTTTGTTGTATAATAATCTATTGTGTGGATATATCATATTTTATTTACCCAGGTTCTTGTGTTTGGATATTTAGGGTAATTTTGTTTTTACTTGTGTGTTGCTTTTATGATCAGTGTTGCTATGAACATTTGAGTAGATCTACTGGTATATATTTGCAGATTTTCTCTAAGAAGTAGAGTGGAATTTCTGGGTAAATGCATATTCATATTTACATGATAATTCAGTGTTTTTTTCCAAAGTAGTTTTAACCAAATTATTAGGGATAAAGAGGGACTCTACATAAAATCTATTTTTGCTGCTGATAATTTTTTTACCCCAGCTTTACTTGGCTCAGTATTTGGTGGTATAAGTTTCCAACATTTTACATTCAATGTTTCCATGTTCTTATAGCTTCAACATGTGTCTTACATATAGCTAGGTTTTTAAAAATCCAATCTGATGATCTCTACCTTTAAAAATTGATTAATTTGGACCATTTACATTTATTGTTTTTATTGAAACACTTAAGCTGTTTTCTGTCATTTTATTCTGTACCCTTTATTTTCCCTCCATTTTCTCCTTTCTTGCCTTTCTGTAAGTTGGTTTATTTTTTATCACATTAAAGAAAACTGGTTTACAGTTTTTGTAAGTATATTTATAATAGCATATGATATTTTAGAATATTTTAACTCCAATAGTTTAGCTTTATTAACTTATAAGAAATTTTTGCCCAACATTTTAATACTGCTTTTCATCTTCTCTATAAATTTGACAATATTTATTATTCAATCTAGATTATGTTTGTTTAGAATTATCTAAATCTTCACCAATTTATTTTAACTCCAAAATTCCTTCTGGGGTAATTTCCCTTTCTTGGGAGAATACATAGTTTAGAATCTTGTTTAGTGAAAGTCTATAACAAACCTGGACTTTTTGTTTGTTTTTCTGTTTTAAAGAGATGGTTTGCTACCACACACTATCCTTACTATTTACTTTACTCCCTACATCAGCAGATTCACATCATACATCCATGTCATTCTGTAAAAGTCCTAGACCTTTTCTCTTTAAATATTATTTCTACCACATTCTCTCTAAGAACTCTTCTGGCATTCTGAGACAATTTTATCTATCCTTTGAGTCTTTTATCCTTTCTTTCATGACTTTATTCTCTTGGTTTTTCTGGGTAAGTTCTTTATCCATTGAGTTTGGAATTTAAACATTATATTTTTTCATTTCTAAAAGTTCTATTTGATTCTTTTTGAACTTTACCTGGCCATTTTATAATTTTTTGTTCTTTGTTCATTTTTATTCCATATTTTACTTCTTTAAAAATGTCATACTTAGTTTTTAATATTATATATTTAATAATTCCAATATCTATATTATTGATAACCTAATTTTAATTTGTTTTTGCAACTATCTCTTACTATTGTGGCTTGTTCTTTGTATAATTGGTCATTTTGATTTGTGTTTTTTTTAATTGAACTTAATTTATGAATATGGGAATTCTGAGAATATAAATTGGGATGCTTTTCTTCAAAGAGGATTTATATTAATTTCTTCTTGCATTCAGGAGTTCCACTGGCTTAGGATGTATTTACTCTCTTCTGAAGTCTGCAGATCCATACACTTAAGGTTCACCTCTCTAACACTGTAGAGTCCATGGCTTTTCTCCAGTGCCAATGATCCTGTAATGCCAAGGTGATTCATTTCCAAAGGAGTCCTTAACACATACCATTCTGATTTCAGTTGACTTTTTTTTTTATGGCCTTTATTGTTCTTCTTACTAATGTCATTAACTCAGAAATTTCTTTTACCAATGTGTGGGTGTGCTATAAATTTAAAAAGTGTTTTTTTGTTTTAATTTATATTGGGCCTAATTTTATTTGTAGCAATAAAAATAAAACCCTGTAGATGATCTAATCTGCCCTAATGCTGAAAGAAGTCTCCAGAGTATCTTTAAACAAAATTATCTTTTTTTTGCTTCAGAAGATAGTATCATCTTTGCTTTTCTGTTTTTTTTTTCTTTTTAAAATCACCTCATACTTCATCCACTGGTGTTTTACAATGGAAAAGTGTCTAGAAAATACTGACAATGGTACAAAATGTAAATCCTCTCTTAGCTGTTCCTAGTAAGTACTTGAATATATGTCTTCCTATAAAAATGCATAAATTAAATAAAAAACAAAAAGAAAAATAAACTAAAACAGAATAAAAAGAAAACTTCAATAAACAGTCATTTATATGACTGTTGTATAATAAGAAGGACTCGCTATCAATCATCCTGCTTCCTGGCATTTACTGAGGACATTTTACTTCATCCCGAGTTCATGAGGTCCGCGTCATACCATAACAAGATTTTTCATCTACCAAGGTTCATTTAAGACTAGGAACCAGCAAGCATTATTCACAGATTTTAATTTTAAACAAAGAGAATCCATAACCTGATAAAGGCATTATTATCTATATGCAGTTATCAATAATTTTGCAGAGTTGAAACAAATGGAAAACTTTTAATTTGAATATAGTGAAATTGTTTGTAAATAGAGTTTTATATAGATTTCTCCATGTCAACTCTTGACTTAGCCAAATTTAAAGCTTTTTATCTATTAACATTTCCCAGGAAGTGAACTTGCTTCATTGTATTTCACATAAATTAAGGCAGTATTTTTTTATAGGCTTTTGATAAAAATGCTGTCACTACACACAAGCACTTTTTAAAAAATGTTTAAGCAAATAACTCTTGAAACACACAGACTAACAGACTATGGGAATATATAGCCTCTCATAGCTATCGATTTCTTTAATACACCACCCGCGCTCAGAGTATGGAAGATTCAAGGACGGTGGAAGGAGAATTGTACAAGGGGAGGGGGGACTTGAAAAAAATGATACCAAGTAGCTCACATTTGATGATTTGTTTACTTAAATGCCAGTGAAACTGGGGCAGGATATCACGAGAGGCCAGGACTAGAGGCCTAATGATATTCCTCTTGGGTACCAATAGAACTGCCAGTACTGGTGAAGGCAATGTTCTTTCTGACCTCATCAGGTCAATTCTCAATGACATTCAACCAACTCTAATACCTGAAGGGTTTTCCAGAAGTAATAGTTAATCCAGTTTCAATTTCCTTTTACCCTTATAAAGACTGTTGAGAAAGACAAAAGTATAAAACAAAGAGAGACTAAAGTCTTTAATTTTGGAAAAAGCAGATTTAGATACTGGGTTTGGGCTTCAAAGCCCCAATTTGCTTCCCTAAACCCTTCTCTCTGCAATTCAGCTACCTACCTGATGGAGAATTTGAGCAGCACAACAGATATATTTGCCAGAAATAGACAAGACTTTGAAGCTACCTCTTAAAAGCAAGCTGGCTCTAACCTGCTTATGATATAGAGGCAGGACAGTTCATTCCCCTTCCTCAAAGCAGGCAGACAGGGAGACAGAGGAAGCAAGAGGGTTGAGGGTGGAGAGGTGGAGCCAGAGAGAAAGAGTGAGAGCAAGCGAGAGCAACTGAAGTGAAGGAACTGAGAATTGAACTGTGTGCTTACTCTCTTCTCCCAAAATCACTTAGATGCCTCTCTTTCTTCCTTGAGTGAAAGTTATAGAGAGCACAGAATTTCTCCTTTAGTAGAAAGCTACTGTCATGGTTAGGGACAGGTGTCAACTTGGCCATGTTGTGGTACCTGTTCGTCTGATTGGGTAAGCACTGGCCTGTCTGTTGCAATGAGGACATTTCATAGGATTAGGTTATGATCACGTTAGCTACATCCACAGCTGATTCCATTTGTGATCAGCCAAAGGGGAGTGTCTTCTGCAATTAGTGATGCTAAATGCAATCATGGGAAGCCTTTTAAGGAGGACTCAGAGGAGATAAGTTGCATTCCTGCTTTGGCTGGCGAGCCTCTCCTGTAGAGTTCATCCAGGCCATCCATTGGAGTCATCAGCTTCGCAGCCTGCCCTGTGGATTTTGGACTCTGCGTTCCTACGGTCACGTGAGACACTTTTATAAATTTTATATTTGCAAGTGTTCCCTGTTGATTCTGTTTCTCTAGAGAACCCTAACTAATACATCTTGGTACCAGGAGTGGGGGCTTATGGAGGCCAGGTGATCAATGGAGTTTTAGCTCAGGTCCATCTCACAGTGGGTCCAGTGGGCCCCCGGACCCATCCTGTAGTTATTTCCCCAGTTCCGGAATGTATAATTGGCATAGACATACTGAGCAACTGGCAGAATCCCCACGTTGGTTCTCTAACTCGTGCAGTGAGGGCTATTATGGTGGGAAAGGCCAAGTGGAAGCCACTAGAACTGCCCCTACCAAGCAAAATAGTAAATCAAAAGCAATACCGTATTCCTGGAGGGATTGCAGAGATTACTGCCACTCTTAAGGACTTGAAAGATGCAGGGGTGGTGATTCCCACCACATCCCCATTCAACTCTCCTATTTGGCCTGTGCAGAAAACAGATGGGTCTTGGAGAATGACAGTGGATTATCGTAAACTCAACCAGGTGGTAACTCCAATTGCAGCTGCTGTTCCAGATGTAGTATCATTGCTTGAGCAAATCAATACATCCCCTGGAACCTGGTATGCAGCTATTGATCTGGCAAATGCTTTTTTCTCAATAGCTATTAGTAAGGACCACCAGAAACAGTTTGCTTTCAGCTGGCAAGGTCAGCAATATACTTTCACTGTCCTACCTCAGGGGTATATCAACTCTCCAGCCCTATGTCATAATCTTGTTCGCAGAGACCTTGATCGTTTCTGCCTCCCACAAGACATCACACTGGTCCATTATATTGATGATATCATGTTGATTGGACCTAGTGAACAAGAAGTAGCAACTACTCTAGATTTACTGGTAAGGCATTTGCGTGTCAGAGGATGGGAGATAAATCCAACAAAAATACAGGGGCCTTCCACCTCAGTAAAATTTCTAGGTGTCCAGTGGTGTGGGGCTTGTCGAGATATCCCTTCTAAGGTGAAGGATAAATTGCTGCATCTGGCCCCTCCCACAACCAAAAAAGAGGCACAACGCCTAGTTGGTCTTTTTGGATTTTGGCGACAACATATTCCTCATTTGGGTGTGCTACTCCGGCCCATTTATCGAGTGACCAGAAAAGCTGCCAATTTTGAGTGGGGACCTAAACAAGAGGAGGCTCTGCGACAGGTCCAGGCTGCTGTGCAAGCTACTCTGCCACTTGGGCCTTATGATCCAGCAGATCCAATGGTGCTGGAAGTGTCAGTGGCAAATAGAGATGCTGTCTGGAGCCTTTGGCAGGCCCCAGTAGGAGAATCACAACGCAGACCCTTAGGATTTTGGAGCAAAGCCTTACCATCTGCTGCAGATAACTACTCTCCTTTTGAGAAACAGCTTTTGGCCTGCTACTGGGCCTTAGTAGAGACTGAACGCTTAACCATGGGCCACCAAGTTACCATGAGACCTGAGTTGCCTATCATGAGTTGGGTGTTGTCTGACCCACCAAGCCATAAAGTTGGGCGTGCACAGCAGCACTCTATTGTAAAGTGGAAATGGTATATACGAGATAGAGCCAGAGCAGGTCCTGAAGGCACAAGTAAGTTACATGAAGAAGTGGCACAGATGCCCATGGTTTCCACTCCTGTTGCCACATTACCTTCTCTTTCCCAGACCAGAGCTATGGCCTCTTGGGGAGTTCCTTACAGTGAATTGACTGAGGAAGAGAAAACTCGGGCCTGGTTTACAGATGGTTCAGCACGATATGCAGGTACCACCCGAAAGTGGACAGCTGCAGCATTACAACCCCTTTCTGGGGTGTCTTTAAAGGACAGTGGTGAGGGGAAATCCTCCCAGTGGGCAGAACTTCGAGCAGTGCACCTGGTTGTTCATTTTGCTTGGAAGGAAAACTGGCCAGAGGTGCGTTTGTATACTGACTCATGGGCTGTTGCTAATGGTTTGGCTGGATGGTCAGGGACTTGGAAAGACCATAATTGGAAAATTGGTGACAAAGAGGTCTGGGGAAGAAGTATGTGGATAGATCTTTCTGAGTGGGCTAAAAACATGAAGATATTTGTGTCCCATGTGAATGCACACCAGAGGGTGACTTCAGCAGAGGAAGATTTTAATAATCAAGTGGATAAGATGACCCGTTCTATGGATACCAGTCAGCCTGTTTCCCCAGCAACTCCTGTTATTGCCCAATGGGCTCATGAACAAAGTGGTCATGGTGGTAGGGATGGAGGTTATGCATGGGCTCAGCAGCATGGACTTCCACTCACCAAGGCTGACCTGGCTACAGCCACTGCTGAGTGCCCAATCTGCCAGCAGCAGAGACCCACACTCAGCCCCCGATATGGCACCATTCCCCGAGGTGACCAGCCAGCTACATGGTGGCAGGTTGATTACATTGGACCACTCCCTTCATGGAAGGGGCAGCGATTTGTTCTAACTGGAATAGACACATACTCTGGATATGGGTTTGCTTTCCCTGCACGCAATGCTTCTGCCAAAACTACTATCCGTGGGCTTACAGAATGCCTTATCCATCGCCATGGTATTCCACATAGCATTGCTTCGGATCAAGGAACACACTTCACAGCAAATGAAGTGCGGGAATGGGCACATGCTCATGGAATTCTCTGGTCTTACCATGTTCCCCATCATCCAGAAGCAGCTGGATTGATAGAACGGTGGAATGGCCTTTTGAAAACTCAATTACGGTGCCAACTAGGTGGCAAAAACTTGAAAGGCTGGGGTAATGTTCTCCAGGAAGCTGTGTATGCTCTGAATCAGCGTCCACTGTATGGTGCTGTTTCTCCCATAGCCAGGATCCATGGGTCCAGGAACCAAGGGGTGGAAATGGGTGTGGTGCCACTCACTATTACTCCTAGTGATCCACTGGGAAAATTTTTGCTTCCTGTCCCTGCTACCCTGAGTTCTGCTGGTCTACAGGTTTTAGTTCCAAAACGGGGTGTGCTTTCTCCAGGAGAAACAACAGTGATACCACTGAACTGGAAGTTAAGATTGCCACCTGGCCACTTTGGGCTACTTATGCCTCTGGATCAACACACCAAGAAGGGAATTACATTATTGTCTGGGGTAATTGACCCTGACTATCAGAAGGAAGTAGGACTGCAACTACATAATGGAGGTAAAGAAGAGTTTTCTTGGAATATAGGAGATCCCCTGGGGCGTCTATTAGTACTACCATGCCCTGTGATTAAAATCAATGGAAAACTGCAACAACACAATCCAGGCAGGACCACTAATGGCTCTGAGACTTCAGGAATGAAGGTTTGGGTCACCCCACCAGGCAAAGAACCACGGCCAGCTGAAGTGCTTGCTGAGGGGAAAGGGAACATGGAATGGGTAGTGGAAGAAGGTAGTGATAAATATGAACTTCGACCACGTGATCAGTTACAGAAACGAGGACTGTAATGCTGTTTTGTTTGTGTTATACTATTTAAGTTGTAAGATATCAAGTTTAAGAATGAATGTTGTCCAAGGATTTGCACCCTATTCTGGAGAGATTTAATGTGTTTCCAGTTATATGCAGGACAGTTGAGTATTGTCAGGTAAAAGAAAAAATGTGTGCTTATTTTTGTTTTCATTTGGAAATCTAAGGTATAGGTGCCAAGTTGACAAGGGGTGGACTGTCATGGTTAGGGACAGGTGTCAACTTGGCCATGTTGTGGTACCTGTTCGTCTGATTGGGTAAGCACTGGCCTGTCTGTTGCAATGAGGACATTTCATAGGATTAGGTTATGATCACGTTAGCTACATCCACAGCTGATTCCATTTGTGATCAGCCAAAGGGGAGTGTCTTCTGCAATTAGTGATGCTAAATGCAATCATGGGAAGCCTTTTAAGGAGGACTCAGAGGAGATAAGTTGCATTCCTGCTTTGGCTGGCGAGCCTCTCCTGTAGAGTTCATCCAGGCCATCCATTGGAGTCATCAGCTTCGCAGCCTGCCCTGTGGATTTTGGACTCTGCGTTCCTACGGTCACGTGAGACACTTTTATAAATTTTATATTTGCAAGTGTTCCCTGTTGATTCTGTTTCTCTAGAGAACCCTAACTAATACAGCTACTCACAGTAATATGAAGACACAAGAATGGTTGCCTCCAACTATTCCTGGTATCCACTACACTGTATCCTACCAATATTCTTATTTCTGCCTAGACCTGTCTTTCTATCTTCTTTCCTGGAATAGCTACTACTTAACTTTCATCACTTGCTCTGATCTCTCATCATCAACTCCTTGCCCCATCCAACTGCGGGTTACATATTCCATGGATCACAACTGCGTGCCTACAGGTTTGTATTCCTCCCTATCTTTCTGTGCTTTTTCCTAGATTGAAAGTTCAAGGATAAAAATTATGTTTATGTAGCTTATAATTATATACGTGTTACCTGCCATAATGCTGGTATGTATTACCAGCAAACAACAAACATTTATTGAAATGGGAGCTGAAATTGGATGTCATGCAGTTATTGTTCTCTTAGCATGAGGCAACTTACATTGACATCATGTATGAAAAATTACTTCATCTAAGGGTGTTAGAGCTATATAAGAATATCCAATGTTTACTGGTGGTATGATCTTGGACAAGTTACTTAACCTTGCTAAAATTCTTTCCTCATTTTATATGTAGATATAATAGCATTATTACTATATTAGAGAACTATTTTGAGGATTAAATGAAATGGAGATACGCATACAAAGCACTTAACCTAGTTCCTGGTATATAAAAGGAGTGCAATAGAATAATTAATGTTTTTGATTATATCATTGTCAGATGATCCTGAAGTAATAATTTCTCTTTATTCATGACATTATCATTTATACAATGAACCTTTAAAAAATTAACAAAGGACACTTTCCTAAGTTTCTCTACTACCTCTATCACTTTACATTCGAGGCTTATTTCCGAGGTTAGCCGTGTGACCTTAGTTTGGTCAATATATCAGCACTGTTTTTTTCTGATAAATTGTTGCCAACATATTTCACCAAAAACTTGGAGAAATAACACCAAATGACTTACCAAATTCTGACCTGTTCCCCCTGAAACTTTGAGCTCATTAAAAGCTTTGTTTCTAAACTTTTCTATCAAATCTGCCTGCTAAAGTCAATCCCAGGGAAAAACTCGTTATTGGCTTGTTTTCTTCTTCAAAAATGCCATTTTTCTGAAGGAATTCATAAATCCTGACCAATTATGTTCTATAGTGAATTTATACTCGTTAATCTCAGTTACACAACAACCTCATTCATTTTATGTGGTACCCTGTCATTTTTTTTTTTTTTTATACTGTATGGCTGGAGTCAAATTTCATTCTTTTCCCATGTGAGTATCCTGTTATCGCAGCATCATTTTTTGGCTTTTTTGTTTGTTTGTTTTTTGGGAAGTGCATGGACCAGGAATCAAAACAGGTCTCCTGCATGAAAGGCAAGAATTTTACCACTGAACTAGCCTTGTACCTCTGTGTCCTATTACTTTTATGATATGTTTCCTGGGCTCTGCATTGTGCAGACAACCTCTGTGTCCCACTGTACTGGAAAGACTGAGATTCCTGAACAGCCTTTCTTTTCCTACTAAAAAATGTGCATCTGTACCTATATTTTCTTCCACCCCTCCACAACCTTCACTCTGTATGCTTAAATAGTTTCAAATGTTACTAGTACTACTTAACAATATTTTCTTTCTATGGTTTCAAACTTATACCTTTTTATGCTATTCATTCATTCACATATTCAATTTTGCCAATAAAGCAATGGGATAACATACCAATTGGGCATTTATAATTCAAGTATTACATTTTCCAATTATTACAGTTTAGCTTGGCAAACATTATAGTAGAGGTTAATAAAGTGTTATGAGAGACTAAAGGGGGGTGATCCCACTAAGTGGGTATAGAAACGGCCAGGAAGAATTTCTGGATGAGCTGAATTTAAAAGGAAAGTTCTAAAGATTAAGTAGACATTAACCAGATGAAATGAGCACCGAGAAGGCGGTGCTGACAGGTAGTGGAACAGAGTATGTAAAGGCAACACAGTACAACAAAACAATGTTCTGTGTGAGCTATGAGGTAAAAGGAATGAGATAATGAAGAGCCAAACCTCAAACCATTAACTCTGTGAGGGCTGGTGAATAATTTTAGCCATGGAAGAAAGAGGCTTGTATGTGTGTATGTGTATGCTATAAAGTTTATTTATGGATTGGATTGGAGATGAGCAAAATGAGGCAGAGAAAGATCAATTTCAGAATTTCTACAACAACCTAGAGAAAGCTGAAGTTCTCGAAAAGTGGGAATGGGAAGAAAAGATCAGTTTTTTTTTTTTTATTAATTAACGGAAAAAAAGAAATTAACCCAACATTTAGAAATCATACCATTCTACATATGCAATCAGTAATTCTTAACATCATCACATAGATGCATGATCATCGTTTCTTAGTACATTTGCATCGGCTTAGAAGAACTAGCAACACAACCGAAAAAGATATAGAATGTTAAAATAGAGAAAAAAATAAAAGTAATAATAGTAAAAACAAAACAAAACAAAACAAAAACCTATAGCTTGGATGCAGCTTCATTCAGTGTTTTAACATGATTACTTTACAATTAGGTATTATTGTGCTGTCCATTTTTGAGTTTTTGTATCTAGTCCTGTTGCACAGTCTGTATCCCATCAGCTCCAATTACCCATTATCTTACCCTGTTTCTAACTCCTGCTAAACTCTGTTACCAATGACATATTCCAAGTTTATTCTCGAATGTCGATTCACATCATTGGGACCATACAGTATTTGTCTTTTAGTTTTTGGCTAGACTCACTCAGCATAATGTTCTCTAGGTCCATCCATGTTATTACATGCTTCATAAGTTTATCCTGTCTTAAAGCTGCATAATATTCCATCGTATGTATATACCACAGTTTGTTTAGCCACTCGTCTGTTGATGGACATTTTGGCTGTTTCCATCTCTTTGCAATTGTAAATAATGCTGCTATAAACATTGGTGTGCAAATGTCCGTTTGAGTTTTTGCCCTTAATTCCTTTGAGTAGATTCCCAGCAATGGTATTGCTGGGTCGTATGGCAATTCTATATTCAGCTTTTTGAGGAACCGCCAAACTGCCTTCCACAATGGTTGCACCCTTTGACATTCCCACCAACAGTGGATAAGTGTGCCTCTTTCACCGCATCCTCTCCAGCACTTGTCATTTTCTGTTTTGTTGATAATGGCCATTCTGGTGGGTGTGAAGATCAGTTTTCAGAGTTACTAAAATAAAAATCTAAGAATTTCAAACTTTCATTTTGGGATGGATGTAAACTTAAGAGTCAGATAATTATTTTAAAATAATTTCAAGGGCCCAGAGAGATGTAATAGCAATGAGGACTATATGAACAAAAATCCAGAGAATGGAGAACTTTCTGAAGTGAAGCTGTGATCAGCAGCCATTTATTTTTCCCTGGGGGCATTAATTAATTATAGGCATTGACTAGATTTGGAGTATCTGGGCTTGGTCTAGGTAGAGGGACAATATAGGGGGAAAAAAAGATAAAAAAAATCAAAGCAAGACTGAAATAAAAAACTGGAGGCCTGAGGAGACAAATAGGGCCAGTTCTCCATAAGGTATCTGTTCAATTTTTTACTATATGGTTGTTTAATTACATTATGTACCCCCCAAACAAAACAAATCTTTTTAATTTTAATCTGCATTCCTCTGGGTGTGAACCCATTATAAAAGGATCTCTAAAAGATGTCATTCTAGTTAAGGTATGATCCAATATTACTGGAGACCTTATAAAGAGAAGAAGTTGGAGAAAGCCATAGAGAGCAGCTAGAAGTCACCAGAAACTGGAAGATCAGACTCAAGGAGAAAGAGATCACCATAGAATGGGAGGTAGGATATAAACCACGGAATCCCAAGGATTGCAGCAAGCCAGCACCAGAATGCTGTATTTGGGGAGAAAGTATGGTCTTACTGGTGCCTTAATTTTGAACTTCTTCTGGCCTCAGAGCCATAAGTGAATAAATGCTTGTTGTTTAAGCTATTCAAGCTCTATGGTATTTATCATGTAACAGTGACAATGGTATCTAACAGCTAAGATAAAGCCTCTGGAATGTCCTATACTTTCATGGTGTTTAGGGAACCAAAAAGTACTTAGGGAAAGAGGGCCTGAAAAACAAAACAAGTTAGGCTTGATCTATATGCAAAAGAATGAAGGTGGAACCCTACCTCAAACCATATAGGAAAGTCAACTCAAAATTGGTTATAGATCTAAATAGAAGAAGCAGAACTATCAAACCCCAGAAGAAAACATAGAGAAGCATCTTCAAGACCTTGTGTTAAACAATGATTTCTTAGATTTTACACCCAAAACACACACCACAAAAGAAAAAATAAATAAATGAGACCTCAGCAGGATGAAAAATATTTGTACAAAGGACTTGATCATAAAAGTAAAGACAACCTACTCAATAGGAGAAAATAGTTGGAAACCACATATCTGATAAGGGTTTTATATTGAGACTACATAAAAAATCCTGCAACAATAATGAAAAGGCAACACACTTTAAAAATGGGCAAAAGACTTGAGTTGACATTTCTCCAAAGAAGATACAAAAATGGCCAGAAAAATACGTGAAAAGATATTCAACATCACTAGCTATCAGGGAAATGCAAATCAAAACCACAATAAGATAACAATACACATCCACTTGAATGGCTACTAGTAAATCAAAAAAAAAAAAAAAATTACAAGTGTTGGAGAGGTTGTGGAAAAACTGGAACACTCATTCATTGCTGATTGGAATGTAAAATGGTGCAATCATTATGGAAGACAGCTTGGTAGTTCCCCAGAAAGTTAGGTATAAAATCACCATATGACCCAGCAATCCTACTTCTATACACCCAAAGAATTGAAAACAGGGACTCTCATACATATTTTCACACTAACATTCATAGTGGCATTATTAAAAATTGCCAAAAGATAGAAGGAACCCAAGTGTCCATTAACTGATGAATGGATAAATAAAATATGATATATACATACAATGGAATATTATTCAAACATAAAAGGGAATGTAGTTTTGAAACATGGGACAATATGGAAGAACCTTGAAGACATCAAGAGGAAAAAAATTATGAAGAGGAAAAAAATCAGACACAAAAGGTCAAATATTGTATGACTTCACTGATATGAACTAATTAGAATTAGTAAACTCATAGAATCTAGAATATAGTACCAGGTGATGGGTGGAAGTAGGGAATGGGGAGTTAACGTTTAAGTTCTAAAGAGTTTCTATTTGGGTTGATTGTAAAGTTTTGATCATGGGTGGTAGTGATGGTAGCACAACATTGTGAATGTAACTAACAGCACTGAATTATGTATTTCAATGTGGCTAAAAGGGAAACTTTTAGGTTATATATACAGTACTGGAACTTTTTTTGAATCATAGGACTGTACAACACACTGAACTCTATTGTAAAGGATGGACTACACTTAATAACGCAATTATAAAACTATTCTTTCATGAATTGTAACAAATGTACCACACTAATGCAAGTTGTTGGTAATAGGGTGGTATACAGGAATCCTGTAATTTATGCATGAATTTTTTTTTTTGTAAACCCTCAACTTCTCTAGTAAAAAGTTTTAAAAATACAAAACAAAACAAGCTAGATTTGAAGTGCTAGAGGGAATGGTAAGGAGATACTGAGGCTCTGGAGCTAAATCTAGAGGCTGTGTATACAGATCTGGCCTTGGCAGAGTATCTGCTGGGATATGAATAAAACCATCATAAATTTTGGCATTTACATTGGGCTGGAATGATGATAGTTAATTCAAGGGCCTCAATCAGCCAGTCAATATTGCTTTCAAGACATTTGTCTCCTCATCCTTGAAAGACATTCTGCCCTTCAGAGGTTTTCAGCTTAGCTATTTAGCCTTATGCCCATGAATCCTTCAAAATTTGGCCCAGATCACCAGCCTTTCAAGGCTTAGGAGCTTGAACAGCGGCAAATGAGGACAGACTGAATCTTTCCCAAATTGCAACCAGTCCCAATACATAGAGAGCTGGATCCATGCTATCTGTGTAACAGCGGAAAAAATCCTCTGCCTCCTTTTATGCTTGTTTTTTTTATTTTTTTATTTGTTTGGTTTTTGTGTGCCTCCTTTTAATTATAAAGTCTAGCATAGAATTAAATCACTAGATATGAGAAGAGAAAGACCACATGATAACCAAGAAACAAAAATAAATGATAGAAACTGACACTCTAATAATCCAGATATTGGAGTTAGCACGTAAGAACTTCAACATCACAGTGATTATATATTCAAGAAAATTGAGAAAAAGTTGGCCAAAAGAGATGAAAGGGTAGAAAATTTCAGCAAAGAAGTGACCATATATAAAAAAAGTATCAGATGGACAGTCTAGAGTTGACAATCATCATCTAACAATATGAACAAGTGAATGTGTTTACTGACAGCTAAATTATTAACAAAAACGATGCAAGCCAAAAGATAATATCTTTACACCCCTGAAAGAAAGAAATGTCAACCTAGACAATAATTTCTCTAGCTAGAGAAAATATGCTACTAAATGAAGGTGAGACAAAGAGGCTTTAAAAGAAACAACTGGAAAAGATGGAGTCATAAAAGAGAAGATAGGATTTAACAAATGAGTATGACTCCTGAATCATATTGATATTTCTTTTAGTCTCCAATGTCTTGGAACAGCTAGAAGAGAAAACCAAACATTGTGGAACTACAACCCACATCAAGTTCTGAAATCTATTCTATAATTAACTGTTGTGGTGTGCTTTGAAATTTATTGTTTTGTATATATGTTATTCTCCACAATAAAAAAAGTAACAACTGAAGGTACTTATGCTGCAAGTCTAGACATAAATAATAAAGGAAGTTCTAGATAAAAATGTTTCCCAAACAGAAACCTGAAAATACACAGGGGAATGAACACCAGAAAGAGTAAAATTGTGAATAAATATGAATTAATATTTTCTGTGTAAAACCATAGGAATGCATTGTGGAACTTAAAGTATATAAAATGCATAGCAACAACAATGCCTATGAGGGAGAATGTTAAAAGAAGTTGAGTTTTAAAGGTCTAAAATTATTACGGAACTGGTAAAGTAATTTAGACCATAATAGGCCATGAATGCATATTGTGATTTCTAGGATAACCACCAAATATATAGCTAACCAATTAAATGAGGGAAAAATGAGTATTAGATTAATGCAAATAAAGTCAAGAAAGGAGAGAATAAACATAAAAGACAAAATACATGGATCATATAGAAAGCAATTATTAAGATGGTAAATATAAGTACATTATATACCCTCTACCAGTAAAAAAACTAAGATAAAAAAATAGCACTCAACTGTGGTAGATTCTGTTTTGGACTCCAGATTTTCCCCAGACTGGTTTCAGGGCAGAAATATTCATTCTTCCAGCTATTCTGGGGCTGATAGCTAACAGGTTAAATCCTCCCTCTAGGCAATTTTCTTCATCTAGCTGGGTGGTTCACAGACTTCACTGTGCATTAGAATCACCAGAAGGGCTTGTTTAAAACACAGATTGAGCCCCAACATTCTGATTCAATAGGTTTGGTACTGGGCCCAACAATTTGCATTTCTAGCAAGTTCGCATACTATGCAGCTCCTGCTAGTTTGGGTAAAACGTTTTGAGACTGGCTGGTGTAGCTGAAAGTCACATTCCTTGTCTGCAGGCAGATTTTATTCAGTGGAGTTGGTCAGTATAGGGGCATAAAGGTCTGGCATCCTTGCCCCAATTTCAGACAATTATCTGGGGTCATCCTAACTCCAGAGCTCCTTATGGGATTGGCATTTGGCTTTGTTGTGCCTTCATGCAGCCACCTTTCCCTCTGTCCAATTGTACATCCTCCACTTTCTCATAGGCATTGATCCCAAGAGCACGTCCCAGTAAACTTCATCTCAGTGTCTACTTTTTGAGAATTGAGACTCTGGGAGTGCTGCTTAAAGAAACACTTTAAATATAGGGTCCCAATGTGATTGAAAATAAATGGAGTGAAATATATACTAGGCTAACAATAATAGGAAAAAATGGTATAACTGTATTAAAACTTTTACGCAAGAATGATTACTAGAGTGTAAGAGGGACATTTTATAACGAGAGAGGACTCAAACCACCAGGAAGAAATAATTCTAAATCTGTACGCACCAAATAAAATAGACTCAAAATATTTCAATAGAAGTAGACAAATTACATGAATAAATGTCTTGATTGTGGATTTGTTTATAATACACCTCTTTCGGTAGTTAATAGAACAAGAAGAAAAAAATCCCCATCAGGGTGTGTTCTAGTTTGCTAGCTGCCAGAATGCAACACACCAGAGATGGATTGGCTTTTAATAAAAGGGGATTTATTTTGTTAGTTCTTCAGAGGAAAAGCAGCTAACTTTCCACTGAGGTTCTTTCTTATGTGGGAAGGCACAGGATGGTCTCTGCTGACCTTCTCTCCAGGCCTCTGGGTTCCAACATCTTTCCTCGGGGTGATTTCTTTCTGCATCTCCAAAGGCCTGGGCTGAGCTGCCAGTGCTGAGATGAGGCATGCTGAGCTGCTTGGCTGTGCTACGTTGCGCTCTCTCATTTAAGCATCAGTCAATTAAGTCAAACGTCATTCATTGCAGCAGGCATGCCTCCTAGCCGACTGCAGATGTAATCAGCAACAGATGAGGTTCAGGTACCATTGGCTCATGTCCACAGCAACAGAACTAGGTGCCTTCACCTGGCCAAGTTGATAACTGAATCTAACTACCACGTATCCCCCCCCTTGTCAACTTGGCAACTACAGCCATCACCTTAAACAGGTGCAAAAAATTCTCTTCTGGCTGTGGAACTGTGAATCTCAAAACAAGTTACCTGATGCCAATATGCAAAGGAGGGACAGTCACAGGATACAGGTTTTCATTTCTGTATGGGGAAATTGGAAGAAACACAGATTAAAACCTGCAGGGCAAGCACCGTGGGATTTCAAAGTCCAAAAGTCATTTATGCTTTGGCTTTAGAAAGTGGCAGTCCCACCTTTTCCAAGGGCCTATGCAGTGGCCCGCCTCTTTCCAAATCAACCTCGGGGAACATTGAGGAGACCACCTTTTTCTCGGCTCCACTCTCTCCAGGCATCACGGCCACCCCTGGGCTCTCTGCCATTTCCAGGGCACACACTCAACCCCTCCATGTGGTGGCAGCCAGGCTCTCTCCAGTGCCCCAAGGAGCACTGCAGTCAGCTAGGAGGCATGCCTGCTGCAGTGAATGACGTTTGACTTAATTGGCTGATGCTTAAATGAGAGAGCGCAATGCTCCCAAGGAGCATCTCTACCATCTCCAAGGTCTGAGGCTGCATGACTCTTCTGCTGCAACAAGGTGGGAGACATCCTCACCCTTCAGGGTAAACTCACCCTCTCCATGTATATGGGTGAGTCCACTCTCCTGGCCGAGGTTTCTTGGCTTCAGACCCGAGCTTCCATGGTTCTTACTCTGCAAACTCCAATCTCTCCTTTTTGTGTCCTCCTTTGCCAAAACTGGCAGTGATTTCATTTATACCAACAGTCTCTTCAAGCACTCCAGGACTTCTCCATCATTCTCTTCACAGTTCCTCCAAAATCTTCCCCTTGCCATCCAAAAAACCATTCCAACAAATCTGGTATTTGCAAACCGCTGCAGCACCCCATTCCTGGTACCAAATCTGTTCTAGTTTGCTAGCTGCTGGAATGTAATACACCAACGATAGATTGGCTTTTAATAAAAGAAGATTTATTTTGTTAGTTCTTCAGAGGAAAGGCAGCTAACTTTCCACTGAGGTTCTTTCTTACGTGGGAAGGCACAGGATGGTCTCTGCTGACCTTCTCTCCAGGCCCCTGGGTTCCAACAACTTTAGATTCAGACAACTGAATCTAACTACCACAGGGTGTAAAAGATCTGATTATCATAATTAACCAACCTGACCTAATTTATACAAATGGAAGCCTAAATGCAAAACAACAATATGCATATTATTTATATGAACACAAAGAGCCTTTAGAAAAGTTGAAAATCTTCAAGACCTCTGTATGACTCAGAAGTCATTCGGACTATTCTCTGACCACAGTGGAATTAAAATAGAAATGATTAACAAAAAATACTTGGAAAATTCTCAGATAGAAATCTAACAAGATACTTCTTAAGAACTCATGGGTCAAAGAAGAAATCACAGTAAATATTAAAAACAATTTTGAATTCAAAAGATATGAAACAAAAACTGACATAGCCAAAAGGAGAAATAGAACATTGTAAATGTGGTTGCAATTTCAATCTCTACTCTCAGTAATTGATAGAACAAATAGAAAATGAATAAGACTATATATAAGAGCTGAGCAAGATTATCAACCAACTTGACCGAATTAACATTTATAGAATATTCCACCAGCCACAGAAGAATACAAATTATTTTCATGTGCACATGAATAGACCATATGCTGGGAAATAACAGAAGGGTATCTGGAAAACCCCAAAATATTTAGAAATTAACATTGTATTAAATAGCTCATGGATCAAATAAAAGATCATAAGGGAATTAGAAAATAATTTTCAACTAAATGAAAATGAAACATAACATTAAAAATTGGTAGGGTGCAGCTCAAGCACTACTTAGAAACTTATAGCTTTAGGTACATATATTAGAACAGAAGAGAAGTCACTAAGCTTCCACCCATCATTGGAAGTACAGGTAAACCACTCCCTGTACTTCCAAGCTTGCAGGCATGGCATGTAGGGACATAATGGAGACTATAACCCCTGCAACTTTTAAGTCTTAAAGGACAGCCCTAAGGATACCATCTCTCTCTTGCAGTTTGGCATATTGTCTTAGATGGGGGTGGGGGGTAGGGGGCCATGTTTTAGCAGCTTCTGATTGTTTTTTCACTATTTGATAGCTCTCATCCCATATCCAAGGAACCAATGTGAAGTCTGTGTCAGCTTCTTCCTACCTTGATATGCTTTTCTTCCTCTCTGGTCACTTCTCTGTCCTTTTCTCTTTTTTTCCTGCTTCTCTCCTATCTCTAAAAGTTGGCATGTCCTAGGGATCAGTTATTTTTTCTTCTCGTCTCCATTTATACTTGCTTACCTGATGATCTCATCAATTTTTCATGCTTTAAATATGATCTATATTACCATGAGTCACAAATTAATACTCCTTAGGCCTGACCTCTCTACTGAACTGACTCATACGCTCAGCTGCGTACTCAACTTCTCCACTTTGATAACTAACAGGTCTTTCATACTGTACATAACCAAACTGAATTCCTGCCCACACCCCATGCCTGTTTTATTCATAGTCTTCTACATCCTAATTTTGACAATTCCTTCCTTAAAGTTTTTCCCTGACAGAAACTTGGAGCCAACCTTAATCTTTGATTACTTTTATTATCTCACATTGTGCTTCCTTTCCTTTAGGAAATTCTTTTGGTCAACCTTAAAAATACAATTTTTAATCCCTTTCACAGCTTTCGTCCTGGTCTGAGTCAATATCATTTCTTGCCTCATGTGGTAGGCTGAATAATGGCCCCCAACAATATCCATGTTCTAATTTCTGAAACCTGTGACTGTTACCCTCTATGGTAAAAGGGACTTTGCAGATGCAATTAAAGTTAAGGATCTTGAGATGGGGAGATTATTCTGTATTATCCAGAGGGGCCCTAAATGTAGTCACAAGTATCCTTAGAGGGAAGAAGGTGTAGAGTTTGTTACCAAAGAAGGCAATGCTGACTTTGAAGATGGAGGAAGGGTTATGAGTCAAGGAAAGTAAGGAATGCAGCTCTCGCAGCTGGAAAAGGCAAGGAAATAGATTCTTCCTTAAGCTTCCACAGAAGACAGTCCTGCCAATACCTTCATTATGGCTAGTGAAACTGATTTCAGACTTCTGACCTCCAATATTGTTAGAGGATAAATGTGTGCTGTTTTAAGCCACCAAGTTTGTGGCAATTTGTTACAGTAGTCATAGTACACTAATACACCTAGTTTACTGCAGTGAACTCCTAATGGCCTCTCTATTTCTACCCTCACTTTTTACAATATATTCTTATACAAGGGCGATCCTTTTAAAATTGAAGTCCTATCAAGTTAGTCCTCTGCAATGCATTCCTATTCCTTTAGAGCAAAAGGCAAAATCCTTGTAATAACCTAAAAGTATCATGATACTCTTTCTTTTTAATCTCTGCGTTTCTCTACCTGTTTATTCTATTCCAATCACACTAACTTCCCTATACTTAAGAGTATACCAAATACACTTCTGCCTTAGGGCATAGGCTGACTTTCCCCAGATAGCTGCAGGGCTGATTCCTTCATCCTCCTTAAATTTTTGTTCAGTCTCACCTCAGTGAGGACCCCACTGACAACTTAACATTGTAATTCCCCATTCTCACCCCCAGTATTTTAAGTCCCCATTTTTGTGTTCTTTCCCCCTCCACATAAAGTATGTAATCACCTTTGAACATACTATAAAATTTATTCATTTTTAATATTGATTATTTATCATTTGTCTCCACCAATAGAATATAAGTTCCATAAGGACAAGGGTTTTTTTTTTCCTGTTCTCATTCAAGAATGTATCTACAAGTATCTAGGATAGTCATGGCAAAGAGTAGGTACTCAGTAAATATTTATTGGATGGGTGGTAGGAGTGTAAATTGGTCCAACTACTTTGGGGAACAATTTGGCAATATTTACTAAAGTTGAAGATGGACATACCTATGATGAAGAAATTCTTTTCCTGAAATCTAAGAGATGAGCTATCCTATGCACATACTGTTTACAACAGCAAGCACAATTTGCAAGTGCAAAAAAAGGGAAACCACCTATATATCCTTTAATAAGAGAATGGATAACTGAGCATTTATCCAATGCTGTATTGCAGTGAAAATTTAATATGGTTTCCTTTTTATATAATTTAAATACTCATAATATATTTTAACAGTAAAAAAGATCTCCACTTCTTTGGCTTGTCAATTATTCTACATGCCTAGGCAAGATGTCATAGTTACACTTTTTTTTTTCCTGGAAGTTAAGAACGTGGCCCATGTGGAAAGTGCCAGACCCCACTCCTAGGGAAAGATATTACTTTTTTTTTTTTTTGCATGCTGTAATGGCAGGGTCACATTTCATTCTTTTTTCCATATGAGAATCCCATTATTGCAGCACCATTTGTTGAATTTTGTTTGTTTGTTTTTGTTGGTTTCTTTGCTTGTTTGGGAAGTGAATGGGCCAGGAATTGAACCTGGGTCTCCCGCATGGCAGGCAAGAATTCTACCACTGAACTACCCTTGCACCCCCCCAGGACAGATGTTGCTCTAAGACTGGTTGTGGCCACCCCACAAGGATAGAGCTTCCCAGGATGTTTGAGCCACCTTGTTAAAGTGTAAACACTCCACCTTGTCTACTTCATTCTCTTGTGCTGGGGTACATGTTTTTTGGTTGTCATTGTTTGTTTTGGATATAACATAACAATATTTCAAAATAGGAGGATTCTGGAAACTCACTTTTAAACCTGTTATAATGAAACATATATAATGATGAAATATAATGCTCCAGTAAAATGTTTAGTCATATGCATTTTTAAGTCTTTAAAACATATAGGCAATCGCATTTCTTAAGTTAGGGTGCAAAACCCTCCCAATTTTTCTTGAGTCTACTGTAGAACTATTTTGTTTTCAGAGTCAACCTGACTGGAGAAAAACCAGAATGTGGAGGAAAGGAAGTGGTGATTTAGCATTCACTAGTTTTTATAATTCTATACTTAAACAGTGACTACTAATTTTTTTCCAGGGAAGCTATTTCAGTGCTTTGGCACATATGGTTTATTTGGAGGCATGTCATGATTTCTAACAAATAAAATGCAGTGAATCATAAGATGCTGCAAGTGTAGTTCTATGTTATTCATACTAAGAAAAAACAAAGAATTTGACTCATGACAAGGACTGTGACCAAGGTATGGAGTTCGTAATATTCTCTCCATCTCGATTTTTTTTCCTCCAATAAATACAAATATTGTGTTAAGAATTTACATAATTCACCTATTTAGAATCTTCTTTGAGATATTAGATTTATTAAGACTACTGCTAATTCATTATGTCTGGAATATCAAACATAAAACTTTTAACATATTAAACTGAAATCCTTAAACCAATGACCTGAGAGGGATTACGGGTAGATTGGCGATACTTATTTTTCAAAATTTTTTTTAGATGAAAAAATCACTACCCAGAAGAAATTCTCAGGAATTGAATTTAATTAACTTGGCTCATGCCAGGCAACCCCTTTCCACTTCCCTAGTAAGTGACCTCACTTGATAGGACTTGATCACAACTGTTTATCTGTCATAGGGCCCAACTTCAGTTTATTAAACCAGCCAGCTTGCTTTGATGAGTCTCAAATTTCATTACTACAAATGTGTCTGCCTCTGTACCGGCTGCCCTGTGATTTCCTAAACATTCTGCCTTAGATTTCTAGCTAAGTTCTAGCCACTTTGATTCCTTCGTCTGCCCTGCTTGGATTAATTTACTTCAATTTAGGACTTTCTGTTATGCTTGCCTTGAAATTTACAGGGATTAAGAGCAGGAAATTCTTACTAAAAGGAGTCTTGGCATCACCTTTAGGGTGCTTCCAGTTAACAGAGACCAGAATTTATACTGGAGTACACAGGCATATATTATCTCAAATAAAGGCAAGTCCAGGGGTAGAGTAGATTCTTTACCCTGAAGTAGATTCCAGGGTAGCTTTATGGTCAATTCCATGAGGTCTTCTAAAACCAAGCTCTTTTGTTCCTCTGCTCTGCTTTTTTTGGTAGAGGTTTTATGATCAGGCTGGTACCAAGCTGCTGATAGCAACTCCAGATCATTTTCCACATATAGCCAAATCCCAACAGTGAAGAGAATTATTTGCTTTTTGGTTCACTCTAAAGAGAAAGAGAACTTTTTTCAAAGGACTTCCCACCTCTGCCTTCCACCAGCAGATTTCCCTTCCTATGTCACTGGCCAGAACTGAGTTACACTCCTACCTTAAACCATTCATTGGCAAAGGGAGATGGAGCAAGCTTTAATCTGATAAGGCACCCCTTGTGTAGTGAATGAGGTCCACTTCCCCTGGAGCACATGGTGATATGGGGGAGGGTGGATACCTGGACAACATTTGGATTTTATTATGAAAGAAGAAAGAAGGGTAGATGCTGGGTCGGCAATCAACAGTGTCTGCCATGATACTATGCACCACTATGCCATGCATAGGTAAAGCCTGTGTTTTGGAGCCAGATGGATCTGGATTCAAGCCCTGAATAAACTTGGACTATCCAGGAGGCCTTGATCAAATTACTTAATCTTGATGAGGCTCTAGTTTGTTTCATCTTTTTTTTTTTAATAGGTTGAGTTAGATTATATGCTACAGAAAATTTAGGTTCTAGACCAAATAAACCTTTCTTCCTTTGGTCTTAATAAGTATGTGTGGTTCTAAAATATAGACAATGTCTTCTCTCCCCATGTGTTCTGAATTACTTTAACCTCGATCTGATCAGCTTCATTCTTATCTCTAAATATCAGGTTTTATATATATATAGCCTTTCAAAATCCAGAAATAATAATTACCGCTCCGGACTGAATGTATCTGCTATAAAAGCTTACAATCTAGCCCCCTGTTTTCTTACAAGTATTTTCTAAATGGACATACCATAATAGTTCTTTCATTTTTGGTTTATTTTGCTTCACCAAATGTCCCACATTTTCATTCACATCATTGCATACCTCACGACTTTGTTCGTTTTTGTAGTAGCGCAAAATTCGATCACATGTACACAGCATTGTTTGCCAATCTACTTCTCCATCAGTGCATCCTTCAGCCACCTGCAGTTTGTTTCGACTTTAAAAAGAACATAAGTATCACCATCTCTCAGGGTTATGAAATGATTAAGTAAAAATAGTAACAAGAGCTATATGATTAAAAGGTTATAGAGTTCCTGGTCTTAGTAACTTCTCAATGTATTTTCCTTTCCACTTCCTTAACCCTCCAACCCCTGGCAAAAGCACTTCAAATTCTACAAATTAAATCCATTGCTTTCTTCACAAAGATCTTGCCTAAGAAATCCATATCAAAGCTCTTCCTGTCCTACTATATAGCATCCCATTTCATTTCCTTTCAATGAGTATGGAACTGTTTATTGAGTTGGAGTTTTAGAGAAATGTTTATAACATGAAGTATTTATGGTTATGTAACCAGCCTAGCACAAAGACAGTACCATGTTATTCTGAAGGACAAAACTGTAAATTATGCAAAAGGGTGACAGCCTGATAAACTAGACATAAAATTTGTGTCAACTTCTCAGGAAACCTGAAACAGACAGGTACAGAACTTCACCACCATGAAATCTGATCTGACCTAGTTTCAAACAATGTTTGAATGGGAACTGGTGTCTGGACAATCATACCCAAATTGGAGTTGAGGGTATCTCTGTGATAAAACCCCACACCAATTTACCATGGCAAATTAATTCGATGGTTTTCTTTAAATTATTTGAACTCATTCTTGATGAGTTTGATTCCATTGGATGGAAGATATAATATGTGCTGAGTTATGAGGGTAGATTTTCCAAGATTAAGAGTTGCATTACTTTGTTGGTGTGTTCACTAACTGTTCATTTAAAAATTTATATGAAATATATTTTGAGCGTGTTACTTTTCATTCTCTTCCAGGCTACAACTTCTACCTCTTCAATCTAGGCCAGACAAACACTCAATCAGGAAAAAAAAATCTGACATTTCCTTCTATCTGCTCTTAGGAGCATGGGAGTCAAGACTATGAAGACGAAAGCATTTTTCTTACAGGACCCTGCATGGGGTAGCCCTGGAAGAGTGAGGAGGCAGCTTACCTGAGCTCTAGATGGTTCTTAACAGCTATCCCTCTCTGCAGCCCATAACAAAGTGCTTCATTCTCTAGTTTTGAGATGACTTCTGGGACTTGCCTCACATGCCATGTGTAGTTGGTTGAATGGTGGTTTCCCCAAAGGGTATATCCATGTCCTGACTGCTGGGACCTGTGCATGTGACCTTATTTGGCAAGAGGGTCTTTGCACATACAATTAACAATCTCAAAATAAATTCACCCGGAATTATTTGTGCAGGGGTGCCCTAAATCTAATGACAAATGTTCTTATAAGAGACAAAAGGGGAAGTACAAAGGAGAAGGCCATGTGAAAGCAGAGATTCAAGTTATGGAGCCACAAGTCAAGAACTCTTGGGTTACCAGAAGATGGAAGAGGCAAAGAAGGATTTTCCTGTCCTTTAGAGGGAGCACAGCCCTTTCAACACCTTGATTTCAGATTCTAGCCTCTAGAACTGTGAGAGAATAAATTTCTGGTGTTTTAAGCTACCGAGTTTGTGGTAATTTGTTATGGTAGTCTTTGGAAACTAAGACAACATATTTTGAACCCCCTTCTTATCTCATTTCTCCAGCTTTGTCCTGCTGCCCCTCTCTGCTGAGTCCATTTGGACTGACAACTTGGTTGGATATACTTCCAGGCTTCCAATTTCAGGTTCTCTTAATAATGCTAGCTATCTGGTGCTGCTTTAACTTTGGGTTGGGGTGCAGAGTCATGTGAAGGTACCCCATCGTCAAGCTCCAGCAGTTTCCCCAGAGCCCAGCCCTACAACCAAGGCTCAGTTCCAATGTTCCTAATTTGTCATGATGGGGGGACTGGACATAGATACCTTGCAATAAATCATGGATATGGTGCTAAATATAGATTCTAATCCCAAATCTGCTATTTCTTTTGTGATCTTGGGCACAAGCCTAGACTTTATCATCTGTAAAATGGCAAAGTTTAGATTCACCTAAATAGGTTTTATAGAGATTTGCAAATATTTTCTCATTCAATCCTCAAAAGTGATATGAAATTAAAACATATATTATTTGACTCTTAGAATAAGGGCAAAGTAATACATAAATACATTCACCAATTCCATTATTATATTAGAATACATGGGTGACTGCTTGAAAACCAGGCTGTAAGACAACTCTGTTGTGAGTATAACAGCCTTACTGCTTGAAACATCCATAATTTTATGTCAACATTTACTATATGCAATTCTTCCTCTGTATGAATACAAAGCTTTAGAAGGGAAAAAATCATTCAAATGTGTATTACAGTTTGTTAATGAATCAATAATTCATGATCTGGAGCTCAGACACCTAAAGTGACAGCTTACCATCTGTTTCCATCAAAAAAGACCCCTTTGTTTCTTCCATGAGAAGCAATCAACTGCAGCTCAGGAGAGAAAAAGGCAAATTATTCTAAGCTAGTAGCAGATCCCCAGTATATATAATAGCATTCTGATTTCTGTAGGAATTTTTTTTCTTGCCACTGATTCAAGTATCTGCCATTATATGTATAAATATCTACAATGTGTCTGGCACAGTCCTGCCTTCCAGGGTCGGGGGTTTAACCAGAAAGTTAAATTACAGTTATGCCTTCTACATGACAGAAGTTAGGGGCACGGCACCCCCACGATCTAGAAAATCCATGTAAAATTGTTTTATCTTCACTTTGAACCAGAGAAGAATCTTCAATCAATTTCTTCAGGGTTTGAGGAAACTTCCTGGGTGCCTCTTGAATGTCAGATGCTGCCTCTCCCAATACTTTCACACTGTGTAAGCTAAACCTTTTTTTTTTTTCCTTAATTTTCAAACCAGCCTTTGCTGGTCTGAAAATCCATAGGGGTAGAACTTTCATCTTCATTTTCCTTTAGGAAATCATGTAAGGACATAGCTTTTTCTCGTATGATGACAGAGTCTACTGGAATGCTTTTTTTATAATAATCCTGCACCCAAAAGATTGTTGCACTTTCTACATGCAAGAGATGCAGATCTTGTGGTTTAAGCAAATGCTTTGCACTGTTGGTGTAGCTGCAGTAATGGCTTCACAGATTTCCATCTCTTTCTTCTTGATATGCCTTAGGTCAACTGCAGTGGCCATTTTGTGGCTTCCACAAAACTTCCACAAATTCCCATTTAACTTCTTATGCTTACCCATGATATATCAAATCTGCAATGGGAAAAAGTGGCAATGTAGAAGGATAACTAGTATGTTCTAAAATAGAGGGGTGCACAATGAAACCAGATTTTTGGTAGATGACAATGATATAGAGGGATGAAAAGCTCCAAAACAGCATAGAAACAAGAATTCACTCAAATATGAGCAGTAATGATGTGGGGGTTGTTTTAGACCCAGGTTTTCAGAAGCCGTGTAAGAAAAAGTCTAAGACACAGGAACAATAAGGCTATACTGGAGATAGAGCCAAAGTTATATAGAAGAGGATAGGTGACTAGAGGGACTTATTTTTTGACTGGACAAAAATGACAAGTTTATTGCCCAATAATTTAAAAGTCATTTTACTCATACTGTATATGATTAGGTCTATTTCTGGGCTCTTTATGAAGTTAACAATCCCTTGATACCCAACAGGAAGAGCTAGGGAGATCACTTCTTAAGGCTACGGTCTCTGGAGTAGACTACCTAGGCTTCAATCTTAGCTCTGTCTATGACCTTCATGAACTGGAGCAAGTACCTCAATCTCTCTGTGCCTTGGTTTCATCATAATTAACATAACAGAAATAATAATAGTGCCTATATTATGACATAACTATGAAGATTAAATAAATTAATATATAGAAAGCACATATATGAATATATAATTTGCATATTAAACATTGGATGCTGTTCTTAGTGCTTGCAATTACTATGATCTACCTTTTTGCTAATATTGCAGTCTTTAAATTACCCTAGCTCCATAATAAAATATATGTACATAAAAATCAGATTGCCCATCCTTGTTCTTCTTTTTCACAATTGACCTAGTTACAGACTGCAGCCTCTGGTCATAATGGAGAAGAAGGAATTAAGTTTACCCTTCTTCCTTAAACAAACATATGAAACAACAGTTTTTAGACATTGGTCAACATGCAGCAAAGGACAGTGACTGCTGAGTAAAGGGAAACAGATGAAATGAGTTTGATGAGCGCCTCAATTTACGTCTGGACAAAGTTTCCATAGCCACAGGGCAAGAAAGAGAAACCAAATGATTGTACTGTCTCCCCAAATTGTGGAGACAGAGTTTGCCCTCGGGTATGTTTATCCTAGTACGAATACAGCACCTTCAGATCAAAGGCTTGATCAGGGATAACAAGGTGGACAGAATTCTCAGGGCAAATTACCAGAAAGGAGAGAGCTGGAAAGGCAGAATACTGGCAATCTGCAGAGAATTTCTCTCCATCTTCTGTTGAGTGCTGAAGTGAATGCATCTGGGGAAACTACCTAAGACCATGATAAGAACCAATTTAAAGGAGAAGGTGAAAAATTCCCAGACTTGGTAATTCATTTTCCCAATAGGACATCTGATGAAATATTCTGAAGGTGTTCTATCATTACTAGGATAAAATAGCCCTAGACCAAAAGCTGTTCTAGTCCCACCTAACAAAGCTTAGAGCTTGCCTTGAAAGAATTTGTTTCCTAAAAATTTTACTGATTCCCAGAACAAAATTCAAATATCTTGAATTAAGTGAAAAGATATATAGCACCTAATAATGTAAAATACTCAAGGTCCATTGTTCAATAAAAAATTGCCAGGCATGTAGAGAAGCATTTTCTCCCATAATGAGAAAAAAATCAACTAATACAAATAGACCCAGATAATGCAGGTGATAGGAGTATTAGATAAGGACATTTAACCAGTTATAAAAATATTTGATATATTTAAAAGGGTAGAGGAAAGCATGAACATGCTAAAGGAAAACATGGAAGATAAAAAAGACCAAAATCAAAGATGAAAAATGCAATTTCTGAGAAGAAAAATATGCTGGATGGTATTAACAGATCAGACACTTCAGAAGAAAAGATTGGTGAACTCTAAGACATGGTGATATAAATAAGCCAAAATCAAGCACAGAAAGAAAAAGGACTGAAAATAAGTGAAAAGCACATCATAAAGTGGTGGGACTATTTTAAGACATATAATCAGAGTCTCCGAAGAAAGGAGAGTTTAGGATCGGGGCTGAAAAAAATAGAAATAATGACTGAAGGTTTTTCAAAATTGATATAAGCTATAAACCCATAGATTAAAAAAATAAAACCTCAATAAATCCTAAACACAAAAGTGTGAAGAAAAGTATACCAAGACATATAATTAATTGCTTAAAATGAGTAATACAGAGGAAATCTTAAAAGTAGCCAGAAGTAAAAAGACACATTATAAAAAGAGAGACCGAAGATAAGAATGATAGCTGACTACTTATCAGAAATCATGCAAACTAGAACACAGTGGATTAGCATTTTTTAAAGATCTGAAGAAAAAGAAAAGTCTATCAACCTGGAATTCAACACTCAGCTAAAATATCTTTATATACATACAATGGAATATTGAGAGGCTGCAAGAAGAAATGAACTCATGAGATATGCAATTAGATGAATAAGCCTTGAGGACAGTATATTGAGTGAAATAAGCCAGAAACGAAAATACAAATATTATAATGCATCAGTAATATGGACCAACTGTAACGTGCAAACTCTGAGAATTCAATTCAAGGATATTGGTTATCAGGTGAAGGCCTATTGCAAAGTTTCCTGGACTGTAAGCTTTTATAGTGTTCATATCTATTCCTGAGTTGTAACTGTTATTTCTAAATTCTGAGATGCTGAGCCTTTGTGTACAACCTGGCCATTGCCTGGAACTTCAGGTACTTGTGTGACATCTAAGACACAGAGCTAGAGCTCTGCAACTATGAAAGTCAGCATTACCTCATACATCAACTGTTAAAAACACTGAAAAAGTTATCATCAGACTTGAATGAAGCTGATCTGGGTAGAACTAAAGTAAATCAGATTAAAGGGTAAAGGATGATAGTGATGAATTTAAATTTTCAGCTTCTGTGTGAAACCAAAGGTAGAGATGTTTATTTGGTACAAAATTTATATTTTTGGTAGCACCCTATCTAATTTAACTTGTATGGTCAGCTTATTCAACCATAACCACATGGAACCTTGAATAGGATATCAGATCTTGTTGGTTTAAACAGGTTGCTGTGATGCCCCATTACATCCTAGAGTAATCTGGGCAGAGAACAAAAAAGTATTTGCAAAGTCCCTTTGAGGGACTGGGAGAAAAGGTAGAAATATGGAACTTCCACACCTGGGGAAACCTGATTTTCTCACAAGCACTGGGGCCTGCCAATTTGTGGGCCAGACCCTTGATCTTGGGGATTGCCTTTATGAAACTTATTCCTGTAAAGAAGCTATGCCTATTTATGAGTATACCTAAGAGTCACCCCCAGAGAACCTCTTTTGATGTTCAGATGTGGTCTCTCTAAGCCAACTCTGCAGGTGAACTGACATGTGTGAGACATGACTTCTAGGGGTATAAATCTCCCTGGCAATGTGGGACATGACTCCTGGGGATGAGCCTGGCCCTGGCATCTTGGGACTGAGAAAACCTTCTTCACCGAAAGGGAAAAGAGAAATCAAACAAAATAAAGTTTCAGCAGCTGAGAGACTTAAAATAGAGTTGAGGGTTCATTCTGGAAGTTATTCTTATACAGTGTACAGATAACCTTTTAAATTTTGGGGGTAGCTAGAAGGGAATACCTAAAACTGTTAAGCTGTAATCCAATAGCCTTGATTCTTGAAGATGACTATAAAGCTTTTAAGGTGTGACTGTGTGATTTTGAAAACCTCGTGACTGACACTCCCTTTATCCAGTGTATGGACAGATGAGTAAGAAAAAAAAAGACAAAAATAAATAAATAAATAATGGGAGTGTGTGGGGCTACAGTATGTTTTGGATATTCTCCTTTACCTTAATTTTTAATTTAATTTTTTTTTTTTTGAGTAATGAAATGTTTAAAAATAAAATGCGGGACGGGCCATAGTGGTTCAGCAGGCAGAGTTCTTGCCTGCCATGCTGGAAACCCCAGTTTGTTTCCTGGTGCCCGCCCATGCAAAAAAAATTAAAAATAAATAAATTGTGGTGACAAATGCACAGCTTTGATGATAGTGAGAACCACTGATTGAACTTTGGATGATTATATGGTATGTGAATATATATCTCAGTAAAATTGCATAAAAATAGAAAGTTGACTGTTTAACACAAAACAATGACAAGGTTTTGAGGGCTTTATAACATATGTAAAAGCAGAATGTATGCCACAATAACACAAAGGCCTAGATTGATGAAATGGGATAAACAGCTATAATATTCCTATCTTTTAGATAAAGTGGTACAATATCACTTGAAGGTAGACTGTGATGGCTTAAAGGTGAATTCTATTACCTCTAATGCAACCAGTGGATAAAAGGTGTATCTAAGAAATCAATAAAGGAGATAAAATGGAATGTATTAGTTTTCCACTGCTGCATAACAAATTACCACACATTTAGTCACTTAAACAACGAAGTTTCTGTGGGTCAGGAATACGGGCATGACTTACCTTGATGGTTTGCTCAGGACCTCACAGGATTGAAGTCAAGGGATTGATAGGGCTGCATTCTCATCAGAAAGTTTGAAAAATCTGTCTTCAAGCTCACTGAGGTTGTTGACAAAACTGATTTTCTTGTATGTATGTATGAATGACTCTGTATGATGAGGTCCTCATTTCCTTGTAAGCTGTTAGCACCACTCACAACACCTACAGCTATTCTCAGGTCCTTGCTACATGGCCTCACTGGCCCTCTCACATCTCATGGTAGCCTACTTGTTCAAGGCCAGCAGGAGAACCTCTCTAGTTTCTGATCTTTCTTTCCAGTGAAAGCCTGGAACCTCTTTTAAAGGGCTCATTTGATTAGATCAGACCCATTTAGGAGAAATCTGTCTTTCAATTAATTCAAAGTCAATTTATTAGGGACTGTGAAGGTTAAGTCCATGTGTCAACTCAGCTAGGCTATGGTGTCCAGTTGTTGAGACAAGCAAGCATTGGCCTGATTGTTACTATTAGGGTAATTTGTGGCTTTAAATCGTTAGTCAATTGATTACATCTATGGCTGATTATAGCTACAATTGAGAAAGGAGATTGCCTTCAGAAATGGGAGAAGTCTCCTCATCAATCCCCTTAAAGGGAGAACAGATGATTTCAGTAGTCATAAAGGAGAATTTCTATCTCTGCTCTGGACAGCCAGCTCCTCCTGGGGAACTCACTGTCAACTTCATTGGAGTTCCCAACTTCATCACAGGAATTCAATGACACCTTCATCAAGTTTCCAACTTGTGGCCTGCCCTATGGAATTCAGACTTCCAATCCCCATAGCTGCATGTGTCAATTCTTAAAATAAATCTTTTCATATTCTACATATATATATATTCTGTTGGTTCTGTTTCTCTGGAGAAATTTGCCTACTACAAGGATCTTAATTAGATATGCAAAATCTCTTCATATTTGCCTATAGCATAACCTAATAACAGAGTGAAATTCCACCTTATTCACAAATCCTGTGCACACTTAAGGAAAAGAGGAATATACATGATGTGTACATGCGGAGAAGGAATCTTGGGGGCCATCTTAGAATTCTGCCTATCAAATGGAATTATAAAAAAAAATGCAATTAATCCAAAAAATGCAGAAAATTTTAAAAAATGACCAAAGAGATTAGATAAATACAAAGCTTATAGCAACCATATTAATAATCATATTAAATTTAAATGGTCTAATGACCCAATTAAATGGCTGAGAGTGTTAATTGAACAAAAAAAATCAAGGCCTTACTCTATGCTGTCTAGATAAAACCCATTTTAACCATAAAGACATAAGTAGATCAAAAGTAAAAAGTGTAAAAAGGTGTACCATGCTAGTACTAACCACAGGAAAGCTGGAATGACTATAATTACAACGAAGTTGATTTTAGAATCTTACCAACAATGAATAGGTGCTTTCATAATAGTAAAAGGATTAAATTCATCCAGAGGACAAAACAATCCTAAATATTTATATACTTAATAACAGTGTTTCAAAACAAATGAAGCAAAAACTGACAGAAGTGCAAGGAGAAATAGATCAGTCCTCCATTATCGTCCAAGAATTCAACATCCATCTCTCAATAACTGGTGGTTTAACAAAGCAACATGACCTAATTGACATTTTTTTTTTTTTTTTTTTTTTTTTTTTTTTTTTTTTAAAGACAGAGAGAAGGAAGGATAGAAGGAAGGAAGGAAGGAAGAAAGGGAAACATTTTTAAACATTTTCTTGTTTTATTGTATTCTGTTTCTCCGTTTTTGTTACATGGGCTGGGGCCGGGAATCGAACCGAGGTCCTCCGGCATAGCAGGCAAGCACTTTGCCCGCTGAGCCACCGCGGCCCGCCCTAATTGACATTTTAGAACACACTATCCAACAACTGAAGAATACACATTCTTAACCTTGCAGCTATTGACATTTGGGACTGGATAATTCCTTGTTGTTGGTTGCTGCTGTCTTGTGCATTGTAGGATGTTTACAAGCACCCTTGGCCTCTACTTACTAGATGCCAGTAGCACCCCTGCTCCCATTTATGACTATCAAAAATGTCTCCAGACATTGCCAATTGTACCCTGGGGTTAAAATCATTCCAAGTTGAGAACCACTGATTTAGAGAGAGTTGTGTCATGAAGTGTGTGCTAAGGGGAAAAGGCAGGCGGGGTAGTGTGGGAAAGTTACCTGGCTTTATGATGAAGGCAGCCTCTAGGTCACAATGGTCATATACTTTCTTCATGAAATTAACAGGCATTCCAGGATTTAGTAATAGTCTTCTCACTAATATTCCATTGAATGGGTTTAGGTCATAGCTTATTCTTGAATCTTCATCAGTAAATGATGAATCTGGCATTCCTAGTTTTAGTCTATGATTCTTGCATTTAATTCAATAAGTTTTTATCAAGTGCTTATTATTGGCTAGTTACTGTTCTAGCATTGAGAATACATTTAAGAACCTATATAATGTACTTGATTAATAAAGCTTAATACATTTCATTGGCAAGAACAATTAAATATATAATATGGTGATAAATGCTGTGGAGAAAAATAGAGCAAAGTAAGAAAGGCAGTGAGTTGAGTGGGAGAAGTGTTCAGGGAGATGTCAGGAATAAGGCAACATTTGAGGAGAAGACCTAAAAGAAGTGAGGGAGTAAGTAATGTCAATATCTGGTGTTGTATTTAAGGCAGAATAATTAAAAAAGCCCAAGGCAAGAGCATACTTGAGAGTGTTTTAGGAAGAACAAGCAAGGCCAGTGTGTTGGCGCACAAGGATTTGAGTCAGAGAGCGGTAAGAGAAGAGGTCAGGGTGGTTGCAGGGGCCAGACCATGAAGATTCATTAGGTCACTGTAAGGATTCTTCTTTTTGAGTGAAATGGAAAACTGTTATAGGTTTTTGAGGAGAGAAATGACATGACAGTTTAAGAGGATCACACTGGTTGTTGGTTGAGCTTAGACCAAAGTGGACCAAGGGCAGATTCCATAGAAACAGTTAGGAGGCTGTTGTAATATTTCAGGTGAGTAATGCAGGATGGTAGCAGAGGAGGTGGTAAGAAGTTTCAGATTTTGTACTTATTTTGGAGGCCCAAAAAGCAAGATTTCCTGATTGACAGAACGTGGGATGTGAAAAAAAGAGTGGAGGATGAAGCTGACGCTTTTGGCCGGTGAAACCAGAATAATTGAGCTAGAATGATATAGAAAAGACAGCAGAAGGATCATTCATTTGGGGGCATGTTAAACTTGAGATATCATTTAGACACCTAAGTGAAAATGTCAAGTGAGTTGTTTGCTAAAAAATCTGGAGTTTAAGGAAGAAGTCTGATCCAAAGAAAGAAATGTGGGAGTCATCAGTCTTTAGCTAGAATCTAAAGTCATGAAACCCGATGAGAAATGCTAGAGAATGAGTATAGACAGAAAGGGCAAGTGGTCCTAAGGATAAGCCCTGGGACAGGCCAATATACAGAGATGGGATTGATGAAGAATGTATTAGTTTCCTATTGTTGCTATAACAAATTATTACAAAATCGTTGGCTTAAAACAACATTAATTTATTCTCTTACAGTTCTGAAAGCCAGAAGTCTAAAACCAAGATTTTGGCAGGACTGTGTTCCTTCTGGAAGCTTCCAGGAGGAATCCATTTCCTTGATGTCTTCAGCTTTTAAAGGCCAACTGCGTTCCTTGGCTCATGGCTCTTTCTGTTACTTCCATAGTCACATCTCCTATTACTGACATTGATCTTCTTGCCTTCCTCTTAGAAGGACCCTTCTGACTACAGTGGGTACACCCTTATAGTCTAAACACTCCCATCTTGACAGCCTCAATTTAATCCTATCTCAATATACTCAATTTAATCACTTTTGCAAATTTCCTTTCGGCATGTAAGATAAGATACTCCCAGCTTCAAGGGATTAGTACATGGACATCTTTTGGGAGTCAATATTCAGCCTACCACAAGGAGGACACAGCAAATAAGACTAAAGGGTGCAGCATCCAGTGAGGCAGAGAACAGAAAGGAAATGGCATTCTGGAACTGAGTGGAGACATGGCTTCTAGAAGAAGGGAATGATCAACTCTGTTAAATGTCACCTGTGGATCCAGCAAGAAGCAGGTGAAATTGACTGTTAGATTTAACCTACTTTCCAGGCAATTGTCATCAACAAGAACTATTTTAGTGGAATTGATGAATGATGAAAATATGATGGAAGTAGATTCAGAAGACAATGGAGTAGGGTCAGGTTCGTCATGTGTGGCTTGTGCCCAGGGCCCCATGTTTAGAAGAGTCCCACAGTAAAATTAATGCTCTGTTGTCACTGTCTCGAAATTCTTAATAATTTTTAAACAAAGGGCCCCACTATTTTATTTTGTACTTGTCCCAGCAAATTATGTAGCTGGTCCTGCCATGGAAGAGGAGGAATTGGAGACAGTGATTATGAACAACTTTTCAAAGCAGTTTTATAGTAAATAGTATCAGAAAAATGGAGCCAGAGGAGGATGTGGGATCAAATGAGGATTTTAAAATTCAAGATGGTTGCTTTCTGGTCTTGCACTTATTGTGTGACAACAGAATGTCATGGCTGAGCCAGAATCTGTTGAAGCTATTGCCAGATGTTCCACATGTGGTTTTAGCTGAGCTTGCAGCCTGATTTCACCAGAACCCTTTGAAATAGGACATGCCTCTGTTTCCCTGCCTCACATCTGTTATTTTTCCAGTGGGTTGGTGGTGTCATTCAGGAAGGATAAAAATTCTTATAAAGTCAAATTTCAACATGTCTTCTTAATCAATCAAGCCTCCTGTCACTCTGAACTCTGACACAAGAGATTAATTTTCCAAGCTTTGTTCTTCACAAAGCCATGTTTTCTTAGAAACATTTGAAAATTGATTTTATCATGATTTGTTTTAGCATTTTCCCAGGCATACCAGTTCAGCTGACTCAGGGCCAGAGTCATTCATTGCTGTCCTCAGGAAAAGCACACTGTTGGCATCCTTCCACACTGTGGGCATTTCTCCCATCTGTCATAGTCACTGGAAATGAATTTCACTGTGAAGGTCTCCTAACCACACTGAGCATGGCCATCCAAAGCGTTGTACTTGAGCAACCAAACATCAACCCACCCTTCACCAAGTAAGTAAAATAAAATACACATACATGCACAACACGATGGCCCAGTGTCATGATCTAACTGACCATTGTAAATTAGAAATTTTAAGAAATCCCTGAGATAAATGTTATTAAAACTACTAGTTGGAATAGAAAAATTTCTAATCTTTCAAACCTCGTTAATACTTATGACAATTGTTCAACTTGGAATACGTTATTCTTTTGTGACTCAGTTTCAGTTTTGCATAAATGAAAACAAATCTTCAATATATTCCATAGTAGAAATGTCTATAAAATTGAGATAAAATGCTGTTATCTGATATTTGGAAACCTCAAATTTACACAGGAATTCCTTTCTTCTCCCTTTAATTCCAATTCTCACTTTCCAGCTCTTACTCTTTACTCAGGAAGTGTCTGAAGGCCGGAGGCAACAAAGGAAGAAGGATCAAGGAATAGACAGATGAATGGATGGACAGGTCTCAAAAAAATTGAAAGAGACTTTTCATTGACTCACCAACTTGTTGATTGGCGATCATATACAGCAATACGTGGGCAGAAAACATAATTATTGCAATAAAGTCGCTTTTGTTTAATTTAGGGAGAATTAAGTGAATAGGAAATTGCAATATATTGTGGGAGGTGGCATGGAAGTACAGGAAGGTCCAGTAAGGTTGGTGAATGGGGAGGGAAGGACATAAAACTTTGGAAAGTTTGAAATCTACTATAAATGTAAGGAATTATTATAGTTTTTTGCTACTCCAATTTATGCTCCCTGTGGAACAAGTTGCTCTATGTTGTGTTGTGGAAACACAGGCTCAGACACAACAGAAACTTTCAGCAAAGAACCACTTTGAGGTTTAAAAGAGCAGGAGAAGAGATCCCATCATGGCTGGTCTACGAGAAGCCGGCTGCCGAGTCAGCATCTGTGGATAGTAGCTCTGCACAACCCGAAAGGTGAGCCAACTGCGTTGCCCAAGGGTTGGTATTTACACCCACCGCAAGGGGCCCTGCCACTAAGCAAAAAGCATGTATCAAGCAACCTTTGTTCAGAGTTCCTGCCCTGACAAGCATCTTGGACTGCTGGTTCTTGGTTTTGGGTTCAAGGCAGGGTCAGGCCTTAGGCCATTACTGGGTCCTCCCTAGAGGCAAAACTGAAACATATTGAGACATCTGCACGCAAAGAAAAGGAATGGGGGTGAGGGCTGGGAGATGGCCACTGAACCAGTCTACGCGTCCCCAAGCCCCAAAACAGATATTAATTTAAAGGAAAACAGCAAAAGTAGTGGGTCTTTGGGACCTTCCCATTTCTTCCCAGGTTTCCTTAATCCTGAATATTCTCATGGGGCACTGACTTTTCTCCCTGATTTAACATCTCTTAATTATCATTTTTCTCCTTCCCACGCTCCTATCAAAACTATCCTGTTTCTGTTTTATTTCTTCAGAATTCTGCTACTCTGCTTTTTTTCAAACTCGTTAAAAAAAAATAGTCCCAACATGTTAGTATGCTACCTTTCCGAGAAAATATAGTTACAAAATTTCAGCTATGAATCTTAAAAGATATCTTCTTCTCCATTTTTCCTTAAAAATAAACCCTAACAGTGACAACTCCAGGCATATTGGTATGCAAATGTGGCACACTAAAAAAAAATCAAAATTAATTGGGATCAATTAATATCTGCTTTGGAGGCATATACAGTACATAATAATTCCTTATATTTATATAAGATTTTTAATTTTCCAGTGTCTTTGGGTATATTTTATCATTTAATTCTTACAACAGGTCTATGGAAAAAAGAAAACTTTTTATTCTTTACATTTTACAGCTGAGAAAATAAAGGACCAACTAGAGTTGCAGAGCTAATAAATGATAGGCTCTCAATCAGTATCTACTTGTGATTTTCAAATCCACTATTCTTCTAAGATGTTTTTGCTGTCTTTCCAATCATTTCACTCCCCAAAGCCAAGTTTTTAAAAGTATTCAGTCATACATTTGATTTTGAAGGATGTAAGGGAGGGAGGGAGAAGGAAGGAAAGAAAGAAAGAAACTGACATAGTATAAGAGTAGCGATTAAGGTAATGGTGGGAGTTGGGTCAAGAGACTGAAGATGCCAGGGAAGTAAGAAGTGAGCTGTTAATTTCTGCTGTAGACTTCCTTAATTCATCTTTCCAGCAGTAAGTCAAAGGTAAGAGAATCTAGTGAATGAAAGTGGATGGTTAAGCACAGAATTCCTTTGTTGTATTGAAAGTTATTAATATATTAGAAAAAAAAGCAGTAGCTGGGGAGACATCTGTAGCTTCATAGGTCTAAGATCTATAAGTCAGTGTGGCATTTTTATCAGATGGGTTAACATAGTAATGCCTGTACAAAGGATTCACTCTATGCTGTTTGGTAATCTTTGATCAGTATGGAACAGTGTTAGCTCTGAAAGATAAAATTAACTTAAAGTAGGTTTAATATGTTATTCATATCTATAAAAAGAACAGATCAGTAGAAAAACCCAGTGATTTATGTACTAATCTATAGGAAAGCTATTTTTGATCAACTAGCCCACAATAATATCTTTCCCTTCTTGTTTTCCATATTAATTATATAACCTACATCATAGTTTTTCAGCATTTGTGCTAAAAAAAACAACACATTTTGTGTTAATTTTATTTCCCTTTAAATATTTAGCTTGATGTGAATGACATGTCAAATGATTTTTATGAATGCCTGATACTATCTAACAGAGTACTACTTAAACAATTTCAGAAGTACTGCGATGGTTAGGTTCTGGTGACAAGTTGGTGAAGTGATGGTGTCCAGTTGTCTTGTCAGGCAAGCACTGGCCTGACCATTGCTGCGAGGATATTCCATGGTTGGTTGATAAACCAGAAGGCTGGTGTATTAAATCATCAGTCAGTTGATTGCATCCATGGCTAATGACATCTGCAATCAACTAAGGCATGTCTCCCGCAGTGAGATAATCCAATCAGTTGGAGAACTTTGAGAAAGAAGAGAGATGCTTTCACTACTTCTTCAGCCAATGAGCCTCTCCTGTTGAGCTTGTCCAGAACCTTCATTGGAGCCGCCAGCTTCACAGCCTGCCCTACAGATTTTGGACTTTTCCATCCCCATAGTTGTGTGAGACAACTTTATAAGTCTCATATTTACATATCTCTCCGGTTGGTTCTGTTTTTCTAGAGAACCCTACCTAATCAAGTACCTTTTACTTAAAACGGATTGAAATTTTTGTCTAAAGAACTTTCTTCAAGGAAAAAATCCAATAAAATCTCTATTTAATCTTCTTTTCTTATATAAGGAAATTATTTTAAATAAGCAGTTCATGAGAGTAGCCCTCAGTTATCTGATCTTATTTACAACATATTGCATACAGTAAAATCTCTTTAAACTAGTATTGCTATTCCAGATAATTAATAACTAGAAAAGGTGCTATTCCTGTTAATATTTTCTGTTATTCTTTAATAAAATTGTTGATAACATAAATCTACTTATATTCAAAATTGATGTTATTTTCTTTCCCCTTGAATTTCTGTCAGTATATTTTGTCAAATGTCTTTTTGGGTTGTCAGCATTGTTGTCAATTCACAGATACTTAAGCAAAGTGGTTTCCTTTTCCCAAATGGAATATTGACCTTAAAATAAGCTACAACACATAGAATAGTGTTTTGGTTTGCTAATGTTGCTAAATGTAGTATACCAGAAATGGATTGGATTTTAACCATGGAGATTTATTAGCTCACAAGTTATAATTGTGTCTGTGAAAATGTCCAAATTAGGGTATCAACAGGAAGATACTCTCTCTGAAGAAAGACTGCTGGCCTCTGCAACACCTCTGTCCTTTGGGAAAGCACATGGCTAGTGTCTGCTTGCCTGTCCCTCCTGGGTTTTGTTGCTTTCAGCTTCTGGTTCCATTGACTTCCTCTCTGAGCTCTCCCTAGGACTTCTCTTATCTTACCCAGGTCTTCTCTCTCAACTTTCTGGGCTTTTTCTCTTTTATCCTCTCACAAAGGACTCCGTAAAAAGATCAAGATCCACCTTGAATGGGCTGCTCACTTCTCAATTGAAACAACCCAATCAAAAGTTTCCACTCACAATAGGTCTGCACCCACAGAAATGGATAAAAAAAGATGGCCTTTTCTAGGGGTACATAATAGCTCCAAATTGCCACAGTTATTGCATTTCATAGTGATAAAGAAATTAGTGACTTGAATGGTCATAGTTTCTCTTAATATGAGAAACTTTGATCAGTTATATTTAATTATTTTACTGATACTGTATGAGAAAAAACTTTTATTAGGAATGTAATACTTCTTTGTTTGACGTTCATATATTTTTATATCTGTGTGAAAATAGAAGTTTAAAGGGATTTAGAACTAAGCCCAAGTTGATAAATAAATATTTTAAATCTTGAAAACATTGAGAGGAACAGTTGAGGTTATCCCCCCAAAAATCTGTGACAACCTCAGTCATTTATTTGTTTATTTAGTTATTTTTGGGGGGTGGTGGTGCATGGTTCGGGAATTGAACCCAGGTCTCCCGCATGGAAGGCAAGCATTCAACCACTGAACCACCCATGCACCCTCAGTCATTTTATTTTTCAATATTTTTTTATTAATTAAAAAAATTAACAAACAAAACATTTAGAAATCATTCCATTCTACATATATAGTCAGTAATTCTTAATATCATCACATAGTTGCATATTCATCATTTCTTAGTACATTTGCATCGATTTAGAAAAAGAAATAAAAAAACAACAGAAAAAGGAATAAAATGATAATAGAGAAAAAAAAACTATACGTACCATACCCCTTACCCCTCGCTTTCATTTACCACTATTTCAAACTGAATTTATTTTAACATTTGTTCCCCCTATTATTTATTTTTATTCCATATATTCTACTCTTCTGTTGATATAGTAGCTAAAAAGAGCATCAGACATAAGGTTTTCACATTCAGAGTCTCATTGTGAAAGCTATATCATTGTTCAATCATCATCAAGAAACATGGCTACTGGAACACAGCACTACATTTTCAGGCAGTTCCCTCCAGCCTCTCCACTACATCTTGAACAACAAGGTGATATCTACTTAATGCGTTAGAATAACCTCCAGGATAACCTCTCGACTCTGTTTGGAATCTCTCAGCCATTGACACTTTGCCTCAGTCTCTTGATGTTAATTCTCAGCTCATTCTAGGGTTTTTCTCAGTCCTTTGATGCTGAGTCTCAGCTCATTCCAGGATCTTTGTCCCACTTGCCAGGAAGGTCCACACCCCTGGGAGTCATGTCCCACGCAGAGAGGGGGAGGGTGGTGAGACTGCTCATCATATTGGCTGGAGAGAGAGGCCACATCTGAGCAACAAAAGAGGCTCTCTTGGGGGTGACTCTTAGGCCTAAATTTTAAGTAGACTTGACCTATCTTTTGTGGGGTTAAGTTTCATGTGAACAAACCCCAAGACTGGGGGCTCAGCCTATAGCTTTGGTTGTCCACACTGCTTGTGAGAATATCAAGAAATCAACTTGGGAAAGTTGAATTTCTCCCCACTCTCACCATTCCCTGAAGGGGGCTTGCAAATACTTTTCTCAATATTATCTTGTCAAATAATTATCTTTGCTTTCAAAGTGTTTTGTTTTTGTGTCCAAAGAGAAAGAAAAATATCACTCTGTACAATGCAGTTCATGGATTATACCAATATAGAATGAAAACACTTTTAGCATCTCTTCATTCTACACAAAGGGTCTTTTTAAGACTAATTTATCTTGTGAGTTGAAGTATATGCTCATTTTAAGAAGGCATATTTCCACTTTAAGTAGAAAAATGGATTTTAAATTTAAAAATTATTAGCAACTAGAACAGTTTCCATCAAGTTTTTGATTAGTCAGCTCAGTGGACCAAGAGGCAAGAACTGTGTTCTCCTGACCCAGGTTTCCACACTTTGGCGTAACGGAACAGCAGCACATCCTGGTGCCCTGGTTTCACTGCATGACGCTCTGTCCTGTGCCGGTGAAGTTGACATTTCAGCTCTGCCCTGCATCTGGTCATCCTCCTTGTAAGTAATTCAACATCCTTTCAAGACAACCACCTTACACTCAACACAAACTACCAGATTAAGATAGATAAAGGATATCATAAACAAACACGGCTTGTGGGTTATAATAAAAACATAATCTTATTTCTTCTCTTACTACCCCTCTAAAATTTATTCAGTGGATGATTTCTGTCCTTGTCTTTATCTCATAACCTTGGGGTAGTGTCAGGAACCTTGAGTGAAGAGTCCAGGAGACAGGAGACTTTGCGTTGTGCCCTCTGGTACCTCCTTTAGCCATGCAGCTTCAATTGTATCTTAGTGTCTTAGTGGAAACTTTGATGTTAACATCCTATTTCATTGCTTTACTATAGCTGTCAGGATTAATAAAGGTGAAAAATTATGGTGGGTGGGTAATTAGAGGTAGAAAATTTCGGCTTCATGTGTCTCATAAATCTTGAGTTTGACTTAGAGTGTTCCCAGTTCTTTTTAACTGGTTCTCAAACCACCCTTTTTCAGTCCAGGATTCTCTTCCCATTTCCCTGAATTCTCTCCTCAGATACCAGCTAGCTGTGTTCTCTTGATAGTCAAAATAAATCAGCTCATTATTAAAATTTGTTTTTTATTTTTTTAACTTTCATTACAAATTTCAGATTTAATAGATTCTATGTTCCCAGCTATTTGGAAATCAAAGGCTCATATGGCAAAGACTGCCCTTCAGATTGTTATAAATTAGTTTGTTTATTCAATTCATCTAAATGTTACCAGGTGCATTATTGAAGGGTGATGTAATCATCTATGCGAAAATTAGAAAAACTAAATGCGCACAAATATGGTATATTCATGTGATATAATATTTTGCACAGGTGTTAGTACCAATGGAAGAGGAAAGAGAAGAGTGTACTATAAAGGGAAGAATATTTAGTCTAATCCAGAACTTTGTTAATGAAAGTATGTTCCACTCCCAATGGGCACCACCTGAGAACTTGTTAGAAATGAATAATCTCAGGATCTACTTTATAATCACAGAATCAGAATCTGCAGTATAGGAAAGGTGCATATAAAGTTTGAGAAGAAATGATCAAGAATGCTTATATTTAAGTCCTTTTGGAGCCACTTAGTGTATAAGGATGATTTCTCTGAAGGGAATGATTAATGTCAGCTTTATAGGAATACAATGAAGCTCAAATTCAATGTAATAGATGTGAAAGCCCTTTATAAAGTACAAAATAATATACAGATGAAAGTTAACTGTATCTTCAGAGAAAGTTTTCATGGAGAGTATAGTCCTTGGAGATAAGTGTGTAATAAGCATGCAACATTTTGCTGCCCAACTTCTACTTAAGCAACCTCCCTTTCTCTCTCACAAGGACACCCTCTTTAACCTACAGTTCTGAATTCTTTTTTTGGTGTGTTTTTCATTTTTGTTTTTGTTTTTTTCTTCCACTCTAGAATCTGTGACCCATTCTACCTCCCCTGGAAGAGTAAGTATGATCATTTTTTCTTAAAAGACTTTATCAATTAAGATTTAACAGTGAACTATTTTCATTTATATAGGTAATTACTCAACATAAACAAATATGCCAAGAAGTTATCACATACTCAGGTTTAGTAAATGGGAGTAATCTAGGTAAAACTACATGGGGATTATATGTTCTAATGCATTAAAAATTCAGAAGCAAGTTGGAATTTAATATTGGTAATATCAGCCTTATATCCCATTGACATGTTGGTGTGAGGCAAGCAATGCCTGATTCACGCTGCCAAATTCTTCTCTCTACAATTCCCACCACATCAACTCCCTTTCAATACAGAAAATGGTATCAGCTTCTACCAAGACTGACAAGTAGGAATGAAGGTCAACCCATTGCCAGAATTTGGAGGAATCCACAAGTTTTATGGAGCAGAATTAAGATTTACAATTGCTGGCTGAAGTAGTTTTCCATTCAAATATTTTATTTCCAAAGAGTCGCACAGAATATTTAAGATTCATAGTACCAATATTCATAGTTACTTGTTTTTTGATAGGGTGGGGATAGAGGAAGGGGTAGAAATTGCCATATGCCATTCATTTGAAGCAAGTTTGTAGCAAAATAAAATTCCTAAGTGGAAAAATATTAAACCCCAATAATTAAGTTGCATGTTAAAATGTTGATTTTAGTTTTATCAGATTGACAGCTAGTGCTTCACATACTTCATCTCTAGCTGAAACATAGGAGTAATTGACATAGTTAGAACTTCTTCTTGAAAAAAAATTAAATATCTTATATCAAATACATATCCTCATTATTCTCATCCCACACCACCACCCCCCAAGAAGAATATGACTTATGGGAAAGCGTTGACTCACGGGAGGCTTTATATTCTGGAATTTGTTCACTGTTTATTACCTCAAAAAGGAACCTAATGTACCTCCTCCTTTGTCTGTACTTCTTTCTATGATAGTTATGTTACCCAGTTATTAAAACAAAAAGAGCAACTCTGTTTGGTATAACACATTGGTTTGGATTGATTTTGTTAGAAGCTATCTATGTTTATTAGGTCATCTACCACTTTCAGTACTACTGAGTGACGGGTGTGTGGCTACCAAATTAGATTACTCATATTTGGGAAATCGAGGGATATGTTTAATATTTTGCTTTTCTTAAGAGAAGAACTTACTTAATCTGAATGTTGTACACTGAATTTTATAATTGCTTTCAAGATTTTTCTCTCCTTAGAAGCTGAAATTTTATAGCAAGGTTGATTAATGACATTGTTTTGCATTTCTAAGAGACCCTTTTGTCTGGGAATCTCAATATTTACAACATCTCCGGGCAGAGATGTGACTCTGTGCGGTTTTCTGCTTTGTCCTTTTGAAATAGTAAAGTAAATTAATTAAAAATACCTACTTTGGGCTGAGCATTGTATTTGTGTGGAACTGTGTAGAAAATTAAAGAGGGCATCACCCAGCTGTTGCTTTCAAGGAGTCTGAATGGGTCCTAACTACACTCCTGCATACCTTCAGTGGAGGTGCCAGTGAGGATGAATAGAAATGGTAGTTAGTAAACAAACAAAAGCATCTGACAAACTGCTCAGGGATAAAAACAATGCCTTCACTTTTTAATGTTTATTTAATAACTTTCATGTAAGAGATGAGGCAAGGCAATTGTAAACTCTACATGTGCACAACCTGCAGGATAATGAAGTCATAAATGTGTAAACTAAGATGAATGATGCCCAGGGAAAATTTTGAGAACCACAGATTAATCTATGAATCCAGGTTTTGTATATTAGTTATCTATGGCTGCATAACAAACTACCATGAATTTAGTGGCTTAAAACACACGTTTATTATGTCACAGTTTTTATGGGTCATAAGTCCAGTTGCCCTTAGCTGGATTCTCTATTTAGAATCAAAAGTCTTAACCAAGGTGTTAGACAGGCTGTTTTCTCATCTGCAAGTTGATGGGAAGAATCCACCTCCAAGGCTATTCTGGTTGTCGGCAGAATTTATTTTCTTGTGGGTGTAGGACTGAGGACCCTGGCTTCTTACTTTGTTGTCTGGAGGCTGCCTTTAGCTCCTAGAAGATAGACTTAGCTCCTTTACAAATGGGCCTTCAAATGCAGCCATTGATTTATATCCATCTAGGGAGACCGAGTTTCTACAGTGAATCTGCCAGCAAGGCACAGCATTATCACTGTAACATAATCACAGGAATGCCATCCCTTCACTTTTGCTATTCTCTTGGTTAGAAGAAAGTGACAGGCTTTGCCCACACTCAAGAGAATGGGATCATGCGAGAGAATAAGCACCAGAAGGTGGGGACAATGAGGGGTCACCCTGAAGTCTGTCCATTCCACTCCTTAACTCATCAGTATCAACTGAAATTAGGGAAAGCTACATATATCAGAAAAGTCAAGCTAACAGTGACAAAAGCAAAACAAAACTTGATTTTACTCTCATATTAAAAAGAAAAAATAAGTCTAGAAAAAGGCACTTGCTTATCTGGGACCTGCAGTTTTTCTATCTTTGCTCTATGAAATTCTTAGCTCATGGCTTCTATCACGACTTTTAGTCTCAAGGTTGCCTCATGGTCCAATATGGCTGTTTGCATTTATAGCCATTACCAACAGAGAAAAGGAAAGAGAGATAGGAAAAGAGTTCATCCCAGTTGAAGGTGCTTTCTTGACTTTTTGCCTATCCCCCCAATACTCCATTTACATCATTGTGGCCAGATATTAATTAGATATAGCTGAAAAAACATGTTCTTAATCCCATTCCTGAGGGTGTGAAGCCATTGTATGCAGGACCTTTTGAAGATCAAATAAGCCCACACCTTATTTTAGTTAAGGTGTGGCCAACTGAATTGGAAGGGGTCTTAATCGTTATAGGAAACCTTAGAAAGAGAAAGCCATGAGGAGGGGCTAGAGCCCAAAAGAGAAAGGAGGGGACCTTCCTAAGTGTTGAGAAAGCCAAAGAACTGAAGGATTGCCAGTCAGCCAGGATGCTACTGACCCTGAGAGAAAGCAAGCCTCCCAGCCTCGGAAACCATTAGCCAATAAATTCCTGTTATTTCCTGAAACTCAGAGTTTGAGTTCTGCGTCTCTGAAAATCAGCATTACTCCATGCAGCAACTATTAAAGAAGCTGAAAAAGAGTTCAGACTTCAATTAAAGGTATGAATGAAGGGATCTGGTTAAGATTAAGGTAAATCAGAATACAGGGTAAAGGATGATATTGTCTGTATTTTAAAACTCCAACTTCGGTGTGATACAAAGGCAGAGATGTTAATTTTGTCTAAAATATAAAATTTCTGTATGCACTATCTAATTTAACCTTTCTGGTCAATATATTTATACAACCCAATTACGTGGAACCTAGAATAGGGAATGAGATTATGTTACTCTGTACAAGTTAATGTAATACTCTGATACATTCCTGAGTATTTGGGGCAGAAAATAAAAAGTATTTTCAAAATCCTCTTGAGGGACTGGAGAAAAAATGTGGAACTATTAAACTTCCTCACATGGGGAATTCCTGATAGTCTCTCAAATATTAGGGATTCACAATCTAAAAAGCCAAGCCCTTTATCTTAAGACTAACCCTTATGAAACTTATTTCTGCAATGGTGAAGCTAAGCCTACTTATAATTATGTCTAAGAGTCACATCCAGAGAACATCTTTTGTTTCTCAGATGTGGCCTCTCTCTCTAAATAACTCTGCAAATAAACTCACTACCTTCACCCCCACCATGTGGGACATGACTCCCAGGGGTGTAAGTCTGCCTGATAACATGGGACATGACTCCAGGCAGGAGCCTGGCCCTGGTATTGTGGGATTGAGGATGCCTTCTTCACCAGAAGGGGGAAAATAAATTAAAATAAAGTTTCAGTGGCTGAGAGATTTCAAATAAAGTTGAGAGATCATTCTGGAGGATACTCTTATGCAAGCTTCAGCCAGATATTGCAAATTACCACATTATGCCAAGCCCCAACCAAAAGTATTCCTGAAGATTCTATAAATGTTTTACTTAGTAACTTTATTTTTTTCAGAAACTTAAGGCCTGCATATTGTTCCGATTCCAGATAAGCCCTGAAACCTAAAGGTTCCAGTCTCTTTAAGGACATCAATCATTTTCATTCTTCTATACCATAAGGTCAACACCTATTTACAGCATGAAGAAGCTAAAATGGTCATTGCCTAGATATCCTTGAAAACTGAAGGAATCATCAAATGAGAGGGGGGAGGTGTAACTGAGAAATTAAGATTTAAAAAATAATTATGAATACTGACTCATTATACTGATATTCTTTTTGGTTTCTAGTGTCTCAGAATAGTCAGAAGAAAGTACCTGAAATTGTTGAACTGTAATCTAGTAGTCTTGATCATTGATAATGATTGTGTAACTATATAGCTTTTACCATGTGACCATATTATTGTAAAAACCTTTAGACTGACACTATCTTTATCCAGTGTATGGATAGAAGAGTAATAAAATAAAGACATGCATGAAAAAAAATAGGTCGGGAACATGAGAAAAATACCCCTATGTAAACTATGGACAATAATTATAGTATTAGTTTAATAATTTTCATCAATTGTAACAAATATACCTACCACAAAAATAATAGAACTTCAAAAAAAGTATTATCAATTGTAACAAATTTTCCACATCAATGGTGGTGGGATGGTGCATGAGAATCCTGTATTTTGTGTGTAAACCCACAACTTTTCTAATAAAAATTTTTTTTTAATTCCTGTTGTTTAAGCCCAAACCGGTTTGTGATATTTGTCATATCAACCTGGAAACTAAGAGGAAGGCTGAGAAATTAAGTTTTAACTGTAGTTGCTGTTAACCCAAATATACCAGAGTTTTTTCTAATAAGGAAGTAAAGAAGAATATAGATACTGGGTGGCAAATTGCTATCTCTGCTATGCTGGCATGGAGAGTTCCTTACAATCTTGCCCTGCCTAAATGTTGAACATTACTGTCCAGTACTGATCTCCTTTTGGAAACCATTCATTGAACCTATTTCCAGACCACTCCAAAACAGAGAAAATATGTTGATTCCTGCCTGTGCTGATCCAGGTATCTTCACCATGCAAAGTTCCATACATTGATTTTTCCATTCTTGCCAGAGTTCCTACATTGATCACATGTCCAGTGAATCATTCAACAATACTTGGGCTGTGCCTTCTATTTACTAATTCCACCCTTTGTCCCTATCCCTTCAACCCCATAACTCTTGGGTTGAAGTTCTGGCCCAGTGCCTGCCTCCCTTCTATTTGGTGATTTTTTGCATATTCTAAAATTCTTATAATGCTGCACTGGCTCCATTTCAGGATGTCAGATTACTCCACTTTGCATCTTCAATGCCAGGTCTGTGGAGTAGATCCTTTTCTTTGTCTCCCTATCCTTGGTTACTATGCTCAACTTGGAGGACTGACTTTTCTAGCACCTACAGCTGCAAATAACCTCAGTGCCTGCCATGTCTCATTGTCTGTGCCTAGTTCACGTTGTCTGTGCTCAGCCTCAGTCTGCCACTCTTGCAACAATTATCCAGGCCAAGCCAGAGTTGTAATAGCCAGCAATGTTAATCTAAGTGTATAATAGAGACTTGGTCAAGATTTGAATTGGATTTAATTAGTAGTGTATTTCATGAGAAGATTCTTTGATCTTACTTATGCCAATCTCCTTCACATACTCAAGGTATGCTCAGAGAATATTCTGGTACAAGTCTCAAATCATTTAGGTCTCAGAAAATGGATCTTGCGACCTAATTTTGTCAGTGACAAAGGTAATTTAGGTTGGAATCTCAATCAGTAGTGAAATATTTGGGGGCTTGTTTAGGACTTTGAGTCCTCAGTGACATGACTGCTGAGGTTGGGACTGACAAGGGGTTGGGGACTGGCAAACGAGAGTTCTGCTGAGCTGTCTGGAGCTTCTGCTGCCACTTTTATATTTGCTAAAACTTCTGTCATTTTTGCACTTCTAGCAGTTTCTAGAGATGCTACAAATGTTTACTTCCCTGGAATTTACACCTAGTTGTCAGACCTAGCTCATTCCACTTTCCAAGCACATCTCTCTAACCTAGTATCTGACCCACATTGAAACACATAGGTTTTCAGTATGAAACGTTGAGCATAGTGGTCAATATCATCACCCTTCTAACTAAAAAAATTTCTTGGCTTTTCATTCACACTACTAATACTAAAACTCTGTGTAAGACATTGGTCTTAGTGTTTGGGTTATAGTGTTAAAGAGAATGTCCTTATTCTCATGTCATGTACAATCTAGAGAAAGCAACAAATAAGGAACAAGTAAATTAATGAACAAACAAACATAAAAAATAAAATAATGAGAAATGACTTGTAGGGGATTAAACTATTGCAATAGTGAGTCACTTGATGGGTACTTAGGTTTAATGTGGTGACAAAGGAAGGTCTCTGAAGAGATAACATATATATTAGGATCTAAAGAATAAGAGAAGACTAGTTATGCATGGATATTGTTCCCAATCTCATCACTATTGACATTTTGGACCAGATAATCTTCATTTTGGGGGACTATCCTGCATACCTTGGCATCACTAGACTTTATCTACTAGAAACAGTAACGCCTCCCGAGTCACGACAATCAAAAATGTCTCCAGATATTGCCAAATATCTCCTTGGGGGACAAATTGCCCTTGTTTGAGAACCACTGGATTGAGGAAAAAAAATTTCTAGCAAACAGAATAGCTAGTGCAAAGGTGCATCGTTAGGAATGAGTTTGATGTTTTCAAGAAGCAGAAGGGAGAACAGCATGTCCGAAGCACAGTGGTCAAGGAGACAAATGGTACCTAATGCAATTAGAGAGGTGGGCAATGACCATGCTATGAAAGGATTGCAAGCCAAAGAAAGGATTTGGGGTTTTATTCTAGGTCTACTGGTAAGAAAATAAAATTTTCTATTAGTGGTGAGATATCGGATTTACATTTTAAGATTACTTTTGCTGCTGTATAGGAAGAGGAAGGGTGGCTGCTAGATTCAGTGGTGGCTTGAGCTGAGGTGGTTGTAGTGAAGATAGAGAGGAGAAGATGGAGATGAGATGCTATGGAGGTAGAGGAGACAGAAATTATTTATGGAATGAACATGGAGGCAAGAGAAAATAAGTGAGGAATTATTGGTCTCATCAATTGGTAATAGTGATATCTTTTACTGAGATGGGGAAGATGAATGAACAATTTCAGGAGGAAATTTTGTGAATTCTACTCTGCTTGAGTTAAGTTTGAGATGTCTGTTAGACTCCACAGTGGAGTTAAGAAGTAGGCAGTTGAATCTATGAGACTGTGGAAAGATCAGGGCTGTTAGTACAGACATGGGACTCATTATCTTTTATGTGCTCATTAAAGTGATAAAACCAAAGGATCACCTAGGACACTGCATGTCGTGCTCAGACCTGTAATGAAGGCGAAAGCGGGGATACAAAAGAATGAGAAGAAACACAAGTAAAGTAAAAGAGTGGGGACAGAGGGTCAGTGACTGAAACAGTCAAAGACACTGACTTCTTTTTCCACTCAGCTTTTATTCATGAATCATAATGGAAAGTACATACATGCTTATTTTCGATTATTCTTAACACAATGTATATTTCTTGATTAATGTTTAATCTTTATTTACAACTCGTATGGGGAAAGAATGGTCTGAAGACAACAACAGTCTAGTGCATTGACTGTTCTCTCCCAGTGTCTCAGAACAGGTCTTTTGGTGGTTTGCCCCCATCTGGCAGAACACAGTGTGTTGTGCTCAGCTGTTCTTCATCCTGGTTGAGCATAGCCGTGTATGCCTCTTAGACTGAAGTTATCACAACTGCATAGAGAAAAGACAAAAATCTAGGACTAAACCTTGAATACTGAGACTTCTAGGAATTAGCCAAGGAAGAGCCAGCAAAAGAGTTATGAAGTAACTGCCTATGAGCTAGGAGGGATACCAAGATAACCTGGAGTCACAGAAGGCAAGAGGTGAAAGTTGCAACTGCTCTTACATTGGGGGATTTGTGCTTCTTACTGACTTATGACAATTTTTTTCTCCCCTAAGCTCTTAAAATTTGTCTGTGGAATCAGAACGCTTGGGATCCGATCCTGGCACTTTCATTACCAGCTGTTGAACTTGGAAAACTTACTGAATTTCCTTGTGCCTCAGGTTTTCCTCTGAAAAAAATGAGAATAATTATAGCCTCTACATTATAGAGTTGTTTGAAACTGAAACGTGACCATGTATGCAAAATCCTTATGAACAGTTTTCTGGCACATAGTAGGTTTTCAAAAATGTTAGTTTTTATCATTATTATTATTGCTTGTGCTCAGATTTTTAGGCATGAATTGTATCTTGAGGATAAAGGAAACTCTCCATATCATATTGGGAGTAAATATTGCTATAATTTACTGGAAGGTTTTATGTCAAAATCCATGAAAAGTCTTAAAAATGTCTACATGATTTGGCACAACTTCACTACTTGGAACTGATAAAAAGAATACAAAATAAAATACAAGGATACTCACTTTAATATCATTCAAAGAGGAAAAAAAGTAATAAACTCATTACTCATCACTAGAGAATATTGAAATGTCGAGTTCAATATGTCTATTCAATATACGGCCTCAAAAATAATGATACAAAATAAAATAAAAAACACAAAAAATAATGATACAGATATGCATTTGGATAAAGTAGAAAATGTTGGTTTTTGTGTGTGTTTCTGTGTCTGTCTACACAGCAAAATGTTTGTAATGGATATTTCTGGGTGGTGAGATTAAGGGTGATCTCTAAAATCTTTCCTCTTTATACTTTCATGTGTTTTCTAGAACTTTTTGGCACTGTGTAAGATTTTCTCTTCCAGTAGGAAAAGAAACACAGTAGCATTATTTTAAAAGTAGAGTAAAAGGAATAGAGACAGGCTGTCTCTAAGCCTCTCTCCTGTTCAGACAGAGGTTGATGATCCTTCACCATTACAAGGAGGAGTTACTCTTCTTGCTAACCTTTTCCTGTTTTTTTTTTTGTAACAATATTAAGTACTTTGCAAGACTAGATTTATTAGCAGTCCATGTGAACAAAGATGGAAGATGTGTGGTTTGTAGTTGCAAGGAAATGGAACTTCAGACAAGCTAATGAGAGAAGAAGGAAACAGAGCACTAAGGATGTCTGCTAGTCACTAGGCTATAAATTCTTTCCCCAATTACTTCTCTTCTGCCAGCTGTGCTGTGTGACCCAGTGCTTTGCCCAGGAGACCTTCCAGTTCAATGGCTCATGGCATAGCAACAATTCACCCATGCAGAAGCATTCATATGTTTCAAAGAAATGGACTGTGCAAGTTCAAATACAATTTGAATTCCAAACTGCCGATCTCTCTCTTTATACATACACGTGTTACAAACAGGCTCAATTGACTGAACAAAGGTTTATTACAAAGACACAGCACACCATGCTGATTCTGAAAGGGAATCAGACACATTATTATATGGCCACATTTTTTTTTCCATTTTTAAACAGCTTTATTCACGTATCATACTATACGGCCACATTTAACCTATTTTTCCATCTTATTATACTCCAGGGTAATTACAGTACATGTTTTACTAAAATGGCAATTTTAGTACACTATGTACCATGCTAGAACCTGAATTTTGGAGCCAGAAGCATCTGAGTTCAAATCCAAGTTCTGCCTTTCAGTAAGCTATGGGAACATTCTTTTCTGTCAGATTCTTCATCTGTAAATTGGGATAATAATACCTTGGCCATGCAGGTTTTTTGTCATCATTTGAAATCATTGTTAAGGAGCTTGGTATGTAGTATGTGTACCATAATTCTCTCACATTTTACCAAGAAACATACATTATACATTAATGGAGTGCCAATAATAACATCTCAACAGTTCATTACTGATAATGACTAATAAATACATGTCTGTGTATGCACACACACTCAGATGTGCATACACAATTAGAAAATTAAGAAGAAACAGTTGACCCTGGTGAGTTGACTGGATATTGGCCTCTGTTTCTACCCATTTCACTTTCAATGTGATATGGAGTTGTGCAGTCCCCAGGTGAGAGCAGTGAACTTTGAAGTCCTGGATTCTAGACCCAGCTCTCCTACTGATTAGCTGTATAACCTTATGCAAATTACTTAAACTTTCTGGGCTTCATTTTCTCAAATGCAAAATAAAGATGATAAAACCTACTCTCAATACATTCCAGAAGGTAGTGACAATCAAATGGAGACATGTATGATAATGTGTTTTGTAATTTTTTATAGAAATATTAGGGAAGCGGTAGAGTTGATCTGGTAGTTAAGGGCCAGGTGTTTGGAATCAGAATGTCTAGATTCAAATCTTGGTCCCATCATTTCCTAGTTATGTGTGATTTTTGACCAAGTTATTTATCCTTTCTGTGCTTCTGTTTGTCCATCCATAAAATGGAGATTACATTTATGTCTACCCTGTAGGGTTATTGAGAGGGTTAAGTGAAATAATGCATAAAAATTATTCAACATGGTTCTTGATGCACCGTAAGCAGCACCAAATAAATATTGCCTGTTTTTATTGTAGGCCTTCACTGACATTAAGCATTTGAAAATCATATTGACTATGTCTAAAAATACAAGAATATCAAAAAATGTACCTAACCGAATAATAAAATGAAGTCTAAAATATTCATTTTTATCCAAGTATGTTTCCTGTTTTTCCTGAATGAACTATGTAATTAAGAACAAATTAAATATTTAGTAGTTTTCATGCACATTAATTCCAAATTTAATCTTTAACCAATAAGGAAATACGAATATAGCTTGCTTCTCATGGGTGATTAGCAAGGATTTATGTACTCAATTTTATGATGGTGAAAATTCAGTCAAAAGGAAGCTTAATGTCTTGCTCTATGTCACACAACAAAGGAGCTTGTCTCAATGCTATATCCTCTTAATTGAGAGCCTCTGCTCTTTCTCTAAAATAGAGCATAATCTATTCCAGTTTTTGAAAGAAAGGAAAGCAAATTTATAAGTTTCAATAAATAAACAGATTCATTTTCTTGTGCCTTATAATCTACCTACTGCTCAAGGCTATAACAAAAGTCCTAGAGTAAGAATGATAATTTACAAATTATCCTGTTTAGTTCTGGTTCCAGGAGTGGCAGAGTAGCTTGTTTCAGGAACTTGTGACAAAAAGTAGGATAGAAATTGTAAAAGATATGCCCCTTAAAAGAGGAAAACTTCACTGGATTGGGACACTCTTTAATATGAATTTTTCTCTGAGGGCCCTCTACTCTGCAAGGCACAGAGCAATTTGAAATAAGCATAAAGCTGTTATCTTATTGGCTCGATGTGTGAGAGGGCAGAGCTGAAGGTGCCAAAAGGACTGGAAATGGAGTAGGGAAATACTGGCAAGGAGAGAGCCACAGAAGGAGAAGTCTCAAAATCTGTATGTAAATCCCCTGAAATCCTTGGCCAACCCCTGAAATGCAGACACGTTGGGGAAAATCTAAGGGGCCCAGAAGAAAGCAACAAGTACATATTGAAAGCAGTTTCAATTGTGGTATTCATAAGGGACATAGATTTTGGATTTTGAATCCTGCCATGTTAGATGGACTTGGTAAATACCAAGTATTCGAGGAAACACTAGAAGAAGGAGTAAAGACTATGCCCAGAGTCTAAAAGAGACACAATAAACTTTTATTGTTTATCCTAGGTCTAATGATAAATCATAAGAGGCCCACTCCAAAAAGTATAAAACCAGGGTCTACCAGTTCAATGTGATTAGCCAATAATTTATCTGCCTATTACAACAAAAATCACTGCCACTCAGAGGATAATAACAGAATTTAGAATCTCTACACTATATCATCCGCATTGCCCAGGACATATTAAAAATTAGTAGATATGCAAGGAAACAGGTAATGTGACCCATTTTCAAGAGAAAATTGAGTCCATAGAAGCCAACATTAGATGGCGCAGATGTTGGAACTAGCAGATAAGAATTGTAAAGCAGTTACTATAACTATTCTGAAATGGTCAGTTATCAATTTATTGTCTCTAAGTTCCAGATCTTCTCTTTGCTCTGTTTTGCATATTGGACCCAGATCCTATAAACATTTCTCTTCTGCCAACTAGCACAGTATTAAGCTTGTTAGTAGCTTCATTTCAGTGAGGTGACACTGAAGGAGAAAGGGGCTTCTCTTCCTGGTTCTGATATGCTTTACTTTTTTACAATTCTGGCTCCTGCAGTGAGTGGGAGCTAGTGTAAGGTGTGACACCTAGAGGGTGGCTGCCCAGTGAGTTTTAGCAGCAACTCAGCAGGAAACTTCCCTATAGTCTCCCTACTGGGAGACTGCTTGCCAGCCACAGTCTGAAATAATCATGAATTTTCCCGCCATTGGGTTGGTCATAGACACACCCTCTCCAACTATATCTGAATTTCAGCCTTGGGGGCAGGGCTGGGGCGGGTGCCTTATCCCATGTTTATTCATTTTTTGGTTACTCTGCACCAGTCCTGAAGGCCTTGGCTGCTCCCTTTATCTGCTATTTCTGTATCTACTTTAGTAGTTAATCGCCTGGTACTAGTCAATAATTCTTTATATTACATTTTTCCAATTCAAATTGGTAGTGTGTTTTCTCTCTCTTCTGACTGGAACCCGACTGACAGCCATTAACTATGTTCATAATGAATAAATGAATAGGGCATTTCAGTAGATATTCTTAAACTAAAAAGCAAACAATCTGAAAAATAAAATAAATATTATAAAAATAATATACAAATTATCTAAAATAAAAATTCATGGCATGGCATAACAGCAGACTGGATATGACAAAAGAATGAATCTGAACTTGACTCTTAGGTAATGTCTATGTACCTCTCTAAAGAATAGAGAGAACAGGAATTGAAAAAATAAGTAAACAAAGGTTTAAGGCCCTGTGAGAAAATGTCATAAAATCTAATATACATGTAATTGTAGTCTCAGAAGGAGGAGAGAGAGAAAGAGAAAATTTGACAGAAAAGTATTTTTTAAATAATGGCTGAAAATTTCCAAGGTTAAGAAAAGATATAAATTGATAGAGCCACAGATTACAGCAAATTCCAAAAAAAGATAAATATAAATAATATTACCTTTCTGCACTGTGGTAGATTAAATCATGTAGTCCAATTTAGATATAGTCATAACCTTAATCTGCATTCCTGTGAGTATAAACCCATTGTAAGTGGGATCTCTTAAAATTGCAATTTTAGTTAAGTGGGGCCCAAATGAATGGGGCTGGGCCTTAATCTGGATTCCTGGAGTCCTTTATAAGCAGGAGCAATTCAGACACAGAGAGACAAAAAGCCACCGGGAGGAGCTGAAAGCCAGAAGTCATCAGAATTCAGAAGAGAAAGGAGATACCATCACCGTGTGCCCTGAGGCAGGGACACATGCCAAACAGCTCCAGGGATCACTGGCAGCTAGCACCAGAATGTTACAGATTTTGCAGAATGTTACAGATTTTGCAGAGAATGTTACAGATTTCGCTGATGCCACAATTTTGGGCTTCTCCTACCTTCAAAATCATGGGCCAATAAATTCTCTTTGTTTAAAATACCTCCAAAACTTAGTGGTTTAAAACAATGAACATTTATTATCTCACAGTTTCTGGGGTCAGGAATCTGGGTGTAATGTAAATGGGTGCCCCTGGCTCAAGCTTTCTCTTTCTTTTTTTTTTTTTCGTTGACAAGCCTCAGTTCCTCTCTGGCTTTTGGTTGGAGTTTTCAGCTCTTGCCACATGAACGTCTCCATGGGCTCCTGGGTTGTCCTCACCATTTGGCAGCTAGCTTTCTCCAGAGAGAGTGATTCAAAGAGATCAAGAGGGGGTCTGTGGAAGAGGTTCTAAAATGGAAATCACAGGCTTTTTATAACCCAGTCTTGGAACAGTCATATAATCGCTTCTGCCATATTCTGTCATGAATAACAAGTCACTAAGCCCTGCCCACACTCCAGAGGAGGGAATTATAGCAGGGTGTGAACAGCAGGAAGTGGGGATCATTGGAGGCCATTTTAGAGGCTGCCCCACCACACTCATCATTTCACTGAGTAATAGGCATTATTTTTTAGGCAATAGGTGGTCCTGAGTATTGATTAGTTGAGTGAATAATGGATGCAAATTTGTATTGTAGTTAAGGGATGTAAGTAATGCCAATTAAGTGCCACCTCTGAAATGAATCCCATAATATGTACTGCTATAGAGCCATTACAGTTCAAATATTATTATAGATGTGGAAACATATGACGTCATGACATAACCAGATTTGAGCCAAAAACTATCTTGTGCAATCTAAATTCTCATACCAAAACAGATCTTCAAAGGTGTCAGAAGATATATAGAGATTATTTTTACATTGCCATGACAATAGTTTTATAAATAGGAACTGTAAAAATACTCCTCAAAATATAAACAACATAAAGCAGAATGTCTTAAATACATACTCAGTTCACTTACCTCATCCTATGTAGGATGTAAATATAGAAACTATGCTAATTCTAATATTTTTCTCTTAAAGAAATCAAACTTTTAAGGTAGTATCAGCTTAATAGGTGCTACCTATTAAGAAACTTAGGTCCCAAATAAATTATCTAAAGTTAATACCTAGATCTTGTTAATGTCATTTTCAATGTCTGAGAATATTTTTATCAAGAGGATAGATTATACAAATAATGAGACATGCTGGGAGTAATGCTAAACTGGTAACGTTTGGATTAAGCGAGGGGAAATTTTAAGGATTCCAGAGAGGGAACAACAATTAGAAATTAAGCCCAAACAGGTCATCACAAATTCAGGTTTTTTCTAGGTTGGTCATGGACATCCAAGGTTGGGTGGTGAGCCTGGGATGAATGAGGCAAGATATGATTTTATAAGTTATGTGTGGAGTGTTGGGCATGTCAGTGTCAGATCGTTTTTGACAGATAATTACCACTTCTCTAAAATCTATTCCTCCTTCAACCTTCCCATCTCAATAACTGACATCAATAAGCCAATGAATCAAGAAAAAAAAAAAACCAGCATTAACTAGGAGTTTCCATACATCCAATCTGTTAGTCACATTGGTTTTATCTCAAGTATCACCCTTAGACCTGGACAAGTAGGGAACTCCTGCCCCTGCCTTCGAGGACTCTACTAAAAGTATTTGCCTGGAGAATGTTCTAAGTCCTCCTGCAATGCCTGGGAGAAGTCTGGGCTAGCAGCGCCGTTTGGACTGGGTACTGCAAGCCCAGACTGGGATGCCTGTGAGCCGGTCCCACTTCTCTCCTTTAGAATCCTCTCCACTTTTACTCTTAACACCTATGGACTCAAATAGTTGCTCCTAGAAGCTCTGTAACTTGCACTTATGGAGTTATCCTAAGGCCTCATGACTCATGATTCTACCTCTGATTCCAGCCTAGCAAGTGGATATCTCCTTTGGTTTAGAGATTGGACCACCAAAATTATGCCGACATACGGATAATTTGGGGTGATTCCCATTTATGTTGGACACAGGACAAGTTCAGGGCTTAAGTCATGTTTATGGTTTATGTGTTGACTCTTGCTGTCTGTGTTCTGACCGAGGTGCTGCTTCTGGTCTATAGTAGGCTGGTAGGGGTGGCAGGAGGCATCCTTTACCAGTGTGTCCCGACTACTAGAGTAATCACCCACCCTATGTAGGCTCTGTGGCTTATGTCAGGCAGTCCTCCAGGGGAAACTGTGACCATTGCTTCCTAGGACTGTCAGGATTCTTGTTCTACAATGCCAACAACTGATGTCCTTTCTTGCCTCCAACGTATGTGGGGAATCTATGCTCTCCCTGGTTGGCCTTCAATAATGCTGGGTGAGAGACAAGCATCCCTTATCCAAATAGAACAACTCCTGCCCATATTACTGATATGTGACTTGTCTTTTGCATTCTTTATGTTTTCTTTTGATGAACTGAAATTATTAAATTTAATGTGATGGCAAACACAGTCAGAGTTTCTCTCTCATCTGGAAAGGCAAATGATGAACTCGGTCAGGGTTCCTCTCTCATCTGGAAGAGCACATGGCCAGCATGGCTTCATCTGCTAGCTTCTTCTCCTGGCTTCCAGTTTTCATGAAGCTCCCCGGGAGGCATTTTCCTTCTTCATCTCCAAAGGTTGCTGGCTGGCGGATTCTGCTTATCGTGGCTATGTCGTTCTTCTCTGCTCTCTCTGGATCGCTCATTCTCCAAAATGTTTCCTCTTTTATAGGACTCCAGAAATTTATCAAGACCCACCCAAATGGGTGGAGACATGGTCGTCACCTAATCCAGTTTAATACCACTCGATTAAATCACATCTCCAGGGAGATGATCTGATTGCAGTTTCAAACATACAGTATTGAATAGGGATTATTCTGCCTTTATGAAATTTTGATTTATGGGATTTTGATTAAAACATGGCTTTCCTAGGGGACATACATCTTTTCAAACCAGCACAATTGCTTATGTTTATAAAATAGGATTATTTTCTTTTTCTTTACATATTCTGGATAGGAGGCAGATATGTGTATTATGAATATCTTCTCCAAATTTTTAGATTGACTTTTCACTTTCTTAATGACGTCTTTTTTTTTTTTTTTTTTTTTTTTTAACATGGGCAGGCACCAGGAACCGAACCCAGGTCTCCAGCACGGCAGAATGATGTCTTTTGATAAGCAAAACATTTTAACGATGATGATTTAATTTGTTTATCTTATGTAGGCTTTTGGTTTCTTATTTAAGAAATATTTGTAGACTCCAACTCTTAAACCTATTCTCCTGTTTTGTTTTTTACCTAGAAGCTTGATAGTTTTAGCTTTCACATTTAGGTCTGTGACCCACCTCAAATTCATTTTTATATGTGGTGGTAGGGTGGTAAGGGATCATTTATTCCATATGAATATCCAATTTATCCTGTACCATTTGTTGATAAAACCCTTGTTTTGGTTTTAATCACACTGAGATCTTTTCAAAAATCAAGTGTCTACATTTGTTGCTCTATTTCTGGAATCTCTATTCTGTTCCGTTGAGATTTTATTTATCCATCACCAAGACCATGCCATCTTAATTGCTGTATATTTTATAGTAACTCTATTCAATAAATATTTATTAAGCATCAATAAACAAGCATTTAAAATGTCTGTGTGAGACGCTGGACCTTTATAGGAACAGAATGAAGAAGACCTGGGAGACATGCCTGCTGATCTGCATGGAGACACCACTGCCACCATCCTCATTCCACAGATAGGTCCAAGTACAAAACCACTGCCAGGCTCTGTTCTGAACTCTGTGGATATAGTAGATACAGCAGTGAACGTTGGAGACTAGGTTTGTACCTTCTTGGGATACGCGTAGCAACAAGCAACAAGTACACATACTGTAAAATAAATGAATAAACCACACAATTTCAGATACTGTAAGATTCTATGCTCGTGACTGATGGTGGGAACAAGATGGGTGGCACATAAAGCTGAGCCAGTCTATGCACTGCCCAACTCCAGTACCATTTGCATAGACTATAATATGAATATTTTCCCCACCAGCTGTGCTACACAGAACCCTGAGTGGTCAGGGAAAGGCCTTTTTGAAGAGACGATATTTGTGTGGGATCCTGGATGATAAGAAGGTATCGTCCATATGGCCCTGTGAGATAGGAGTGTTCAAGGCAAAAGAAACAAAAGATCCCAAAGCAAGTAAGAGGTCCGTATGTTGGAGAACTGAAGACCATGATGGCTAGGGCATAGAAGAAAAGGAAGACAGTGTTAGACAAGACTGGATGGTGGGCAGGTGGCAGATCATGTGCAGCCTTGTCAGTTGCGGTAGACAGTTCGGTTCTTATTTTCAGCCCTGAAAAGTTTCCAAGGGGTCTTAAATAGAAAGGCGACCTGATCTGATCCATGATTTGAGAAGATTATTTTGGCTGCTCTGTAGAAGAAGGGTGGTAGGGAATTTTGTTTTGGTCTATGGAAGATTAGTTTGTACCAGGCCTAAGGCTCAATTAACAAAGATGGATAATACGGTTTTAATTTTATGTTTGAAAGCATAAGAGGGCTGCATAGCAACCAACACTGAGTGGTTGAGATACCAAAGACCAAGGTAGCAAAAAGAGGTAAACCAAACATTCTGGGCTAATGGTCTTCTCCAGATATTGTGATAATTCACAAATCACAGTTAAGAGACTACAAGTCTGGCAGAGCTTTCAGCAGTCTCACTGTGCTGGGGAACAGACTTGGAATTCAGTGCGCCTAAAGGTGGGGGGATGCTGTTGAATACTTTGGCTTTTAGTGGGGACCCATAAAAGACTACTATACTCAGGAGTAAGAGAAAATGGAAGTAATCCAGGTCTACTACAAAACTAAATTCTGGTCTCATATCAGCTCATGCCCTGATTGAAGTAAAGTGGTCTGCCACTAATATATCTGCTTGCTAGAAAAAAATGAGTCCTTCCCAGATGCACACACACAGAGCCTCAAATGTCTTCTAAATTTTTTTTGTACACAAAGACTGTCATACCATCAAAAATATATAAGCATGAAATAAAAAGTAAGAATGAACTTTAACCAAGGAAAAAAAAGACAATTAAAAAACTCATGACATTCAGCTAAAGCTGTGCTGAGAGGCTTTTATGGCCTTGAATATGATATATTAGACAAGAAGAAAGGCTGACCATCCATGATATTCAGCTCAAGAAGACAGAAGGAAAGATATAAAATAAACTCAAGTTAGGAAACAGAAAATGATAAAGTAAGAACTTAATGAAATAGAAAACAAACATCAACAAAGTCAAAAGTTGGTCCTTTAAAAAGACCACTGAAATCAATAACCCCCTATGAAAATGATAAAATACAAATTACCAATATCATCACTGCAAAAAAGGATCATCCCAATAGATTCTACGGATATTAAAAAGAAAATACGAAAATATTCAAAAGTATATATAATAGCAAAAATGAAAAGTTAAATTAAATGGACAAGTCTTTTTAATAGTACAATTTGATATATTTGACTCAGGATAAAATATGAAAAGCTGAACAGCTCTATAGCCATTAATGTTGCCAAGTAGCTGTAAACCCTATTTCAAAGAAAATTCTGGCTCCAGTGGCTTCAACAGTAAACTCCCCAAAATTTTTAAGGAAAAAAATAATACCAACATAATAGAAATGGAAAAGAAAATTATAAACTACTGCTACAAAAAAGTCATGGACTCAAAACTTCCAAATAAATATTAGTGAATTAAATTCAGCAAAATGTAACACTCATCACACCCAAATTAGGTCTGTTTCAGTAGTATAAGGTTGATCAGAAACCATTCTATGCATTTGACCACATTAAAAGAATGTAGGAGAAAAATCATATAATAATCTCAAATGAAATGAAGAAAAACATTTGATAAAATTCAACACTTGTTAATGATTTAAAACTCTTAGCAAACTAGGAACAGAAGGGAACTTTCTCAACCCACATAAACCAATAGCAATCTTTACTATGCAATACTGAAATCTCCCCACTGATATCAGGAGTTACACAAAAATGTTTGTTTTTATCACTTCCATTCATCATTGTGCTGGAGGCCTTAATCAGTGCAATAAAGCAAAAATAAATACAAAAATTAAAACAAATAAAAGTTATAAAGATCAGAATAATCTGTGATTATTCCTAGATGACATGATTTTGTAAATATAAAATCTAAAATATAAGCTCATTCAACATAATAAGTAATGTTAGCAAGGTTGCTGGATATAATATCAACATAAAAAATAACCATAATTTGTATAATATTAAATATGATGAGAAAATAAAATGCCCTGAGTCAAATATAGCAAATTGTATAAGAGAGAATTAAAACATCAATTAACTAAGAATAAATCTAACAAAAGCATGAAAGATTGCTACACTAAAAACTAAAAAAAAAATTATTTAGGGAAAAAGATTTGGCTAAATCTGTAAATATGGCATGGTTATATTTACTGTTATGATAGTATATTAAAATAGTAATTCTTGTTTTTGTAAAAAAAGGTAGTTCTCCCCAAGCTGATCTATACCTTATATGCAATCTCAGCAAAAATCTCAGCATGTTACTTTGTAGAAATTGGCAAGGTGGTTCAAAAATTTATACAAAAATGCCAATGACTGGTATTGCCCACACTCTTGAAAGTTGTATATCAGAGCTGGAGAACTGAAACACCGACATATTAAGGTTTATTAAAAAGCTACTGTAATTAAGACAATGCAGTGTAGATGCTAAGAGGGAGAATTAGACTAATGGAATGGATTAACAAAACCAGAAACAGACATATATACCTATATGGTGACTTTATTAATACCATGAGTTGCACTATGGGAAAAGAATGCTCCTTTTGATAAATGCCAAGTCAATTGTACAGCCACATAAAAATAATATGAATCTTGACTCTTTGATTCCTATACCACATTGTGCTGGTTTGAAAGGATGTATGTCCCCTAAAAAAGCCCTGTTTTAATCTAAATCCCATTTCGTAAAAGCAGAATAATCCCTATTCAATACTGTATGTTTGAATCTGTAATTAGATCTTCTCCCTGGAGATGTAACCCAATCAAGAATGGTGTTAAACTGGATTAGGGGAGATGTGTCTCCACGCATTTGGGTGGGTCTTGATTAGTTTCTGAAGTCCTATAAAAGAGGAAACATTTTGGAGAATGAAAGAGATTCAGAGAGAGCAGAGAATGCTGCAGCACCACAAGGCAGAGAGTCCACAAGCCAGTGACCTTTGGAGATGAAGAAGGAAAATGCCTCCCGGGGTGCTTCACGAAACAGGAAGCCAGGAGAAGAAGCTAGCAGATGATACTGTGTTTGCCACGTGTCCTTCCAGATGAGAGAGGAGCCCTGACCGTGTTCACCAGGTGCCTTTCCAGATGAGAGAGAAACTCGGCCTTCTTGAATCAAGATATCTTTCCCTGGATGACTTAGATTGAACATTTCTGCAGACTTGCTTTAATTGGGACATTTTCTTGGCCTTAAAACTCTCAACTATCAACTTATTAAATTCCCCTTTTTAAAAGTCATTCCGTTTCTGGTACATTGCATTCTGGTAGCTAGCAAACTAGAGCAGCAATAGACCTAAAAGGGTACTTTGCAAAAGAAGATATCCAAAATGCTGATAAGTAAATAAAAAGGTGCTCAATCTCATTATTTATCAAGGTAAAGCAAATTAAAACCACAATAATAAACTAGCACACCCCCACATGAATGTCTAAAATTTAAGTGGCTGAAAACACTAAAAATGTGAAGCAAACAAAAACTTAAAAAAATAATTGCCCCAAATTGGAAACAATCTTAACTGTTCATCAACAGAAGAACAGATAATGGCATGAAAGTATACAAACAGCTGATAGATACAACAACATCGAAAAATCTCAAAACAACATGTTGAGTGAAAGAAACCAAAATAGTACATTGTATATGATTCTTTTTGTAAATAAAGGACAATAATAGGCAAAACTAATCTGTTAAGGTTATTGATTGGGAAGGGATACAGGGAAATGATGAAAATATTCCAAATTTTATTGAGGTTGTAGTTAAATGGGTATATACATAAGAAAAATTCATCTAACTATGCAGTTCAGATTTGTGCATCTTACTGAATGTAAACTATAGTTCATTAACTATTAAATACAAAAAAGAAAAGTTGCATTCAGTGAAAGAGTGAAGAATACATTCACAAAAAGTAAATGTTCAACAAAGACTGTAGTAAATTTTTACTTTAGAACCTTATTCATTTCAGTTAATTTTCAGATGCATATTTATCCTGCATATTGTTTTAAAATAGTAATTATATATGCTAAAGGACCAAACTCATTTTCTAGTCATAATTTTTAGCTAAAAGTTTAAACTCTTTTTAGCTGAAGAAAGAAGAAAACTATGATTTCCACCTTACACACAACAGAAATCGCCCAAATATCAGACTATTGCAAAAGACTGTTTTTTTACTGTGGACAGCAGTTATGAACCTAATAGTAACAGCATGATGACCTTCCCTTTTGTCCTCATGAGATAAACAGCTTAACTTCTCAAATAAGTTACACAAATGCTTATCTTTGATAGCAGCAAAAATGGAACATATTTTTAAACCATGCTTTTCATATTTCACATTCTTCTATCTATGGTTTTCAAATTCTGTTATTTTCTTCCTCACTGTATCTCTTATTTACCCCTAATTCTCAATTGCCAAGGTCACACCATAATTCAAGACCTTGAACATTTCTCATGGAGAGTGAAGATGGTATAATAAAAAAGCTTGATGATGCTCTCCCACAATTTTCATTTGGTTTCGGTTTTAATAATGGCATCCACAGTTTGAGGAGTTATTCAACTTATCTAACTAAGCACATAGTGTGACCCATAATATTAAATCCTTTCCTCATTTTATTCCTCATCTTCTTCACATATATCCTCCTTTAAGCCTCCATAGTGTGGTTGTCCCAACTTTTTTCTCTATCAGTTTTCTCCCCTCAACCTAATCTACAATTCAAGGTGAAAACTTTCTATTGAATTTTCTACTGGTACCCTTTCACTAGACATTCCTGGATTTGTTTGGTTTTCTCCTGTCCTTAATAAGTATTGTTGCCTTGACAGATGGTATAAATATAGGATTACCTAATGTTCAGCATATTCTTGTTTGCCTCTCAATGTCCATTCACCACCTTGACCTCTGTGCCCTAGGAGGCTATGGTCCCTAGGAGGTTGACTTCTTTAGTTTGCATCATTCACACTCCTCACTCTCTAGCTTCTGGTTGGATTTTACAGGTGACTCTTATTGACCAGAAATTAAGTATTGATTTTCATAGTTTTTCAGTAGTTGCGTTCCTCTGTCTAAGGCCATAGCTATTGTCAGGTGGCTCCTCTTCCACAGCTCTAGTTTTTGCTGAGTTCTATTAACAGCTACGTCCCCTTATCCCTTCAGGCCAAAGGAAGGTAAAGGGTTCCTATCATGTCTAGTTCCAGGATGCTTCACTGTTCCTCATAAATTCTTGTAACTGGTGCACAGCCTTTCCAATAATCTCTTCATATAATTCTCTTGTTTTCCTCTTTGAATGGTCATCTGTCTCCTTGCAAGACCCTGATTGATATACCTGTTTAATGAAAAAAAACTGAGGCTTGAATATGTGACCATCTCAGAATAATAGATTATTTTCCTCAGTTTTAAACTAATTTATCTCTTTTTGATGTCTACAGGATGTGGATGGAGAATGAAGCAGCAGACTGCCAACCTCTTGAAATTCTGTCTGCATTCTATTAAGCCGTGATATACACAGTCTGTGAATTTGGGTTGCCGGTTCATTGGAGATTTGAATCGTAGAGCCACGTAATCAGAACCAAAAGGGACTTTGTCAATCATCTAATATAATACTGATTTCAGCTATATTCATTGGAACCTGGTACTGTGTGGGGCTTTTGGAGAAGCCTGGCCACAGCTCTAGCATCCCACACAAACCCCTCTGAGTAGCTACACTTTTATCTGTTTTATAGCTTGAGCTTTTTATAAATATCTGGGTCTGAGTATTATTAAGGCAGTATTATTAAAAACTTGATAACTACTATCTAATCCTTTTATTTTACAGATGAGGAAACAAACAAACAGAACATTTAGGACTGGCCATTCCTGATAACAAAACATGGATGAGTGTTTTCTCCACTTTTGAATTTGAATTTTAGCAGTTTACGTGATCTCATGCATGACTAACAATCTACCAGAGGTTGGTATTATTTGTATCCCGAGTTTTTGCTTTTCTTTTTGTATGTATCCCCATTTTGTGGTTGAGGAGAGAGAAAGGATGGGATTTGACCTAAGTCTTCTTACACCATATCCCATATTCTTTTATCCCATGACACTGCTGATCCGGACCCATGTGCCTTACAGTAGGTCTATGGCAGGAGACAATGAAAGAGCCATAACATAGCAACCAAAGCAATATGAGAAAACGTTAGATTTTGAACCAAAATAATTCCTGAACCCTAGTTTGACCTCTTAAGAAATGTGCATACTTGGACAAGACAACTACCTCTTTCAGCATCAATTTTCTCATCAAAAAAATAAAGTAATAAAACAAATATTTATACAGTACTTGGTATATTCCAGACACTGTTATGCACATTCCAGATAGTAACTCATGGAATGCTCATAATTAGCTTCCTTGTTTTACAGATGGTGAGTCATTTAACCAGTCTGTGCCTCAGTTTCCTAATACTGCACAGTTAGTAAGTGTTAGAGCCTGGAATCAAACCCAGACACTCTGTCTCAAGAGTCCAAATTATTATATGCATGTGGTTTCTTGTAGGATTGTTTTTGTGATAATGTTTGGTCTCAGATTTAGGCAGTTATAGAATGGGTTGGGGTTATTTCCACTCTAGTGGAGTCACAAGTCAATATATCTCATTGCTTTTACAGGATAGGGGCTCTCTTAGATCACCACAGATCAGGGACATTTTCAACCCATTCAAATTATAGTGACCAGGCTTGGAGGTGAAGGAAAGAAAAAAGAGAATAACCAATAATGAATGGTTGTTTAGAGTGGCTGAATTTAGGGAAAATTAAAAGAAGGTGACACTGTTTTCTCCACAGAAGTGACCTGTGCACTTGCCTAAAAATTGAACTGCACGTACAGTGAAGCAAACACTTCATGGATGTTTGGAATGGCAAAGGAGAAGACTAAAATCTCCAAGCCCAAACCCCTCTCGTGCTTCTGCGTCTTAAACAAATAGTAGTATATCCTAAAAATAGCCACCAATATAGAAAAAATGAAAAGCTGTGAAAAGAATACATTCTTACTTTTCCAGCTAGCCTTCAAGATTACATTCATGAGATTATCTCAGGATTGCCACAAGTTAGAAATGGAGAATTAATCTTGATGTCAGCTAGAGATCTGGCATTGCCATTAGCATGGGGACCCAGGAGACCTCCTCTGGGAATTAACAGAGCAAGAACTATGCCATGTAAGGTCAAATCTCTGGACATAAATATTATAGAAATAGTAACAATAGCTGACTGTGCTGGTTTGAAAGGATGTATGTCTCTTAGAAAAGCCATGTTTTAATCTAAATCCCATTTCATAAAGGCAGAATAATCCCTATTCAATACTGTATGTTTGAAACTATAATCAGATCATCTCCCTGGAGATGTGATTTAATCAAGAGTGGTTGTTAAACTGGATTAGGTGACACCATGTATCTACCCATTTGGGCGGATCTTGATAAGTTTCTGGAGTCCTATAAAAGAGGAAACATTTTGGAGATTGAAAGAGATTCAGAGAGAGCAGAGAATGCCGCAGCACCACGAAGCAGAGAGTCCACGAGCTAGTGACCTTTGGAGATGAAGAAGGCAAATGTCTCCCGGGGAGCTTCACGAAACAGGAAGCCAGGAGAAGAAGCTAGCAGATGATGTTATGTTCACCATACGTCCTTCCAGATGAGAGAGGAACCCTGACTGTGTTCACCATGTGCCATTCCAGATGAGAGAGAAACTCTGAACTTCATCAGCCTTCTTGAATCATGGTACCTTTCCCTGGATGCCTTAGATTGGACATTTCTATAGACTTGCATTAATTGGAATATCTTCTTGGCCTTAGAACTGTAAACTAGCAACTTATTAAATTCCCCTTCTGAAAGCCATTCAGTTTCTGGTATATTGCATTCCGGCAGCTAGCAAACTAAAACACTGACATTTATTGAATGCTTACTAGGCACTGGGAAATTGCTTTGCATTCGTTATGTCATATAATTATGACTAAAAAAAGTTGATTCACCCCAGACTCTGGGGATTGTACTGCATTTGAGTATATAATTTTACATTGTAATACTTGACCCCTTCACTTGATAGCTGTCAAGAGGATGAGAGAATGAAACAGGGACATACAAGATATCTTTAGAGTTTATTTATTGCTAACATTTTATTTCTCTAATTAAATCAGTCATCTGAAACAATGCACATAAATTACATTTCTTCATAGTGAACCAACATTATTAGGGGTTCATTTCAGTAACCATTTACTGAACATTTGCTGAATATCTGCTATGTGTAAGGCATTGTTGTATAGGATTAGAAAGGTGGACAAGGTAAAGCTTGTACCCTCAAGGAGCGTACAAATATGGACATAAAAGGAGCCACACAAATATAAAGTGCCACCTACACCCCTGGATTGTAGTGCATGAAGGACCCTTGGAAACCATCTAATCCATCCATTATATTTTATACATGAAACCCAACTATAAATTGTCGATGCAGTCCCTAAGTCTTCTGACTGCCCGTGCTCACTGTTGCTTAATATCTGAAAAAGTCAAATGGCTGAAGATCCCCATCCTGTGTATTAGAGGAGATGTGTATCTCGCCCAACTCCTGCAATTTGGCAGCAATTTAAATTTTTATGGTCCATTTCCCTACCACTTTCATGTTTCTAAGAACCCTCTGTCTTAATCAAGTCTCATCTCCTGTGCCTGTCCTGTCATCTTCTCTCTGAGCTGATCAAGGCATGGAGCACAGTCCCTGGTCTGTGATGTCTCCAGAGTCTCACCCCCACATGCACTCAGAAGTTTTGAGGATAAAGGAGAGATAAACTGAAGCATCACAAACCACATAAAATTTAATATTAAACATTCTGGTTCATAAATGTCACTTGGACATTCCCTATGTGATGAATTATGTGGGAGAAATAGCACGATTAGCTAGACCTTGAAGAACACAAGGATGCTGACAGTTAGAAATTGAGGGGAAAGGCATTCAGAAAGGAAACAGTGGGAGTAAATGTGCAAACAAGGCATGAGGAATGATCAAAGGATTTTTTCCAAAAATACCTTTCTAGATTGTTCACCACTATTCTTACATACATAGGGTTCATCCAGCCACAACAGAGCCCTGAGGAAGCTCAGAGAAGTGTGGTTTGGCTAAATTGAGGATGCAAAAGTGAGTCCTATGGATAAAACTTAGAGAGGTGGTGTTCTAGTTTGCTAGCTGCCAGAATGCAATATACCAGAAATGGAATGGTTTTTAAAAGGGGAATTTAATGATTGCTAGTTTACAGTTCTCAGGCTGAGAAAACGTCCCAATTAAAACAAGTCTATAGAAATGTCCAATCTAAGGCATCCAGGGAAAGATATCTTGGTTCATGAAGGCCAGTGAAGTTCAGGGTTTCTTTCTTAAGTGGAAGGGCACATGGTGAACACAGTCAGAGTTTCTCTCTCCTCTGGAAGGGCATGTGGTGAACACAGCATCATCTGCTAGTTTCCTCTCCTGGCTTCCTGTTTCATGAAGCTCCCCAGGAGGCATTTTCCTTCTTCACCTCCAAAGGTTGCTGGCTGGTGGACTCTGGTTCTTGTGGCTATGTCTTTCTGCTCTGCTCTCTCTGAATCTCTCATTCTCCAAAATGTTTCCTCTTTTATAGGGCTTCAGAAGCTAATCAAGACTAACACAAATGGGTGGAGACACGCCTCCAGCTAATCCAGTTTAACAACCACTCTCGATTAAATCACATCTCCAGGGAGATGATCTAATTACAGTTTCAAACATACAATACTGAATAGGGATTAGAAAAAATGGCTGCCTTTACAAAATGGGATTAGGATTAAAACGTGGCTTTTCTAGGGTACATATATCATTTCACACCAGCACAGGTAGCTTTGGGGAAAGCAATGGCAAGCTAGCTGAATTTAAGTTCTATTGAATTTGGTAACCAGAATGGAGCCTGTGAAGGTTTTTGAGAAGTTGCGTGTCATGATCAAACCTGGACTGGAGAAAAATTAATATGGGAATATTGGGTGTGATGGATTGCAATGGGGAGAGATAACATGCTCCCCATGGTCCCCTACAGTAGTTGGGGTGAGGAAAGCACTGCCAGGAGAGCTGTTCATAGACAATTTTCAGTTTCCAGACTTGGCATGGGCTGCCTCATCTGTGGAAATCCACCTCACCCAAAGCCAGGCCCTTTGTGGAAGCAGCCCACAGCCAATGTCTAATCTAGACTAGAGTATAAAGGCCTAGACATCTTGGCCAACTCAGGACAACTCTAGGGTCTTCTAGCTTCAGAACTTCTATTAGAAAGGGTAGGCTGAGGCTTGAGCTGGACTTTACTGCATGCAACCTGACTTCACTCTTTGCCCACTAAAGCTCCCTTCCTGTGATGGTTTGAAACTTTTTGCACCACAGAAAAGATCATGTTTTTTTAATCCATTCCTGTGGGTGTAGAGCTATTGTGAGTGGAACCCTTTGATTAGCTTATTTCAGTTGCCATATGAGCCACCTCATTCAAGGAGGGTCTTAATCTTCTTACTGGTATCCTTTACAAGAGGATAAAGGACAGAAAAGTCCCCAGAGAAGTTTAGAGAAAAGTCTGGGAGAAGCTAAGAGAGGACTAACAGAAAACAGAGAGGACACCAGAAGCTGAAAGCAACAAAACTTGGGAGAGAAGGACCAGCAAATGTCAGCCATGGGTCTTCCCATGTGACTGAGATGTCCCGGACACTGGCAGCTTGTCTTCAGAGTCCAGGTAACATCTTACTGATCCCTTGAATTGAACATTTTCATGGCCTAAGAACTGTAAATTGTAAGTTAATAAAGTCCCATTGTAAAAGGCAACTCATTTCTTGTATGTAGCATTCCAGGAGTTTTAGCAAACCAAAACATGTCCCTTACCATCTACAGGTGTTGATCCCAGGAGCACTCTTTAATAAATGTACTACAGCTTAAACTTCACCTCAGGGTTCATTTTCCAGGATTTCACCAGGGCCAACTCTATGTTACCACAACAGTAACTCAACCTAGTCCATTCAAAGTATATGTGAAAACATGAATGAATGAATGAATAAATCAGTGAATGAATCAATCAGTGAAACAGATGTTGTAAGACTATATAGTCTCATGAATAGAGCGCGTCCAGAAGTACCGGTTCTACTGTTTGTAGGGCTATGGTAATAAGCCAGAGAGATGCTGACAAGCTGTCTTTGTCGTCACATCTGACTCTGCTATACTCGCATATACAAAGACTGTGATGAGGGAAGTAATGTGGAGCATTTTCAATGAGATATTTACTATGCTACAATTACAAGTCCCATGAATGCTAATCAGAGGTTTGAGATACCCTAAATAGGTAAATCGTACCATAATCCATGCCAGCTGTGAAAAATTAAATAGCCCTTTGTTTCCCATTTAAAGCATCAGATTTATAAAATGGTACAACTGAAGTCTCACCTACCCAGACCCCAAATATTTGCAATGTTGAATCATTGAGATTTTTTTAATCGACATTTTGATTTTATGAACTAGTAAAACCAAAGCAAGGTGATAAAAAGAATTTACAGTAAGTTAGCTTGTCCTGTTGTAACTTACCTCTTTTACTAAATATTGAAAGCAAATAAAATTTTAAATATTGTTAGTTGAGTACTGGCTAGTTGGCTTTTTATACTATTAAGAAAAGGCAGTTCAGGGGTGGTCTAATTTCTGCACTGATGCAGGGAGATTCCTGCCCTAAGTATGTCTGTTTTAGTTTCTTTGGCTGCTCAAGAAAATGTCATGTAATGAATCGACTTAAGCAATGGAAATTTATTTGCTCATGGTTTTGAGATTAGGAAAAAGTATAAATCAAGGCATCATCATGACAATGCTTTCTTTCCAAAAACTGTGACATTCTGGGGCTGGCTCCTGGCAATCCTTGGTCCTTAGCTTGCCGCCTTGCAAAGCACGTGGTGGTGTCTCCTGGTCTATTCCTTCTCTTCCAGAGTTCTGTTGATTTTCCGCTTCTAGCTTCTCCCTGTGGCTTTCCCTCTTACTCTCTGAATTTCATTCTGCTTACAAAGGAATCCAGTAATAGGATAAAGACCTAAAGGTGGGCAACACTTAAACTTAAGTAGCTTCATCAAAAAGATCCTACTTATGAGTTCACACACATAGAAATAGATTAGGGTTAAGAACATGTTTTTATGGATACATATAACTCCAAAATACCATAATATCTGTAGTCCAGACATAATAGACCTTAGACACTGAAACATCTCCAAAGTAAATTTATTTTTGCTGAATATATTTTTCTTATCAAGGTAATTTGTATTAATTATACAAATCTTTATCAAGTACTACTCATTAAAGACCATGCTAAGTAAGGGGGATTTGATTATGAAAGAATGGGAGAAGGTGAGGGAGAGGGAGAAAAGGAGGGAGGGAAAAAGAGGTGTCTAGAAGGAAGGAATTTTTGACAATGTCAATATTCCCAAGGGTTAAAATAACATAGGAACAACAACAAAATATATCCACTGGATGAAGTATCCTGCACATGGTAAGTAACTTTTGCAGAAGCAGTTTGTGCAGGGGCTAGAAGATGGTGGGTTTATATCAAGGGAAGGAAGTAGACACAGGAGGTTCTGAGTAGCATTCAAGAAGCTTGATGTGAAGTGAAGAAAAATGCCAGGTGGTAAATTGGAGGAGGAATCAAAACAGAGGAAGAAGTTTTTTTCAAAGGTGGAAGAATCAGTCTTGTATGCTGACAGGACAGAGTAAAACATAGAAATTACAGGACAGTGAAGAGAAAAGCGATGAAGTGAGGTCACTAAGGAGGCAGTCTGGGGTGGGACTTTGAGGACAGGTGTTGGTCTCTGGGCTGGACAACCACCATAGTAATAGCAACAATGATAACTGATAAGTACTGAGCACTACGTTCCATTCCTGCCTATGTTCTGTATATGTTATTTAATCTTTCCCCCAAAACATTCTCAGATGTGTATAATGATTACCCTATTTTTATAGCTGAGGAAATTAAGACAAGAAGAGGTAGAGTATAGTGGCAGATGAGTTTTTATATGGTGAAAGAAATCGAGGTTATTTACTACTTAGGAACCCCAGTTTGACCTTATAAAGTAGAAGGTGAGGTGATCTTTCTGAGAATAAGAAGTTACTATACTTCTGATATAGTAAAGGATTGGAGTTAAGTTGTGGACATCAGAAATAGTTATGGTAGGGTTGTGAGTGAGGTTTAACTAGAAATCACAGGTTTCCTGAGCAGCTCTGAGGAATCAGCTACAGTTCAAAGTTACGGATTTTTACTGGCTCTGAACAGTTCAGCTGTGAAATTTTCTCCAGCAGCACTTAGCTCCTAAGAGAAGAAGAGGTGGACATTTGACATTGGCACCAGGAATCACAGTCTTTCTTGCACCTCTAAGAATTTCCACCATCCTAGGGGAAATCGGTGTCCACATGATGGTCCATAGAATACACCATCATCAAAGTTCCTTGACCTTCTCAATTCCAGTGACCTTTCCCTCCACTCCATTTCATCACTTACTCCATGGCCATTTCATGAAATTTATCATGAAATATATTCACACAATGTATATTCTGGGACCTCATTAAGATGTCTAATAACTTGAATCCTCCATCTTTATCCAATCTATGAGATTCTTCCTGTAAAGCCCTGATGTCAGGAAGGATTAATCATTTTAATCATTCATTGTTGCTGTCCAAACTACTGCCTCCTTTGCATATGCTCCTCCCTCTGCCTATTATGTACTTTTCCTACGTTCTTTGCCTGGTAAAAACTGTCTCATATTTCAAACTTAGTTCAATGTCAGCTCCTCTAGGAAGCCTTCTCTGAGCCCCTCATCCTTAAACTTTTCTTACTTATATATCCCCCATGTGTTTCCTCTCACAGAACTCCATACATGACTGCTCACATCTGGTAAAGTGATTATCAGTTTATTTTATGGTCTCCCACACAACTAAAGTCATGAGGTTCTTGAGACCAGGATTGTGTTTTTGTTTAATGTTTGTAAATATGTAACCTAGCATAGTGATTTATACAGACCAATTGCTTAATAGATGTTTGAAAGGTGTAATCAATTTCTTTTTAGCATTTGTTTTGACACTGGACAAATGTTCCTCTGCCAAATATTTTCTAAGTATTTGAAAATAATAAAATTCTGAAGAAAGATACATATTCATTGTGTTTAAGTATTTAATGAGACTTGTCTAATATACTAATTTTCAGTAACCCAAACACACTCAGAAGTCATAATGCTGTGTTTATCCTCTTATGATTTCTTAGACAATAATGCATCACATCCAAATCCTGGGACAATATTAACATGAGTGATGTTAGGACTGAACTGACAAAGTTACCAAACTTTAAGAAAAATATTAAAGAAAGGGAATAATTTTTAGATTCATTAGCTGTGTGCTAAGTTTTACAACCATACAAAAATTACCGATGTGATCCAGTTAAGACTCCCTTTATTCCCTGCATTATTTCTGTCTTGGTATTGCTCCATTGAAATGGAACTTTGTTTTTGTTACTTGGCTATTTAAAAATGGTGATATAGCAGTTGGTCTTTAAAATTATACTTTTAGTGGTTGAAGAGTCATTTGCAACAAAATAGTAGTTACAATCTAGAATAGGCATTTTAAGAAGGTTAGAATTGCATCATTTAAATATGAACTTGCATGATGAAGCCAGCAGACATTACTCTGCCTGCCCTCATAGCAGCTTATAAGATGTAACACCATTTGCTATTCCAGGCCAAAGCTTAGTTAACACGCTCCTCCACACAGTTCCTTCAGGAAGCCTTACTTGACTTCCCAGTCCATTTGAATTTCCCTCTTTGGTGGTTCCATAGCACACCATGCATTACTTTGATCTACTATAGTGCTTAGAGATCTGTACTTATTTTTTTTTAAGTATCTATACTCTTATTAATCCTCTGGTCTGCACAATCACAGATCAAGTCACTGAAGAATCTTTAGTCCTTCTTTTTGCCAGCACCAGCACTGATTGGCCTTTGCAGTCCCCCTGACTTTCTTCATTCTGCTCTTGTATTCCTTTCACTGTTTTCTTGAGGTCTTTTTCTTTTCATACTGGCCATGTCTGGCAAGTCTGTGTTTGGGTTCATCTTTCTTTGTATAATCGAAGGAATCATAAATCATACAAAGCTAGTTGTCTTGCCCCACCAAAATGAGTTCTGAATCCGAATACAAAGATGGCATCTAGTGTAGTCCTGTACATTTTGGTTGGCTTCCCCCAAATTTCTGTCTTAGGTACTGTTGTCTCTCCAGAGTGAACTGCAAGGCAACAGTCATGAACTTCCTGACCTGGATAGTTAGCACATCATTCATGATGGTGGTTGGTCCTCAGGCAGCCAGGGAGGAAAAGAGCTTTGTATTTAATTTTCAGTGTATTTAACAATTTCCTCCTAGACTATGAGCACCCATTGGGTCATTAATCATGCTTTATATGATTTTGCATCCCCAATTCCTAGCAGAGAGCTTGGCACAGAGTAACTGCTGAATAAATATGGATGATGGATAGATGGATGGGTGGAATGCATAAGTACAACATACTGCATCTCTGCCTCTCCCCTTCCTGTAATGCAGGGAATATTTTGGAGCTAGAGAGTGGAATATAAGAAGTATCTGGTTAAGAGTTTCCCCCTTTTCTCTCACCATTACTTATTTTCCATGATATTTATGTTTCCCGTACATGGCAGAATTCCTTAAGCAATAGCCCTACCTCTCAGCTCCATCATTCAAATGGTGGTGAATTCAGCAATCTATTTATAGGACTCATAGAGAAATGGTCATTTTGACACAAGAACAATCCGGTCCTAATGTCAATGAGCTGCCTGCAGATGTCACCCAGAGAGGCCATTGGCTCTATAGCTGTCTTTCTGTTTTACCTCTTCTCCTTGGGCCACTGCTTTCCTCCAACAAATAAGAACAAGGCAGAGAACTAGCATTCTGTTGTCTATTATGCTCCAGGCCTTCTTCTAAGCACTTTATTTTATGTTATGTCATCTCACCATCACACACTATTGCAATGTAGTTACTCTCTAATGTTTATAAACAAGGGATTAGAAGCAGTATGGCCTGTTAAAGGGGGGCACAGGTTTTGAATCAAGCATTTGACCAATGAGCTGTCAAGATATCACCTTGGGCAAATCACTTATCCTCTCTAATCCTCAAATTTTAATCTATAAATGAAGATAGTAAATACTCCCCTTAGAGAGAGGTTGTAAGAGTTAAAGGTAACATTCAAAGTACCTAGCACAGTGATAGGCACAAAAGATCTACATTATTATAAACACATTAACATTCTGATGGCTTTCTAGTCAATAGTCAAGCCAACTGCGGTCTCCAAAACCCATGGTCTCACCCCTTTACCATTTCAGGTGACCTCACCAGACACACTGACTGATACAGAACATATTTCTCACTAATGGCTACTAGTAGAAATGGTAGGGCTGCTTGTGGTTGAAAGCAGAGAGAATTTAGAATCTGAAGACATGTGAGTCTTGTCTCTGGCATTAGCAACCTGCTCTTGAGAAAGTGATTTAACTCCTACAAGTTCCTATTTTGTCATGTGTAAGATAGAGATAATACAATCATTGATTTCATAATATTGTAAAGATCTGGTGGGACTATATGTATAAAAAATTTTTGTCCTAATAATGTTTTACAGTCTTCCACAGAGATTACCATTACTACTATCACTGCTTCTATATCTAGTGCTAGTAATTCTATAATCATGACAAGAGCTTCCTATATACTATGTCATGCAGATCTCAACAGAACCATCAATATAATTATCTTTAGTTCCCATATTTTGCAGAAGAAGAAATTAAAGCTTAGGGGAGTTTAAATAACTTTCCCAAGGTAACTCAACTACTAGGCAGTAGAGCAGGAATTTGGATGTAAAATCTTTATAACCCATAAACTGAACATGATATTCTATTGCCTACTGTTCTAGTTTGCTAGCTGCCGGAATGCAACACACCAGAGACGGATTGGCTTTTAATAAAAGGGGATTTATTTTGTTGGTTCTTCAGAGGAAAGGCAGCTAACTTTCCACTGAGGTTCTTTCTTACGTGGAAGGCACAAGATGGTCTCTGCTGGTCTTCTCTCCAGGCCCCTGGATTCCAACAACTTTCCCCAGGGTGACTTCTTTCTGCATCTCCAAAGGCCTGGGCTGAGCTGCAAGTGCTGAGATGAGAAATGCCGAGCTGCTTAGCAGTGCTACATTGCAATCTCCCATTTAAGCACCAGCCAATTAAGTCAAACGTCACTCATTGCAGCAGACACGCCTCTTAGCTGACTGCAGATGTAACTGGCAACAGATGAGGTTCACGCACCATTGGCTTATGTCTGCAGCAACAAGACTAGGTATGCTCACCTGGCCAAGTTGACAACTGAATCTAACTAACACATATCCACCCCTTGTCAACTTGGCAACTTCAAGCATCACTTTAAATAGGTGCAGAAACTTCTCTTCTTGCTGTGGGCCTGTGAATCTCAAAACAAATTATCTGATGCCAATATGCAAAGGAGGATAAACACAGAATCCATAGGGAGAAACTGGAAGGAAAACTTGCAGGCAAACACCATTGGATTTCAAAGTCTGAAAGTCATTTATCCTTCGGCTGTAGAAAGTGGTAATCCCACCCCTTCCAAGGGCCTATGCAGTGGCTGGCCTCTTTCCAAATCAATCTCGGGGAACATCGAGGAGACCACCTCTGGGCTTCACTCTCTCCAGGCATCAGGGCCACCCCTGGGCTCTCTGCCATTTCTGGGGCACACGCTCAACCCCTCCACATGGTGGCAGCCAGGCTCTCCCAGTCCCCCAAGGAGCGTGCTACGCTTTTCCAAGGCCCGAGGCTGCACAACTATTCCACTGCAATGAGAGGGGAGACTCATCCTCGCCCTTCAGGGTAAACTCACCTTCTCCACACATACAGGTGGGTCCACTCTCCTGGCCGAGGTTTCTTGGCTTCAGACCCAAGGTTCCATGGTTCTTACTCTGCAAACTCCAATTTTTCTCTTTTGTGTCCTCCTTTGCCAAGATTGGTAGTAGTTCCATTTACACCAACAGTCTCTTCAAACACTCCAGGACTTCGTCATCAATCTCTTCACAGTTCCTCCAAAGTCTTCCCCTTAAGCCATCCAAAACACCGTTCAAACATATCTGGCATTTGCAAACTGCAGCAGCACCCCCACTCTCTGGTACCAAATCTGTTCTAGTTTGCTAGCTGCTGGAATGCAACACACCAGAGACGGATTGGCTTTTAATAAAAGAGGATTTATTTTGTTGGTTCTTCAGAGGAAAGGCAGCTAACTTTCCACTGAGGTTCTTTCTTACATGGAAGGCACAAGATGGTCTCTGCTGGTCTTCTCTCCAGGCCCCTGGATTCCAACAACTTTCCCCGGGGTGAATTCTTTCTGCATCTCCAAAGGCCTGGGCTGAGCTGCTAGTGCTGAGATGAGGAATGCTGAGCTGCTTAGCAGTGCTACATTGCAATCTCCCATTTAAGCACCAGCCAATTAAGTCAAACATCACTCATTGCAGCAGACACGCCTCTTAGCTGACTGCAGATGTAATTGGCAACAGATGAGGTTCACGCACCATTGGCTTATGTCCGCAGCAACAAGACTAGGTATGCTCACCTGGTCAAGTTGACAACTGAATCTAACTAACACACCTACTAACTGGGTAGAGAAAGACACTATACAAACTAGTTTTGCCAGAAAAGAAATATGACATGATGGAAGAGGATAATAGTATCATATAACAGTGTTTATGCTTCTAAGCAGACATTTGGATATTTTCTCAAGAATTCAAATAGAAACCACTTCCATCTCTGGGTAGTTTTGAACGAACATCGTCCCTCATCCTGGTAGGCATCAAGGTCCACCACTAAGGGAAACTGTCACACACACACCCAGAGCAGTTAGGCCTTGGGTATTCTAGAGGCTGAGTTAGGCACTGCAGAGAACCCCTACTTTGATTCAGACACAAATGATCTGGAAGCCAATTTTACCATCTTGTGGCATAAGCAAGTCATCATTCTGCCCCTCACTTCCCTCGTCAATAAAGTGGGAAAGATTGTACATCAACAACTTCATTGACCTACTCCTACAAACCATCACTCAAATGCCAGAAGATTTCCAAGTAATTAACTAGAAGACCAGGGTAATCTATAAGTCCTCATCAGGCAGCTATCATCAAAATAATCACTTATCAGTGTGGACATTGCAAATGTCCAATTTAATGCAATTTGAAAATTTAATATAAATTTGATGCAAATATCCAAAGTTAACAGGGACTAGTTTCAAGAAAGTCTGAAGAGCCAACGTGAAGGGGAGAACACAATCACAAAAGTGGTAAGATCTGAGGAACATGATGACAGCATGCTATTGGCTCCTAAGCAAACCTGCAAAGTGTATCACACTTGAGAAATCCTGTGAATAAGTTCAATCTGCTGGGATGAGGCTTTTTTGACAAGTTTCCTTGTGCTTGTGTGTGTGTATGTATCATTTTTTCCTTCAGCAATGCTTCAGTACCTATTAACCCAAATCGGTTTATTGCATGACCTAGCTGCCACCTCACAGAGTGAAGTGGAGGAGAGCAAGACTTTTGAGAAGGCACCTTCAGACTATATGAAAATCAGGCTCATTCCCTTTTCTTTGGGTCAAAGTTTACAAAGGAACTTCCCAATTCACCCACAAGTCTGCCTAAAGGGGGGACATGTTTGATAATAAAGTCTTCAGATATTTCTGGTCCTTGAAGCAGAGATATTTCATGGTTTGTCAACAGCTTCCATGTTGCTTAACACAGGAAGAGAATATGCTCCTCCTACATCCTCTGTCTCTGACAGTTGCTTCTCTCTGGTTGACGCTAGTCTCATGTATTTTTGTCAGCATGAGTCAGGTTCCCAGGGTCTAGTCACCTCGAGGCCCTGACCCAGGCATGTTTCTGAGTCTTCAAAGTAGAAGACTATGTCCAGTGGCACTTTGTCAGAAGGCAATGCTTCCGCACATCTGTCAGCTCACTCCCATCCATAAAGTATGCAAGTCTTGGATAAGAGAAATAAATGTATTTGGAGAACTACTTGGGTGCCATGGAAAGGAATCTTGGACACTAGGTCAGTGTGTGATTGCCCAGAAAATGACAGGGAATGTGCTCTTAAAAGAAATTCCTTTATGTCCAAGGCAAGTCATGGAAAAAGTGACCTATAGTAATACTTCCCTTCATCCCCTTCTGTGACCTTGTCCCCACTTCCTGATTCCTCAGAACTCTGTGAACCAGAGTTGAATCCCAGTATTGCAAGAAAACTTCAAACACAAAATTCATAATTTGCCTGAATGTTTTAGTCTGACCTAAAAATGTTCCAACTCTAGAATTGGGTGAACACTGGACACTCCATACGCATGTGAGTACATATCAGGACACGAAGATTATCATCTGGATGAATGAATGACATCTTCCATATTTTCAGAATTCTATATTTTCAAATACAGAAGAGCACAAAGTGAATAACACACAGCCATGGAAGTCAGATACAATTTTTCTCTTAGAAGCTGCCTCTTCATTTATCTGCATTCTTGTATCTATTTCTTGGAATTTGCTTACTAAAACATGGGCAAGAAACATATACTTTTCTGAAGATTTCATAGGGGAGACAGAGGAGATTTATATCACACATCTCACAGACAATAATTTGGAAGAACAGACAGGGCAATTGAAGTTTTTCAAGTTATTTCTTAGCCAGAAATCCTGGGGCTAGAGGGAAGGGAATGTCTTCTTTCATTCCTTCAAGTAGGATCCCTGGAGCCTTACTGAAGCTTGTTTCCTTTATCCCAGATTTTACCTCTGGGAATTTGAAATCCCCCAGCCCTTTTGGAGGATTCATTTCTCATTTCAAGAAACCTATAAGCACTTTGCTAACAGAGGCTGACCTTGTTCTTACAGGAATGCTTATACTTGCTCCCAAGGGACAAGCATCACTATAATTTATTATGTAGTAAAATGGAGAATATCTTTATTGTTATATGACTGCATGGTAATGTCATACTATAGAGCAAAGCTGCTTCTTTTTTGAAATATTTTAAAACTTCAAAATAAAGATAACCCACAGACTTCCATTACTTATAGATTAGAAATTTATCTAGAAACAGCACTCTTTACTCTTCTGTGGAGTGAATGGGTAATTATATGCAATAATTGAAGAAGAATCTTAAAAATTAGTTCAGGGTATAGTCATTTATTAATAATAGTGATTCTGAAAAAGGGAAAAGAATAATAGCCGCTGGCCTATACTTTGGAAAGATTTAGCTGTAGTTGGATATGTTCTCAGAAAGAAGGCACTAGAATAATACCTTACATGTGGCCATTTAAATGATTAACAAGAGATTTCTACCTTATCAGTCAGAGTCTATATATATTTATACTTCTGGGAAAATGTAAATCACTCTATCTCTTTTAAACAGAGTGAATTTAATATAAGAAATTGGTTATACAGGGATAGAAAAAAGTTACTAGAAGGTGGTGAGGCAACCTAGAGATAAGCAAAAACAGGAAGACAAGGGGAGAAGTGATTCCAGAATCTAGAAGGCAGAGCTGTCTGGTGCCAGAAGAAGGTTGGGGGTTGTTAGATAAGAATTGAGAACACAATTTGGTAAGATCTTGAACATGGCAAAGGGGTAACTGCTGCTTGAGACCATAAGAAGCAAAGAGAAAGTGGTGGTAGTGAGTTATACTGTGTTTTCTTCCTTTCTTCCACTAGTGATACCAATTACCCAAATTTACCAAAAGACCAGAGGGAAGGGCTCCTGGCATTATAGATTCCTACAATAACTGGGAAAGAAAAAAAGGGAGAGAGGAGGGGAGGTAGAGAGGGAGGGAGGAAGGAAAGAGAATAGAGAAAAAGAGACTGTTGACATGCATAGATGCTGTCTTACTAATTGTACTTGAACTAGTAAGAGGTTAATAAGTTATAAATTTAGAGAAAAAAATTTAGAGGAAGTCTGGTTATGAATTTTCCTCCTGTCCTTCACCACTCTACCAAACTCTCCTTCGTCATACCTGTCCTGACTCTCTTACTTCGTTTCTCCAAGAAAAAATTGTCCTTCCTTAATCCAAACTCTTAAACCCACCTTTGTTTAGGATGCCATCCTTCCCTGATTGTGTTCCATCAGCTACCCCGTACACCTCCTCCACTAATCACCTCATCATTTCTCTCCCTATACACATATTTTTATCATTCATTCGCCTTAATCTACTTTGTGCCCTTATAGTCTTTAAATACAGCAAAAGTTTCTAATAATGCACATCTTACCAAAGTTAATGGAACTTTTTCTTACAAAACATTTAACTATTTTGACCTCTTTCCCTCCTACGAATTCATTCCTCACTTTTTTCTGTGAGATTAGTTCCTCTAAGTATTCCCTCTCCTTCTTAAATGGGAAAGGGCTACAATTAATTTCTCAACGGGAAGGACAAGAAAAGGAAGGCAAAGCCAAGTGGGAGAAGAATGGACAACTCTTTCTTGGAAAGAGAGGAGTTGGAAGGTAAATTCCAGCAACCCTAGTAATCTTCCTGGGCAAATTTCTCTATTTTGTGCCAACTAATGGATGCCAGTAATTGTGAGATTCCTGGTAAAACTACTAATTTCTCTTGAAAAGGAAGGGAAAATTCATTTCCAATAAAGTAGATGCTGTTGGCCCCCACCCTCAGGCCTAGCTACAAACCGGTAGCCACATGCACATTGTCTTCATAACTCAGTGGAAGTAAGCTGGGCATGATCTCATCCCCACCAAAGGTTGGAAAGGGCTTTGTATAGCTTCATACCAAAGGACTAAAATGTTTGAAGAAATTAAATTCTTTAGTGTGAGTTTCAGGAACACTGATAATTAGCCACTGTCAAGGAAGCCCAGTCTGCCCAGTCTTTTGGGTTTAGAATTTCTCTTCCTTTGCTCAGTTCTTGGACTCTACCAGGCATCTTGTACTGTACCTGAGCCAGCTGGATGAAACTTGCATTCCTCTCTCATTTCCACTCAGCTCTGTTTCTTTGGACACAGCCCTATTGTGAGTCTTCCATGGTTTGGCTCAGAAAGATTATCCAGGACATGGCTTTGTCACCTGGTTGCCATTTCTGTCTCTGTTCTACCTACCTGAAGTCAAACCTTTGTCTTGTTTGTTGAACTTTGAGGCTTTGCCACTTGATGTGAACCTTGGTGGCCACCCCTTTCTAGGATCAACCATCTCTACCTTGGAAGTGCCTCCTCACTTCTGCTAATTGTCTTCTCCCTATAAATCTTCTCATGTTGGATGGGGTGAGAGAACATGAATGGGAGCAAGCAACTGAAATAGTTAAGGCATGCTCTTGAAAGCTGCTTTCTGTGGCTGGATGCTTTTTGTACAAATAAATTAGTTAATCAGCATTACTGAGCCTCGAGTTGTGTATTTCTGACTATGCCAATTTCCGTGGAGAGACAATAAGAACGATATTCAAAGACCCTGTTTCGGTTTGCTAAAGCTGCCGAAATGCAATATACCAGAAATTGATTGGCTTTTTCAAAGGAATGTATTAGGTAACAAATTTAAAATTTTAAAGCTATAAAAATGTTCAAACACATCCAGAGAAAGATACCTTGACTCTGAAGAAAGGCCAATGGCATCTTGGATCCCTCTGTCATGTGAGAAGCACGTGGCAACGTTGGCTGGCTCTTTTCTCCTAGGTTGTTTTCAAAATGTCTCTCTCAGTTCCTGTGAGTCCTTCTGGTTTCTCCTGGGGAATTTTGTTGGTTTTCTAAAAATGTCTGGCTCTTTCTCATAAAGGGCTCCAGGAAAGGATAAAGACCTACCTTGAATCAGGTGGCTCATATCTCCATGGAAACAACCTAATCTAAAGGTTCCACACACAATAGGTTGGTACCCAAAAGGTTGGATCAAAAAAGCATGGCTTTTCTGGGGTACATAACAGTTTCAAACCAACACAGATCCAGACTCTAAAGAAGTTATTGTTTAATTTGAATAAATAAGTCAAAATGAGTGGAAAATAATTAGACCTTGGTTCCAATCTGGATCCTGTCACTAACTTTGAGTTTCCCAATCTATAACAAAAGAACAGAAAGCATACCCTATAATTGTGAGGATTATATAAAATTCTTAGTATGGTACGTGGTACATAGTGAAAACTCTCATTTTTTAAGCTCTACATCAGTACAGGTCCAACCAGATAAACAGAAACCACTCTAAATACTTGAAACAGGAAATTTAATGCTCATAAATAGTTATACAGGTGTTAGAAAATCTGCAAATACCACAGGGGATGGTTAGGGGCCCCAGAGATTAGCAACAGCAGGAAGCTACTACCATGCCAGGCTGGAGGGAAAGGGGAAAAATTCATGGTATTACCAGTGAAAGAAGGAGCCAGTGTGGGCTCACAGAGCAGGGGTGAGAGCTACAGAGAAGCTGTTGCTACCGCTGGAGAAGGAGCCCTTGGAAGAGAGGAAGAGGGCAGAATACTCTGGCTTTTGATTTATCCCTGCCCCCTCAGATCCCCTCCCCAACCCCCAGTCTCCAGTGAATGCTCTCATGAACTGAATGCAGCTGGAAGCCAATGTCCTGGGAAGTGGGAAGTGGCAAGTGGAAAGGTTCTCCTCTTCTACCCTCTTCCCCATTCCTGATACCCCCTTGCAATAAAAGCACATCAAGGGAAGGGTGAGAAAAAGATTTGAGGGCAAACAGACCCAGCACTGGTACAAGCACTCTGTGGGTATGTGTGAACTGGCTGGGGATAGGGTTAGCGATGTGTAGAGGGTGGGCTGAAAAGAGGGATGACACTGTTGGGGAACAGAAGGTCAAGTGAGGCTCATAGGGAGAATAAGTCTAGGCTGGTAGTGAGTAGTCACATTTGAGAAAACCAGAGGGAAGGAACAGGTAATAGGAAGTCGCTGTTGATTGCTGAGTGAGAGCAATGACAGCCTAATACGATACCTAAGCCAGGGCCCGGTAAGCACTGATTGCTTTTAGAGCTAAATAGATCAAGTATTTAAATGATGGCTGCTCTTAATTCTACCTGCTGGTACATCTGAGAATAAGGAATTAAAATCCATATGTTTAATGGGAATAGATATTTGAATATATGGATGCAAAGAAGCTCTTTAAGTGTTTTCATGACAGTCATAATTTTTTTTTTTAAAAACCCTTGACTTTACCCAGCACATATAGAACAGGATTAAAGATTATTCCTAGTTAAAATATTACAAAATTTTATAGTATCATAAAGCTCAATTTGATTTCTTAAAGAATTTTTAGTTGTTTCTGTGTAATACAATACAGGTTATCTCACACTACAGATTATGAAGCAGAAAAATCTGGGTTTTTACTACATAGCAAATTAGTAGTGGTAGGGTTCTGTGCCTGTTTGAAAAGGCTTATGTACCCTAGAAAAGCCATGTTTTAATCTAATCCATTTAATAAAGGCAGCCATTTCTTCTAATCCCTATTTAGATCATCTCCCTGGAGATGTGACTCAATCAAGAGTGGTTGTTAAACTGGATTAGGTGGAGATATGTCTACACCCATTCTAGGTGGGTCTTGATTAGTTTACTGGAATCCTATAAAAAAGGAAACATTTTGGAGAATGGGGGAGATTCAGAGAGAGCAGAGAAGAATGACAGCCACGAGAAAGTCACAACAGAGAACGCCACAGAACCACGAAGCAGAGTCCACCAGCCAGTGACTTTTGAAGATGAAGAAGAAAAATGCCTCCTGGGGAGCTTCATGAAACAGGAAGCCAGGAGATAAAGCTAGCAGATGACACTGTGTTGCCACACGCCTTTCTGCATGAGAGAGAAACCCTGACTGTGTTTGCCATGTGCCTTTTCACTTGAGAGAGAAACCCTGAACTTCATCGGCCTTCTTGAACCAAGGTATCTTTCCCTGGATACCTTAGATTGGACATTTCTATAGACTTGTTTTAATTGGGACATGTTCTCAGCCTTAGAACTGTAAACAAGATACTTATTAAATTCCCCTTTTTAAAAGCCATTTCATTTCTGGCATATTGCCTTTTGGCAGCTAGTAAACTAGAACAGGTTCATACTCAAGATTTTCTGTAGTACCCTAAATGGTTGCAGTACCCTAATTGTCAATCTTCCCTGCCCAAGAGAATATGTAAAACATAAAGCATTTACTGCAAGCATGTATTTCAGATGGGATACCCTTGCCAGAGATGTTCATGTCCTTCAGGCCCAGCATAGACCTGGCACCCCAATATGGGAACCACAGAACCCTGCCTCATTTTCTCGGCTCCTCCAGGGCAGCGTGTATCTTATCTTCTTATACCCAGGACTAAGCACAATGCCTGGCACATTGTAGTGGCCAAAGTGCATGTTTGCCAACTTGCTGTCATCAAATGAACTACAGAATATTCTTACCAGTGGGGCCACAAGAACATACCATTTCTGTCTCTTGGAGTTTCTCTGATAAATTATCCCAATGGAGCTTGAAGTAGTGCCATTGAACTTGCTTGGTTCCCCTTGACCGGTACTCAGATCTTCACTGCTCTACTCTCCAGTGATGTGAGCTTAGCTTCTCTTAACATGAGCTTTCTCATTTGTGAAGTAGGCTACCAATGGCTACTTTCAAAGAGCAGTAAGAGGTAAAGACAGGCATATATCTGGAAGTGAATAATAGTTATTGGACCTCTACTATGTCCCAGACACTGTTTCACAAACAGCTGGAAAAATGTTTGATGTTCAGTGGGGCTATGCTTAGGAATGCTTCCCTTGTGGCAATGTGGAAGTCTCACTGACTTCGAAGCTACAGGGTTAATTCATTTCAAGGCAGCTAGCTAGGTGTATTGCAGCTGCTCAGCTAATTAGATCTTCACTACAGATGCCTTTAGCAATTATTTTCTTTTGTTTATTCCCATGGCATAAAACGTTCCCAATTTTTACTCTGAAAAATGCCTCACTATCCAGTCCTTCTCTCTATCCCATTGCCACCATATAACTGCAGGTTCTTCTGAAACCATGCTGGATTACAGCAATAATTTTCTAAGCAACTTTTCAATTCCTATATTTCAATCTTTCCATTTCTACAACTGCTTGCTTGATTAATTTTCCTTAATTATCCTCTTTCAACCTTCGTTCAGTTGAATTGTGGACATAAAACGTTAGGATTTCAAAGGGTACTTAAGACAAAATAAAAAGTATTTTTACTTTTTTATTAAACATTTTCCTTTTTTTTTTTGCATGGGCAGGCACTGGGAATCAAACCCAGGTCTCCAGCATGGCAGGTGAGAATTCTGCCTCTGAGCCACCATCACATCAGTCTTTTATTAAACATTTCTAATGCAATGCTTTTGAAAATAAGATGAGTATTTTTCAAAATACAGAACATTACATAAATTTAATACTTGCAGTATTATGTAAAACTGTTATTTTCTGCTTTTAACTGGGATCATAAACATTTTCATTACAGATCAAAATTCAGAAATACTAAATATGTATCTTTTCCAACAGATATTTGGAGCCAAGGCCAAGCTCTAAAATTCCAGCTTTAATGAGTATTTCAGGAAGTCCGTGAAAAGACATACTAAGTGTATTAGTCAGGGATCTCTAGAGAAACAGAGCCAACAGGAGATATCTGTAAATATGAAATTGTATAAAATTGTCTCACACAATTGTGGAATGTGTGAGGGCTGCAAGCTGGCAACTCCAGTGAAGGCTTCAATGAATTTCCCAGGAAAGGCTGGCTGGCAGGCTGAAGTGGAGATGGAAGTTCTTTCTTTTGACTGCTGAAGTCATCACTTCTTCTTTTAAAGCCTTCAACTGATTGAATTAAACATCTCTCTAGTTGATCATAGATGTAATCAGCCATAGATGTAATGATTTAAGTCCATAAAGTGTTCTCACAGTAGCAGTTAAACCAGTGTTTGCTTGACTCCTTGTCAACTTGGCAGCTATACAGATCACCTTAAGGTGATTCACCATATTGAATCTCTAAATAAAAACAATAACAGACACACTTTTGCCTAACAATACTCAGCTGTCCCACCTACAGCCGGAAACATACTAAATCTCTAGAGGAAGGCGTACAAGCCCTTGGGTTATATTCACTCTTAAACTTGATATCCTATAACTTAAATACTATGACATGAACAATACAACTTTTATCACATGATGAGGGATAAACTAGAGAAGAAACAAGGGTATTTGCTTTATGTACAAATACAGACATATAACAAAGCAAGGAAGAAATATTCCTCCCCTTACAGTCCTTGTTTCTGTGTCTGATCATGTGGCTGCAGTTCACACTTATCACAAGCTTTTCCACTACCCATTCCATATTCCCTTTTCCATCAGCAAGCACCTCAGCTGGCCATAGTTCTTTGCCTGGTGGGGGAGCCAAACCATCATTCCTAAATTTCTGGGCCTTTGGTATTCCTGCCTGGATGGGGTTGCTGCAGTTTTCCATTGACTTTAATCACAGGGCTTGATGGTCCTAAGAGACGCTGCCCTAAGGGATCTCCTGTATTCCAAGAAAACTCTTTTTTTTTTTGTAACCTCCATTGTGTAGTTGCAGTCCTATTTCCCCTTGATAGTCAGGATCAACCACCCCGGTCAGTACAGTAATCCCTTTCTTTGCCTATTGATTCAGAGGATGAGGAGCCCAGCATGGCCAGGTGGCAGTCTTAACCTCTAGTTCAATGGAATCATTGTTGTGTCACTTGGTAGAAGCACTCTTCCTTCTGGAACTAAGACTGTAGACTGGCAGAGCTTACGGTCGCAGGGACAGGAAGAAAAAACATTTTAGTGGATCACTAGGGGAAATAGTGAGTGGTGCCACTCCTATTTCCACCTCTTGACCCTCCACCCATGATTCCTGGCTATGAGAGAAACAGCACCATAGACTGAACGCTGATTTGGAGTGTACATAGCCTCCTGAAGAACACTGTTCCAGTCCTGCAAGGTACTGTTAACTTGTTGGTGCCATAATTGAGTCTTCAAAAAGACATTCCACCATTCTATCAATGCAGCTGCTTCAAGATAATGGGGAACATGGTAAGACCAGAGATTCTCATGAGCATGTGCTCATTCCCACATTTCATTTGCTCTAAAGTGGGTTCCTTGGTCAGAAGTAATGCTGTGTAGAATACCATGATGTTGGATTAGGCATTCTGTAAGTCCATGGAAGGTAGTGTTGGCAGAAGGATTGCATGCAGGGAAAGCAAACCCATATCCAGAGTATGTGTCTATTCCAGTTAGAACAAATCACTGCCCCTTCCATGATGGAAGTGGTCCAATGTAATCAACCTGCCACCATGTAGCAGCCTGATCACCTTGGGGATCACATTGGGGACTGAGTCTGAGTCTCTATTGCTGGCAGATTGGGCACTCAGCAGTGGCTGTAGCCAGGTCAGCCTTGGTCAGTGGAAGCCCATGTTGCTGAGCCCATGCATAATCTCCATCCCTACCGCAGTGCCCACTCTGTTCATGAACTCATTGGGCAAAGACAGGAATGGCTGGGGAAAGAGACTGGTATCCACAGAATGGGTTATCTTATCCACTTCAGAGGCTGAAGTCATTCTCTGGTGAGTATTCACATGGGACACAAATATCTTCGCATTTTTTTGCCTACTCAGAATGGCTAATCCACATACCTCTTTCCTAGACCCCTGTGTTGCCAATTTTCCAGTCATGCTCCTTCCAAGTCCCTGATCATACAGCAAAACCTTCAGTAACAGCCCATGAGTCAGTATACAAATGCACCTCTGGCCAGTTCTTCCAAGAAAATGAACAACCAGGTGCTCTGCTCAAAGTTCTGCCCACTAGAAGTACTTCCCCTCACCACTGTCCTTGAGAAACATCCCAGAAAGTGGCTGCAGTTCTGAACTGTCTATTTTCAGGTGGTATCTGCATATTGTGCAGAACCAACTGTAAGCCAGACCTGAGTTTCCTCTTCCTCAGTCAAATAATTGTAAGTAACTCTATCCAAGAGACCATAGCTCTGGGCTGGGAAAGAGAAGGTAATGCTGTGGGTGGGAGTTTGCGATTAGGTTGTCTCAATTGAGATGCTGCCACCTAATCCAAGGTGGGTCTTAATCCTTTACTGGAGTCCTTTATGAGAGGATAAAGAACACAGAGAGAGCTTGGGGAGTGCTCACAGAGAGAGAAACACACAGAGAGATTAGAGAGAAACATCCCAGAGGTGCTAACAGAGAACCCAGAGAAGCTCAGAGATGAGGCTACTGGAACTGAGAGCGGAAGGCAACGAAACCTGGGAGCAAAGGACCAGCAGACACTGGCCATGTGCCTTCCTATATGACAGAAATGTCCCCGAGGCCAGCAGCCTTTCTTCAGAGTCCAGGTATCATTCTGTTGATGTTTTAATTTGAACATGGCCCGAGAATTGTAAATTTATAAGCTAATAAATTCCCATTGTAAACGCCAACCCCATTACTGGTCTATTGCATTCTGGCAGCTTTAGCAACCCAAAACAGTAAGGAATGGAAATAACTTCTCCCATAATCTCTACTAATTAGTCCCTTTGTTCTCCTCCCTCATTTCCCTTACCTCCCTAAATTAATGAAACATCCCATTATGCCATCATTCCTCATGGTATAAAGATTTCCATTCCTTTCTATCTTTGCCCAGTTTACCACTTAGATTTGAGGTAAAAAGAAAAAAAAAAATATATATATATATATATATGGAGAAACTATGTGTCCCAAATCAAGGGTTTTAGATTCAGACAGTTCAGTATTAGAAATTTCAGAATTGCTGCGTCTAACAAATTCAGGCAAGTATCTTAAAATTCCAATATAAAAATGCCTAGTACAATATAGTTCCTGACATATCAAAACTTCTCAATAATTGGTAGCTTTCATTTTATAATTTTATTTTAGGAAATGAGAACAGGAATGGACAAGGTGAGTGTTGTTTCGAAAGCTGTTTGTAGCTTCTTAGCCGAAAACAAAATAGAATTAAAGATTCTAATTCGCCTTTATTATTTCCTTTCTCTTGAACCACTTTACATTATATTCATTTTGTCTAGGATTGTACAGAGCAGAAACTGCATGACCTCTTATCAATACGTAAAATGAGCTCCTGATTTCTCTTAACATCTATGTTAGTTGTCATCAGAGCTCTGACTTTTTAATGGAGTGTCTCACATCATTTCCAAGAAAAAAAAATTTAATCTAAAGTCCTCCCTTAAGTTTTAACTCCCCATGTATATGAGAAGGCAAAGCTGAGAAAGAAAGGGGCAGGCAATCCAGGAAACAGGGATCTTAGAACTTGCAGGGGAACGTCCAATAAATCCTCAGGAGGCGCCTCAAAGGAAACAGGTTCTGCTTAAGCAGAGTAGTAAAGGTCACCCTTGCTTATTTTTGCTGCTTCAGGGAGAGAAGAGGCAGATCTAAATATATTTAAGGACTTAAAACAGAATGAAGTTGAGACTGTCTGGGTTATCTGAGTGCTGGACTTTCTCATTTCCACTGGATTCTAAACAGGCTCCATCTGTGTGAAGTGTTCAAAGCCTACACTGAGAAAACAGTCAGGAGCCCAAAAAACACAAAGACTCAGTGGAAAACAAACTAAATTTAAGATACCTGATATGCAGGATTTATGACCTTGCATACGTAAATATCACCTGTAAATACTCGTAAAACAGGTACAGCCTGAGCCCAGCACTATGCCTAGCGCCTTATGAAAGCTGGACCTTTTCCTGAAAAATCTGTGAATATGTGGATTTTAATGCAAAATTTGAAAATGAATTTTGGTACACTGCAACATATTACCAAATTTCTATTTTAAATACAGTTTTTTTTAGAGTGAAGAAGCATTATCTAATGTAACTTATCAAGTACTAATTTGTCCAATATCTAATTTGAGATATTTATATAGTAGTATATTTTTTCAAATGTGTCTTAATAGTATAAAAAAGCCTGATAATGAAGACTGGATAGCAAGAGAATCATTGGAAGCTCATTCTCTCAGCAGCAAGAAAGCTGCCAGATGTATAAACAAGTCTCAGGAGAAGGAACTGGAGTGAAGACTGAGTGACAACCACTCAGATTAGATAATGAGCTCATGCCTGTGCCCTTCATGCTTCTGGAACTCGAGGTGCTTTGGATGAAAAGGGACCCTAAGGCCAAACCAGGAAGTGTGAAAGTATAGGACCACGACAAGAAGGGGACCACAGAATTATAAACTGTTTTGACAGCAGCACTGGAAAGGAAGTGATTTTTAAGTTCTAAGGAAGACGTGGGTGGAAGCAGCGTGGTATTAGAAAACATTTGTGATGTGCTCCCCCTGTTGACTTAAAAGCATCATTGCAGCTTCTTCTCCATCACCTTTGGCCTGTCACTGATGTGGGCAGTGAGACTCACCAGACACTCATCCCTGAACCGACGAGAGCCATGCTTATATCTTCTCCAAGCTGAATCAGAGCTTATATTATTATGCTTAAATTTAGTTATGTAGAGAATGGATAAGCAAAACGTAAGATAGATGACTACAAAATGAAAATCTGATAGAAAGTTGCTGAGAGAGTTTTGAATTAACCAAATGGAAACTTGAGGCAGTTATCCAGCTAGGTTAAAGACCACAGAATTTCCCCTTGCAATATCCAGGTAATGGAAAATAATGTTTAAAACATATTTTTAATAGAAAATTGATTTAAGTATCCATTTCATATTGTCCATATAGGCTTAAGGCTAGGAATGAGCTGCAGAAAGCATTTTTAGTTTAGATCATACCAGTTTTGAGTTACAAGGGGTCTTAAATGAAATTATGCAGCATTTTCATTTTGTAATGGAGGAGAAAAAGACCTAAAAGGATGAGTGTTTGTAAAAGTCATACAAGCCTTTTGTTTTAAAATATTTTTATGGTTTACTATGTGCCAGGTCCTGTGTACCAGATAGTAAGAAAGCCAGGACACAAGCCAGTTATTCTCTGCTTTAATACAGCGACCTTATTGTTGAACCACAAATTCTGGGTAGACTATGGAGCCCCCAAATCTTTCTGATTTCATTATATCCTTAAGAAGAAAATGGCTCTAAGTAGTTCCCTATGTCTAAAGAATAAAGTAATTGAAATCTATCTCTCTGGCTATGGCTGCTTGGACCAAGTCAAAGGAAGCCTATACCATGTTACCACAATCAGATAGGAAGATGTTGGCATGATCAAATTTGCTCTTTGTCAATAAAAGATAGTAGGAGAGAGAAGGAGAAGGTTTGTCACTTAACCATTATTGCCCAGTTAGGAGAGCCGTAGGCCCAGATTAACTAAATGGCAGATGAGGTAATTCCCTGAGCTATCTGCACTCCGATTATCCCTGCAATAAAACCAGGGGTAAAACATACTTCAGGCAGACAATGCATTGCATCAGGGACTGAGGGCTATGGGGACATGCACAAGTATTTTTGGTGGGAAAGGCTACAAACTCAAGGTAAGGTGTATTAAGTATGAGGTTGAAGAAATAAAAAGAAGCCAGAAGAAATAACACATCCAATTTTTGAGCCACAGTAAGGAATTAGTTTTATCTTGTCAAAGAATGACAAGCTCAATATACAACTTAAAAAGATCTCTCATCAAAAACTAATGCGATATATAACAAAATTTATCATTTAATTTCTATATTAGCCATTTGTTACTAACTACATATGGAAAAAGGTAGATTTTCATTAAATATAAAATTAAGATGAAAAGAAAAAATGTACTTCAAGTGACAAAATGTTAGTGAGGTAAATAAGGAGATTTTGGTAGTTCTCATTATCTCAAATCCAACCAGTTTCTTTGGGAGACAGTTTCAGATTTTTGTAAGAATGCATACTTTTTAAAAGCATTGAGAATTTGGGGGGAAAAAACTCAGGGGAAGGACTGTAAAGTTGTGGATTAAGTTCAAATATTATTAAATAAGCTTAATTTATGATAAGTAAGATATCTTGTCTACAGCAGTCAGTGCAGCTGTACTTGACAAGTGATCAAAGAAGATGTAGAACAAGGAAGTTCAAACTACCTCTTGAATGATGACCTTCTAAATCCTCACTTAAATTCCCTTTGATGGTAAATGCATACATAATAACTTATGAGGTTTCCTGCCTTATTGGAGCAGTGAGGAAACGGGTATTTAGTAGCTTGTCTTCAGAGACCTAAATTTTTCATTTGGGTTTTGGGTATTGTGCCAGTTTGAAACAGTTGTATGCCCCAGAAAAGCCATTTGTTCTTTAATCCTGACTCAGTATTGTTGGATGGGATCTTTTTTATTAAGTTATTTCCAAGGAAATGTGACTCACCCAGTTGTGGATGGGACCTTTTGATTAGGTGGTTTCCATGGAGATGTGTCTCCACCTATTCAAGGTGGATCGCTTACTGGAGTCCTTTAAGAGGGAACCATTTTGGAAAAAGCTTCAGAACTGACACAGAGACATTTGGAGATTCTGAAAGAAAACACCCCCAGGAAACTGTTTAAAACCAGAAGCCAAAGGACTTCTCGGCTCACTGAAATGTTTCAGATGCCATCAGCCTTTCTTGAGACAAGGTATTTTTCTTAGGATGCCTTAGTTTGGACATTTTTATGGCCTTAGAACTGTAAATTTGTAACTTTACAAAAGCCAACACATTTCTGGTATATTACATATTTTTCAGCATTAGCAGAATAAAACAGGTATTAGTCAAGTTCTACTTGAAATTTCTTGACAGAACTGACCCTCCCCAAAGAATTTTCTGTTATCATTAAATAGCATGGAAGGTGAAGTCAGAGAAAGGAAATGCATTACCCTTTAGAAAATTTCATTTAATATTCTTATGTACTGTGTACTATTCCTTTATGATAAGATTACTGGTAGATCTGGAGAATCCTTTAGATTTCAGTAGGCATTAAAACATATGATATCACTTTAGAGTAAATGGGGATACGTAGGTGAGAGCTTAAGGCACTCAGATGGTTTCAAAATTGATTAAGCAATCAAAAACAGAGAGAGCTCCTAAATGAATTGATGCCAGCTTGAAAAGAGGTAAGTAGTGATAGGTAAAAAAAACAACAACATTAATTTCACTTGACTTGAATCAGGACATTGAAATCAGTATTCCTCTCCCTCTTCAACATGTATTCAAGTTTTGTCTCCTTCTAGTCCATTCTCCACTCTATTACCAGAGCTGTCTGTCTAAAATTAGCTGTGTTGGCTTGTGTGCTTGAGACTTTTCAAAGATTCACCACACACTTCAAGATAATGACTCAACTTCTTGGCATGTTTGACTTTGTACATCTCTGCAATCTTTCTCTTTCTTGTACCTGGGCTCTCACACTTTAGCGATACTGTACTATTTCTCTGATATTGACATTCTCAACTTTAAAATTCAAATGGCATGACACTTCAACAAGAAAATCCTCACTGAACCCTTTCTTTCACTAGTAGGATTACAGTTAAGAGTGTTAGGGTTTCTTAGTGATATCATAACTCCTAATTAGAATATATTAAATTTATAGGTCTTTGTCCTCTTTAGGCCTAACACATATAACTGCACCAAATGGAATTGCCTAAATGTTTGTTTAATGAAGAGAGAGAAATATAATTAAAATTCAAATCCCCTAAAATTTCTATCGTGCAAATATCTGAAGCTTACAACAAAGCAATATAAAATTAATGGAACATAAAACATTATTCTTAACCAGTTATGAAACAGTCATACAAAGGAATACTATCCAGTCATTAAAAATGTTATTATAGAAGAATATTTAAATTACATGGGAAGATAGGTACCATCTATTGTTAGGTGAAAATAACAGGGCACAAAACAGTATCTGTAAAATATATCATTTTTGTAAAAGAGGAGATAAGTACAAAGGGAATGGGAACTTTTTCGAAGGATATACATGAAATGTTAAGATTTGTTTGGGGGTGTTAGGATTATGAATTTTATTTTAATGTTCCACCTGTTTATATTTTCTAATATAAATAGTTGATCTGTAATGTAAAATGAAAGTATTTTGGGAACTAGAATGTACTCCCTGAGAGGCCCCCTATGAAGAAAGTTCTAGATGGGCACTCACGCACTGACATGACGCTGTGCCTTTGCTTAGGAGTGAGTGGAGAGGTGAGCGTGTGACAGGACACTCCTCCCTTTGCTCTCCATGTCATCCCCACACCAGTGGAATGCTGGACTTGACAAGGAAATTATAGCATGGATCATGTTTGATGGAAAGGGGCTGGTTTAGTTTCATGGTCACTAAAGCAAATGCTTTGTAGTGGGTTGGCTTTAATAGTGGGAATTTATTGGCTCATAGTTTTGAGGCTAAGGGAAATCCAAAATCAAGGTAATATCAAGGAGATGCTTTCTCCCAGAAAATATTGGCATTCTGGGGCTGGCTGATGGTGATCCTTGGTCCTTGGCTTCTCTGTTGCATGACAATGCACTGGTGCTTTCTCCTGTGTTCTCAGTTCCATTGACTTCCAGCTGCTGGCTGCACCCTGTGTTTTTCTCTCTCTCTGTGGTTTTCCTTATAAGGCCTTCAGCAACCTATTACTGTGCCCTTTAAGACCATCCTTATTTACTTGGGCCACCTCAACTGCATTTACAATGGGTTCATAGTCACAGAAATGGATTAAGTTAAATAAAATGTTTTTTCTGGTATACATAGCTCCAAGCCACTACAGGGGCCATGGTAGTTTTTTTTTTTTTTAATTTTTTTATTAATCAGAAAAAAGAAAAGAAATTAACACAACATTTAGAAATCATTCCATTCTACAGATGCACTCAGTAATTCTTAGTATCATCACATAGATGTATGATCATCATTTCTTAGTACATTTGCATTGATTTAGGAAAAGAACTAGCAAAACAGCAGAAAAAGATATAGAATGTTAATATAGAGAAGAGAATTAAAATAATAATACTAATAATATATATATATATAAAAAGGAAAAAGAAAAAAACAAAAACAAAAGATACAAACACACAAACAAACAAACAAAAGACCATATTTCAGGTGCAGCTTCATTCAGTGTTCCAACCTAGTTACATTACACTTAGGTATTATTGTGCTGTCCATTTTTGAGTTTTTGTATCTAGTCCTGTTGCACAGTCTGTATCCCTTCAGCTCCAATTACCCATTATCTTACCCTGTTTCTAACTCCTGCTGGTCTCTGTTACCAATGATATATTCCAAGCTGATTCTCGAATGTCGGTTCACATCAGTGGGACCTTACAGTATTTGTCCTTTAGTTTTGGGCTAGACTCACTCAGCATAATGTTCTCTAGGTCCATCCATGTTATTACATGCTTCATAAGTTTAGTCTGTCTTAAAGCTGCATAATATTCCATCATAGGTATACACCACAGTTTGTTTAGCCACTCGTCTGTTGATGAACATTTTGGCTGTTTCCATCCCTTTGCAATTGTAGATAATGCTGCTATAAACACTGGTGTGCAAATGTCCGTCTGTGTCTTTGCTCTTAAGTCCCTTGAGTAGATACCTAGCAGTGGTATTGCTGGGTCGTAATCCATTCTGCCATTCTATGTCTTTTGATTGGGAAATTCAGTCCATTAACTTTTAGTATTATTACTGTTTGGATAATATCTTCCTCTACCATTTTGGCTTTTGTATTATATATATCATATCTGATTTTCCTTCTTTCTACACTTTACTCCATACCTCTCTCTTCTGTCTTTTCGTATCTGACTCTAGTGCTCCCTTTAGTATTTCTTGCAGAGCTGGTCTCTTGGTCACAAATTCTCTCAGTGACTTTTTGTCTATAAATGTTTTAATTTCTCCTTCATTTTTGAAGGACAATTTTGCTGGATATAGGAGTCTTGGTTGGCAGTTTTTCTCTTTTAGTAATTTAAATATATCATCCCACTGTCTTCTAGCTTCCATGGTTTCTGCTGAGAAATCTACACATAGTCTTATTGGGTTTCCCTTGTATGTGACAGATTGCTTTTCTCTTGCTGCTTTCAAGATCCTCTCTTTCTCTTTGACCTCTGACATTCTAACTAGTAAGTGTCTTGGAGAACGCCTATTTGGGTCTATTCTCTTTGGGGTGCGCTCCACTTCTTGGATCTGCAAATTTAGGTCTTTCATAAGAGTTGGGAAATTTTCAGTGATAATTTCTTCCATTAGTTTTTCTCCTCCTTTTCCCTTCTCTTCTCCTTCTGGGACACACACAACACGTATATTTGTGCGCTTCATATTGTCATTCAGTTCCCTGATCCCCTGCTCAAGTTTTTCCATTCTTTTCCCTATAGTTTCTGTTTCTTTTTGGAATTCAGATGTTCCATCCTCCAATTCACTAATTGTAGCTTCTGTCTCTTTAGATCTACCATTGTAGGTATCCATTGTTTTTTCCATTTTTTCTTCTTTGTCCTTCACTCCCATAAGTTCTGTGATTTGTTTTTTCAGATTTTCTATTTCTTCTTTTTGTTCAGCCCATGTCTTCTTCATGTCCTCCCTCAATTTATTGATTTGGTTTTTGAAGAGTTTTTCCATTTCTGTTCGTATATTCAGCATTAGTTGTCTCAGCTCCTGTATCTCATTTGAACTATTGGTTTGTTCCTTTGACTGGGCCATATCTTCAATTTTCCGAGCGTCATCCATTATTTTCTGCTGGTGTCTGGGCATTTGATCAGATTTCCCTGGGTGTGGGACCCAGCTGGTTGAAAGCTTTTTCTGTGAAATCTCTGGGCTCTGTTTTTCTTTTCCTGCCCAGTAGGTGGCGCTCGTGGCGCTCGTCTGTCTGCACGGCAGTCGGCCCAGGAAACCGCGCGTGGAGGGGGGGTCGCTGGCCGCCGTGGCTTGGGAGAGTGCCGGTCCTAATTGCCCAGCTGGCCCGAAACGCCAAGCGTGACGGGAGGGCCCCGCTATCCAACGTTCCCAGTCAGACCGGGGAGCCACGTGCGTGGAGGGGACCCCAGTCGCCAGTCGCCCCGGCCGGGAAAACGCGTGCCCCTCAGGTATCTCACCGCAGCAGATTCTCCCTGCCCGTTCAGCTGTTCCAGAATGGGGTACACTGTCTTTTTGGTCTCTGTCGTGACTCCAGGAGCTGTTTCGTATTGTTTCTGTTTCTTTAGTTGCTTTTCTGGAGGAGGAACTAAGACCCGCGCGTCTTACTAAGCCGCCATCTTCTCTGGAAGTCCCATGGTAGTTTTTTGACTGAGCGCTTCATGAGACAACCTCTAGTTCATGAGAAAAGCACACCAAAAGTTAAGCCCCTGTTCAAGGGTTCCCTTGTGGATACCTTCTGGAACTTAGCTGTGCTGATGTGTTAATTTCTCCATGTCTGCCCCAGAGCATAAATCCTCCATCAGACCTCTAGAGTACAAATTCTCTTCCCACAGTCACAGCAGCTGCTTGGCTTTGGAATCCATCATCCACTCCCCAGGCAGGGACTTTGTTAAATAATGTGGGAGACACAGATTAGAAAAACAGTATGTGGGGAAAGTAATGAAAGGGGAATAGCTGAAGATTAGCCCAGAAGTGCAGGATGACTTTACTCAAATCCAATCACTTTAGAAATTTCATGGCCATACATACACATACACATACACATACACATACACATAGAAATGTTTTCTCCTTTGTTTCTGTTCATGAGAAGGGAAAGGAGTGTGAGGATCTAGTATCCTCATGTTGACCTGACCTCCAGGGAATGAAGGGATGGTAGTATTTCTCTACATTTTGTGGAAAGTTTCTAGAAGACTGCTCAGCTGATACTGCTGTGGTTTGGAGCTGTGTACCCTAGAAAAACATGTTCTTAAACTTAATCCATCCCTATGGGTGGGTATGAACCCACTCTAAGTGGAATCTTTTAATGAAATTACTTTAGTTAAGGTGTGGCCCAATTCATTTAAGATGAATCTTAATTCTATTACTGGAGTCCTTTATAAGCACAATGAAATTTAGACAGAGAGAGAAAGCCATGGGAAACAAGAAGTTCAAGGTCCATGTAGAAGAGAAGGGAGAGACTTCCAAGTACAATGCCATGTGACAGATGAGCCCAGGACCAAGGAATACCAGCAGCCAGTCTCAGAATGCCAGTCCTCGGGAAGAAAGCATTACCTTGATGACGCCTTGGTTAGGACTTTTCCTAGTCTCAACACTGTGCGCTAATAAATTCTCACCATTTAAGTCAACCCATTGCATGGATTTGCTTGAGCAGCCAGGAAAACTAAAACACACATACGGAGTGAAAGGAAAGAAATCTCATGCAGGAGAGTACAAGGAAGAAAGTTACAAAGCACGATTTTCAGTTTGTGAAAATCAGGAAATGAAGGAAGATTCTTCTAAAAGGGAAGTTAGGTTTTCCTGGGAGTCAGGCTGCCTCTTTTCTCTGCACTTACTGCTTCAAATTCTGTGTCCTGATAACATTGTCTCCTTGAGGTTTCCTGAAACTTCCATGCTGCCCTTCACCTTCAGGCTGTTTCCTCCTCCTGGAATTTACTTGTCCCCTCCTCTAACTCCTAGCAATGTCAGTCTCCTGATGTCAGAGGCTATGGATGTCTCCTCTTATGCTCGAGACAAATTAAGTCCCCATCCCATATACCGCCATACCACTTTGTACCTACCCTTATCATAGAACAACCACCGTCCCCACAGGACAATAAACAACCTAAGATTCCTAACACTGGGCGACATATAAATGGATCACCACTGTGTTCTTGGTGCCTCCAACAGCTCCAGGCAGGCACTATGTGGAATGCAATGATTTTTTTTTCTTAATTGAAGAACAGTCTGGACTTGGATTCAGAAGGGTGATCAAAGACATCCAGAAAAAATTAAAAAGAACTTTTTTCCCAGACTGAGCAATACAAGATTCTTTATCTAACTTACAGATGTTGAATTTACTCATAGAGTTGATATCCTTATCTATTTCCACTGCCTGTAGTAAAAGCAGAAGTTATCTTAGAGAGGATTGGCTGAAAGAAATGTTGTGCTATAAAAATAAACTTTCCACCTTTCTATTTAGATATGACTGACAGAATTGAGTTATCTTTGGAATGTAAAACCTTTTTAAATGTATTTCAGGACTATCTTGGTATCATTCAGCTGGGAAAAAAACAAATTTTCTCTATCCATATTTCCCTCCAATTCCCATGGACTTACTAGGGCAGAAACACAGACTAAAAATAGCTTAGTTTAATTTAGGCTCAGTTAGGCAAGCTATTTCTCCTGTTGTCATATATATTTTTAACATCCAATCATTCCATTATTAGCTACTCTGAAAGCATCTACATGATATGAACAAGATTGATGTACTACCGAGTCACCTCTTTGAAACTAATTCTCAGAATCCAGCTTTTGTTGAGCATCTATTATTTCTCTTTCCAACTACAATTTTTTTAATTGTGAAAAATAACATACGTACAAAAAATTAAAAAATTTCAAAACACAGCAACAATTAGTTATAGAACAGATTTCAGAGTTTGGCATGGGTTACAGCACCACAATTTTAGATTTTTCCTTCTAGCTGCTCCAAGACCGTGGAGACTAAAGGAAATATCAATATAACAATTCAGCAATTTACACTCATTTGTCAAATCCTATCTTTTCTATTATTACTCCATCTTCTCCTTTGATCTTTCTCCCAGTCTTTAGGGTATTTGAGCTATTCCCATTCTAACTTTTTCATGTTGGAAAGGGCTGTCAATAAAATGGGGTAGGAAGATGGAACTAGTTTATGTTCTGGGTTTCAAGACTTATCTGGCCTAGGAACCCACCTGGAGGTTGTAGGTTTCTGGAAAAGTAATCATAATGCACAGAACCTTTGTGGCATCTCAGATAGAGCCCTGATTGGAGGGAATGGTTTTTGGTTATGGGCTGGCAAACCATGGTAAATAGCAGTATCTAGCTGAAGCTTGCATAAGAGTAGCCTCCAGAATAGCCTCTCTATTCAGTTTGAACTCTCTTAGCCACTGATACCTTAATTTGGTTCAGTTCTTTTCCCTCTTTGGTTAAGAAGGCATTGTCGAGCCCATGGTGCCAGGGTTAGACTCCAGTTGCATTTTATTATACACTAAATTACAGTATAACCACAAATCCTTTATCTTCTGCATAATTACTGACAACATATTCAGCTATGCAAGTAAGTACATTTTCAACACCTAAACATTTTGGTTGGAATTGAAGAAAATTAGGTAGTCTTATATATTTTCCTTTCATTAATTTCTGGGTTTCACAGGGCATAATATGTTGAATATTTGAGTGCAGATGTTTTGTGTAGTTTTACCTACATACATTTTGTTCAACTCAAGGCACATCATTTTCTTCCTTGCATACTGTGACCATCATTCATCAATACTTCATCCATGCTTAGGTCCCTTTCTCAGTATGCTTTTCAAGTTCTTCTTTCAACTTTCCTTCAAGTTCTCCAAAATATTTCTATCCTCTCTATGCCCTCATATGACTTTTTATGAATATTCAGTTTTTTATTACCTCAGAGTGAGATAGCTGGAAAAAAAACACCATCAAATAGGTTTCTATCACATTAAGTTCTCTTTTAACTGAGTTTTAAGTAAGCATTCAGTATTTCAGCAACTTCGAACTCGCACCATCCTTCCTCGTCCCCACCACTGACATCTATCAGATTCCAGTCGATATATACTTTGCAAAATTAAAATAGATTGAAGTGGTTGAATTAATAAGAAACAAGGCATTTTTTTTAATAACAAATAATCATCCAACGCTGATTCTATGCCAGGCACTATTCTAGGCACTAGAGATTCAGTGGTGAAAAAAATGTTCCTACGTGTATAGATCTTATATTCCAAGGAGGGGAAACCTAAAGTGAATAAATTCTATATGTCAAGGGGTGATAAGTACTGTGAAGAAAACTGGGAAATCCAGATAGGGAGTGATGGCTTGAATTTATTTTTTGTGGATACCCTATTTTATCTAGCTTTTTCAGGAAAGTCTTCTCTGAAGTAACAATTAGCAGAGACATGAATGAAAGGAAGGAGTCATTTGAGCAGATATTTACAAGGAAGATCATTCCAGATGGTGGGAGCAGAAAGAACAAAGTCCCCAAGGACAAACACATTTCATATGTTTGAGAAATAGCAAGAGAGGAGGAGGAAATTCAGAAGCTCATTGGCAAGCCTCTGCAGGTATCACATTTGTTAAGACATCCTGGCTAAAGCAATTTACATAGCCAACCTCAGGACTAAGGGGCAAGGAAATTAACTCTGCCTCTTTAATAGGAGGAACTGTAAAGTCATGTGCATAGAGCATAAAAAGGGAAGTGGGTGAAAAATCAGGACTAGCATAGAAAATCTTTATCCACACCCATGGGTGTTCACTTAGAATAAAAACCAAAAATAGAAATTAGGACACAAATGATCTTTTGCTTTTCTCTTTTAAACTATTAATGTAGCATGTAACTTACTTTTTTTAATTATTATTAAATGCACTTTACATCCTTGGTATAAGTGTGATTTGTTCATGATATACATGATTTTTATGCATTTATGTATGTGGTTTGATAAAGTATGTTTGGATTTCCGACGGACTTCAGGAGATCCATGAGTGCATGGTAATAAGTGAGACTGACCTGTAATTTTCTTTCCTACATGATCTAGTTTTGTATAGATATTAAAGTTAGGCTGGACTTCTAAAAGTAATTGGAAAGTATATCCTATTTTACAATTTCCTAGGTAAGTTGGTATAATATTAAAGTCATTTCTTCTTGAAATGTCAGTTAGAATTTGCTAGTGAAGCAATTTGACACTTAGGTGTTCTTTATGGGACGGCTTTAAATGCCAATTTAATTCTTTAATAATAGAGGTCTATTAAGATTTCTGACTTTTCATATTATTATTTTTTAAATATTTTTATTGAGAAATCTTCACATACACATAGTCCATCCAAAGAATACAATCACAGTATCATCACATAGTTGTATATTCATTACTATGATCATTTTCAGAACATTTGCATCATTCCAGAAAAAGAAATAAAAAAGAAAAAGCTCATACATCCCATGACCTTTAACCCTCCCTTTCATTGGCCATTAGTATTTCAATCTATCCAATTTTTTTACCCCTTATCCACCCCCTATTATTTATTTATTTTTGTCCTTATTTTTTCACTCATCTGTCTATGCCCTGATAAAAGGAGCATCAGACACAAGGTTTTCACAGTCACACTGTAAAAGTTATATCGTTATCAATTGTCTTAAAAAATCTAGAGTACTGTAATACAGCTCAACAGTTTCAGGTACTTCCCTCCAACCACTCTAATGTACCACAAACTAAAAAAGGGATATCTATATAATACATAAGAATAACCTCCAGGATAACCTCTCAACTCTGTTTGAAATCTCTCAGCTACTGACACTTTATATTGCCTAATTTCTTTCTTCCCCCTTTTGGACAAGAAGGCTTTCTCAATCCCCTGATGCCAGGTCTCAGCTTATCCCTAGGAGTCCTGTCCCATGTTGCCAGGGAAATTTATACCACAGGGAGTCATGTCCCACGTGGATGTGGGGTAGGGACAGTATTGAGTTCACCTGCCAAGTTGGCTTATAGAGAGAGAGAGCCCACATCCAAGCAACAAAAGAGGTTCTCTGGGGGTGACTCTTAGGTATGATTAAAAGTGGGCTTAGCCTATCTTTTGCAGGAATAAGTTTTATAGGGGTAAACCCAAAATTTGAGGGTTAGCCTATTGAATTGATTGTCTCCATTGCCTGTGAGAATCTCAGTAATTCCCCAGATGGGGAAGTTTAATATTTCTTCCTTTCTACTCAGTCCCCCAAGGGGACTTTGTAATACTTTATTATTCTCTGCCCAAATTACTCTGGGATATATTGGGGAATCACACCAATCTGTACAAACCAATAAGGTCTCACACCCTATTTAAGATTACATGTAATTATGGTGTTCAACTAAACTGACTATACAAATTAAATTAGATAATTTCATTACCTAAAATAATAAACTTTGCACCAACTAAACATCTCTCCCTTTGGCCTCACACAGAAGTTGAAGTTTTAAAATATGGACCATATCATCCTTTGCCCTGAATTCTGATTTACCTAAGTCCTATCCAGATCAGCTTCATTCACATCTTTAGTTGAAGTCTGATCACTTTTTTAACTTCAACAGTTGTTGTATGGGGTAATGCTGACTTTCATAACTTCAGAACTCTAACTCTAAGACTCACGTGTTACATAAATACCTGTAGTTTCAGGGAATGACCAGGTAATACACATAGTTCAATATCTCATAATTTAGAAATAACAGTTACAACTCCAGAATAGAAGCGACTGCTGTAAGAGTTTATCATCTAGGACTCTTTACAATAGGGCCTAACCTGATAACCTATGCTCTTGACTTCATTCTCTGGGTTTGTAGATTACAGTTAGTCCATATGATTGAGGTATGATAATATTTTTCTTTTTGTTTCCATCCATTATTTCTTAATGTTTCTGAGATATGTATGCTATCCACTTTTGTAATCCTGATATTGCTTCCTTTTGCTTGCTCTCTTTTCTTTTTCTCTTGATAAGTCTTGCGAAAGGCTTATTGATTTCATTAAATTAAAAAATAATCACTGGATTTGTTGATTTTTTATATACAAGTTTCTTAGAATGAATTGTGTTCCATTACTTTCTGTTATTATACTTATTATTTATTTCCTTCTACTTTCCTTGGGTTTCTTTTGCATTTCTTTTATTACATTTTAACATGTAGGCTTATTTCATCAATTTTCCACTGCTTGCCTTTTGTAATATATTTATTAAAAGCTAAATTTTCCAAGTTCTGCTTTAGCTTCTTCTGCCAAATTATGAAATGTATTTGTATTAGCAAGATAGGATGGTTCTACAATGGATATCAGTAGCTTAGCATGGCAAAGATTTATTTTTCACTCATGCATGAGTGTAACATGAGACAGGTAGTTCTCATTGGAAACTCTTCTCTAAGTGGCTACTCAGGGATCCAGGATCCTTTCATCTTACAGTAAAGCTAACTGTTTAACCTCCTGCTCTGAAATAGTCTGAAATAGTGGAAGGGAATATAAGTGTAAGAGGAATTTATGGCTAGGCTTAGACGTGGCATACATCATTTCTACCTTTGTTAGTGGTTTCCAGCTATTGTCATATAACAAACTGCCCCAAAACTTGTTGGCATTAAACTACTATTTTTTTTCACATTCACAGATTTTGTAGGTCAGGAATTCAGACAGGGTACATCAGAATAACTTCTCTCTGTTTCATAAAGTCTGGAGCCTTGATAGCTGAGGGTCACTTGAAGACTAAGGGCTAAAATCAGGAGGTCTTTGCTCATATGTCTGTATGTCTGAGATGGCTGTAAGCTGGGATTTCAGATGGGACTTTCAATCAGAACACCTAAATGTGAACACCTCTCCATAGGGTCTGGGTTCTTCACAGCATGAAGGCCTCAATGCTTTGGAAATTCTTACACATTAGCTCCAAAGGCAAGTGTACCAAGAGAGCCAAGTGAAAACAGTAAGGCTTTTTCTGCCTTCACCTTGAAAGTTAAATATGGCTTCTGTTACATTCTATTGATTACAAGTGAGTCACCAAAGTTGACCCATATTCAAAGGGAGGGGATACAGACTCAATCTCTCAACTGGAAGAGGGTCAGAGTCTGAATAAACACGTGCAAATATTTTAGGACACTCCTTATGACAGTTATACAGCCCCAACCCTAACTGCAAAAGAGCCTGGCAAATGTTAGAATCATATATGCCCAAGAAAAGAAAATGAAGCAGGGTTTGGTCAATATATCACAAGCAGATGTAGCAGAATTTTTATCATTCACTAAAAAATCTATTCTAATTCCCATTATGAGTTCATTTTTGACTAGCAGGTTTTTAAAAGAAATATTAACTAAAAAAATCTCCATAAAGTAGAAGACTACTTTTTTGTTATTGATTTCTAAAATAATTGCATTGTGGTCAGAAAACATATTCTGCATGAATTCAGTTCTCTGAAACATCATGAGTCTTACTTCATGGCTTCAAATGGTCATTTATTTTAATATTCCAGATGTACTTATAAAGGAAGGATATTCTGCAGTTTATTTGCAGGGGTCAGCAAAATTTTCTATAAAAAGCCAGATATTAAGTATTTTAGACTTTCAGGCTACATACAGTCTCTGTAGTTATTTTTCTTCTTTTTTTCTTTTATACAACTCTTTAAAAATGTAAAACTCATTCTTATCTTATGTGTTGCACAAAAACAGGCCACAGGCAGAATTCGTTCTGTGGTCTGCAATTTTCTGTACCCCTGGTCTAAAGCATTGTTCTATCCAGGACTATTTGGTCAAGTTAGCAAACCATGTTGTTCAAATGTTTTATAATTTTATTGACTTGGGCAGGATTTTGTTTCCCTATCAAATGTAAAGAGATGACATTAAAACCTTTCTCTGATATGGTAAATCTATTTCTCCTAATATGTCTGTAGTTTTTGCTTTATGTATTTTGAGGCCATAGTATTGAATGCATATAAAATTAGAATTGTTACACAAGCAATTTCTGCCTAACATCAGTAACATGTCCATGAATATCTGAACTTATATGCAGAAACACTAATGAGGACCCTATTTCTAATTATTAAAACTGGAAAAACTATAATGCATTCCACATCAATGATAATACTGCCTACGCCCCAGTAATTTCCTAAAATATTACTAAAACACGGTAAACACTTTATATGGCTACAAACTAACATGTTAGTATGCAAAATGTTTAAAACATCACTTCCTGATCACAAACCAATTAATTTGTTTTTTATCCAGTATTTTCTTTTTGTGAAATAACTTATCTCAGATATAACACTTCTTTTGTTGACTCTTTATGCTTTTCAAAACATCTACTTTTATAGCACAAAAGTGAATGTCTAACACTATTGAATGCTGATGCAAAAAACCTAGATAAAATATTAACAAGGAAATCTAGCACCACATTTAGAAATAAAATATCATGACCAAAGGCGATTTATTCTGGAACAGCAAAGATTGTTCAATATTAAGAAATTCATTCATATAATAAACCATACTAATAAAGCTAAGAAAACTCATTATCTCCCTAGTGGCTAGGGGAAAGAAAACCTTAAGAAAATAAGAACTGTAGGATATTTCTTTAACATGAGTACCCCCTCAACACACATATGATCTACAGTACTAGTCGACATTTTTCATTGTACAGTGGTTTTAGCCAATGTTATTAGACAATATAAATCAAGTAGAGTTATAGCAATTTGCAAAAATATAAAAAGCTATCTCTATTTGCAAATGAAATGACGATACTCTCAGAAAACTCTACCGAATCAATGGTACTGAAACAATAAAACAGTTCAGTAAAGTAATAAGATATCAAAATAATGTATAGAAATTAATAGTCTTCACATGCACAAAAAATTATTTAGAAAATTTTACAAATGCCAAAGTTATATTTTCAATAAAAGAAAACTTCAAAACTTAGGGATGTACAAATCAAGAAAAATAAAAAAACCTACATAAAGAAAACTTTAAAACAATTCTTAAAGGCACAAAAAATAGATCTGACCAAATAAAAAAGCAACCTTTGTATTTGGATAGGATGACTCAACATCATGAAGATGTCAGTTTTGCTTAAATTAATTTATAAATGTAATGCATTCCCATGGAAACACCAAGTATTTTTTTTCTGGAGTTGGAAAAGCTGATACTAAAGTTCATTTGGAAAAATAAGCACACAAGAATAGCTAGGAAAACACAGAAAAGAAAAGCTAAGAAAGGGGATCAGCCTTACAATATATTAAGATATACTAGAAATTAAAGCAAGTGTATAAACAAGTGCATAAAAAACAGACCAATGGAATAGCATAGCAATTTCAGAAACAGATCCAAGTAAACACTGAAATTTTAACATATGATATAGATGGTATTTCAAAACATTGGGACAAAGTATAGATAAACCCATACTTTTAATAAATAGTGCTGGGGTAAGTGGATAGTCATTTGAACGATAAAATTAAATCAATACTTCATACCACACAGAAGAAAAAAATTCCAAAATGGGCTAGTATACACATATGAAATTGAAGCCAGGCAAATATTAGAAGAAAACCTGAGTAAGTTCCCTCATCCCCTGCCTGTAGGGAAAGGTAATCAAACTAAGATTCAAAATCCAGATTCAATAAAAGAAAAGATTTTAAATTTGACTATGTTAAGTTAAAAAATGATTGCCTGACCAAAAAATCCCACCATAAACAAAATAAAAATTAAAATGATAAACTGGAAGCAAATATTTCCATTATGTATCATAGCTTAGCTAATATGGCCATTATACAATGTCTCTGACACAACTACCTCACTTTGCCTTTGTAGCTCAAGAGTAGCCATAAACAATTTGTAAACATATGTGCATGTATTCCAATAAAACTTCGTTAACAGAAAAAGGCAGCAGGCTATATTTCGCTTATAGACCACAGTTTGCCAAACCCTGGTCTATACAAGTGGGGACAATGCATCTATCAAAAACAAATTGAGAAGGATCTCTATAAATTGACATTGAGTGATTTTCAGAGGCAGATCAACAGAGCCAAATGTAGGACCATTTGAGCATTGAAGTAATAATGACTACAATGGATAATAAACATTGGAATAAAAGACACATCCATGTGCCAATACTGATAATGAATGAATGAACAAATGGAAAAAGAAAGCTTTTTACAGTAAAAGGCTAACAAATGAATATAGATAGAAAGATGACATTAGAACAATCACTATTTTGTAATCAATCACAATTTACAATTGATTATGGATCAATTGGATACTAAAACAAGTGGGTGAAAGTTGGATGAGGAACCAGGTATTTACACGGACTCAAACTATCATCCTGTGTTACTTACGAATTACAAAGGGAAAATAATAATGACACAATAGAAACCTGGAGTATACCACCTTAACCAATTAATGGAAATTAACATCAGTTAGCCTGGGACAGTATATGCTTCCTGAAGTGATGCACTGAGAAGGACATAACAGCATTTCTGTGCTATTCTTACCCAAAACGTATAATCTCAATCTAATGAAGAAACACCAGACGACCAAAATGGAGGGACATTCTACAAATTAACTGGTCTGTACCCTTCAAAATGCCAATGTCATGATAAAGACAAGTTGAGAAACTTCCAGTTCGAAAGGAAGCTAAAGAGGCAGGACAACTGAATGTAGTACATAAACTTGGAGTTGAGAATTGTTATCGGACCAAATAAACAAAATTGTCATAAAGAACATTACTGGGACAATTTACAAAACCAGATTAAGGTCTGTACTTTAGATAATGTAATTAATTACACACGTACTGAATTTACTGGTTTTGATAGCTGTACCTGAATATCCTTGTTCTTAGGAAATCTACAAGGAAGTGTTTTAGGGTAAAGGGCCATGAGATCTCCAACTTGCTATCAAATGGGCTAGAAAAAATAAAACATCTATGTAGAGAGATGATGATTCAGCAAATGTGGCATATAAATAAAATGTTAAACAATTGCTGAATTTGGGTCAAGGGAATATATGAGTACTTTCTACTATCTTATAACTTTTCTATAGGGTTTTATTTGAAATTATTTCAAAATAAAGACTTTAAAAAGAAAGATAACACATCAAACACCTCACACTGCTGTCACAGTAGAAGGTTCTCAATAAATCTGCGTACACCTCAGAAAAATTCACTTGTAATTTTTAATGACCTAATTGCATTTGAAATGCAGCTCTTTTAATTGCACATTTTATTTAAAATGTTTTAAAATTTGAATATGTAAACATAAATTTATCTCTTAGAAATACTGTCTGAAGAAAATGTTATAGTGAGAGCTATGTATTATCCATAAAATTTGGGTATTTACGCTTGATCTTAGCCAAAAGGCCGAGAAGTGATAAGTTTGGGTATTTAAAAACCCAGGAGATTAAAGCTGATAAATCATTAACCTTGAGGATGAGCACTGTTCTCATGATAACTGTATTTTCCTAACAGATTATTTTGTCACTATGAAGTAACCCTCTTGATCTTTGTCACAGAAATTAGTAAGCAGAAGTGGAGTAGTTCTCCAAATAAAAAATCTAGAATGTGTGGCATTTGCTCTAGCGTCAGGTGGTGAATGATGAGGAACCGTTAATCAGAGGCTATGAAGTGGGCAGCCCATGTGGTTTTATGTCCTGAAAAAAATGGCAAAAATTGTTGCCTTCAATTACTTGGAACACATTCAATTTATCTAACGAGCTTCCTCTTGTAAGGAAGTGTGGAAAAAAATGAACATTCTTAGAAAATGTTGGCTGGCTGCATTTGGCAATTTAATATAGGAACAAATTGAATTCAGAGTAGTATCGAATGATACAAAATTGAAAGGGAATAGAAAGTCCTGTAATTCTGAGACCTGTAAGGGTTGAAGAAAATACAGCTTTTTATTCTCAAATAGTAAAATGTAAAATTGTGGCATTATTTGAGCTACAATAGTCTATCAATCTCAGCCTTATATCAACGGTCAAATAAAAGGTGTGATCACCATGCCCATTTTAAAAATCTTGATTGAATTAATGTGGTGCCCAGTAAATCCTTTCAAAGAAAGGAAATGGCTTAAGGGAGGGATGCCCCCACCAAATCCCAATATACCTAAGATAATTGAATTTGTGAGAGATAGAAAGAGAAAAAAAGAGGCATATGGGTGAGGAGGCAATGAAATACAGCAAATCTAAGAAATATGACTTGCAAAAAAGATGTGTGCACATGAAATTGACTGGGATAATATAGAGAGAAATTTTCCAATTTTTGAGATGAGTATTCTGTCAAAGGAACATGAGCCTGGGCTAATATATTAAAATGACCTTTGGAGCCCCACTTTGCATGGGTAGTCATCAAGCAATGATCCTTGATTCCTTTTTTAATCCATAAGGAAGGCACATTCTCCGATGATTAACTCAGTCTAGATGTGGCCAAGGTAGATAATGGAAAAGGAGTGAATGTCCAGAAGTAGTGCCAAAGACCACAGAGAACAGTGGTCAACCATGCAGACAAGACTAGCATTCTTTGCTGTTAGAAGATGGATTTAGAGTTTGATGCTATGACTGGTTGTAGCATTTTGGTTGTTTCTCTTGAGAGTTAATGTGTTTTACACTTGGAAGACAGAGTGGGTCTAATATTTCTAGGTGTACCATGGTAGTAATTGATGCTGTACAACAAACACTCGTGGCTCTTTGACTCTTGGGCGCATAATACTTCCTGGCTGCCTGATGTTGGATTTGGCTATGTAGCTGGTTCTATTAAGTAGATTGTGAATGGAAATGACGTGTGTCGCTTTTGACCAGGAGACTTTAAAAACAATTTGAGATTTCCAGAGATCATCCTCCCACCCAGTGATGGCAGTGTTCTATCAGCAGCGGCTCCATCAGTCTCTGTGCAAAGTGATAGAGTGATAGAGATACAATCTGAACCAGGAAGGACATATAATCTAAGCAAGAAATCTTCTTTGATTGTTTCAGCCACTGAAATTTTGGATTTTTTTTTAACCACAACATAATCCTCATTTGTAAATAAGTGTTCCTTTATGGTAATGTGTACTTGTTCTTTCTGCCTAATTAGGATCTTTAGTGGTCTGATGTTGCACCATTTCACTATGATGGGTCTAGGTGTGGATTTATTTTCATTATCCTTTGTGGGGATCACTAGGTTTTATAATACAAGGATTATAAACATCTGTTTTGAAATTTTTCAGTCAATTATCTCTTCAAATATTGACTCGAGTCACTTCACTCTTTGTCTCTTTCCGTTCTAGGATCCCACTTAAACATCTGTTAGACTTTCTCAATGTATACTCTAAGTTTTTTATCCTGTCATCTGTTTTTCCTATGTCTATGAATAGAAATGATATTTCACCCATGCCACATTCAGGATTTTTTTTTTTTTACTTTTCACATTTACTAGTTCCGTGTTCACTTATGGCTAATACGCTTTTAAACTCATCTATTGAAATCTTACTTTTAGCTATTGCATTATTGAATTTTATTTTAGCTATTTTTCACATTTTCAAGGTCACCGTTTTTAGCTTACTCTGTTGTTGCAAAGTTTAAGCTTGACTTTATCTCCTATGAACATAGGAAGGATAATCATTTTCAGGCTATCAGTTAATTCTGTTATTAAGAATCCTTAAAGGTTCAATCCTGTCATCTGGTTTTTATTTTATTTTATTTTGTTTATATTATCTTTTTCTTCATGGGCTTCATTACCTTTGTGTATTTACTGACTGTTTTATTTTTTTAATTATTTGTAGAAACAAACTGAAGCTTTGGATGATATTGTCTCCTTCCAGAGAGTATTTTAATTTCCTTCTTCTGGGTGACGATAGGCCCAGAAGAATTAGAACTTTCCCGTGCTATTCTGATGAGCCATTTGGTTAAGGACCATATCTCCATTATCAGTGTGCACTGTGTAGGGACAGAGGCCAAGAAGGCAATGGTTCACCAGTTTCTTTCCTTGGTAAACTATGTTGGTTTTTCCCCTAACCCTGGAAAGCTCTAACTTTCAGCTGCTTCCTCACTGAATGCCCCACAGGATAAAGCTGCTCAGGTTGATGGTGTTGGTTCCACTCACTGAGCAGAGTGTTCTGATTTTTAATAATCCTTTCTCATTATCCTTGTTAGAACTCTGATATTTTTAAGAGGATTTTAAAAAATGTAGTTATGTTTCTTTTAGTTGCCTAAAATAGAAAAATAGTACAAATTATCTAGCCTACTATGTATGTTTTTGAAGTGCCTAATCATGTTCAATGCTAATTTTGTTGTAATATTGGACTTTTTCTTGGTTGATTTCTAAGACCTCTTCCTGTATTAAAAATAAATCTTTGTCTTTAAAAAATATTGCAGATCGTTTTTCCAAGTTACAGTTTAAAACAAATATAATCGTTTGACAAATACAAGTTTATGCTTTTATTAGTCAGTTATAGAAATCTTTTCATTTATTTGTTTTAGCTTTTAGTGAATGCTTAGAATGGGTTAATGAACCTGAAGATTATATATATTTAATATCATCTGTATTTTTCCCTAGGTTTTATGGTTTTTTTATTTACATTGAATTTCTTAATGTATTGCATTAACTTTGGCAGAAGTATGAAGCAGAAATCTTTTGCCCAGCTCTATTTATTCAATATTTCTTCATTTTCCCCACTGAATTAAGTGGTGTTCTTTGTTTTATCATACAATCTTTATATACATAAGGCTCTTTACTAAACTTTCTTTTCTATTCTTTCATATTTCTATTTTGTGAGTACCAATTTATTTTATTTATTGTAGTTTTACTAAATTATTTAATATATAATTAAGTATTAAATTTAATAATGAAATCAATTTGAAAATAAGAATTTCCCTTCATTGATTTTCATTTTTGGAATTTTCTTTCTTTTGTCATCTTTATTCTTAGGAAAAATAAACAATGGAGAAAACCTGTCCCTCGATGGAAAGACAACCTAGAAAATACTAAATTCTACCTAAATTAATCTACCTAATAAATAGAAGTCTAATCAAATCAACAGTAAGATGTATTGTGTAATGTGTTGTAAATCTTTGACACATTTTTCAATTAAGTCTTAGTAAAGCTTTACAATTTTCTTTAATTAGGTCTTATAATTCTTTGTTAAATTTATTTCTGTTAGTTTTATAGTTTTTATTATATTTTGACTGGCTATTGTTAGTTTGTAGGAATACTACTAAATCTTCCACACTTACCTTTATAATATAATAGTATTATGAACACACTTTTTACTTGTCAATTACAATAATTTTCCAGTAAAAAATTTCATATTTTAGAATAGATATTTTATCATTTGTAAACTAATAGGTTTACGTTCTTTCTGAGTTTTCCTCTTGTTTATCATATTTAACTTACTGAAGAATTTCTTAGCTAATGAAATAATAAGTAATGACAGTAACTTCTGTATCTTATTCCTTATATTAATGGAAATATTTCTTGTATTTCTCCATGTTGGTTTAACTAAAATAAGTCTTTTTCACTATGTTAAGCATGTATCTATTATCCTTAGTTTACCAAGGTTTTAATTTTTAAAATCTGGAATAGATTTTGAATTTTATCAATTGTGCAATTTGGATCTGTGGAAATTGTGATTAATTTTTGAATTATAGACTTCTTCTTAAAGGAACTTAGTGGTCATTTAACTTGCCACTTTATAACGTATCTGGAAAACTGAGGTCCAGCCTGCATTCATGCCTGTACAGTGACAGTGACTATCTATAAAAGCAGCTCAGTCCATGAAATGTCTCTACTGATCCATAATCCAGTAGTCTTTCCAAAAGTCTTCCATTTATGACTCACTCTTCTGTTATCCAGCCCATACTCTTGCTGGCAAAAATATCATACAATGCCCTTAGCAAATAGTTTACTGAAAGCATTCTAATAATGCTAGCAAAAGAGAAATGTAGTCTAACATGGCTTATTCTAAATGAAACACGTTTACTATAAGCACTTGGAAAATATCCATATGATAACATTTTAGAATTTTAGACAACATCTGTGTAAAGCTCAAACTAAAGCCAAAAATAAATAAAATTGTTTTTATTTTAAATTTTTTTTTTTTTTTTTTTTTTTATTAACGGAAAGAAAAAAAAGAAATTAACACAACATTTAGAAATCATACCATTCTACATATGCACTCAGTAATTCTTAACATCATCACATAGATGCATGATCATTGTTTCTTAGTACATTTGCATCAGTTTAGAGGAACTAGCAACACAACAGAAAAAGCTATAAAATGTTAATATAAAGAAAAGAAATAAAAGTAGTAGTAATAGTAAAAAACAACAACAACAAACAAACCAACAAGCAAACAAAAACAAAAAAAAACCCTATAGCTCAGATGCAGCTTCATTCAGTATTTTAACATGATTACTTTACAATTAGGTATTATTGTGCTGTCCATTTTTGAGTTTTTGTATCTAGTCCTGTTGCACAATCTGTATCCCTTCAGCTTCAATTACCCATTGTCTTACCCTGTTTCTAACTCCTGCTGAACTCTGTTACCAATGACATATTTCAAGTTTATTCTCGAATGTCCGTTCACAACAGTGGGACCATACAGTATTTGTCCTTTAGTTTTTGGCTGGATTCACTCAGCATAATATTCTCTAGGTCCATCCATGTTATTACATGGTTCACAAGTTTATCTTGTCTTAAAGCTGCATAATATTCCATCGTATGTATATACCACAGTTTGCTTAGCCACTCTTCTGTTGATGGAGATTTTGGCTGTTTCCATCTCTTTGCAATTGTAAATAACGCTGCTATAAACATTGGTGTGCAAATGTCCGTTTGTGTCTTTGCCCTTAAGTCCTTTGAGTAGATACCTAGCAATGGTATTGCTGGGTCGTATGGCAATTCTATATTCAGCTTTTTGAGGAACCGCCAAACTGTCTTCCACAGTGGTTGCACCCTTTGACATTCCCACCAACAGTGAATAAGTGTGCCTCTTTCTCCGCATCCTCTCCAGCACTTGTCATTTTCTGTTTTGTTGATAATGGCCATTCTGGTGGGTGTGAGATGATATCTCATTGTGGTTTTGATTTGCATTTCTCTAATGGCCAGGGATATTGAGCATCTCTTCATGTGCCTCTTGGCCATCCGTATTTCTTCTTCTGGTAGGTGTCTGTTTAAGTCTTTTTCCCATTTTGTAATTGGGTTGGCTGTCTTTTTGTTGTTGAGTTGAATAATCTCTTTATAAATTCTGGATACTAGACCCTTATCTGATATGTCATTTCCAAATATTGTCTCCCATTGTGTAGGCTGTCTTTCTACTTTCTTGATGAAGTTCTGTGATGCACAAAAGTGTTTAATTTTGAGAAGCTCCCATTTATTTATTTCCTTCTTCAGTGTTCTTGCTTTAGGTTTAAGGTCCATAAAACCACCTCCAGTTGTAAGATCCATAAGATATCTCCCAACATTTTCCTCTAACTGTTTTATGGTCTTAGACCTAATGTTTAGATCTTCGATCCATTTTGAGTTAACTTTTGTATAGGGTGTGAGAGATGGGTCTTCTTTCATTCTTTTGCATATGGATATCCAGTTCTCTAGGCACCATTTATTGAAGAGACTGTTCTGTCCCAGGTGAGTTGGCTTGACTGCCTTATCAAAGATCAAATGTCCATAGATGAGAGGGTCTATATCTGAGCACTCTATTCGATTCCATTGGTCGATATATCTATCTTTATGCCAATACCATGCTGTTTTGACCACTATGGCTTCATAATATGCCTTAAATTTTGTTTTTTAAAAAATATTTAATATTAAAATTACAGCTGTAGAAAAGATGATAAATGTGTTTCCTTTAAAAATTAAGAAAATGAAGTTAAAAGATCTAGCAACACTTGTTCCTTTTTCACCCCAACCAGAACTTACAGAGCATCCTGATACATGGAAGATTAGCAACTCTGAAGCTTCTAAGGTGTTTTTGTTTTTCCACTGTGGATTCTACATGCTTGAGGAGTGAGTAACAAGGGCTTCCAAACTTGAAATTGTCCAGAGGAATTAGTGACTAAACTATTATGTGTTGGTCCAGCGCATCTTAATGGTTTCATTCCTCTAGATCCACTCAGTACTTCTATATCTGATTTAAAAATATATTGATTGGTTGAGAAGACATCTCATTCTTTCCTTGTTTTGTGTTTTTAATGTCATTGAGGAGATAAAACTCCATAGAGCACGGAATGCAAAGAGTTAAAGACTGCGGAGTCCCCCGTAACTATGTATCAGTTTACCGATGAATAAATGGAGGTAAAGAGAGATTAAATGTCTGCCTTGAAATCACACAGTTTCATATAGGAGAAAGGTTGGAACTAGAATACGGGCTTTCAGATTTCCAATTTAATGTTCTTTCTATTTATATCATAAACTCTTTAAGACTCTTCTAGGCCTTTTATACAACTAACCTTCTTTTGGAAGCTTCATAAATGTTTCTGGGTTTTATTGGTCCACTATTAACTATACTCAAATAACAGAGAAAATCATGTCTTATCTTGCAGAATGATGAATTGATGTCATATAAGTTTACAGTAATATTTTCAGTGTGAAAACTTTTTACCTGAGAGTGGAAAACAGTGTTTCAAGGAAAGGTACAAACAGCTCAGCTACAATAGCAACAAAATAAATTCTGTCTCAAGTTTTGTTCTTTTTTAACTTAAAATCTAACACTTTAACTAACACATTAGGGTTTTCTAACTTTGCTTTAACTCATAGAACTTGAGTCAGGTAGAAAACATTGGAAAATTAATTTCTCCATTAAATTGTTTCCATGCTTGGTACTTCAAACAGATTCCGTCGGCACCATTTAAATTAAACATGTATTAACTAATGCTCTCAAGCTTAAAGCTGTTGAATATTTAATAGGTAGCCGTTACAATAAACAAGCAAATTTCAAGCAGAGTATCCTATTGCTATATGTGATTACTAGAAAATAATATTTAATCATGGCTCCACATGCTGAGATTCTTAAATAAGGAATAACAGGATTTAGAATGACTGAAGTTAGTTTTCCAGGGTAAATGTTCTTTTAGTGGGCAAGAAAATTTCCTTGCTTTTTCTATACTTCATCCATCCATCAATTCATTCATTCCACATATGTGTGCCAAATACAGAAGTAGGTCCTGGGGTTACAATGGTTTCTGCCCTTTCGAAGCTTTAGTCTGAGGAATTTTGGCAAAGGAAAAAGCTTCTAAATTTGTAGAAGGCAAAGGCTAGTGTCACTTTTCCTCTTTACCAAGTTGACTGCTTTTACTCACAATTCCAACATCCTTTCATTGCCCACCTGCTAGTGGCAAAGGTAGCTCTTGGTCAGGATTTCAGACTCTCTGGCTTTCCTGAATACCATTGTAATGGGCTCTCATTTTTTCATGGTTGGGTTTTTTTGTTCGTATGCTGTATGGCAAGGTCACATTTCATTCTTTTTCCATGTAAGTATCCCATTATTGCAGCACCATTTGTTGAATTTTTGTTTGTTTGTTTTTGGGGAAGTGCACGGGCCAGATTCCTTTAAAGGTGGGGATCATGACGGAGGATGCGGGGGAAGAAGGCGGGGGAAGAAGGCGGGAGAGGAAGACTGGAGAAATCGAACCCGGGTCTCCCACGTGGAAGGTGAGAATTCTACCACTGAACAACCTTCTCACCCCAGCTGGCCCATTTTTATGTATGCCTCAACTAACACCTGTTTGGAGAGGCCTCTTCTAATTTCCCTGAAGTAGTCACTCCCACTACTTTCACATTCACCTGTTTTTGTTTTGTTGCAGCCTTTGTCTCTATTTGGTATTTTCTCATTTGCTTGTTTAATCTCTGTCTTCATCTCTACCAGGAAAGCTCCATGAGGGCAGGCAGTGTCTTATTTGGCTTGTTCACCTCTGAATCCTAAAATTGTGTTTGATGCACAATTGGCATTCATTAAATACTTGTTGAATAAATGAAAAGATTCCTAATTGACTACTGCTTTTTGTATCAACACTACTACAGATACTGATCAATCTGTGTTGAGAAAATTTTACTTTTGTTCATGCAGATTAATAAGAAATAATGTAGGAGACATCTGACAGAGAAATAATTCCAGCATTTATGCCATCGGAGGCAATGTGATGGAGGGAAGCTTTTCTCTGAAATAAGCAGGGAATTGGTCTCTTTATCAGTATAAAAGGAAAATGCTTGCCTATTTTTGTTGGTTCACTCAGGAACTGGAAACATCTGGACGTATATAGAACACTTTTCATTTCAGAATCCTAATAACTTAGAGTTTGGGAATGGGAAAGAAAATGTCCTAACAAAACGAAGGCAGTCCGGAGACAATCAGAAAAGGCTCGTGTCCGTTTTACAAAGCAGGTTTCTGTGATTCTTACTTAAGAAGAAGCTTCTTAAACTTGATTCTTAGAGTCTTAAGAGAAGCTTCCTGGAAAGTCCTCAGTTTGTAATCGTTTTCTAAATAAGTTGGAAATATTAGGGCCCCCCAAAAGTGTCTGGCTCAGCCTAGTTCGTGTTCACCCTAACTCTGAAAGTTGTGACTACAGACAGGACAGTCTGCGACTGCTTTGCAGAACGTCACTCCGATTCCTTTAAAGGTGGGGATCATGACGGAGGATGCGGGGGAAGAAGGCGGGAGAGGAAGACTGGAGAGTCTCGGTTGACATGGTAACTCTTCAGCTGTGTCTCCCTAGTTCTCCGCTCTCCATCGCCGCGGCCACCCGCCGCCCCGCCTGTGCTCGCTTGACTGGAGCGCGACCGCCGCCTCCTCGCGGGTTCCCCTTGTCCGGACACGCTTAGGGCAGGGCCTCCGCGGCGCCCCCCTAAGGGGTGGCTTCTCCCTGGGCTAGCGGCGGGGGCGCTCCTCGCGGAGCCCAGACCGCCCAGCGTTCATTACCTCCTACTTCACCCTGGTCTCCTGGGCACTTCTTTTCTGCCCCGGGCCAGTCCGGCGCGTGACGCGGCCTTTCCGGGCAGAGCCCCCTCTGGAGCTGCCCAGACGCCTTCCTCGCGAGCAGCGTTCAGGTCCGCCAGCCGTTCCCGCCATGAACCAGAGCCCGGCGTTCGTACCCCGGCGGGGCGGCTCTCCCCGGGCGGCGGCCGCGGCGCGGCGCAACGAGAGCCAGGACTATCTCCTCTTGGACTCGGAGCTGGGAGACGATGGCTGCCCACCACCCTCGCTGCCTCCCTACTGCTACTACCCCTGTTTGTAAGTGCGGGGCGGCGCGGGCTGCGCGGGGCCCGACACGGGTGGACGTGCGAGGGTCCGCGAGGGCGGGTGTGAACACGTGAGTGTGTACCGAGGCCGGCCGTGGTAGGGGTCCTCGCGAGGTGTGGGTTGGTACCCGAGTAAGGGGAGAGGCGCGCGCGGCTCCGGGTTTGCCCCGGGTTTACGCCTAGGTATGTGTGCCCGCGCGAGCGGTGAGGCCGCGGGCAGCGCGCCGCCCGCAGGTGCTCAGATGTCCTGTCACTTTCTCCGGTCGGATGTCACTCCGCGAACTCCCGAGGGGCTCAGTGTCGCCGCGCAAAAGGCGTCGTCTGGGCTGGGAACGGTTTTGAATTTGCCCTCACGCGATTGGAGAGAGAGATGACCTAGAACTCTGAGAGGGCCTTGGCACCACCAGGTTTGTCTGGGAAACTCAGAGACCCGTGCGCTCGGCGCTCTGCCTGCTTGAGACTTTCACATGGCGCGCAGAGGTCCGCGGCGCGCCAAGCTGCCCGAGTTCGACGGTGTGCGTGGGCGTGGGTGGCCTGACTAATGCTCCCTCCCCCCCGCCCCCGGCATCCTTTCTCTAGCTCCCGGGCATCGGGGATAAAATAGGGAAGCAGCACCTCTAGGCTTCTGCACTGGTGGGTTGAAGCCTTTACCAAGGGCAGCCTGTCAGAGGTGCGGGCAGGAGACTTGAGAACTGTAGAAGGGAGGAGGTCAGAACCCTTTGCAGAGGACTCCAAGTAACTTCAGAAAGTTTATTTAAGGGTCTGGGATTAAGGCGGGGGCGGAAGAGAAAGAAAAAAGCTCTCCCTTACCCAAAAAGCTTGTGACCACACGTGCAGCGGGTAGATAGTTTCTGCCTTTGCTCCCTCGCTCGATTGGGTGGTCAAGTTTCCTGGCTTTTCACAGCTATCCTGTGCGGTTTCCTGAGGGCAGGCGTTCTCAGCTCTGTAAGGCAGTTCTGTGGGGAGGGCATTCCGCCCCCGGGGGGGTTGGTAGGCCCTCAGGATGGATGGGGGGGGGCACGTTCTGGGGAGTTTTCGAAATCGTGACCACGGGTCCCTAGAGCCAAGCCTCGCTATGGTTCCCTTACCAGTAAAAGCCAAGTCCCAGGAAACGGTACATCTATTTTTCCCCCATAGATAAGAGAAAAAAAAATTAGAACTCGCTGCGTTCATCTGTGTGCGGTGACATTTGAAAGCGTTTGCTACAGCTTAATCCATTCCCCCCCCCCACTTTTAAAAAATTGAAATATACTTCACATACCATATTTACCCTTTTAAATTGTACAATTCAATGTTTTTTTAGTATATTCACAGTTATGCACCACTATTTAATTTCAAACATTTTCATCACACTCAAAAGAAACCCTATACCTGAAGTTAAATTAGAAAGTATTTTTTATGTCCCATAGAACAGAGCTTTTCAAACTTTAATGAAAGTATGAATCACCTGAGGATCTTGTTAAAATGCAGTTTCTGATTCAGTAGGTGTAAAGTGCAGTCTGAGATTCTACTTTTCTAACAGTTTCTCAACAGCTTCAGGCAGCAAGCTGGTAAGTGAACTACCTCTGAGTAGCAAGGAGATAGATGATAAAAAAAAAAAAAAGAAAAAGAAATCAGCCCTGGTTATTCTGAACTGCCATTTTCAAGTTCGCTTTGTCACGGGTTATATGTTTAAAATGAAGGACTTTTTATTGGCTAAGATTTGAGATCTACTAAGTCTGAGTGTTATATGTTTGGTAAAGTTACCTGTTGGCTAAATTAAGCAACTTAAAAAGAGCCAAACTATTTTGTTGTTGTTACTTTGGACACAATCACTGTTTTCATTTTTTATCACTTAATCGCTCTATGATCACTTGTTGCTATGTCTGTGGGAAGAATAATTTGATTAAAAACCTATGGTTGTATACTAGTAGTGAAAGGGACTAAAAAGTATTAATTTCAAATTGGGCAGAAAACTTACCCCATGTGGTTTATTGCCTGATTTATCTAGTTCTTAACATGATCTTCTATTTAGAGACTATGTCTTTTATTCTTTAGTTCAGGAGTACTAGACCACTCAATCAATGAACTTGAGCAACATAGAGATGAACAGAAATACTTCACTGTGCTTCAAATTCATTAAAGAACACCCCCTGTGTCATGTTGGCTGTCAGTTAATATAATTAAGAGTGGGCCATGTTCCAGAATTAGTCTGGTCTTCTGAGTCTATTATGGCCAAAAGGTCCTCTGGCTACTTTTCATCCACTGTTTTCTCTGGCAAGGTTTACTTTTCCAGTTTAATCAAGTAACTGAAACATTTTAACCAATAAGCAATACTTCACACCTCTGATTTATGAGAAAGAGCTTAAGAAAGTTACTTTCCTCTGGTAGAGAGCACAAATAAACACTTTCATAGGCTTTTAACGTTGTGATTTAAATAATTTCATATCTCTCCAGATTGGGAAGTGTATTATTTGTGAAAAATGGCAAGCACTAGTACACTTTAGATATATGTATTACCATTTTCTTAAATTATTGAGATTTGCTCTGTAAAATCCCAGTTTTGTAAATTGCCGTTTCTATGGGACAATTTGTATGACTCCTAAAACATTTATTTTGAAGAATCTACTTAATATAGAAAATCTTTATATATATTTTGAAGACATTTACTAATGAAAAATTGTGGTAAATTTTCTTGTTTGAGAGCAATTATGTATTCTTAGGCCTTGTACTATAACATTTCTAAATGATGTTTAGAAGAAGAAGTCTCAATTTTTCTCTTGCCAACTTTCAGTTGTAAACTAATTAATACACTATGTTGTGATCGATTTACAATGGTGATTGACAAGAAATGATTCATATCCTGCCAAGGTCACAGGAGGTATATCAGAGAGTTCCTTTGTTTAGAACTTATAGAAAATATGTTTCTAGTCCATCACTTGTAATCATGAGGAAGAATTCTGGAAGTAAAAAATAACGTCAAGGTTCTGAAAAGAAGTTCAACTAAACTTTGTGCTTAGGAAGGACTAATTGATTAAGAATTATGAATAACAAAAATGGTAAACTGCTTCAAAACTATAGTTGGGGAAATACAATAGATTGAGATAATATAAAAACCTTATGGTTAAAAAAATCTAGGAATACTGAATAAAATATTAAAAATGACTTTTAAATATTCCCTAATTTTGCACTGGAGAATTATGGATCTTAGTAACCAAGGACCGTGGAGTCAAATGTGTATATAGAGCTAAAAAGAAAGTAAGATCTTGGTCCCAGATGAATAGACATCCCTGCACCCTGCATAATACCAGGATCCTTATTTTAATGAAAAGTTAGAGTAGAAAAATAGGTCTACCAGCTGAGAAAGAAAATGAAACTTTATTAGTAAGAGGAAGTACAATCATCACCTAAGAATTTTATTCCTTGGACCTGCATGCCATGTAACACTTAATTTTTTTTTTTTTTTTTAAATCTACCTAGCTGACTTAGAAATCCTCAAGCTGAAAAATACCTTGGGGCTCCTAGAAGAGTAAAAGACAAAACCTTTCTGAAAGAATAGGACCAACCATCTAGAGTGCCAAGGATTTTCTGTTAAAGATCTGTTCCCCATAATAAATGACAAAACACACAAGTAAACCATCAACCACGAATGACAGCCAGCAAATGATACAAATAATGAGTAAGAATTGGGATAAAAATTCTAGCAGTTTTGGATCCTTAAGAACTTTGGATAGTATAACAACATTAAGGAGAAAATAAAATATATATAAAATGTTGACAATATCAAGGAATAAATCAAACTTGAAGAAAACAAAACTTATTAAATTAAAACAAAAAGAATATCTGAAAATGGGAAATACAGTTATTGAAATAAGAGACTCAGTGAAAGGGTTAAACATCAGATTAGACATAGTACGCTCGAGGACAATGATTAGAATTCAGCACAGAGACACAGAGATGGAAAGTAAAAAAAAATATTAGGAGCCATGAAATAATAAGGAAGGACTTCCAGAAGGAGAAAATACAAAAAATGGGGGAGGGGTCACATTTGACTATATAATGGATGATGATTTTTCCAGAAGTGATGAATTCTAATTCTTAAGTAGTGTAAGTATTAGTCCATACAGGAAAACAAACCTATTTCAAAACATATTGAAATTGCAGAACACCAAAACCAGAAGAAATACATTAAAAATGTGCAAAAATACAAGGAATTTGAACCAGTAAATTAAAAAATTCAAATTATTTGAAATGGACATGCACTCAATACATTTGCTGTATAAGCTATATAATGTGTATCCTGTAAGTGCTATAGCCTTACTTTTATGTTAAAGGTATTCTTTATTCTTGGTATTAACATAGTGCTTTATGGAAAGTCAGTGCTTGGGGGCGGGCCGCGGTGGCTCAGCGGGCAAAGTGCTTGCCTGCTATGCCGGAGGACCTCGGTTCGATTCCCGGCCCCAGCCCATGTAACGAAAACGGAGAAACAAAATACAATAAAAACAAGAAAATGTTTAAAAGATGTTTCCCTTTCTTCCTCTCTTCCTTCCTTCTATCCTTCCTTCCTTCTCTCTGTCTTTCCTTTAAAAAAAAAAAAAAAAAAAAAAAAAAGAAAGTCAGTGCTTGATTGCTGATAGGATCTCTTTAAGCATAGATATGGACAAAAGGGTGTTTCTTTTTAAAAGATGGCATGGAATCAGTTTTAGAAGAAATTTCAAAATATCCTTAACTCTATCCCCTAATTCAAACGATGAAAACAAAAATGACAAACTATATTATTTTTTTTTACGGGTCATAGATCTTTAAAAATTTAATTGACTTCAGATGAGTTTTGGATCACCTGAAACCCATTCATGAGCTCTACTACCCATTTGGGAAGTTGATCTAATGTTATAGACCACAGATAAATAAAATTACCCAAACACAGTCTTTTTTCTCCTGAACACATATACATATAAGTAAGGGAATGCAACATTCAGACCGTAGGCTAGAATTTTTTTCTGACTTTAGTGCTGAGAGATTACACTATTCTCATAAAGAAGTTTTGTTTTTGTTGTTGTCGTTGTTTTGCATGGGAAGGCTCTCATAAAGAAGTTTTGATCAAAGTTAGAGTATGGAATCAGATCTATGAATCATATTAAGTTACTATATGCTTCTCCCTTTTTCCTACCTCTCTAAATATGATATATATATCACTTTTTTTACACTTGTTTCACCTACTAGATTGTAAGCCATCAGAGGAGGGGCTGCCTTAGAATAGCACATACCAAAGAGAAGGGATCAATCAATTTGTTTCTCCACAAAGACATCCTTGACCTTGATATTTATTTTAATAAAGAATAAAGAGAAGTCATATCCTTTAAAAATATAGCATCTAACTTTTTAAAAGAAAATTAAAATGTTATGATTAAACGGTATTGAAGTTAGGCAGAAGAGTGAATCTCCACATAGGAGATATCCAGATTTCATATTCTAGCTGCCTGGCCATTGACACTTACTTTCTTCTGGGGGTCTCCCTCACTGAACGCTGCTGCCACCACATTCTGCTCCCCTTTTTAGTTCTCTAGCTCCAGGTTAGTCTCTTAAAATTCTCTATACACACCTGTATCTCTACCAGAACCTGTTAAATACGGTAGCCAAAGAAAGTTAACATACAGAGAAAAAAGCTCATGACTGGCTATGACTGCTCTTCCAGCTTTTATGGAGCCACCTAAGGACCAACCCTGCCTAGCCCCACGTCTCCATTCAGCTGGCAGAGAGCATTCTTCCTTCCCTCCTCACCTCATCCTTAAATCTAGCTTGAAGACTCCTAGCCCAGACAGAGGAAGCACTCTCCATTGTTTATCTTGTGTAAGGGTAGCAGCTCAAACTCCCTTTCTCTTTCTTGGATCTCCTTTCCTGGATGATTGATGTTAGGTGTATCCACTCCTTTAAGGAAAGACTTCACCATTTTACCCACAGAGGTGTGGTTTCACTTGCTGACTCCGAAGGATCACATCTGAAAACAACAGGACAGAGTAAGATACGGGATTTCCAAGTAAAGGCAAAGGGCTCATTAACTTACAAAAACATTTATCAAATAAATGATAAATAAAATCAGGCAAAGGATGTGTGATGGCATGATTTCTTATCTATATATTTCTCTCTATATATATAGATCTAGAATTCAGGGAAAATTCTGGTATTGGCAAAGTCCTTATATCTAAAACCATAAAACAAAGACCTGTATCTTGGTTATGGATTTGAGGTTGAAAGCTGTTCCCCAGGGGAAAAGCAAGTACAAAAATCACCTTTAGGTCTCCTTCCCCTGCTTCATTTAGGAATCAACATCACTCCCTGTCACTTGAATAAATGGTGGGTCCCTTGTAAGTGACTATTTTGGAAGTCTGTGTTCTGCATAATAAAGTGACAGAAACCACATATTTCATTTCAAAACTTCCCCTGGCTTGAAGTAATCAACATCTTTTGGTAAACAGTTATTGTCATGAAACATTTTTTAGTAGGTCTGTGTGGTAGGTTGTAGCATTATTGCCAGATGTGCTTCAGTGGCAACATTTATTCTGTAACAGAATATTTGCTTGTAGGAAGATGTTACATAATTTTTTTTTCTCTAGAAAGATATGTTCCTTGAGTTACGAGAAGTAATTGCATAACAAAATTCATCTTTGCCTTTTAGAAATTAAAAATCATAAGAGGAAGCTATGTTCTTGTTTCCATTCCTGTGTTTCTCTCTCTTTCATACAAAATGCTAAATATAATTGGATCCAGTTGGATACAATTACCATTTGTGATTGCTCTTTGTTTAAGAATCTTCTTCTGGCCTTCAGTAAGTGGCAAAGTACTCATCTATATGCTAAATTTCGATTAAATTTGGCATCTAAAACTTGGTATGCTGCTTGAGACTCTTGAAGCCATTGGATTGGCCGCTGCGTCTATATTTCTTCCATAATGTCTGTTTGTTTAGAACAGTATATTAAAATGAGTGTCACAGATATCTGAACAACATCTATGATTGGGGCATAACTTTTCTCCACCTGACTCAGGTAGCTTAGCCAGGACAAAGAAGAGAAATGATGTTAACTAGGGTTAATTACATTTCAATGCAATTTTCTGTTTCTCTTATAGGACTGATCCAAAAAATTTATATAATGATTTGGGTGGATTAACATTTTGGTACACGTACTCCATAGCGAGTCTTTTGCTCCTTGTTGTACAGATGTCATTTGCTCTTCAGAGTAGCCACTTGAGGTAGCTGTTTTTCATTTTCATTTTATAAATGACAAGTACTGAATGTAGAAACATGCCAGTAAGTTTTTGTCAAGTGGGTAAAAACCAGTACATCTCAGTGCAATCTGGAACTTCTAGAAAGAAAGGCTGGCAGGTCACACAGATCTCTACTGCCTCAGCATCCCATGTATTCATGCTTGGGCCTGGCACAGCCCATGCATGGTACGTTATTCTCCTGGATTGCTCACCCATCACTCCTCTTGGAGTGATCCCCTTTCATAGGTCCTGGGGGAGCCATGTATTGGTCCTGAGCCACTGAACCAAGGTTTCTTTTGCTGTGTTCATTATATCCAAGTCATGCTTTGGGTGTGGGGAGAAGACAGGAAAAGATTATGAGTGGCATTAATCAGTGTGTTCAATGCCTCCAACTTCTCTAACTATTGAAATCTTAACCATCTTTGAATTCTACTTCTCCATTTACTAATTCATTCATCTACTTAATCATTAATTTCTGTAGACCAATATTTTATGTCCAGTAATAATAGAAATAATAACTACATTTTGGGGGGCTTCTATGTGCAAGGTTCTCCTCTAAGTGCTTTATAAGTAGTAACTCATTTAATCCTTAAATAAACCTATGAGTATGTTCTTGTGTAATCCCCATTTTATGGTTAGGAAAAAAAATACTGAAAAAAATAGTGAAATTTTTTTGTACACTGCTAATCTTTGTCTCCAAGGGAAATCATATGTACCAAAACCAAGTGATCTGTAATTCAATTACCAATTTTTCCAAATGGTCCACGTGCAAATTGACTCTTTAAAGATTGCAAGAGAGAAAACTTTAATTTCTCTCTATCATGTGGATGAAATGACTTCTATAAATGCAGTTTGTGTCAGAGAAACTGGCCTGACTCAAATGGTATGTGAAACTGGAGATTTCATTGCATAATTTTTAGAGCTCTGTTCTAGTTTGCTAGCTGCCGGGATGCAATATACCAGAAACCGAATGGCTTTTAACAAGGGGAATTTAATAAGTTGAAAGTTTACAGTTCTAAGGCCGAGAAAATGTCCCAATTAAAACAAGTCTATAGAAATGTCCAATCAAAGGCATCCGGGGAAAGATACCTTGGTTCAAGAAGGCCGATGAAGTTCAGGGTTTCTCTCTCATCTGGAAAGGCACATGGCAAACGCAGTCAGGGCTCCTCTCTCGGTTCTCTCTCATCTGGAAAGGCACATGGTGAACGCAGTCAGGGCTCCTCTCTCGGCTGGACAGGCACATGGCGAATACGGTATCATCTGCTAGCTTTGTCTCCTGGCTCCCTGTTTCATGAAGCTCCCCGGGAGGCGTTTTCCTTCTTCATCTCCAAAGGTCGCTGGCTGGTGGACTCTCTGCTTCGTGGTGCTGCAGCATTCTCAGCTTCATCTCCTGGCTTCCTGTTTCATGAAGCTCCCCGGGAGGCGTTTTCCTTCTTCATCTCCAAAGGTTACTGGCTCGTGGACACTCTGCTTCGTGGTGCTGCAGCATTCTCTGCTCTCTCTGAGTCTCTCATTCTCCAAAATGTTTCCTCTTTTATAGGACTTCAGAAACTAATCAAGACCCACTCAGATGGGTGGAGACATGTCATCCCCTAATCCAGTTTAACAACCGTCCTTAACTAAATCTCATCAACCAGGGAGATGATCCCATCACAGTCCCAAATACACAGCATTGAATAGAGACTATTCTACCTTTAAGAAATGGGATCCATATTAAAACATGGCTTTTCTTAGGGGGCATACTTCCTTTCAAACCAGCACAAGCTCGTTACCTGCTAATCATCTGAAGGTGTGAACCATTGTGAATCACACCTTCAGATGATTAGCAGATAAGGCGCTCTAAAAAAAATTCATTGTTGATAAGCAATAAAGCTGAATCTTCTGCTCCTTCCTTTCTTTTTACTCACCTCTGCCAGTTACGAGGTGTGTAACCTTTGACAAGTTACTTAACCCTTCTTTACTGGAGTATTTTTTTTTCCTAACCATAAAATGGGAATTATACAAGAACATACTCATAGGTTTATTTAAGGATTAAATGAGTTACTGCTTATAACTCATTTTTTGAAGCTCCTTTTTGAAGATGTTATTAGTTATGGTGTGGCCAAACTGAATGAGGGTGAACATTGACCCATTATGACTGAAGTCCTTGTAAGCTAAGGAAATTGGATCCAGGAAGGAGAAGCTACTTGAGAAACTAGAAATCAGAAGTCAAAAGAACCCTCAAGAGAAAGGAGAGGACATGGCCATGTTATGGAAAAGCCAAAGACCCATGCATGGATTATAAGCATGCAGTCCCAAAATGCCTCGGCCTTCAGAGAGAAAGCCTTACTTTGCTGATGCCTAGATTTTGGACCTCTCCTATAGCCTCAAAACTGTGAGCCAATAAAGTCCTGTTGTTAAACCAATCCATTGTAGGGTATTTGTTTTAGCAACTGGAAAAATAAGGCACAAAGTTACCTTAAGTGTTATAATAAGAATTGGAAATGACATGATTTCTAAGGCTATTTTAAATATTCTTTTAGGTAATTAATCTCTTACAGATTTTTTTATTGTTACATTAGCCTTCTTGAAACAGAATTTTGCATTAAATATATTGAAGGGTGGCGGTGTTAGCCATGAAAGGTTGTTTTCTGGACAGTGAGAGAATCTCTGCTACCCCCAGGGGAGAGTCTTCTATAGGCCCCCTTTTCTTGGAGGACGTTAAGGTCCAGATATTGTGTTCCATCCTGTAGGATTCATTGATTTCATCTAACAAATATCTGCAAAGTTCCTCCTATGTGCCAGACACCATATTTGGGAACAGTGAACATCATATTTCATCAAGTCTAAGCTTATTTCAACTGCAACCTGCCCTTTTTTATATACCTTTAAGAAACGACTACACAAGAAATTATCAATAAAATTATATCTTTGATTTGTATTTTGTACCTATTTAAATAGCTCTTTCTAAATATTATGGATAGCTTTATACCGTATGTCATGTATAAAAGGAAAATAAAAACAAAATACATCTGTTCAGGTGTTCTAAAGATTCTTCACATTCAGAGACGGTCTCTCCTGAATCACTTTTTAACTCAGAATCTCAGTGCCCATGTTTTTCCACACAGTATTATCCTCTGTGCCATCATATGGATGATATAGCTTTTTTTTTTTTTTTAAAGAATCCAAAGGATTCATGATAGATTGAAAAGCTTTGAGGGGTGGGGAGGGGTAGGTAATTAAATTGGATTTTCAGTTATATAGGGCTAGCCTATTTTGACTAATAGTTCCAGACAGTTGCTATATAAATCTGATTTGCCTCTACCCCTATGTATTCCCCACCTTTACTTCCCAATACAAACATACACACACTTATCTCCTAGGTTTGAAAGGAGTCACTTACACCTGTCTCTAGGGATATTTTTTAAGCTAATGTAACTAATTCTGAAACTTTGTATGCCATTGCTTTTACTGCTTGTACATGTACTGATAATGAAAACTATGCCATGGTAATGGCTAGCAACTGACTGACAGCGATTGTGATGTCCAGTTCCAGAGAAGATAAAATGGAAAAATGTGTCCTAGAATCAATGAAATATGACATTCAGTGTGCTAGAGTTAAGATAAATGGGAGAGAACATAAAAGATTACAAGGCAAACAAAATTGTTTATGATATGTCTAGAATTTAAGATGCTTAGACTTTAGCCAACTTTAAAATACAACCAACATGACAGTCTTCTACCTATTTATATTAGTTTATTTAATTCTCACAGTGAACCTGTGTGGTAGGTAATATTATTTCTGTCTGTAAATGAGGTAACAGAAGTTCAAAAAGGGAAAATAACTTGCCTAGGAACTTATAGATCCCAAATCTCTGGGCCAGTATTTAAGCTCAGATTTGATGTTTTGTTTGTTGTTGATTTTTTTGCCATTTTATTGAAGTATATTTACATACCATACAATTCATCCAAATTATGTAATCAATGGCTCAAAATACACTACACAATTGTGTATTCATCACCACAATCAACTTTAGAATATTTTCATTGCTTCAAAAGAAAAAAATCAAAGCAAAACATCCCATACCCTTTATCCCCCTCATTATTAAAGCCTAACATTGGTGCTTCATTGGTTACTATTGATGAAAGAGTATTAAAATATTAGTGTTAACTGTATTCCATGGTTTGCAATAGGATGCATTTCCCCCGTATTTCACTCTATTATTAACTCTTTGTAATAGTGATGTACATTTGTTCTAGTTGATGAAAGAACACTTACATTTTGAGTATTAATCACAGTTACTGTCCACCACATGGTTTACTGTGTTATACAGTCTCATGTTTTATCCTCCAGCTTTCCTACTATGACATACATGACTCTAAACATTCCCTTTCAACCATTTACACATATAATTCAGTGTTGTTAATTACACTCAGCATAATGTGCTACTATCACATTATGATAATAATTAGAGTATCATACCAAAATTTTGAAAACTTGAAACATTGGCCAAGTTTTAGTCTAATAGAACTTACCAAAATGTGCTCCATGATTTATAGAAAAGTCTAAGTAGTTATGTAGTAATATGTTTAATGCTCACACTAATCCTAAGAGGAGCTTGTTATCATCTCCATTTCACATATGAGGAATCTGAAGTACAGGAGAATTAACTAACTTGCTCAAGATTTCATAGCTAATCAGTTGTGGGTTCAGCATTAGATCCCACTTATTTTGGCATCAGTGTTCAGACTTTTAACCAACTAATCAAAATCTCACACATTTTTTATCAGTAATAGTTTTGTTTAATAATTATTGGAAAGTCATTGGTTAAGAAAATGGTTTGGGAGACATGGTGCCTTGACTGATTAAAGGAGGATTAGTTTGAACTTTGGGGCATTTATTTAATATCTGAGAGGCCTTTATAAGGCCAGGAAATGGTAGGAATAAGCGAGAGTTATGCCTTTGGTAAAATGAGAGAAGGAAGATTGTGAAATGAGAGGTGGGAAAGGAGAACTAGTGTAGCTTCTTGACTATAAGAGCATTCTAAAGGGAAATCAATCAAAGGAAAGAATTACATGGATTGAGAACTTGAAACAGATTCCAGTAAAATTATATCTATCCTTGGACCTCTTGAAAAGACTTCATGTAGCCCAAGGTTCTGGGTCCTAAATTCCCCTTTCTTAAGATTCTTTTTCTGAATAAAACAACACAAAACAAACAAAAAGATAAGTTCGTTAGAATCTTGCAATATGTACAAGAATAGTCTTCATTTCTGTTGCTTCAAGCTTAAACGTATTTATGCATTTAATATTTATATATTTACCCCTGACTCTAAATGTGCAAGTAGAAACTGAAACAAGGAAGGAAAATGATTAACATGACACTAGCTGGAATGTTCCTAGGCAAAAGGATGTAGAGTTCCATCTGCCATCCCCTTTGGTCCTTATCCTCCCCAGGTGTTTGCCTCCTCCTCACCCTGTGCTCCGCTTAGCCAGGTTTTCCAGATACCTCACTTCTCCCCCTTTTCTGCTTGTCTATTTCCTCTTCCCTCCAGCCTCATTTCCTCACTATCTCCACCTTATTCATGTTTAATTTTTAAAATTCACTAATTCAACAAATGTATTGCAAACATCTATTATGCAGTATACACTCTACTAGGATCAGTACATAAGCAAAAGGTGAACAGGACAAGATTCTAGTCAAGAAAATCGACAATACACAGCTATAACCTTTTTATAATGTTTCCTACTGAATTTACTCACCTTTCAATGGTTCCATGAACTTCATTTCCTAACTGAGCAGCCCCCACCCCACCTGTGCAGCACATATGAACAGTCAGATACAGCATCTTCAGCATCTCATACAGCTTCTGGTCCAGGGTAAACCCCATCAGTATTTAAACCTCCCTGACTCAACACATTCTTGTCTTTATTCCATTCTCTTCAGTCGCTGTTATTATCATCAGTTTCTAAATAGCATTGTCCAATAGAACTTTCTGAAATGGTAGAAATGTTTTGTATCTGGTTTGCCTAATATGACAACTACTGTACTGAACACTGAAAATGTAACTAGTACAAGTGAATTTTTAACTATATTTAGTTTTAATTAATTTGAATTTAAATTTGAATATTTATCTGTGGCTAGTGGCTGCTGTAATTGATAGTGCAGTTCTAACACCTTTACATAGATTAATCAACATTAATAAAACCATACTATGTGCCAGGTACTGTTCTAAGTCTTTTGTATATATCAATTCATTTAATCCTCATTACAAGCCTGTGAGATAGTTTCTATTATCTCCATTTTACAGAGTAGAAATGAAGGCCCAGACATATAAAGTAAATGTTCCAAAGTCACATAGGTAAGTGGTAGAACAGGGATTCAAACCTAAACAGAGTATATACTCTTAACCACTATTCTATACCCTCTTGGATCTGGTTGTCTTTAAGACCCCATTTCCATATGCTCAATGGGGTCAGAAACTAAGGACAAAGGCACTTTTTCTATTATGCTTCAACTCACAACTCATATATAAGTATGGCTCAGATTACTTTATTATACAAAGTAGGATTTTTGGTTCAAATATCTGTGGGGTAAAATTTAAGGCACTTGCTCCAGGATTTTGGTTTGTACGGAAACAAAATTTTTTATATTGAAGGGAATGAGAAGGAGACAGAATAGCAAGAAAGAATTTAAAAACTTTTATTTGCAAAGGGACTTACCCGGGAAATGTTCTAGGTCAGGATGAAATCATAAACTTCTTGAATTTAGGGACTGCCCCAAATTGATGTGTACTAAATACATAACTGTTAATTCAAATCTCTGCAGGTCCCCCTGAAATTGGGTGATTCCCTAGAGTTCTTCCTCTTCGCCTCCCTTTCTTTCTTCAGTTACAATCTTTACATATTTAACTTTCTCTTTGTCTTCTATGATATATCCTCTCCACTTTCAGGAAAATCGAAGGAGAAACAGAAGTCAGAATTAGGAACTGCCTATAGTGAAAGAAGATTTGAATTTTTAGTATCTCAGGATATATGTATTTTTTCACAGTAGTTCACTTTACTTATCCAGGGAACCACGGCTGTCTTTCTGTGACGCTGTAGTATATTTTAGGCACTTGGATGGTGTGTCCCAGGCAATTCATTACTAATAAGAGTTGAATAATGAACCTCTTGAGGGCATTTACCTTTTTAAAAAGTAAATTCTCGGGGATTTAGGGTTATCCTAGAAGTCACTCATATTGGTATTTTCTCATATGCTTTCCTGAGTGAAAGAGAAAGGGGGTAGATTTTATGTATAACTTAGACTATACATTTATATCCAGCCCAAGGGAGCTTCTCTCCCTTTAGTCTGACATCCATCTGATCAGATGTAAAGTAAAAAGATAAAAACAATGAGAACCACTGTTCACCAACTTACTCAAGAAAATGCATGAGAAGTTAAAAGTGTGTGTATGTGTATGTAGGTCGGGTGGGTGGGGGTCTGAGTAAATAAACGTTGACATGAAGATCATGCATGTAATTTGTTAAATGAAAGAGTTAGCATGAAGCTTAGATGCGAATTTCTAAACGGTCATCCCATTCAGGGATGTAAATAACAGGGTTACTTTATAGATGTCTAATGAGCCTACAGTATATCAGAAACAACGGTTTACAAGGGGGAGACATGATCTGAGATTTCTTACTTTTCAGAGCTGTCAGTTTGCCTCATAGCTTTATACCAAAAAAAAAAATAAGAACCACTCAGATAGAGTGTTTTTATATGAGGAGAAAAGTTTCCAACCCTCAGATCCACTTACAGCATTGTATATTATTGACGGCATCGATGTAATGGCCTACATTCATGATGGTACTAAGTTATCAAAAGAAAATTAAATTGAGCTTTCTGAACATAATTTAAGAAAGGAGAGACCTATGTAGTACATTTTAGAAAGATTTTAAATCCAAACTAGTTCAAAAGTATTCATGCTATAAGGAAGTATAAATAATGTTAAAGATAGTTAATGTTCTGTTGTGTGTACTAATTCACTTGGCAAAAACCAAATATAAACTGAGGCCCTACTATGGGACAATTCAATATTCTGACACCTATGGTTTGACTTTGGCCCTCTTTTCCCCACATCATCTCTCCTCACTTTTTTCCTTGTTCATTCTGCTCTAACAATCAATTAACTGATGTTTCTAACGGCTGAGCCTTTTATTGTACAGTTCTTCTGCCTAGAATTATTCATCTCCTTTTTTATCATGTACATTTCAAAGAATCCTTCCCTGAAACCTTCCCCTGCACTCTGGGTAGGAGCTGCTTCTCCTCAGAGCTCTCATAATGTTCTGAGCAGATCGCAACCATTGTTTTCATCAAACTGTAGTACAAGGATTTGTTTCTGGGTCTGCTACATGGGGCTTGAGTATATTTGAGGACTGGGACTTACCCGTTAGTTGTAGATGAGTGCAGCAGACAGTGTCTAAAATTGTCTGAAGGTTGGAAGGATGGTCGAATGAATCAGCCTTGCCATCTCAAATGTCTATGCAAGTAATGTACACAAGTAAAGCAAGTCTTTATAAACACAGGGAGTGCTGGGGATGTAGTGACCACGATAGGATGCCCTATATATGTGAGGCATTCATTCAGCACTGGCCAGTTGTCGCTAGAGTCCAGTATTCTTAATTCTTTTTATTTCTAAAGAAAAGATAGAAGTAAGGTTTTACTTGTAAAATGTTATGATTTTTAACATACTAAATGGTCAAAAAGAACTATAGTCCAGATCTAACCTTCAGATTGCCAATTCTTCAAGATTTAGAATGAATTAAAGATCAGTTTCCATGAAACCCTTAATTAGAAGTTGAACAATTTTTTTCTAAGATACCATCATAATGAACTGTACCAGTCTACTGATTTTTAAAAATGTTACCATCCTGGTATCACCTAGGTTTTATTCTTTTTCCTTAGCTTGAACTGACAGATGTTATTTTTTCCACAAAGAGACCAGCTGATGCTTTAAAAAGGAGATAGATTTTATTGATAGTGAAGCTTTCAGTTTTATAGAGAAATAAATCTTAAAAAATCACCACATTAAAAATCCTTCCAAATTACCAAGAAATTCTGTTAACTCTTTGTAAAATAAATAAATAAATAAAAAGGTATTTACTTATAGGTATGCCCATGATATGTCATGATTATTAAGGTTTAAAGTATTTATTTTGTTAAAATCTATAGCGGTTAGCTTCTTAGAAAGTACTCCCTGGGGAATAGCTGGGATAGTGCTCCTCAGTGTTTTATAAATAAAATTTTATAAAATTCTCAACATATTATATTCCCAACAGTGGGAAAAAATGACTGGTTCTCATAGAAGTTGGGTACAGTCCATCATAAGCACCACTATTCATTCCTGTCTGTTTTGGATTAAAAGTTTGCACATTCCATAAATTGCCCATGATCATCTGGAAATAAAGTTGTTTTCCACTACCTCTTCTTCCAAAAATATGTAATATGTTTATCCACGATATTGTATGCTCTTAGGTCACACCACGTATTCAGGGGTATGCAAACCAGGATGGGGAAAAGCTGATGACTCAAATCTATGACTATGGATATGAAATATCAATTCAGCCACTACCCAAGCTCAGACCAGGAGTAGATACACTGAGCGCATGGGACCTTACAGGAAAAGGAAGTTGGGAGTCCAAGAGGAAGCCTTTTAAAAAATCATAGACTCGAAAAAGTTCCATTTTAGAATGTTGAAAGAGCAGGATGCCACGTGGCAAAACTAAAAAAAAAAAAAAAAAGTATTTGTAATGGAATAAGAGGAACCCCCTGCATGTACCATGACCCCTTAACACCAAACCTAAAGCATCCTGCCTTTGAAAAATAGGTGAAGAAGGCCTATTTCACCAAAAAAGAAGATTTGGTTGTATAACCACCATGTGAATGTCCATTCCACATAAATAACAAGATAACAGAGAATGAGCTCCAAAGCCTGCAACTGCTGTTGTCTGCAGTTTCCCCGTTGCCTAGTACAGAGCTCAGCACATAGAGAGGGCTCAGTGAATATCAGCCATGCTGCCCTGTACAGTATTATTTCGGTAAGAAGAGTAAACCCGAATGCAGCCTGGAACAACCTGAGCCCGAAGAATGGAAGTTGGGTGGCCTCTTTTAAGACTCTGAAGCATAAGGATCATGGCAAGATTAGGGAGGACAGAGAGGTCAGGGAGCCCAGGGGACCATGTGCCTACACCTAGCAGAAGGACAGGGTACAGCAAGGAATTAGGGCTGGGACCAAGTGGAGGAGCATCCAGCTCTCGAGGCTGAGCTGTCTGCCTCAGTCTGGAGTTCAGAATAACTTTAACTTTTAGTTAATAAGGAATTTTACTGATTTGTTGTTTTACTAATATGATTTTTATTTTCCTCTCATGGCCTGGGCAAAGCAGGGAAAGGGAAGTAGGGAGGTTGATAAGCTGCCTCTTTTTCGTTGCCTGTCCCTGGGTGCTAATAACTGAATCTGGCCAGGTACTGAGGGGCAGTGTAGGTCAGTGTCTCTCACTGGGGCAGGGGATGTCCACTATATTCCCAATCCATATGTATTTAATACACAGATTCATGTATGGTGGGAAACAGGAAGGATTCCAGCATATTCAGGCTGTTGCTCATTCTTTCGATAGATGAATTTTCCATTTTTATTTAACTTTGGACTAAGCTTAGGTACCAAGTAAATATATCAAGAAACAATATAAATGCAAACTAAAGTTTTAAAAAACAAATATATGCAAATCTAAAACTTATTCCTCCAGCTTCTCTGCAACTAGCCACTAAATGAAAGAGCAGAAGTGAAAAAGTGAGAAAGGGCAATTTCCATGCATAGACCAGTCTGTCTTCCAGGAATCCTGATCTGTCCTTCCTCTTTGGTTGCATCCATTGCATCCCATCTAATTAAAAGTCATCTTCCCTATGAATTCAGCTCCAACTGATGCAGAGTTTGGTGTATCTGCTTTTGTATTTCTACATGCATATTATATCTGCCATACAGCATGTAAACCAAATGTGAAGAGTGCGCGGGTGAGCATTTCTTAAACCAAACAATGAGTACTTGGAATCACATATTGTAGAGAGCAGGTACTTAAAAAGTGGTTCTCTTTTGCAAGTGTCTATTTTCCTTTGTAGGGCTTGGTGTTTAGACTATCATAAAGATTAAATACATTTTTGTGGAGAGAATTATGCATTTACTCTTCCAGAACTCACTCTGGGAGCCAAAAGAGACATGAATGAAAGAAAATAACTTTTTAATACATATGTGGTAGAATATGTATAATTCTTAGTGAACCTAACATAATGTGTGCTCAGATCTCAGCACGTAAGCTGGTCGGGAAAGTAGAAAGCTTGTAAACTGTTAGGAAAATGATTTACGTGGATTCTCGAAGTGTTGGTCACTAGTCTAGATTATACCACTCAAAGGCCTGGGACTACTGTTGGCATCCCAAACGGTCTGATCTGATGGGTGGGCACGACAGCAGGGATTAACGGGCAGCGGGTATTTGGATTCCACCTGTGGTGTCATTTTAATTATTTTTATCTATCTAGTTTGAAATAGGACATGAGTTATGATGGAGGGCCAGGGAGAGAATTAGTCAGTGAGAAAATAAAGTGCCCACAAAGCAGGCAGCAAGGTAGGCGCATATGGGATGAGTTACAGGGAAGCAAATACCGCTTAGGGAGACATTTAGTGACTGCCCTAAGCCTGTTTCAATTCTAAATTTCAGTGGCTAGAGTAACCGAGTCAGTCAGGTCCAGCTCAGGTCATGATCTTCAGCTCCTGAATCATGCAGGAAAGAAGAAAGAAGGGACTGACACTGCCTCTTTTTGATTATGCCTCACCATGTAGCTAGTATCTTACTTCCCATTCAGGCCCCACTTCCTGAATTTCTGCAACTCAGGCTTTCAGGAAGCTTCTGGTCTCACATTAGCCAAATACAGCATAGTTTCTTTTCCATTTTCAGAGAAAAGAATGATTTCTTTGTTCTGATATTTTCTCTTCATTTCTGCCAAACAGGAAAACCGCACTTGATAAAGTTTGACAACGTTTGTATCTGTCATTCATGTTCATACCATATCATTTGCACATATGTTGTTCTCGGCACAACCCAAAACTCAGAATTAGACTGGATCCTCATCCACTGGGGTAAGATGTAGTCTCAATACCAATGAGAAAATAAGAATGTGGGAAATATGCAGCATTTGAAAAATTTATAATATTAATTAGAAATTGAATTTTTTTTAAAATAGGTAATCTGATAGCCACGATTCAGTTTCTTTTAGAACTAGTGGGAACATCAACCAATGCTCTTTTTGATTTGGGAAACAAACCTAAATGGGGAGAAGAAAAGATGTCTCAATAGCAAAATTTTAAGTTTTTGGCTTGCCTCCTTAGTTTCTGTTCTGTGAATACCAAAATGGACTAACTAAAGCTTTATTTTTTAGCCCAAACATTTCCTGGACCATTGGGGTTCTTGATATATGACTACTGAGACAAAAGGTGATAAAAAATATTTAGAGCCAAGTAATTCTGGATGATTAGGAAAATCTGCTCTGTTCTTACTATTTTCTCAATTATAGGTCACAGAATGTTTCAAATACAGGTTACGCTAATTCTTCTTCATCATATATTTCTCTTGTGTCCTACAGCCAGGAGTGAACTCCTGTACAATGGAAAATGTGCACTGAATGACCCGACTTCATTTAGTTAAAGAAAGGTATAAACTTCTAGGGCCTAGAAGTAATTTCTAAATTATAAATAAATTCTATCATCTTATTGGTGTCAAGAACTGTGAAAGACCTGAAATTTTACCTCACATGCAGGCTAATAAGACAGCCTCAGGGTGTCATAGATGTTGCTATGCAAACACCCTTGGAAATATTGTTTTGAACAAAGGGTGTCATTGTCTTGCAAACAGACATGCAGAAACTTGGGACCCCTAGCAAATTGTCTCCCAGTGGCTGGATTTTAGGAGGTTTTTTTGAGTATTCATTAATTAGTAGAGAGGATTTATTGGGGGAAAAAGTTGATTTAAAAATTATTTAGAGCTATAAAAAATTCTATAACTGTATGAGGATGTAATGAAAAATAGTTTAACTTAGGTTTGAAATTGGCAAATCCAGTGTTTTCTAAATGCTGTTTCTTATTAAAGAAATTTAAATAAAGTTAAATTTTTTAAAAAAGAAGAAGAAATTATGCCTTACAAAGAAACATAGTTAAATGATCACGTATAGCATACTCCTGGCTTTCTTTTTATGGACTATTTATAAAAATATTCTTTTAAGATTTTCACTCTAGATTGTCCACAAATACAGTTTACTGTTTAATGCTTTAAAATAGATTATGTATAATGAGTGCCAGTTCATGATACTCATTTATTCCTTCTAATTCACTTAGGAATTTAAATAAATGTAGTTACTGATTAAATACTAAATACCAATTTCCAGGAAGTTTGAAATTGAACAATTTATTTATAGAAGTGCGTTGACATGAAAATATGCTCTTATATGGAGAAACTATTTTTTGATTACTGAAGTACAGAAGAATTTTTTCCAAGATGACTAGATTATAGATATTTACTACTTTGTCCTAAATAGTTGTGCATTTGTAGTGATATAAGTGCTCTCATGCTTCTAATGGAAATTATTTTAGTATTGGCTAATATACCAAAATTGTATTTCTTTTAAAAATTCTGTGGCTTCCATAAGTACATGGAACTTGAATAGGGCATGAGATTTTATAGGTTTGTCCAGAGTGATGGCCCAATAAATCTCAGAGTGATTTGAACAGTGAATAAAAAAGTATTTGCAAAGTCCCCTTAGGGGAATGGTGAGAGAGGGGGAAAATTCAACTTTCCCATGTGGAGAATTACTGATATTCTCACAAGCAGTGCAGACAACCAAAGCAATAGGCTGAGCTCTCAGTCTTAGAGATTGTTCATATGAAACTTATCCACACAAAGGATAGGCTAAGCCTCCTTAAAATTAGGCCTAAGAGTCATCCCCAGTGAACCTCTTTTGTTGCTCAGATGTGGCCTCTCTCTCTCAGCCAACATGACAGGCAAACTCACTGCCCTCCCCCTCTCTACGTGGGACATCACTCCCAGGGGTGTGGACCTTCCTGGCAACATGGGACAGAAATCCTAGAAGAAATCTTAGAATGAGTGGGGACTCAGCATCAAGTGATTGAGAAAACCTTCTTGACCAAAATGGGGAAGAGAGAAATGAGCCAAAATAAAGTGTCAGTGGCTGAGAGATTTCAAACAGAATCGAGAGGTTATCCTGGAGGTTATTCTTACACATTATTTAGATAGCACTTTTTTAGTTAAGGTATATTGGAGAGGCTAGAGGAAAGTGGCTTGAAGATGATTTTATAATGATATAGCATTTGCAGTGTGACTGTGTGATTGTGAAAACCTTGTGTCTGATGTTCCTTTTATCTAAGGTATGGACAGATGAATAAAACACATGGATTAAAAGTAAATAAATAATAGGGGGAACAAATGTTAAAATAAATTGAATAGATTGAAATGCTAGTGATCAATGAAAGGAAGTGGTAAGGGGTATAGAAAAAAATATGAGGAACAAAAGGTAATATATATTGGGTAGATGGAAATACTAGCAGTCAAAGAGAGGGAGGGGTAAGGGGTATGGTATAGTATATGAGTTTTTTCTTTTTATTTCTTTTTCTAAATTGATGCAAATGTTCTAAGAAATGATCATGGTGATGATCATTTGAGTTTTTGATTATATACCAAGAATGGAATGATCATATGGTAAGAATGTTCATGTTTGCATGTTGTTATGTTAAAAAAAATAGTAATAAAATAAAATAAAAATAAAAATAAATCCTACGACACCACAGTAAGCCTAAAAAAATTTCTGTGGTTTAATTTTTATAATATTACTATATGATAAAATATAGGAACACTCGTTTATCCAAGAACAACATTAGGTAAACCCAATGAGCACACTTAAGCACATATATTATTTTTTAAATAGGAGTTTAAATTTATCAATCAATGTGGAGTACTAAGAAGTGCTACCTTTAATAAGAACATGCTTTTCAAAATGTTGGGAAGTTAAGCAAGCTGATATTTATGTAGCACATATTTTCTACTTAATCTTGTTATTGAACAAAAGTGGTAGGTCCTCTGCCTGATGTGCATAACAGACAATCTGTGACACAAGGGTTTCAAAGAAAGAAAGACGTTATTGCTAGGCAGGAATCAGGAGATCAGATGGGCCTGTTGGCCTACAAATCTGTCTCCTAGGGTCTAAGGAATTCAAAGTTTTTATGGATCCAAACAAGGGGTGATGGAGCTGTTATCTCAATAACAAGTATAAACAGATAAAACTTACAAATGTAAAAGAGTGGAGCTATGCTGGAACCAAGCTAGCCATTTTAAGAACAAGTCAATACTTAGTTTTGAGCTGATTGAAGTTCCTCCTTTAACATTAGGGGGTTGCCTTTGTGATTATAAGACTCTAAAGTTTGAAAAACAAACAAACAAACCAGATAAAATGGGTACATGTGACCAGGTATTTGCAATGACAGGGGCACAAGATAAAGGCTATGGAATCATTATCAGAGATCAAGATAGCTTGATTGCAGTTCAGAGAGTTCAGGGATTTCTGTCTACTCCAATATATCAGAAATTAGAAACGGAATATCGATATAATGTTGCAGTATTCATAATCCTCACCTAAATCCTAACTTCTTGGTTACAATTTCTAATTATATTTTATGACTTATCCCCTTTAAATGATCTTATGAAAAATTTAATATAAGGAATACTGTTATTTCATTGCCCTTTGTCCCTATTTATTAGGGACATATATTACAGATTTTTCCATTGGAATTACATTTTCTTATCCTTTTTGTAGTTTCAAAACACTACTCTGTTTTTATTTTTTAAAAGATACTTACTGGTAACATTTTTTCTTTTTATGCATTTTTATTGCAATATCTTCACCCACCAATTAATCCATACAAAGTATACAATCAGTGGTTCACAATATCATCGTGTAGTTGTGTTTTCATCATTATGATCACTTTTAGAACATTTGCATTACTCCAGAAAAAAGTTAAAATAAACAAGAACCCCAAACATCCCATATCTGTTACTGTTCCTTCTTATTTACCACTAATATTGTAATCTACCCAATTTTAAGACTTACAGTAGAGGTAGGCTAACTAAGACAGAGTGGTATTGACAGATATCTTTCAGTGTAACAAAAAAAAGCACCCTGAAGTAGACCTATGCAAACGTGGGGAACTGATTTTTTTTTTTTTTTTTTTTTGCATAATAGCTATAGAATCATTGTCAAAGATCAGGGATACTGGATTATAGTTTAACAATGTATTAGTTTGTAAGCTGCCAGAATGTGATATATCAGAAATGGAATGTCTTTTAAAAAGGGAATTTGATAAATTGCAAGTTTACAGTTCTAAGTCTACAAAAATGTCCAAACTAAGGCATCCAGGAAAAGATACTTTAGTTCAAGGAAGACCTATGGGTCAGGAACACCTCTGTTAATTGGGTAGTCATGTGGCTGGCATCTGCTGGTCCCTTCTCCTGGGCTCCATTGCTTCAACCTTGTCCTTGTGGGGGTTCCTCACTTTGCTCCACCAGGGCTGGCTTTCTCTCTGGGTTCCAGCTTGCTTAACATCTCATGGCAATGTCTGCTGGGCTCCAAGCATCTGTAAACATCCATGTCTCTGTTCTCCAAGTATTGGCATCTGTGTCTGCTCTGCTCTAAAGTTTCTGTTGACTCTGTCCATTCCCTCCAAAACGTTTCCTCTTTTAAAGGATTCCAGTAAACTAATCAATACCCACCTGGCATCGGTAGAGCCACATCTCCATCTAATCAAATGGTCACATCCATGATTGGATGTGTCACATCTCCATGGAGATGATCTTATCAAAAGTTTCCAACCTATGTTATTGAATCAGGATTAAAAGAAATGGCTGCCCCACAAGGGATTGGATCAGGATTAAAAATATGGCTCTTCTGGGGTGCATAATACTTTCAAACCAGCACAAACAACTTCAGTTATTTCTGGCTATAGTAAAACACTAGCTTCTGAAAGAAATATCTATATAATGAGTCAGTAGTTACAGTCATTTGTTAGAACCTAATTTCTCTGTTACATTTCCTCCCATCTCATTTGATCTTTCCCTCAATCTTCAGGGATATTTGGTCAATGACCATTCTAACTTCTTCATGCTGGAAAGGGGTGTTGACCTTTTGGTATAGAGGAGTGAAACTGGTTGATGTTCTTGGAGAGACTGGTACCTCTGATTTCAAGGTTTGTCCGGCATAGGAAAAATCTGGAGGCCTTAAGTTTCTGAAAAAATAAACTTCCTAAAAAACATTTTATAGAGTCTTAGATAGAGCCCAAGATATTCTCTAGGGTTTTCTAGGACACGGTTGGTGGGACCTTGGTAGACTGTGGCAATTTGAAATATTTGCTGAAGCTTGCATAAAAGGAATCATCAGAATGATCGCTCAAATCTATTTGAAATCTCTTAGCTATTGAAACTTTTTGTTTCTTTTCCCATTTTTGGTCAAGAAGCCATTCTCAGTCCCATGGTGCCAGGGCCAAGCTCATCTCTAGAAGTCATGTCCCCCATTGTCCAGGAGATTTACACCCCTAGGAGTCTTGTCCCATGTAGGGGGGAGGGTATTGAGTTTACTTGCAGAGTTGGCTTAGAGAGAGAGGCCACATCTGAGCAGTAAAAAAGGCTGTCTGGGTGGGGGTGTGTGTGACTCTTAGGCATAATTTTGATTAGGCTGGGCTTTGCCATTGCAGAAATAATTAAATTATTAAAAGCCAATAAGATGGATTGGCTTTTAATAAAAGGGGATTTATTAAGTTAAAAATTTATAATTCTTCAGAGAAAAGGCAGCTAAGTTTCATCTGAGGATCTCTGATACAAGGCAAGGCACATGTTGACATCTGCTGGCCTTCTCTCCTGGCTTCTCAGTTCCAGCAGCCTTCCCAGGGTGATTCCTTTCTGCATCTCTAAACATGTAGTTTAAGTTGCTTGGGCTTCCTTCTGACGTCTCTCTTTTAAGCCTACAGCTAATTTAATTAAACATCACTGATTGCAGAAGGCACTCCTGTTACCCTACCTTAGTTATCAGCCATAGATGAGTTTCACAGGCTAATGATTCAAGTCCACAGCAACAGAACTAGGCACCATTACCTGACCAAGTTGACACCTGAATCTAAGTACCACATAACGGCAAACCTCAAGCTATAGGGCTTGGCTTATTAAATTGGGAGTCCCTGCTGCTTAAGAGAATATCAGGAGTTCTTCAGGTGGGGAGGTTTACTATTTCCTCATTTTTTCCAGTCCCTTAAGGGGAATTTGCAACTACTTTATTTTCTGTCCCAAATACTCAGGGAGCATCCAGATACTACACTAACCTGTACAGAATAACAAGATCTCATTCCCTATTCTAGGTTCCATATAATTAGGTTATTTAAATAAACTGATCAGACAGGTAATTGATAGTGTGCAATAGAAATTTTAAAGTTTGCATCAAGTAAACATCTCTTCCTTTGGTCTTACACAGAAGTTGAAGTTTTAACATACAGACCATATCATTCTTTACTCTGTATTCTGGTTTACTTTAGTCCTAACCAGGTCCATTTCATTCATGTCTCTAATTGGAGTCTGATCTCTATTTCAGCTTCTTTAAAAGTTGATGTGTGAAGTAATCGTGACACTCAGAGCTCCAGAACTCTAATTCTGAGTCTCAGGTGTCCCACAGAGACCCAGAGTTCCAGGGAACTACCAGGTTATACACAAAAGCTTAGCACCTCAGAATTTAGAATTACCAGTTAAAACTCAGGAATTGTTGTGACTGGGAACCTTTACAATTTGGCTTATTGAACATTTTGTACTTTTTAATCATCTACTGTCCAAACTTTTCCCACTTTCCATCCCCTGACAATCCATGCTCTCGGATTCAATTCTAAGCATTTGCTTATTATAGTTAGTTCACATTAGTGAGACCATATGTTCTAGTTTGCTAGCTGCTGGAATGCAACACACCAGAGATGGATTGGCTTTTAATAAAAGGGGATTTATTTTGTTAGTTCTTCAGAGGAAAGGCAGCTAACTTTCCACTGAGGTTCTTTCTTACGTGGAAGGCACAGGATGGTCTCTACTGGTCTTCTCTCCAGGCCCCTGGGTTCCAACAACTTTCCCCGGGGTGACTTCTTTCTGAATCTCCAAAGGCCTGGGCTCAGCTGCTAGTGCTGAGATGAGGAATGCTGAGCTGCTGAGCTGCTTAGCTGTGCTACGTTGCAATCTCTCATTTAAGCACCAGCCAATTAAATCAAACGTCACTCATTGCAGCAGACACGCCTCCTAGCCGACTGCAGATGTAATTAGCAACAGATGAGGTTCAGGTACCATTGGGTTATGTCCGTAGCAACAAGACTAGGTATGCTCACCTGGCCAAATTGACAACTGAATCTAACTAACATACCATACAATATTTTTCCCTTTGTGTCTGGCTTTCTTTACTCAAACTAAATTTTCTCAAGGTTCATTCACCAAGCTGCATGCCTTGTGATTTCATTCCTTCCTGCAGCTGCTCCATATTCCATCATATGTATACACCACCGTTCGTGTTTCTGTTCATCAGTTGATAAACCCTTAGGCCACCTCCATCCACTGCAAATTGTGAATAAAGCCACCATAAACACCAGTGTGCAAATGCCTGTTTGGGTCCCTACATTCCAAGAAGGAAAATTTGTCACATACAAAAGCGTAAATGAATATTTTCAATATTTTGTACCATATTATCAAACATCTTTCCTAAAAGGCTGTTCCAATTTATTGTTTGAGCAAAGAAAAAAAGAATAGAAATTTCACTTCAGTCTTGTGTACTTTTGGTGATTATCACTCTTTTTACTGTCAGTTTAGAATATGGAAATGTGTTGTATTGATTTTGATTAGTATTTATCTGATTATTAGTTTAGTTGAATACTTTTCCAAGTGTTAAATTACTTTTTTTAATTAGAGAAGTTGTCGGTTTGCAGAAAATAGAGTTCTCACATACCGACCCATTATTAACACCATGCATTAGTGAGGTATGTTGTTACAATTAATGAAAGAATGATTTTATAATTATACTATTAACTATAGTCTGCAGTTTATTTATATTAGGGTTCACTGTGTTGTACAGTCCTATGTTTGATTCGGCATTTTTTTATCTTTCATTCTAGTAATATATATACAACTAAAATTTCCCCCCTTTAACCATGTTCAAACATATAATTCAGTGCCGTTAATTACATTTACAGTGCTATGCTACCATCACCACCACCCATTACCAAAGTTTTCTATCAAATCAAATAGAAATTCTATACATTTTAAGCATTAACTCTCTTTCCCTATCCCCATCCCAGCCCCTGGTAACTTATTTTCTAGATTATGACTACGAGTTTGCTTATTCTAATTATTTCATAGCAGTGATATCATACAACATTTGTCTTTTTGTGTCTGGCCTATTTCACTCAGCATGATATCTTCAGGGTTCATATGTGTTGTCGCATGTATCAACTTTATTCCTTTTCATGGCTGAATAATATTCCATTGCATATATATACCACATTCTGTATCTCTACTCACTACTTGATGGACACTTGATTTCTCTCTGTCTTTTGGCAGTAGTGTGTAATGCTGCTGTGAATACCAGTGTACAAACATCTGTTCTCAAGTCCCTGCCTACAGTTTGTTTTGGTATATACCTAGAAGTGGGATTGCATTTTACATTGCCACCAACAATGAATGACTGTTCTTATTTCTCCGTATCCTTTCCAACACTTGTGATTTTCTTTTTTTTTTTTTAATAACCCCATTTTGGTAGATGTGAAATTACTAAATTTATTTTATATTGTGTGAATTGTATTTCCATGAACTTTGCACATATATTTATTAGGATTGTAATATTTTTCTCAGTGTTATATAAACTCTTCAAAATATACAGCAAAATTAGCCCTTTCAAAATTAGCCCTTTGCTATCTTACTCAATATCTTTTTTTCCTCTTTGCCATTTACTTGTTGAAATTAACATTTAAAACTTTCTTCTAGTGGTCTTTTCTGTTTTATCAAAGCTTAAAACTATTAAGACATGATCTGCTGGATATCGAATTATCTTTTTTTTCTATATTCTTGAGTTTGTTTTCATTTAGTTAACTCCCTTATGTAAAATATGGTTTCCTATTTTACATAAGGGAGTTATGTAAAATAGTTATGAATTGTGGGTCTCAACTAATGTGTTGCCACATAGCTGAATAATTTTCTGAGAATAATTTCAATAAATAATTCTTTGTTTAAAAAAGAAGGGTAATCATGTGATTTTCCTGCTTTGATTTGTTGATATGGTGTATTACATTAATTGATTTTCTTATGTTGAACCATCCTTGCATACCTGGGATGAATCCTACTTGGTCATGATGTATAATTCTTTTAATGTGTTGCTGGATTCGATTTGCTAGAATTTTGTTGAGGATTTTTGCATCTATATTCATTAGAGAGATTGGTCTGTAGTTTTCTTTTTTTGTAATATCTTTGCCTGGTTTTGGTATGAGGGTGATGTTGGCTTCATAGAATGAATTAGGTAGCTTTCCCTCCACTTCAATTTTTTTGAAGAGTTTGAGCAGAGTTGGTACTAATTCTTTCTGGAATGTTTGGTAGAATTTACATGTGAAGCCATCTGGTCCTGGACTTTTCTTTTTGGGAAGCTTTTGAATGACTGATTCAATTTCTTTATTTGTGATTGGTTTGTTGAGGTCATCTATTTCTTCTTGAGTCAAAGTTGGTTGTTCATGCCTTTCTAGGAACTTGTCCATTTCATCTACATTGTTGTATTTATTAGCGTAAAGTTGTTCATAGTATCCTGTTATTACCTCCTTAATTTCTGTGAGGTCAGTGGTTATGTCTCCTCTTCCATTTCTGATCTTATTTGTTTGTGTCCTCTCTCTTCTTCTTTTTGTCAATCTTGCTAAGGGCCCATCAATCATGTTGATTTTCTCATAGAACCAACTTCTGGTCTTATTGATTTTCTCTATTGTTTTCATGTTCTCAATTTCATTAATTTCTGCTCTAATCTTTGTTATTTCTTTCCTTTTGCTTGCTTTGGGGTTAGTTTGCTGTTCTTTCTCCAGTTCTTCCAAGTGGACAGTTAATTCCCGAATTTTTGCCCTTTCTTCTTTTCTGATATAGGCATTTAGGGCAATAAATTTCCCTCTTAGCACTGCCTTTGCTGCATCCCATAGGTTTTGATATGTTGTGTTTTCATTTTCATTCGCCTCGAGATATTTCCTAATTTCTCTTGTAATTTCTTCCTTGACCCATTCGTTGTTTAAGAGTGTGTTGTTGAGCCTCAATGTATTTGTGAATTTTCTGGCACTCTGCTTATTATTGATTTCCAACTTCATTCCTTTATGATCCGAGAAAGTGTTGTGTATGATTTCAATCTTTTTAAATTTGTTAAGACTTGCTTTGTGACCCAGCATATGGTCTATCTTTGAGAATGATCCATGAGCACTTGAGAAAAAGGTGTATCCTGCTGTTGTGGGGTGTAATGTCCTATAAATGTCTGTTAAGTCTAGCTCATTTATTGTAATATTCAAATTCTCTGTTTCTTTATTGATCCTCTGTCTAGATGTTCTGTCCATTGATGAGAGTGGTGAATTGAAGTCTCCAACTATTATGGTAGATGTGTCTTATTTCCCTTTTCAGTAATTGCAGTGTATTCCTCACGTATTTTGGGGCATTCTGATTCAGTGCATAAATATTTATGATTGTTATGTCTTCTTGTTTAATTGTTCCTTTTATTAGTAGATAGTATCCTTCTTTGTCTCTTTTAACTGTTTTACATTTGAACTCTAATTTGTTGGATATTAGTATAGCTACTCCTGCTCTTTTCTGGTTGTTATTTGCATGAAATATCTTTTCCCAACCTTTCACTTTCAACCTATGTTTATCTTTGGGTCTAAGATGTGTTTCCTGTAGACAGCATAGAGAAGGATCCTGTTTTTTAATCCATTCTGCCAGTCTCTGTCTTTTGATTGGGGAATTCAGTCCATTAACATTTAGTGTTATTACTGTTTGGGTAATACTTTCCTCTACCATTTTGCCTTTTGTATTATATATATCATATCTGATTTTCCTTCTTTCTACACTCTTCTCTATACCTCTCTCTTCTGTCTTTTTGTATCTGACTCTAGTGCTCCCTTTAGTATTTCTTGCAGAGCTGGTCTCTTGGTCACAAATTCTCTCAGTGACTTTTTGTCTGAAAATGTTTTAATTTCTCCCTCATTTTTGAAGGACAATTTTGCTGGATATAGAAGTCTTGGTTGGCAGTCTTTCTCTTTTAGTAATTTAAATATATCATCCCACTGTCTTCTTGCTTCCATGGTTTCTGCTGAGAAATCTACACGTAGTCTTATTGGGTTTCCCTTTTATGTGATGGATGCAGAGAAGGCATTTGACAAGATTCAACATCCTTTCCTGTTGAAACACTTCAAAGGATAGGAAAAGAAGGGAACTTCCTTAAAATGATAGAGGGAATATATGAAAAACCCACAGCTAATGTCATCCTCAATGGGGAAAAATTGAAAACTTTCCCCCTAAGATCAGGAACAAGACAAGGATGTACATTATCACCACTATTATTCAACATCATGTTGGAGGTTCTAGCCAGAGCAATTAGACAAGAAAAAGAAATACAAGGCATCAAAATTGGAAAGGAAGAAGTAAAACTATCACTGTTTGCAGACGATATGATACTATACGTCGAAAACCTGGAAAAATCCACAACAAAACTACTAGAGCGAATAAATGAGTACAGCAAAGTAGCAGGTTACAAGATCAACATTCAAAAATCTGTAGTGTTTCTATACACTAGCAATGAACAAACTGAGGGGGAAATCAAGAAACGAATCCCATTTACAATTGCAACTAAAAGAATAAAATACCTAGGAATAAATTTAACTAAAGAGACAAAAAACCTATACAAAGAAAACTACAAAAAACTGTTAAAAGAAATCACAGAAGACCTAAATAAATGGAAGGACATACCGTGTTCATGGATTGAAAGACTAAATATAGTTAAGATGTCAATCCTACCTAAATTGATTTACAGATTCAATGCAATACCAATCAAAATCCCAACAACTTATTTTTCGGAAATAGAAAAACCAATAAGCAAATTTATCTGGAAGGGTAGGGTGCCCTGAATTGCTAAAAGTATCTTGAGGAAAAAAAACGAAGCTGGAGGTCTCACGCTGCCGGACTTTAAGGCATATTATGAAGCCACAGTGGTCAAAACAGCATGGTACTGGCATAAAGATAGATATATTGACCAATGGAATCGAATAGATTGCTCAGATATAGACCCTCTCATCTATGGACATTTGATCTTTGATAAGGCAGTCAAGCCAACTCACCTGGGACAGAACAGTCTCTTCAATAAATGGTGCCTAGAGAACTGGATATCCATATGCAAAAGAATGAAAGAGGACCCGTATCTCACACCCTATACAAAAGTTAACTCAAAATGGATCAAAGATCTAAACATTAGGTCTAAGACCATAAAACAGTTAGAGGAAAATGTAGGGAGATATCTTATGAATCTTACAATTGGAGGTGGTTTTATGGATCTTAAACCTAAAGCAAGAGCACTGAAGAAATAAATAAATGGGAGCTCCTCAAAATTAAACACTTTTGTGCATCAAAGAACTTCATCAAGAAAGTAGAAAGACAGCCTACACAATGGGAGACAATATTTGGAAATGACATATCAGATAAAGGTCTAGTATCCAGAATTTACAAAGAGATTGTTCAACTCAACAACAAAAAGACAGCCAACCCAATTACAAAATGGGAAAAAAACTTGAACAGACACCTCTCAGAAGAGGAAATACAAATGGCCAAAAGGCACATGAAGAGATGCTCAATGTCTCTGGCCATTAGAGAAATGCAAATCAAAACCACAATGAGATACCATCTCACACCCACCAGAGTGGCCATTATCAACAAAACAAAAAATGGCAAGTGCTGGAGAGGATGTGGAGAAAGAGGCACACTTATCCACTGTTGGTGGGAATGTCAAATGGTGCAACCACTGTTTAAGGCAGTTTGGAGGTTCCTCAAAAATCTGAATATAGAATTGCCATATGACCCAGCAATACCATTGCTAGGTATCTACTCAAAGGACTTAAGGGCAAAGACACGAATGGACATTTGCACACCAATGTTTATAGCAGCATTATTTACAATTGCAAAGAGATGAAAACAGCCAAAATGTCCATCAACAGACGAGTGACTAAACAAACTGTGGTATATACATATGATGGAATATTATGCAATTTTAAGACAGAATAAACTTATGAAGCATGTAATAACATGGATGGACCTAGAGAACATTATGCTGAGTGACTAGCCAAAAACTAAAGGACAAATACTGTATGGTCCCACTGATGTGAACCGAATTCAAGAATAAACTTGGAATATGTCATTGGTAACAGAGACCATCAGGAGTTAGAAATAGAGTAAGATAATGGGTAATTGGAGCTGAAGGGATACAGACTGTGCAACAGGACTGAAAAGAAAAACTCAAAAATGGACAGCACAATACTACCTAATTGTAATGTAATTATGTTAAAACACTGAATGAAGCTGCATCTGAGGTATAGTTTTTTTTAATATATTTTTTGTATTTTTTATTTTTATTTTTTCTCTATATTATCATTTTATTTCTTTTTCTGTTGTCTTGCTATTTCTTTTTCTAAACCAATGAAAATGTACTAAGAAATGATGATCATACATCTATATGATGATATTAAGAATCACTGATTACATATGTAGAATGGAATGATTTCTAAATGTTGTGTTAATTAATTTTTTTTAATAAATAAAAAAAGAAGGGTATATCCTAAAATAAGACTATTGAATAAATTAGATGTGTTTCTGGGCTTTAAATTCTGTTAATCTAATACAGACATTTAATTTCGTATTTACTTGCTCTTTAATCACCCTCAGTGATTAAAGGCACATTTTATAATCAGTTCCTCCTAGTAGTAGGTCTTTGTCATGAACTGAAATACCATCTTTTTAAAAACTGATTGTTTTTTAATAAGAAAGTTATTATTGGGCATGAAAAAAATCAGAATATATAAAAAAAATACAGAGAACATAATAATCTCTCTGTGTAAGCCCCACCCTCAGTATTACTCTCCCCAGAGTTGTCTATTGATATTTTTTTTACATCTTCTTTCAGAAACTGTCTAGGTATATGTAATCCTATACGTGTGTATGTATATATTCTTTTTTATAAGGCAACATCAGATTATATTTTCATATTCTTCTGCACCATTGTTTTTTTTTTCCACTCAATATATTATGTATATTTTGTAGAATCTTGCATTTTTAACAAAAGAAGTGGTTTGGAGCTATTTGCCTCAGGGAAAAAAAAAACATATTCTTAAACTTATTCCTTTTCTGCTGGTGTGAACCCATTCTAAGTAGGATATTTTGCTGAGATTACTTCAGTTAAGGTGTGGCCCAACATAATCAGGATGGATCTTAACCCTATTTCTGGAGTTTTTATGAGCAGAATGAATTTCAGACTGATAAAAAGTCACAGGAAGGGCAGGCAATGGTGGCTCAAGTGGCAGAAATCTCACCTGCCATGCCAGAGACCCGGTTTTGGTTCCTGGAGCCTGCCTATGCCAAAAAACAAAACAAAACAAAAAAGCTACAGGAAGCAAGCAACTTAAATATCAGTAGAACCCTAAAGAAAAGGAGAGGCGAGGAGTGGCTGCCATACACGTTGCCATGTGAAAGAGAAGCCAAAGACCAAGGATCAGCAGGGGCCAGCCCCAGAATGTCAGTCTTTGGGAAGAAATCATTGCCTTGATGATACCTTGACTTGGACTTCTCCCAGCCTCAAAACCAGGAGCTATTAAATTCCTTTTGTTTAAGAGAACCCATTGCATGGTATTTACTTTGGTATCCAGAAAACTAAAACAATGACCATAGATTTATTCCATTCTTTTTTATTGCTGCATTATATTCACATTGTCTTCCACTGTATGGAAATAATTTTAAAAATATTTTAATAGTTGTTTCATCTCAGTCTCCTTTTTATAGACAGGGATTATTATTTTGTTTTGAATGCAGCATGTTCCATGGTGGAAGGGACATGGGTTGTCACACAGAATTGGATTACCTTGGTTATCCTTGGTCAAGCTACCTAATGTCTTTAAACTTCACAGTCCTCATTTGTGATTAAGTATAATCCTCATTTTGTTAGACTGTTGGGAAGATTACATGAGATGGTGAATTTTAAATAACTGGCAAATAGTACAAGAAGGGAAGGAAGGAGGGAGGGGCCAGCATTTCATCAACCCTGCTTTGAAGTGTGACGGTCACTTGGGTTATGGTTTGTTTTTATAAGAATCCTATTTTAGTCCCATTATTGAAATAATAGCTTCATTGTATGTTGCAAGATTTTCACACTCTGAACAGCTTTTAGGAATCTTAAAATCATAATTAGCATCTCATAGAGACTATTTATATGTTGGAAATATGTGTGAATATATTTAAATATAGCATATTTATTGACATAACAGTTATATTTTGGTGTCAGGATTGGCTAGTAGTCTCATTTTATTGACACTCAGTTTGCTATGTGTTTCAGAGTATTGAGAACTAGTGACTAGGAGGAGAGGGGCATCAAACTAGAGGCTTAGTGCCCACTAGGAAGTAGAGGAGATAAACCTGTGTGCACCTGTTCCATCCTCCACACCCTTTTGTTAATCTGTGGCTGGCCTTTGGGCAGTCCTTTCGGACACATGTCAGGATCATTCATAGAAATTATCACACTAGGATTCCTATTATCACTGTCTTCAGCAAAAAGTTAATGACAACACACTGCTTTCTAAATTATGAACAGGAAGAGACCCCAGGGGCTTGTCTGGCACAATTGATAGGGTTTGTGCTAAGCTCATGGGGACTAGAAGTTTTTAGTTTGAACCAAGAAGTTTTGGAGTTTTCTGATTCAGACACATGTTCTTGGATATGGCAGTTGAGCCTTTTTTCAACATGCCATTCGTCCTATAGATACTTGGAGATACTAACTTTTCCCATATCAGAAGGGAAAATTTTACGATGTTAATGTTTCTCAGGAATCTTAGGGCCCATCTAGTTCCTGGGCATCATGATATTTTGGGAACTCAGAGAACCCTGGATATAAAAGGACTTCATGAGCTTCCTGCTCTGGTGTCTCTCCATCTGGAACCAAAGCTATGGCTCTCTGTTTTATCTGCTAAAAAGCAGGTTTCTCTTATTCATTCATTCAGTCATGTATTTATTCATCAACACTTTTATGGACATGATTTTAACCCTGTGTTTTTGAGCAAAGCTTCTGCCCCTGAAGTCTACATTTTAATGGGGGAAGCCTAACAGATATATAGATAAAATAAAGCAATTTTAGGAAGTGATTATTATTTACTTTAGGGAAATCAAAGTGTATAGTGGGATATAATATGAAAATGGAAAGCTACATTCGCTATGCTGGGCAAGGAAATTGTCTGACGATCAGAGCGCCACATGAGGGGAATGAGGCAACTCTATGGCAATCTGAGGGGAGATGATTCCAGTTAGAAAACAGAGCCCCTGAAACGGGGGGGGGGGGGGCTGGCCTATTCCAGGGACAATGACAGCAAAGCCAGTGTCCTTGGAGCAGAGTGGAAGATGAAAAGAAAAATGAGTCCTGTATCATCAGGCTGCTGGCTGTCTGATTTTTTCTTCCTTGTCGGTCCTGAGAAAGAGTTTGGTACCATTTTGATTGCTATGGAAAACAGAGTTTTGTGGGGTTTTGTTGTTGTTGTTTGTTTTTAGCCAAGTAAAGACATGGCCTAGTTTTATATTTTGAGAAAATGTTCTGACCTCTGTGTAGGGGTAAGAACAGAAGCAAGGAGGTCAGGAAGAGATCCATTGCTGTAGATCAGGGAACAGATGGTGGTGGCTTGGCCAGGACTGTAGAAGCAGGCAATTGCTTGTGGTTGGATTCCAGATAAGTGGTTGGATTACAGGGATATTCTAGAAGCAGAATCGCCAGGAAACTTGCTGATATATGGATATCAGATGTGGGGAAGGGAGAGAGATGAAGGACTACTCCACAGTTTCTCTTTCCTGAGGTGGATGGAGGATACTAAGGAAGACTGAGGAAGAAGAGAAAATGGAATACGAGTGCCATTTTGGCCATATTAAATTTTGGATGCCCATTGGACGTCAGGAAGTGGGCTCTATTTATCTGGAATTTAGGGATAACACCAGGGCTGGAGTTAGGGATTTGATATTTAAATCTGGATATTGGATGAGCTCTTCTAGGGACCGAGTAAAAGTAAAAAAGAGAAGCAGATCAGGACAAGAGCACAGGGTCAGAGAGAAGAGGATACTGTAGCAAGGGATATTGAAAAGGGGTAGCTAGTAAGAAAGAAGGAAAACAGGTGAGTTTGGCTTCTCAAAAGCCTAGAGAAATCAAATCTGTCAAGGAGGAAATACTCATTTCTGTCGACGATGCTGGGACAACAAGCAAGATGGGAATAGGTGAATTGACTGTTGAGTTTGCAATATATCAATAATAACCTTGATAAAAAGCATTTCAGTGGAGCATTAAGTACAAAATCCTGATGATAATAAATTGAGGAGAGGATAAGACTAAGAAAGATATAATAAGTAGGTTAGAAAAGACTTTTTAAAATGTTTGTTTTGTGGGGGAGTATTTTTATAGTAACACTTCCAGAACCCTCCTTGTGCATCCTTTCTTACATTGACCTGTTGAAAAATTCAGTGGATATCCTCATATGTGAACTTTCTGGGACCAGTAGGAAGTAGTTTAATTGAAAGACTCCACTGAAGCAGAAAGTTATGAAAAATGATTTAACCATAGTTTTCTACCTTATTTTAAGATGAAATTTAAGAAGTTCAAACATAAATTAGTGTTGATTCACCAACATTTTGTTATAGTACTAAAGACAGCTAATTGGGGCTTTATGCCTTCTTCCCCACATTAAAACACATCATCTTTAATTTATTGTATCAATTTTAAAAAATGGAATGAGAACTCCATCTTTTACAGTTACTTCTTTTTCTTAGTAGACTCTTGCTTATCTAGTCTTCCCAAAGTAGCCAAATTACTTTTCATAGACTTAATAGTTGTCATTTTTACGTTACAATTAAGTCAATAAATATACATATCTTATTTTTTCATAAATATATAACTGAGCTGCTGGGAGAGAAGTACCCTGCACACTAACCACAAACATACAGTGTGCTAAGGGCATTAGGGAGTTTGTTTTCCAAGTGGAGAGCATTGGTTAATGATGCTCTCGGAGTCAAATGAGAGAAGACACGTTAGAAAAATATCTTGTATTTTGGTCATTGGATTGTGTCAAGATTGAAGAATCTGGATATATTAAAGAAGGGAAGAAGCTTGATAGATTTGAATTTGTACTAAAAATCTTTGACTATGGTTCCATGTACTTATCCTTTAAGTGTTTATATAGAAAGAAAAATAACAGCATTAATTAAAATCAATTAATGCCTAAGAGTAATAAAATTTTTTATTGTGATATACATCATACATACAAAGGAATGAATAAAACATATATATGTAGTTCAAATAATAATTATAAAATGAACTCCATGTAACCAATGCCAAAGTAGAAATACACAATTGCTAAAACTCCATGGGACTCTTTGCACTCTGAGTCTTGTAACAATCATTTCTTCTTTTTTTTTTTTAATCATTTGCCACCTATGTATTTATCCTAAAATTCATATACTGTTTGAACTTTAATTGTATCATGCCATTCATATTTTTTATTCCTATCTTAATTTGCTCAAAATTATGATTTTGAAATTCATCAATTTTTTTATGTAGCTCTAATTCATTTTTATTACTGTATGGTATTCCATTGTATAAACACACCATAATTTATTAATCTAGTCTATTATTGATAGATATTTGTGCTATATCTAGATTTGAACTATTGACAGCAATATTGCTATAAACTTTCTTACGTATATATCCTGGTGCACATTTATTTGAGTTGCTCGAAGGGTGCACTGTAGAGTATGGTAACATCAGACAGTGGTTATTGAAATTTATACATAAATTAATTAAAATTAAATAAAATTAAAAATTCAGCCTCTTATTGTGCTAGCTACATTTCAAGTGCTTAATAGTCCCATGTGACTAGTGGCTACAGCAATGGGCAACTCCAATAATAGAACATTTCCGTCCCCCCAGAAAGTTCCACTGGGTTGCCTGCTCTAGGGTATATGTATCTAGGAGTGGAACCATTAGGACCTGAGACTGATGTATCTTAAACTTTCCAGATAATGCCAAACTGTTTTTCAAAATGGTCATACCAGTTTATATTCCATTCAACAATACATGGGAATTCTGGTTCCTAATTCTCTACACCCTCAACAATCCTTGCTCTGGCTATTTTAGATGTTTTAATATTTGCAAATCTATTAGGAATGCAATGGTATTGCATTGTAGTTTTAATTTTATTTCCCTTGATAACTAAAGAGGCTGAGCATATTTTTCACATATTTATTGTCCATTTGGGAATTCTCTTTTTATAAGTGCCTGTCAAACTTTTTAACCATTTTTTTCAATTGGGTTACCTGTCTTTTTCATTTTACTCACTACAAGTTCTTTTTATATCCTGGGCACGAGTTTTTGTATGACTATATGTGTTGCATTTATTCCTACTCTGTAGTTTGCCTTTTATTTATATTTTTCATAAAAATGAAGTTATTAAATTTTATTAATTTGACAAATATTTCCTTTATGATTGGTACTTTTTGACCTTCTCAAGAAATTCTTATTTACCCAGATGTTATGAAAAATTTTTTATATTACATTGCAAAAGTTTTGTAATTTTGTTTTACTCACTTAGGGCATTTTTTCCCCTGGGATTGTGTTTTTGTTTTTGTTTTAAAGCAGAACGTGAGTTTACTAATTTCCTTGAAATAATGCAATTAGAGTACAGGCATAAATACTTATAACATTATTTTCTATTACTGTATAAATTATTACCACAAACATAGCGGTTTAAACAATTCTCATCTTACAGTTTCTTTGGGTCAGGAGCCTGGATATGACTCAATTAAGAAAGCGCTTGGTGCTTTGGATCTTTCACAAAGCCACATAAAGGTATCAGCCAGAGGTGGTGTCATCTCAACTCAAAGCCCATCTGGCAAAGGATCTGCTCCCAAGCTCATGTGGTTATTCACAGAATTCAGTTCTTTGTAGGTTGATGGACGGATGGCCTAAGTCTAAAACTGGCTCTTGGCTGGAGGTTGTTTCATTTGTGGGCATCTCCAAAGGCAGCTCACAAGTTACCACCCTACTTCTCAAAGCCAGTGAGGGAAGGATCTCTGAACAAGACAGAAAGTATAATCTTATGTAACATAATAATGAAATGATATTCCATCATATTTACTGTATTCTATTTGTTAACACAAAACACACAGAAGAGAAGTTATAATCTGGGGGTGAATATAAGGAAGCAGGAATGATTTTGATCACTGTAAAGTCTATTCATGTTCACTATAATCAATAATCAGTATATATCTTGTCATGGAAAACTATCCTCATAAAGCTACTTTGCTGAGGAAACAAAATTAAAAGAGATGACCTTGGTACATTTCATTGATTAGTTGGCTTTAGAGGATCATAATCAAATGGACGAAAGACCTGTCCACTTCCAAGAGCATCACCCTCAGACTTAACTCTTAAATTTTGCTTTGATTTTTTTCTAGTGCATACACAGCATGATTAAATGAAATGTGTTAACTACTTAAATTTTTATTTTCTCAAGAAGAGACCATATTTTTTTACTTTTCAAAAATATGTAGAACAGAATTCAAAAATTTAAAGGAAGAAAAATCTCACAAATCTGTTTTAATGTAATGAGTATAATGTTGATAAAAGTATAAACATAAAAAGTTAGAGATCTCATCATTATGACTCATTCAAATGTAATAGTAAAGCAGATTTATAAACATAGTTACAACACTGCCAATAATATTTAAATTAATAAAAGTATTTTACTATTACTATTAACAAAGTTTACTTATAGTAAAATTACCACATATGCTATTACACAGACATGTAACAAGGATAATCATGAGTTTGACACATCAATGTTGGGACCAATATGCTCTGTCCAAATGACTGGGAAATCTTTATTGAGCACTCCACAACTATGTCACATCTACTTCTTGCAAGTGCTTTCTTTGCTTACTAAATCCATCTCTGCTCAGATCATAGCCTCAGTGTATTGTAGCAGTGTGTGGTGCCCCTATAGTAGCAGTCATGTACTGCTACTTTATCATATATGTGGTTATATCATAATACAAGTTTATCATCAGTAGACCCAGAATAAACTACATATATATTCTGAAATTATCATCAATAGAAGACACAAAATTAATCCTTTTTTATAGAAACCAAAAGGTCCTAGTTTTAGGATTTGAGGTTTGTTCTCTTTAAATTCTAAGTATTCAATAAAGACATCCACCACAGATATTAATGGGTTTCTGCTATGTTCTTATCACTCTACAACTGGCTTGTGATGTGTTTCTGGACAAAATAGATAAAGATTTTTGCCTTCTTGGAGATTACTTTCTAGTGGGGACAGGCAAGAAACAAGATACATAATAAATATATAAATGCAATAGTTCGATAGAAATGAAAAATGCTATTAAAAAAGGAAAAATGTAAGAAAGATATGACTATCAGGAATGCTGAGGTGGTTGACTTTTTTAAACATGGTATTTAGGGCGGAGTCAGTGAACGGTGTTCTTAGAGCAGCGTTTAAGGAGACAAAGCTTTTAGATAAGCGTATTACTGGAAGAGTGGTTTCAAGCAGAGAAAGCAGCTGAAGCAAATGCCCTTAAGGTACAAGAGTCCACAGCGTGTTCAGGAAAGAGCAAAAAAGCCAGTGTGGTAGGAAACAGAAAAACCTGGGGTGAGTTAGAAAGAGGCCAAAAAGCTACAGAAGAGAAAAAAAAAAAAAAAACAACAGAAGGTCAAATAATTGGAAGGATTCTGTCTTTTACCTTGAATGAAATGGAACCATAACAGGGTTTTTGCAGGGAAATGGCCTGGATTTAGCCAAGTTTTATAAGGAGCATCTGGCTGCTGTGTTAAAAGCAGAATCAACAGGATAAGTGTAGATTCAGGAAGAATTATGATAATCTGCTTTATCAAACTAGGCAAAAAATTGAGGCAGGTTACACCAGAATGATAGAGGAAGTAGTATGAAATTATATTAGATACTGGATATATGTTGAAGGGTAATAATTTGTTTCTAATAATTTAGAAATGAGGTGTGATATCACTTTTTTTTTCTTCTTTTCAATGTTTTAAGCCTGGACATTGAAATTTGCCTTAGGAGGATTGTTTTATGTGGAACATGTTTTGAGGAGAAATAATCAATCATCAATTGTGAAAATGCCTATTATGTATATAGAGGAAGATGTCAAGTAATTAATTGAATATTGAGGTCTGGTATTCAGTTGAAAGGTCTAGGATGGTGATATAAATTTGAGAGACATGAGCACAGAGATGGTACTTAGTCATAAAAATCCTTGATTTGAAATTGATGATTTTAATATACAATATGGAATGAAACTAGTTCTCTGAAATTTGGTGTCCTAAACACATATGTGTCAAGGAATATCAGTCAATCTTTTTTTTTTTTACTTTTTTATTTGTATACTATAACATATATATATGTATATATATATATATATAAAAGAACATATATATTCTTTGTATATGTATATATGTATATAAATAAATAAAAAAACAATAGTTTTCAAAGCACTCTTCAACAAGTAGTTACAGGACAGATCCCAGAGTTTGTCATGGGCTAACCAGATGATCTGCTCAGATTTTTCCTTCTAGCTGCTCCAGAGTATAGAAGGCTAGAAGGCATAAATATTGTTTTATCATCACAATTGACTTTTTCTTCTTTTTTTAATGAAAAAAACATATAAACAAAAAAGCAATAAATTTCAAAGCACAGCACCACAATTAGTTGTAGAACATATTTCAGATTGTGACATGGGTTACAATTCCACAGTATTAGGTTTTTACTTCTAGCTGTTCTAAGATACTGGAGACTGAAAGAGATATCAATTTAATGATTCAGCATACATATTCATTTGTTAAATCCTATCTTCATTGTATAACTCCACTATCACCTTTGATCTTTAGGGGTGTTTGGTCTATGGCCATTCTAAATTTTTCATATTGAAAGGGTCTGTCACTAATATGGGGTAGGGATATGGAACTATCTCATGTTCTGGAGAGGCTGGGCCCTCTAGGTTTCAGGACTTACTTGGACCAGGGACCCATCTGGAGGTTGTAAGTTTCTGGAAAGTTACTGTAGTGCATGGAAAACTTGTGGAATTCTATATATTGCTCTAGGTGTTCTTTATGATTGGCTGGAATGGTCCTGGTTGGGGGTTGGCAGGTTATGATAGGTAGCAATGTCTAACTGAAGCTTGTGTACGAGCAACCTCCAGGGTAGCCTTTCAACTCTATTTGAACTCTCTTTGCCACTGATACTTTATTAGTTATACTTCTTTCTCCCTTTTGGTCAGGATAGAATTGTTGATCCCATGGTGCCAGGGCCAGATTCATCCCTGGGAGTCATCTCCCATGCCACTGGGTGATGGAGAAGTCATAAGATCTTGCCAGCATGGCTGCCGTGGTAGTTGTGAGACAACACAGACTCAGAATGGCCACTTACCAACAACCAGGGAGGCTTTCACCCTCGGAAGTCGTGTCCCATGCAGGGGGGAGGGCACAGATTTCACTTGCAGAGTTGGGCTTAGAGAGACTCAGGCCTCTGAGCAATAAAAGAGGTCCCCAGAAGTAACTCTTAGGCATACCTGTAGGTAGTCTAAACTTCTTCACTACCTACATAAGCTTCACATGAGTAAGCCTCAGAATTGAGGGCATGGCCTATTGATTTGGGTGTCAGTAAAGTTTGACACAGTATCAGGGGATTTTCCCCAGATATGTAGTCTAAGCTTCTTCACTACCTACATAAGCTTTATTTCCTTTCACCTGAGTCTGATGCTAGTTCCATCATTTTTCTATTTCCTGTGAACTCAATTTATCTTTGTTTTCTCCTCTTCTTTATTACCTCATTCATGAAATGGAGCAGACTGAAAATCACAGACAAAACAAATATGGACGGTCATCTGTGTAAACTCTAAATGGTACCAGGGATGTTACAGTGTTAAATAGATTGGATAAAATTGATGTCTATGTTTAGTAGCTGGTATGAAAAGTCAAGTAAGTCTCAATAGAATAAGGCAAATGGAGAGATATAGCAGCTAAAGAAAGAAAAATATTAGTAAGGACCTCCAACTTAGGCTTAATTTCTTTAAGTAGTGGGGAAAACCTTTTTCCAAGTTGTTAGTTAAACTATAAGAAATATATTGGGGCTAAAGCTAGATAAATGTCTTCCCTGATTAGTTTTTATCAGAAGGCTCCATGGTATGATTGATGTAGTATTAGATTAGCAGTCAGAAGCCCAGGCATACTAGTAGAATGTTTTTCAGGAAACATAAAAAGTTTTACATTTTAGACAACAAACCACTCATTCTATGTAAAAAGCATGGTGAAGGTATTATTTTGTTTGAGTACTGGCTAAATTGACAACCAACTTTGATAGTAACCATCAGCTGGTTGAAATCAGTTTTTGACAAGACAAATGTACAAAACTACCTAACAGAACGAGGATTGTCCCAGGAAGAAATGATTTTAGATTCTCATTGAAGGAATTGTCTTCATCAGCAAGATAAGAGTGACTAATTTACATTTTTCCAGTCATGGGAGTTAATTTTTATGATTGATTCCAGTATTAATTATTCACCTATTTAGATGGATGCCCCAAGAAAGTACTCAACAGACTGTATTCTCTGGTAAAATCCCAGCTGATTTTACCCTCGAAATTAGAATCATCAGTATGCTATAGATCAAAGCACAAAAGTAAACTAAATATAATTATGTTTCCAATTTCAAAATTGTCTTTCAATTCTTTTAAAGATTAGCCTAAGGATCCCTCTTCTCTTTTGATAGAGAATGTACCAGTTACCCTACTAGTATCATTTTAAATGTGACAGTTGATGATCCCAATCAGAATTACCTAAATGTAACCTGATATTTCCAAATACTCCAGACCTCCAGACATAGTATATTTTTCAAGATAAGAGAAGTTGTATTCCTCCGAGTGGGAGGAACTCTTCTTTTTTTTTTTTTTTTTTTTTTTTTTTTTTTTGGAGGAACTCTTCTTGAGGTCCTCCTGCTAGACCACTTGAGATCATGTTGTGAGCACTGGTACTAAACATGCATGTTCTCCTGCAGCCCCCGAACTTCAGTTCTAGAAGTAATTATTAAGAACACTAAGGTAGCCTAGGATTTCTGTAGAACTAAGTCACCGTTAGGAAAGTCACCCTCGAACCCAAAATCTTTCGAGCTGTTTTGCAGTCCTTTGCAAAACTGGTGGGAATAGAGCCTCTGACCTCGAATTGTGACTTCGAGGAGAATTCTCTCACCTTACCCTGTCCACTCAGCCTGCCCCTGGTCTAAGCTTTCTGTCTCATAGAGACTGTGAGAAACATAATTATTTTAAGAAAAACTATGCTTTGTTCAAAGTATCATGACTCCCTGCCCCACTTTGCCAAAAACCTCACATAATTGGATGATGGAGACACTGCAAGGGGAATGGTTTTGCAAAGATCTGACATTTTTTTTATCATAGAAAACAGAATAAAAAGACTCTTCTATCTATCAAAGGGACTTGTTTCCGGAGTTAGTACAAATAAAAAATTTCTTTAGATTCACAAACATTCCAACCATATTTCCTTCCTTGTGATCATTATTTTATTTTTCCTATTACTTAATAAAACACACATTTGTGGAGTTTAATATTATTCGTATCATGGATCTGTTAGACTATGGTGATTTGTGTACCTGATTTTGTTTCCCCTACCCATCAAGCAACATTCAAATGATTGTTTTAAGGTTAAAAAATTACATATGTAAAGGGTTGTATAGTTTCTTAAAATCTTTTTGTATAAGTTGTATCATCTGATCTTCACAGTTCCTGTGTGGTCCATGTGCCTTTATGATCTACAGGTGGGAAACAAAGACTCAGAAAAGAAAACTGACCCAACAGAAATCACCAGTGGTGGTCAGATTAGAAATATAACCAAAATATTTTGATTCCTAGTTCAACTTTCTGTAGCGTGCATATTCACAGCAAATTGCTTAGGTGTTTTAGAACAAAGAAATGATTATAGCTGGGTTATCTGGGCTCTTCAGATCAGAAATACTTATATTCTTAAATTAGTGTGTACATTTCCTCTACCATCTTTACATTGATGAAATGACTGCGTCTGAATTATACATTTGGTTGTCTTGGATGGGTTGGTTATTTCATATTACATATGGCAAGACAATTAAACAAGAATTTCTTTTGATACTCTCCAAGTATGTATGATGAATTTGGGCATTTAAACTACATACACCTGGGAAAATGCAGATGATAAAAATGTTTCTTTAAAAATGTGAAGAATAGCACATTTTTCCTTTTCTCCATCTTTTTAAAAATTTAAAATATAACTGCTCTGACTACAAGTCTACTTAATCCTCTAGTGGCTCCTTATACCCTAGGCATCACTTTTCTCTTTCATCATCTGCTCATATCCTTCCCAGCATAGCTAGAGAGCAGAGGCCTTAGGGAGTGTCATGGTCAGGATCATGTGTCAACTTGGTCAGGTGGTGGTACCTGTTTGTCTGATTGGGCAAGTGCTGGCCTGTCTTTTGCTATGAGGACATTTCATAGAATTAAATCATGATCACGTCAGCTACATCCACAGCTGATTCCATTTGTAATCAGCCAAAGGGAGCGTCTTCTGCAGTGAGTAATGCTTAATCTAATCACTGGAAGCCTTTTAAAGAGGATTCAGAAGAGACAGGCTCTCTTCCTGCTTCGGCTGGCAAGCCTCTCCTGTGGGGTTCGTCCAGACCCTCCATCGGAATTCTCAGCTTCACAACCTGCCCTACAGATTTTGGACTCTATGTTCCCACGGTTACGTGAAACACTTTTATATATTTTATATTTATGAATATTTCCTGTTGATTCTGTTTCTCTAGAGAACTCTAACTAATACAACTTGGTACCAGGACTGGTTCTTAAGAAACAGAATGTTAAAAATGGGTTTTTATGAATGGCTTTCTAAACTGGACTTAAAGGCACTAAGGACTCTGATTCCCATAATCAGAATGACACTGCCAATCCATGGAGCGAGTTGGCAAAAGAGATAGTAAAAATATCACCATTCAATTCTTCTAATATTTCGCTTGTACGAAGCCAGTCTCTGGGGGATAATGTTTTGACACCTTTACCGAGTTTTGCGGAACTAATAAGTATAGAGATGTTAGATACACTGTATACATTAATGAGTGAAAGGGGTGGGCTTAAGGCTTCAAACAAGAAGCTTAAGTGCGGTCGAACAGATTTAGATGTTTCTGTGAGTGTCTGCCGCGTCCGGCTCTTGAAGCCGAGTCAGGAGAGGGGCGTCGAGGTTGACTTAAGAAATCAGCACTCAGGAGACAAGTATGGTTCCATCACTCAGGGCTCCCTGCTTCTTGGGAGTCAGACCTTTATTCTGTTTTCTTGCCTCCCTTTTGTATCCTCAGAGATTCCCTTATCAAGCGGGTCACCACCCTCAGGTCACACCCGCTTCCTCCCTACCCCCTTGACAGGGGGCAATCTTCTCGGAAACTTCTGCATGCAATAATCCAGGAAGTTTTACTCCCTCCAGCCCGAGGGTCAACTGGAACATTTGTTAGCTGTTTGCTCAACAGAGCTTGTAAAAGAGCTTATAGAAAGGCTTAACCTCATGAATGCCTGCAACTTCTCAAGACAGGGGAAATAGGGGAATTACTTTATTCCCAGGCACAGATGTCCCTCTGGCCGGGAGGCAACAAGTGTCCTGAAGAAAAATCTTATTTCCTGGAGCCGTAGACTTGAGATCTCTGAAAATCAGACCCAGAATCTTATTGTTAGAGTAGCAACTTTACAATGTAAACTGAAATCTCAATCTTGCAAAATGTCTGCTGTTAAAGTGAGGGCATTGATTGGAAAGGAGTGGGACCCTGAACAATGGGATGGTGACGTATAGATTGATAATGATGTCGGTGGAGAGGTTGAAACCCTAGGTCATGCTGAGTCTTCTCTAGATAACCCTGTAATAGTCTACCCTGAGGACATAGCCGCCCCACCTCCAGCCTGCCTTGAAGCCACCTAACCTCCACCTGAAGGGATTAGCCCTAGAGTGACTACTCCTGTTTCACCAGATGAAACTGCAAATGAATGCCCCAAAGCAAATGGCTTGGAAGATACTTCTAATTCTTTTCATGACCCACCCCCACCACCCCTCATTTCTCCCAGACCTATAACTAGACTAAAGTCCCAACAGGCCCCTATAGGTGAGGTGCAAAGTATCACACATGATGAGGTGCATTATACACCAAAAGAACGGTGTGAGTTTTCCAATTTATATAGAAAGAAATCAGGGGAATATGTGTGGCAATGGCTTTTAAGGGTGTGGGATAATGGTGGGAGGAATATAAGGCTGGATCAGGCTGAATTTATTGATATGGGCCCTCTAGGCAGAGATTCTTCATTTAATGTTATAGCTTGAGGGGTTAGAAAAGGCACTAACAGTTTGTTTGGATGGTTGGCTGAAACATGGATCAAAAGGTGGCCAACGTTACCTGAGGTTGAAATGCCAAAACTACCCTGGTATAATGTAGATGAGGGGATCCAGAGGCTTAGAGAGATTGGAATGTTAGAGTGGATTTATCATGTAAAGCCTGTTCTTACACCCCAGGAATGTCCAGAGGATGCACCTTTTACCAGAACAGTGAGAAACAAATTTGTGAGACTAGCGCTATCATCCCTGAAGAGCTCTGTAGTTGCACTTCTCTGTAGGTCAGATATTACTGTGGAAATTGCTGTCATTGAGCTGGAATCCTTAAACACATGGGGATGACCAGATCCCGAGTTGGCAGAAGCCAGGTGGCAGCACTTAATTGCCAAAGACAGGGTGGATGTGGCTATTATAATGGACAGCAGACTCAAAGCAGGATGTCAAAATAATCTGACTTGCAGAGATTTGTGATATTGGTTAGTAAATCATGGGGTACCTAGAAATACAATAGATGGGCAGTCTACTAAATTCTTGTTTGAGCTATATAAACAAGAGTTTTATGTCAATTGAACAGAAGTCTAACTTGAATTACAAAAAGACAGAATCAAGGCCCCTTAATCAGTTTCCAGACTTGAGACAGTTTACAGACACAGAGCCCCTTGAATGAAGGGGAGGTCAGGTCCCTTTGGGGGAGAACCCTGTTACACTGCCACAAATCTTACTGTTAATCTTCCTCCAAGCCTTCCCCAAGGAGACCGACAGCCTTTTACCAGGGTAACTGTGCATTGGGGAAAAGGAAGAGATCAGATATTTCAGGAATTGTTAGACACTGGTTCAGAAGTGACATTAATTCCAGGGGACCCAAAATGTCACTCTGGTCCACAAGTCAGAGTGGGGGCTTATGGAGGTCAGGTGATCGATGGAGTTTTAGCTCAGGTCCATCTCACAGTGGATCCAGTGGGGCCCCGGACCCATTCTGTAGTTATTTCCCCAGTTCTGGAATGCATAATTGGAATAGACATACTGAGCAACTGGCAGATTCCCCACATTGGCTCTCTAACTCATGCAGTGAGGGCTATTATGGTGGGAAAGCAAAATAGTAAATCAGAAGCAATACTGGATTTCTGGAGGGAGTGCAGAGATTACTGCCACTCTTAAGGACTTGAAAGATGCAGGGGTGGTGATTCCCACCACATCCCCATTCAACTCTCCTATTTGGCCCGTGCAGAAAACAGATGGGTCTTGGAGGATGACAGTGGATTATCGTAAGCTCAACCAGGTGGTAACTCCAATTGTAGCTGCTGTTCCAGATGTGGTATCATTGTTTGAGCAAATGAATACATCCCCTGGTACCTGGTATGTAGCTATTGGTCTGGAAAATGCTTTTTTCTCAATAGCTGTTAGTAAGGACCACCAGAAACAGTTTGCTTTCATCTGGCAAGGTCAGCAAGATACTTTCACTGTCCTACCTCAGGGGTGTGCCAACTCTCCAGCCCTATGCCATAATCTTGTCTGCAGGGATCTTGATCATTTCTCCCTCCCACAAGACATCACACTGGTCCATTATATTGATGCTATCATGTTGATTGGACCTAGTGAGCAGGAAGTAGCAACTACTTTAGACTTACTGGTAAGGCATTTGCATGTCAGAGGATGGGAGATAAATACAGCAAATATACAGGGGCCTTCCCCCTCAGTGAAATTTCTAGGTGTCCAGTGGCATGGGGCATGTTGAAATATCCCTTCTAAGGTGAAGGATAAGTTGCTGCATCTGGCCCCTCCCACAACCAAAACAGAGGCACAATGCCTAGTTGGTCTCTTTGGATTTTGGCAACAACATATTCCTCATTTGGGTGTGCTACTCATCCCATTTATCGAGTGACAAGAAAAGCTGCTAATTTTGAGTGGGGACCTGAACAAGAGGAGGCTCGGTGACAGGTCCAGGCTGCTGTACAAGCTGCTCTGCTACTTAGACCCCATATGACCCAGCAGACCCAATGGTGCTAGAAGTGTCAGTGGCAAATAGAGATGCTGTGTGGAGCCTTTGGCAGGCCCCTATAGGAGAATCACAATGCAGATCCTTAAGATTTTGGAGCAAAGCCTTACCATCTGCAGCAGATAACTACTCTCCTTTTGAGAAACAGCTTTTGGCCTGCTGCTGGGCCTTAGTAGAGACCAAACAGTTAACCTTGGGCCACCAAGTTACCATGAGACCTGAGTTGCCTTTCGTGAGCTGGGTGTTGTCTGACCCACCAAGCCATAAAGTTAGGCGTACACAGCAGCTCTCCATCATAAAATGGAAATGGTATATACGAGATAGGGCCAGAGCAGGTCCTGAAGGCACAAGTGAGTTACAGGAAGAAGTGGCCCAAATGCCTGTGATCTCCGCTCCTGCCACATTATCTTCTCTTTCCCAGATCAGAGCTATGGCCTCTTGGGAAGTTCCTTACAGTGAATTGGCTGAAAAAGAGAAAACTCAGGCCTGGTTTACAGATGGTTCAGCACGATATGCAGGTACCACCTGAAAATGGACAGTTGCATCACTATAACCCCTTTCTGGGGTGTCCTTGAAGGACAGTGGTGAGGGAAAATCCTCCCAGTGGGCAGAACTTCGAGTAGTGCACCTGGTTGTTCATTTTGCTTGGAAGGAGAACTGGCCAGAGGTGCATTTATATACTGATTCATGGGCTGTTGCTAATGGTTTGGCTGGATGGCCAGGGACTTGGAAAGACAATAATTGGAAAATTGGTGACAAAGAGGTCTGGGGAAGAAGTATGTGGATAGACCTTTCTGAGTGGGCTAAAAACATGAAGATATTTGTGTCCCATGTGAATGCATACCAGAGGGCAACTTCAGCAGAGGAAGGTTTTAATAATCAAGTGGATAAGATGGCCTGTTCTGTGGATACCAGTCAGCCTTTTTCCCCCAGCAACTCCTGTCATTGCCCAATGGGTTCATGAACAAAGTGGCCATGGTGGTAGGGATGGAGGTTATGCATGGGCTCAGCAGCATGGACTTCCATTCACAAAGGCTGATCTGGCTACAGCCACTGCTGAGTGCCCAATCTGCCAGCAGTAGAGACCTACACTCAGCCCCCGATATGGCACCATTCCCCAAGGTAACCTGCCGGCTACATGGTGACAGGTTGATTACACTGGACCACTCCCTTCATGAAAGGGGCAGCAATTTGTTCTAACTGGAATAGACACATTCTCTGGATATGGTTTACTTTCCTTGCACTCAATGCTTCTGCCAAAACTACCATCTGTGGGCTTACAGAATGCTTTATCTATCATCATGGTATTCCACACAGCATTGCTTCTGATCAGGAAACACACTTCACAGCAAATGAAGTGCAGGAATGGGCACATGATCATGGAATTCTCTGGTCTTACCATGTTCCCCATCATCCAGAAGCAGCTGGATTGATAGAACGGTAAAATGGCCTTTTGAAAACTCAATTATGGTGCCAATTAGGTGGCAGAATCTTGAAGGGCTGGGGTAATGTTCTCCAGGAAGCTGTGCATGCTCTGAATCAGCATCCACTGTATGAGGCTCTTTCTCCCATAGCCAGGATCCATGGGTCCAGGAACCAAGGAGTGGTCTTTTGCTATGAGGACGTTTCATAGAATTAAGTCATGATCACATCAGCTGCATTTGCAGCTGATTCCATTTGTAATCAGCCAAGGGGAGTGTCTTCTGCAGTGAGTGATGCTTAATCTAATCACTGGACGCCTTTTAAGGAGGATTCAGAAGAGACAGTCTCTTCCTTCTTTGGCTGGCAAGCCTCTCCTGTGGAGTTCATCCAGACCCTCCATCGGAATTGTCAGCTTCACAGCCTGCCCTACAGATTTTGGACTCTATGTTCCCATGGTTACGTGGACGCTTTTATACATTTTATATTTATGAATATTTCCTGTTGATTCTGTTTTTCTAAAGAACCCTAAGTAATACAGGGAGTCTTCTATGTGTCTATTCCATTGATATTGTCTTATTTCCAGTGCTGTTAATCATTTCAGCATTTCCTTGAGAACAGGAAGTTTTACACATATACATTGCTCATTTCTAAGAGGAGCTAAAGAAGTTTTGAACAACTTTGTCATTTTCTTATATGACTCACTCAATTCCTCACCATATTTTGACATAATTGGAGGCTAAAAAGTAATTTAGTATTTAAATCTATAAGTAATTACAGAACAAGAAAAAAAACCCCATTAAGACCTCTATAATTGACTCCAAATGGCTGCTGCATCCATCACCTGCTAATTTCTCAGCAACAGTGCACCCAGCTGTAAAGGACAAGTGGGCCACACTTTGTGAACACTCCAAATTCACAAAATTCATGACCTAGGACATAATTATATTCTTATATAACTCTCTTTACATAGAAACTTATTACTAAGTTTCTTTATAAAGTGTTCTAGGTTGCTAGCTGCTGGAATGCAACACACCAGAGATGGATTGGCTTTTAATAAAAGGGGATTTATTTTGTTGGTTCTTCAGAGGAAAGGCAGCTAACTTTCCACTGAGGTTCTTTCTTACGTGGAAGGTACAGGATGGTCTCTGCTGGCCTTCTCTCCAGGCCTCTGGATTCTAACAACTTTCCTTGGGGTGATTCCTTTCTGCATCTCCAAAGGCCCGGGCTGAGCTGTGAGTTTTAAGATGAGGTATGCTGAGTTGCTTGGGCTGTGCTATGTTGAGTCTCTCATTTAAGCACCAACCAATTAAATCAAACATCATTCATTGCAGCAGGCATGCCTCCTAGCTGACTGCAGATGTAATCAGCAACAGATGAGGTTCATGTGCCATTGGCTCATGTTCCAACAATAGAACTAGGCACCTTCACCTGGCCAAGTTGACACCTGAAACTGACTACCACAGAAGGGGAGCTGCCATTGGGAGATTAATATATGGCCTGATGTTTAAGAATAATGTTTACAAACTTTTTTTTTAAATACTAGGTTAAGCCCAGGATTCTGGGAAGGTGGCAACAGCGGAAGAGGCATACTTTTTAAAAATCTCTCCAATTTCTCCCACATGCACAAACAGAGCCACAAGTTAGCAACACTGAAAACTGATGCATAAATTTACAACAAAATGCTGACAAAGTCTCCCCACAAACTCCAAAATTTCAGGCTGATGGGACAAACCAGCAACAGCCACGAGATATGCTTGGTATGAGTTTCTGTGCTGCAGAAAGCAAAGGGTGGGTCAGTATGGAAATTGAGAAATGAGAACATGTTAGCTTCACAACAACCAATAAGTACTTACTAGAAATTCCAGATCAGTATGACAACAGCAGTTAAAACTGGGAGGGTTTTGCTCACTCTGCTTGCAATATACAAGGGGCTTATGGTAAGTTCTAAACACAAGAACAGTCTAGTCTCTGAGTAGAAGTAGTCCAACCTTTGTGAAATCTCAACATTGAGCCATTAAAGCACCTTTCTAGGACAAGATCCCAGAAAGAGAAGAAACTGCTGGGAGTGGAGTCAAAATTGAACTTAATAAGGATGACAGAAAAGGAGGAAAGAATGTTTAAAGAAAAGTGGATGGATGCATCTTCTATTGCTGTAATGAAATTCCACAAACTTAGTGGCTTAAAACAGATACATTTATTATCTCACAGTTCTATAGATCAGAAGACTAAGCAGGTTGGGCTGGTTTCTCTGCTCTAAGTTTCACAATGCTGAAACCAAGGTATATCAGTTGTCTAGGATCTTTTTTTTATGGGGGGGGGGGACACTCTGGGAAGAAATCTACTTCCAGTTTCACTGAGATTTTTGAAGTACTCAGTTTTACACAGTTTTAGGACTAAGGTCCCATTTTCCTGTTGACTGTTCCTGGGATCATTCTTAGCTGTTACAGTCTGACCATCTTCTTTGGCTTGTGGTCCTCTTCATCTATGAGATCAGTAAGGGTGGATAGAGTTTTTCTCACACCTCAGATCTTGCTAACCTCCATTTCTGCCTGGAGAAAATTCTTTGCTTTTAAGAGTTCTTGTGGTTAGATCGGGTTTATCTAGGTAATCCAGAAAAAGCTCTAGATTTTATTTAAAGGTCCATAAACTTATTACATCTTCAAAATCCTTGTTGCCATGTAATATAACATATTCACAGGTTCCAGGGATAAAGGCACAGACATCTTTGAGGAGCACAGAGCTGAGAGCTGTCAGGAAGCGGCTACTATACAAAAATGACATAAGAGGGAGCTCTATGACATTAGGAATATTACCCTGAATTGTACCTGTCTGGCTACTGGAATACAGCTTACAGTTTCAGGCACTTCCCTCTATCCTAATACACATTAAACTAAAAAGAGGTTATCTATATAAAGCGTAAGAATAACCTCCAGGATAACCTCTCAACTCTATTTGAAATCTCTCAGCCACTGACACTTTATTTTGTCTCATTTCTCTCTTCCCCTTTTTGGTCGAGAAGATTTTCTCAATCCCTTGATACTGAGTCCCAGCTCATTCTAGGATTCCTGTCCCATATTGCCAGGGAGGTCCACACCCTGGGAGTCATGTCCCATGTAGAGAGGGGGAGGGCAGTGAGTTTGCTTACCATGTTGGCTGAGAGATAGGCCACAACTAAGCAACAAAAGAGGTTCTCTGGGGGTGACTCTTAGGTCTCATTTTAAGTAGGCTTAGCCTATCCTTTGTGGGGATAAGTTTCATATGAACAACCCCCAAGATTGAGGGCTCAGCCTATTGATTTGGTTGTCTGCACTGCTTGCAAGAATATCAGGAATTCTTCAAATGGGGAAGCAGAATTCCCCGCTTTCTCACCATTCCCCCAAGGGGACTTTGCAAATACTTCTTTATTCATTGTTCAAATTACTCTGGGATTTATTGGGGCATCACACTGGACAAACCTACAAAAGCTCATGCCCTATTCTAGGTTCCATGTACTTATATGGTATTCAGTTAAAGTGTCCATATAAGTTATATTAGGATATGCACTAGTCCAAATATAAATTTTGTAACAAATAAATATATTTTGCTTTAGTCTCAGACATATTCAATATGAATGACCAGCTCTTTTCAACACCCTGCAATATTGACATTCCTTTGTTCTTCTTCATGTGAAAACATTTTTTAATTTTTACATTTAGTCACTATCGTTGCACCCTCTAGGCATTCCTAGGTTATAGATTATGTATGACTTAAAATTTCCTGTTAGCCACATTCAAATATATAGTTCAGTGTCACTAGTTACATGCATGATGTTGGGCCATCATCACTGTCATCTATTGTCAAATAGAAATTCTAGGGAATGAATTAACTCCCCATTTCATATCCTCACCTTGGACTCTGGTAAACTGTATTGTAGTTTCTAATTCTATGAATTTGCTTATTTTAATTTTGTCACATCAGTGAGACCATATAATACTTGTCCTTTTGTGTCTGGCTTATTTCACTCAAAATGATGTCTTCAGGGTTCATCCATGTTGCCACACATATCAGAACTTCATTTCTTTTTATGGCTTAATAATGCTCCATTTTAGGTGCTTATCACATTCTGTTTATCTATTTGTTGGTGGATACTTGAGTTGCTTCCATCTTTTGACAATTGTGAATAATGTTTCTATGAACATCAGTGTGAAAATATCTGCTTGAGTCCCTGCTTTTAGTTTTTTGGGTGTATACCTAAAAATGGAATGGCTGTCATATGGTAATTCTATATTTTATGATGAACTGCCAAACTGTCTTCTTCAGTGGCTGCACCATTTTCCATTCCCACCAACAATGAACAAGTGTTACTTTTATCTATAAACTCTTCAACACTTGTAATTTTCTGTGTTTTTAAAATTGTAGCCATTTTAGAATGTGGAATGGTATCTAATTGTGGTTTTCATTTGCATTTCCCTAATTGCTTATGATGTTGAGCATCTTTTCATGTGCTTTTGGGACACTTGTATATCTTCTTTGGAGAAATAACTATTCAAGTCTTTTGCACATTTTTAAAATTGGGTTTGTTTTTTATTGAGTTGTAGGATTACTTTATGTATTTCAGTCTTAAACCATTATTGGATAAATGGTCTCAAAATATTTTCTCCCATTCTACATGTTGTTTTCTCTTTTACTTTCATGATTAAGTCCTTTTAGGAATAAAATTTTTAAATTTTGTTGATGTCCCACTTATATATTTTTTCTTTTGTTGCTTGTGCCTTTGATGTAAAGTCTAAGAAACTATTGCCTAACACAAGGTCCTGAAATGTTTCCTATGTTTTCCTTTATGGGTTTTGTAGGTTTGGTATTTATATTTAAGTCTTTTATCCATTTTGAATTAGTTTTTATGGTGTAAGGTAGGGGTCTACCTTCATTTTTTTGCATATGGACAGCCAGTTTACTCAACAACATTTGTTTAAAAGACTATTCTTTCCCCATTGGGTGGACTTAGAAACCTTGTCAAAAATCAATAGGCCATAGATGTAACAGTTCATTTCTAAACTCTCCATTCAATTCCATTGGTCTTTATCTGTCCTCTTTATCTGTCCCTGGTATGTGCCAGTACCATGCTGTTTTGATTAGTGTAGCTCTGTAATTGTTTTTAAAATTGAAGTGTGAGTCTTTCCAACATTGCTCTTACTCTTCAAGATATATTTGGATCCTTACCCTTCCTTCTAAATTTGATGGCTTGTGTTTCCAATTTTGCAAAGAAGGCTTTTGGAATTTTTATTGGTATTGAATTGAATCTGTAAATCACTTAGGACAGAATTGAAATCAACCATATTTATTCTTACAATGCATGAACATGGATTGGAAGGTTTTCTTTGATGTCTTTTACCTGTGTTTTTGTAGTTTTCCATGTACAACTTAAATTTATTCTTGGTTAAATTTATTCCTAGTATTTGATTCTTTTAGTTGCTTGTTCTAGTTTGCTAGCTGCTGGAATGCAATATACCAGAAATGGAACAGCTTTTAAAAAGGGGAATTTAATAAGTTGCAAGTTTACAGTTCTAAGGCTGAGAAAATGTCCCAATTAAAACAAGTCTATAAGAATGTCCAATCTAAGGCATCCAGGTAAAGATACCTTAGTTTAAGAAGGCTGATGAAGTTCAGGGTTTCTCTTTCATGTGAGTGTGAGAAGGCACATGGTGAACATAGTCAGGGTGTCTCTCTCAGCTGGACAAGCACGTGGTGAACATGGCGTCATACGCTAGCTCTCTCTCCTTGCTTCTTGCTCATGAAGTTCCCTGGGAGGCATTTTTCTTCTTCATCTCCAAAAGTCACTGGCTGGTGGACTCTGCTTCATGGTTCTGCAGCATTCTCTGTTGTGACTTTCTCGTGGCTGTCATTCTTCTCTGCTCTCTCTTTCTCCAAAATGTTTCCTTTTTTATAGGATTCCAGTCAACTGATCAAGACCCACCTGAATGGTGGATACGTACCTCTACCTAATCCAGTTTAACAACCACTCTTGATTGAGCTACATCTCCAGAGAGATGATCTGGTTAGTTTCAAACATACAGTACTGGATAGAGATTAGAAGAAACAGCTGCCTTTACAAAAGGGATTAGGATTAAAACATGGCTTTTCTAGGGCACATACATCCTTTCAAAGTGGCACATTGCTATTGTGAATGGGTCCTTGATTTCCTCTTCAGATTGTTCATTACTAGTGTACAGGCACACTACTGATTTATGTGTGTCCATCTTATACCATACCTCTTTGCTGAATTTGTTTATTAGCTCTAGTAGCTTTGTTATAGATTTTTCAGGATTTCTCTATATAGGATCATGTCATCTGCAGATAGTGAGAATTTTACTTCTTTCCAATTGGGATGACTTTTATTTCTTTTTCTTGCCCAACTGCTCTAGCTAGAACCCTAGCACAATGTTGAATAGCAGTGGTGGCAGTGGGCATCCTTGTTTTGTTCCTAACATTAGAGGGAATACTTTCAGTTTCACCACTGAGTATGATATTAGCTATAGGTTTTTCACAGATGCGCATTATCATGTTGAGGATGTTCCCTTTTCTTCCTTGTATCTAAGTAGTTTTATAAGAAATGGTGCTGGATTTCACCAAATGCTTTTCTTCATTGATTGAACTGATCATGTGATTTTTTCCCCCTTCATTCTATTAATATAGTGTATTACATTAATTGGTTTTCTTATGTTGAACAACTCTTTTTTTTTTTTTGCATGGGCAGGCACTGGAAATAGAACCCGGGTCTCCAGCATGGCAGGCAAGAACTCTGCCTGCTGAGCCACCGTGGCCCACCCGTGTTGAACAACTCTTGCATACCTGGGATGAATCCCACCTGATCATGGTATATAATTCATTTAATGTGCTGTTGGATTCAGTTTGCCAGAATTTTTTGAGGATTTTTGCTTTTGTTTTCATAAGGGATAATTTGTCTGTGATTTACTTTTTTTATGCTGTTTTATCTGGCTTTGTGTTACGGTAATGTTGGCCTCACAATGGGTTAAGAAATGTTCCCTTCTCTTCAGGTTTATTTATTAATTTATTTGAGACTATGAGCAGGATTGGTGTTACTTCTTCTTGGGATATTAGGTAAAATTCACCAATAAAGCCTACTAGTCCTGGGCAACTGTTGGGAAGTTTTTGATTACAGATCCAATCTGTTTACTTGTTATTGAACTGTTAAGACCTTCTGTTTCTTCTTGAGTCAGTGTAGACAGTTGGTGTGTGAAATACGTTTCAACAAGTAGCTACAGAACATATTTCAGTGTTTGGTATGGGTTACCATTCCACTATTTCAGATTTTTCCTTCTAGCTACTCCAAGACCCTGGAGGCTAGAAGAAATATCAATATAATGATTCGGCCACTCATACTCATTTGTTAAATCCTATTTTTTGTATTATTAGTCTTCTTCCTTTGATCCTTTTCCCAATCTATAGGGGTCTTTAAGCAATGGCTATTCTGATTTTTTTCCATGTTGAGAAGGGGTATTGACACTAAAGGATTGGGAGATGTAATTAGTTGATAATCTTAGAGGCAAAGTCCCTTCGGGTTCAGGATTTTTCTCACCTCAGAGGGTTCCAGGAAAACAAACTTAGTGTATGAAATTTTATAGAGTTTCAGTTAGAGCCTTAGGTGTTCTTGAGAGTGAACGAGAGTGATGATGGTTAGGGCTTAGCAAACCATGGCAATTAGCAGTATCTAACTGAAGCTTGCATAATAGTAGCCTCCAGAACAGCTTCCAATTTCTCTAGCAATTTCTTCTTTGACCCACTGATTATTTAAAATGTGTTATTTAATCACCAGATATTTATGAAAGCTCTGGTTCTTGGTTGATTATTAATTTCCAGCTTTATTCCATTGTTGTCAGTGAAAGTGCTTTTGATAATTTTAATTTTATTAAATTAGAAGGACTTACTTTGTGTCCCAGCATATGATCTATCCTGGAGAACTTTCCATGTGCATTAGAGAAGTATGTATATCCTGGTATTTTGAAGTGTAAAGATTTATAGATGTCTATTAGGTCTAATTAGTTTATCACTTTGTTTAGGTTCCCTCTTTCCTTGTTGATGCTCTGTCTGGTTGTTCTGTCTGCAGTGGAGAGTCATCTATTGCAGTCTCCCACTATTGCTGAAACATATATAGCTCCCCTCAGTTTGGCCAATGTTTGCCTCATGCCCTTTGGAGCTCCTTTTTTAGGGGCACACACATTTATGATTATTATTTCTTTTTGGTGAATTGTCCCTTTTGTTAACATGTCGTTTCCTTCTTTGTCTCTTATGATGTCTTCACATTTAAAGCTACTCCTGCTTTCTTTTGGTTTCTACTTGCGTAGATCATCTCTTTCCATCATTTCACTTTCAATTTATTTGTGTCCTTGGGTCTAAGATGCATTTCTTGTAAACAGCATATAGGTGTATTATATTTTTTCATCCATTCTTCTAATCTGTATCTTTTAATTGGTTTAGTCTGTTAATGTACAGAACTATTACTATAAAAGCGTTCTTGAATTAAATGTCTTATCCTTTAGTTTTTATTTGTCTGATCTATATATTCTCCCCCCCCTCTTTTTTTTATCATTTAAATTACCATTACTGGTAGTCTTCAATTCTGTACCCTCCTCCTGACCTTCCTTTCCCATCTTTTTTTTTTCCAGCTGAAAGGACTCCCTTCAGTATTTCTTTTAGGAGAAAGGTCTTGGGGAAATATTTTATAGCTGCTGACTTTACTCACAAGAAATAATCATATACTACTTTGAGAAGTAAATGTGTTAGAAAAACAAAATTCTGGTATGGGATGAAGCTGAAAATCTCAGTAACATTTGTAAACAAAATTGAGTGAAGAGTTGTGGACCAACTTAAAAATCAATTTATTTCAGGTGGGCACGGGTGGCTCAGCAGGCGGAGTTCTCACCTGCCATGCGGGAGACGCGGGTTCCACTCCCGGTGCCTGCCCATGCAAAAGAAAAAAAAAGTCAATGTGTTTTAATAAACTGACTTTTCAGGGTAATGATCATTGTTTTGTATTTCAAAAGTATTGAGTTTAGAGATCAGTTGTGTGATACTGCCACTTTTTGTTTGTCTTTTCTGATGTATTTTTTAATAACTGGTAATCTATGCTTCAATAAAAATTTTCCTTGGTGTAAGGTTTAAAAAAAAAAAGCTAGGCAGGAATTCATGGGTATTTCAGTGTCAGAACACCTACCCGCCACATGGGAGACCTGGGCTCAATTCCTAGCCTATGATGCCAAAAAATTATAATTTTTAAAAAAGAAAACCACACCTCAGCAATAGTAGGCCACAAAGTCAGAAGGAGACACCCCAAAATATATTGGGAATGAACTCAGACTGGTGCCCACAGAGGGAGAGAAAATTTTTTAAATAAGAAATAAGAAGTAAAAATTTAAAAGTCAATAACATATAAATATATAAAAATGTATAAATTAAAAAGAAAAACTGAAAAAAATCAATAAAAAATAGAACAAATATATTAAAACAACAACAACAAAAAACCTAGGCACGTAATGGAAGTTACCAGACTACACTTACTTCTTTCCAGCAGGTGGCGCTCCTGAGGCACCTCCTCCCTCAGGCCTGCCTGTCCGGAACTGCACTGGCTAGCTGGAAAGATGTGAACAGCCCAGCCGCGTGGCAGTGGGACATGGGAGCTGATTGCAGCACCCAGGGGAGCAGCTGATCCTCACTGCCTGGCGCCTAGCTGATCCTCTGTTCACTGCACTTTATGGGATGGGTATTTGCAGCACCTGGCTGACAACTGCTCCCAGTACCCAAGGGCACTACTTTTCATGGTGAACGGCTAGGCATGCCTCCAGACTCCCCATGGGCACTCCCAGCTTGGATGCCAAGTGGGGAGGTTTCCCCAGCCAGCAGCTGGGGCAGGCTGGAGTGGAGGGATCGTCAGTTCCTTCAGACCTCCACTTCCCCATGTACTGCTGCTTACCCCAGGTGAGACTCCCAGTTGATCATACCCATCCTACTCTCCCTACCCCAACGTCCCCACCTCTCTCCTTCGCATGAAATATTTGCGACCCTTTTCCATCACTCAACCCTGACACTGCAGTCCTGGTCATTTTTTTCCCCATCCCCTACCTTGTCCTACAGAGCAGGGGTACCTGAGACCTGCAGTCTACTGTGCTCTGCCATCTTCCCGGATTCCGCCTCTTTTATTTATTTTGCATATGTTTGAATTCTTCTTTATGATCATCCAGTGTCTTCTTTATATCCTTTATCTCTTTTGCTACATTTTCCTTCATCTCCTTGAGTTGATTTGTGAGATTTGTTTGAACATGAATAATTATTTCAACTCCTGTATTTTGTCTTAAGTTTTAGTTTGTTCCTTTGCCTGGGTCATATCCTCCTGTTTCTTAGTGTGACTTGTGTGGTTTTTGTTTTGTTTTTGCTGGTTTCTAGGCATCTGATTTTCTTGGTTAGTTTATTCTGAAGGCTGGTCTCTCTTTTGCCTAGGGTTTTCTTGTTGATTGGCTTTTGCTATCACTTATCTTTGGCACTTGATTCAACTTATTCTAGACTTTTCGAATAGCTCCTGTTTAAGTGATCAGAATTTTTCAGCTCTTATTTATCTGATTCTTGTGCTGTATATATGGTCTGATTTTTGAGATTGCACTATTTATGCAATTGTTTCATCCATAAGGAAAAGTTTCCTTTTCCCTCTTCTTCCTCTGGGAATGTTGATGTGTTATGTTTGTTTTTTATTCGCCTCTATATGTTTTGAACACTTTATTCATTATCTCTAGCTACTTTTACCTGGAGGGCTGATTTTTGGAGGAGGGTTCCCCCAAAGAAGACGTACCGGTTCCTCCCAGTAAAAACAGCCCCAGAACCACAAAGAGGATGGAGATCAGTTCCAAACAGCCCTGGGCAGAAAACCTAGGAGGATGCCAATCTCCTCTATGAAGTCTCCTTATTCTGTGCTTTTCTTGTGCTCCCCAACAGATGGAGATCCTCACCCCAGCTGTTTCCCACAGTGCTAAGATAGTACTGCACCTTTCATTCTCAGCCAACTCCACCCCTGAGACAGACACTGTGTTTCAGACAGAGACTGTCAGACACTTTTTGCAGCTTGAAATCATACCCTGAAATCTGAATCCTCTCAACAACAGCCACAGTGCTGGGCCTTTCCCCTGCTCCCTTTTCTTGGGAAGAGCCGCCCCTCAGCACTTGGTTCCCCATTGCCCGAATAAGTTAGAGTCTCTCTCAGTCAGCCCTACTTCTGCTCCTGCCAGGTGCATCACTAAGACAGAGGCTGCCAGCTGCTTTTTCTGGGTTAAAACTGTTGCTGGGATCCCAGACCCTGGGATTTTAATTCTCTAAACAACAGCTTCAGACTGCGCTGGACCTGCCCCCCCTCACACACACCTTTTCTTGGGGAAGAACCACCCTGCTGTGACCAGTACCCTCACCCTGAGAGGCTACTCTGCCTGTAGAACAGCTGTGCTTCCACCCCTGCTGGGGAAAGGGCCAGATGGAGGCTGCCAACTGTTTTCTTAAAAGGGCTGTTTAAGAATGTAGCTGTTCTCAGAAATGGAGTTCACTGCCCAGAATTTGTCAGTGAAGAGCCAGAATTGATGCCTGGTCCTGTCTCCTTCTTTTCTTGTGAAGAACCATCCTTCAGCAAACTGATCTCTGCCACCCCAAAAGCCAGTGTCTCTCTGTCCACCCTGATTCTTCTGCTGGGAGCAGGGTTGAAACAGAACCTGGTGGCTTTCTGTCCTGGTGAGTAGAAAATTTGGTTGTGTTTGGAGCTGATGTCTAGCAATCCAAATTCGCTAATCAAAAGCCACAATCAGAGCCCAGCCAAGTTCCCCTACCCCTGATCCTAAGAGAGAGCACTTCTATTTCCAGCCACAGACTGGAACCCAAGGCAGTTTTCCATGCCAGTGGTGGATGAGCGCCAGCCTCCACGGTTTGAAGAGATCTGCTTATACCTTTTCACTACAGTTTATCAGTCTTTATTTCTGCTCATCTCTGGCTGGCATATGATGTGCTTCTGGTTCTCATCAGAACAGTTGTTTCAGACGGTTTTTGGATTTTTACTAGCTGTCCTGGAGAATGGACCGAGTCCCAGAACTCCCTACTGTGCCTGCCATCTTGGGATCTATATCCATCTCTCTCTTTTTGTAATTCTCTATTTCATTGATCTCTGCTCTAATATTTGTTATTTTCTTCCTTCTCTTTATTTTGTGTTTAGGTTACTCTTCATTTTCTAGATTCTCTAATTGTGAGTTTAGGTCTCTGATTTAAGATTATTTTTCTTTTTTTAGTGTAAGAAATTTCCTCTCACTTCTGCCTTTACTGCATTCTGTAAGTTTTATATATTGTGTTCGTATGTCTGTGTTGGCTGGTGCTCTCCTTCATTTCCATTTGCCTCAAGATTTTTCCTAATATCCCTTGTGATTTATTCTTTGACCCATTATATGTTTGAGTGTGATGTTCAATTTTCATATATTTGTAAATTTTCAAGTTCTCCTTTCTTTATCAATTTCTGGCTTTATTCCATTGTGATCAGAGAAGATATATTGTATAATTTCAGAATTTAAAAATTTTTTGAGATTTGCTTTGTGACCTAACATATGATCTATCCTGGAGAGTGAGCAATATGCACTAGAGAAGGATGTATATTCTGCTGCTATTGGGTGACATGATCTCTAAGTGTCTGTTAGGTCTAGTTTGTTTATGTTACCACTAATGTTTTGCATTTCATTGTTGATTGTCTATATGTTCTAGCCAGTATTGAAAGTGGTGTATTGAAGTCTCCTTCACTGCCTTGTGGCCTCCATGTCTTCTGTTTTAGTTTCCTAGACTGCTCAAACAAATACCAGGAAATGTGTCAGGTTAAACATTGGGGATGTATTGGCTCACATGTTGAGGCTGGAAAAAAGTCTAAATCAAGGTATCAGCAAGGTGATGCTTTCTTCCCAAAGATAGTATTATTGTGTTATCCTGGAGCCAGCTCCTGGCCATTCTAATTGCTTAGCTTATCACATGGCATATCACATGGTGGCCATCTCCTGGTCTCTCCTTTTTGTTATGGGTTCCAGTTTCTTGATTTCTGTGGCTTTTTCTTTCTCTGAGTTTCATTCCATTTATAAAGGGCTCCAGTAGTAGGATGAAAACCCATCTTGATTGGCTAGGCCACACCTTAACTGATGTCACCTCATCAGAGGATCCTGCCAGCAATGGGCTCATATCCACAGGAATGCATTAGATCTAAGAATATGTTGCTGTAGGGTACTAAAGCTTCAAATCACCACAGTTTTTGATGAGAAATAGGCACTTAATACTATTGGGATGTCCTTTTATGTAACACTGCCTTTCTCTTGAAGCTTTTAGATTTCTGTCATTGTTCTTGTTTTTCTTTTCTCAACAGTTTGAAAGCTAAGTGCCAGGTCATGATTCTCTTCAGGTGTATCCTATTCGGGGTTCACTGTAATTCTTCAATTGCAAAATCATGTCTTCCATAAAATTTGGGAAGATTTCTGGCACTATTCATTGACTATTACTTCTTTCTCTTTTTTCTCCTTCTGGGAGTCACATAATGCATATATTAGTATGCTTGATGATGTCTCATGGGTCTCTTAGGTTTCTTCTAGTTTGCAAGCTGCTGGAATGTGATGTATCAGAAACAGAACAGCTTTTATTAAGTTTATTAAATTGTGAGTTTACAGTTCTAAGGCCATGAAAATGTCCAAATTAAAGCAAGCTTATAAAAATGTACAAATTAAGGTACCAAAAAGAGGTTACCTCCATGCAAGAATGGCTGATGAAGTTCAGGACTTCTCGCTCTACTGGAAAGGCACATGATGAACATGGCGATGTCTACTGGTTTCCTCTCCAGGCCTCCGAAGCTTCTGTGGGAGTGTATTCCTTCTTCATCTCCAAAGGTCTCTGGCTGTGTGGGCTCTGAACATTTTTCCAAACTGTTTCCTCTTTCAAAGGTTCCAGTAAATTAATCAAGACCCACCTGGAATGGGTGGAGTCACATCTCCCTATAATCAAAAGTTAATACCCACAATTGGGTGTGTCACATCTCCACGGAGATAATCTAATCAACTTCTCAGCCTTTTATGGGGGGCATAATCCTTTCAAACTGGCACATTTCTCCCTCTGGACCCTAAAAAAGGACATGTTTTCCCCATATAAAAAATACATTGACTCCATAACAACATCATAAAGCCTTAAAGCATTTCAGTAACAATATAAACTCAGAAACAGTACAAAATCTCGTCAAACTCAGAAACAGTACAAAATCTCATCAAAGTCAGCTACAGGCATGGTCGGTCCTAAGGCAAAATTCTCCTCTAGCTCTGTACCTGTAAAAGTCAGAACAAGTTTTTTGCTGCCAATAGAGAAAGGAGGAACAGTCGTCGGATAAATACCCCCGTTTCCATAGGGAGAAATTGGAACACAGGACTCACTGGACTCGCACAGTCTTGAAAACCTGCAGGGGAAACTCCATTAAATTTCAAAGTCTAAAAAGTCATTTATCTTTGGGACTTTAGAAACTGGCAGTCCCACCCTTTCCAAGGGCCTATGCAGAGACTTACCTCTCTCCAGATGCGACATTGGGGAGACCACCTTTTTCTCAGCTCCACCCTCTCCAAGCATTGGGGTGCACGCATCTGAGCTCTCTGCCATCTCCAGGGCACATGCTCAACCCCTCCATGTGGTGGCAGCCAGGCTCTCCTCAATTCCCAAGGAATGTGCTCTGCCCTCTCCAAGGCCTGAGGCAGCACAACTCTTCCACTGTAAGGAGGTGGGAGACCCACCCTCTGCCTACTGGGCAAAATCACCCTCTCCCAGTACTTGGGAGGTTCACTCTCCTGGTCCGTGGTTTCTTGACTTCAGACTCTAGCTTCCATAGTTCTGCTGCTGAAGTAATTTTTCCTCTAATGTGTCCCTTTTTCTGTCCCTCGCCAGACTGGCAGTGGTTCTGTTTATACAGATCCCACAAACCTCTTGTTGACTTTCTATATAGTAGGGTTGGAAATGTCCACCAGACAGAAGGAGTTTCCACACATTCTTCCTGGATAACTCCATCTCCAATCCTGGCTATCTCTGAAATGACTGAGTGGTTCCATATTTGCCCAGATTCTCATGTGGGGCACTATTCTCTGGGGTCTCCTATCCTGGAAGCCTAGAATTTTCCAGAACATCAACTTTGGGTTTCTTTGTACCCAAGAATTCAGTTCTCAGCTTATCTCTTTCCTGTCACATTCCACTATAAGCTGCGAGGAGAAACCAGGCTGCACTTTCCACATTTAATTTGGAAGTCTAATCTCCCCAATGTCCCCCAAGGTTGTATCTGGAAAGAGGCAAGTCTCTGCATCGGCCCTGCATCCATGCTCATGGCTTTTAAAATCTGCCTTCTATCTAAAGCCAGCAGTCAGTTTTTTTTTGTTTTTTTATTAATCAAAAAAAAGAAAAGAAATTAACACAACATTTAGACATCATTCCATTCTACATATGCACTCAGTAATTCTTAGTATCATCACATAGATGTATGATCATCATTTCTTAGTACATTTGCATCGATTTAGGAAAAGAACTAGCAAAACAGCAGAAAAAGATATAGAATGTTAATATAGAGAAGAGAATTAAAATAATAATAATAAATATATATATATATATAAAGGAAAAAGAAAAACAAAAACAAAAACAAAAGATACAAACAAACAAACAAAAAACCAAAAAACTATAGTTCAGGTGCAGCTTCATTCAGTGTTTTAATATAGTTACATTACAATTAGGTGTTATTGTGCTGTCCATTTTTGAGTTTTTGTATCTAGTCCTGTTGCACAGTCTGTATCCCTTCAGCTCCAATTACCCATTATCTTACCCTGTTTCTAACTCCTGCTGGTCTCTGTTACCAATGACATATTCCAAGTTTATTCTCGAATGTCGGTTCACATCAGTGGGACCATACAGTATTTGTCCTTTAGTTTTTTGGCTAGACTCCCTCAGCATAATGTTCTCTAGGTCCATCCATGTTATTACATGCTTCATAAGTTTAGCCTGTCTTAAAGCTGCCTAATATTCCATCGTAGGTATACGCCACAGTTTGTTTAGCCACTCGTCTGTTGATGGACATTTTGGCTGTTTCTGTCTCTTTGCAATTGTAAATAATGCTGCTATAAACATTGGTGTGCAAATGTCCATCTGTGTCTTTGCCCTTAAGTCCTTTGAGTAGATACCTAGCAGTGGTATTGCTGGGTCGTAATCCATTCTGCCAGTCTGTATCTTTTGATTGGGGAATTCAGTCCATTAACTTCTAGTGTTATTACTGTTTGGATAATATTTTCCTCTACCATTTTGGCTTTTGTATTATATATATCATATCTGATTTTCCTTCTTTCTACACTTTACTCCATACCTCTCTCTTCTGTCTTTTTGTATCTGACTCTAGTGCTCCCTTTAGTATTTCTTGCAGAGCTGGTCTCTTGGTCACAAATTCTCTCAGTGACTTTTTGTCTATAAATGTTTTAATTTCTCCTTCATTTTTGAAGGACAATTTTGCTGGATATAGAAGTCTTGGTTGGCAGTTTTTCTCTTTTAGTAATTTAAATATATCATCCCACTGTCTTCCAGCTTCCATGGTTTCTGCTGAGAAATCTACACATAGTCTTATTGGGTTTCCCTTGTATGTGACAGATTGTTTTTCTCTTGCTGCTTTCAAGATCCTCTCTTTCTCTTTGACCTCTGACATTCTAACTAGTAAGTGTCTTGGAGAATGCCTATTTGGGTCTATTCTCTTTGGGGTGCGCTGCACTTCTTGGATCTGTAGATTTAGGTCTTTCATAAGAGTTGGGAAATTTTCAGTGATAATTTCTTCCATTAGTTTTTCTCCTCCTTTTCCCTTCTCTTCTCCTTCTGGGACACCCACAACATGTATATTTGTGCGCTTCATATTGTCATTCAGTTCCCTGATCCCCTGCTCAAATTTTTCCATTCTTTTCCCTATAGTTTCTGTTTCTTTTTGGAATTCAGATGTTCCATCCTCCAGTTCACTAATTGTAGCTTCTGTCTCTTTAAATCTACCATTGTAGGTATCCATTGTTTTTTCCATCTTTTCTACTTTGTCCTTCACTCCCATAAGTTCTGTGATTTGTTTTTTCAGATTTTCTATTTCTTCTTTTTGTTCAGCCCATGTCTTCTTCATGTTCTCCCTCAATTTATTGATTTGGTTTTTGAAGAGGTTTTCCATTTCTGTTCGTATATTCAGCATTAGTTGTCTCAGCTCCTGTATCTCATTTGAACTATTGGTTTGTTCCTTTGACTGGGCCATATCTTCAATTTTCCGAGCGTGATCCATTATTTTCTGCTGGTGTCTGGGCATTTGATCAGATTTCCCTGGGTGTGGGACCCGGCTGGTTGAAAGGTTTTTCTGTGAAATCTCTGGGCTCTGTTTTTCTTTTCCTGCCCAGTAGGTGGTGCTCGTGGCGCTCGTCTGTCTGCGGGTCCCACCAGTAAAAGGTGCTGTGGCTCCTTTAACTTGCCAATCCGAATCTCGCAGTCGGCCCGGGAAACCGCGCTTGGAGGGGGGGTCGCCGGCCACCGCGGCTTGGGGGAGTGCCGGTCCAAATTGCTCAGCTGGCCTGAGACACCAAGCGTGGTGGGAGGGCCCCGCTATCCAACGTTCCCAGTCAGACCGGGAAGCCACGTGTGTGGAAGGGACCCCAGTCGCCAGCCACCCCGGCCGGGAAAACGCGCACCCCTCGGGTATCTCACCACAGCGGATTCTCCCTGCCCGTTCAGCCGTTCCAGAATGGGGTACGCTGTCTTTTTGGTCTCTGTCGTGGCTCCGGGAGCTGTTTCGTATTGTTTCTGTTTCTTTAGTTGCTGTTCTGGAGGAGGAACTAAGACCCATGCATCTTACTAAGCTGCCATCTTCTCCCCAGCAGTCAGTTTTGATAGACTTTCTGCAACTTTAAAACAAGGGTCACCTTCCTTTTAATTTGCAATGATACCTGCCTCATTTCTGTCTAGAGCCTTGTCAGAGGTAACTTTAGAGCCCATGCTTTTACCAACAGTCTCTTCAAAACATTCTAGCCCTTCTCTATCAAGCTCCTCACAACACCCCACTTCACCAGTATCAAAGTCTGTTCTAATTTGCAAACTGCCAGACTGTGATATACCAGAAACAGAATGGTTTTTATAAGGGGGAATTTATTAAGTTGCAAATCTACAGTTCTAAGGCCATGAAAATGTCTAAATTAAAACAAGTCTATAAAACTGTCCAAATTAAGGCACCCAAAAGAGGTTGTTCCACTCAAGAAAGGATGATGAAGTTCAGGGTTTCCCTCTCAACTGGAAAGGCACATGATGAACATGGCAACATCTACTAGCTTTCTTTCCAGACTTCTTGTTTCATGAGGCTCCCTGGGGGGCATATTCTTTTTCATCTCCAAAGGTCTCTGGCTGCATGGGCGCTGAACTTTTTCCCAAAATGTTTCCTCTTTTAAAGGATTCCAATAAATTAATTAAGACCTACATGGAATGGGTGGAGTCACATTTCCCTCAAATCAATTAATATACACAATTGGGTGTGTCATATCTCCGTGTAGATAATCTAATTAAGTTTCCAACCTACAGTGCTGAATAGGGATTAAAAGAAATGGCTGCCTCCACAAGAGGGATCAGAATTAAAACATGTTTTTTTTAAGGTACATAATTCTTTCAAACTGACACACAGGTGGTATTCCCTTTTTTTCATACCTTTTTCTTTCTTTTCCTCAGCCTGAATAATTTCAATTGTTTTGTATTCAGGTCCCCTGATTCTTTCCTCAGACAGCTTTAATCTGCTGTTAAAGTCCTCTTGTGGAATTTTAGTTACATGATTCCAGAGCCAGGCTCATCCTTGGGAATCATGTCCCACATTGCCAGGGAGATTTACATACCTGGGAGTCGTGTCCCATGTAGAGGGAGGGCAGGGAATTTACCTACAGTGTTGGCTTAGAGAGAGAGGTCACATCTGAGCAGCTGACCTTTGATGTTGGGCTGAGGTTTAGAGTAGTGTCATGGTCTAAAAAGGAATGGTGTCCTTTGCAGAGAGCTAGATAGGGTAAATGATCAGGGAGCCATATAACACATATAAATCATTTGGGAAACCAAAGCAATTTAAAATGCATAATAACATGAAAGAAGAGCTCAAAAATGTCCAGAATGCTCAGTTGTGATATATTCTAGTTAATTTATTTTAATGGTTAACTTAGGCAAAAAGGGGCAAAAAAATTGATACAGGATTAACCCCAAGGTGTCTATATAGTGAGACTCTTTATGCAGACTCACTGAACTTGATACTTGCATTCCATTTGGGATTTGAGACCTGCTACTCTTACTTGATAATTTTCATTCTTGACCACCTCCCAAAGAATGAGCTCCATCCAGCATTCATTTTCTATATTCTCAGTCCCATTTTTCAAAGTGCTTCTTCTACACTTATCCTTCTTGTTTTGTGGCTTTACAAGGAGCTGTTGAACTTCTAACTATGCAGTTCAATCAGCAAAGCCGTGCTGAGTATTATTAAGGTGAGGTTTTGTGATCACTGTATTTAGGAGGGACTGAGAACAGATGCTAGCTTCGCAATGAACTCTTGGGGAATCTGAGAAGAAGAAGGGTCTGAGCTTATCATATAGTGTCCAGAACCACTGCTTTTGGAAATTCAATGTGCTTCCCCTTCATTGCTCCACCCTGTGGATGCCGTTACCAAGTAACAGTGAGTAGAAACTTCACTTCCCTCTCCCCATACTTCCCGTCATGCTGCTGGCTGCTGTTGCCTAATTCTAGATCCTCCTCAATACATCATTCTTGCCAGCCTGATTTCACTAGCAGAGCTGAGAGATAGGGCCACGCTTTTAATTAGCCCTTCTCTTTTTCAGGGATTGACTAAACTTTCTGCATTACCCATTCACCCTAACCTCCACCCCTTAGACCATCCTGGTGACCAGACCATGCAACTTTTGATTGTTCTCAGGACACTATATGGTGGCCCTAAAGCAAACCTACCTTAGACTAGGACTCAGTAAACCCTGGCAAATCCAGTATTATCCCTGCACACTTTTAGAGTGAGAAGATTTACCTCAAATTCAGATTATTCTCAATAATTTATACAAGAAAGTAAGAGTTCTTCAGAGGTAGTGGAGATGGGTACATTTTGGTTGACTTCCAGATTTTTCCTAATTGCAAACCAGTTTCTGCCTTGAAGGTAGGATTAAAACAATTCACCAGGAGCAGATATAAGCCATGTGGGGCCTAAATCTTATATAATTTTAGGGGCCTTGCGAGAAAATGAAATAATTCAAAATAAGGAATACAAACTTTCTGAAGTCCCCCTGAGGGTCTTGGAAGGGGCTTGTGCAAGTGAGAGACTCTGAGGGTTGAGCGTCTTAGCTTCAGGGTATTTGTGCCCCCTGGATCCAGCTGTGCTGTGTGGTTACCTGATCTTATTTCTGGTTATTGCTTTTGCTTTGGCATCATGAGGAATTGTTCTGATTTTGGTCCATGTCCATCCAAGTAATTCTCTGAGGACATACTCTGTCTCAACTGCAATCAGCAGAACCTATTTCATCACTAATCCTCCTGACTAGCCCTTCCGTGCTTGGGCTAAATGGCCAGGGAAGAGCCAGTGAGAACATTTAGAACACAGCTGTAACAATCTGTGTGATAGGGTTTGAACTGCAGTAGTAGCAGACAGAGTGAAAAGAATAGAGATTGAACATGGATGTAAAAAGGGAGTATAATACGTAACATTAATATTGAATGGCTGGAAGTGAGAGGAAAGTGATGTGAAAGAGTTGCTGATTTGGGACTTAACCTTTTGAAATCGGTTGAAAGTATGGCAGATAGTCAAATTGCATTAAATAGAAAAAGCCTCAAATCATGTCTACTTCATTCATCATTTGCATAGAACTTTGGTACAGTAATTGGCAAATCATCTTTTCTAAGTACAACTAAGCAGATATTTTTAGAATCAGCATATTTCGAGAAAATACTATGCATGCTGCCCATCCACACTGGCAGTCATTCATATTTAGAAAAAGTAGCACTGGATGTACTACTAAAATAAGAGGCAATGCATTAATGAGGTTGAGTGCAGAGTCTAGGGCCAAACTTCTTGAGGTCCAATACCAGCTCTGCCACTTATAAGCTGTGCAACCAAGAGCAAGTTCCTTATACTCTTCTTCCTCAGTTTTCCCATTGGACAAAGAAGATACTAATAGTATGTACTCACAGGGCTGTTATGAGTAATTATTTACAAAATAAGGCTTAAAATGGCATAGGGCACATACATAGTGAGCAGTAAATTAGTATTTGTAAATGTTTTCCAAGAGCTTTCAAAATATTTTCATTACTGAATAATTATAAATCATAACATTTCATGTATGCAGCAGTTTTTCTTTATCCAGTGTCGGTACTATGCTTATAAAACACTGTACAGCCTTTTACCTACACAGTATCTTTGAAAGTATAGTCCTTTCATCCCTTCTGCACTTATGTAGGCAACAAACAATATACAACATTAGAAACAGGACCTAATCAGTTATGTTTTGAAAAATCCATTCTCTACAATTTTGGAATTAAGCCTATTAACTCATACTTTGATATTAAGAAAACTCTGGAAAGGATTTATATATAAAAACAGAGCCAGTTTAGGACTGACACACTTAAGGTCCACTCGATTAAAAAAATAAAAATCTAAACGTATTGATTTAACTGGAAAGGGGAGAAAGGGGAACTAAAATATACCCAGATTTAATATTTTGAAAAAAAATGTATTTTTATATATAAGCTTCTAAGGGAAGAAACTGTATCATATTTAAATTAATGTTCAGTGTTTGTTGCAAATTCACATGGAAATTAGTTTTATGAGATTAAAACTAGTAGTCATCTGGTCCCTACGGAAGAAACATTTCCATGAATTGGAAGTGTCTGCATTATCCCCATGAGTGATCATTGTTTAAAAGACAGGCACATAATGGGAGAAAAAGAGTCATATTTATATTCTTTCATGAATATATATGCACTGAACACCTATAATGTGCCAGAAATGTGCATAAGATACGATTCTTGTCCCCTGAGAATTTACAGAATGCTGTGTAGTTAAAACCTGCTGTGATAAATATTGTATAATGAGGGTAGTGAGTACAATGGGCAATGGAACAGAGAAGCAGCAGCTGCCCCCTTTCTGAAGGGTCAGAGAGGGCAGTCCATACTGCCACTACCTTAATTTAGGTCACCATTGTCTCTCAACCAGCTAATACCCATAGTCCCTGTGCTGGTTTGAAAGGATTTACGTACCCTAGAAAAGCAATGTATTAATCCTAATCAATCTTGTGGGAGCAATGGTTTCTTCTAATCCCTATTCAGTACTATAGGTTGGAAACTTAGGTTATCTCCATGGAGAAAAGTGACTCAATCAATTGTGGGTATTAAACTTATAGTTGTTTAAATGAGTGATACTTGTCTCCACTCATTCTATGTGGGCCTTGATTACTTTACTGGAATCCTATAAAAGAGGAGACATTTTGGAAAGAGTCCCTTTTGAGAATGAGTAGAGAGCCACAGAACCACGACAGAATGATGAGAGAACCACAGATTCCATCAGCCAGTAACCTTTGGAGATGAAGCAGGAGAATGCCATGGGGGAGCTTCATGAAGCAAGAAGCCTGGAGAGGGAGCTAGTAGATGTTGCCATGCCTTTCCAGTGGAGAAAGAAACTCTGAACTTCATCGGCCTTCTTGATCCAAGGTATCTTTCCCTGGATGCCTTAATTTGGACATTTTCTTGGCCTTAGAACTGTAAACTAGCAACTTATTACACTCCCTTTGTAAAAGCCATTCTATTTCTGGTATATTGCATTCTGGCAGCTAGCAAACTAGAACAGTCCCCTAACTGGTTTTCTTGTATTTGATCCTTTGCTCCTCTCCATTCCAAACCTGATGGTATTTTCCCCCTATTTAGAAGCTGTTTTAGTTTGCTAGCTGCTGGAATGCAACACATCAGAGATGGATTGGCTTTTAATAAAGGGAATTTACTTCATTAGTTCTTCAGAGGAAAGGCAGCTAACTTTAGACTGAGGTTCTTTATTACTGGGAAGGCACAAGGCGATCTCTGCTGGCCTTCTCTCCAGGCCTCTGGGTTCCAACACCTTTCTCCAGGGTGATTCCTTTCTGCATCTCCAAAAGCCTGGACTGAGCTGCACGTGCTGAGACGAGGTATACTGAGCTGCTTGGGCTATGCTATGTTGAGCTCTTGCATTTAAGCACCAACACATTAAATCAAACATCATTCATTACAACAGGCACACCTCTTAGCCAACTGCAGATATAATGAGCAACAGATGAGGTTCACATACCATTGGCTCATGTCCACAGCAACACAACTAGGCACGTTCACCTGGCCAAGTTGACACCTGAACCTAACTACCACAGAACCTTTTAGGATATTCTGATCATCCTCAAGATAAAGTACAAACACTGCATCATAGCTAAAAAGGCATTTCATGGTTGAGCTGCTGTCTTCCTTCCATCTTTAACTTCTCTGTTGGACTTGACTCTCAAGCACGCTAAACCACCTTGAGCTTATAAAACATGTTCTGTTCTCCTCTTTCTTCTGCCCTTTCCTTCCTGAATTCTTACTCACTGTTTAGGTCTTATGTGATAATTGTTCATCCAAGACAAAAATATGGATGTCATCATAGTCTCTTCCCTCAACCTAGTCATTTCCATCCAATCCTAAGCATTTTTGCTGTGGGCTATTTAAATTATTTTCCTACTTATTAAAACAAACCTGCAAGTTCATATTCTTGTTTCTCTCTCAGTTGGTGAAACTGAGACAAAGAGATTAAATTACTTATTTAAGGTCGTTAAAAACAAATGTTGGAATGCTTTGGGCCCATGCATTGCTGCTGTGGGCCTCCCATGGCCAGCCAGTAGATAGCTCAGGTGTTTAGTCACCAGAAAAGATGGGCCCATGTGGGGAAATACATTTTGCTAATGTGCTGTTGCTTGGGAGGACCCAGATGTTAAGGTCAGCTTCTTTACTGTAATTTCTGGAAAAACTTCACTCAAAACTCCTTGAGTTGAGATTATGTAGAAGATTGGACAGAAATTTGACAAAACCTTCATTTGAGGAAACTGATTAGTGCCTGTCCGTCTCCCTAGTGGTACAGAGAAATTGATTTATTTTCTTGTATTAAGTGTACTTCATGTATTTCTAATAAGATACTTTTCAGAAAGTGAAATTTGTTATGGTCTGGTTTTTAAAAGGTGAAATACAAATAAATTTCATAATTTTTATCCAAAAAACCCCCCAAATTCCAACTGACTATAAAACCACAATGCTCTACCACACTGCTTTTCCAAGGCAGGGGATATGCTAACAAGCACTGCATGTTTGTTCCAAAATTGTTATCGCTTTGAGATGTTTATCCTCATTCTGTTTAATTGGTTTTGGTTTTTCAGTGGTTATACAAAAACCAGTACTTAACATAATTGAGCTCTAGACTTTTAAACATTTTCATCTCTTCAATAATTCCTTTATGAATTCTACTTAAAGGGGAAGCTGTTTTAAGTGAGGCAATGAGACTTGATAATTGCATGTACTTCTAAAGCATAGAAAGTAATAATTGGAAAGTAAGTGAAGCAGGTGTTTTCATTGTGTATCAAGGAAAAATAAAAATTTTAAAAAGAATTGCAGGCACACTGCAGAAAATGCATGAAATAATGACAAAAAAAGTGAAAAATAAAATCACCTATACAGTGAAATTATCAACGTAGTATTGTGAAGTATCCCCTTAAAAAGTATCCCTGTCTTGACCAAAAGGGGGAAAAGCAATGGAACAAAACAAAATTTCAGTGGCTAAGAGATTTCAGATAGAGCCAAGGGGTCATTCTGGTGGTTACTTGCATGCTGGCTTTAGCCAGATATTTCAAACTACCACAGAATGCCATGTCCCAACCCACAGTATTCCAGAAACCCCTAGGGAGTGCCCTGGGCTCTATCTAAGTCTCTACAAAAGTTCTTATATTTTCAGAAACTTACGGCCTCCAGATTATCCCAGGCCAGATAAATCCGGAAATGCAAAGGAACCAATCTCTCCAGTCCATTCCTCTGCCCCTTAAGGTCAACACCACTTTCCAGCATGAAGGAGTTAGAATGGTCATTGCTCAGATATCCCTGAAGGTTGAGAGAATGATCAAACGATAGGAAGCAGGTTTAACTGAGAAATTAGGGTGTAAAAAATGACTGTGACTACTGACTCATCTAGATATTTATTTCTTTTAGAGTCAGGTGTTTTAGAATAGCCAGAAGGAAATACCTGAAGTTGTTGCACTGTAATCCAGTAGCCCTGATCTTTGATAATGATTGTGTAACTATTGCAAAAAAGAGGTCAGTTGCCCATGTTTGTATGGATCTATGTCTGGATGTTTTGTTTTGTTCCATTGATATATATATATATATATATATATATATATATATATATATATATGTATATATATATGACAATATTACACTGTCTTAGTTAACTTATCTCTATTGTAAGTCTTAAAATTGGGAAGACTGGAATCCTAGTGGTCATTAAGAGGGGTGGGTAAGGGTATGGAATGTTTGGGTTTTCTTTTAATTTCTTTTTTCTGGAACAATGCAAATTTTCTAAAAATGATCATGGTGATGAATGCACAAATATGTAATGGTACTGTGAACCATTGATTGTACACTTTGGATGGATTGTATAGTGTGTGAATGTCTCAATAAAATTTCATTTAAAAATCTCCTCAGAGAATCAATTAATAAAAGGATAAATTCCACTTGCTTAGAACTATGGATAATGGTAGAGACTGGAAAAGGACTCCACAAGTGCTGAATCACAGAAAAAGAAAATATCAGGTATGAAATTTCTGTTCTGGATGTGCCCATCCTTAATCCTCCCCCTCACTCACTCTTGCACAGCTTAGGTGTCATGCACAAGCAGCACAGCCCAGGTCCCTCCAGTTGCAGATGCAGAGCCCCTTACAACAGTGAGTTAGAACCCTAAGCATATCCAGGAACAGGGACCTAAGTCCACAGAGACCAAAGGTGCAACACAAGCTACTGAGTTGTGCTGTGTAGTGCATACTCTTTCCCCCAGAGGAAAGAGAGAGAGTGAGAAAGTGAGAGAGACAGACTGAGACAGGTCTGTTGGTAAGAGGTGTGCTCACTCAATCTAGTTTCTGTTGTCTAGACGACCTAAATGCAAAACGGACTTTTCTGTAGTGATCCATTTTTATGGATTGATCCCACCTGGCTTCCCAGGGCAGGATACCCTAAAAGAAAAGAAGCTGGAAGCAGAAAAGTCTCACAGAGAGAGAAAAAAGAGGATTATATTCAACTTCTGCCAGACAGGTAGGGTTGCTGAACTGAAAAGTGTAAGAGAAAAGGGATACTGTGTAAGGGACAGAATTTGAACAAATCATAGACACTGGGGAGAAAATCTTCAATAAAACAGAGCAGATCAAGATTCCAAGAGAAAGAGCAGAGGAATGTTTCACCTCTCCTGGAGGTGAAACAATTGTACAAAAAGTACAATCCTAAGAATTGTACCACATATCCAGGACAAGAATCAGATGGAGAAGAGCTGAGAAAATCTGAACAGCTAAACACAGACTACTCTAACCTTCTAGAATAAGTTGGACTGAGCATTGAAGAAGAGTCTTATTACAAAACTAATCAACCATAAAAACCCAAAACAATAAAAGCTAAAAAAGTGATAAAACTCCCTCAAGTCTACAGGGAGAAAGTGACATTCAGAGTTAGCTCATCAAGATAATCAGATGCCTAGACATCAGCAAAAAATTGCAAGCCATACTAAGAACTGTGCAAGCCCATACTAAGAACTGAAAAATATGACTCAGTCAAGGGAACAAATTAAAACTTCAGAAGAGATATAGAATTTGGAACAACTAATCAAATATGTTCAAACAAATCTCTTAAATTAATTCAAGGAGATGAAGGAAAATATGTATAAAGAGCTAAAGGATATTAAGAAGACAATGTGTGAACCTAAAGAAGCATCTGAAAGTGTAAAAAGAAGCAACAGAAATTATCAGGATGAAAGGTACAATACTAGAGATTAAAAATACACTTGAGACTTCCAGGTCAAGATGGCGGCTTAACAACTTGCGCATTTTAGCTTGTCCTCCAGAACAACTACTAAATAACCAGAAACAGTACAGAACAGCTCCCAGAGCCACGATAGTGACCAGACACACAGCATACCCCAGTCTGGACCAGCTGGACAGGCTATGAGCACCCCCCAGAACCGCGAGTTCCCAAATCTGCGGCGGCCAGCACCCCTCCCCCACAGGCCACTTCCCAGAGGGGAAAGGAAAGGACTTTACCAGCAGCAGGGACTGGGGCACAATCAAACGCCAATTGTGGAACTAATTAACAAAATCTGACTACTAAAAATAGCCCCCAGTTTAGGTGAACCTGATCAAAGCGGAGGTTGCTCATTTTTGCCCCGGCACCAAGGGGGCAGGACTGACAGAAAAAGGGGGGGAAAAAAAAAAGAAGGAAACAGAGGTTTTTGTGGCTGTGTATCTACAAAGGCTTGACTGCCTCTGGATACAGCAGCAGGACTTTTCAGGCTGCAACTGCCCCAGGCATAGGCAGAAGTGAACTCCTTTGGGGTCTTATCTGGAGCTTGTGCCTTCCCCAGGGGAGGGGTGAAGCCCCACCCAGGTGGAATCCCTCCATCAAGGAATTCAGACACCAGGGCTTGGTAATTTGAAGCCATTAAAACCAGCCTACAACCTCTCTTCCGTCTCCACCATGCCCCCAGCAGGGAGAGTCTGCCAAAGTTAAAGGTACCACATCATCTCATGCTGGTGGGACCTGCAGTCAGACAAGCGCCACATACTGGGCAGGATAAGAAAAACAGAGTCCAGAGACTTCACAGGAAAGTCTGTCGACCTGCTGGGTCTCACCCTCAGGGAAAACCGACGCAGGTAACTCTTTCCTCCTGATAGGAGGCCAGTTTGGTCTGGGAAAATCTGGCTGGGGTCTATAATACCTAAGTAGACTCTCCTAAGTGTGTGTGGGGGAAAGGCACCACACAAGCAGGGCAAGAAACAAGAAAACAAGAACTGAAAAATTCTCCTCTGTTAAACAAAAACTTAAGCTAAAGGTCCAGATAAAGCTGAACTGAATGTCAAAGAACAGATAGACAACAAATTCATCCAGCAAGAAAACCCTAGATGAAAGAAGTGAAAGCAATCTCCAGAATACACCAATTAAGGTTAATTAAATGCCTAGACAACAGCAAAAAATAACAAATCACACTAGGAAAATTGAAGATATGGCCCAGTCAAAGGAACAAACCAAGAATTCAAATAACATGCAGGAGCTGAAACAATTAATTCAGAATGTACAAACAGACATGGAAAACCTCATCAAAAACCAAATCAATGAATTGGGGGAGGATATAAAGAAGGCAAGAAAAGAACAAAAAGAAGAAACTGAAAGTCTGAAAAAACAAATCACAAAACTTATGGGAATGAAAGACACAGTAGAAGAGATGAAAAAAAAAATGGAAACCTACAATGGTAGATTTTGAGAGACAGAACATAGGATTTCTGAATGGGAGGACGGAACATCTGAAATCCAACAAGAAACAGAAACTATAGGCAAAAAAAATGGAAAAATATGAGCAGGGACTCAGGGAATTGAAAGATAATATGAAGCGCACAAATATATGTATTGTGGGTGTCCCAGAAGGAGAAGAAAAGGTAAAAGGGGGAGAAAAACTAATGGAAGAAATTATCACTGAAAATTTCCCAACCCTTATGAAAGACTTAAAATTACAGATCCAAGAAGTGCAGCGTACCACAAAGAGAATAGATCCAAACAGACATACTCCAAGACATTTAATAATCAGAATGTCAGAGGTCAAAGAGAAAGAGAGGATCTTGAAAGCAGCAAGAGAAAAGCAATCCATCACATACAAGGGAAACCCAATAAGACTATGTGTAGATTTCTCAGCAGAAACCATGGAAGCTAGAAGACAGTGGGATGATATATTTAAGTTACTAAAAGAGAAAAACTGCCAACCAAGACTCCTATATTCAGCAAAATTGTCCTTCAAAAATGAGGGAGAAATTAAAACATTTTCAGACAAAAAATCAATAAGAGAATTTGTGACCAAGAGACCAGCTCTACAAGAAATACTAAAGGGAACACTAGAGACAGATACGAAGACAGAAGAGAGAGGTGTGGAGAAGAGTGTAGAAAGGAAGACTATGAGTAAAGGTAAAAAGAAGGAATATTAGATATGACATATAAAATCCAGAAGGCAAAATAGTAGAAGAAAGTACTACCCATACAGTAAGAACACTGAATGTTAATGGATTAAACTCTCCAATCAAAAGACATAGTCTGGCAGAATGGATTAAAAAACAGGACCCATCTATATGCTGTCTCTACTCAAAGGACATGAGGCCAAGGACACAAATGGACATTTACACACCAATGTTTATAGCAGCATTATTAACAATTACCAAGAGATGGAAACAGCCAAAATGTCCATCAATAGACAATTGGCTAAACAAACTGTGACATTTACATAAGATGGAATATTATGCAGCTGTAAGACAGAATAAAGTTATGAAGTATGTAACAACATGAATGGACCTTAAGGACATTAATGCTGAGTGTGATTAGCCAGAAACAAAAGGACAAATATTATACGGTCTCACTGATATGAACTAACATTAGTGAATAAACTTGGAATATTTCTTTGGTAACAGAGACCATCAGGAGATAGAAATAGGGTAAGATATTGGGTAATTGGAGCTGAAGGGATACAGATTGTGCGTCAGGACTGAATATAAAAACTCAGAAATGGACAGCACAATATTACCTAACTGTAATACAATTATGTTAAAACACTGAATGAAGCTGCATATGAGAATGATAGAGGGAGGAGGGCTGGGACATAAATGAAATCACAAAGAAAGATAGACGATAAAGATTGAGATGGTATAATCTAGGAATACCTAGAGTGTATAATGATAGTGACTAAATGTGCAAATTTAAAAAATGTTTTTGCATGAGGAAGAACAAAAGAATGTCATTACTGCAGTGTGCTGAAAATAGATGGTACTTAATATTTTAAAATTTCAACTTATGTGTGAGACTAAAGCAAAAAATTTTTATTTGGTACAAATCTATACTTTGACTAGTGCATCTCCTTATATAACTTATGTAGATAGTTGATTGAACACCTTAAGTACATGGAACTTTGTATAGGACATGAGATTTTGTTGGTTTGTCCAGGTGATGCCCTGATGAATCCCAGAGTGATTTGATCAGTGAGTGGAAAAGTATTTGCAAAGTCCCCTTCAGGGAATGGTGAGAACGGGGGAAAACTCAACTTCCCCAAGTTGAATTCTTGATATTCTCACAAGCAGTGCGGACAACCAAAGCTATAGGTGAACTCCCAGTCTTGGGGTTTGTTCATATGAAACTTAACCCCATAAAGGATGGGTCAAGCCTACTTAAAATTAAGCCTAAGAGTCACCTCCAAGAGAACCTCTTTTGTTGCTCAGATGTGGCCTCTCTCTCCAGCCAACACAGCAAGCAGACTCACCACCCTCCCCCTGTTTATGTGGGACATGACTACCAGTGGTGTGGATCTTCCTGGCAGCGTGGGACAGAAATCCCAGAATGAGCTGAGATTCAGCATCAAGGGATTGAGAAAAACTCTAGAATGAGCTGAGACCCAGCATCAAGGGATTGAGAAAACCTTCTCGACCAAAGGGGGAAGAGTGAAATGAGACTAAGTGTCAATGGCTGAGAGATTCCAAACAGAGTTGAGAGGTTATCCTGGAGGTTATTCTTATGCATTAAGTAGATATCACCTTGTTCAAGATGTAGTGGAGAGGCTGGAAGGAACTGCCTGAAAATGTAGAGCTGTGTTCCAGTAACCATGTTTCTTGATGATGATTGAACAATGATATAGCTTTCACAATGAGACTCTGTGAATGTGAAAACCTTGTGTCTAATGCTCCTTTTAGCTACTATATCAACAGAAGAGTAGAACATATGGAATAAAAATAAATAATAGGGGGAACAAATGTTAAAATAAATTTAGTTTGAAATGCTAGTGGTAAATGAAAGCGAGGGGTAAGGGGTATGGTATGTATAATCTTTTTTTTCCCTCTGTTATCATTTTATTTCTTTTTCTGTTGTCTTTTTATTTCTTTTTCTAAATCAATGAAAATGTTCTAAGAAATGATGAATATGCAACTATGTGATGATATTAAGAATTACTGATTGTATATGTAGGATGGAATGATATCTTACTGTTTTGTTTGTTAATTTTTTTAATTAATAAAAAAAGTTAAAAAAAATCTTCTTTCATGAATTATAACAAATGAACCACACTATATAAGGTGTTAATAATAGAATGCCATGTGGACACAAAACTACACCTAATGTAAACTATGGATTATAGTTAATAGTACAATTTTAATATTTTTTCACCATTTGTTACAAAGGTACCGCACTAATGCAGTGTTAACAATTGAGGTATGTATGTCAATGCTTTTGTTTTTATATAATGTTTCTGTAAACCTAAAAATTCTCTAATTAAAAAAATTTTAATTGATCTACAGAAAAAAATCAACTATAATTATGCCACCCATAGATAACCACTGAAACATTTTGTTGCCTGCTTTTTATATATAAAGATTGTGTATGTATATATAGTGTATAAACATCCTATATATACAACAGACAATATTGTATTTAATTTACTCTTTTCCAAAGTCTCGGTATTTTCACTTGTATATTATGAATGTCCTTTCATGTCATTAAGAAAAGCTTCACTTTTCTTTCAAGGTTTAGAATTTACCAATTTATGGAGAGACCAGGCTCAGGCCTTTTTACCCCTTAGATATCATAGTATTGAAGTCACAAATGTAATTCCATGACCTGAAAGGGTCTGCAATACCCATTTTTGTAGAAGTAAATCTATAGTAAGAAAAAAGATTAATGTGTTTTATTCAAACATGAGGGTTGGAGGGAGGGCAAAATTTCTCATGGAATCACCATATCCACTCTTAATCTTTTTGTGCAATAATAGAAAATCTTTAAAGAACTCCATTTTCTACTCATATGTACATGCCTTAAATGATCATTGCACATTAGCAAGATATTTGTGTAGATATCTGATACCTTTTTTTTTCTCAGATGTAGAACCATTGAAATGGTTTAGCTGTTTTCAATTTACTCTATTAAATTTCAGCCAATAATAAGTATCTATAAAGTGAACTCTTATCTAACTTAAGGGGGAAAATATAGAACTTTTGCTCTTTTACTCTCCCTGGACGATTGAAAATGGTTTGATCCAGAGTTAGTTCCAAAATTTAGTGGAATCTGTTTGATTTCTGCTATACTGATTTAAAATACTTCATAAGAAAGACAAAAGAACAAGTTTCCAGGTCATTGAAGACAACAGCAACTGCCCGGTGCTGTATCTTCTTTTTTTTAAAATTTATTTATTAATTAAAAAATAAAACAACATAATCAGTAATTCACAATATCATCACCTAGTTGCATATTCATCATTTCTTAGAACGTTTGCACCAATTCAGAAAAAGAAATAAAAAGACAATAGAAAAAGAAATAAAATGAACACAGGAAAGAAAAAAAACAAGATTATACCTACCATACACCTTACCCCCCGTCCCCATCGACCGCCAGCATTTCAAACTAAACTTATTTTAGCATTTGTTCCCCCTATTATTTATTTTTATTCCATATATTCTACTCCTTTGTTGACAAGGTAGATAAAAGGAGCATCAGACACAAGGTTTTCACAATCGCACAGTCACATTGTGAAAGCTATATCATTATTCAATCATCCTCAAGAAACATGGCTACTGGAACACAGCTCTACATTTTCAGGCAGTTCTCTCCAGCCTCTCCAATACATCTTGGTTAACAAGATGATATCTACTTGATGCATAAGAATAACCTCCAGGATAATCTCTCGACTCTGTTTGGAATCTCTCAGCTATTGACACTTTGTCTCATTTCCCTCTTCCCCCTTTTGGTCAAAAAGGTTTTCTCAATCCCTTGATGCTAAGTCTCAGCTCATTCTAGGGCTTTTCTCAATCCCTTGATGCTGAGTTTCCACTCATTCCAAGATCTCTGTCCCACGTTGCCAGGAAGGTCCACACCCCTGGGAGTCATGTCCCACGTGGAGAGGGGTAGGGTGGTGAGACTGCTCGTTGTGTTGGCTGGAAAGAGAGGCCACATCTGAGCAACAAAAGAGGCTCTCTTGGGGGTGACTCTTAGGCCTAAATTTTAAGTAGACTTGAACTATCCTTTGTGGGGTTAAGTTTCATATGAACAAACCCCAAGACTGGGGGCTCAGCCTATAGCTTTGGTTGTCCACACTGCTTGTGAGAATATCAAGAATTCAACTTGGGGAAGTTGAATTTCACCCCGTTCTCACCACTCCCTGAAGGGGGCTTTGCAAATACTTTTCCACTCACTGATTGAATCACTCTGGGATTCACCGGGCATCACTCTGGACAAACCAGCAAAACTCATGTCCTACCTGAGATTCTAAGTACTTATGGCATTCAATCAAACTATCTACATAAGTTATATTAGGAAATGCACTAGTCAAAATACAAATTTTGTAACAAACATTTTTTGCTTTAGTCTCACACAGAAGGTGATATTTTAAAATATTAATGACCATCTATTTTCAGTACCCTGCAATAATGACATTCCTTTATTCTTCCTCATGCAAAAACATTTTTTAAATTGTACCTTGTACATTTCACTATTATTATACATTCTAGGCATTCCTAGATTATACCATCTCAATCTTTAACATCTATCTTTCTTTCTGATTTCATTTATGTCCCCAGCCTTCCTCCCTCTATCATTCTCACATGCAGCTTCATTCAGTGTTTTAACATAATTGTATTACAGTTAGGTAGTATTGTGCTGTCCATTTCTGAGTTTTTGTATCCAGTCCTGTTGCACAATCTGTATCCCTTCAGCTCCAATTACCCAATATCTTACCCTATTTCTATCTCCTGATGGTCTCTGTTACCAACAAAATATTCCAAGTTTATTCACTAATGTCAGTTCATATCAATGAGACCATGCAGTATTTGTCCTTTAGTTTTTGGCTAGTCTCACTCAGCATAATGTTCTCAAGGTCCATCCATGTTGTTACATCATAAGTTTATTCTGTCGTAAAGTTGCATAATATTCCATCCTATATATATACCAGTTTAGCCACTCGTCTGTTGATGGACATTTTGGCTGTTTCCATCTCTTTGCAATTGTAAATAATGCTGCTACAAACATTGGTGTGCAAATGTCCATTTGTGTCTTTGCCCTTATGTCCTCTGAGTAGATACCTAGCAATGGTATTGCTGGGTCATATGGCAATTCTATATTCAGCTTTTTTGAGGAACTGCCAAACTGCCTTCCACAGCGCTTGCACCATTTGATATTCCCACCAACAGTGGATAAGTGTGCCTCTTTCTCCACATCCTCTCCAACACTTGTCATTTTCTGTTTTGTTGATAATGGCCATTCTGGTGGGTGTGAGATGATATCTCATTGTGGTTTTGATTTGCATTTCTCTAATGGCCAGGGACATTGAGCATCTCTTCATGTGCCTTTTGGCGATTTGTATTTCCTCTTCTGAGAGGTGTCTATTCAAGTCTTTTTCCCACTTTGTAATTGGATTGGCTGTCTTTTTGTTGTTGAGTTGAACAATCTCTTTATAAATTCTGGATACTAGACCTTTATCTGATATGTCGTTTCCAAATATTGTCTCCCATTGTGTAGGCTGTCTTTCTACTTTCTTGATGAAGTTCTTTGATGCACAAAAGTGTTTAATTTTGAGGAGCTCCCATTTATTTCTTTCTTTCTTCAGTGCTCTTGCTTTAGGTTTAAGGTCCATAAAACCGCCTCCAATTGTAAGTTTCATAAGATATCTCCCTACATTTTCCTCTAACTGTTTTATGGTCTTAGATCTAATGTTTAGATCTTTGATCCATTTTGAGTTAACTTTTGTATAGGGTGTGAGATACGGGTCCTCTTTCATTCTTTTGCATATGGATATCCAGTTCTCTAGGCACCATTTATTGAAGAGACTGTTCTGTCCCAGGTGAGTTGGCTTGACTGCCTTATCAAAGATCAAATGTCCATAGATGAGAGGGTCTATATCTGAGCACTCTATTCGAATCCATTGGTCGATATATCTTTCTTTATGCCAATACCATGCTGTTTTGACACTGTGGCTTCATAATATGCCTTAAAGTCAGGCAGCGTGAGACCTCCAGCTTCGTTTTTTTTCCTCAAGATACTTTTAGCAATTCGGGGCACCCTGCCCTTCCAGATAAATTTGCTTATTGGTTTTTCTATTTCTGAAAAATAAGTTGTTGGGATTTTTATTGGTATTGCATTGAATCTGTAAATCAATTTAGGTAGGATTGACATCTTAACTATATTTAGTCTTCCAATCCATGAACACGGTATGCCCGTCCATCTATTTAGGTCTTTTGTGATTTCTTTTGACAGTTTTTTGTAGTTTTCTTTGTATAGGTTTTTTGTCTCTTTAATTAAATTTATTCCTAGGTATTTTATTCTTTTAGTTGCAATTGTAAATGGAATTCGTTTCTTGATTTCCCCCTCAGCTTGTTCATTGCTCGTGTATAGAAATGCTACAGATTTTTGAATGTTGATCTTGTAACCTGCTACTTTGCTGTACTCATTTATTAGCTCTAGTAGTTTTGTTGTGGATTTTTCTGGGTTTTCGACGTATAGTATCATATCGTCTGCAAACAGTGATAGTTTTACTTCTTCCTTTCCAATTTTGATGCCTTGTATTTCTTTTTCTTGTCTAATTGCTCTGGCTAGAACCTCCAACATGATGTTGAATAATAGTGGTGATAATGGACATCCTTGTCTTGTTCCTGATCTTAGGGGGAAAGTTTTCAATTTTTCCCCATTGAGGATGATATTAGCTGTGCGTTTTTCATATATTCCCTCTATCATTTTAAGGAAGTTCCCTTGTATTCCTATCTTTTGAAGTGTTTTCAACAGGAAAGGATGTTGAATCTTGTCAAATGCCTTCTCTGCATCAATTGAGATGATCATGTTATTTTTCTGCTTTGATTTGTTGATATGGTGTATTACATTAATTGATTTTCTTATGTTGAACCATCCTTGCATACCTGGGATGAATCCTACTTGGTCATGATGTATAATTCTTTTAATGTGTTGTTGGATTTGATTTGCTAGAATTTTGTTGAGGATTTTTGCATCTATATTCATTAGAGAGATTGGTCTATAGTTTTCTTTTTTTGTAATATCTTTGCCTGGTTTTGGTATGAGGGTGATGTTGGCTTCATAGAATGAATTCAGTAACTTTCCCTCCACTTCGATTTTTTTGAAGAGTTTGAGGAGAGTTGGTACTAATTCTTTCTGGAACGTTTAGTAGAATTCACATGTGAAGCCGTCTGGTCTTGGACTTTTCTTTTTGGGAAGCTTTTGAATGATTGATTCAATTTCTTTACTTGTGATTGGTTTGTTGAGGTCATCTATTTCTTCTTGAGTCAAAGTTGGTTGTTCATGCCTTTCTAGGAACTTGTCCATTTCATCTACATTGTTGTATTTATTAGCGTTAAGTTGTTCATAGTATCCTGTTATTACCTCCTTTATTTCTGTGAGTTCAGTGGTTATGTCTCCTCTTCCATTTCTGATCTTATTTATTTGCGTCCTCTCTCTTCTTTTTGTCAATCTTGCTAAGGGCCCATCAATCTTATTGATTTTCTCATAGAACCAACTTCTGGTCTTATTGATTTTCTCTATTGTTTTCATGTTTTCAATTTCATTTATTTCTGCTCTAATCTTTGTTATTTCTTTCCTTTTGCTTGCTTTGGGGTTAGTTTGCTGTTCTTTCTCCAGTTCTTCCAAGTAGACAGTTAATTCCTGAATTTTTGCCTTTTCTTCTTTTCTGATATAGGGATTTAGGGCAATAAATTCCCCTCTTAGCACTGCCTTTGCTGCATCCCATAGGTTTTGATATGTTGTGTTTTCATTTTCATTCTCCTCGAGATATTTACTAATTTCTCTTGCAATTTCTTCCTTGACCCACTCGTTGTTTAAGAGTGTGTTGTTGAGCCTCGACGTATTTGTGAATTTTCTGGCACTCTGCCTATTATTGATTTCCAGCTTCATTCCTTTATGATCCGAGAAAGTGTTGTGTATGATTTCAATCTTTTTAAATTTGTTAAGACTTGCTTTGTGACCCAGCGTATGGTCTATCTTTGAGAATGATCCATGAGCACTTGAGAAAAAGGTGTATCCTGCTGTTGTGGGATGTAATGTCCTATAAATGTCTGTTAGGTCTAGCTCATTTATTGTAATATTCAAATTCTCTATTTCTTTATTGATCCTCTGTCTAGATGTTCTGTCCATTGATGAGAGTGGTGAATTGAAGTCTACAACTATTATGGTATATGTGTCTATTTCCCTTTTCAGTGTTTACAGTGTATTCCTCACGTATTTTGGGGCATTCTGGTTCGGTGCATAAATATTTATGATTGTTATGTCTTCTTGTTTAATTGTTCCTTTTATTAGTAGATAGTGTCCTTCTTTGTCTCTTTTAACTGTTTTACATTTGAAGTCTAATTTGTTGGATGTTAGTATAGCTACTCCTGCTCTTTTCTGGTTGTTATTTGCATGAAATATCTTTTCCCAACCTTTCACTTTCAACCTATGTTTATCTTTGGGTCTAAGATGTGTTTCCTGTAGACAGCATATAGAAGGATCCTGTTTTTTAATCCATTCTGCCAGTCTCTGTCTTTTGATTGGGGAATTCAGTCCATTAACAGTTAGTGTTATTACTGTTTGGATAATATTTTCCTCTAACATTTTTCCCTTTTGTATTATATATATCATATCTGATTTTCCTTATTTCTACACTCTTCTCAATACCTCTCTCTTCTGTCTTTTCGTATCTGACTCTAGTTCTCCCTTTAGTATTTCTTGAAGAGCTGGTCTCTTGGTCACAAATTCTCTCAGTGACTTTTTGTCTGAAAATGTTTTGAGTTCTCCCTCATTTTTGAAGGACAATTTTGCTGGATATAGGAGTCTTGGTTGGCAGTTTTTCTCTTTTAGTAATTTAAATATATCATCCCACTGTCTTCTAGCCTCCATGGTTTCTGCTGAGAAATCTACACATAGTCTTATTGGGTTTCCCTTGTATGTGATGGATTGTTTTTCTCTTGCTGCTTTCAAGATCCTCTCTTTCTCTTTGACCTCTGACATTCTAACTTGTAAGTGTCTTGGAGAACGCCTATTTGGGTCTATTCTCTTTGGGGTGCGCTGCACTTCTTGGATCTGTAATTTTAGGTCTTTCATAAGAATTGGGAAATTTTCAGTGATAATTTCTTCCATTAGTTATTCTCCTCCTTTTCCCTTCTCTTCTCCTTCTGGGACACCCACAAACGTATATTTGTGCGCTTGATATTGTCATTCAGTTCCCTGATACCCTGCTCAAATTTTTCCGTTCTTTTCCCTATAGTTTCTGTTTCTTTTTGGAATTCAGATGGTCCATCCTCCAGTGCACTAATTCTAGCTTCTGTCTCTTTAATCTATGATTGTAGGTATCCATTGTTTTTTCCATCTTTTCTACTTTGTCCTTCACTCCCATAAGTTCTGTGATTTGTTTTTTCAAATTTTCTTTTTCTTCTTTTTGTTCAGCCCATGTCTTCTTCATGTCCTCCCTCAATTTATCTATTTCAGTTTTGAAGAGGTTTATTGATTTGGTTTTTGAAGAGGTTTTCCATTTCTGTTTGTATATTCAGCATTAGTTGTCTCAGCTCCTGTATCTCATTTGAACTATTGGTTTGTTCCTTTGACTGGGCCTTATCTTCAATTTTCTGAGCATGAGCCGTTATTTTCTGCTGGCGTCTGGGCATTTAATCAGATTTCCCTGGGTGTGGGACCCAGCAGGTTGAAAGATTTTTCTGTGGAATCTCTGGGCTCTGTTTTTCTTATCCTGCCCAGTAGGTGGCGCTCGTGGCCCTCGTCTTTCTGCGGTTCCCACCAGTAAAAGATGCTGTGGCTCCTTTAACTTTGGAAAACTCTCGCTGTGGGGTAGGGTCGCCAGCCCAAGTAGCTTGGAGGAGTACCTATCCGGATCTCCCAGCCGGTCCGGGAATCCGCGCGTGGTGGGGGGGCCGCCGGCCGCCGCTGCTTGGGGGAGTGCCGATCCGAATCTCCCAGCCGGCCCAGGAATTCGCGCGTGGGGAGTGTCGCCGGCCTCCGCGGCTTGGAGGAGTACTGGTCCAAATCTCCCAGCCGGCCCAGGACACCAAGCGTGGGGGGGCGCACCAGCTGCCGTGGCTTGGAGGAGTGCCTATCCAACGTTCCCAGCCGGACCGGGAAGCCACGTGTGTGGAAGCGACCCCGGTCGCTGGTCTCCACGGCTTGGGGGACCTCCGATCCAATTCTCCCAGTTGGCCCGGGAAGGAGGGAGGGAGGGACTCCGGCCGCCAGCCGCCCCGGCCCGGGGAAGTGCGCGCCCCTCGGTGATCTCACTGCTGCGGATTCTCCCTGCAGGTTCAGCCATTCCAGAATGGGGTACGCTGTCTTTTTGGTCTCTGTCGTGGCTCTGGGAGCTGTTCTGTACCGTTTCTATTTCTTTAGTAGCTGTTCTGGAGGAGGAACTAAGACCCGCGCGTCTTACTAAGCCGCCATCTTCTCCGGAAGTCCCCCCGGTGCTGTATCTTCTAATGTATCTTGGAAACAATGCATAACATCAAGAAAAGGGAAGTAAAACTTCACAAAAACCATGCCGATGGCATAATCTGAAGACATAGAAATGAACAAACTTCAAAATAACTGTAAGGAGAAAAAGGAAAAAAATCTCTAAATTTTGTTGCAGAATTTCTCATACTCCTGGCTTCCTCCCCCTCCCTTGACCTACTTTGAGGCAAGTAAAGTTAGAAGAAAATCCGCAGTGAAGAGAGAAAAAAAGAAACTAGTGACATGCTTCAGGTTGATCTAAAACCACTGCCAGAAAGACTGAAGTCTGAAAAATACTAGAACAGTAGTAGATCAGATCTGGTAGATTAAAGAATGGACTATGGGGTAGGGACTTAAAAGTAGGCATGAATTGAAGGGGCAACCTTCAAAATGCATAATTCTGGGGGAGAAAGTCAAAATGAAGTTAAAAAAATGCCATTTGGCTAATTAGGTAGTGTTCTAGTTTGCTCGCTGCTGGAATGCAACACACCAGAGATGGACTGGCTTTTAATAAAAGGGGATTTATTTCATTAGTTCTTCAGAGGAAAGGCAGCTTACTTTCAATCGAGGTTCTTTCTTACATGGGAAGGCACAGGGTGATCTCTGTTGGCCTCTCCAGGCCTCTTGGGTTCCAACAACTTTCCCCAGGGTGATTCCTTTCTGCATCTCCAAAGGCCTGGCTGGGCTGAGCTGCAAATGCTGAGATGAGGTATGCTGATCTGCTTGGGCTGTGCTATGTTGAGTCTCTCATTTAAGCACCAGCCAATTAAATCAAACATCATCATTATAGCAGGCACGCTTCTTAGCTGACTGCAGATGTAATGAGCAACAGATGAGGTTCACGTACCATTGGCTCATGTCCACAGCAACAGAACTAGGTACCTTCACCTGGCCAAGTTGACAATTGAATCTAACTAGCACAGGTAACGAAGGAGACAAGGACCAAGAAGGAAAGTTCCTTGTCCTCTAACACAAATGGTACCAAAAAAATTGGAGGACATACACCCCCATCCCCTACCGTAATAATCCACTAATGTAAGTATCTGAACTTTGCAATACAGACAGAAGAGGCGCCAATGAACTAGGAATCTTGTATAATATGAAAAGAGACACAGAAAAGTTCTATGCGTCCCACATCCTCACTGAAGCACGGTATGATCATTATTTTTTAAGTTTAGCTATTCTAATGGGGTCTAAAGGTACTTATTTTATGGAGGTTATAATATGCATTTATTTAATGGCTCATAATGTTGTGTATCTGTGCTGGTTTGAAATGATGTATGTACCCTAAGAAAGCCATGTTTTAATCCTAATCCCATTTTGTAAATGCAGCGTTTCTTCTAATCCCTGTTCAGTATTGTATGCTTGAAACTGTAATTACATCATCTCCCAGAGATGTGATTTAATCAAGAGTGGCTGTTAAACTGGATTAGCTGGAGGCATCTCTCCACCCATTTGGGTGGGTCTTGATTAGTTTCTGAAGCCCTATAAAAGAGGAAACATTTTGGAGAAAAAGTGATTCAGAGAGAGCAGAGTGGAATGATATTGCCACGAGAAGCAGAGTCCATCAGCCAGCGGCCTTTGGAGATGAAGAAGAAAAATGCCTCCCGGGGAGCTTCGCGAAAGGAAGCCAGGAGAGAAAGCTAGCAGATGACATCGTGTTCACCATTTGCCCTTCCAGCTGAGAGGGAAGCCCTGATTATTTTTGCCATGTGCCTTGTCTCTTGAGAGAGAAACCCTGAACTTCATTGGCCTTCTTGAACCAAGGTATCTTTCCCTGGATGGCTTAGAGTGGGCATTTCTATAGACTTGTTTTAGTTGGGACATTTTCTCGGCCTTAGAACTGTAAACTAGCAACTTATTAAATTCCCCTTTTAAAAACCATTCCGTTTCTGGTATATTGCATTCTGGCAGCTAGCAAACTAGAACAGTATCTTTTACTGTGCTTATTTGACATACAAGCATATTCTTTGATGAAGTGTCTGTAAAATCTTTCTTCATTTTTAATTGGATTCTTTGCTACCCTTTTTATTGAATTCTTATTGAATTTTCAGAGTTTCCTATATATTCTGGATACAAGTTCTTTATCAGGTATGTGATTTGCAAACATTTTCTCCTTTTTCTGTGACTTACCTTTTACTTCTCTTAACAGTGTCTTTTAAAGAGCAAAAGTTCTTCATTTTGATGAAGTCCAGTATTCCATTTTTTAAAAACTTATGAATCAGGCTTTTGATGTTGTATCTAAAATGCTTTTGCTAACCCAAGTTGTCAAATCTATTTATGGGCATGAATTAGTCCATAATATTCTGTTGTTATCCATTTGTAGTAACTGTAGAACCTGTAGTGATGTCATCTCTCTTATTCTTGATTTTGGTAATATGTGTTTGTTGTCTTTTATGTTCCTAATCAGTTTGATAGAGTTTTTCAATTTTATTGATTTCTCAAAGACCTCTTATAATGTCAGCACTGGAGCTATATGTATCATTTCCTCAGAGGCAGGCAATCCAGGTTATAGCCATGCATACTTTCATCTATTCAACAGATATTTGCCAAGAACTTACTAGGCACAGATGCTATTCTTGGCCCCGGGGATATGTTGGGAAAAATAACCCATGCCTTTATAGAAACATATTCTTGTGAGACAGATAATAAAGAAGATAAATAAGTTGTTAGTGCTATATAGTAGGAGAAAAAAGGAAAACAGACAAGGCAGACTTGAAATATTGAAGATTGTGGCTTTAATTTTAATTGTCATTAGGGAAGGCCTCAATGAGAAGGTAACTTTTAAGTAAAGACCCGAAGGAATAAGTAAAGACTGGAAGGAACTGGGGGTGGATGAGGGTATGTGCTCACATTTCAAGGAAAGAGCTCCAGAGGTAGAATAAGAAAGTGCAAAAGTGTGAGCCTGCTTGATATGCAAAGAGAGAGCTAGGAGGTAGGTGGGGGGGGGGGGAGGGGGAGTCAGAGGAAATCATTCAGAAACCAACATGGGGGTTAGATTATTCTGGACCTTCTAAGTCGTGGTAAGGACTCTGCTCTTCTTGTGAGACAGGAAATCATTGTAGGATTTTGAGATGAGAGGGGATATGATCTTATTGTTTTAAAAGTATTACTCTGATTGCTATAGTAAGAATTGACTTTCATTGGGGTTGGGGGAAAAGGGACAGGGTTGTAATGAGGCAAGGAAAGCAGGATGGAGACTATGTACAATAAATCTAAATGAAATGGTCTTGGACCAGAGTGGTAGAAAGAGGTGCTCAGATTGTGGATAAATTTTGAAGTACAGACAGGATTCCCTGTTTAAAAATTGGGAGTGCATGAAATAAAGAAAAAAGCCACAGATGATTTCAAACTTTCTTCCCTGGGTAACTAGAAGGTTGGAGTGTTATTAACTATAAAAAGGACCAGTTAAAAATAACTTCCCTGTGGAAAAGTAGAACCTTATCTTTTTATCTTCAGTCAATACTGAAGCACCCAGGAATTAGTCAGAAAAGCAGTCATTCAGGTTTGCTTCCTATTGCATAATTAGGCAATGGATTCAGTGGTTTCATTGAGTTTATATTTTCCTTTTCACTTTACTTTAGGGAAGCTACATAAATTTTTAGCTCAAGTCACCTTAACAATTTCAATTTAAATAGTCACACTATGTAGGTTTCAGTGCAATTCACTGTTTTTCCTTTTTCAAGTTGGCTTAAAGAATAGAAACAAGAGGAGACAAGGCAGAAGACCTTAGTTGATAATCTTACTTCCAAAAGTAATATGGAAAAGTAGAAAGAGGGCAAGATCTCTCTACCCTCTGAGTGATTTTTCCATGACCTACTTCTGAGCAGCAGAGTAGAGAGTAGCAGATGCCCAGTCAGATCCCTGCCAGATGCCCCACCAGATGTCACAACTCTGCTGAGTCCTGTTTCCCAAGACTCACTCATAATCAGCCTTTGACTAACCCACAGGGGCTCTTGTGAACTCTGGGGTAAGCTGGAGTCAGATGATGTACCACACACACTGCTCTGCTTATCTTTTCTTTTAATTGATTTTTATTGTATAGTATAACATATATACAAAGCAATAGTTTTCAAAGCAGTCTTCAACAAGTGGTCACAGGAAAGATCCCAGAGTTTGTCATGGGCTACCGTATGATCCTCTCAGATTTTTCGTTCTAGCTGCTCCAGAACTTTGGAGGAAGAAGGAATAAATATATTTTTTTAAATCATCACAATCAAAATTTTTTTTTTTGGTGAAAATTAACATACAAACAAAAAAAGCAATAAATTTCAAAGCACAGCAAAACAATTAGTTGTAGAACTGATTTCAGAGTTTGGATGGGTTACAATTCCACAATTTTAGGTTTTTACCCCTAGCTGGTCCAAGATACTAGAGAGTAAAAGAAATATCAATATAATGATTCAGTAATCATACTCGTTTATTAAACCCTACCTTCTCTGTATAACTCCATCGTCACCTTTGATCTTTCTCCCACCTTTTAGGGACATTTGGGCTATGACCATTCTACCTTTCTCATGTTGGAAGGACTGTCAATAATAAGGGGTCAGGAGATGGAACTAGCTGATGTTCTGGAAAGGCTGACCCCTCTGCATTTCAGGGCTAATCTGGTTCAGGGACCCATCTGGAGGTTTTAGGCTTCTGGAAAGTTACCTAGTATATGGAACCCTTGTAGAATTTTATATATTGTCCTAGGTGTTCTTTAGGATTGGCTGGAATGGTTCTGGTTGGGGTTTGGTAAGTCATGATAGACAGCAATGGCTAACTAGATTTGCATAAGAGCAATCTCCAGAGTAGCCTCTTGACTCTATTTGAACTCTCTCAGCCACTGATACCTTATTTGTTACACTTCTTTTCCCCCTTTTTGGTCAGGATGGCATTGTTGATCCCAAGTGCTAGGGCCAGATTCATCCCTGGGAGTCATCTCCCACGCCGCCAGGGAGACTTTCACTCTTGGATATCATATTCCATGTAGCAGGGAGGCAATGATTTCATTTGCAGAGTTGGACTTAGAGAGAGTGAGGCCACATCGAGCAACAAAAGAGGTCCTCCAGAAGTAACTCTTAGGCATACCTACAGGTAGGCTAAGCTTCTCTGCTACATACATAAACTTCACAAGAGAAAGCCTCACGATCAAGGGCTCAGCCTATTGATTTGGGTGTCCCTGATGTTTGACACATTTTCAGGTGTTTTCCTGGTTGTAAAGTTTAAGAGTTGTTCTAGTTTGCTAGCTGCCAGAATGCAATATACCAGAAACAGAATGGCTTTTAAAAAGGGGAATTTAATAAATTGCTAGTTTACAGTTCTAAGGCCAAGAAAATGTCCCAATTAAAACAAGTCTATAGAAATGTCCAATTTAAGGCATCCGGGGAAAGACACCTTGGTTCAAGAAGGCCAGTGATGTTCAACGTTTCTCTCTCAGCTGGAAGGGCACATGGCAAACATGGTGGCGTCTGCTGGCTTTCTCGTGGCTCTACCAAAAAGGGACTCTCTCCCAAATGTTTCCTCTTTTAAAGGATTCCAGTAAGCAACTCCACCTTCAGTGGGTGGAGACACACCTCCATGGAAATCATCTAATCAAAAGTTACCACCCACAATTGGGTGGGTCACATCTTCATGGAAACAATCAAAATGCTCCCACTCAGCAATACTGAATGAGGGTTAAAGGGCATGGCTTTTCTGGGGTCCACCACAGATTCAGACCGGCACAATAGTGTCATATTTTTTTATCCCATCCTTCAAGAAATTTGCTAATACTTTCTGATTATCTGTTTAAAATATTTTGGGCTACATCCAGGCATTACATTAAGTTATACAGGGATTAAAGGCCCTCATTTTTATTCTGGGCTCCCTGTCTTTCAGTTGTTTAAATGAGCTATCTAGACAGGTTGAGTTAGATTACGTGTTACAGAGAATTTAGGTTCTGGACAAAATAAACCTTTCTTCCTTTAGTCTCAAAGAACAGGTAAGGTTTTAAAATATAGATAATGTCTTCCTTAGCCCTGTGTTCCAGATTACCTTAATCTTGACCTGATTGCCTTCATTCTTATCTCTGAATACCAGGTTATACATATATATATATATATAACAACCTCTAAAAATCCAGAAATAATAATGATCATTCTGGACAAAATGTGACTGCTGCAAGAGCTTACAGTCTACAACCCTGTTTTCTTATAAGCATTTTCTGAATGAGACTGTACAATGATTGCTTGTGTTTCTGGCTTATTTTGCCTCACTAAATGGTCCACAGTTTCATTCACATTGCTGCTGCCTCACAACTTTGTTCCTTTTGTAGCAGCACAATATTCGCTCATATGTATACATTATCATTTGCCAATATATTTCTCAGTCAGTGCATCCTTCAGCCACCTTTACCATGGTCATAAAGTGGAGTCATACAGTATCTGTCCTTTTGTGTCTGGCTTATTTCACTCAGCATTTTGTCCTCAAGGCCCATCTATCTTGTCATGTGCTTCAGGACGTCATTTTGTCTTACTGCTGCATAATATTCCCTCATATGTATATACCACGTTTTGTTAATCCATTCATCTGTTGATGGGCACTTGGATTGTTCCATCTTTTGCTGATTGTGAATAATGCTGCTATGAACATCGGTGTGCAAATGTCTGTTTGTGTCTCTGCTTTCAGCACTTTTGGGTTTATACCAAGTAGTGCTATTGCCAGGTCATAGGGCAACTCAATATTCCGTTTCCTAAGGAACTGCCAAATTATCTTCCGTAGTGGCTGTACCATTACACATTCCCACCAGCAGTGGATAAGTTTCCCAGTTTCTCCACATCCTCTCCAACAGCTGTAGTTTCCTGTTTGTTTAATAGCAGCCATTTTTATAGGTGTGAGGTGGTATCTTGTTATAGTCTTGATCTGCATTTCCCTTGTAGTTAATGAAAATGAACATCTCTTTATGTGCTTTTGAGCCATCTATATTTGCTCTTCAGAAAAATGCCTATTCATATATTTTGCCCATTTTATAACTGGTTTGTTCCTTTGTTGTTGAATTATATGATTTCTTTATGTATATGGGATATAAAACCTTTGTCCGATATGTGATTTCCAAATATTTTCTCCCATTGAGTTGCTGCCTCTTCACCTTTTTGAAAGTCTTTTGAGGTGCAAAAGCATTTGATTTTGAGGAGTTCCTATGTATCTATATTTTTTTCTTTTGTTGCTTATGCTTTGGGTGTAAAGTTTAAGACGCTACCTCCTATTACTGGGTCTTGAAGATGTTTCCCTGCGTTTTCTTCTAGAAGCTTTATGGTACTAGTTCTTATATTTAGGTATTTAACCCATTTTGAGTTATTTTTTGTATGGGGTGTGAGATAAAGGTCTTCTTTCATTCTTTTGGCTATTGATATCCAGCCTTCCCATGCCCATTTATTGAAAAAACTCTTTTGTCCCAGTTCAGTGAATTTGGGGCCTTGTCAAAAATCAGTTGACCATAGATTTGGTGGTCTATTTCTGCACTCTCAATTCAATTCCATTGCTCAGTACTTCTGTCTCTGCTTATCTTTTTTTAAGGAGCCTCCCTCCAATAGTCTGACAGTGGCAATATTGCCCTTTCTTCATTCTGCTGGGTTTTTGCTTGATATTCACTTTTTCAAAAAACAAATTTTTGGTTAGGGCGTTCAAAGATGGGAAAGCTATTTAAAAATGAAGAGACTGATAAACAGGAGAGCCAGATAATGGTTGCTTGTTGGTTTGTGGGTGGGGATAGTAATTCAAAAGGGGCACATGGAGGTCTTCAAAGTTGTCAGTGATCTAATTCTTAGAGTAGGGGGTGGTTAGGTAAATGGTATTAAACTTATGATTAATTTTAAAATTCTATCTTTCTTCAGCACGGCTATGTTTCTCAATAATAAAAATAAGGTTAAAAAATGAAAAGTGATATCTGAAAACCTAATTTTGAAATCTTGCTTTATTATTTATTTTCAGTATTGACTTTAAAAGGATTCCTAAGCATTTCTTCATGTTGTGAAATGGAACTAATGAAGCTAACTTCATCTAGCTGCAGTGAAAATTAAATAAAAAACATCTCTAAAGTGATTTGCACACAGCAAACCTTTAGTGTCAGTTCCCATTCATCCCAGTTCTAGTTAAATTAATTTAAGATATTTGTTCATACGAGTTTACTTAATAGTTTTATTTATAAAATTAAAAAAAAATAGTGGTAAATATATGGTGATATATAATTTGCTAGACACAATTAGTGACCTAGATTCAAAATCAAACTCTACCAAGTTACCATATATAATTTTTACTGAAGGTGGATAAGTACATTTGAGTTTGTGACAAGTAAGAATTAGTTTAAAATATTGTAGAATAATAATTATTATTACTATTTTTGAGAGCCTACTGTTATCAAGTGGTAAATGCTTTATATTGCCTTTATCTGAATAAGAATAATAATACCTACTGTGTAGGGTTCTTATGAAGATTAATTGAATTAAGACTTGCAAAGCACTTAGAATTAGGTAGGAATGTAAGTGGTACTAAAGTACTTTCCAAATAAAAATACATGCTAACTGTAACCTTTCTGTGGAATAGAAATGTTATAATCCACGTTTCAGACGGAGTCAGCTAACAAAAGGCCAGGCAGGTCTGATTTCCCCAGCATCTACGCTTTTAACCACCGTGAATGTGGAGTGTTTGGTTAAAATTTATGAATTGGGACACAGTATGCAATATTATAATGCATCCCAGTCATACCAGATATCCCAGTTTTCTATGAATTTATACAAGTGTGGTTCTCTTGTCTGGAGGGCAGCTTTTCTTCTTCCATTCCCCCCCTCCCCCCCAACTCTCCCTTATTAGAATTAATGACATCTCCTCAGAAGACTTTCTCTTACTCCCAGGCTGGGTTGATAACCACTTGCTCTTCATTTAAATAGCACAGCGTACCTCCTCTTTGATAACATTCATTATATGATAATTTTTTGTTTACTCCTCTCTTTCCTGCTATACTGTCACTGTTGTATCCTCCTGTGCCCAGTGCGGTGCCTGAGACAAGTTGATGTAGATGCTCCATAAATATTTGAGCTGATGAATGAATGAGCAAATGAACTGGTAGTGGATATAAGGTTTGATAATGATGTCTAAAAACATACCCCATAAGTAAATAAAGGTATTCTGCAATATTGGTTTCTGAATAAGTGAAAACAAGCAGTCATGGCCCAATTTTTTTCTTTCCGTTTGTACTCTCTTATGCATGCCAGCTTGCATGGACTTGGATCTGCCCTCATAACAAAGGTTGAGAGTATGTTCCATACTTACTAGTGACATCTATTTCTTCAATACTGTTATCAGAGGGAGTCAGCTGCTTAAGATTGTGCTCCTCTCAACAGTTTTGAATGTTTCTATGACATCAGATTGTTCTCTGAATCAGAGTTCTTCATTTTAAGCCTCATATGCACATCACCTTAAAACACAGATGGATGAATCTCAGTTACATGCTCGTTTTTTTTAAGTCAATGTACTGCCTGAAATTGAACATGGGCGTCTTTTCTGACAGACAGCTTATAGGAGGGAAAAGTAAGCCCTGGAAGGTAAGAACTGATAAAGCATCAGTGGCTCGAGAAAAAAAAAATCATACACTTAGTATTTTCTCTGTGCATATTTTTCATCAGTTAATCATGGCAAAGTCAAATATGCTCATAGAGATTGTGCTGGGTGTCCTCAGCTTGGTCTTCCAGGCCCGCTCTCCACCTTTGCACTCTGTCCTCTGCCTGGGTGGGTGGCTGACCTGTGTAGACTCCATCAGTGAGCCTCTCTGTCCCAGGCTTTATGCTGAATTTAGCCACAGTGGACACCTGGGGGATATCAGAGGACAGGAGAATAACATCCTCTGGCTCTCTCCTTGAAGTTTTTCTGCAACTCTGTACCAAAGATCAGAGCCTCTGTCAAATGGCCCTTGTCACAGAGCTACTATTTAAGTTCAGGTAACAGCTCCTTCCTTATGTCTCTGGAGCACTACACTGCGCCCTGGATTGGGTTTCCCTAACATAGTTTTCTAGACTCCTTCATTAAACTCCTTAGATTACCCAATTTGAGAGCATTTTTTTTCTGCTTGGAATCTGTCTCATACAAGTGCTATTTGTGCAGGGGGAAAATATGCTTGTGCAGTACACAGGATCCATGACAGCTGTTGGCAATGGAAGCAAAGGGTTTAAACCACTTCCTTTGATGAGATAATTGAGATGTATTTTTCTTGTATTGCACCTAAATTTCTTAATATTCCTAAGAGTTCTCTACAGATAAATGCCTGAGTCCAAAACTCTTCCTAAGAGCATTTCAGAGAAAGAAGACATGACACCTGAAGTAAATTAAGCCCTACCCTGGAGGCTGAAAAGGACACTTGTATTTCAGACATAGGTGTTTTATTAAAAGCTAACTTTCTGCAATTGTCCCATTAATTGCTTCTGATTTTATTTTCTCACACAGATGGGTTTCTGCTTGATACAAATGAGGTGTCAATTGATGGCAAGAATGAAGAAAAAATATGCGATATTAACAGGACATTTTTCAGTCGCACATTTGCTGGCTCCCAACAAAACTGATGAGCAGTTCAGGTTTCTATTGTTTCACCGTAGGAGAGTGGTGTGATGTCATGTGACTGATCAAACAGAAAGTTAGTATTTGGTGAAGTGAGAGGAGTATATGGGGAAAATCGAAGCTAATGGAATCAAAATAAAGAATTGCTATCTTGAAAACTATTTGGAAGTTAAAGGGATTAGGTATTATTTTCAAATGGGTGGTTATGCTCTATTCTCTGGGATTGGTGGAGGGAACTGGGGAGGTGAGAGAATATTAGTGCCGCCTGTAAGGACAAGAATATATCCCCTATGGATCAAGGGCAAATCACAGAAGATGCCATTTAAAAACATGCTTTTCAACTCCCTTTGTTCTCTTTTGAGCATAATATTTATTTGAAATAAAAGCTATTATATGCACATCAAGACTTCTTGTAGATTCTTGTGGTGATTTGCTGCCAGGTTAATAGGGAACAAGCAGGCACTGAACTGTATTGCTTTGTGGGGAGGGATTCATCTACTCAATAGTTATCCACTAAGTGTTTGCAGTGTGCTGTTCGGCTAAGCGCTGGGGAGTCAGTGGTGAATAAGGTAAAACATTTCTTGCTCTCATGGGACTAAATAAGATGACTCTGATTACCAGCCCCCAACCCTGTTGGAAGGGCTAGTGGTATGTGGCTAGGGCTTAAGTAAATAGGGTGAAAAGTCTTGTTATAGAATTAGAATAAAACTACTCTTATCATTTATCTTCCTGAAGTAGTATACAAATTTGCTAATTATATTCATTGTTAATCTCTAAATCTAATTCCTCCTGTGGCTAATTGTTTATGTAAAAAAATGTATATTCAGAAATTTCCAGATTCCTAGGTTGAATCTAATTTACTCATGGCTCTTCCATAATATCTGGTATAGCTACATGCCATTTACATTTTTAATGCTTTGGCTGTAATAGAATTGTATTTTAACTCGAATATTCTCAAGATTTTTAAAGCAAAAAATAAGTGAAGCTGGGCAGTTAATAAGGAACTTAATTTGTATAGGAGCAGTTTTGATAACAGTGCATCATAATCTAAACAGGAAGTAGAGAAAATTACTGCACATGCTCTGGACTCAAGTACACAGCCCATTCTACTGAGAAGCTAATTTGTGTTGCTGGCATTTTCAAAGAGATGGATTATTCCATCTCTCACTATCTGGGCAATAGGCACTATTTCACCAATGAAAAGAGTCAGGAATATGAGGTATGTAAAATTGTTGATTTTCATGAACTGATTGATATTTGGGTATCATCAGGGCAGTAGCTAATGACACTCTTTCCTAGAACTTGTACTTATATTTCACGATAAAACAAATTAAAAAAATATAGGCATGCAAATGTATGCTACCAAATCTTCAACCATGCTAAATGCAGCTAAATGGCTGAAGAAAATGTCTTTATAAATATTTTCTTAAATAGAAGAGCTAACTTTGCAAAGTATGCCTTTTAGTTGAAATGAAAATTATTTCTTTTGTTATCATGGTGCTGTGGCCTGGGTAGTTCCTCTTTTTAATAATTTTTCTAGCTTACATTTGCAATTTATGTATGATTCTAGAATATAGCCTTGAAAATCCATTCTCATGGAAGTAATATAATCTGGCAACACTTAGTGTCTTTTTTGAAAATTTTCAGATATTTGCTATTTTAAAAGTTGTGTCACATATTTTGCTTCTGTATTCGAAAGTCAGAGATTAAGCAATTCCACTTGCCACAAAATAATATGCATAAGCTTTTTGTTGCTTTGCTGAGCTGCAGTTTTGGAAGACAAGGAGAAAGGCAGAACATGCGTTTTGTTCTGTCATCAGTACACAGCTTTCATTTTATTTCTCTACCCATCCAATGGGTACTTCATTATGCATGTTTCTGTTATCTTCCTAAAGCAATATCAAATATGTATATAAACATCTCTATCTTGTTCTCCTGTTGACAGAATGCTAAAAAGATGATAATCTGTGTCTTTTTATAAAAATGTATCTGAAATTTATGTCACTGTATATGATTAATATTTGTAGTCATAACAACTGAGACAGGAAATGCTTTACAACTGAGAATGCTATTTTCTATGGAAATGTCTTTCCTGTTTCTTTAAAAGAATGGGGGTTGAGGGTGTGAAAGCCATAACAGTTCAGAGGGAAACAGGACATATTCCTAGGATTAGTAACTTGCCAAGGTAGAATTTGCAATGATTCAGATAAATGGATACAAATACCATAATTTAAGAGTTTTAAATTTTAGAATTAAAGATTTCACCACTCAGGTTTATTTATCTCAATGACAATTTAGAATTATTATATGAAATATAAAAATTTAGAAACCAGATTTAAAAAAATTGAGATTTAAGTGAAGTTACTGATTATAATTTTCCTTTCTATGAAAAGACAAAAACCACTTGTATTAATTACCAACAGAGTCCTTGTCTTTTTCATAGGCTTTCTAATTTATTAAGTGAAAAATGACAGAGCCAATGTGCATTTCTTATTCAGATACGTGTATATCCTCTGGTTGTAAATTTAAGTGCTTTCCACATTCATAATTTCTATTGACTCAGGAAATAACCCAGTGAGACAGGCTGGCAAATTATTTCTACCACTGTTATTGAAGGAAAAGGGAAAAAGAGTCTTGGTCTTTTGGTTCTTGGTACTATTCTGTGTCATTTTTCTTAGATACCCATGAGAATATGTTTTGCAAGTTCTCACTTCTAGTACTTTCATGTCACTTTTATAAATCCCCTTCCTTAATTTTACAAATTTTTCCTGATACATTCTCAGTGCTCAACAGACTCTTCCCTTGCCCCTAATCTTTGAAATTCCTCTTTTCTATAACAGAAAAAGAAAAACTAAATAAATGCAGGGGACTGGAGAGGAAGTAAAAGACCCAAGAGGTTATTAGAAGCATGAAAAGTGTCAGAGAGGAAGGAAAAGGGTTAAGAATTTCAGAAGGAAGATGGATGATTTCTCATGGAACAGTCCGTGGTGACTTCAGTCTTGTCTATTTCAACGATCCTATTAAACTCAGAAATAATGCTGCTCTTCTAGAAACTCACCTCTAACACCAGCCTCACCTGTTGCCAAAGCCAACATTAGACTGAGTATAATTCTGATAAGGGGAAATTACACTCACTAAGAAAAGACATTAGAAGACATTATTCATTAAAAGTTGAGAAGAATATTTACCAAAGACTGCTAGTCATTTGAGAAAAAACTCTTAATATAAAGTATAGATACCAAAAGCAAGTAAACATTAAAAAGCAACTTCTCTGAAGTATTCTGATATGTGCAGAGTCCTTATAAGTAATATCCCCTGGTAGATAGGGAAATATATTACAATTTTGAAAGAAAAAAGTGTTATAAAAGAAATATTTGAAGAACAAAATGTTGCCCTTAGAAATTATAAGCATAATAGAAAAAATCAATAGGTATATGAGGATAAAGTTGAAATCACCCAGAAGGTAATTTTTTTTTTTAAAAAGAAAATAAGAGAGAAGAGATAAGAAAAATAAAGGCTGACCCAAGGATACCCAACATCCACAAAGAAGGATGTATAGGAACAAGGAACACAGAAAACAGGGTATAAAATTATCAGAGATATAGGCAAAAATATTTTTCAGAACCGAAGGACACTTTTTCCAGATAGAAAAGACTTGCTGAGTACCAAGTACTGTGGGAGAAAAGAGACTCTCTCCAGTAAGTAATCATGTAATTTTAGAATGTCAAAGACAAAGAGATGATCCAAAATCATATCATATTTTTCAATAGCATCTGCAAACACTGGAATCCAACAGAGAAAATCCTTCAAAATTACTGTCGACCTAGAATTCTCTGCCCATCCAAACTATCACTTAAATTTGGAGATAGGTTGGAGTCATTTTCAGACATGTAACAGTTCAAGAAGCTTACTTCCCATTCAGCCTTGCTCAAGTATCTAATGGAGGATGTGCTAAACAAGGGAATAAATTAAGAAAGAAGACCTGGGATCCAGAAAACAGGGAATCTAAGTTGAAATTAAAAAAAAGAATTACCCCACATAATATTTTGAATATATTGGAAGAAATTTTATAGAATTTAAGGAGAAGAGAGTTTGGGTTGAATTGGTGATAAGTAAATGAAGCATTAAACAAATGGTATACAAAGAACATTTTTAACTACTGGGTTTCAGAACATAGGAAGGCTGTACCAGAAAAAACATTGTAGTATACTATTTGACTTAGCTATGACTAGCGTTCATTGTCAAAATATAAACAGCAAATATTTATCTAACAAAAATCATGACTATACCATACTGATATGGAGGATTGTAAAAGAGATCTGAAGGCTTAGCTTTCATATAGGAAGTCCATAGATCATGCAAAACCTAGAAAAAGAATAAAGAAATAACAACATAACCAAGTTATATTAATGAAAGGATTTAAATTATAAAATTTAAATGATAAAATAACCAGATAAAAGAGTTTTCTAATATATTGCCTCTGGTATCAGGAAATATAGGGCAAGGAACTGCTATTTTTTATAACAAGCCTTGTAGAGAGTGTTTAAAATATGGGCATGTATTACTTTAATTATAGATAAAATGGAATTGAAAACAAAAGAATAACTGTAAAGAACAAAACAATTGTAGAAATCATTCCCTTATTTTTTTAAGTTATGTACGCATTATCTAAAGACCCATCTTAAAAATTATTAGCAGAAACATTGTATGTCCAGCTGTTAGCCCTGAACATCATTTTTTAAAATTTGCAAAGATGTCTCTTTAATAAATCATCATTTGGTTGATGTATAAAAGGCTTTAGATGGCTAAAGGGATCACTGTTGAATGAAAATCTATGAAAAGTATTTGTGAATATGGCAGCGTATTCTTCAAGCTCCTTGGAGGACCGTAATCTATTTCTGAGTTGCTGAAATGTTACTAACTTAATTTTTATTGCTGGACATCACACTGCCATAGACAATATTGCCTGGAGATTTGGTGTCAAGATGGTGAAAGGCTAGTAGGAAAAAAGATTTAGGTTCTCTTGGCCTAGCCACAATGTAGTGGAAGATGGTTTTTAGTTTGGTCCTGTTTAATTCTCTTCAGACAGGGAAGTTTGTGGCAGTCTTTAAGGCAGCATGGCCTTAGGATGGTTACAAAGAGAGTAAACAATCCTCACCTATCACATAATTTTCCTTCTTTTTGGGTACCCCCCATGACTTGGCCTATCCCTTATTGTGCAAGGACTCATCATGTCTGAGTTTCCAGGTAGTAATAGTAATATGGCCTGAACCTCTGATTTTAATGAGGGATTTTCAAGCTCAAAATGGCCTTAGTATATAAAATTATGACTTAATGAGAAAAAGATCCCCAACACAACACTTTGGTCAGGGGAGGAATAGTTTTCCCTTCATATCAGAGAGGTACCTCCATCAAAGGTTGGCCACTACTTCGACCACAATCTCCATCATAGAAGTATCCCTTCCCACCTGGCACCTTGACCCCAATTTTCTCAGGTTCCCAGTGATTTTTAGAACAATTCCTAGCACAGTCTAAGCATGTATCATGGGACCATTGAATTATTGTCCCTCTTAATGACACCTATGCTATTGTATCTAGCTGATCCCTCTGTTAAAGAGAGCTCTTCACCTCTACCCACCTCTCCCCACACTTCCAGAGTACACTTCTCACCTGACTCCTGCTCATTTTTCCATCTTCGGCATGCTGCTTTCTCCCAGAAGCTGAATTGTATGCTTTTGCTTTAGACTTATCATAGCACTGAAACAGTTAACTAAAAAAGAATCATGCCAATCGCCCATTTCCCCCTCCAGACTATAATATTTGTAAGGGCAGAAACATTTCTACTTTTTTCACATTGATTTCCACAGGGCCTAATACAGTGACTGGCCCTATTATTGGGGGGGGGGGGGTGCTCAATAAACATTTATTGGGTTTTGCAATTTTTTTATATTTTCACACTCTATTATCATTTTGGTATTAAGGGGTATCTGAGTATAGGTAAAAGAGTTAGCCTGCCTTATGTCTATACCATCTATAATTGAGAAACACATATTAACCTCCATAGGAATGACACAGAAAGATGACAGGAATTACCAGAGTCCCCTCCTCAAACTGGAATGTTAACCTTCGCAACGTTCTTGGCATTCTTTAAGAAGTTTTTGGAATTCATTCATTAGCAAACAAATGCATCTTCATTTTATAATATAGTTGGTCTAGAGACAATGAGACAAGGATTGCATTAAACAAATGGCCAGTCATTTGGTACACTAAAATGATCTTAATATGATTTTTTCACAATATTTCTATTTCATTGCAGCCGGGGCACCGACAACAGACTGACCCACCGGCGGCAGACAATTCTCCGAGAGAAAGGGAGAAGGTTGGCGAATCGAGGACCAGCATACATGTTTAATGATCATTCAACAAGCCTATCTATTGAAGAGGAACGCTTTTTAGATGCAGCTGAATATGGCAACATCCCCGTGGTACGGAAGATGTTAGAAGAATGCCTTTCACTCAACGTTAATTGTGTGGATTACATGGGCCAGAATGCCCTGCAGTTGGCAGTGGCCAATGAGCATCTGGAAATTACAGAACTTCTTCTCAAGAAAGAAAACCTCTCTCGGGTTGGGGATGCATTGCTTCTAGCTATTAGTAAGGGTTATGTTCGGATTGTGGAAGCGATTCTCAATCATCCAGCTTTTGCTGAAGGCAGGAGGTTAGCAACCAGCCCCAGTCAGTCTGAACTCCAGCAAGATGATTTTTATGCCTATGATGAAGATGGGACTCGGTTCTCCCATGATGTGACTCCGGTCATTCTGGCTGCCCACTGCCAGGAGTATGAAATTGTGCACATCCTCCTGCGAAAGGGTGCTCGGATTGAACGGCCTCATGATTACTTTTGCAAGTGCAGCGAATGCAGTCAGAAACAGAAGCATGACTCTTTTAGTCACTCCAGATCTAGAATTAATGCCTACAAAGGACTTGCAAGCCCTGCTTACCTGTCATTGTCTAGCGAGGATCCAGTCATGACAGCTTTAGAACTTAGCAATGAGCTGGCAGTGCTGGCCAACATTGAGAAAGAGTTCAAGGTATGTTGTTAACAACCTTCCAGATATTAAAGTTAGATGCATTTACCAGCCTCCCCTATGTGCTCGGCACTGTGCTAGTTACTGTGGGCACTAGGTAATTTTATACATGTATTCTATAAACTAGTATAATGATTTGTAGTAAAATTGTGACTGCTACTACATGGTGACAATCTATCATCTACCAGATGTTTTATATTTATTATGTCTAATGCTTACCACAACTTACAACTTCCCTGAAACCTAATCCAAATCAAATATTGCTTTCTCCCAACTGATAATATCTTCATGTTTGACATGAAGCTATTATTAGTTTGACATGAAGATATTATAATTTTGACATGAAGATATTATTAGTTCCTTTTCAGATGGAGAAATGGAGGCATAGAAAGGTTAAGTGAGGCCCAAGATTAAACAAATGATAAATGTCAGATCTGGGATCAGAATCTGGGTGTGCTACCCTCTAAAACACAGGTTTTTTTCTGTTATAAAACACAGCTTCTATATTGAGCGCACAGCGATAGATGCTGTTGAGATCAGAAAGATGAATAAGCTTAAAGAAGTCATGTTTCAGCTGGAAAGACACACACATAAACAAATATGATAGAGTAAAATGAAGCAGCTACTAGACAGCAATAAGCAATGTGCCATAGGAGTGGAGAGAAAGCAGTATTTGATTTGGATTAGGTTTCAGGGAAGTTACGAGTAATACGGCGGCTGGGTCTGGCAGAATGAGTAGGATTTTGGAAGGCAGAGAATGAAGAAAAAGAAAGTGTAGGCCAAGGAAGCAGCAAAAGTAAGGGATTGTAGGCATGGAAGTAGTTGGCACATAAAGGGAAATTTGAGCAGTATCTTAATAAGAGGTATGTGGAGAGATATGCTGTTGGATGCTGCATATTATCTGCATGTTTTGTGCTGCCTTTGGAGAGGGTGAAAGCTTGGGTTCCTGTCTTGAGATCATCCTAACACACACATTAAAGCTCCTTGCCCAGGAATTCTGACCCACCTTACGCTCATCATGTCTGCCCAGCATTATTGTTATTTATCATGTGCTTTTCTTCTTTCCTTAGATTATAAACTGCTTGGAAACAGGTCTGATTTGTCTAGTACAGGGTTTTTACAAACTAAATATTGGTTTTATTTTCTCTGTTTTATGTGTTATAAGAGAGAGTTTGGCTCTTCCTTCTACCTGTGGAGAGGTCACAGCCTGCTCTCTCCCATGCAGTTTCTTGGTGCCGCTGTCAGTGAAAGAAAGAACAGTGTTGCATCCAGTGTGGCCTGTCACATGTCCACCTATCCTTGAGTCCTGACCCACGGATGGGAGGACAAGGTAAATGGCTATGGAAATCCTCCAACTAAGTGGTTCATCTGTCTGTGTTCTGCTCCCAGGTTGGGGGAAGGTACTTTCCTCTAGCAACCTGAGCTATGAGTTCAGGACAAACAAATGATCCTTTCCAACTCCGTCTTAGGTTTTTTCATACTTTTCACTTGCCTACCAAGATTCAGAGAATTGGTGAATTTTTCCATATTCAAATTTAGGCAGTTTCTTTGAAATCTGATTAAAATATTGACTATTTTAAAAATTTATATTTAAATGTCATAGAATTTCATTATCTAGGTTGTCAGCATTTCTGTTTCTTTTGTTGTACCTCTGTTATACACTTTCTCTAAACCACTGAAAAATACTATATCCTTTATTCATTCGTTTACTTACTTGCCTACACCTTTGAGTCTATGTATTGACCAAATAATATATTGGGGATAGTGGAGAATTATAATGGAGATGCAGTGAAAAGCTCAAAGATAATTCAATCAGTAATCCTGCCCACATTTAGTTTATAATCTAATGGGAGCGAAAACGTGTATGTAGAAACTACAATGCAAGGAATCCCTCAAGGAGTGGGGAGCAAGCAAATGGCTCAAAAGTGGGAAGAATCACATTTACTCGGAATGCACACTCTTTATCATCCCTTCCCCATAGTTTCATGGGGATTTAGAGATCTGGATGTTCCCTCATTTGTTCATTACACATTTTTTTTTTCTGCTGTAGGTGTGAGGTATATAAGAATTAGACATTTTCCCTCTCTTCACACTTTTTCCATGTAGTTTCTCTGCTTAAGTAGTTACCTAGAACCTCCAACAAGCTTGCCTATTCTTAATGTCCTATTTCTGGGAAGGTTTAAAGGCAATAAATTCTCTCTAAAAAAGATAAATCTCTTTGACAGAAATTTTTGACACATTTAAAAAATTATTTTCAAAAATTAAATTAGTTTACTGTTCAAGAGGTTTGCAGTTTAAAAAATGTTTGAAATAGTATATCTTAGAACTTGAAAATCAACAGGTTTTCTGGTTAGACATCTGACTGAACAGGTCCTTGTATTACACAAGGAGAAAGGACCCTTCTTGGCTTTTTATTTTTTTTAAAGCATTTTACAAATGCAAAATAAAAAGTAGGTTTTCTTCCCCAGACCTTGGGCGTTAAGACAAGTGAATATTCTCTCCTTTGACTCCAGTTTACTCCTCAGAGTGAGAGCTACTTCATGTGAGGATGAGCTGCCAGTACCTTTGTGAGTCAACACTTAGGGAAGCCACATCCTCTTACCAACCCTAGGGACCATAATAAACCCGTCCCCGCAGTGTGGCCTCAATTTATCACAGGATAGGATCTGACAGGACTAGAGAATTAGCGGCTCTGCAGTGAGCTTTCTTGCTAGGTCTGTGTGTACTCCCTTTAAAAATAACAAAAAAATTAAAAAAAAATGTATATTCATAGAAAACTTAGAAAATGATAATATAAAAATGAAGAAAATCTTAAAAACCAATCCTAATTCTGCCACCAAGAAAGAAATACTGATAGACATTGTGAACCTGCTGATACATATGATTTTAGTCTTTTTTTCAGTAATCAAGCACTTCAGAGTTTCAGGACACAGGGGAGATCACAGAGGCCAGCTCAGGAGCTGGTCTGCCCTCTGGGGACCTGAGAGATTGCATTGGCCACAGAAAGGATATAATTTCTGTATCTTATAAATACTGACATTAAAAAAAAAAACCTGTTAAGTTACACTTTCAAATATGTCCAGGGAAATATAAATGTTAAAATCATTTGATGTCCATCATCTATTTTGAAAGTGAGTGAACAATCTCTTTTTTAACATTCAAAATACATACATCTTTTCTTTTTCTCTTTGAGTTTGTATTTACATTCCAATTTCCTCAACAAATTTGATTTCTAATATAATAGTTAAGTCACCTTACTGGTTTTTTTTGGTCAAGTCTCTAATGTTCACCTTATGCTACTTATTATATATATATATATAAACACACACACATATAGATATATATATGTTGAGATTTAGAATTTTCAAATTTACTGCAATTACAAGGCTCTAATATTCAAATATTATGGAAAGAATTAGCTGTAATACTACATTTTCTTAAAGCTACATAAATTGAACACAGTTCATAATGCATATACATATTTTGAAAAATAAACTGTAATTATGACATAAAACTTTTATTGGAAATGCATTTCTTAGTGGGATTAATCATGTTCACTTTTCCAATGTATTTAAGGAAAGAAAAAGGCCTATACCGCTAAAAATGAATTGGTATGGCAACCAGCATTTTATTTTGGTATTTATTAATAGGATACATAAATTAATAAAGATTTTATGGAATAAAATTAGAAGAGGGTTGACTATAATTGGAATAAATAGTTCATGATATTATTTGATAATGACCTTATTGAATTACACACTGACTCTGAAAGAAATCACATACAAGTTTTATCCATGCATTTTAGTGAATATCTTGTAAAAATTTTGAGTCCTGAAAATGATTCCATTCACATTTTAAATAATCTTCCTTACTACTTTTTCTGCTTTGCCCATTTGAGATGCTTTTTTTTTCTAGCCAATGATACAGCCTGAGAATGGGTATTAAGAATAGTTAATAATATTCAAAAGAATCACTTAAGTCTAAATACATGAAAAAGCAATTTTTACTATTCAGTCTTCCTTAGTAATGTTTTCTTTGCTCTTCTCACTGAACTCTCACTCAAGTGAGATTCATTCTTTGACAATTGTTGGGAAGTGAAAGAGGTAGAGTAAATTGAACATAAATTACCACTGCCCACACCACCACATTCCAACAAACATCGTAATGCACAAAATCTCAGTGTGAGCCAACATGCCACATTTCTATCACTGAACTTAACTCTCCACAGAAATGTGAATTAAGGCAGGGAAATCCAGGAAGCCAGTGGGGCTTATGGTATCTGGATGAATCACTAAACGAGAATTCCCGTTGTTCAGTACATAGATGGGCAAGAGCAAGGATACCCTTTTTTATGAAGGGATTAAAGATCTGTTTCAAGGAAATTAGTTTTAAGGAAGTGAAGAACATGGAAACTGATTCATTTAAAACTATCAGTGCTCTATGGTCTTCTGGAAAGTCTTCAGGTGCCTCTGTTTAAAGAAACTACTCCAGTCTGTGAGAGTCAGAGAATGAGAGCTTTCACACACATGAAACTCGAAGCATCTTCTATAACAATACATAGTCCCTTAGCAAAGGTCAGAAGAGCCACTCCTAAATCCCTCAGTTAATTTTAGCCTTGTGTCTTGAATATTCTAAGCTAAACAAATTGCATACATCACCTGTTCTGTAGTTGGCTCCAAGCAGAGGTGACCTAGCAGAGAAAGATAACAATTAGATGGACCCTTGGAAAGAAGAAAGAAACCACCATGCCTGGGGGAATTGCAAGTCTTTAAAGAGAATGAGGGGAAAACAGATTCAAAAGCTTTCTGCATATTCAAATTCAATTTATATACTTACCTTTATCAAGAGTTTTAGGCTTTGAAAGCAAGAGCCCTGAGCCATTGTAAACTTAAAATTGGACTAAACCTAATTTTGGCAGCCACAAATACAAGATCAGTAAATACTAGAAAACCTAGACCTTTGTTTTTGATACCAAAGATAGAGAGCCTAACGCCTAGGTTCTTTCCTTGACTCAAGACTGAGAAAATATATGGGAGGACAATGTTAAAGGCAAGTTGGTCAGTACCAGTGACAATCAAATACATTCCCCCAAATCCCTAATTTTCTTCTTATAGCTCAGTATGTACCTCTCAACCCTGTTTTTGAATCTGTTTCTATTTTAAGTTATTTATGATAACAATGTTTCCTTTTATTTCCCCTAAAATCCCCTCTTTCATCCATCAGGGATTGTCTTCTCTGTCATTCCAGAGAAGTAGCTTCCTGGAGCTCCTCCAGCTCCTTCATGTCTTCGTGTTTGTGCACGTGGCTCTCCAGACACCTCTCCTCGCTAACACTGAGAAAAGACGGGTAAAGAAACTCTCCGCTGGGTCTGTTTTTAGGCCATTGCTATGTTCTGGTGTATATGTTTAAAAATGTCTGCAATTGTCTGAAAGAGAAACATTCTCTTAGAAACTGGCTGAGTCCAAAGTCGTTTTTGTTAGCAGAAAGACAGTGTGACTGTTACCAAAGGTTAGCAGGGTGGCAAAGGGTGTCTGTAACCTGCTAAATGGTGTGAAGCCAAATGACAATACTAGAAGCACAGAGCTGGAATCCCCTTCAAGGAGGATGCAACTTTATTTACCTATATGTATTATTCTAAGTGATTTACACTATAACTTTATGATAAAGTAGCACTTAAGTTTTCCATAATTAGGAATTAGGAGAAGGCCAGAAAATAAAGTACCTTTTCCAAGATCATATAGTTATTAAGTGACAGAACACAAATTTAAGTCCAATTATGTTTTGTACCCACCCCATTTTCCTTTCTTTATATCACTGAAAATTATTGATTACCTATTATGTGCCATACACTGCACTAGGTTGTGAGAACTTGCATCTGAATAAGTCATGGCCTTGTCTTAAAGGATATTTGAATCTATTCAAGAGATACAGCTGTGTAAACAAATCTTTGCTGCAGAGTGGCTCTATGAATAATGTACAGTAGGAAGGAGCTGTTGGAGCAAAAAAGGTCACATACTGTTTAATGTGAAGCAAATAGATCCCAGTTCCCCACTGGGCATTAGAAGCATGGATCTCTTTCTATGTATATGAGTGTGTGTGTGTGTGTGTGTGTGTGTGTGTGTGCATATAGTGTGTAGTGTATAGTCTTGCATTTGAATTTCCTATCATGGTTTGAAATAGATGGGCAGAGTGAATCTCATTCTAGCAGGAATTTAGATCATTGCAAGCCAACAGTTAAGGAGGGAAGTTAAGTGTAGAAATTGCTTCATGGAAGGATCCAAGCCCTGAAGCTGCCTGTTTACCTTCAGTAATGCTCTTCAAACTTCATAGCTTCCATGGAGCCTGAGAATTCCTATGCTGAGGGAAGAATAAAAGCTGGTTAGCAATGCTACAATAAGTTAAATAAGCAGCCACCACTGTTGGCGACAATCAATGGAAAATTCAGTAGCATCTGAAATATCTAGTGTTCTAGTTTGCTAGCTGCAATATACCAGAAATGGAATGGCTTTTCTAAAGGGGAATTTAATAAGTTTCTAATTTACAGTTCTAAGGCCAAGAAAATGTCCCAGTTACAAGTATATAGAAATGTCCAATCAAAGGCATCCAGGGAAAGATACCTTGGTTCAAGAAGGCTGATGACGTTCAGGGTTTCTCTCTCTAGTGAGAAGGCAGATGGTGAACATGGTCAGGGTTCCTCTCTCATCTGGAAGGGCACATGATGAACACAGTGTCATCTGCTAGCTTCTTCTCCTGGCTTCCTGTTTCATGAAGCTCCCCTGGAGGCATTTTTCTTCTTCATCTCCAAAGGTCACTGGCTGGTGGACTCTGCTTCTTGTGTCTATGTCATTCTGTTCTGCTCTCTCTGAATCTCTTTCATTCTCCAAAATGTTTCCTCTTTTATAGGACTCCAGAAACTTATCAAGACCCACCCAAATGGGTGGAGACATGTTATCACCTAATCCAGCTTAACAACCACTCTTGATTAAATCACATCTCCAAAGAGATGATCTAATTATAGTTTCAAACATGCAGTATTGAATAGGAATTATTCTGCCTTTATGAAATGGGATTTAGATTAAAACATGGCTTTTCTAGGGGACATAACATCCTTTCAAACCAGCACATCTAGGAAAATGTTTTGTGTGTTTTTTTTTTTTTAATTTTTGCTTTGAAATTATATCTCTTTTAAAAAAACATTTTCCTGGAATAAAGTCTGATTAACGTTTTTGTCCCTCACAGTCCCATATGGTGAGTACTTAGAAATGCCTGCTAGTCATCACCACATCAGCTGTGTCAGAGCTCAAATATCAGTGCACTATTTAGTGACAATTATCCTAAGGAACAGGAAAGCCCCAGAGTGTTTCAATTCTATTTCTTTGGTCCATATATCTGTCCTTGTGCCAATACCATGCTGTTTTGATTACTTTGACTTTGTAATAAGGTCTAAGGTTAGGATAGTGAATCTTCCCACTTTGTTCTTCTTTTCCAAAATGAGCTTGGGTATTCAGGGCCCCTTGACTATTCAAAGCATAACTCCGAGGTTCTCTCCTTGACTCAAGGATGGTTTTATGCCTAACCATCCATATAAATTTGATGATTGGCTTTTCCATTTCTGTGAAGAAGATTGCTGGCACTTTGATTGGGGTTGAGTTAAATCTGTAAATCACTTTTGGGTAAATTAACATCATGGCAATAATGAGTCTTCCATTTCATGAAAACAGAATGTCCTCCATTTATTTAGGTCTTCTTTGATTTCTTTTAGCAGTGTTCTGTAGTTTTCCATGTATGAGTCCTTACAACATCTATGGTGGTTTGAAGCTGTATGTACCCCAGAAAAAAACCATGCTGTTAAATTTAATCCATTCCTGTGAGTATGAACCCATTGTTAGTAGAACCTTTTCATGAGGTTACTTCAGTGAAGGTATGCCACATCAATCAGGAAGAATCTTAGTTGTATTACTGTGGTCCTTTATAAGTGGAGTAAAATTCAGACAGACAGAAAGCAACAGGAAACAAGAAGTTGAACATCAAATGAGACTCGGAAGAGAGGAGGAAAAGCCATGTACATTGCCATGTGACAGAGGAGCCAAGGATTATGGGCAGCTAGCTCCAAACTCCAGTCTTCAGAGAGAAAGCATCATCTTGACACTCTGATTTGGACTTTCTTTTCACTTCAAAACCATAAACTAATAAAGGAATGGCCTTTATAAAGGGAATTTATTATATTACAAGATTACAGTTCTAAGGCCAGAAAAATGCCCAAACTAAAGCGTCCAGGAAAAGATGCCTTTATACATGTGGCTGATATCTCCTGGTCTTTGTTCCTGGTTCCAGTTGCTTCTAGCTTTTGATGCCAGTGGTTTTCTCTATAAGCCACTGTGGGCCTTCACTTAGCTCCTCTGAGATACAACTCTGGGTTCTGGCTTGCTTAGCTTCTCATGGGAAGGTACATGGCAATGCTGGACTCTGCCTGTCTCTAGGGATCTGCTCTCTGTCAGTACTTGAAGCATTTCCAAGCATCCATGTCTGTCAGCTCTGAAGCAAGTGTTCTGTAAGCGTCTGCATCTGAGGTTTCTCCAAAATGTTTCCCCCTTTTAAAGGTCTCCAATAAACTATTCAAGACCTGCCTTGAATAGGTGGAGTCACATCGCCATCTAATCAAAAGTCTACATCCACAATTGGGTGTGTCACATCTCCATGGAAACAATCCAATCAGAATTTCCCACCCTAAACGATATGTCTGGCCCCACAAGATCAGGATTAAAACATGGCTTTTCAGGGGGTACATAATAGTTTCAAACCAGCACAGTGGTATATTACATTTATTGATTTTTATATGTTGAACCACCCTTGCATGCCAGGGATAAATTCCACTTGATCATGGTGTACAATTTTTTCAATGTGCTGTTGGCTTTGGATTGCTAGTATTTTATTGAGAATGTTTAAATCTACACTTATAAGAGATATTGGTACATGATTTTCTTGTGGTATATTAGCCTGGCTTTTGTATGAGGGTGATGTTGCCCTCAGAATGAATAAGAGAATTTTCTCTACTCTTCAACTTTTTAGAAGCATTTAAACAGGATTGTGTTAAGTCTTCTTGAAATGTTTGGTAAAATTTGCCTGTGATGCTATCTTGCTCCTGGTTTTATTTGCTGGGAAGTTTTTGATGACTGATTCAATCTCTTTACTAGTAATAGGTTTGTTGAAATCTTCAACTTCTTCTTAAGTTAGTATAAGTAGTTTGGGTATTTCTAAAAATTTGTCCATTTATTGTAGGTTATCTCATTTGTTGGTATACACTTTTCATAATATCCTCTTATAGTCCTTTTTTTTTTTTTCTTTTACATGGGCAGGCACCAGGAATTAAACCTGGGTCTCTAGCATGGCAGGTGAATACTCTGCCTGCTGAGCCACCATGGCCCGCCCCTTGTAGTCCTTTTTATTTCAGCAAGGTTGGTAGTAATGTTTCCCCTTTTTATTTCTGAGTTTAGTCATTTGTGTCTGTATTAGTTTGCTAAGCTGCCAGAATGCAATATACCAGAAATGGAACAGCATTTAAAAAGAGAATTTAATAAGTTGCAAGTTTATCATGCTAGTGCCAAGAAAATGTCCAGACTAAGGCCCCATAAAAGGTTACTTTCACTCAAGAAAGGCTGATGCCATCTAGAACACCTCTGTCAGCTGGGAAGGCAAGTGGCTGGCATCTGTTGGTCCCTTGCTCCTCCTGGGTTCCATTGGTTTCAGCCTCTGTTTCCTGTGAGGATTCCTCACTTGGCATCTGTGGATCTTCGCTTAGCTCCTCCCCAGGACACAACTCTGGGTTCTGGCTTGCTTGGCATCTCATGTCTCATGGAAAGATACATGGCAACATCTGCTGGGCTCTGCATTTGGAGATGGGTCTGGGTCTCATCTTGGCTCTGTCAGCTCTGAAACAACTGTTCTCCAAGCATCTGGAACAAATCTCTCTGTTGGCTCTGTACTTTCTCCAAAATGTTTCTGCTTTTAAAGGATTCCAGTAAACTAATCAAGACCCACCTTGAATGGGTGGAGCCACATCTCATCTAATTAAAAGGTCACACTCATTACTGGGTGTGCCACATCTCCACGGAGATAATCTAATTAAAAAGTTCCACCCTACAATATGGAATCTGGATTAAAATAAATAGCTGTCCCCACAAGATTGGATCAGGATTAAAACATTGCTTTTCTGGGGTACATAACAGCTTCAAACCAGTACAGTGTCCTTTATCTTCTTCATCAGTCTAGCTAAGCTTTGTAAACTTTATTGATCTTTCAAAGAACCAACTTTTGGTATTGTTGATTCTATTTGTTTGTTTGTTTTCTATTTCATTTATCTCCACTCTAATCTTTGCTATTTCCTTCCCTCTGTTCACTTTGGGTATAGTTCACCTTCTTTTTCTTGTTCTTCTAGCTTTGAGGTTAGAGCTCTGATTTTAAATATTTCTTCTTTTTTAATGTAAGCACTTAGAGCTATAAACTTCCCTCTCAGCACTGCCTTGTCTATATCCCATGGGTTTTGGTATGATGTGTTTTCATTTTCATTTGCTTCGAGATATTTCCTAGTTTTTCTTGTGATTTCTTCTTTAACTCATTGGTTGTTTAAGAGTATATTATTTATATCTACATATTTGTGAATTTTCCAGTTCTCCCTCTGTTATTGATTTCTACCTTCATCCCACTGTGGTTGGAGAAGATAGATTGTATGGTTTCAATATTTTAGAATTTACTGACATCTATTTAGAGCCTAACATTTAGTTTATCCTAGAGATGATCCATGTGCATTCCAGAAGAATATGTGCTCTGTTGTTGTTGGGCAAAGTGTTTTTTATTTACATCTGTTTATTTAAAGAATGGTTCAAGTTTTTTATTTCCTTATAGATCTTCTTACTAGATGTTTTATCTATTATTGAAGATGGTGTTAAAAAGTTTCTACTAATAATGTAGAACCATCAATTTCTTCCTTCAAATCTATCAGTATTTGCTGCATATATTTTGGGGCTCTGCTTTTAGGTGCCTACATGTTTATATAACTGCCATATCTTCATGTTGAATTGACCCTTGTATCAGTATATATTGACCGTCTTTGTCCCTCATAATTGTTTTTGACTTAAAGTCTATTTTATCTGTTATTCATATAGCTATCCCAGCTCTCTTTCGGTTACTGCTTGCATGGTATCATTTTTTCCATCCTTTCACTTTCAACCTACTTTATCTTTGAATTAAAGTGAATCTCCTTGAGATAGCATATAGTTGGGTCATACTTTTACATCCATTCTGCTAATCTCTGCCTTTTGATAGGAGAGTTTAATCCACTTACAGTTAAAGTCACTACTGATAATGCAGGACTTTCTTCTGCCATTTTGCTATTCAGCCTTTGTAATTTTCTACCTTTTTCCATTCAGTTCTTCCTTTACTGCTTATTTTCATATTTATTAGTTTGTTGTTGTTGTTTTTTTTTTTTTTAGTATGACGTACCGAGTCCCTTCTCATTTATATCTGTATATATTTCCCATATATTTTACTTCTGATTACCATGGGATTAAAACTGAACATCCTAAATATACAAAAACCATTTATTTTTAAACCAAGTTTACCCAGTTGCATATATATATATACACTTTTCCTATAACACAGCTGTGCTTTCTTGACCTGCTCAGCAAATATAGCCCTTCATCTGTCCTCATCTGCTCTATTTTCTGTTTACTAAAGCTGACAAAATGCAATATACCAGAAATGGACTGGCTTTTAACAGAGGGTTTTTGTTAGCTTAAAGTTACAATTCTGTGGCCATGAAAATGTCCAAATTAAGACATCAATATGAGTCTTACCTTCTCTAAATACAAGCTACCAGCATCTGGGACACCTCTGTCACATGGGAAGGCATATGCTGGTCCTTCTCCCCTGGCTTTCATGGCTTTCAGGTTCTGGATTCAGTGACACTTTTAGCTTCTTTGGGTCTTTGCTTGCTTCTCTGGGGCTTTCCTCTCTAAGATCTCTCAGCTTTTTCTGTCCTTTATCCTCTCATAAAAGACTTCAGGAAGAGGATTAAGACCTACTTTCAATGGGGTGGGTCACATCTTAATTGAAATAATCTAACCAAAAGGTCCCACTCACAACAAGTCTGTACCCATAGGAATGGATTTAAGGAACATGGCCTTTTCTGGGGTACCTAACAGCTTCAAACAGCATACTTCAACCTTCTGTATCCCCAGAAAACATATTCTTTCCATATGTAAAACACATTCACTCCATCACAATATCACAAAAACCTTAATTCATTTCGGTAACAATACTAAGTACCAAGTCTCATCAAAATCAGTTACAGGCGTGGTCTGTGTTAAGACAAAATTCTCCTCTGCCTGTGAACCTGTGAAACAGAACAAGTTATCTGCATCCAATATACAAAGAAGGGACTGTCATAGAATGAATATTCCTATTTCCATAGGGAGCAGTTGGAAGGAAAATGGGTCACCAGCACAGACAGTTCTGAAGACCTGCAGGGCAAACTCCATTGGATTTCTAGGTTTGAAAGTCATCTATAGAATAACATTTTATCCTCAGGGCTTGAGAGAGTGGCAGTCCTACCCTTTTCAAGGGCTTGCGCAGTGGTCCTGCTCTCTCCAAACACTGAGGTGAGGACTTCAACAAGATGACCGTGTTCTTGGCCTCACCTTTCTCAAGCATTTGGTAGCCAGACTCTCTGTTATCTCTGGGGCACAGGCTCCATCCTCTTAGAACAGTGGCAGTCTGGTGGCAGCCAGACGTTCCCCTATCCCCAGAAGTGTACTCCACCCTCTCTGAAGCTTGAGCGGAAGTACTCTTCCTGAACATGGGGCAGCCAAGCTCACCTCAGTCCCCCAGGTATCTCAGAGCCCTGAGGTGGTAACATTATTCCTGAAAAATGGGGTGGAAGGCCTACCCTCTTCAAATGCTGGGGCAAGCTCATCTTTACATGTGCATGGGTGGGTCTGCTCTCTTGGCCCAGTGTGTCTTGGTTCCAGACCTCAGCTTCCTTGGTTCTGTCTTTGAAGTAATTTTTCCTTAAATCTATCACTTTTCTTTTCCTTTTAGTCCAGGCTGGCAGTGGTTCTGTTAATACATATCTTGCAAAAAACAAACAAACAAACAAAAAAACTTGTTGGTTTCACATGCAATACACAGGGGGTCCCAACAATCAGACAATAGCACTTTTCACATTTCCAATCCTGATCTGTCCTGGAATGGCTATCTGGTTCCATGTTTGTTTAAATCCTCACATGGGGTACTATTTTCTGGGGACTCATTTTCTGAAAGTTGAGAAGCCAGGCCACACTGTCCACATTTAATTTGGAAATCTCTTCAGACAAGTATCCAAGCTCATCACTTACAAAGTATGTCTTCCATCTGACACCAGAACTCAATTTTGCCCAACTCTCTGACACTTAAAAATAAGGATCACCTTTCATCAGTTTTCAATGATACATTCATCATTTCTGTCTAATGCCTCATCAGAAGTACCTAAAGTGTCCACGTTTCTACCAACAGTCACTTTAAAGCAATCTAGGCCTTTTGTGTCGAGCTCCTCATAATTCTCCCAGAGTTTGCCTCTTACCCATTTATAAAGCTATTCCAGCATGTTTGGTAATTACATCTCAGTATCCCACTTCTTGGACCCAAATCTGTCTCAGTTTGCTAAAGCTGCGAAGTACAAAATACCAGAAATGGACTGGCTTTTAATGGATAATTTAATAGCTTTTAAGTTAAGATTCTAAGGCCATAAAAATGTCCAAATTAAGGTATAGCAGAAGGATACCTTCTCTGAAGAAAGGCTACTGTTATCTGGGACATCTCTGTTATATGGGAAGGCACATGGCTGGTGTCTGCTGGTCCTTCTCTCCTGGGTTTCATTGCTTTCAGCTTCTGTGGGTCTTTGCTTGCTTCTCTGTGGCTTTTCTAAGCTCTCTTGGCTTTTTCTGCCCTTTATCCTCTTGTAAAGGACTTCAGTAAAAGGATTAAGATGTACCTTGAATGGAGTGGTCGCATCTTAGTTGAAATAATCTAACCAAAAGGTCTCACCCACTACAGGTCTGTGTACTCACAGGAATGGATTTAAAGAACATGGTCTTTTCTGGGATTCATAACAGCTTCAAACCAGCATAAGCTCTGCCTTTTCTTCTCTGCCATCTTTATTCGGGGCTTGTGGGAGTAATGACTACCTCAGAATTGGGCCCTTAGTGATGCAAAGTGGCTAATCAAAAACAATGCAGTGATCAGCCCCTGCCCATCCCAGACCATTTATGTCCCTTTCTGGAACCAGTGAGCTACCCCAGAGGCCAGATCTCGCTGTGACCTGCCACAAGAGTAAGGGCTGGGTGACAGTTACCTCTGCAATGAGAGAGCAATTTATTAGAATTTGCTGTAACTTACCAGCCTCCTGCTCTCACTCTTCCCTACATGCTACACAGTGTTCTACTGGATTCCAGAGTTTTGAAATAGTTGATTTAGACAGTTCTTGCCTGTTTAATAATTGTTCTGGTGGAAGGACTGAATCCTGGAGCTTTGTACTCTACCATGATCCCAGACTACTCTCAACATTACATTTTAAGTAGGTTTATGTGTCAATTTGTGAGAATTTGAATTATTAAAAATGTTGTGTATCAATTCCCAAGATGAAAAATTACATGTTTTTCTAAAAGCAGAGCCTTATTTAAAAAAAATATTGGGTGTTTTTGCTTGAGAAGATATCTTGAGAGTTAGTAGTGAATTGGAAAACATTTTAAGGTTAAGTCATGAAATAGAACAAAGCTCATGTACTTTCCTCTTTCAGATCATGTGATGTCTACCAAAAAGTATTGCCCCACACTTGAAGGATCACTTTCTCTCTTTAAATATCTAATTTCACCTAAGCCTTCTTAGCATTCTGGAGTGCATCAATATTGACCTATTATCTGTCACCTTTAAAAGGACAAGTGGGACTTATAGAATTGAGTGCTGCATACAAGAGGAGCCAGATAGCATTCAACTTTCTCATAGCTCCATGTTATCATGTGAATGTCACAAAACGGCCTGTTTTCAGATCTTCCCTCCGATGGTTAAAAATAAAATTTTAATGTTTTGAATGCTTGCTAAATGCTTGGCACCATGTAAAGTACTTGGCACCACGCGAAGTACTTTAGATGCATGTTCTCTCTAACACTTATTTATTCTCATTTAGGCTCAGCTTTCTCATATGTAAATTGGAAGTATTATTAATACCTACCTCATACAGTGGTTTTAACTTATTTAAGGTCATATAACTTTAATGAATGAAAGAGCTAGGATTGATTACAAGTATGTCTGATCCAAAAAGTCCAAGCTCTTAGCTGCTATACTTTACTGCTATGGACAACATTATTGTGCCTCCACATCTAAAAGGTTGTCTCCATGACTGATAATTTTATGAAAAAGGCAACACTGTTTCCTTGTGAATCTGCTTACACTGTGGGACCACATACCTGTATAGAAAAAGTCTGTGCCATTCTCAGATCATTATAATTTACCATATCAATTCGCTCTAAGGGATCTGTTTGGTCCTGTAGTTAGCATAATGTAGCCTGTTTAGCAGTTACTAACCATACTAAATGTTCACTTGACATGATTTACAGAGAGACTAAGTAGGTGTTTTATGCATACCCAATATGAAACTTGACTCCATATAGACTTCCCCCCAAATATTACCCAACTGACTGACATTGAGAGCCAGACAGATCCTCGTTTGGTTATTTCAAGGATCTTTTTCACCCTACAACACACTAGAAGTTTCAGGACCAGGAAGGCAACTAACTTGGAATCTGTAGAGTTGGACTTAAGAGTAAACTCTACCAATGAAGTAGTGTGACTTCAGAGAATCATGTGCAAGATTAGAATATTTGCCTTGCTTGCTTCCCGGTTACTTCAAAGATCAAAGTAGAAAAGCATTCTACAAAAGAAAGACAAAGATGCTATAATTTTTAAAGGCAAAGAGTTTGGGGCCAGAGTTATATTTAAAGCTTGATTTTGATGCATAGTGGCTATGTGATTTGGGACAAGTTATTTTACCAAAGTGAGCAAGACTATTGTACAGATTAAATGAAATAATATAAATCATTGTAACATAATGAACTCTAGCTAATTGTTTTTCTTGGTTAACCCTGGGTTATAAATGGCCTTATTCCAGGGTAAGATAATTAAGAGGAAGGAAATATTTGAAAGACTTGAATGAAAATGTGAACAGATGCCACGAATAAGGATACCGTGGGATTTTGTTATTTGAACATGACCTGCACTAAGTAAAACTTCCCAGCATAATATTAGATCATCAGTTACAAACTACAATAATGAAAGAATGTTCATCAACTTTTCTGTTTTCTATAGAGAATCATCTCAATGTGCAGACTTTATATTTTGACTTTGTCTTGCGATCCTGGGTTTGGCCCATAAATTCCTCAATAACTGTGAAATAGATGAGTACTATGTGTTTGCCCTTCTCTGGCACCTCTCCATATGGGCTATTTCTCAAGTTTACCATGTACCCACAGAGTCTTTTCAAGGTCTGTCAAACGTATTTTATGCTCCTAGCTGAGAAGTTATGAACATAAGATACGATGTATGAAAAGTACTATGATCATGTTGTGGGAAAAGTTGATTACTTTTGTATATTCTCCTGAATCAACAGGTGAATTTGACAAGCCCCACTGGTTTTTGCTAACTTAGATTATTATTCTGTTAAATTTCCTTTCTAGGGCATAGAAAACACCTTTATGGTGCTAAGGTAGTTCAGAGACCACTCAGTAGAACAGTAATCTCAAGATGTTAAAAGAACAGTAAAACTAAAAACAGACTTTTTCTTTTGACATTTACAAGCCTTCGAGACACGGAAAAATTCTGCATAGAGGATAAAATTCGCTACTTCTGCATTATTGTGTTATTTTTGTTTGTTTGTTTTGCTTTGTTTTCTCCTAGAATGACTACAAAAAACTGTCGATGCAATGCAAAGATTTTGTTGTTGGACTACTTGATTTGTGCAGAAATACTGAAGAAGTGGAGGCCATTCTGAATGGAGATGTCGAAATGTGCCATAATAGTGGAGATCATGGTCGTCCAAATCTCAGCCGTTTGAAACTTGCCATTAAATATGAAGTAAAAAAAGTAAGATCAGGCATTAAGCCAATTTGCATTATTTCAAAATTTTTTGCAGGGCTCCAGGGTCCAGGAATGGAGGCCAGGTCTCCTGCATGGAAGGAGGACATTCAACCACTGAACCACCAGTGCACCCCATTATTTCAAATTTTATTGATGTAGAATAAGGAAGTATTAGCATGGTTAGATTGAGCTGTGTTTTTCTAATTAACATTAAGAACACAACACTTTCCCTAATGAACCTTAAGGGCTTATTTGTGAGGGATTTAACTTAACAGTACAATAGATATCAGTCCTATAAAATCTAGATTTGTTTATATAGAACATTGCAGTGATCGCCACTTTCCTGAACTTAAATAATGAAATATTTAAGTGTCCAAGTTACATGATGCATTTGTTACATGATGCGGACATTATTATTTAAGTCCCCATTCCATTTGCCCATTTTTTGATATATTCTAATTTGAGGCCAATGCCTCAATTCTTTCTTTACGTGCATGTGTGTATGTGTGTGGGGGGATTAAACCTTTAAACCAAACCACAGGAAAATGCATTTCAGTCAATATCACAGTTTTGAAACCGCAGACAGGCTATATATCACTTCAGTAATAAGCTGGTAGAAAGACAAGGTCCTCATCAAAATAAGGAACCAGCGCTGGGGCAGGAACGGGCGTGTTGTAGAGGCCCAGGCAGAATGTGGTCTTTGGTACTGGGGGCTGCCGCTCCCTTGCTCGTGTTTTGCATGGACTCCGCGCTGAAAGATGTAATGTGTAAGAATTGCAAGGATAATATAAACTACATCCAGATGACCTGGTTATGAATATCTTCAAGGAGCCTTTCAAAGTTCTCTTTCAAACGACACTTTCTCACAACCTCTTATCTTAATCAATTTCAGGCCCTTTTATATAAAACAAAGTCAAGTAACTCAAAGACCCAGGAATCTTTTTTCCCCTTCTAAATTACTGACCTCGTGGATTTTGTTGTAATTACAATTTATGCAAAATGGTATGATGATACTTCTGGTAAATAGGAGGTTGGCCACAAACAGAAATACCTCTCTTCAAACTGACAAGTCAGAGGAGACTGCCAGCCTGTTAGTACCTGTGTACCAAGAAGAATCTGGTACATTGGAGTGCTCTTGCTTGGTACAGCAAGGGAGTATCCTACTGCCAGGGTAGGCACTGGACTCGTGAAATTTACGCTTTTAAAAAACCTTGTGTGCTATCTCTGATCCAAATTTTAGCGCCATTTTTTCCCATTTCACTTTTTATGGACTGATAGAAACCAGTGTCCAGAAGCAGGTGACATATTCCTTAATCTTGTTGCCATCTCACCTGGACTGAGGAACACCTCGATTCCTTCTTTAGTGCCATCGAATAATCCCCTCTAATGGTGCATTTTTGAATAGTTTAACTTTCCTTTCCATGCAGTACTCACGCTTGGCTGCTTCTTGGGTTATGTAAAATACCTTTAAAAAAAACAGTTTTAAAAAACTAGTTTTCAACAATAAAAATACTACATGCCTATGGTTCTATGTTAATTTTAAAAATGGTATAGACATGCCCCCTTTATTTCTCCTCAATTCCTAATCAGAGTAACTGTCATGTTTCTTTCAGCACATCTATATCTTGAGCATCTCCTCCTAAGTCAAACATCCACTATATATTTTTAAAGAATGCATTGTTATATCAATATACAATCATAAAAATTGCTTGGATAAAACATTAGTGAATCTTTTTATAATATTAAATTTCAAAAGTTTTCTGTGCTTTCAAAGAAAGCCCATCAGACACTAAGGAAAAGTTGGTAAACTGGAATCTTCTAATTTATTTAGGATATTTTAGAACTTCCTGCAATCTTGTTTGATGTCTCTTAACTAGATGTTTTTGTTTTTTAATTCTACTAGTATTTTTCAAACGGAAGCACAGAAACTATTAAAATGCATGAAATTAGTTTATGCGGAACCTTTCTTTAAGCAAGCTATTAAATGTTTTGCCACTTCCCTGCTAGTTTGTAGCTCATCCAAATTGCCAACAACAGCTGCTCTCCATATGGTATGAGAATCTTTCCGGTTTACGACAGCAGACGATGGCAGTGAAGTTTCTGGTCGTCCTCGCTGTTGCTATCGGACTGCCCTTCCTGGCTCTCATTTACTGGTTTGCTCCATGCAGCAAGGTAGGTCTATAAAGCCGGGGCTTCTATTTTCTACTGAAGTATGTCTCATTTGATGTACCAGAAGCAGTTAAATAGGGAAAAACTCTATTTCCAAAATAGAATTTTCGGGGAAATAACAATTAGGCTTAAATAATCTTTATTAATTTTAATATTATAAAAATAATACTTATTTGCTAGAGGGAATAGAAAAAAAGAACTAAGGGAAAAGTCATCTGAAATAGCACCACTATTAATGTGTGAAAGAAATCTTCAGTTATTATGTTAGTATATTTCCTTCTTGTTCTCTCTCTAGGGATTTATATGCAACGTATTTTATATGTTTCAATGAGGTCCTACTATGCAGATGTTTTCCAGTGACATCTTAGAAATGAACATTTTTCCTTTCTGTTTCTCTGGAAAAAACTTAGATGAAATTTTCATTTTTTGCATTTATTTTAACTAGTGTGATGACAAATCTTAAATAAAGGACAGCCATGTAAATACTAATGTAATACTCATTTCCATGAAAAACATTTATTTTAGGGATAGAGTACGTTGGTACCCAACAACATCATAGCCTGTTTTCTTAGCAGAATCTTTGTGCCAAGGCTTTGGTGAAGATAATAGGTTCAAACAGACCCAACCTTTCAGTAATGTGGCAGAACAAGTTTGAGAAATGCTGACCTGTCATTATATTAACAGGCACAGAGATTTGTCTGTCCTGCAGTGCCAAAAATCGTATCCTTCATGCTCTTGAAGCTTTATTTCTGGATCTGCTTAAGCTCCAATTCTAATAGGCAGACTGGAATCTAAAGCTATGTAGCTAAAATGTCCATCGAACCATTATGTGCTGTGTGAAAATAGTTGAATCCCTTGCTGTTCTTTTCCTTTCTTTTCTTTTTCTTTTTTCCTTCTTTTTTCTTTTTTCTCTTTTTTCTTTTTTTCTTCTTCTTTCTTTTCTTTTTCTTCTTTTTTTCTTTTTTCTTCTTTTTCATTCCTCTTTTCCAGAGCTGCTCTGATTCCTCCCTTGCTGTTCTTAAATGCAGTCATGGTTCATTTTCAAACATTTGTAACATGTGGGTAAATGTACACATCCCACCATTACCAACATACTGTCTTCTTATTACTTAGTGATATATGTGGCATATTAGCCATATAGGACCCCTTTAAGTAACTCATACTGGAGAACTGGTGCAAAGCTTTTTACATAATGGGACTTCATGATTACTTCTAGTAAACAGCACTTTCTCATAATGATAAAAAATAAAATCATCATTGATTATTTTTCCTTTAAAATATGTAAGGCCCAAAACTTATGTCATATAAATAAAATATAAATGAGCAAAAGAATATGAAAATAGTGATATTTCCTAGAAATAGAAACATATACTATAGATTTTCTTCCAAAAAGTTATCATTTTTTTCCTTTTTCACAGGAATGATAGATTTCACTTGGAAAAAAAATTTCTAAATTTTCCTTCCTAGAACATAGGCTATATCTATTATAGAATGTTTTTGTTTTGACCCTACTCTCATTTCCTGGTCTTCAGGGATTTAATCTAGTTTACAATTGTTCCATTCCATAATGCACATGAACATTATTAACATGTTACAGAATTTTTTGTTCTTTTACAATGGTGAAAATGCTGAAGTGAAATGAAGCTTTTATTTTAAATATTCTAAATTTTCCAGTTAATCCATGAAAATCAAGCCAGATCAAATTCTGGAGTCCCTGTTTTTTTTTTTTTTTTTTTTTTAATTAAAGTTGGTTTTCCTTTCTCAAGTCTGCTCCTTTCAGAAGCTTTTTAAAAAAATTCTTACTTGTTCTTTTTCCACTGTAATCCTAATATCAATCTTATGCTCATTCCAGTAAAATTAGGTTATACTGTGATTTCAAATCATGCTAATATAAGCTAGTTTCATCCCTTTCCATTTCTATAGAAGCTAAGTATTTGGTCATCAATCTATACTTGAAAAGAGTATGATATGTAATAAAGTCAAGTATTTCTTTCATCACTTCCCTCAGCAATGTGCCCGGTACATCAATTGTTAAACTTGTTTAGTTGATGAGTCCACTTCATTACAATTATTTTTTTAGAAATTTTTACTTTCCTCTATATGTAGATGAAAAATTTTACTAAAATGGATAACTCACTTTTAATTTCTATCATTCACTAAGAAGTGCCAAAATCCCCCTAATACTACTGTTCAAAAAAATTATAGACACAAACCTCAATTATTTGTAATAAGAAATAGAGAATAAGAGAATCCAAACACAGCACTTCAGTTTCCTGCCAACCAACTTTTTGTTTTCTCAGTTTCTTGTTTTTTCGAAGTGGAACTTTTAATAAGCAGTGAACATGCTTCATTTGATCCTGAATAAAATAAAGGAGTAAAATTACTTGAGGTCCAGTAGCCCAGTGGAGAAGGAAGATAAGCCAGGTCAGGAGTGAAGCACAGATCTGACAGCTACCTTGAAACTGATTGCCCCAATCTCAGTTTTCCCACAGCAAGCAAACAGAGAATTTTTAAAAATTAGTTTTATATTTATAATAGATTTTCCCATGAGGAAAATATTGAATCTTGCAATAGATTTTCATTTGATCTAATACATGATTAAAATAAAATATATATAGCGTATTGTAGAATTAAAATTGTGTATATTCTACCCCAGGGAAAGAAGAATTAAGCCACGTTAATGTTGATTTTTATCTGTTTAACTACCTATTGTCCTGGTTTAAATATAAAGGCAATAGGCAAAAGAAGCAGAAAGTCAAATGTAGTCTGTCTCTCAATTGTTTTAATTGTCCTCTTTTGATTTTTTTTTTGAGATTTCTATTCAAATCGGATCTAAAAGATTGTATAAAGATATACCTTTTATAATGTGAATGTGTGATTGTGAAAATCCTGTCTGATGTTCCTTTTATTCTGGGTATGGATAGATGAGTAAAAAAATATGAATTGAAAAAATAAATAAGAGGGGGATAAGGGGTAAAATAAATTGGGTAGATAGAAATCCTAGTGACCTGTGAGAGGGAGGGGTTAAGGGTATGGTATGTATGAGTTTTATCTTTTTTCTTTTTATTTCTTTTTCTGGAGTGATGCAAATGTTCTAAAAAATGATCATGGTAATGAATACGCAGCTATGTGATGATATTGTGAGCCATTGACTGTATACCATGTATGGAATTTATATCTATGAAGATTTGTCAATAAAACTGTTTTTAAAAAATCAGATCTAGGCGGGCCGCGGTGGCTCAGCGGGCAAAGTGCTTGCCTGCTATGCCGGAGGACCTCGGTTCGATCCCCGGCCCCAGCCCATGTAACAAAAACGGAGAAACAGAATACAATAAAACAAGAAAATGTTTAAAAATGTTTCCCTTTCTTCCTTCCTTCCTTCCTTCTATCCTTCCTTCCTTCTCTCTGTCTTTCCTTAAAAAAAAAAAAAAAAAAAAAATCAGATCTAAAAAACAAGAAATGGCACTCTTTGGATTACTACATTGAACAATCTTACAGAAGTATCATTTTTAGAGATCATTTTCAGAGCAGATTTTACAAAGTGACTTGGGATTGGTTCCACAACACATCCAATTAGATAGATCCATTAGCTTAAAACCCCAGATCAAAAAAATGTCTCTGTGTGTATACATACTTACCCCTCCCTGCCCCCCCCCACTCACCCCCACACACAAACACATCTTGCCTGGCTCTAAGATTCTAACTACTAAGAGTAAAGGGACTGAGCTACATTCCAGCTCTAACTTTTATGACTTTAAAAGAAGCATATAGGCTCCTAGGCCTGCAGGTCTGTGGTGAGCCACAAATGCTGGTCTCTGTTCCACAGGATGGGTTTTTTCAAAGTTGTCAAGAATCAAGCCTATTTCAAGAGATACCAAGTGAAATTCAGAAGATGAGAGAGTAAAACCCATTACTGTGCTCAGAAATGCTTGGTAATCCAGGATAAAAATAAGTACTACACACCCAAAATACAGGATTAAAATTCATGCAACTAACAAGAATATCATTTGTCAGATTGCTTATGCCCATATAGAAGGGATATGATAGTCTGCGTAGCTTATGCTCACAAACTCCCAAAGTACGATGAGGAGTTTGCCTTGGCACACTACTGCAGCATGTTGTCCTGGTCTCCTGCTGGCCCGCAGGCTTCTCAACAGGTTTGACACGAACAAGATCTATGAAGGCCAAATGGAGGTAACAGGAGATGAATATAATGAGGAAAGTATTGATGGTCAACCTGGTGCCTTTACCTGCTATTTGGATGCAAGGCTTGCCAGAACTGCCACAGGAATAAAGTTTTGGGGGCTGTGAAGGGAATTGTGGATAAAGGCTTGTCTTTTTCTCACAGTTCCAAACAATTTCCTGGTTATGATTCAGAAAGCAAGGAATTCAATGCAGAATCATGGGTCCGAACGTTGTGGGGTATTATGTGTTACCTACTGGAGGAAGATGAAGATGGTTACAAGAAACAATTCTCTCAGTATATAAAGAACAACATAACTCCAGACATGATGAAGGGGATGTACTGGAAAGCCATGCTGCTATACGAGGAATCCAGTCTATAAGAAAAAAAAACTAAGAAAGAAGCTAAAAAGAAGAGGTAAAACTATCTCAAGATGTCTCTTACCCAAAAGAAAGACTGGGTAGATTAGAAGAAGGCAAATTTCCTCAGAGCTGAGGAGCGGGCTGTTGAGAGCCTAGCCCAACTGCTATTTTCTGTGATGATTTTTCAGGTAGTGACAATACATTTATTTATCAACCTTCTTTTGCTTTGTTAAGTTCTTGTCGTTATGAAGCTGTAGGGAATACCTTGAAATATAAAAGAGTCTGGCAGTTATTTTTCTCCTAGAAACAATTATGACTTTTTCAGAAAAAGTTTATCTGCATATTTACTTGAACAAAGTTCAACATCTACTTCTTGGGCCTCTCTTCTTCTTGACAGGAGTTACGTGCAACTCTTCCAAAAAAAAAAAATCTGGCAAGCAACAGACCAACCAACACTAGTAAATAATTCTTCCATCCATTTATTGTCACCAGATGATTAAGGGATGGAAAAGTACCTTCAAAGTATACAGTCTTAAAACTGGTGCTAATTTATGGCTTTAATTTTTCTTGAGAAAACTATCCAATGAAGGACACACAATTTGAACACACTCACTTTAGTCAGGTGAAAACTTTCAGCAGAAAATAATGTGTTTTTTTCCTACAAAAAAGAGGTGTTCAATTTTATGGAGATGTTGAAACAAACATGCCAAATCTGAATATATGTATTTGAAAATAACATAAAAGGAAACAAACATTAACACTGTATACCAAATTTATGTGGAAAATAATAGATGACTAAATTACATGCGTCTGAAAAAATAGCCCATCAGCCAATAGGAAATTCTGTTTGGAAATGGAAAATTATTACTAAAATGTCTTGCCTTCCCACATGTTCAGTTCAGGATATATGGGTCTAGATTGGGTCTGAAGATGGTAGTTTTGAAGGGCTCACTAGGCTGGTTGATTCTAACATGGACTGTTCAAATTTATTTTGGATGAACACATGAAAACTCACCCAGTTTTGGCTGCAAAAATCAGTGGTTACATATTGTCAAGAAGAACACTTTCTGAAGGATTTAAATTTTAAGCGAGTCAGTTAAAGCCTCTTAATGAAACATTCTGAAACCACAGATATTTCATGTCTAAATAAGGTTTAAAATGTGTGTATAACTCTATAGTACAACAAACTATGCTATTAACCCAACATCTGTTTTATGAAAGAGTAAGTTTACCTGCTTTGCAGTCTTAATTTTTGTTAATGTGCAAACTTAATGTTAAGATATTAGTAAATTTATAAATTTATAAATTTTATAAATTTTCTTGTTTAAACAGCATCAGTGCAAACTATATTTCTAACAACAGTATTTTGTCTAACATAAATCTACAAATTACGCTTACAATTACAAATTGTCAGTGGAATGAGGCAATTCAACAGCATAAATTTTTATATTTTTTAAGTCTTTAGTCAAAATAGTTTACACAGCGAATGCACTGGGAAATGTAAGCGCTTCTAAAAGGGCAGGAGTGAAATCTTTTGATGCGGTATGTCCTGACATTACTTTAGTAATCACATGTATTTTAAGATGATGGTTTCTTAGCTATGCCCAGGGGAAGGGAGTTCTGTATAAGTGCCTGGCAGGGATCTCTGAATCAGAAACCATTAAAAAAATGCTCAAAATTGTTTTTTTGGAAGTGATAAAATTCCTACAATGCTAACAAATGTTCAAATGAACTAAGACTCATTGATGTAGGAAATTTTCTTTCACAGTAAACTCTTTAGATCATTTAGTACCAAAGAATGCTTTGAGAGCGATATAAGAATAAAGCTGTTTTTCTAATTCTTCACGAATTTCACTTGGAGCACCATGCAGTGTAGTCTTTGAGTAACTGACAGGCTTTTGCCCATTTTAATCATATCACTTCTGAAGTACACATCATTGTACCCTGATCACAGCTAGTTCTACAACCTGTGTCACAGACACAGTCCAAATCGGACTCATAGTGATGATGCTTAAGTTCTTTGAGGTTTGTTTCTCGCACAGTTTTTCTCATGCCCTCCATTTTCAAATCATACTTATCATTATATCCTGGTTTCTGACACTAGTGTCACACATGAGGAAGTTTCCATAGAGGCTGTAGAAAGCATCTTCCACAAATTCTGGAAGTCCTATGGCTGTTTCAGCCTTTCTAGGCCATGATGGTGTGAACAACTGATCTATGCCTCCTCGGAATCCAGATGGAAGAAAAAGTTCAATGACCCATGGAAGGCTTATTCCATGAAGAGGTATAATCAACACTTTCCATCATGTGTAGATCACCACAGAATCCCATTAATTTGGAAGTTTGTTCTTTATGTTGAAGTATTATCATAAGAAGAAATCCATTTAATTGAAGAAGTGTCTGTGCTGACTTGGCTTCTCCCAAGGAAACCTGGCATCTCTGTCTCCATCAGCTACCATCAACATGAGAGTAAACAGTTCAGAAAGGGTTCCTTGATCACCCAACTTTGCCTAGTAAAGATAAGAATTTCATCATTTTTACAGGTGAAATGAGAAAAAAAACCATGTTATGTAACATTCATTTATGGGAATTATTACCATGCTAGTAATAATTTTGTTACTGAATCCCCATAAAGAAACATATGTGACATCTTCAAATATTTATGATGCTTTGTATGTGAAGTAGAACCATGTTTTATGTAATGGCAGGGATTTCTGAAATAGAAACCATTAAAAAAAAGAAAAAGACTCAAAATTCTTTTTTTAGAAATGGTAAGTTTCCTACAAAGATAATGTCCAAATGAACTACGAGTCATTGATGTATTTTGTTAAATTTGTTAATTAAGAAATGGCTACCCAAACTTCCGTAACCCACTTAGACCGTTTAGATAAATATCTTAACCAAGACACTAAATATTCCCTATTCTACTCATACATTTATTTGCAAAACTGCAGTATAATGTACCCGTATCTAAAGTTATAAAAGGCAAGTGAAAACTATAATCTCTTATTTTGTAGTTCTCACATTAACAGAATTATTTTGTTCAAGTTGCACTGTTCCAAAGTATTTTGCTATTACGTTTCCCTGGGAATAAATCAGCTGAAAATGTAAAATGGCCAAAGAAAAAAACAGATTTTGAGTGAAAATAAAGAGCAATAAAAATTGAAGAAAAAGGAAATTCTTCCCCAAACTGTAACTATTATTGTTTTTGTATATTTCTATTCAGTCTTTGCTATATGAGCATTAAAAATTTTTTTAAAAATAATTTGCAACCTGTGCATACCACTAATTTTATTTTTCTTTTTAATGTGTACCTTTTATAATGTCAAATTATATGGCAGTGCACCTAATTAATGAATTCCTGTCTCATATATGGATATTTTTAACTATTATAAATAATATTAAAGTAAAAAAATATATAGCCAAGTAAAGTTTATAGGAACAGAGAACATTGATTTCATTTCTTCTGTTATAATAGCATTTAGCTTTTTCATGTCTAAGAAACTCTTTTTCTCTAAGAGTTTACATATGTATGCACTTTTATGAAAAAGTATGAAATTGTTTTGCCAACCAAGTAGAAGTATAACTTAGTGATTTCAAGCATTAACTCTGGAATAAGAATGCCTAGGTTCAAATTCCCGCTCCACCATTTATAAGCTTTGTGACCCTGAAGAAGTTTCTTAACCTTACTTTCTCAGTTTCTCCATCCATAAAAGAGGCACTTAGTACACCTATTCCTTTAGACTGTTATAATAGTTGCAGTAGTTAACAGAGGAAAGCCTTTAAAATAGTAACTGGCACATACTAAATGTTGGTGATATTATTATTAATTTATAAATTTTCTATAATAATCTCATATAGAAAGCTGTTCAAAGGTCTGGGCCCTCTCAGAAAAAAATGCACACACATACTAAGTTTTGCTTACCATTTCTGGGGGTGCACCGAACCCCTGAGACACATTCGGACATACATTCTCTGCCCAGGTTGAGATTTGTGCATTTCAGACTGAAATAAGTCCTGGACTGTAGAGGCACAACAGCTTTTACTATGCCCATATTCCATATAATGAATCTGATTTTCATATAATTTAGGAAATGGATTCATATTCACTTAGCTCATTAGGAAATGAGACTGGAACCTGAAGCCAAAATGTTAGATTTTAAGTCCTGTGTCGTTCCAGGACATTGCTCTAGTACACATTCTGGGCACGCCCTTCTGCCAGATCCTCAACTGTGGGTTCTCTTCTTGGAACTCCTGACTTTATAGCCACTTATAACCTCCCTAGAATAGCATCGTCAGCAGAGGTCTGAATTGTACCCATGTAAATGAAATATACATAAGCACAGCAAGTAAGGCAATAATTAACCAAGGATCCATATTTTGCAAAGTAGATTGAGTTTGATATTTTCATTGCTGCTCCCTCAATACTTCATGTATGATAAATTCGTGTGTTCTTTATGAATAATGCTGACACTATGCTTTGCAGTTTGCCATCAATTTTGCATTATATTTTATGAATGTAAACATCATGTAATAGAAAAGTTAAAGTTAATTTATTTAATCAGTAATCAATATCAGTAGGTAGGGAATGTGACTGCAATTTTATATTAGCTAAAGAATTGTAATTCTATCATTAATTATATAAAAATACATAATTATTTTAGGGGAATATTGGAATACTTATATGTTGTGTGTTTTGCAAAGCGTGCAAAATAAGAGTAAGATTTTCTTTTCGGTTTGTGTTGTGGCAGATGGGGAAGATAATGCGTGGACCATTTATGAAGTTTGTGGCACATGCAGCCTCCTTCACCATTTTTCTGGGACTGCTAGTTATGAATGCAGCTGACAGATTTGAAGGGACCAAACTCCTTCCTAATGAAACCAGCACAGATAATGCAAAACAGCTCTTCAGGATGAAAACATCCTGCTTCTCATGGATGGAGATGCTTATTATATCCTGGGTAATAGGTAAAGACTGATTTTTTTTGTCATCATTTCTTTTTGCAGACTTAGCAGGTGGACTAAATGACACTAATTTCTTCACATTTCAGTTATACAAATGTGTGCAGCATGACTGTATACCCCACACCATGTTTTTGTGTTCTCAAAAGGCAGTTTTGGCTTGTGTTCATTATTAGTGCCATAGTCTTCTCACATGCCACCTGCTTTTTGTATTTTCAAGAAAAATCCGAGAAGAAAACCAACAGGATAGTATTAATAAAACCAACCAGTGATAAAAACTGTCATTCATTTTCTGGGAGAACTGTGACTTCAAGCTTAAAATCAACCACATGATTTTATAGTGAGATATAACAGGAACTGTAGCTAATAGTCACATTTATTGAACATTTATCATGTATTAGTAAACATTCAAAGCGTTTGACATATATCAAATCATGTAATCTCTCTGTGCCTTGGTTTTCCTATTCTGCAACATATATAATATCTACTTTTCAGGATTTATGTGAAGATTAAGTAACTTTAGATTTCCAAGCTGTAAGTGAAAGAGAAGGAATTCACTATTTGCCTTTACAATCAATCATACATATGCCTTGTTAAATATAATGCAAATGAGAAAGATATTTCAATTGGATATTTATGAATGAATAAATTCTGTAGCTATTAAGTGGCTTTGTAGATAATAAAGACACTGAGGTGAAAGAGACTCAGTCAATGCACTTCAGGAAGTTAAGGCTGGAGGGCAGGTCAATAAGTAAATCAATAATCAAAATCAAATGTGACAAATACTGTAACTGAAGAATTGCTATAAGAACACACAGATTGGACATATAAATTTGAGTGAGTTGGAAGGGACAGAGAAGGTTTCCCTACACATACACTCAATTTGAGACTCTGAAGATAAGGAAAGATAAAGGTTGTATATGTTAGTAGAAACATTAAAAAAAACATTGGACTATACAACACAGAGTGAATCTTAATGCAAACTATGGACTACAGTTAGTAATAAAATTATAATAATATCCTTTAATCAACTGTAACAAAAGTACCATACTAATGCAAAGTGTTAATAGGGAAAACTGAGTGTGTGTGTGTGTGTGTGTATGTGTGTGTGTGTGTGTGTGTGAATTTATATGGGAACTCAGAATTTTCTGCTGGTGATGCAATCAGATCACATTTTGGAAAGGCTACAGTGGCTGTGAAGTGGAGTGGCTGGGAGGAAGGAGGAGTGAGCCTGCAGGCTGAGAGGCAGTAGATGTGATCTGTATGAGGAGGATGTGGATCCGAACTCAGGGGATGGGCGAAAGGCAGAGACTTGAGAACATCTTAAAAGATAAACTCCAGAGAACTTGGAGATGTTATTGCACATGGAAAAGAAGAAGCAGAGTTGCTGTGAGTTCTGGCTTAGATTACTTTCTGGGTGGGTGACTGCAGTTCTCTAGGGTGGAAAATATGGAAGCAAGATAAGGTTGGGACTGGGGTAAGGAAAAACTGATAACTAGTCTAGAGTTTGATTGACATTGAAGTACCCATGGGACTTCTAGGTGAAGAGTCCACTAAGTAATAGAAAATACAACCCCCAGAAGTCTGGGCTATAAGTACAGTTTCAGCAATCCTTAGTTCCCAAATGGTACTTGAGGCCCTGACTATACAGGAAATTTCCCAGGGTGGAAATAAGTAGATTATAAAGAGAAAATGGCTCAAGGAATCTTCACACAAAGCTTTTAAAAATGTTTTTTTTAAACTTTGTTATTTTTAAATATAACATGTGTTCTAGTTTGCTAGCTGCCAGAATGCAATATACCAGAAATGGAATGGCTTTTAAAAAGGGGGATTTAATAAGTTGCTAGTTTATAGTTCTAAGGCCGAGAAAATGTCCCAATTACAACAAGTCTATAGAAATGTCCAATCAAAGGCACCCAGGGAAAGATATCTTGGTTCAAGAAGGCTGACGAAGTTCAGAATTTCTCTCTCAAGTGGGAAGGCACATGGTTAACACAGTCACAGTTTCTCTCTCAGCAGGAAGGGCACTTGGTGAGCACAGTGTCATCTGCTAGCTTTCTCTCCTGGCTTCCTGTTTCATGAAGCTCCCAGGAAGGTGTTTTCCTTCTTCATCTCCATAGTACTGGCTAGTGGATTCTCTGCTTCATGGTGCTGCAACATTCTCTGCTCTCTCTGAATCTCTCTCATTCTCCAAAATGTTTCCTCTTTTATAGGACTTCAGAAACTAATCAAGACCAACCCAAATGGGTGGAGACATGCCTCAACCTAATCCAGTTTAATAACCATTCTTGATTAAATCACATTTCCGGGGAGATGATCTAATTACAGTTTCAAACATACACTACTGAACAGAGATTAGAAGAAACGGCTGCCTTTACAAAATGGGATTAGGATTAAAATGGCTTTTCTAGGGCACATACATCATTTCAAACCAGCATAAAATGTATACAAGAAAAAGAAAGAAAAAATCATGATTTTCAAAGTACACTTCAATAAGTAGTTATAGAACAGATTCCAGAGTTTGTTATGGCTTACCCTTCCACAATTTCAGATTTTTCCTTCTAGCTACTCCAAAACACTGGAGCCTAGAAGAATTTGTGTGTGTGTGTGTGTGTGTGTGTGTGTGAAAAATAATATATATGCAAAAAAGCAATAAATTTCAAAGCACAATGCAACAATTAATTGTAGAACAGATTTCAAAGTTTTGTATGGGTTACAATTCCACAAGTTTAGGTTTTTTACTTCTAGCTGCTCTAAGACACTGGAGACTAAAAGAAATATCAATATAATGATTCAGCAATCATACTTGTTTGTTAAAACTTACCTTCTCTGTGTAACTCCACCATCATCTTTGATCTTCCTTCCACTCTTTAGGGGTATTTGGGCTATGACCATTCTACATTTTTCACATTGGAAGGGGCTGTCGATAATATGGGATGGGGGATGGAACTAGTTGATGTCCTGGAGAGACTAGCCCCTCTGCATTTCAGGATTTATCTGGTCCAGGGACCCATTTGGAGGTTGTAGGTTTCTGGAAAGTTACCCTAGTGCATGGAACTTTTGTAGAATTTTATATAATGCCCTAGGTGTACTTTAGGATTGGCTGGTATGGTTTTGGTTGGGTTTGGCAAGTTATGGTAGATAGCAATGTCTAACTGAATCTTGTATACAAGTGACCTCCAGAGTGGCCTCTCAACTCTATTTGAACTCTCTCAGCCACTGATACCTTATTTGTTACCATTTTTTCCCCTTTTGGTCAGGATGGCATTGTTGATTCCATGGTGCCAGGGCCAGACTCACCCCTGGGAATCACATCCCATGCCACCAGGGAGACTTTCACCCCTGGATGCCATGTCCTATGTAGAGGGGAGGGCAATGGTTTCACTTGCGGAGTGGGGCTCAGAGAGAGAGAGAGCTACTCTGAGCAACAAAAAAGGTCCTCCAGAAGTAACTCTTAGGCATACCTATAGGTAGGCTAAGCTTCTCTGCTACATACATAAGCTTCGCAACAGAAAGCCTCAAGATCAAGGGCTTGGCCTATTGATTTGGGTGTTTGTAATGTTTGACACAGTATCAGGGGTTTCCCCGGTGGTGAAGTTCAATAGTTCCATATTTTTTCTCCCATCCCTCAAGGAACTTTGCCAATATACTTTGATTATCTGCTTAATATATTCTGGGATCATACAAAACTTTCAGTATTCCATAGCCTTGGTTCCCCTATCCCCACCCCACATCCCACCCCTGCTCCCCTCACTGATCAGGAAAAGCTTCTACAGCCAATATTCTACCATTTCCAGGGCAGTGATGTCTTCTTGACTTCTCTACTCCTCCTCATTGCAGCCTGGTGGGATGATCATTGAAATAGTGTGAAACATATACAAATTACCACTTGATTATTTTAAACAGACATGAGGTAATTCAACAGCAATTCAGATATTTTCAAAACTTGTGAATTACTTCATTTCCTGAATGTTTCAAGGAAAAGTGTAGGTAGTGGCTTAAAATGTGATTTGCCTCATAAAGATAATGCTAGGCCTTAGATGAGCTCGGAATAGGAATCTGAATTTCTATGATTGCTTTCCTAATTTAATTATGTTATACTACAAAACTATAACAAATAAATTACATTTCACTTCTAATATTTGATTTGAAACAACAACCGACCAGTTGGATTGTTGCCACTGGACATTATTTTTATCTTGTTAGATTAAAGGCCTATGAGTTATAGTTAATTTTTTATGTATTAGTATATGTAAAGCTCAAAATACAGAGCTTGGCACATAAAAAATATTCAGTAAATTTCAGATAATTATAATTATTATTATGTGCGTCACTAACAGTGTTTATGTTACTTTTAAAGAGAGATAGTATTTCCTATTGAAGACGTATTAAGTAAGACATGACTCTTATAGGACTATATGATGAAACTTTGAAAATATTAAATTTTAAATAAAGGAATTAGATATTTTTAATGTTCATTTTATTCTCTGTCATGACTCACTATCCTCAAACTAATAAAACATTTAATACATTTTAGAAAAATTTCCTTTTTCACTTAGAAACCTAACCCAATATATTAATCTTTAATTTTGTGAATAAAATATTTCCCTTGGCACTACTGACCCACTAACCTTTGTATTTGACTTCAGAGGTTATCTTCACTGTTTATTTAAAGGGAAAACAGTAACTCAGAGCAAATGGCTGATGCTTTTATAACTTATGTTAGACTCCTTATTCAGTTAGTGACACTGCTTTTTTTATTTTTATTTTTTTACTTTTTGAAGTTAGTCTTCAAAAAAAAGTTGCTATACCTTCTGGAAATACTAATAAGAGATGGTCTACTTGGTTCGCACGCTGTCGTGTTACATTGGCATCAGGAAAAGGACTCGCATATTGGTCACAAAAAGCAAATTAATCTAATTCTTAGCTGGCAAAAATTTGAAAGGCTGAATGACAGAATCGCTATTCAAAGAGATCTTGACAAGGCAGAATGGTGGCCCAAACCAGTGAGAGGAGGTGCAGCAGGAACACAGGTAGACATGCTTGATGACACTTCATGTGAAAAGATCCTAAGGAGCACTTTTAACTTAATGCCCAGTGTGAGCTACTGAGAAAGCAATCTAATCCTGGATTGACATTTCTCCACAAAAGGAGAGCAAGTACCACAGCCAAGGGCTGTAATTACTCTGCTGTTCTCTACTTTGTCCAGCAACCTCTGGAGGTGTGGGCATGCCATAGACTGTCCATGGAAAAGCACTTGAGAAAACCGAGGAAGTGTAGTCTGGAGAGTGGAGGGCAGGTGTGGGGTCCAGGTATGGTGGAGCCTGAAGCTTATTTATTTGGAGGGCCTTCTTCAGAAGGAGCTCATGCAAGTGAAGCATCCTAAAGCTTAAGTTTCATTAGCTTCCTGGTAACCCTGTCTCTTTCTGGTGGAGGACAGATTTAATAGGCACAAAAGTGGTTTTTGTTTGTTTTTTAAATTCAAAGGCAGAGGGAGCTGACTGCTGTTCTACTGCTCCAGAGGGAAGAAATAGGACCAGTGAATCCACTTTGAGGGAAGAATTTAACCAGGGAATGAACAGCCTTTTGAAGAGTAAGCAACTTATCTCTAGACATATGCAACAGAAGTTGATCCCTGTGGAGAGGTTCCCTGCCTGTGAAGGAATCTGGATTAGATGTAGGATTTCAAACTATGCTCAGCAGTGCCTGGAATTCTTAGGGAAAATAAAACAGGGACTTTCCTTCAGGCAGAATAGTAACCTGAAACTGCTTTGTTTTTTAAGCTTCAATAAGATATCATTTGTATCAAGACTTCTTAGAGAGAGAGAGGAAACAAAACAAAATAAAACACGGGGGAGAAGGAAGAAGAGGAGAGGAAGAGTTTGTTTGAAAACTAGACACTCTGGGTTTAAAGGTCTCCTTTAATCTCTAAACTTCAGTTACTCTTAACTATCCTTTTCTCCTATTGAGAAGGCTGGCAAGCCCCCAGAGATTATTACAAGAAAGCTGCTTTCAGATTTTTTCATCCCTTCTCATTGTTGTATTGCGTGGTGTGTACATGCACGTTCACAGTAGTTCCTGTTTTAAATGTGAACCACCAAAGCATATGTAAATTCAATCCTAGTCCCTGCAACTTCAAATAATTCAAAATAAGCAGTAAGTGGTCTTTTAAAATCATATCACCTATACTGCACTGAGTGCCTGTTTTGAGGAGAGCACACTGTAAAATCTTGAACAGCAGAGACCATTATTTTCTTAATTTCTACAGGGCTCCACATCCATTCACATCTAATGCAGGTTCTGTGACAGAGGTTCACAACAAGTGTGAGAATTGGATGTGTAAATGCTGGGGAGAAGGGGAAAAGATTCATTTCAAGGGGACTAAGGAAGATTTCTTGATGGAGGTTGCATTTGATCAGTTGTTTGACTTCAGTATTATTATTTCTGTATTATTTCTGGTAGTTTAAGGAAGGGGCAGGATGGCAGAATGTAGGGTATCTTAACGGTAACAGGAGTAAAATAGCTTCTTTTTATTAAAGTAACAGTCTTTAAATTAAAACAGAAAATATGTGCTAATCATAGAAGTTTGAAGATAGTACGTTCATAATAAATGTTAGTCATTTTTCCCACGTGCCAGATAAAGTGCTGTACACTGTACATTATAAGTTTCATAAAACCTCATGGAGGATCTGCAAACTATTATCATCCCATTTTATAAATCAAGATTTAGAAAGTTAAAACAACTTGCCAAAGATTACAAAGCTAATAAACAGAGGAACCAGGTCTTGAACTGTGTTTGTCTGATCTCAAAACCTTTTTAAACACCACACTAAGTTTTAGAAAGAACATGTGATATTATTAATAATTCCACCAGTAAGTAGCAAATACTATTAATATGCTCCTGTAATTCTATCTAATCTTTTAATGTTTGTTTTAAACAAAGTTATAGAATATATAACATTAACTTTTTAACATTATGAAATTTTTCCAACGTGTGTTAATTGAGATCCATCAAGAAGCAGATTTCAAGATGCGATTAAACATACATGAATTTTTAAAGAGAAATGCTGTGAGAGAAAATGTAGAGGGAACTGAGGAAGGCTTTCAGACTGGGATGCCATTGTCACCCTAAGTGAAGGAGAGAGGGAAGGAGGGTTGGATCCATGCATCCTGCTCTCCATGCGGTCTAAAAATTCAGCAGGGCATCAGGAAATACTTGAACCAAAGTCAGCAATCTGCATAGTCCCCTGTCTCCCAGGAATGAGCACCCTCAGTCATTGGCCGGGAGCAGCGTGTGGAAGCATGGCCTAGGGCAGATGCAATACTGGCTTTCAAAGCGCAGTCGCTGAGGCTCCCAGTCAATTTAAATTCCTGTAGTTGGAGGTCTGTCGGGCACATCCTCATGGCTGCTACACCATGTGAATGACTAAAACTTCATATTAACAGGCTGCATAATACACCATCTGTGAAGTCCTATGATTTCATCTTCTGTTTTGTGTATGTATGTTGGTTATTTAGAATCTGAAAATGAACATAATTTTATGTCTAGAATTAGTGGGTCAACAGGATATTTTTTTGTCTTACTGGTTTTGATGAACTTTGCCAAATTGTTTTCAGGAAATACACTGATGTTGCTGGACTGGGATTTGTGGGGATAAGGGAATTATGGCTGGGTAGGCGGGTTGAAGCCAGATTTTGAAGGGGTTTGAATGTGAAGCTGGGACCTTTCAAATTTGTTTTGTTTCACTGAAGAGCTTGGAATTAAATTGAATTGATATTCTAACCCCTTTCCATTGCAGGCATGATATGGGCTGAATGTAAGGAAATTTGGACTCAAGGACCCAAAGAATACTTGTTTGAGTTGTGGAATATGCTTGATTTTGGTATGTTAGCAATTTTTACAGCATCTTTCATTGCAAGATTCATGGCATTTTGGCATGCTTCCAAAGCCCAGAGCATCATTGATGCAAACGATACTTTGAAGGATTTAACAAAAGTTACGTTGGGAGACAATGTGAAATACTACAATTTGGGTGAGTTTATAGTACTGAGTCAATATAAGTTAATAAGAATGCAGACCTTTATTATAAAAGCAGATGTTCAATAGTAGGCTTCTCTCCAGTTCTCTTAAAATTGTGGGTCATTTTCCAGCTTCTTCACAGTATCTATGTCTGAATAAACTTGCTTTCTGCCTCTTCCTTTGATTTTTCTATTAGCTAGAAAGCTCTCTTAATCACAATAATTCCCTCCTTTTATCTTTCAGATCAATTGGCTAACTACCAAACCACATTAAGAATCCCCGTTTTATGTCTCAGATTTATTTTTTCCTTGTCTATTAAAAGTAGTTCATATTTGAGTACCATTTCCATCTAAATCATATAAGCCTTTTAAAAGCAAGCGATTGTTATTTTGGTCTCTGAGAGGATGCTCCAATAAATAGCATCACTCTTTCTTACCCAGGCTTTGAAATAGTAGAAAATTAAAGAAAAATGTTAACACAAAGGCCAAATTATCACCACTTGCATTGATAAAGTTCAAATTGGATGACATGGTTCTGGGTCTGTTAGCCATTGGGCTCATTAGTACTGAAGCCCAGAATTAGGTAGATGCATCCTTCAGTTACCAGACAGCAGAGGACCAAGCAGTCCTCCCCACCAAGAGGGCAGGTCAAGTGCCTGACTGTGTGGGCCTCCTCCATGGAGGACCAGAGGAGGATCCTCAAGCAGTCCTCCCCACCAAGAGGGCAGGTCAAGTGCCTGACTGTGTGGGCCTCCTCCATGGAGGACCAGAGGAGGGTCCCCAAGAGGAAGAAGGCAGAGCTGACCTGGTGTGGCCAGTTATTCAGCCTAAGTTAGCAATCAGATATCACTCCACCTCCCTAAAAGGAAAACGACTGAAGGATGGAAATGGATTTAATGATCTGCTCACAGAAAGTCCCTCCACACAGAAACCTGGTGTGGAGAAAATATATCCCCTTACAGATTTTAAATCATCTTTTAAGAAATCAGTTAGTGTTCAGTTGACAACTTGTTGCTTTTGTTGGCTGCATCACATAAGGGCTCCTTTTTATCATTAATTTTTATCATTTAATGTTTAACAAAATTAAAAACATGTAGTTTAAGAAATTCAAAACTATTTATATACTATACTTATATTAAAAGCAATATAAAAAGGCAAACTGTTTTTATTAGTTTCTTGTTATCCTATCCTAATATACATCTCAGCAAATAAGCAAATAGAATTGTATAATCTTATTTTTCCCTTTCTTACACGCTGTTTTACATCTTTCTTCATAGTAGTTCCTTAATTGGGTTTTTGATGACCTGACGTAATGTCAGAAAATTTATAAATGAATAATCATTACATTTTATAATAAAATAGATATGCTTACTGACCAATAAAAATTAGTTCTAGTAAAGTTTAAATAACTACAATGTATTTCACGAGCACAAAATTACATGGTCTCGGGTGGGCCATGGTGGCTCAGCAGGCAGACTTCTTGCCTGCCATGCCAGAGACCTGGGTTCAATTCCCAGTGCCTGCCTATGCAAAAAAAAAAAAAAAAAAAATTGTAGTTCAAGATTAAATAGCAAAGGTACCATTCATTAGCTGTCTTCCACTTTCTAAACACTTAACATATGTTGCCTTTGTTTAATTCTCAGAATGGATTGGTGGAGGAGATATTATCTACTTTTTAAAAAGGGAGAAATACAGCTGAGCAGCTACTTTGCATTAGGTCTTCGGGTTGATATATATAAGCTACAATTCGAACAGATATTTTTCTGAGTCCATATAAGCTCTTAACCATTATGCTATACTCTTATGGAAAACTGCCAAAAAACCAAGAAGGGATTCTTCTCAATAAATTCAGAAGTTAAAATATGCTTGACACTTAAGAAGCTCTTTACATTCAGAGTCTTCAATTTGGAACTGGATTGTTAATGTAATTATATTTCTTTCCAAGAAAAGAAGTTTTAAGTAAACAGCATAAAGAAACCCACCCAAACTCTTGTGTTTCTTTTTTCCCAGCCAGGATAAAGTGGGACCCCTCTGATCCTCAAATTATATCTGAAGGTCTTTATGCAATTGCTGTGGTTTTAAGTTTCTCCAGAATTGCTTATATTTTACCAGCAAATGAAAGCTTTGGACCTCTGCAAATATCACTTGGAAGAACAGTGAAAGACATCTTCAAATTCATGGTCATATTTATCATGGTGTTTGTGGCTTTTATGATTGGAATGTTCAACCTCTACTCCTACTACATTGGTGCAAAACAAAATGAAGCCTTCACTACGTATGTGCTCTCAGATGTTTTGCTGATGATGTTTGCAGATTAAATAAATGTTAGTTTAACAGTGTTCATTTATGTCCGTGGGATAAATAATGCTTTGGTAAAGACTTCCCCTCTAGTTCCTCTTCAGCAAAATGTAAGGATTTTAAAATAAGTTGGAAGAACTCTATAATGTAAGTACTTTCCTACTGAATAATAATAGCTAGCTTTTTTAGAGGTAGGTATTATAGTAAATACCTCACATGCATTATTTTATTGTCCTCATCTTACAGAAAGAAGAAAATGAAATTTGGAAAAGTTAAATAATTTGCCGAATGTGGCAAAACTAGTATGAGGGAGAGCCAGGGCTTAACTCCCTCTACTGATGTTGGTGCCTGTGCTCTCGCCCCTGTGCCCTGCTGCGTTCTGGGCATTGGCTCTGATAACAGCCGCTTTCCTTTCACCTTCTCGGGTCTCACCATTGAAAAGATCTAAGCTATCATCAGGGACAAGAGTTTTGACTTATGTTCACCATGGACGCATCTGTTCTTTTTAATACATTTTTCAAACATTAGGCCTTCAGTGTTACAATGAAAAGCATCAGCTGAAGCTTAACCTATTATTTTCTGCATTCTTCTAAAGTGCAGTTTGTCAGGAAATGAAGCCACATGGATAAGCAGATCAGCTTAGCCTGTTCAGTAATTTTACCCAAAGCATTGAAATCCTTAAGATATGTCAGTGATTTTGGTAATGTTGTCTATGTTTATATGTAATTTTTCCTTAAGACATATACTATCATTATCTCTTTATTAGATATAATTGGAAGTATTTAGGAACAAGGAAAACTAAAATGACTAACAAACTGGATTATTTTTATTCAAACTGGATTATTTTTATTAAGCAATACACTTAACATTTCCATCACCAGAGCTATGAATTATTTAAATGTTAATACTTATGCCAATGAAATTATTTCCATTGCATTGAGAGCTCATTATGTGCAGATATGGAGCTACATGCTTCAAATATACAATACTGTCTCATTCTTGCAGTATGTCTTCAATATGCAAGTACGTATTTTACAGAAAAAAAAAAGATCCAGAGAAGAAATTTCTCAGGGATACCTAGTAATTTGCAGATACTAAATTGACTCAGTTTTTATGGCAATATTGTCACTTTCTGATTTCCTTTTTTCTCCAGAGTCGAAGAGAGTTTTAAGACACTGTTTTGGGCTATCTTTGGACTTTCTGAAGTGAAATCTGTGGTCATCAACTATAATCACAAATTCATTGAAAACATCGGTTATGTTCTTTATGGAGTCTATAATGTTACAATGGTCATTGTTTTGCTAAATATGTTAATTGCAATGATCAACAGTTCATTCCAGGAAATTGAGGTATTATAACAAAAGAAGCATTTCCATTCATTGTTACAGTCTGTGCCTACATTCTTTACCTATCCCAGGGATCAACTCAGTAGTGGGAGAGAAAGTTGGATTGCTTTCCCTGCTTTGTTCTTTCCGTTTCATATATTTGTTTAACCAGTAATTTAGAAAGTTTTAACTCTTTTCTTCCAAATGCAGCATAGATGGGGTGTGGTAGGGTAGTAAGATAGAAGAAGCAGAAATGTTGTCCGGTACTTTATTGTACAAAACAAACTTTAGAAATACTATGTCAGCATGATTTTTTTTATACAAAAAGTTTTTACTTACAAATACCACTATTCTCCAATTTTTTCTTTTACAAAGTTCAATTGACCCTTTGTCAAATTGAAAATGATATTCCAAATTTTTATTCCAGAAATCCTGGTCTGTGTCCCAAATTAATTGAATGAGTTATCTGTTGTAGAATAAAAGAATAATTTCTCACTGGTTTTTAAAATGTAGGGAAATACATTTATATCTTTCTGTGTCTTTATAAATACATGCAAATTTTGAAATGTGTAGTGCCATAAGCCTGGTAAAATTTTAGATTTCAGGAAAATGTGTGTGTGTATGTATGTGTGTGTGTGTGTGTGTGTGTATGTATGTGTGTTTGTGTGTGTGTGTGTGTGTAGAATGCTACCAACATTTTGAAAAATATCTTGGAGCAGTTTTTGGTCTGAGAACATTTGCAGGGATTGTTGCTTCCCTCTAGCCCCACAATATTAGAAGCAGCTCAGTAATTCTGTTTATGCATTTCTTTCTGAACTGTCATCTGTATTTTGTATAGGATGATGCTGATGTGGAATGGAAATTTGCAAGGGCCAAACTTTGGTTTTCCTACTTTGAGGAGGGGAGAACACTTCCTGTTCCCTTCAATCTGGTGCCAAGTCCAAAGTCCCTGTTTTATCTCTTACTGAAGTTTAAAAAGTGGATTCCTGAACTGTTCAAGGGTCATAAAAAAGGTTTCCAGGAGGATGCAGAGATGAACAAGGTAATTTGACTTGATAATTTAGAATACTATTTTTAAATGTTGCAACCATTGTAACCACTGTGTAAAAAGAGGCAGCCTATGATGTCATGTCTGTCCCCTCTCAGATGCAGTCACATAGCTCAGCATGGTCCTTTTGCTTGGTCTGTTTAACATGATGTGAAAGACAAATTGGAGTTGAGTTTACAGACTACAGCATTTTATTTAAGACATCACAGTTTTGTTGCAGCAAGGGAAGGCAGAAGAGAAATAGCTTTGGGTTTCTAGGGATGGCAAACTATTTTTATAGACATAAAAAGGAAGTTAGCTTGGCTCCTATTGAGTGTCCATCTTACAGGGGCAGGTTGGCTTTATTTTTATTAGGTTAAAGGTGATGATGGCTATCTGGATTTTGAATTCCAAACATAAAGAGGAAACTCAAGAGGAACTGGGATTTTTTTGTTGTTGTTGACTCCAAGGATTCCCCAAGGCTTTCTCTACACAATTTTGTCAATTTCCCCCCTTTGTTAGTCTTTCATCACCACTAAGTCTCTCATGTGTCATCACCGATTTTATGAGTTAGCTAAAGTTTGAGATTTTTGTTGTCACATTCGCTGTGGTTTTGTATCCTCAGCTGTACTATTTGTCTATTTGGAGGCTGTGGAGAAGCATTTAAATGTAGAAAGATCTAACAGTCAATGCAGGATGTCATGAATATAATTAAGAGGATAACAAGTGCCCCTATTAGGACACTTCTGAACCAAGTCCCCATGACTCTAAAAACCAACCAGAAAGAGATCAGATCAATCAAATTCATGGGGTATGTAAGCTGACGTGGCTGCTTCTCCAGCATGGGGTTGCTGTTGCCACTACCTCATGATAAACAGCTTAACTGTCACAACTATACAGCACTGGGTCCCCACTAGTTGCACACACCTGCTTGGGAACTCAAAATATAGTCTAATGCCAATCAATTTTGTAGAGTCATTTTGTGATGATCTAATAATTAGTTAGCTAGTGAGCTGATGGGCCTGCCCTAGGTGAGACACAGATTTCTTTAACTCAGAAGTTACTTTTCTAATACCATCTATAATCTTCTTAGTATATCTTTCAACCCAGGAGTTACCTCCCCAATGCCAAGGGGAAAAAACCATGTCAAGAACAGAACACCCCATGAGTCTAACCGGGGTTGTGGGTTTTCCCACGATCCATTCAGAGCTGCTTCTAGTCTGGCAACAGTCGTAATATGGAAAAGATCATTAGAGCCCTCATGCTTCTAATTTTCCCTTTTGGAAGCTTATCACAATTTGGGGAACAGCCTAAGCTGTTATATATAGCCTAAGCTAAAAATATATATAGCTTACATATATAAGCTCTATAACAGGAACCCAATTTGCCAAGTAGTATTTTACATCTCTTATGTCCACATACAAAATAATGACCTAAACGAGCTTAAGAATGGTATATGTTGCCTTTAAGGAAGGGGATATTGGCATGTAGAATTGATTTGGTATAAACTCTAAAAAGATAATCATAACCATCTTCTTCATTATTAGCTGATATCTTAGTCCTATTTAAGTAACAATTCTCTTTGCTTGAACTTTCAGTCCACCATAAATTTGTACTTTGAGTGGAATAAGCTCTAGTGTTATTAAACCTGGGGGTACTTGGAGAAAAATGATGTCTCTAAAGGGGGTCTAGAGACCCCCTTTAGCGTGTTCTTGGTTCATGAAAATAAAAGATGTCTTGTCATATAGAAAGCAAACATTTGCTATGGACTACAAGGCAGCCATTTTAATCTGTCTGGTTTCTGGTAAAAACAAATTCCTTGGGTTAGAGAGGCCACATTGTAATCCCAGTCTTGGGGGATCTTAAGGTACAGTCCAGAGTCAATTCAAAAAAAGGAGATCTATTGGATTGGGTATCTGATGTTTCTTATCAGGGCCAAATCTACAAGTGTGAGGGGATGGTTATTATAGGAATATTTGTTTTAGGACTAAGTGGAGATGGGCATGGCCCTAGCAGTGACTCTGAGTGGTTTCATTTGCTATCTGGTGTGCTAGAAGGACAAAGGAACCATATTCAAAGTAGGAGTACACAGAAAAGAAACAAGGTAAGGTGAGAGAAAACAGAATCATGGTGAAGGTAGGGTATTATTGGGCATTGTAAGAGGCCTAGCATGAATGAGAGAATGTTTAGACAGATGGCAAAAAGGATGAGATAGAGAGTAGCAGAAGGAAATTCAGATGTGTCTTGATCCATGATCTTGGGTGTCATCTACTTGTTTCAATCTCTTGGGCAGAAGCTGTCTACTCAGGTCTTCCTGTTTATTTTACTTAAGATCCAGAATGGGAGTACCATCTCAAGGGCTTGAAGCATGTTTTAGTTGTGACAGGTGGATCCAGGAGTTAATCCCCTGTAGCTTTACTGCAATAGTGGTAGTCAATAAAAGTTAAGGTCCTTTCCATCTAGGTTCTAAAGCAGTCTTTCATTGATATCTCTTCCCATTATCAAGTCTTTGGGTTGAAAGTGATGTAGAGTCCACTGTAGAGGAATCTCAGGAAAGGCAGCCTACATCTGTGAATGGTGGAACTGAGTAACTGCAATCAGTCCATTACAATAATTAGCAATTTCACATAGCCATAGAGTAGAGTCCGTTAAGTAGTAGAATTAACTAAGCCTCATGGATCATCCCATTATGACTTCATAGAGGGTTAGCTGGTATTTTCCTGATGGACTACATCTTATGGCCATGAAGGCTAAGGGAAGAACCCTAGATGAGATTGAAAGAGAGGGAGTAAAATAATTTAGCTAATTTGAGTTTTAAAATACCATTTGTTCATTCTATCTTTCCTGATAATTGACGACAGTAGGGAGACTGAAGCTTTTGCTGGATAAGTGAGACCTTGCAAAGTTCCTTGATTGTGGTTCCAGGAAAGTAGGAGCATCTATTGTACTTGAGAGAATAGCAGGAGTTCCCCAGGAGAAGAAAATGAAATCTAATTGTGTTTAGTTACTGTGAGGGCAGTAGCCTTGTGATAAGGAAAAGCCTCTATCCATTGAGACAATAGACATATAATAACAAGGGCATATTCGTATTCAGTAGAAGGGTAGGGTTGTGTAAAGTCTATTTAAAGATGACCAAAAGGGCCCTGTTGGTCTAGTTATTTGACCTTGTTCCACCTTTACAGTTTTATCAGGGTTATGTTAATGGACAGGTAGACCATAATTTATATACTCATCTTGCTTCTCTTTTAAAATTCCACCTTTTTTTTTTTTTCTGAAGATGTAGCTCTTACCTGTAGTTGATTGCAGGAACTTTCAGAGGTTCATCAGAGTAAAACAGTGTAACTGACAAGGGAATTTGATTCTTTTTGTGACATGTAGCATTAACAAAAAACAAAACAAAACCTAAAATTATGACCAGTAATACCATACTGTTTTCTAATATCATGCAAATGAGAGTATCAGGACATATCATAGACAGAACATTGTCAAATCTCTAAGAATTTTATATAATCTCTAAGTATTTATATGATTTATAAGATATGATTTATATGATTTATAAGATTTTAAAAGCAAATATAGGAGAGACCATGATTGTACAAAAAGAAACAAAGCATAGTTCTTTTAAAAATGAGACTTGTTCACTTAAACAAAGGAAAAGGTCAATATAAATATCAATGAGGATATTATTCTGACATGACATATTATTCTAGGCAGATTACTCAGATGTTTAAGAAAAACCTTTTATCATCTGTCACAGACCAATAATCCAAGAAAATTTCATCACTTTAACAGAGAGAAAACAAAATTCTAGTTTTAATGAATATACCATTTGATATGAAAGCTCTTAAGAAAATCATATAAATAAGCCTATCAAGTCTTAGCACTGACCATGGCAAATAAAATTCATTTCCACAAACCTTCTACAGCTTTCTACATCCATTTAGGTTTGTCCTACACCTTCCTATTTCACATTCAGCAATACCAAGTCAATTATTTTAGGACAAAACTACTCTTTTTTCCCTAACAAAAATCTATTTTGCCTATACACTTCTGTTCCCCAAAAGATCTTGGAAATTATCTTCAAGCCACCATCCTACTTAACACAATAACTCTTGCAGTTTATCAAAACAATAACTCAATCTGGTTAAATACATATTTATATTCGTCTTCATTTTAAATATCTAGTAGATATAAAATACTAGCATATTTGATCAGCAAACTTACATAAATTTAGAAAGAACATATCCAAGCAGGATATGCTTCTATTGTACTTAGCATTGATAATTTAGAAGCTTAGGTATTTGTTGTTTTGTTTTGCTTTGTTTACATGGGCAGGCACCGGGAAACAAACCCAGGTCTCCAGCATGGCAGGAGAGAACTCTGCCACTGAGCCACTGTGGCCAGCCCAACATAGCTGTTTTTATTTAACAATATTAAACTAGTCCTGTTTGCCAAAGGTTTACCTAGATTATGTGCACTTGAATTTTTAAAATACTAAGAATTAATTTTAAGAACACTCTTTTTACATTTAGAAGTTCAGTTTCCTTCATTTCTGGGACTTCAGGAGTATTAGTTTATAAATAAGCACCTAATTATCTTTAGGCAATTTGAATAGAACTCTTTTAAGAATTTTTATTTGTTAATTTGGTATTACCATCCAAAAGTAGAAAAATAACATCAAAATAATCTGACAGACCACAATAGAGAGCTTAAAGCTTCAGTTAAAATAATTTCCAGGCATGGGTAAGACGTAAAAATACTGAAATACAAAATTCAATAATTTATAAAGACCTGGATTTCTCTTCTTTCTCCACTCTTATATTGTTATCAGAATTTTTGTCCTTGGTATATAGGACAAGTGGAGTTTATTTATGTAATATGAGGGCTAAAGTTTTTCCATCATAATTGTGGAGGAGAATTTGAAGATTTTCTTTGCCCTGATGTGTAATCTTACAGAAGCTTTGCCCTATTCCTCCAGCCTAGTTTACACTCAGATTTACTGTGGAAAGAGGAATCTTGTAGGTCACTTTCCAGTTCAGTCCAATCAGTTTTTGCCATCCGGACTTTAGTATCTGAGGTTTTGACCAACATGTATACACGCTGATATAGGTCAGGTAGCCCTAGATCATATGCATCCCAAAGAATGCTAAATTCTTCTATGAATATTTGCTGGTCTTATTTGGGGAAATCTTTAATTATTGTTCTTAATTAAGTTTAGGTCCAAGGTTTAAATTTTGTTCTAGAGGGCAGCCAGCTTCCATAGCAGGCTTAATCCTTTAAGGAGCTTGGAGTAGGCCATTTTCCCTCAAGAGGGCAAGAGGAATTCAGTAGGTCAGCTATGGGGAGGTATGAGTTTGGTTTGGAGTTCTTTCCCCTTTGTCTGATTTTTGGCCTTTTATTTTTCTAATGAACCTGTAAGTGAACCTATGATAGAGGCAGATTGTCCTTTAGCAGCCTCCAAGTACCAACCTTAGATTCCCCCTTTTCTATTTTTCTCTTAAGGCACCTTTCAAATGAGTGATTTTGTTCCTATAAAGTTTCTCAAAGTGGCCATTACAATGACAAACAGTTCTTCATCAGATCCCCCATGAACAGAAAGTCACAGGTCCATGGTGTGAGTGTATATGAAAAGGTGTTTTAGCAGGAGAAGGAGAGGGAGATTTAGAGCAGAAGATCCCATTCTGCTGTGGTCAGATGAAATGTCGCTTGGGCCCTGAGCCTTTCAGCTCTGTCACTTGAATACTACTCTGAACTTAGTGGGATCCCTGGTAAATGGAAATTCCAGATGGGTGACTTAACTGAGCACAGGCAGCATAATGGGTAGAAAAAGAGGCTCATTACACAGGAGCATGAGGACTGGCAAACCGCTTGCTACATGACCCAGGCTGGTGGGCCTCATGGATTCCCAAATCCTATGCCTCCCAGACAGACAGGAAATTGAAGAGCTAGAGGGAGAAATGAAATGAAATAAAATGGCAGGTCTAATAATATAACTAAAACCAAACCCAAGTCTAGAATAAAAGTGACTAAACTCAACGCAAACTGCAGAGTTCAAATATAGGAAGGGGTTACCTCAAGGGATGCGGGATCTTGGTGACCTCATAGCAAACACAAAAGGGTCTTTCATGGATATCTTACCTGGCCTGTTGCCAGAGCCTGCAGCCCCAAAGAGCACCTTCTATTTCTTGCTGGGCTTCCAAACTTGTGAAAAACAAACTGGAGTTGAGTTTGCAGACTACAGCATTTTATTCGGGATACCAAAATTTTACTGCAGCAAAAGAAGCCAGAACACAGGAAGAATTGGGCTTCTAGTGACGGCAAATTTTTATAGACATAAAAAGGAAATGAGTTTGAATACTATTTGTTGGTTGAAGGTTTGTCCATTTTATATGGGTGGGTTTAGGTCAGGTGGACTCTATTTTGTATTGGGTCAAAGGTAATGAACTAGGGACTTGATTAACCCTCTGGGTGAGCTGCCTTGGTGTGGGGATTTTGAATTTTAAAAGATAAAGGGAAAACTCAAGAGGGCATGAGTTTTTTATTCCAAGGGTTCCCAAGGGATTCCCTATACAATTTTATCACAGGACATTTCCTATTTAAAAGATTATAAGGGAAATGCATGAAATGTAACTAAATACTGTATTATATCATAGTGTATCTGGAGTGATGATTCCTGAAAGGGAGAGCTATCCCTTAATTAACCTTTAATTTATACAACCATGTTAAGCATCAGTACCTGATTATGATGCAGAGGAACTTGGCAGATCTTAAATAATTTTTACATTGAAAGGTTCAAAAATCAATCACTGGCCTGTGCAATGGTGGCTCAGTGGCAGAATTCTTACCTGCCATGCTGGAGACCTGGGTTCAATTCCTGGAGCCTGCCCATACCAAAAAATACATAATTAAATAAATTACTTACATGCAATGTGGAAGACACCAGGCTTGGCAGTAGTTCAAGAAAGAAAAAGCTAAAGATGCTAATTGGAAACAATAATCATGCCAGGCAAGGCAGTTGCAAGAAGCAATAAAATGTGAGTGATTAGATGAGGGGGCAGGATGATCACAGTATGGTAGAAATATTTAGGCCACAGGTGGAATGTTGTGTTTAACTGGGCAGTCTATTCTATGCCAAGAACTCTGCTAGGTGCAGAATACTATCTTGTAGGAGATGCACTGAAATACCAGATGCCTCCAGAGGAGGAGGAACGGGGGGGCGGGGGGACATGTCATATGAAGAGGAACTGAAGGAGTTGGCTGTTTAGTCTAAAGAAGGAAGGTTGAAGGGGAACATAACAGATATCATTAGAATTTTTAAGGTTGACTAGGAGTACACTTGTTTGTGTTTTGCTTTGTGCTGTCAAAATTAGGTAGTGAGGCGGTGGGGAAAAGTTACAAATAGCACATTTTAGTTATATGTAAGAACGAACTTGTCACAATAAGATCTGCTTACCAAAGTGGCAGGCTACCTCAAGAAGTAGTGAGCTCCTTAACATAGCAGCTCATAAGTCAAATATAGGATGACTGCCATTAAGAATTTCTAAAAGATATTTTTATACTGGGTGGGCAATTGGGCTGATTTTAAATGTTCTTTAACATTCTGAGATTGTCATTTAATAAAAGGGAAACATTATAATTCCTACTCTGTTTTCCACTTAAGACTTGGGATGCTCAAATACAGACATATTAACCTGGAGTTATTGCAGGTAGCGTATATTTAGCATAATTTTTAAATTCCCTAGGATTTTCAGAATGGTAAAGAAGCATTGGCTTTAACTGAAAGTCACCAGCTGCATTAGTCCGTAGTAAGAGAGTCAGCCTGTACTTTGAAACTTTGAAGCCAAGTCTTGACTTTTCTCTAGCTATGAAAGTCCTAGATAGTACCTTCTTCCAATTGAAGTCTTTTTCAGCTACACTGAAAATCTGTGGTTCAGTGTAGCCACCTTCCTCAGTGATCTTAGCAAGATCTTCTGGATACCTGGCTGCAGCTTCTGCAGAGTGCTTCTGCTTCACTTTGCACTTTGATGTTATAGAGATGATTTCTCTCCTTAAATCTCATGAAGCCATCTCTGTTAGCTTCACACTTTCCCTCTGCAGTTTCCTAACCTTTCTAAGCCTTCATAGAATTAAAGAAAGTTAGGGCCTTTCCCTGGATGAGGCTTTGGCTTAAGAGAATATTGTGGCTATGTTCTCTCTATATATATTTTATATATATATTCTATTCAATTTTATCCAGACAAGTAAAACTTTCTTCCTATTAGCAAAAGGGCTATTTCACTTTCTTATCATTTATGTGTACACTGGAGCAGCAATTTTAATTTCCTTCAAGAACTTTTTGCATTCACAACTTGGCTAATTGGTGCAAGAGGCTTAGCATTTGACATACTTAAGCTTAATCATTTCTAGTTTTCAGTTTAAAGTGAGAAATATGCGACTCTTCCTTTCACTTGAACACATAGAGGGCATTGTAGAGCCATTAATAGACCTAATTTCAGTATTATTGTATCTCAGGCAATAGGGAAGCACGAGGAGAGGAAGAGAGATGGGGGAATAGCTGGTTTGGTGGAGCAGTCAGAACACATTCATTTATCCATTGAATTCACTGTCTTATATATGGGCAAGGCTTGTGGTGCCTCAAAACAAAGATTACTAATCAGATCACTGTAACAGATAATGAAAAAGTCTGAAATATTGTGAAATTAACAAAAAGTGACACAGAGACATAAACTGAGCCCATCCTGTTGGAAAATGCCACTGATGGACTTGCTCAATATTGAGTTGCCAAAAATGTTTAATATGTAAAAAAAAAAAAAAAAAAATCTGCAGAGATATTTATATCTATAGTAATAAATTCTCGGAGCTCTGTTTCTAAACTGTAATATAGGAATAAAAGTTATACTGGGATGATGTCATCAATATGGCAACAAAAAACATCCCTGGGAAAAACCTCCTGAGAGATTCAGTGGAAAAAAAAAGGACAAATCTCACTTGCTTAGACCTCCAGAGGAATGTAGAGACTGGAAAAAGACTCCAAAAATGCTGAATTGAAGAAAAAGAAAAATAATCAGGAAACTTCTGTCCCAGACAGGCAGATTCTCTTCCCTCCTCCTCACTTGGTCCCATGTACCCCAGGAAGTGCCAAGAGTCAGAGGCCAGGATCTTCCCACCTTCTACCATAGACACAGACTATATAATCACCCACAGCATGAGTTAGATCTCCACAATGTCCAGATACAGTGACCCAAGTCCACAGAGACTCAGGCAGAACACAAGCCACTGAGGAGCATGGAATACAAAAGGGCTCTAAAGAGGAGCTTCCAAAATGGAGGCTTAGAGATGGATGGCAGAACCTACTCCTATCCCCAAAGCAGTGTTAGCTAGGCAGAAACTGTCCAAATCAACTGTCTGGGGATGGAGGGACCAGGGGATAACAGGACAAAAAGCAATGCCCAGGAAGTGTGATATCAGAAGAATGAGAAACTGTGCTTAGAGACTGTGAGTTAATTCCCTTCGTGGCTCCTGGTGCCCATTCCCCCACCCTCGAGAGCAGCAGTGGGTGGCCGGATCCTTGCCTGGCGAGCTGCTGCAGGGTGGGATGGCTGCAGAAGTCCTCTGTCCCAACTACAGAGGGGTATGCATCTGAGCCAGATATTAATTAGCCAGTGACGTTTCAGCCTCTCCTGATCAGATACCACAGGCACCACTATTTCAACTGCTTCAGAGGGGTAATAGCTGAAGATAGTCATCTGCTGAGCAGGCCAGAAAACGCAGGAAAAAAGAGGGCTTTTATGAGTCTTTCCAGACCCTCTCCCTGGGCCCAGTGGATCTGGACTATGTACCTTGCATAAGGTACCTGGCCCTGTTTTGCCTGGAAAATACTGATAATCCCGTTGGGCCTTAGTAAAAACCCAAGCAACGACAAAAACCCTAGACAAGAAGGAGAAACCAACTTTCAGAATAAATCCATCAAGAAAATCAGATGACCAAATATCACCAAAAAATCACAAGGTATATGAGAATGCAAGGAGATGTGGCCCAGTCAGAGGAACAAATTAGAAAGTCAGAGGAGACACAAAATTTGTAACAACTTATCAGAGACATTCAAACAAACCTCCTAAATCACTTCAACAAGATGGCTAAAGAGATAAAGGATATTAAGACACTGAGTGAGCAAAAAGAAGAATTTAAAAGCATACAAAGAAAAATAACTGTGGGATGGAATGAACTATAGCCAAAATAAAATTAAAATTATGCTAGAGACACACAACAGCAGATTTGAAGAGACAGAAGAACTGAATTCGAACAGACAAAAGAACAAATGGAGAAAAAAAATGGAAAAGTCTCACAAATTTTTTTAAAAATTTTTATTTATTAAAAAAATTAACAACAAAAACATTAACATATCATTCCATTCTACATATATAATTAGTAATTCTTAATATCATCACATAGTTGCATATTCATCATTTCTTAGAACATTTGCATTGATTTAGAAAAAGAAATAAAAAGACAACAGATAAATAAAACAATAACATAAAAAAAAAGATTATACATACCATACCCCTTGCCCCTCGCTTTCATTTATCATTAGCATTTCAAACTAAATTTATTTTAGCATTTGTTCCCCCTATTATTTATTTTTATTCCATATGTTCTACTCGTCTGTTGATATAGTAGTTAAAAGGAGCATCAGACAAAGGTTTTCACAATCACAGAGTCACATTGTGAAAGCTGTATCATTGTTCAATCATCATCAAGAAACATGGCTACTGGAACACAGCTCTACATTTTCAGGCAGTTCCCTCCAGCCTCTCCGCTACATCTTGAACAACAAGGTGATATCTACTTAATGCATAAGAATAACCTCCAGGATAACCTCTCCACTCTGTTTGGAATCTCTCAGCTATTGACAGTCTCATTTTACTCTTCCCCCTTTTAGTCGAGGAGGTTCTCTCAATCCCTTGATGCTGAGTCTCAGCTCATTCTAGGGTTTTTATCAATCCCTTGACGCTGAGTCTCAGCTCATTCCAGGATCTCTGTCCCACGTTGCCAGGAAAGTCCACACTCCTGGGAGTCATGTCCCACATAGATGTCTCACAAAATTTTGACAACATGAAGTACACAAACATGTATCACAGGTGTAGAGAAGGGGAAAAAGCCAGGAAGAATATTTGAGGAAATAATGACTGGAAATTCCCCAACCCTTAATAAAAGACATGAATATGCAAATCCATAAACCCAACACACTCTAAACAGAATAAATCTGAACAGACCCACTCTAAGACATACACTAATCATACTATCAAATGCCAAGTGACAGAATTTTAAAAGCAGCAAGGGAAAAGTGATTCTCCATATAAAAGGGAAACCAAGTAAGACTAATCATCAAAAACCATAGAGATAAGAGACAGTGGTATGATATATTCAAGATACTGAAAGAGAAAAACTACCCGTCAAGAATTCTCTGGCAAGTCTGTCCTTCAAAATGAGGGATAGTTTAAAATATTCAGAGAAAAATAGAAGCTGAGAGAATTTATTAACAAGAAACCTACCCTGTAAAAAATACTAAAGGGAGTTCTGCCAGGTGAAAAGAAAGAAAGGAGAGCTTAGAGGAGAGTACAGAAATGAAGATTAGTAAGGGTAACTAAAAGGATAAAAGAGAAGAAAAACAGATCTGAAAAATAAAAGCTAAAAGATAAAATGGTTGATGTAAATACTGCTTTTATTATAACACTGGATGATAATGGATTAAACTCCCCTATCAAAAGACACTGATTTGCAGAATAGATAAAAAATATGATCAATCTATATGCTATTTATAAGACTCATTTTAGACCCAAGATAAAAATAGGTTGAAAGTGAAAGGATGAAAAAATATATTCCATGCAAGCAGTAACCAAAAAAAGCTGGCACAGCTATACTAATATCAACCAAAACAGACCTTAAATGCAAAACTATTATAACAGACAAAGAAGGACACTATATATTAATAAAAGGGGCAATTCACCAAGAAATAACAATCACAAATATTTATGCACTTAACCAGGGTGCCCGAAAGTACATGCAACAAAACTGTAGGGAGTTAATAGGCACCTTTACAATGATATGATAAATGAACTGCCTAGCAGATATTTATAGAACATTGCACACCAAGCAGCAGGATATACATTCTTCCAAGTGCACATGGAACATTCTCCAGAATTGACCACACACTGGGTCACAGAACATCCTAATTTCAAAAGATTGAAATTATAGAAAGCACTTTATCTGACCATGAAGCTGAAAATGATTAACAGCTGGTGAACTGGAAAATTGACAAAAATACGGAGGTCAACACTCAAACGCTTAATGGGTCAAAGAAAAAACTGCAAGAGAAATCAGTAAATTTTATATGTTGTGAATGATATCACAACATATAAAACTTATGGGATGCAGCAAAGACAGTGCTGTGGAGGAAATTTATGGCCCAAAACATTAAAAGGAAGGCACTAAATTCAAAGGTCTAACTGAACACCTGAAGAAACTAATCCTGAAGCAAGCAGAAAGAAAGATTACAGTGGAAAAAAATGGAATTGAGAACAAAAAACAATAAAGAATCAATGAAACCAAAGGTTGCTAATTTCAGATCAATAAAATTGACAACCCCCTTGCTAGACAGACAAAGTCAAAAAGTCAAAAAGGGAGAAGATGAGAATAAATAAAATTTGAAATGAGAGGTGGGGGGTATTACCATGGACTTCACAGAAATAATAAAGATCATGAGGATATTATGAGCAACTCTATTCCACCAAACTAGATAACTTTAGATGAAATGGCAAAATTTCCTAGAAACACATTCACAACATACACTGATTCGAGAAGAAATAGAAAATCTCAACAAACCAATCACAAGTAAAGAGATTGAATCAGTCATCAAAAACCTTCCAACAAAGAAAAGCCCAGGATTAGATGACTCCACAGGTGAATTCTGCTAGTTATTCCAAGAATTAATACCAGTATGGTCAAACTCTTCAAAAAAACTGAAGAAGAGGGAACACTATCTAACTCATTATGTGAGGCTAGTATCACCCTAATACCAAAGCCTGATAAAGATTGCACAGAAAAGATTAGTACAGACCAATTTCTCTAATGAATATAGATGCAAAAATCCTCAGCAAAATACGTGCAAACTGGAATCAACAGCACATTAAAAGAATTATATGCCATGACCAAGTAGCTTTTTTCCAGGTTTTCAAGGGTGGTTCAATACAAGAAAGTCAATTAATGTAATATAACACATTAAAAAAACTGAAAAGGAAGAACCAAATGGTCATCCAGATTGACACATAAAAGTCATTTGACAAAATCCAGCATCCTATCTTGATAAAAACATTTTGAAAGGTAGGAATCAAAGGAATCATCCTCAACATAATATAGGGCAAATATGAAAAACCCACAGCAAACAACTTACTCAGTGGTTACATACTGAAAGCTTTCCCTCTAAGATGGGGAACAAGACAAAGATGCCCACTGTCACCACTGTTATTCAACATTGTGTTAGAAGTTCTAACTAGAACACTTAGGCAAGAAAAAAAATAAAAGACATCCAAATTACAAAGGAAGAAATAAAACTTTCACTATTTGCAGATGACATGATCCTATATTTAGAATGTCCTCTCAAAAACCATACCATAGCTAGTAGAGATAAGTTCAGCAAAGTGGCAGGATACAAGATTAACATGCTAAAATCAGGAGTGTGTTATATTAATAATCAGCTATCTGAGAAAGTAATGAAGATTTTAAAATATTCCATTTATAATAGCAACTAAAAGAATCATATCTAGGAATAAACTTAACCGAGGATGTAAAGGATCTATACACAGAAAACTTACAAAATTTTGCTAAAAGAAATCAAAGAAGACCTACATAAACCAAAGGAAATTCCTTGTTCATGGGTTGGAAGGCTACATGTCATTAAGATGTCAGTTCTACCCAAATTGATCTATATTGATCTAAAGATTCAATGCAATACAAATAAAAATTCTAACAGCCTACTTTCCAGAAATTGAAAAGCTAATTATCAAAATTATTTGGAAGGGTAAGGGGTCTAAAATAGCCAAAAACATCTTGAAAAAGAAGAATGAAATGGGAGAACTCACACTTCCTGATTTTAAAGCATATTGTAAAATCACAGTGGTCAAAATAGCATGGTAATGGCATAAAGATACACGTGATCAATGGAATTTAATTGAGAGTTCAGAAACAGACCAACAGATCTGTGGTCAATTGGTTTTTTTTTTTACTGGTCACTATTTACATTTAATAAGATCTCAGAACCCTAACATTCTTTTTTTTTATTAATTAAAAAAAGAATTAACAAAACAATTAGAAATCATTCCATTCTACATGTACAATCAGTAATTCTTAATAACATCACATAGTTGCATATTCATCATTTCTTAGTACATTTGCATCGATTTAGAAAAAGAAATAAAAAGACAACAGAATAAGAATTAAAATGGTAATAGAAAGAAAATAAAAAAAACAAAAAACCTATACCTCACATGCAGCTTCATTCAGTGTTTTAACATAATTGCATTACAATTAGGTAGTATTGTGCTGTCCATTTCTGAGGTTTTATATCCAGTCCCGTTGTACAGTCTGTATCCCTTCAGCTCCAATTACCCCTTCTCTTTTTATTTATTTATTTTTTTAATTAACGGAAAAAAAAATTAACCCAACATTTAGAAATCATACCATTCTACATATGCAATCAGTAATTCTTAACATCATCACATAGATGCATGATCATCATTTCTTAGTACATTTGCATCGGTTTAGAAGAACTAGCAACATAACCGAAAAAGATATAGAATGTTAATATAGAGAAAAAAATAAAAGTAATAATAGTAAAATCAAAACAAAAACCTATAGCTCAGATGCAGCTTCATTCAGTGTTTTAACATGATTACTTTACAATTAGGTATTATTGTGCTGTCCATTTTTGAGCTTTTGTATCTAGTCCTGTTACACCATCTGTATCCCTTCAACTCCAATTGCCCACTATTTTACCCTGTTTCTACCTCCTGCTGAACTCTGTTACCAATGACATATTCCAAATTTATTCTCGAATGTCTGTTCACATCAGTGGGACCATACAGTATTTGTCCTTTAGTTTTTGGCTAGACTCACTCAGCATAATTCTCTAGGTCCATCCATGTTATTACATGCTTCATAAGTTTATCCTGTCTTAAGGCTGCATAGTATTCCATCGTATGTATATACCACAGTTTGTTTAGCCACTCTTCTGTTGATGGAGATTTCGGCTGTTTCCATCTCTTTGCAATTGTAAATAACGCTGCTATAAACATTGGTGTGCAAATGTCCGTTTGTGTCTTTGCCCTTAAGTCCTTTGAGTAGATTCCCAGCAATGGTATTGCTGGATCGTATGGCAATTCTATATTCAGCTTTTTGAGGAACCGCCGAACTGCCTTCCACAGTGGTTGCACCATTTGACATTCCCACCAACAGTGGATAAGTGTGCCTCTTTCTCCGCATCCTCTCCAGCACTTGTCATTTTCTGTTTTGTTGATAATGGCCATTCTGGTGGGTGTGAAATGATATCTCATTGTGGTTTTGATTTGCATTTCTCTAATGGCCAGGGACATTGAGCATCTCTTCATGTGCCTTTTGGCCATTTGTATTTCCTCTTCTGATAGGTGTCTGTTCAAGTCTTTTTCCCATTTTGTAACTGGGTTGGCTGTCTTTTTGTTGTTGAGATGAACAATCTCTTTATAAATTCTGGATACTAGACCTTTATCTGATATATCATTTCCAAATATTGTCTCCCATTGTGTAGGCTGTCTTTCTACTTTCTTGATGAAGTTCTTTGATGCACAAAAGTGTTTAATTTTGAGGAGCTCCCATTTCTTTCTTTCTTTCTTCAGTGCTTTTGGTTTAGGTTTAAGGTCCATAAAACCGCCTCCAGTTGTAAGATCCATAAGATATCTCCCAACATTTTCCTCTAACTGTTTTATGGTCTTAGACCTAATGTTTAGATCTTTGATCCATTTTGAGTTAACTTTTGTATAGGGTGTGAGACATGGGTCTTCTTTCATTCTTTTGCATATGGATATCCAGTTCTCTAGGCACCATTTATTGAAGAGACTGTTCTGTCCCAGGTGAGTTGGCTTGACTGCCTTACCAAAGATCAAATGTCTATAGATGAGAGGGTCTATATCTGAGCACTCTATTCGATTCCATTGGTCAATATATCTATCTTTATGCCAATACCATGCTGTTTTGACCACTGTGGCTTCATAATATGCCTTAAAGTCAGGCAGCGTGAGACCTCCAGCTTCGTTTTTTTTCCTCAAGATGTTTTTAGCAATTTGGGGCACCCTGCCCTTCCAGATAAATTTGCTTATTGGTTTTTCTATTTCTGAAAAATAAGTTGTTGGGATTTTGATTGGTATTGCATTGAATCTGTAAATCAATTTAGGTAGGATTGACATCTTAACTATATTTAGTCTTCCAATCCATGAACACAGTATGCCCTTCAATCTATTTGGGTCTTCTGTGATTTCTTTTAACAGTTTTTTGTAGTTTTCTTTATATAGGTTTTTTGTCTCTTTAGTTAAATTTACTCCTAGGTATTTTATTCTTTTAGTTGCAATTGTAAATGGGATTCGTTTCTTGATTTCCCCCTCAGCTTGTTCATTACTAGTGTGTAGAAATGCTACAGATTTTTGAATGTTGATCTTGTAACCTGCTACTTTGCTGTACTCATTTATTAGCCCTAGTAGTTTTGTTGTGGATTTTTCCTGGTTTTCGACGTATAGTATCATATCGTCTGCAAACAGTGATAGTTTTACTTCTTCCTTTCCAATTTTGATGCCTTGTATTTCTTTTTCTTGTCTAATTGCTCTGGCTAGAACCTCCAACACAATGTTGAATAATAGTGGTGATAGTGGAAATCCTTGTCTTGTTCCTGATCTTAGGGGGAAATTTTTCAATTTTTCCCCATTGAGGATGATATTAGCTGTGGGTTTTTCATATATTCCCTCTATCATTTTAAGGAAGTTCCCTTGTATTCCTATCTTTTGAAGTGTTTTCAACAGGAAAGGATGTTGAATCTTGTCAAATGCCTTCTCTGCATCAATTGAGATGATCATGTGATTTTTCTGCTTTGATTTGTTGATGTGGTGTATTACATTAATTGATTTTCTTATGTTGAACCATCCTTGCATACCTGGGATGAATCCTACTTGGTCATGATGTATAATTCTTTTAATGTGTTGTTGGATACGATTTGCTAGAATTTTATTGAGGATTTTTGCATCTATATTCATTAGAGAGATTGGTCTGTAGTTTTCTTTTTTTGTAATATCTTTGCCTGATTTTGGTATGAGGGTGATGTTGGCTTCATAGAATGAATTAGGTAGTTTTCCCTCCACTTCGATTTTTTTTAAGAGTTTGATGAGAATTGGTACTAATTCTTTCTGGAACGTTTGGTAGAATTCACATGTGAAGCCATCTGGTCCTGGACTTTTCTTTTTAGGAAGATTTTGAATGACTAATTCAATTTCTTTACTCGTGATTGGTTTGTTGAGGTCATCTATGTCTTCTTGAGTCAAAGTTGGTTGTTCAGGGCGGGCCGCGGTGGCTCAGCGGGCAAGAGTGCTTGCCTGCCGTGCCGGAGGACCCCGGTTCGATTCCCGGCCCCAGCCCATGTGAAAAACAAACGGACAAACAAAATATAATAAAACAAGAAAATGTTTAAAAATGTTTCCCTTTCTTCCTTCCTTCCTTCTCTGTCTAAAAAAAAAAAAAAAAAAAAAAAAAAGTTGGTTGTTCATGTCTTTCCAGGAACCCGTCCATTTCATCTAAATTGTTGTAATTAGTGTAAAGTTGTTCATAGTATCCTGTTATTACCTCCTTTATTTCTGTGAGGTCAGTAGTTATGTCTCCTCTTCCATTTCTGATCTTATTTATTTGCATCCTCTCTCTTCTTCTTTTTGTCGATCTTGCTAAGGGCCCATCAATCTTATTGATTTTCTCATAGAACCAACTTCTGGTCTTATTGATTTTCTCTATTGTTTTCATGTTTTCAATTTCATTTATTTCTGCTCTGATCTTTGTTATTTCTTTCCTTTTGCTTGCTTTGGGATTAGTTTGCTGTTCTTTCTCCAGTTCTTCCAAGTGAACAGTTAATTCCTGCATTTTTGCCTTTTCTTCTTTTCTGATATAGGGATCTAGGGCAATAAATTTCCCTCTTAGCACTGCCTTTGCTGCATCCCATAAGTTTTGATATGTTGTGTTTTCATTTTCATTTGCCTCGAGGTATTTACTAATTTCTCTTGCAATTTCTTCTTTGACCCACTCGTTGTTTAAGAGTGTGTTGTTGAGCCTCCACATATTTGTGAATTTTCTGGCATTCTGGCTATTATTGATTTCCAACTTCATTCCTTTATGATCCGAGAAAGTGTTGTGTATGATTTCAATCTTTTTAAATTTGTTAAGACTTGCTTTGTGACCCAGCATATGGTCTATCTTTGAGAATGATCCATGAGCACTTGAGAAAAAGGTGTATCCTGCTGTTGTGGGATTTAATGTCCTATAAATGTCTGTTAAGTCTAGCTCCTTTATAGTAATATTCAGATTCTCTATTTCTTTATTGATCCTCTGTCTAGATGTTCTGTCCATTGATGAGAGTGGGGAATTGAAGTCTCCAACTATTATGGTATTTGTGTCTATTTCCCTTTTCAGTGTTTGCAGTGTATTCCTCACATATTTTGGGGCATTCTGGTTCGGTGCATAAATATTTATGATTGTTATGTCTTCTTGTTTAATTGTTCCTTTTATTAGTATATAGTGTCCTTCTTTGTCTCTTTTAACTGTTTTACATTTGAAGTCTAACTTGTTGGATATTAGTATAGCCACTCCTGCTATTTTCTGGTTGTTATTTGCATGAAATATCTCTTCCCAACCTTTCACTTTCAACCTATGTTTATCTTTGGGTCTAAGATGTGTTTCCTGTAGACAGCATATAGAAGGATCCTGTTTTTTAATCCATTCTGCCAGTCTATGTCTTTTGATTGGGGAATTCAGTCCACTAACATTTAGTGTTATTACTGTTTGGATAATATTTTCCTCTAACATTTTTCCCTTTTGTATTATATATATCATATCTGACTTTCCTTCTTTCTACACTCTTTTCCATACCTCTCTCTTCTGTCTTTTCGTATCTGACTCTAGTGCTCCCTTTAGTATTTCTTGCAGAGCTGGTCTCTTGGTCACAAATTCTCTCAGTGACTTTTTGTCTGAGAATGTTTTAATTTCTCCCTCATTTTTGAAGGACAATTTTGCTGGATATAGGAGTCTTGGTTGGCAGTTTTTCTCTTTTAGTAATTTAAATATATCATCCCACTGTCTTCTAGCCTCCATGGTTTCTGCTGAGAAATCTACACATAGTCTTATTGGGTTTCCCTTGTATGTGATGGATTGTTTTTCTCTTGCTGCTTTCAAGATCCTCTCTTTCTCTTTGACCTCTGACATTCTAACTAGTAAGTGTCTTGGAGAATGCCTATTTGGGTCTAAACTCTTTGGGGTGCGCTGCACTTCTTGGATCTGTAATTTTAGGTCTTTCATAAGAGTTGGGAAATTTTCAGTGAAAATTTCTTCCATTAGTTTTTCTCCTCCTTTTCCCTTCTCTTCTCCTTCTGGGACACCCACAACACGTATATTTGTGCGCTTCATATTGTCCTTGAGTTCCCTGATACCCTGTTCAAATTTTTCCATTCTTTTCCCGATAGTTTCTGTTTGTTTTTGGAATTCAGATGTTCCATCCTCCAAATCACTAATTCTATCTTCTGTCTCTTTGAATCTATCATTGTAGGTATCCATTGTTTTTTCTATCTTTTCTACTTTGTCCTTCACATCCATAAGTTCCGTGATTTGTTTTTTCACTTTTTCTATTTCTTCTTTATGTTCAGCCCATGTCTTCTTCATGTCCTCCCTCAATTTATCGATTTTGTTTTTGAAGAGCTTTTCCATTTCTGTTTGTATATTCAGCATTAGTTGTCTCAGCTCCTGTATCTCATTTGAACTATTGGTTTGTTCCTTTGACTGGGCCATATTTTCAATTATTTGAGCATGATCCATTATCTTCTGTTGGTGTCTGCGCATTTAGACAGATTTCCCTGGGTATTGGATCCAAAAGTTTGGAAGATTTTTCTGTGAAATCTCTGGGTTCTGTTTTTCTTATCCTGCCCAGTAGGTGGCGCTCGTGGCACACGTTTGTCTGCAGGTCCCACCAGTAAAAGGTGCTGTGGGACCTTTAACTTTGGAAAACTCTCGCCGTCCGGGAGGTTCGCTAACCGAAGCGGCTTGGAAGAGTGCGAGCCGGCCCGGGGTCCGAACGCGGGGAGGGTTGCTGGCCGCCGCAGCCCGGGAAAGCGCCCGTCCGAGTTTCCTAGTCGGCCCGGGGCGACAAGCATGGCGGGAGGGCACCAGCGGCAGCGGCCCGCCCGGGAGAGTGCACGTTCCCGGGGAGTCACAGGTTTGGTAGGGGCCTCCCCCACCCGTCATCGTTCTCCGCGGCCTGGGGATTTCCGATCCAATTCTCTCAGTTGGTCCGGGGGGCTGCGCGTGGTGTGGGCGCCAGCCGCCGCAGTTTCAGGGGACCACCTCTCCAATTCTCCCAGCCGGCCCGGAAAGGGGGAAGAGAGTGACTCCGGCCGCTTGCCGCCCCGCCCGGTGAAGCCCGCGCCCCTCGGTGATCTCACCCGAGCGGCTTCTCTCAGCCAGCCAGCCGTTCCAGGATGGGGTACGCTGTCTTTTTTATCTCTGTTGTGGCTTTGGGAGCTGTTCTGTATCGTTTCTACTCCCCTAGTAGCTGTCCTGGAGAAGAAACTAAGATCCGCGTGTCTTACTAAGCCGCCATCTTCTCCCGGTCAATTGGTTTTTGATAAGACTGTGAGGTCCCTTTAACTGTTACAGAACAGTTCAATAAATGAACTTCAATAAATGGTGCTGGGAGCAGTGGATATCTGTATGCATAAAAGTGAAAAGGACCCCTAATGCACTCTATATAAAAATCAACCCAAATGGATTAAAGACCTAAATATAAGAACTAGTACCATAAAACTCCTCAAAGAAAATATAGGGAAACATCTTCAAGATCCAGTGATGGTAGTAGCTTTTAAGATCCTACATCCAAAGCACAAGCAATAAAACAAAAACAAAAACACAGATAAATGGACCTTTTCAAAACTGAATGCTTTTGTGCTTCAAGGGACTTTGTCAACAGGGTGAAAAGGCAGCCTACTCAATGGGAAAAAATATTTGGAAACCACATATCTGATAAGGGTTTGATATCCAGAATATATAAAGAAATCCTACAACTCAACAAGGAAAGGAGCAACAACTGAATTAAAAAATGGGCAAAAGACTTGAATAGACGTTTTCCAATGAGGAAATACAAGTGGCTACAAAGCACATGCAAAGATGCTCATCTTCACTAGCTATTAGGGAAATGCAAATCAAAACAACATGAGAAAAAAAGAAAACCACATGAAATATCATTTCATACCTACTAGAATGGCCATTATTAAACAAACAGGAAACTATAAATGTTGGACAGGATGTGGAAAAATGGGAACACTTTTTCATTGCTGGTGGGATAGTAAAATGGCATACGGTTTGGCGGGTCCTCAGAACCCTATGTACAGAATTGCCATATATTCTGTCTTCTGGCTATCAGGTATATACCCAGAAGATTTGAAAGCAGGGACATGGACAGACATTTGCATACTGATGTTCATAGCAGTATTATTCACAATTGCCAAAAGACGAAAATGACCCAAGTGTCCATCAGCTGTTGAATGGAGAAGCAAAATGGAGTATATAAAAAAATGGAATATTATTCAACAGTAAGAAGGAATGAAGTCCTGAGGCACATGACATGCTTCATGTTGAATGAAGTAGTTCAGGCACAAAAGGACAAATATTGCATGCTCTCAGTAATATGAATTAGTTATAATATGTAAACACATAGACATAAAATCTAGAATACAGATTATAAGGAGATAGAATGTGGCTAAAGAATGGAGAGAAGTTGCTTAATATGTGCCAAATCTTTAACTAGGTTGTATTTAAATGTTTGGAAATGGATAAAGACAATGGTAACACATTATTGTGAATATAATGTGCTGAATTATGTGTGTGCATGTGATTGAAAGGGGAAGTTTAGAATCATGTATGTCACCAAAAGAAAAGCTAGAGGTTAAAACATGGGGATGTATAACACAGTGAATCTCAAGGAGAATGAGATTATTAATATACAAATATAAAAAAGTTCTTCAACTAACTAGAATAAAAGTACATTATTACCAGAGTTAATAATAGAGTGGTATTTGGGGAAAAATTCACTTTTTGTGTGAAAAACTCACAGTCCATAGACTGTGATTATCAGTAATATCTTAATGCTTTTTTATCAACAGTAATAAGCGTATAATACCAATGCCTAGGGGTCAGTGATGGAGTGGGGTTTTAAGGGTGTGGGATATTTTGAGTCCCCCCCCCCCTTTTTTTTTGAGTAGTGGAAATGTTCTAAAATTGACTGTGGTAATGAATGCACACCTCTGTGACAACACTGTGTGTCACTGACTTTATCCTTTGGATGGCATGTGAATATCTCTCAATAAAATCGTATTAAAATAAAAAAGTTATCTTTATCATGAAGATCAAATCAAATAAATATGTAAAAGTGCTTTGAGAATTCTAAAGCCCTCTTTAAATGTGATTATGATTATTTTGCTTAGGAATTTGGGGATAATATACCATCAGCGGCATTCTTTTATACTTTATAAAAGTATAATTTACAGAACTCAGTGGGTTGAATGGCAAAAAGTCCCCTCACTTTACTTATAAAAAGTGTATAATTTATAGATCTGTTTAGAACCGTAAGTTGAGAAAATTCATTGTCCAAAGGCAATATCCATGTGCTTGCCAAAGAGACGAATCCAAAAAGTGTGTTTCTCTCATTTAAATTTGCTGGGGAATTAGACCAAATGGTTTTAAAAATAAGGAATGAAAAAGCAGAGAAAATGGTTTTATAGTTCCAAATGGCCATGTGATTGCACTCATTTTACTGACTACTAAAAGAGAAATGAAAGAAAATTTTGAAATTTTAGAAGTTGTGAAGGCCTTTCAAAATTATTACTTGACAAAAAACAGGGAAGCTAATGTTTGAAAATATGAAGGTCATGTACATCATCAGGCTTATATTTTCATCAAGGGACAGATGTTGAGAAGCAATTTCAAGAAGTAGATAATAGGCATATTAAAGGATTTAATTGTTTATCAACCCAAGGAATCTGTTTTTGAAAGATGGAAATAAGCATATTTCTAATTAATCAGCAAAAATAATTATGTATTTAATACATATTAAACATTTATGGAAGTTATGAGTTATGGACTATAGGAATAGCGACATAAAAAAAGCAAAAATTATAGTAAGACCTGCCAGTCAGAGATCCAAAGGAGGTACAATGAACTCTCTACAGCTCAGGTGTAATGTACATGCATTTAGCAGTGCCTCATTATTTGTCATTAATCAAGAGCTGTTGAAAGAACACTAACAGGAGTTTAATGGCTTTTATGGTTGGTATAGTTCATAATGAACAATTTGCCCTAGAGATACACTGGCTTCCTAATTTGGAGTAGTAAAATCCTCAATGACAAGCTCCTTTGTTTCCTTTCTTGTAGTATGCATGTGATGGGGATACAATAAATGCTTATTACTAAAGGGAAGTTATAAATGAATGAATACAGAGGAAAGCTATCAGGAAGGACCTACATTCAGCAGACCATAAGGAAAAACCCAAATCACAGCAATTTAACCAAGACAGTTGCTCCCTTCCTCCTCATTTAGCAGTTGATCCAGAGTTAGGCAGTCCAGAACTGTTAGCGGGGGTGAGTTTGTGATTGTTTTGTATTTTTGTCATAGTCAGATGAAAATGACAGATTCATCTCTAACCATCACATCTTTCAGGCATGAAGAAAGAATAAGAGCAAAGGAAAAGTGGGGCATGTTAGCCAAATCTGCATCCACCCTCAGAAATGACTCCCAACGATTTGTGCTACTATCTCATTGGCCAAAAGTAGCTACATCTGCACCCCATGTAACACAATGCCAAAAAGGAAGGCTATTTTGTTTTGTTTTGAAGCTGGGTATATTACCTCTTCCGAAAAAATAGGAATACTCTTAATTCCTACCTGACATTCAACCTCCCAGCTTCTTTACTAACATTCTCTGCTACAAGTATACCAAGCATTCTCCATTTCAAGTTAGAAGACAAAGGAGAACTTTAGGGTGAGAAACCCTGGAACAGGAACCCTATTAAGATTAGGGGATCTGCCTGGGAAGAATCTCCTGAGAACAGTATCACAGATAAGAAGGGATATGGTGGGGGGTGGCATGAATCCTATGTTGATGTCCATGAGACTGGGGCTCAACACTGTCTGAGGCTCAGTGACAGTAATGTGGCAATAGGGACTTATAAAACAGCTAGAATTCAAGAACATAATTCCTGCTTTTCTAAGCAGCCATCACACAAAGGTCAGCTGACAACTTCCAGCAATATCAATGTCAGGATCCCCCTCAGCTTTCAACCCATAATAGCTCTGTTCTTCCTGAGGGCAGCCCCCAATTGGTGCCTTGGCCTGGCAGGGATCCAAGGCCTGCCTATTTCTTGCCAGCACGGATTCCTCGTGTGTGGTCTTTGCACCAAAGCGCCCCAGTGGGGCAGCTGGTTTTCTCAGACTGTCATCTTTCCTTTCACTCTGCTTTCACAGCTGAGCCCAGGTTCACAATATGGTGGCTTTACCTTTTCTCTCCCCCTTTCTTTCATAAATATAATCTTTAATATATCTCTTGTACTTCTAACTCTGTGTTGGCATCTGATTCCTATAGACCAAATCAACACTATTATCTACATTATTTTCCTTTGCAATGTGAGCTTATGATGAGCAAAAACTGAGCTATGTTTCACATAGCTTGGTTTTACTTGATACATTGACTGTATGACTGAGAAAATGACTTTTAAAGCAACTATTTATATTTCACATCATTTCCCCCCCAGTGTTACTGACATGGGCTTTTACAGGAACTTGTTTGGCCCTAATAATACACTAAGAAAAACTCCCATGGTACAGTCATTCTTACTCAGTTCACACAGCTTTTGCTTATTCTTAAAGTCTACATTTAAGATGACAAAGTTCCTTTTTCACTCAGACATTCTCTTTGACTCCTTGATGGCTAAAATGTTTGGGCTACACAAATACTGCCTTTGCATCTGCTCCAGGTACACCATAGCAATCAGCAGGATGAACCATATAAAATTACTTTTCAAACAAAGTAAGCTGACCTCTGGTTGACAAACATGGTGGCATAAGATTCTCTAGGGTGTCATCCCCTCCCAGAATCTTTCAACAACTAGCAAAACTGGCAGAGCCATCTTCCTAAAACTCCAGAACAGTTAAAGGGTTGCAGTAACCTGGGCAAGTTACCGAATTGAGAAAAAGCAGCCTGAAAAATGGTAGGTGAAGCTCATGGTTAGCTTTGCTAACCCCTCTACTGGACTTTCCCCAGTATGGTGTGAAGCCAGCCTATATTACCCCTGTGGATTCCTGACCCTGTTCCAGGTGGGAGCAGAATAACCCTATACACATACTGGGGTGCCTGTATGTCAGTGCCAATCTATCCCATAGAAGCCTGAAAGATAGAAAAAGGAAACTTGTCTTGGGCTCCCAGAATTTTTGCTGAAGGCAGAGCGCCAAGCCTCTGAACAGCTAAAGCAGTATAAGAAACAATTGAGTTAAAGCAGACTGGGGCAAAGGACTAGCTGCTTTAAGTCATACAATAGGGCACCCAGGAGGGGGGTGAAAGCCTATTTCAAAAAGAGTAGAGTGGGTATTCAAATTCCTGTAAACTGTAAGTGGGGGAATTCTTAAGGCCATGAGCAAGCAAAGTAACCCAGGAAAAATAAATGGGCTTTAGGAGGACACAGAGGACCCTGCATTTAGTATTTGCCTCAGGCTGATCTTCTTGATAGGAGCTCTGAAGGAGACTGCCAGCCAAAGCAGAACCAACTTGCCAAGACTGTGAAAGGTGCTTTTGTGCTTCAGTTTGTTTTTGTTAGCTTCCGGCACTCAAGGAGAGCTCTGCCATATCACCATCTAGATTCAGACATAAGGAACAGAATTTCAGGGGCTAAACCTCAGAGTTAATACTTTAAATATTAAAATGTACAGTGTGCAATAAAAGAGTACAAAACAAATAGGAAATGATGGCCCATCCAAAGGAACAAGATAAAAATCCAGAAACCATCAGTGAAGAGAACCATACTTTGGACATCCAGACGAAGACTTAAAAAACTAATGATCCTTAATACAGTCAATGAAATAAAGGAAAACACAGAGAAAGAACTGAAACATATGAGGAAAGCAGTGAATGAACAATATGAGAACTCTGAGATACTCAATAGGAAATACTGGCACTGAAGATCACAATAATAGAAATGAAAAATTCCCTAGAGGGTTTCAATATTAGATTGGGGCTCGCAATCTTGAACACAGGACAATTCAAATGATTGAGGCTGAGAAGCAGAAAGAAAAAAAAAATGCAGTGAACAGAACCCTGAGAACCTATGGGACACCATCAAGCATATCAGTGTGCTTGTTATGGGAATCCCAGGAGTCAGAGAGAGAGAGAAAGGAGCAGAAGGAATATTCTAAGAAATACTGGCATAAAACTTAGCCAATTTTGGTGGCTCAGCAGGCAGAATTCTTGCCTGCCATGCTGGAGAGCTGGTTTTGATTCCTGGGGCCTGCCCATGCGAAAAAAAAAAAAAAAAAAAAAACCCAAAAAACTTACCAAATGTAATGAAAGACACGAACATGTATATTCAAGAACCCCAACAAACTCCAAATAGGATAAACTCAAAGAGACCCACACGCAGACACATAATAATCAAACTGTCCAATGCCAAAGACAAAGAATTCTGAAAGTTGCAAAAGAAAAGCAACAAGTTACGTACAAAGGAATCCCAAAGCAACGTCAGCTGCCCTATTTGTTACCTTCAGTCAAATCCTTCAGTTGAAAGGACAGCATACATTAAAAGCTGATCTCTGCCATACTTCTTTAAATATGTAAACCTGTAAATCTTGAATAACTGCTTTGTTCCAGCTTCAGAACAGATCACTTACAAGTTGTCTGCTTTTAGAGCAGGTTTTTATATCCTAGTAAGTAGGTCAATATGGAACACGGACATATTATTTTAGCACTTTCAGTCCATTTTGTAGTGAATTAAGTTGCCGAGATTTTTTTTTTCACCTAGATCCTGGACCTATGCCATTTTGCTTTTAATTAAGGCCAAGGCTAGTTCCCCAGGCGATTTTATCCAAATTCCCAATCCTCTTCCTCAGCTCTATTGAATCAAAATCATGGGTAGTGAAGCCGAGAAATCTATTTTAATACGCACTTTAGGAGAGTCTGATGTTCATCTGGGCATAGGAATGGCTGAATAGATATTCACTGAATGACTTGGACATGTCAGTAAGAAACAATATTCAGTAAAGCACCTTGAAACTAAATAGACTAGCCAAAAACTAACCTAAAGCCACATGTAGATGTTTATCCTTCTGTAGCTATTGCTACTAGCAAAAACTCATTGTATGTGCAAGTATTCCACATACCTTATCTTTTTAACTTCACATTAGCTCTATGAGGTAATATAATTTTTCTTGTTTTACACATTAGGAACCTGAGAATTACAGAGGTTAAATGACCTGTCCAAACTCCCATTTCAGGCAAGTGACTGAGCCAGAATTCAAATCATGCCTACTTGATTCCAAAGCAAGAGGCTTGTAAGCTATATAACATGGCTTCTTTTCTATCTGCAATCCTCCCTGAGGAATACATTGCCTATACTTTAATAGTCCATGCCTTTATTCTTGGCTTCAGGCCATTAAGGTTTGTAGGAAATGAGAGACTCCTAAAGCTGTTGCAAGGTCTGACAAGATAGGAAATTCCAAAGATCGAAAGTTATTTGTGGTTCTTAATAAACAATTTTTTTTAACATGGCAGCGTGATTTTATTGAAATGTTTTAACACAATATGGAAGGAACGTAAAAGTCCAAATTTTAAACTAATACAGGCAATAAAAATGCTACACTTCTGAATATAGTTGACAAGATATCTAACAAAGGCAAGTTATAATATGAATATAAGTTCACTGATACAATTTTGTTTAAGGCTAAACAATTTTGGTAAATTCATATTTCTCTGGCTCTCCTTTTGGCCTTGTTATTTACCAAGTCTTCCCATATTCAGCAGTTGAACAGAACCCAAGTATTTGGTGATCTCACTTCAGTTTTCACACCACAAACAGCAGGAAATGTGAAAGTTGTGGGATTAAGCTGCTTACGAGGAGTCTTCAGTACCTTTGCTGAACTGAAACCATCAAATAGTTAATTTCGACATTGCTACTGTGCCATGTCTAAATCAGTTGAATTAGTTTATTGGTGTATCCAAGAGTACTTTAAAATACAAAAGTGGGGTTAAATAATGACAGAAACACTCATTTCTTAACTCAGACCATGACAAGACAAATTTTTATATCCTTCTTTAAATTTAGAGATCATTATTTTTAAAGTAACTCTATACATTTATAGATTCTAAATATCTCAGTTGAAACAATTACTTTTAAATCACTTGGTTTTAGTCATGTCAACATGTCTACATTTGATTTGAAGGCATTTATGCATGTCTACAATTAATACGCATGTAATCTACATATGCATGTCCACAATTAATTTCCATTTCTCTAAGCAAAGAAATTCCAACAAATATAGATGTCAGTTATCAAAAATAAAAAAATATACAGCATCAAAATCAGCTCTTCACACTTCTCAAGCAAACTCTTTCTATATATAGTCAATCTGTATTGCATAGCTGATTTTACCAAGCTACAATGTAATTTTTTCCCCAACAGCCTGTGTTAGGTACAGTAAAATGCTAATTTCTACAACTAAAGTGTTACTGTATAACTTCAGTTCACCCTCTACTGTAGAAAAGTTCAAAACCCTAAATACTACTTTATTTTTTTTATTTTCTTATTTTATTTTACTTTTTTAAATACAAAAAACCCAAATAAATGCAAACATTCCTATTTTGATCATTCCATTCTACATATATAATCAATAATTCACAAATCATCACATAGTTGCATATTCATCATCATGATAATTTCTTGGAACTAAATACTACTTTTTAAGTTTGTTAGTGATTTTGATAGTTTGATTTTCCATCCACAATGGAAAATGGAAAAATACTCAGAATTTTTTCACTGTAAGTTTTAAGACTCAGCAGAAGGGAGAGAAGTTTGTTTATTATTACTAGGCATTGTCCATATAGGTGAATACTATTCTTTTGGGACTTAATTCAGTAGTTTAGCTGTCCATCTCACCAATGTGTATATAATAAAATAAACAAACTGCCCAATGTTTGGTTTCCAATGCAGAAGCAGTGAAATGCTGCACTTGGGAGCACATTAAGTCCGTCTTCCAGAGAACACACTCTTCAGTGAATTTCCCTGCTGCCATCATGGTGGGGACATGCTTTTTCGAACATTATCCAAATGGACCAATATTTACTTACTTGTACTTTTTTGGGAGGCTTCGCCTACCTACACTTTTCATATAAAAACATTAGATAAAATAATCAGTTGCCTAGGGACTTGATACTTCAAATTACAAAGGGCAAAAGAACATTTCATCAAAAACAAAATGCTATTCAAATATGCATTTGGTGGCATTCCTAAAAATTTGCCTTTTTTTTTTTAATGTCATAAGGAAAACAAGGATCAGGCTAGTAAATTTGAGGGGATTTAGAGAAGTCTTTATTTTGGTGGAAATCCACAACATGAAATTATTGGAAAAGATGAAAAGTAAAAGCTATAGCTAAAACTATGATGCAAAAGAACAAGTGATAGGATGTGAGGTGCACCCCAAAGAAATGGAAATCAGCCTGCACTGTCTACTTCTAGCTGGAATGGAGAGGAAGGTGACAATGCAGCACTGAAGCTCAGGGACTATGTCACAAAACAGTTTCTAAATCACCTCTCCTGCTGAACACAATTTAGGGATTTTAGGACATGGAATTGCAGGAAAATGACATTTATAAGATGTTTTTCAGACCTGTTAATAAAAAAATTACCTCCAATGAGTCTAAACTTCCATCAAAAAAAAGAAACTTAGCCATCTCAAGCTAAATGACATTTTGTTCAAATTAAGCACAATAACTAAGGTGGTTTATTTGAACCCTGGTTACTAATAAAAAAAAAAAAAACCTCAAGGAATTATACGTTTTCCAAGGTTCTCTCAAAAGTAAAAGGTGAAATCTACACTGGGTTTTACCCCAAATGTCCATAGGTCTTCTCATCATATATTTACACACTAGGTTTTAATTGGAAGTTACTTTTGGCAACCCTTGAAATATACATACTAGGAATTTCCACAATAGAATTATATACTTAAAGGTGTGGCTTCAAAGCACTGAAAGAACAAAGGAGAAAGTCAGAACAAGTCAAGAAAACACAAACATTTCTCATTTAAGAGAGTTCATTTAAAAAGTAAATAAATCCCCTCCTCCAGCTAAAAAATCCCAGAATAAATGGTCTCAAGCTTTAAAGGGGAGGGAGGGGATGAATCTCAGAATATACCAAGAACTGATGTATTTTTAACACCGTTCAGTCCTAAAATGAAAACACAGAAACCATGAGCAGGCTTGATGGACACTTCACCTTTTGGAGTTACAGTGGGACATGGCTGAACAGGTAAGACACAGATTCACCATTATGTGTCCTCCGGATCGCTTCTGCCAAGATCATTGAGATATCAATAACCTGAATCTTGGGGCAGTGTTTCATTTTGTCCTCTTGCGGAATTGTGTTTGTAACGACGACAGCCTCAAAAGCAGCATTGTTTATTCTGGAGATAGCCGGCCCCGAGAAGATCCCGTGGGTAAGGATAGCATAAACTTTGGTGGCTCCAGCTGAAAGTAGCTTGTCGGCAGCATGGCAGATGGTGCCACACGTGTCGGCCATGTCGTCCACGAGGATAGCCACACGGTCCTTCACATCCCCCACGAGTACCATCCGGTCTACTTCATTCGCCTTCTTCCTCTCTTTGTGAATCAAAGCAAATTCCACGTTCAAACTGTCTGCAATTGATGTGACCCTTTTGGCTCCCCCTGCATCGGGTGAAACGATAATGCAATTCCTCCACTCAGTGATGTTTTCCCGGATCCACTGCAGAACGGCAGGCTCTGCGTATAAGTTATCCACAGGAATATCAAAGAATCCCTGTATCTGAGAGGCGTGCAGGTCCATGGTGATGATGTGATCCGCCCCGGCGACTGAAAGCATATTGGCCACAAGTTTTGCAGAAATTGGGGCACGGCTCTTGTCTTTTTTATCTTGCCGGGCGTAGGGAAAACACGGGATGACGGCCGTCACCCTGGATGACGAGGCGATCTTGCAGGCGTTGATCATGATGAGGAGTTCCATCAGGTTGTCATTGATCTCGCCGCAGCCACTCTGAATGATGTAGACATCCTGGCCTCTCACGCTTTCGCCAATCTCCACGCAGGTCTCCTGGTTGCTGAACTTCTTGGTGACCACCTTGCCCAGTTGCAGGCCCAGCCGGTCGGCCACGCGCTGGGACAGGTCCTGGTGTGAGCTGCCGCTGAAGAGCACGATGTTCGGCATGGCGGGGCGTGGGGCTGGCGGGGTGCGGGGCTGGCGGCGGGGGCTGGCGGCTGACGGGAGCTGGAAAGCGCAGCGGGCGGCTGGACCGGAGGAGCATAAACAAGTTTTAATGTTACTCTACTTGTACAGTGAAGCTACAACAAAATGAGAAATGCTAATTTCACACTACTAGGAAATGTGTTAGAAAGTGTATTTTAAAAGCTTAGTAAATCCTAGTGAAGAATCTCTTGACAAGAAAGGTGTTCTTGGATAGGAGGATAGTCAATAGTTCATGCTGCAGAGAGAAAGTATATTTACATATTAGTTAGGAACAAAGCTTTTACCCAATCCTTCTTGCTTTCACTCAACAAGCTCTCCCCCATTCCTACTCTTATCAAATTATACATGTCCAAAAGATCTATAAATACCCCAAATCCCTAACATTTAAATATTTATATTGCAAGTTGAGTTCCCTTGTATATGCAAAAGTATTACAGACACGAGTTTTCAATCTTTTTAGTAGCTGTACATGGAAACTATTATATATTAGAATTGTCTGCCACCAAGTGGTAATAATGCTTCTTTGCACCATTGGATAAGTTCCCCCTTACATACTATTTCTTTGTATTATTTACTTTTTAAACAAGTATTTATTGAATACCTATGATGTATTAGACATTGATCAGGAATTTTTGCTGAAAAAAATAATGTTATGTTTGAATACAAAACTTGGTATTTCAAATTTAGAGCCAAACTGGTCACATCAAAATGATCCAAATGAATTTCTAGCTCTGTAGTCATATATGATTCTAATTATACCAGTGGTTTTCAACCAGGGATGATTTGTCTCCCTGGGGCATTTGATAATGTCTGAAGCATTTTTGGTTTTCATAACATAACTGGGGTTAGGAGAGGGGTGCTACTGGTATGTAGTGGGTAGAGGTCAAGTATGCTGCTAAACATTCTGCAATGCATAGGATGCCCCCAACATCAAAGATTTAGCTAGCCCAAATGTCAATAGTATTGCAGCTGAGTCAGCTTGGACTCTCCCCACTGACTATGTGCAAAGGAGCTGAGTGCTGTGCTGAAACTGTGTGAACAGATTGTACAGTAGTCAATGGACCCTCAAGGTTAACACTGCAAAATCAACAATCCTATACGTTCTCACAATAACAGAGCACCATTTTCTGGCTTTTTCAGGATTGTTACTTCTGGGTATCCAGTCTGTCACAGTTTGTAAGGTGTCTGCCTAATCCCTTTATACCAATTTCCCATGTTTCAGCTGTATCTTTACCATGTAGTTGAGTTTCATTCAACTGGTTCATATACCCAGATAGCAAGTGTCTTGTATAATAAGGTGTCTAGAAACTTATTAGACACAAAGTCCATCAGTAACGGAAGAGCACTCCTTCCTTCCTTCAAAACACTTTTTAAGTACTTTCCATATGCCAGGTAGTGCTGGCACCAGAGATACTGCGATGAATTAAGCAAAGTCCTTCCTGTCATGGAGCCTAGGTGAATATAGACCAAGAAAAAAAGCCAAAAACAACCATGCAGCCAAACTAGGAAGTTAATAATTATCGGTTATGATGTGTATTATAAAAGAAATTAACGGCCTAGCTTGCTCAAGTTAATAACGAAACTCCATTTCACATGGGATGGCCAGGGAAAGACACTGAAAAGCTAAAATCCAAGGATGAGACAGAGAAAGCCAGCCAGGCAAAACCCAGGAAAAGAATATCAGGAATTGGGAACAGTAAACACACCATCCTTAAATTAGAGCAGAGGGGTGACTGTGGGAAGAGGAGGAGTAGAGAGCTTCAGGAATTAGTCCTTTTACCAGAACAACTATTAAACAGAATCAAGTACTTCAAAACTCCAGACTCCAGTAGTATACTGTACAGCATCTAGGAAAGAGCAGCAGGAGGAGGCTGGCAAATTACAGTAAATACCAGTATATTGCTCTCCGTGAGATGGTTCATGGTACCCATCCTCACTTCCATGGCAGGGAGCCATAGGGTCTAGCCCATGGCATAGCTTGCTGGTGCCAGAAAGGGACATAAAAACCTTCTTGTCAAAGATCAGGAATAGGCAGGAGCCAACTGCTGGTCATGGCTTTTGAATAGTGACTTCTGATCACTGGGGGCCCAGCTCTGAGGGCAGCTGTTGTTCCAATCCACACCAGACAAAGGCAATGAAGGAAACTTAAAGATGCTACACTTCTCAGAGCTACGAGGGACAGTAAAGGGCTGCATTTGCTGGGCAGGTCAAGAAAGCTTAGCTTTGGGGAACTATGGGAATAACTCCTGGTGTTCTTCCTGATCTTTGCCCTAGGGCTGCTTGGAGCCAGTCTGTAACTGCTTTGTGGGTCCCTGGCTTCCCTCCCACTGTTACTGATACCCCACCCCCACCCCCCCCACCCCCACCAGGAAAGACTTGGGAAATACCTCTCTAGCATGCATCTGCTCCCAGAATTTGCCCTCCAGTCAAAAGCAGCTTGAGACACTGAAAGAAGTGAAATAAACAATCGGGGCAAATAGCCTGGGACACTTTAACCACCCAGGAGAGGGAAGAGGTCTCCTAGAGTGGACACTCAAATTCCTGTGAATAGCAGAACTCTAAAGCAACTAAGACACAAGACTGAAAACACAGGGAGGACCTTGTATTTTGCATTCATTTTGGGTGAATTTCCTGATAGGAAGGCTAAAACTCAAGGAAATATCTCTATATTACAATCTGATTTCAAAAATAAAAAAATAAATATCTCAGGGAATAAATTCCAGAGATAATATTTAAAAATTAAAATGTACAGTGTGCAAGAAATTACACAAAAAATAAAAGAAACGGGCATATATAGAACACTTCATCCAGCAGTAATAGGATGCATATCTTCTCTAGTGCACGTGGATCATTCTTTAGGATAGACCATATCTTAGTTCACCAGATAGACTCAATAAATTTAAAAAATCAATTAAAGCCATACAATGTATTTTCTGAGACCATAATGTAATGAAACTAGAAATTCAAAAGAAGAAGATAAAAATCCAGAAAATACCAATCAAGAAAAGTAGACTGTGTACATACCAGACAAAGACTTTAAAAATGATCTTAAAAATCTCAAGGAAATGAAGGGAAATACAAACGAAGAACTAAAGGATATTAGGAAAACAGTGAATGAGCAATATGAGACTCTTAGTAAAGAGATGGAAATTTTTAAAAAGAATCAAACACAACTAATGGAGTTGAAGACCACAATAACTGATTTGAAGTATTCCCGGGAGGGTTTCAAGAGCAAATTGGAGCTGGGGATGAAAGAATCAGAGGACTCAAAAATGAGACAATTGAAATAAATAAGACTGAGGAGCAGAAAGAAAGAAGAATTATAAAAAGCAAAATAGGCTTAGAGACCTCTGGGATACAATCAAGTATACCAATTTTACAAATTATGTGAGTCCCAGAAGGAGAAGAAATAGAGAAGTGGGCAGAAGGGATATTCAAAGAAATGACAGAGAATTTTCCAAACAAAAGACATCAATAAGCACATCCAAGAAGCCTAGAGAACACCAAAAAGGATGAACATGAAGAAAAATATACCCTGTCATATAGTGACCAGACTGTTGAATGAAAAGGACAAGGAGAGAGTTCTGAAATTGCAAGAGAAAAGCAACATGTTACATACAAGGGAGTTCCAATTAGACTGAGTCCTGATTTCTCTATGGAAATCATGGAAGCAAGAAAGCAGTGAGTTGAAATACTTTAAATGCTGAAAGAAATCAAGCTGCTAACCAAGAATTTTACATCTGGTGAGGCTCTTTTCAAAAATGAAGGCGAGAGGAAGACATTCCCAGATAAACAAAGCTCAGGGGGTTCATCATCATTAGACCTGCTCTAAGAAGCAATGCTAAAGGAAGTTCTACAGACCAAAATGAATGGGCACTCAATAGACAGTGGTTCAAAGTGGCATAAAGAAATAAAGGCCTCTGGTAACAGTAACTTTTGAGATAATTATAAATGCCAGTGTGACTGCACTTTATTTTTTGGTATGTAACGCCACTTCATACTTCTAGCAAGTGCAAAAATGCAAATGCATAAAAAGTAATGATAAATCTATGGGTCTGAACGTACTATGTACAACATATAATTGGTTACAAGTACAAAAAAAGGTGGAGGGAAGGAGGAGTATAGGAAAAGTTTATGTGTATGCTATTTAAATCAAGTTATCAAACCAATATGATTTGTTATATATTTGGGATGCTAAGTTTTAGCCCCAAGGTAACCACAAAGAAATATATACAGATAGAAAACAAAAGGCATTCAACATGGCATAACACACCAAAAATCAAATAAATATAAAAGCAGGCATTAATGTAAGAAATGAAGGACAGAAAAGGTATAAGACTTACATACACTAAATAGCAAAGTAGTGGAACAAAATCCTGCGTTATCTGTAGCGTAATGTAAATTGATTAAAATTTCCAGTCAAAAGGCAGAGATTGACAGGATAGATAAAAATTATCACCCAACTATATGCTGTCTATAAGAAACTTATCTTAAATTCAAAGATGTAAGTATGCTGAAAGAAAAAGGATGGGAAAAAAGTACTATGCAAGTGGCAACCAAAAGAGAGCTGGGGTAACTTTACTACCTATACTAATATCAGTTAAAATAGACTTTAAGTAAGAAACAGTTACAATAGACAAGTTTTTTATAAACTGATAAAGGGATCAGTTGATTTAACAAAAAATTCAAACAATCATAAATATACGGCCATCCAGCAGAGAGCCCCTAAATACCTGAAGAAAATACTGACAGATTTAATGGGAGAAATTGACGGCTCTACCTTAATATAGGAGGCTTTAATACACTACCTTCAATAATGGCTAGAACATCTAGATAGAACATCAATAAGAAAATACAAGACTTGAGTATATTCTAACAGATACAGAACATTTCACCCAATAGTAACAGAAAATATATTCTTCTCTAGTGCAAATGAATCATTCTCCAGGACAGATGAGATCTTAGGTCCCAAACAAGTCTCAATAAATTGAAAAATAAGGAAATCACATAATATATCTTCTCTGACTACAATAGAAGGAAGCTAGAAATCAATAACATGGGAGAAATGGAAAACTCACATGTATCTGGAAATAAAACAACATGCTCTAAAACAACGAGGAAATCAATGAGAGAAATTAGTAAATATCTTGAGGGAAATGAAATGAAAATACAATATACTAAAACTTATGGATGCAACAAAGGAACAGCTGAGAGGGCAATTTATAGCACTAAATGCTTACCTTAAAAAAGACAAAAGACTTCAGATACCTAACCCTTAAAACTAGAAGAACTAGAAAAAGAAGAACAAGCTAAATCCAAAGCAATCAGAAGGAAGAAAATAAAAGCATGGAGATAAATGAAATAGAGAACAAAAAGTTACAATAGAGAGACTCAACAAAACTAAAGGTTGGTTCTTTAAAAAAAAAAAGAACTGTTAGCTGGACTGATGAAAAAAAGGAGAGAGGATACAAATGACTAAAGTAAAAAATGAAAAGGGGGAACATTACTATTGACCCCACTGAAATAAAACAGCCTTTAAGAGCATACTATGAACAACTATACACCAGCAAATGAAATAACCTAGATGAAACAGACAAATTCTTAGAAACATATAAACTAATTATCTTGACTCAAGAAGAGACAGATCTCAACAAACCAATAATCAGTAAAGGAATTGATCAGTAGTCAGAAACCTCCCAACAAGAAAAAACCATGGACTAGACAGCATCACAGGGAGTTTTACTAAACATTCCAAGATGAATTAACACCAATCCTGTTCAAATTCCTCCAAAAAAATTGAAGAGGGAACACTCCTTAATTCATTCTACAAGGCCAACATTACCCCCTAATACCAAAAGCATATAAAGATAACACAAGAAAGGAAAATTATAGATCAATATCTCTATGAATAGAGGTGTAAAACTCCTTAACAAAATTACTATTTTAATTACTATGGCTTTCTTATAAGTTTAAAGATCAGGAAGGGTGAGTCCTCAAGTTTTACTCTTCATATAAACTTGATGATTGGGTTTTCCATTTTGCAGAGAAAGGTTGTTAGAATTTTGATTGTGATTGAGTTGAATCTGTAAATTGCTTTGCATAGAATTGACATCTTAAAACAATATTTAATCTTCCAATCCATGAACACACATATCTTTCCATTAATTTAGGTCTTTGATTTATTTTAGCTATGTTTGTAGTTTCCTGAGTATCAAGTCTATTATATCCTTGACTAGATTTATTCCTACATAATTGATTCATTTAGAAGATATTATAAATGGAACTATTTCCTTGATTTCTTCTGATTGTTCATTGCTTGTGTATAGTTTTGTGTCTTGATCTTGTACCGTGCTACTTTGCTGAATTTAATAGCTCTAGGAGGCTTATTGTGGATTTTTCATGGTTTTCTGTATGTAGGATCATGTCATTTGCAAATAGGGAAAGTTGTAATTCTTCCTTCCCAATTTGAATGAATTTTATTATTAATTACATTATTATTATAATATTATAAAATATTATTATTATTATTACTCATTATTCTGTTTAAAACTTCCAGGACAATGTTGAACAACATTGGTGACAGTTGGCATACTTGTCTTGTTCCTGCTTTTAGAGAAAATGATGTCATTCTTTCACCAATAAATATGATGTTAGCTGTGGATTTGTTGAAGAATTTTCATCTGAGTCCTAGTTTTGTAGTGTTCTTATCTAGATGGGTTCTGGATTTTGCCAAATGCCTTTTATATGTCAGTTGAGATCACGTGGTTTTTTTCATTCTCTTAATGTGGTGTATACATTAATTGGTTTTCTTATGTTGAACCACCCTTGCATATCTGTGATAATTTCCACTTGATTACAGTGTATAATTCTTTTAATGCATTGTTGAACTCAGTTTGAGTGGCCTCAAATAGCCAAAGTCATCTTGAAAAAGAAGATTGAAGTTGAGGACTCACCCTTCCTGATCTTTAAACTTATAAAAAAGCCACAGTAATCAACATAGTATGGTACCGGCATAAGGACAGACACATAGAGCAATGGAATCAAATTGAGAGCTCTAAAATCAACGCTTACATTTATGGCCAACTGATATTTGAAAGGAAGCAATTATGCTCAATTTGGAAAGAAAAATCTCTTCATCAAATGGTGCTGGGAAAACTGGATCTCCATTTACAAAAGAATGGAGGATCTCTACCTCACACCTTATAAAAAAATCAACTCAAAATGGATTTAAGACCTAAAGAGCCAGAACCATCAAACTCCTCAAAGAAAACATACGACTGCATCATCATTGTGTTAGGCAATAGTTTCTTAGACTTTAAACCCAAAGCAAAGCAACAAAAGAAAAAAAAATAGGTAAATGGGACATCATCAATATTAAAAACTTTTGGCCCTCATTTTATCATGAAAGTGAAATTACATCCTACAGAATGGTAGAAAATATTGGAAAACTAATATTTGAGAAAGGTTTACTATATACAATATATAAAGAAACCTTTCAACTTAACAACAAAAAGACAACCAATTTAAAAATTGGCAAAAGACTTGAATAGATGTTTCTCCAAAGATAAACAAATGGCCAAAAAAGCACATGAAAAGGTGCGCAACATCATTAGCTGTTAGGGAAATCAAGTTAAAACCACAAGATATCATTTCACACCCATTGAAATAGCTATTATTTAAAAAAAAAAAACAACAGAAAATTACAAGTATTGGAGAGGATGTGGGGAAACAGGAACACTCATTCACTGCTGGTGGCAAGGCAAAATGGTGCAACCCTGTGCAATACAGTTCGGCATTTCCTCAGAAAATATAAAATTACCATATGACCGGCAATCACACTTCAAGGTATATACCAAAAGAACTGAAAGTAGGGACTCAAATAGTATTTGCACATCAATGTTCATAGTGGCATTAAGCAACCCAAGTGTCCATCAACCAATGAATGGATAAACAAGATGTGGTATACACACAATGGAACAATATTCAGACATAAAAAGGAATGAAGTTCTGATACACATGACCATCCAAATGAACTTGGAGACATCATGTGAATGAAATAAGCCAGATGCAAATGATAAATATAGTATGGTCTCACTTATTTGAAGCAATTAGAAAAAGCAAACTCACAGAGTCAGAATCTAGAATATAGGTTACCAGGGGACAGGAAACAAGGAGTTAAAACTTGCAATGTACAGAGTGCTTATTTGTAACTACGGAATACTTGGGGATGGATGAGTGTGATGGTAGCACAACATTGTGAATGTAATTAATAACACTAATAACACTGAATTATATCTGAATATGGTAAAAGGGGAAATGTTAGGTTGTATATTTGGTAGTAGAATAAAAAATTTTCTTAATATCCATGGAACTGTACTCTGCAAATAGTAAACCCTAAATTAATCCAGGGACTATAATTAATAGTACAATCATAAAAATTTGCTTTCATCAATTTAATAAATAGACATACTAATATCAGGTATTAATGGGGTGGTATATAGGAATCCTGTATGTTATGCATGCTTGTTTTGTAAACCCACTTTGCAAATAAAAAATAATTAGAAAAGAGCAAATGAAAGGCAAAAGGGCAAATATGATTAGAGGTAGCACATTAAAAGATAGTAGGTTTTTTATAAAATATCATTGTCCACTAGACAGTGTGTTGTGGAGCCACTTTAACTGGAAATGATTGGCCCATCTAAGTATGAAGGACTGAGAATTAGCTTTCAGATAAATCCCAAAGAAACATAATTTCTCACTTTCCTATTTCCATAAGTACTTTCTGTATGTACTCATGGCTTCTAATGGTATATTAGGAACATCAAATATCCAATTAACTATTTGCAATCATGAGCTCATGAATCGATGGTAAATTAAAGACATAATTCTGAAATATTCCTTTTGTATGGATCCTATCCTTCTGATTATGAATGCGTCCTCATCTTCCATGCTTTACATAACATCTGGGGGGTAAATGCGAGTTTGAACCTGGTCCTCATTTTTAATTATGTTCTTAGAGCATAAGTCATAATTTGAAAGCCATGGTTCTGTCATCTCAGTAAGCATTTATGTTGGTTTATTTACATTTCATGGATTTATAAATTTGTAAATCTTGAAGCACTAAAGAGATCAATAAAACCAATCACTGGATTGTCAGAAAAGATAATAGAAATTGTAAGTATCTTAACTAGTGCATTCAGATAGTTTGTGGCAGGGCCAGATTTTAATCAGTCTCCTTGGATTCTTCTTGAGAATTCAAGTGGTCTCCATTTGGTTAATTTGGTGAGTTTAACCAAATTGATTGAGTCACATCTTCATGGAGATAAGTTAAAGTTTCCAACATACAGTACTGAACAGGGATTAGAAGAAACCATTGCTCCCACAAGGTTAAGATTAAAAAATGGCTTTTCTACGGTTCATAAACCTTTTCAAACCAGCACACTCCTCTTCTGGAAAACAGTTGCATCACCTAATTATTAAATGCACTCTAAAGACATTTGTACCTAAAACACACAAATTCAGTGCTACTCTGATTTGCTTAGGTTTTCCTACTTAATTCTTTTTTAAAACATTTTTTTTTCCTTTAGGAGATGCATTAAAGAGTTTAAACATCCTCTTAGGACATTAATATGGAATATTAAGATCTTTATTGCAGACTGCAAAAATTCTTAGTTTATTTTTGCTTGCCAGTTCAGGCAAACATATGTGGAAAGGTCTGTTTAAATGGGACCTTATTCAGATTCTAAAATTCAAATGTATTAGTGCTTTGTTAGTACCCTAAATTCTGTCGTACAATAAACTCTTACTCTGGTGTTTCTTCAGAATCCCCTTCACATCCCACTGCAGGTGTGGATATTATAGTCAATCACACTACCCTACTGATCACTCATTGATGGCACTTCTGAAATCACCCTCACTTTCCTAACAGGTTTGCCTATCCATCTAACATAAAGTTATGGGAGGGTTAAAGTATAACTCTTATGACAGCATTATTAATGGCTAAAAAATATCTAAGACACTCCTCAGGCAACCTCTAATAACCATTTTGAACACACCTGAAATGCCAGTAATGTGCCTTGGAGAAGACGGATTGTTAAAGATCAGCTAAAACTGCACTATTATATATAGATATGATTTTTATCAATAATGAATATTTCATATGCTATATTTTATAATAAAATAATCTAATCACATTATTAGAAAAAATTAAATAAGAATAAATTTCTCATTCTTCTCAAATTACAGTTTGGGCAGAATAAGCAATCAAGGATACGGAGCTCAGAAGATTTCCATTTAAATAGTTTCAATAATCCTCCAAGACAATATCTGGTAAGTATGAATTTTTAAAGAAATAGGCTAGTTATTTGCAATATTTACATTCTCAAACTGTATAACTCTTACAATGAAAATGAACTATTAGGATTTTTTCCTGAACATCAAAATACATAAATTCAAAAAAATATTTATTAAGTACCAGATGCCACTTTCTAGGTCTAGAGATACTTAATAAACAAAATAGAAGAAATTTTTGGCATAAAGGTGATTAGAGTTTGTGTGTTCATTGTAAACAGTTTAATCCTACAAAAATATAAGGAGAGAGTCAAATTCTACCACTAAGGAATAGATTGTTTACTTTTGGTGAAAATTCTGCCAGATGATATTTTTGTGTGTCTGTAATTTCACACATATTTAATAATACTATAAAATGTACATATAAACTTACATAAATGAAATAATAGTACAGAAATTTTTGTAGTCTGTTTTCACTCCACAAAGTATATAGTCACATTATTTGTAATGAATATATAGTTTCCCTTTGTATAAATATATAAAAATTTCATTAAAAATAACTCTTATTGATGGGCATTTAGGGAATTATTTTTTTCTACCATTATAAGCAGAACTACTATGAATATGCTTGTCCATTTACGCAGTTATCTCCTAGAATAAGTTCCTTGAAGTGAAGTTTTACTGCCTACCATTTAATTTGGGCTTGAGTAGTTAAGTTTTGGTTTGGCTTTATATCTCCTCGCGCCCCCAAATTCTTGCATAGGTACTGAGTCTCCTGCTTAACATGAAAAGAGTATGGTAAAAGCAACATGCACATACTATCAGCCTAGATAGTGGAGAAACTTTATTACATTAAAACTGACCACTGCTAAATTAATAGCAAGTATAACATTTTTAAAAAAATGGCTACCTTCCTTGGTGAGGGAAAACAAAAACAAGCATATATTTGCTTCTTCCCATCTCCACATACAGTTCATGCCCATTTTTCCCTTACCCAACTGAAAGGCCATGTCTTACTCTAATACTTTTCAAAGAAAATGCATGCATGGACATAACGGATTAGATGTTTGTGCCAAAATGATTCTTTTCTCAAGAATTAACTTTGGAGTCATTAGTCTAGGTGATACATCACTTTAAAAAGAAAAGCAGAGGGGTACAAGGGTAGTTGCTTGGTAGAATTCTTGCCTGCCATGCAGGCGGAAGACCCAGGCTCAATTCCCAGTCCATGCACTTCCCAAAAAAGCAAACAAGCAAAATAAACAAAAAACAAAACAAGCAAAATTCAACAAATGGTACTGCAATAATGGGATACTCACACGGAAAAATAATGAAATGTGACCCCGCCATACAGCATACAAAAAAAAAAAAAAAAAGAAGAAAAGAAAAAAAGAAAGAAAAGCAGTTTGGTGACATCATACATTCCCTGTCACCACTTATTCTTAATCACAAATAGCCATCATTTCCAAAGTGCTTACGAAAGACTCAGAAACTCATTCTAAATCAGAGATTTGTCATGAAATAAAATCTGAAATTTATTTCTCCTTTCTCTGTCTAGAAAATAATGAAGAGGCTCATTAAAAGATATGTGTTGAAAGCCCAAATAGATAAGGAGAGTGATGAAGTAAATGAAGGTGAGAGTTGAATGCAAAGACGGTTAGACTGAGAGTGAACAGGATATTGGGCCTGATGCAGAGCTGAGCGCTGGAGAGATGGGTGTGAGAGGGGTGAGCTTGAAGGGAAAGAGAGCAGGATCTCACTAACCGTCAGTATCATCAAATACCGGGGAACAGGCTTATTTTGTCACAATGGGGGCAGATACAACTTTCTAGATAAATTTTCTTTTTTGTTGTTTTTTTGGGGGTTATTCTGGGAGTGGGGATGGCTTCCATAAAGGACGGTGTGGTTGGGAAAAGCCAAAGGAACTGCTTATTCTAACCCCTGCACCACACCACCACCATTTCCATTTAGCTTATTTTAAAAGGACTCGTTACAATTTTGCTGTAATCTCTTAATTTACTAAAATACTTAGAAAAATAGAAACCTTCTCCATTAGGAAGATATTTCCTTTGAAAGTTTCAAAATACAGATGTATGTGAAATTAGGACTAATTTCAGCCTATTTAAGAATCACTAGTTTCTCTGCATTACATAGTTACAGTTAACTTCTTATCACTCTTATCTTTCAAAGGGGAACTGAAAGAAATTAAACAGGATATCTCGAGTCTCCGCTATGAACTCCTTGAAGAAAAATCTCAGAATACAGAAGACCTAGCAGAACTTATTAGAAAACTTGGGGAGAAATTATCAATGGAACAGAATCCAGAGGAATGCAATAGATAATGCAAAGACTTCCTTAGGTGTTCTAACTTATTTGTCCACTTGAAGCCATACTATTTTCCAATTTATTTTTTTAAGTGCCAGTGTTCCCTCCTCTCATACAAGAAAAAGTTAAAAGATAACTTGGGTCATCCTTGCATACTGAACCCTAATATTTAACATTTGGGATGACTAAATTCATATTCTGGCTAAAGTTTTCAGATTATGATGAAAAGTATGCCTAGGTTTGGTGCTTGTCTTATAAAGAGACTTCATGTATATAATTGTTGTGATGATACGGCTTCCATGTAGCGACTGCCTGGGAATTGTCTCTGCTGGAATCAGGCAGATGCATAACACTTTCTGTGTGGTACTTCACACAGGTAATTTTAAGCCCCTCTTATCTGCTCTGTGGATTCCCTGCTGGTGACTTACAGCCCTGGAATCCAGGGTAAAAATAATCTATGGCCACTGAGAGAATGCTGTTTAATCATCACCATCCCTCCTTAACCACAAATAATATGCTTAATAGTGTCTCTGAAAAATGGGCTTAAACTTTTCCTAAATTTTATGACTCATCTCTTTGAAAATATTACACTTAACAGCGAAAAAATGCTTCCTCCACTTAACCCTGGAAGCTTGGTCAGTTGTGTACATGTGTGCACATGTGCATTAAACGGTGCTTTTGCATCTAATGTGCACACTTAAGAGCTCTTTATAAATATTTTAATGTGACTGAAAAATTACTTGCCAAATAAGAGCATTTTGTTGGAGAAATGAAACCACAAAAAAATGTTGTTATTTGGTCTAATTAAAGCACAATTTTGTGTCATCTCTGAAGGCATTTACAGGTGAATTCCCACATTTGCCTATTAACTGTAAAGGAAAAAAAGTGATGTGGGAACTTGCAAACACCTAGGTCATTCTCAGTTATGTTCTACCTTCGTCTCCAAATACTTTACAGAGACCATTCAACAAGAGGCTGATATTACTTAACTGATATGAGGCAATGTTTGAAATAGCTAAAGAGAAACCAAGGTTCAGCCACTGCCCCAAGACTCTTGATATTTAGATGATACTGGGCATTAACTCAAGTGCTGTTTTAAATGCAATAAAAGGGGGCATTAGGTGCAAATTTTAGCTTAATTTTTAAAGATAAAATCGTCAAAAAAAAAATCTGTTCAGCCTCAACTTTGATTTAGTTTCATCAAAGGACCTTTACGTAACAAGAAATGACAGCTGAAAATTTTTATTCAGTAATTTTTTGGATTTGTGGTTATTACTTATCGAGAAGTGACTTAGTGATGGAGAAAAGTTCTGTTTTCAAATGTTTCGTGGCAATATTTTAATGAGAATTTGTAAAGATTAATCTCATACTAAATGCACAAATAGAAAATTAAAATAATTTAACAGTCACAAGGGTGGTGTGTTATACCATAAAAGAAATTTGCCTTCATACCAAAGTATGCTTTATGACAGGAAGTAGGCTCTAGAAGACTCTAGAAAAGATACACAGATTCTCTGGTGTCTTTTAAGTTGGATTGACTTGACAGGATAAGACATATTGGGAAATCCAACAGGTATGACTGTGAGTTCCTCAGTAAAGGACACTACTCTTTGAGTGACATCTGTTATTGTTCAAAATCAATATGTCCTGAGGTCAGATGATTTTCCTCAAAGTGCAGCTGAAGTGGGACCTCTCTAATTTCACTTTAATTGAAAGATGAAAAGAGAAACCAACATACTTTAAGGTTTAAAAAAATTCCAACAAAAGTTTAATAAAGGCATATTGTCAAAGGGTGGTCACAGACATTATGAAAGTTTCAAGGCCATCGCTTTAAATCCAGTATTCAATGTCATCTTAACCTTTGAGAACAAGGTTGGCATGTATCTAACCAAATTGCTTTCTCTGTCTTTCTCCCTTGCAATGTGATGCTGATGCCCTTTGGAGGTTTAGGTTCTATGAAGTCATAGCTTCCTGCTCTGCCTAGCTCTGCCCACTGCTCATAGCAGAGTCATCACCGGTGAACAAAATTGCTGTATCCTTGTAAATGTTCCCACAAACACTTTTTACATTTCTTCTGGATAAAATTAATGATGATCTATTCACAAGTCACAGAAAGTTTTCATTTTGGAATCAATGTTTCCAGAGATTTTTATACAACTGAATAATTAAATGCTAGAGACACCAGGTTTGATAGGTTTTTAGATGGTACCATTTGATGGATAATCAATTTAACTAGTTAAATCACTTAAAAGTGGATCACTGGAATACTGACTCATGTTTTCAATGAAAATGACATAGCAAAAACCAGCTTATTCACTGATTAGGGTAATTATACTTACTAAGGAGATCATTTTTTCATAATATTCATAATGCTTCCTAAGTATAATTTTACCTAAGACACTGAAGTAAAAACAAGGAGAAATATTGGTATATACAGAATCTAAGAATTTTTTACCTTCTTTTCTAATGTTCATCTTGCCAGCCACAAAGCTTCTATCACTGTTCTCTAATAAACTGTAGGAACAGTGTGTAAAATGTGGCTGGACAGGCATATTCTCCAGGAAATGTGCAGAACATGACTTTTTTTCTATATCATGAGAGAAAAACTTGATGATGACATTCAGGAAGTAAATTTTGAACTTCACTGCCCTGCATTTTTTTGTCCTCATCATTGCCCATGAAAATAGGTTCTCACTGTACCGTAAGAATAATCTAAATTAAGTTTACTTATTGTCATGTCTTGGGCTAAAAAAGTAAGGCAAATGCTTTGTGGTTTTTGCCTTAACCTTTTCAATATTCTGTGATTCAGTCATCTGACATTTACCCTTTACTCTTCTTCAGAAAATGTACTATCCCTCAGAATAACTGGAAAAGGTTAAGCTTTACAATATTTTCTTGTGTTTTAGAAAATGTTAACATTTTGTTATAATGTTGCTTCTATTTTTTAATATGTAGGAGAATATATATATATATTTATCTATATGTACATACCTATATACAGTTTGCCATGATATATATAATTATATAATGCATTTATATACACACATACATGTATATAATCAAAGACATTTTTCAAAGGATAGCTATGATCTTAAAGAAACTATGCTTATAAATATGGATCTTTTTTGTTTCTTTTATCACTTGCTCTTTTCTTTCCATTCAATAATTTCACCATTTTTTCTGGTCCCTATGTATTGGTTACTTCTCATACTGAGTTCTTTTTAGTCTGGTGGTTTGGAGCATAAGATTTAGAGCCAAAACATGTTGGCTTGAATCTCAGCTCTGACTATTGTCAGCTATGCATTTTTCACAAAGTTTCTTAAGCTTTCTGAGCCTCATTATCCCAATTCAGCATCATCTACACCATCTCTTAAATGGAGGTTTTGTGAGTATAAAATGAATTAATACATTTTAGGCCCTTAGAACAGTACTTGGCATATGTTAATGTTAGTAATTGTAGACAAAGGATGTGACTCCAAAATTCCTTTTCCACCCTCCCTGAAACTACCTCTTCTTAAACATCTTAAAAACTAGAAAAAATTATATTTTAATTCATGTCTCTCTGATCAATTGGTATGTAGTATGTGGAGCATTATGCTAAGGATTCTGAATTCTTCATTTGGAATCAGTAGGAGAGAATAACAAAGGCAATTAACAACACTTGTCATGGACATGGGAAGTTGACCCTCATGCCACAATATTTGCCATCCCTGAGATGAATCACATTTGAACAATATTTGGGAAAATTTCAAGACACATTACTTTTGGTCATTTTGCATCATTTTAATAGCATCATGAGGTGGTTTAGGGAAGGTACCATTTATATCCATAAAGCATTCATTTAAAACTATGATGTTCATTCTCCTATTGCCAGTAGTAGAGCCCAAATCAGAATGCAAAGAGTTGCTTTAAAAACAGACCTAATTAATACAAGCTAGTTCCATGAAACCCATTTTTAATCTATTCATTGTAAATTAGCTATTCAGAGTTTGAGAAGTCCTTCAACATTGACAGAGTAGAAAATGAAGTCTCCTGTACAAATTTAGATTTAGTTTGCCTGTCACAATTTGTGGTTTCATCTTACTTCTTAGGGGATATTCCAAACCCATAGAAAAAAAAAACTTAACATTGTCCAGTCATGGAGAGATTCCTAATTGATTTCCATCTCCCTCTTGGAGGTAAGCAATTTGATTCATTCCCTTCATACTTTTGCTTAATAATAAAGTTACCTTTGGCTCTAGAAGAAGTAGTATGTATTAAATTAATCACATTCCAGCTTTTTCTTGTTAACTCATTCATGGGTATAGTCTATCAGTTTGCCTCAAAGCCACGATCCAGATGACTTTCATGATGGACTAACAGTATTAGCAACCCTTGGCTTGTGTCATTAGTTCATTTGGCATTTAGCCTTACTAATGAGCAGGACACAAACGGCTGTCTCAGTTTGTTGCTTCTGCCTGACATTGTTCATTCTGCGACCTAATTACCTTTTTTCATAAATCCACAACACAGTCCAGTCTGACCCCAGGAGTATATCTAGCTTTTCTTTCTTAAATTGTGATATCTAGCTGAGTTTTTAAAATTTCACATTAAAAAGACCCATGAATCTTAAAGAATTTGAAAAGTGAATTTGGTGATTCTAAGAGAGGAGAAAAATACTGAGTATAAGTCTAACTTCTGGGAAAACCTGTTTTAAAAGTAAAATAGAATTGTTACTTTCCAATATCGGATAACTTAATCTTAGTGATATAAATACCTAAGTCAGAGTTTAATAATTGGAAAGTCCGTATTTTATTATCCTTCTCAATTTCAGGCAGAAACTGAATAAAAAGAGTTCAGGGAGGCTTTAAAAATGAGAAAGCCTTTGTGAGGAAAGGTTAAGAATATCTTTACCTCTTTAGACTTCTGTCTGGCCATACCTCAGTGCAGGTCAGAAGTTCTGATTATTATTTGTAATTGGTAAAAGCATTTAATATGTCACAGAAGTAACAATTTTTTTTTTAGTTTCTTCTTTGAGCACTCAGTGCTGAGGTTGTGCCATTATATGGGGCGTAATGGTTTTCCCAACAATTCATTAATGCGCGGTGTTAGAGAGAGAGAGTCTAGACATTAATTGTAACCCATCTGCAGCCAATTGTAAACCATGGGGATAATCTATATCACCTCATTCCTCCTTCTCAAAGCAGGGGCTATGCCTGCAGCCTTCTGGTATTTTATGTCATAAGAAGTACAAAAATATTCATACCAAATGAGTTATCAGAAAATTAAAATAACACCATGCTAACGTGCTTTGAGTTGTGCCTTGCAAGTGGAGTATTTGGTACCACTCATTTTGATGACTTAAGCATCTCTGCACCTAGCAGAGCATCTGGGACTTTCTTGTGCTCAGGAATGTGGTTAATTCAATAATTTCACTTAAATTTAAGCAATAACTAAGACACATCTCTTGTACTCAGTGAATTCATAATCAAATAAACAGTCATGCAGCCTGTTAAATGACATGAAAGTCCCCAAGACAGACATCTAATAAAGTACGTATGGGAGGGTTACATTTCAGGTCAGAGCAGGTTTCTGTAGAAGCCTGCACTTAAACTTAAGCATTATTACTCTTGTCCCTTTGAGACAATGGTGTCAGAAATGTATCTGTTGTTTGGGATGCTATTTGTCTTCATGTACCCTGTATAATTAGAATTACCCAAAAGGAGACCATGGAATGAGGATTCCTGTCTGTGCAAATGATTTATGTAGAAAACGTACTCCCAGGAAAAACTGATAAAGAGGCTAGGGAAGGAGAAATAGCCAATCAAATATGACACTGCAGGTAAATGTGTACTAAAAGGAACTTCCACTCAATCCTGCAGAGGAATTATGAAGTTATGCCAAAGAGCTAAGCTTTCCTGCCCCCTACCCCTTAGTCACTGGCTAAGGGATGCTCTAGCAGGACATAAACTTTCAGCATTTTCAGCAAAGGCTCCAGCAGTCTAAGGGTTATCCTCCAGAGAGAACTGCAGATGTAGGCATTGAGAAGTAAAAACACATAGATGCTGGGGGAGGGATAAACTGCAAAGGGGTCCTCTGAAATCTGGGAGGAGCACCAACAGCATCCACTTCACGTATACTGTCAAGGACAGTATTCTTTGTAGGCCCAGATTGCATCAGAATTCTAAAATGCTATTTAATTTTTCATGGCGCTTTGGAAATTTAAGAAACAGATTTTGCTTTGGAGGCTGCATAAAAGATGCACAGATTCCTCTTTAAATCAAGGGGCTTCTGAGTTACCTGAGGTTATACCAGGTAATGTCTGCACCCTCCAGACACAGGGCTGTTTCTACAAGTGGAAGCTCCCTCCATCAAACTAAAATGATATAATTTAAAACTCCCACAGATATCCTGGACTACATACTTACTCATGAGGCAGCCAGGCCTTCCAAATTGTCCTCCAGTTATCATTCCTTTAAGTCAAAGAATGAGATGTACCTTTAAGATGAATTTTAACGAGGGTAACAATTTAACTAATTATACTCATCTAATTAACCTAGATGAGTATATCTGGACCGCTAAAGAATGAGATGAGTGTGGGTCTTAAGAAAAGATACATAATATAGGCTCATTTGGTTAGGTCATCTTACAGCCAAAAACACCTTATCAGTGTCCCTGATGTGAGAGAGGGACAACAAAAATGAGTGAGATAGCTGTGGAGAATGCAAAAGCCAAGGGCAGAGGCTTGGTGATTTAAGACATGCCCTGAAATATCTCTCCAGATATTCAGTGGAAAAAAGGACAAATCTCACTTGCTTAGAACTCTGGAGGAAAGAAGAGATTGAAGGAGGCCTCCTTCAATAGAAGAAAGAGAAAAATATCAGGGAGGATTTCTGTCCCAGACAGGCCAGTCCTCTTCCCTCTCTCTCACCGGTCCCACACCGCTCAGGAAGTGCCCAGAGGCAGCAACCCAGATCTCTCCCGCCCACCACCAGGGACACAGAATATAAAATCACTCACAGCAGTGAGTGAGATCCCCATGCATATCTAGATATAGGGACCTAAGTCCACAGAGACCAAGGGCAGAACACAAGCTGCTGGGAAGTGCTGAATGCAAAAGGGCCCCCACAAGCTTCCAAAATGGAGGATCAAGGAGTGAGCAGCAGAACCTACTTCTTTCCCAAAAGCAGAGAGTTGCCAGGAAGAAACTGTCTGAAGAAACTGTCTGAATCAGCTGTCTGGGGATGCAGGATCAGGGCGGGACATTATGATGCCCAGGGAAGTGTGGGACGAAGAGACTGAAAAACTGTGCCAGAGACTGTGAGTAAATCCCTCTGCAGCCCCTGGTGCCCATCTCTTCCCCTTGACGGAAGCAGCAGTAGGTGGCCTGATCCTTGGCTGGGGGATGACTATGGACTGGGATGGCAGAGGAAGTCCTCTGCTCCAAGTACAGAGGGGAACACAGCACAACATTGAGCCAGACATTGGCCAAGTAAGTGAGAATCCTCAGTTTCAGTCCCTCCAAGGCAGATGCCTATGGGCATCAATGTTTCAACTGCTTTAGAGGTAGATATAGCAAAACAAACAAACAAAACATAAATATCTGCCTTTGTAGGGTTTAGGGGAATAGGTAGCCAAAGAGTGCCACCTGCTGGACAGGCCAAAATTCAGTGAAAAAGGGACTTTTTGGAGTCTTTCCAGTCTCTCTTCCAGGGACCAAAGGATCTGGTTTATGCCCCCTGCACGGTTATCTAACCTTGTTTTGTCTGGCAAAGACAGACAATCCAACTGTCAAAGAAAAACTTTAATGCAAACCTCATCAACAACGAAATCTTAGACAAAAAATTGAAACCAACCTTCAGAATAAACTCACCAAGATAATCAGAAGACCAGAAACCAGCAAAAAAATCACTAGGCGTATTAAAACTCATGAACATATGGCCCAGTCAAAGGAAAAAACTGAAAAAGTCAAAGAAGACACAGAATTTGGAACTAATCAAAGATTTCAAACAAATTTCCCAAACAAGTTCAATGAGAAGGCTAAAGAGATAAAGGATATTAAGATGACACTGGGTAAGCAAAAAAGAATTTAAAAGAATACATAGAAAAATAACAAATTTTGGAAATGAAACATACTGTAGATGAAATTAAAAATATACTATATACTAGAGATACAACAGCAGATTTGAAGAGGGAGAGAAAGGATCAGTGAGCTGTAAGAGAATCCAAAATTGAAAAGAAAACAAATGGAGAAAAACAGAAACATTTGAGCAGGGTGTCGGGAAATGACTGACAATACAAAGTACACAAACATGGGTTATGAGTGTCCCAGAAGGAGAAAAGAAAGGGAAAGGGCCAGGAAGAACATTTGAGGAAATAACAGCTAAAAATTTCCCAACCCTTATCAAAGATAGAAATATGCAAATCCAAGAGGGCCAATGTACTCCAAATAGAAAAAATAATGAGAATATACCATTCCACAACACATATAATTAGACTATCAAATGCCAAAGAGAATGAGAATTCTGAAAGCAGGAATTCAGTGCTGAATTCTCATCAGACACCATGGAGGTGATAAAGCAGTTGTATGATATATTTAAGTTAGTTGAAGGAAAATTGCTAACCAAGAATTCTGTATCCAGCAAAACTTGTCCTTCAAAAATGAGGGAGTTTAAAATATTCAAAGAAAACCAGAAACTGAGAAAGCTCCTTAACAAAAGACCTGCCCGACAAAAAATACTAATGGGAGCTATAAAGAAAAGACAAGAGAGAGAGAGGCTTGGAGTAGAGTTCAGAAATGAAGATCATCAGTAAAGGTCACTAAAAGGATAGAAACAGAAAACAATAGATATGCCAAAAAAAGCCAAAGGATACAATGGGTGAAGTAAATACTATCTTTACAGTACTGACATTGAATGTTAATGGATTAAACTTCCTAATTAAAAGATACAAACTGGAGGAATGGATAAAAATATGTCCCATGTATATATGTTCTTTATAAGAGACTCATTATAGACCCAAAGATACAGATAGGTTGGACGTGAAAGGATGGAAGAAGATATTCCATGCAAGCAGTAACAACAACAACAACAAAAAAGCCTGAGTTAGCGAATATCAAACAAAATAGACATTCTTTTTTTCACATGGGCAGGCAGTGGGAATCGAACCGGGGTCTCCAGCATGGCAGGTGAGAACTCTGCCTGCTAAGCCACCGTGGCCCCAAAATAGACTTTTAATGCAAAAAATGTTATAAGAGATAAAGAAAGCTATTACATTTTAATAAAAGGGACAAGAAGAAATAACCATCATAAATATCTATGCACCTAATTAATGCTCCAAAGCACATGAAGCAAACATTGGCAAATGTGAAGGAAGTAATGACTGTTTCTATAATAACAGTGGGAGATTTCAACACACCACTATCTTCAATAGACAAAAAATTTAAATGGAGGATCAATAAGGAAACAAGAGAACCTAAATAACATGATAAATATTGTAGACCTAACAGAGATATATAGAACAGTACACTCCAAAACAGCAGGATATATATTCTTCTCAAGAGCTCATGGAACACCCTTCAGGATAGACCACATGCTGGGGTACAAAACAGATCTTAAAATATTTCAAAATATACAAGCCAATTTCTCTGATCATAATGGAATGTAGCATGAAATCAAATAACAGCTGAAGAACTGGAAAATTCACAAGTATATGGAAATTAAACAGCATACTCTTAAACAATCAGTGGGTCAAAGAAGAAACAGAAAAATTAGTGAATATATTCAGACAAATGAAAAGGAGAACACAACATATCAAAATCTATGGGATGCAGTGAAGGCAGTGCTGAGTAGGAAATTTATAGCTCTAAATGCCTACATTAAAAAAGAAGAAAGAGCAAAAATCAAAGACTTAACTGAGTATCTGTAGAAACTAGAGAAAGAACAAATCCTAAAGCAAGCAGAAGGAAAGAAATAATAAAGATTAGAGTGGAAATAAATGAAAATGAGAAACAAATAAACAAACAAAAACAATCCATAAAATAAAGAATCAATAAAGCCAAAATTTGTTTCTTTGAGAAAAACCAATAAAATTCACAAACCCTGACACAGAATGACAAAGGTAAAAAGAGAGAAGATGCAAATAAATACAATTAAAAAAAATGAGGAATCATTACCACAGACCCTGTGGTAATAAAAAATGATCACAAAAGGATAGAATGAACAACTGTAGATCAACAAACTAGACAACTTTTTTGAAATGGGTTATTTCCTAGAAACACAGGAACAACCTATATTGACTAGACAAGAAACAGAAGTCCTCAGCAAACCAATCACAAGGAAAGAAATTGAATCAGTCATCAAAAATCTCCCAAAGATGAAACCCAGGTCAGGTGAATTTTACCAAGTATTTCAAGAATAATTAATACCAACCATGCTCAAACTCTTCCAAAAAGTTGAAGAAGAGGGAGCACTATTTAACTCATTCACGAAGATGATATCACCATAATATCAGAGCCTGAAAAAGATGTTTCACTTTGCTAAAGCTGCGAGTATGCAATATACCAGAAATGGGTTGGCTTTTACAAAGGGGTTTATTAACTTACAATTTATAGTTCATAGACTGTGAAAATACCCATACTAAGGCATCAACAGGATAATACATTCTCTGAGGAAAGGCTGCTGGCATCTGGGACACCTCTGTCACATGGGAAGGCACACTGCTAGTACCTGCTGATCCTTCTCTTTGGGTATCGTTGCTTTCAGCTTCTGGCTTCATTGGCTTCCTCTCTCAGCTTCAAAGGGTGTGTCCTTCTATCTCAGCTTCCCTGGAGCTTCTCTCTATGAGCTTCTGTCAATTTCATCTCTCTTAAAGGACTCAAGTAAAAGCATTAAGACCCACCTTGAATGTGGTGGGACACATCTCAATTGAAATAACCTAGCCAGAAGGTCCCACCTACAAAAAGTCTGCATGCACAAATAGGATTAAAAGAATATGGCCTTTTCTGGGGTACATAAAAGAAGCCACCACAAGATACTACAAGAAAAGAAAACTACAGACCAATCTCTCTAATGAATATAGATGTAAAAGCCCTCAACAAAATACTTGCAAATTGAATCCAACAGCACATTAAATGAATTACATACCATGACCAAGTGATTTTTATTCCAGGTATGCAAGAGTGGTTCAACACAAGAAAACCAGTTAATTTAATATAGTACATTAACAAATTGAAAGGGAAAAACCACATGATCATCTTGATTGACACAAAAAAGGCATTTGACAAAATCTAGCACATTTCTTGATAAAAACACTTTGAAAGGTAGGAATCAAAGGAAACTTCCTCAACATGATAAAGGGCATATTTGAAAAACCCACAGCTAACATTCTACTCAATGGTAAAGGACCGAAAGTTTCCCTCTAAGATCAGGAACAAAACAAGGACGTCCACTGCCACCACTGTTATTTAACATTGTGCTAGAAGTTCTAGCTAGAGCAGTTAAGCAAGAAAAATAAATAAAAGGTATCCATACTGGAAAGGAACAAGTAAAACTTTCACTATTTGCAGACAATATGACCCTATATTTAGAAAGTCCCGACAAACTAAGACAAAGCTACAAGAGCTAAGAAATGAGTTCAGCAAAATGGTGGGATCCAAGATCAAATGCAAAAATCAGTAATGTTTCTATATACTAAAAATGAGCTATCCAAGGAGGATAGAGAAAAAAAAATCCATTTACAATAGTAACTAAAAGAGTCAAATACCTAGGAATAAACTTAACCAAGGATGAAAAGCACCTGTACACAGAAAACTACAAAACATTGCTAAAAGCAATCAAAGTAGCCCTAAATTTGGAAGGACATTCTATGTTCATTGAAGGCTAAATGTCATTAATATGTCAATTCTACCCAAACTGATCTACAGATTCAATGCAATAAATACAAGTTAAAATACCAATAGCCAGAATCACATTAAGAGTACAGAAATGAACCACCAAATCTATGGTCAACTGATTTTTGACAAGGCCCTCAAATCCTTTGAACTGGGACAAAACCGTCTTTTCAATAAATGGGCATGGAAGAACTGGTTATCAATAGCCAAAGGAATGAAAGAGGACCCCTATGTTACACCCTATACAAAAATCAACTCAAAGTGGATCAAATACCTAAATATAAGAACTAGCTCCATAAAGCTTTTAGAAGAAAATTCTGCACCTCCAAAGACTTTGTCAAAAAGGTGAAGAGGCAGTCATCTCAATGGGAGAAAATATTTGAAATCACATATCAGACAAAGGTTTGATATCTTGTATACACAAAGAAATCATACAACTCAACAAAAGAACAAACAACCCAAGTATAAAATGGGCTAAAGATATGAATAGACATTTTTTCTGAAGAGAGAATACAGATGGGTCAAAAGCACATGAAGAAATGTTCATTTTCATTGGCTCTAAGAGAAATGCAGATCAAGACTAATGTAATACCACCTCACACCTATAAGAATGGCTGCTGTTAAACAAGAAACTATAACTGTTAGAGAGGATGTGGAGAAATTGGGACACTTATGCACTGCTGGTGAGAATGTATAATGATGCAGCCACTATGGAAGACTGGCAGTTCCTAAGGAAACTAAATATCAAGTTGTCCTATGACCCAGCAATAACACTACTTGTTATATACCCAGAAGAGCTGAAAGTAATGACAGATATTTGCACACCGATGTTCATAGCAGCATTATTCACAATCACCAAAAGATGGAAACAAACCAAATGCCCATCAACAGATGACTGGATTAACAAAATGTGATATATACATACAATGGAATATTATGCAGCACTAAGATGAAATGACATCCTGAAGCACATGACAAGATGCATGAGCCTTGAGGACATAATGCAGAGTGAAATAAGCCAAACACAAAAGTATAGCTACTGTATGATTCCACTTTTATGAACCCTGATAAAAGTAAAATCAGAGGCTTATACTTCAGTATTAATATAGAGGATTTAGAGATACATAGAAGCTAGAGATGGATGAATGGTTAGCTAATGAGGTTGAAATCCAATGTAAGAGAATAGATAGAAGTGAAGGCGGTTCTCTAGTGGGTTTATAAGCAATGTTACCATATTGAAGATGAACAAAATTGAAAGGGGTGGTATAGACATACGTGTCCCACTGATTAACATTAGAAATATAAATCAGTTCTTGCAAGAACTACTTCAAGGGATGATTCATGTACAGAGTGTTTAAGTCCAGGGAATGGGGAAAAGTGCTATTGAATGCTAAGGGCTATATTGAAAAGGAAAACAGCAACAGCAGAGGTAAATAATGGGAGGAGGGACAAGACTTAAGAGGAGGTTTAGATTTCCCATTTGGGGAGGGTGTGTTTGTTGGTTTTCTTTCTCTTGGGAGCAATGAAATTATCGAAAAAATTGAGAGTGTTGACGGACTATGAACTTTAGGAACTATACGTGATCCCAGATGTACACAGGTGGCTGAAGGATGCACTGACTAAGAAGTAGGTTGGCAAACCATGGTGTGTACTTAAGAACAAATGTTGTGCCGCTACAAAAAAAGGAATGAAGTTGTGAGGTAAGCCACAATGTGAATGAATGTGTGGGACATTTGGTGAGGCAAAATAAGCCAGAAATAAAAGAACAACAATGGTATGGTCTCCTTTAGAAAATGCTTACAAGGAAACAGGGGCCCAGACTGCAAGCTTTTATAGAAGGTACATTTAGTCCAGAGTGGTAATTATTATTTCTGGATTTTGAAAGGCTGTTTTATTGTAAGCATTTTCTAATATATATATATATATATATATTTAGAGATAAGAATGAAGCTGATCTGGCTGGGGTTAAAGTAATTCAGAATACAGGGGTAAGGAAGACAATGTCTATATTTTAGAAACCACACATACTCTTTGAGACCAAAGGAAGAAAGGTTTATTTGGTCTGGAACTGAAATTTCTGTAGCACATAATCTAACTCAACCTATTTGTATAACTCATTTGAACAGAGGGAACCCAGAATAAGAAAGAGGTCTTTTAATCTTGTATAGCCTAATGTAATACCTGGATATATCCTAGAGTATATTAAGCAGATGATCAAAAAGTATTGGCAAAGTCCCTTGAGGGATGGGAGAAAAAATGTGGGCCTATTAAATGTTACAATCAGGAAGTCACCTGATACTGTGTCAAACTTTAGGGACACCCAAATCAATAGGCCATGCCCTCGATCTCGAGGCTTACTCTTGTGAAGCTTATGTAGGTAGCAGAGAAGCTTAGCCTACCTACAGGTATGCCTAAGGGTTACTTTTGGGGGACCTCTTTTGTTGCTCACATGTAGCCCCACTCTCTCTAAGCCTAACTCTTCAAGTGAAATCATTGCCTTGCCCCTATGTGGGACATGACATCCAGGGGTGAAAGTCTCCCTAGCGACACGACAGATGACTCCCAGGGATGAATCCAGACCTGGCATGGTGGGATCAACAATGCCATTTTGACCAAAAGAGGGAAAAGAAGTATAACTAATAAAGTATCAGTGGCAGAGAGAGTTCAAATAGAGTTGAGAGGCTACTCTGGAAGTTGCTCTTGCAAGCTTCAGTTAGACATTGTTACCTATCATAACCTGCCAACCCCCAAGCAGGACGACTGCAGCCAGTCCTAAAGCACCCAGCGCAGTATATAAGATTCCTCAAGGGTTCCATGCACTAGTGTAACCTTCCAGAAACCTACAACCTCCGGATGGGTCCCTGGACCAAATAAGCCCTGAAACCTAGAGGCCCCAGCCTCTCCTGAATATCAGATAGTTATATCTCCCTATCCCATATTATTGACAGACCCTTCCAACATGAAAAAGTTAGAATGGTCGTAGCCCAAATATCCCTAAAGAGAGGGACAGAAAGATCAAAGGTAGTGGTGGAGTTGTACAGAGAAGATATGATTTAACAAATGAATATGATTGCTGAATCACTAAATTGGTATCTCTTTTAGTCTCCAATATCTTAGGAAAGCTAGAAGTAAAAACCTAAAATTGTGGAATTGTAACCCATGTCAAACTCTGAAATATGTTCTACAACTAACTGTGGTGCTGTGTTTGGAATTTATTGCTTTCTTGTATATATGTTATTTTTCACAAAAAAAAGAAAGAAAAAAGTTGATTGCGGTGATGAAAAAATATTTAAGCCTTCTAGTCTCCTATATTCTGGAGCAGCTAGAAGGAAAAATCCCATGACAAACTTTGGTATCTGTCCTGTAAGTACTTGTTGAAGAGTGCTTTGAAAACTACTGCTTTTTAATTTCTTTGCTTTGTATATATGCTATACTATACAGTAAAAGTTAAAAAAGGAAAACAATATACACACACAAAAAATTCCAATAGCCTACTTTGTAGAAACGGAAAAGCTAATTATCAAATTGATTTGGAAGGGCAAGGAGCCCCAAATAGCCAAAAACATCTTGAAAAGGAAGAAAGAAGTTGGAAGAGTCCTGCTTCTTCAGTTTAAAGTTTATTTCAAAGCTGAAGTGGTCAAAACAGCTTTTGGCATAAAGATAGCTATATTGGCCAATGGAGTTGAACTGAGAATTCAGAAATATACTGTCAGGTCTATGGTCAATTGAGTTTTGACAAGGCCAAGCTTATTTCAAAAATAAACAGTAGGAGAAATGAATATCCATATTCAAAGGAATGAAAGAGGACCCTATCTTATTTCCTATATAAAAATTAACTCAAAATGGATCAAAGACTAAGTATAACTGCCAGGACCATAAAAATCCTAGAAGAAAATACAGGAATGCATCTTCAAAATCTTTTGACAGGCAATTCCCAGACTTTACACCCAAAGCAAAAACATTGAAAAAAATAAATAAATGTCACATTCTCAAAATTAAATACTTTTGTGCCTCAAAGGACTTTAGAAAATGAAAAGGCAGTCTATCAATAGGAGAAAATATTTAGAAACATATATATCCAATAGAAGTTTAATATCCAGAGTATATCAAGAAAATGCTACAACTGAACAATAAAAGACAACCCAATTAAAAAATGGGCAAAAGATATAAAGAGACATTTTTCCAATGAAGAGATACAGATGGCTGAAAAGCACATGAAGTGATGCTCATCTTCACTAGCTATAAGGGAAATGCATATCGAAAACCACAATGAGATATCATTTCATGCCTACTAGAATGGCCACTATTAAACAAAGAGGAAACTGCAAGTGTTGCAGAGAATGTGGAGATTAGAAGCACTTATTCACTGCTGGTGAGAATGTAAAATGGTACAGCCACTGTGGAAGATGGTTTGCCAGTTTCCCAGAAAGCCAAGTATAGAGTTGCCTTACCATCTGGCAATCTGGCTGCTCGGTATATACCCAGAATACCTGAAAGCAGAAATGTGAATGAACAGTTGTACACTGATGTTCATGGCAGCATTACTCACAAGTGCCAAAAGATGGAAACAACCCAACTGTTCATCAACAGATGAATGGATAAACAAAATGTAGTGTATATATATATATGATGAAATATTTTTTAGTGGTAAAAAGGAATGAAATCTTGAAGTACCTGATAACATGATGAACCCTGAGAACATTATACTGAGTGAAATGAGTCAGACACAAAAGGACAAATATTTATGATCTCACTAATATGAACTAATTATAATATGTAAACTCACAGATATAAAATCCAAAATATAGGTTACTAGGAGATAGAATTTGGCTAGAGAATGGGGAGCAGTTGCTTAATATGTACAGAATGTTTAACTGGGTTGTATTTAAATGTTTGGAAATAAATAGATGTGATGGTAGCATTAACAGTGTAGATATAATTAACAGTGCTGAGTTGTGTGTGAAAGTGGTTGAAAGGGAAAGTTTGGAATCACGTATGTCACCAGAAGGAAAGCTACGGGTTAAAGCATGGGACTATATAACACAGTGAATCCTGTGGTAGACGGTGATGTGCTTAACCGTACAAATATGTAAAGTTCTTTCATGAACCAGAACAAATTCATGACGCTATTACGAGGAGTTCATAGTAGAGTGGTATATGGATAAAAATGCATCTATTGCAAACTATGGACTATAGCTAAGAGTAATATTCTTATATTCTTTCATCAACAATAACAAATGAATCACACCAATGCTAGGAGTCAATAATATGGGAGAATAAAGGATATGGGATGTTTTGGGTTTTCTTTTTTTTTTTTTGGAGTAATGAAAACCTTCTGAAATTGATTGTGGTAATTAACGCACAACTATATGATGATTCTGTGAGCCACTGATTGTATACTTGGCATTGATTGTATGGTTTGTGAATAAATCTCAATAAAATTGCATTAAAAAAAAAGACAAAGGCAACCTTAGTAAGATGTAGCAAGGAGCACCAATGACTAGTTTCCCTATACCCGATCCTGTTCACAACATCCATGTTCCTGTTGCCACCCATAAAGACGTTACATGATGCTTAGAGACCCATAACCCAATGAGTTCTTTTGCAGGCTGTTTTAGAATGCTTGGCCCATAATAGGTGCTCAAAAACTATTTGCTGAATGAATGCATTTGTCAAATGAATCCTTTGTTTAGTGACAATTGTAACCCCCAGGAAGAGAAAAATTGAATAGGACCCAGGCAAAGAAACACTGCTATGGAACTTGCTGACCAAACACCCTTTGGGTGTCTCAGTCAACTTCACCAGCATTCAGACCTGGAGAAGGGCATGGAGCTCCAAGGCTTGAGGGAAGCACCTCTGTTTCATTCCATAGCCTTCTACCCACAGACAACCAGAAAGATCATACAACCTGTTTTTATTTGGGCTCTTTTTGTTTCATTATCCCTGACGATCACCAAAACTACAGGGTATTCTAACAAGACTGGGAGGTCACACTGACATAGTCTGGGCAAGCTGGTGACAAGTGTCTGCAAGGAACCAGGTAAGAAGTGGCCCCAACCTACTGAGGTTCTGTGGCTCAAAGAAATGAGCATAGCTCCAGATACAGATTTGGAGAGAAACCCCCATGCTGCTGAGTACCATCTTCTGCATGAGGTGGGGCAAACTTTTAACTTTACTGGGGGCCATTTCCCTCATATGTCTGATGAGGCCTATTTCATGAGGTACAAGTGAGAATGCGTAAGAAAATATACATAAAGCGCTTGGCCTTTGGCGATCTTACCACTGAGCACTGGAAAGGGGCTGACAATGCCTCTACATCCCTCCACCACCATCCACCCAACCCCCACAACCCCAAGGCAAGCCTCAGGGCATGCATTTGGGCCAATAAAAACCCAGCTAAGATAGGAGTAGAACAGGGAATTGGGGGTGAGAAAGGTCAGTCCAGAACCACAGCAAGGCGTTCACACTCCGTGCTTCTCTATGGTTGTTCATGTGGGTACTACTTTTTAACTCCAAACTTCATATTGGTTTTGCCTTCTATATATGGCTATATTTGTGGGTGGGTCACAGCTTCATTCTGGATTTTCTTTATATTTCTGACACTCACAGGCTCCTGATGGCTTTGGTATCCTCAATCTAACCCCTATTTCTAAAAGTAATTTGGATAGCGCATCCATATTTACCACTCCATAGGCCAGAAGGGCTCGAGCACTGAATCTTAAACACGCAGGTATTTCTAATTCCCACTGGATTAGAACCCCCACCATGATACCTCCACACAGATCACTTATGCTCAGAATTTTCAACTCCGTGAAGATTCTCTGCCCCACCAAGATGTGCTGCTGAGCACAGCAAGTCCAACATTCCTTTGTTGTGAATAAGTATCCACTGAGTGCTTAATGTGGATGCGGCACTGTTATAGATGATGAAGAAAACAGGAAAAAATCTCTGCCTCCTCAGGAGCATGCATTCAGGAAGAGGGAATCAGAAAATAAACAAAATAAGTAAAAGTGTTAAAAGGTAATATATGCTACGAGAAAAAGAAGTGAGGGAGGTGTAATTTTAAGTAGGGGTTCAAAAAAGGTCTCATGAGGAAAGAATGGAATGGCCTAAGGAGTAGGGGAGCCAAGCAGATATCTGGGGGCACAAAGACCCCCATGGCAGGGGTGTGTGTGGTATTTTTCAGGAATAGTGAAGTCAGAGTGGGACTGGAGCACAGGGAGGGAGTGGGGAGCAGGACGGAGTGGGATCAAAGAAGCTACATGAACTAGCCAACAAAGCGATTGGCCCACTGCAGGAAGAACCTGGTTTTACCTGAGGGGAACAGGAAGCCCTAGAAGGATTTTTAGAACAGCAACATTGTTCTCCAGCTCTCTGTCGTGGTTAGTTTCTTACCTTCATGTTCTAGAAGCGGAGCCCTGTTTGTCATTATCCTACTTTGCCCTCCCCCGAACAGCAGTTTGGTGCGGAGATAGTGAAGCCTCAGAACTGGGCTGGGTAGAAGAAGCCTGTGTGGTGAATTTACCTGCAGAGAGCATCGCCTTTTACTCTGGACACCTGCAGGAACTGAAGACTGTCAATCCCTACCCTGTTTACGCCCTCTTTGATCACAGCCTCTACTCCTTACAGCTGCTCCTCATTCCTGCTAGCTTACAGGGGAATCTCTCTGTCTCCTTCCCCCGGCTCTTCCCTCATATTTGCCTTGATCTGGGTTCCTCTGCACCTAGCATGCCATGAAACTGGCACCTACCTTGGGGTTTCTAAATACCTACGAGTAGCTATTCTAACACAATTATCAGGTTACCTGGTGGGTACTTAACCAGAAGCTTCCTGGCCTCCCACCCCATCCATTTCTGCCATGAAGCGGCAATTAAAACAGCATAGTCCTTGATTCAGGAATTACAGGCCAAAAAGAGAACCGATTAAAAAACAAGAAGAAATGAAGAATCTCTTTTTTTTTTTCTTGAAATTGATTGACTTGAGTCAGCATTTCAGGGCAAAGGAAAAGTACTTTGTAACTGAAACAAGTAAGGGTCAACACGAGCCACACTGCCCGAGCCACTGTGTGTGGCAGAGAGAAGTGATGCGTGCAGATCTCCAGTTGGTTGGCCTGGCTCCCAGGTGCAATGCAGCTGACAAAGAGTAGCTTGAGCTCCAGCTTCTGACGTAGCCTGACAGGCAGCCTGGAACACTGCGACACAGGCTGGCTTGATGGCTTTTATGAGGTCACTTGTAAGGCTTTTGTACCTTACTCATAAACATGGAGTTTGAGATGGGCCCTGAAGATCCAGGAGTGGATGCATTCAAGGCCTTGACTTGCATAATGGTCAAACACAAGTTACTCTAGCACATTATCTTCCCCAGAAACGAGTGGGACTGTGTTATGATATTTGGGTTTTGCAAATATGAAGCCATCTAAAAATAATAAACTTTTAATGATAAAAATCCTTACAACTTAAAGAAGATTTAGTAATAATCAGCAAGAGCTATCATTTCTTAAACATGCATAAATTTCAGGTTCTGTACTAGGGCTTCTATCTCATGCCATCGTCACAACACCCTGTGAAGTAGATTATTATTCTATCAGATATGAGAACATTCAAGCTCAGTCAGACCAGTAACCTGTCCAAACCATATAGCTAGTAAGTGATAGAATCAGGATTTGAATACAGCTCTGTTTGAAACTACCATAAAGTGAAAAGAATACAGGAAAAATGCATTTAACTCACATAGCTGTGGTTGCTTTTGTGGCTGAAGAGTGAGGGAAACACGTTTAATAGTGTTGCACAGGGTATGTAATGGTGCTGCACTACATTCTCAGCTCCCACTTCAGTTTCTACTCTGAGAAGAAAACAACTGACGCCACACATTATCACAGCCCACTGCGAAAACTGGTCCCTGAAAGGTATCTGTGACAGCCATGGGTCTACAGAAGCTCAGGTCTCAAAGAGAGTTCCTGTTTTACACTGCCACGTCTGGAGTTAATAAAAACAAAATACTTTTTGGGGGGTGGTTTCAAAGGCCTCAAAACAAGAAACAGATATACAAAGGATGGTCTTTTCTGAAGAGAATCCCAGTTTTGCTAAATTCTTTTCTATTGTCTGCACTGCATGGGTTAAAACAAACACCAACTCTTTAGTAAGAAGAACTTACAGCCTGAATTATGCAACTGATATACATATATACACAGACATTTCTGATAAATGTATAGAGTAAGTTTTGTTTAAGTCTCCTTGAAGAAAATTTAACTCAATACTTAACTCAATGCTTTATGAAGATGACTAAAAGATATAGTAAGAATCATTGAACCACTCTGGTTATTTTTATATATTTGGATTGTTTGGAACCCATCTGACTATTACTAAAGTAATATTTCTGATACCCAGCATAAGAGAAAAATAGGTGAGTCATTCCCTTACAGAATACTAAATTAATGTGGCTTCTTTTCCTCTGGGTGCATTTCGTGTCGTATTTTAATTCCATTTCTTGTTTAAATGTTACAAACAGTCCCCACCTTGAGACTTAGAAAAAAGAACTGACAAAAAATCTTGCTTGAGACCAAGATTCTAATCCCAACTCGTTTAATGCCAAGGCCAGTACTTTTTGCACACAAGCATATAATGGTAAAAGAAGTGACTATCCTCAAGAGGAAGAGAGTTGAAGTAATCACCAAACTCAGGTCAAGTTGCTCCTGTCTATCAGCAGCCAAGTTCAGTAAAGAACAAATTGTCTTCAATCTGCCAGGCAAGGGTAGAAGCAAAAAGCAAAAAGTGGATACAAATGAGCCACTAGAGGGTGCTCTTGCCCCTCCCTTACGATGTGGTAATGCACTCCTGAAATGCGTCTTGCCTAAAGGAAGAGGCCAGTGCAGAGGTCCCCTGACTCAGGTTATAAGACCCCTGCATCTGCTTTTTATGAGATTTAGAAGATCCATAAGGGAATTTTCCTATAAGTAAACAGGTAAGCTAAGTTTTATGTATACAGATAACTTAATACCTTTGAAACTATCTTCGAAGAACTTTTTTTTAACTCACTGGTCTAGATATGTTAGTAAATGACTAAATGTGACCCAGAAGGGTAAATGGTAATTCATGCTGTTTCTCTTGGAAGAGCTTATTTCCTCTTTTAGGCGGAGAGGTTTAATCTGTAAATAAGCAGTTTTGCCCAGTTCTGTCAGAAGAACCAGAGTTTAACAGAGATTTGGAATGATCTCTAACCCTATCCCGAAACGCTATTAACATCATTTCTAAGTTCTCATCCAGCCACCTTACTGGGCATGGGAGTACAATAATAGCCAATATGGGGACTTCTGCCCACAGGGAACACTTAATAAACATTGACTGAAGGAATGAATGAATGACATCTCTGCTTAAATACCCTCAGCAGTAACGAGGTGACCACTAACTAGCTTTCCATCTCACCATGGTTTTGAGCTGCCCCTCCTTGTATTGAGTGTGACTGCGCTGAAGATTAAGCATAGGCTATATTTAGATTTGTCCTTCCCCTGCTACACTCTTGGTAGGTGCTTCATAAATACCTGATGAATTGAGTAAGTAGGTGCGGGCTCTAATTAAGAGTAATGGATGAAACTAAGCCATGGCAAATTGAGTATGCAACAGTTTAATGGGTAGACATTAATGATAAAATCTACTTGTGTGTGTAATCGTCTCCCATCAGTAGCAGTGGCTGTCCCCTGTCTTAATTAATTTCGAAAAAGAAATAGGCCTAGAGGCCTTCCTGTAGAGATGCAATGAGAGGATGAGGGAGGCAGAGGAAAGCACAGCAAAGATGCCCTAATGGGTTTTCCACATCTAGGTTGATTGTTGAGAAAAAGAAAGAACAGCTTGTACTATTCTAGGTAGCATGAGCACTGTAATTTGTGACAGCTATAGGTCATGCATCTATTTTTCTGTCTGACAAGGACAAGGAGCAGCTAGTGACTGGTACAAACCCAGATTGGCTTATTCAGGCTGTGAACTATGGGGACAGAGCCTTGGTTTTCAGGATCAGCTAAAAAGGAGGTAGGACGTGTGGTCAATGTTTGTGTGTCTGTGCAAACTTAACTAGAGTTAATGGATTTCTGGTTGAAGGTGGGAAAATGAAGCTTAATGATTCTAAGAAGTCTTTCCTTAATTTCCTTCTGAGAATAAAAAAGAAGGTAGGTTTTACACCTCTCTCTTTCCCCTCTCTGGCCCCCACTGTGGACACCTTCAATTTGATTAAGTCTAGCACACATCAGCTGGGCTCTTATTGGAGGTCTGATATTGTGCTAGGCATTGAGGAAGCGAGATGAATATGACATGCTACCTCCAGGGTTAGTTTAATACGGGAAACAGATATGTTACCAAATGGTTGGTAATTGTGACAATAGGTTTCTACGCAAAAGTTACAAAGATGCAGTACAGATAAGGGAGTCATTTACTCTATCACTGTAGACTGAGGAGAACTGTGGTTTTCTCCTATAAAATTATCTGTGATCTTCACTGTATTTCCTTTGGACATAAAAAGAAAATCCTGGAAAATGTATTCAAGTGGAGCACTTTTGCCTTCAAAGGCCAGAAGAGCCAATGTTTCCCTCAGGAAAACGGCTATGTCAGAGCTCTGTAGTTAAGCTGCAAGGTGAATGCACAGAATTAAAATGGGAAACTTTAGAAAGTGAAATACACAGGGTTTCCTGACATCTATCTTCACCTCCTTAACATGCTCATTCATTCTGTCCTCATTTTTCCCCTCATCCCCTCTTTTCCTCATCTCTACCAACCCTGGTCTTACACAGACCCTCTCCTTGCCTACCTGTTATGTCACAAATAAGTTTGTCTTGTCTAGACTGTTACACTTCTGTAAGGAAAAAAAAACAGCAAAGATGAAAGCCATGACATCTTTATACTACAAGAGTGGTAATGTAACTCACTTTTTGGGAAAAATGCATAGAGTAATGCAGGTTTAGAAAAAGTATTTTTTTATCTGGAAAAATCTCATATTCTAAGGATAAACCAATGCCCTTAGATCCTTAGTGGAAGGAAGTGATAAAAGTTGAAATAAATTCTCAATGTTATATGAAGAAAATTTGTAGACACTTTTTAAAAAAATTGCATGCAAGAACAGAATATTCCACAGTGTGGCAGCAAGTTCCTTTACATTTCTGGACAGTCCTGACTCTAGTCTCATTGAGCCAGCCATAGAATATTAAAAAATTGAATTACACCCAGCTGCCAGATTGAGCCTCAAACCTGTAAGAAAACCAAGAACAAATGCTCCTAACAAGGGTACTTTTCCCAAATCTAGCGCTCCTAGGATTTGCTGTATCAGCCAAGCACATAAATCTTTTAAATTTGATTTAGGTTGTTTTCCCTGCTTGTATCTGTCTTGCTGATCATATGGAAATGAGCTCTTAATCAGAGAGTAATTGGCAAATTCATTCATTCTAAATTCAGGTTATGTTTAGACACAACACATACCAGGAGGCCTCTCAATGTATATGTATCCTACAGGGGTTTGCTAAATATTGCATGGTGATGTGCAATGGGTTTGAACATAAACTGTAACTTAGAGGCCTTCAATTGGAAGGATGATGTAGACTCAAGGCTGTTTCACTGTGTCACATCAACAGGGACAGTTTATTTTGCAAAAGCTGGGAAGTTTTAGAGTTACCAATGGAGTATCCTCCATTGCCAATTAAATTCAAACTGACCTGTTTTTCTCAGCTACCATGAGCTTTGTTTTTTTGATGGGACTCAAATGAATCTGGGAAAAGAGGAACTAAAATAAATTAATAGCACACCTCACAGTCTGTGTTTAAAGTCGAAGGCAGGGACTAGAGTTAAACACTCATGTTGTCAGAGAAGCATCGAGAGCTCCAAAACCAAATTGTTCCCAGTCTTGATGCCTCTGTCTGCAGGACACTCGAGAGGGTCAGCAGGGATCAGCCTCACTCCAGTTGAGACTCCTTATTAGGCAGGGGACAGCATTCTGCATCCATCTCACCACTAGGCTTTAATATCATACATGCCATCCCTTAGACATTACTCGTGGAAAGTTACTCGGCAAAAACCAGGATGGATTCCATGAGTTCTGCAGTAAATAATTTAGGGAAATGTTACATACTCTGTTTTCTTCTTGAAGATGCACAATGCTCTTAATCATCTTAAAGACTCTAAAAAGTTCTGAAGTCAAAACATTTTGAATTTATTGTATTCTTTTATGTATTTTTAACTTCACATTTAAAAAAATGTATTTGACCATGGAAACATTTGGCAAAAAAAATTATAAACATCTCAAGGAATCAGTGTTTTTTGGGGAAAGGCTATTCTAAGTACCAAAGAAACATGCCTCTCATCCAACAAATTACCATGGTAAAAGACTAATCATGGTGTGGAGAGGTGCTAAAGAAGATTCATATAAATCCATGCTCTGGAAAACACAGTGAGCACTGCAATGAAGGTAGTCGGTATCAACCAGGAAGTTCATTGCTTACAGGTGAGGTATGTTCATAAGCACTTAGGTTTACCCTAAGATCTAAGGGTCCACATAGAAAAGTTAAGGTGACTTCTACCTTTACTTAAAAGGAAGATGGTTGGAGCAGCAGGGGCTCTCACCTCCAGATATTTCCATCAAACACCAAGTTAGCTCTCCTGTAATATGACAGAAGTCCTTGGGCTGGTAGATCCTAAAACCTGATCAGAACCACACACGGATTTATCTGGGTAGGCTGTTTGAGGGAATAGGCCTTATGGCTCCCCAGTGGGCCACCTACAAAACTATAAAGAATGAAAGTAAAGGGAGGGAGAGGAGACAAGTTTTTGCACACAGCAAGACCACACAGGACTAAGGTCAGCAAGCTTCCTTTTGTTTTCAGGATTGTTATTTGAAAGCTGAATGTGTTTTGGTTTGTTAAAGCTGCTGGAATGCAATATATCAGAAATGGGTTAGATTTTTTAATGGGGATTTATTAAGTTACAAGTTACAGTTTTATGGCCATGGAATTGTTGAAATTAAGGGATCAACAAGAGAATACCTTCACTAAAGAAAGGTCAATGGCATCTGGGACACCTCTGTTACATGGGAAGGTGTCTACTGTTCTTTGCTCCCAGGTTCCATTGCTTTTAGGTTCCGTGTATCCTTGCTTGTGTCTCCAGGAACACCTCTCTGAGCTCTCTGTATCCTGTGGTTCTTCTCTTAGTGTTTCTGGGGTGTTTCTTTCTGTGTCCTTCATTTGATTTCATCTGTCTGCTCTTTATACCTGTCTCTCTGTGTTTTCTGTCTTTATTCTCTTCATAGAGGGCCCTAGTAATAAGATTAAAAACCACCTTGAATTGGATGGGTCATATCTCCATGGAAACAACCTAGTCAAAAGATCCCATTCACAATGGATCTGCACCCACAAGAATGAATTAAAAGAACACTCTTTTCTGCAGTATATACCAGATTCAAACCAGCACACTTCACCCTCTGGACCCCCAAAAGACGTATTCTTTCCATATGCAAAATACATCATTCCATCACAATATCACCAAAGCCTAAATCATTTCCGTAACAATTTTATATTAAGTACAAAGTCTTAAAATCAAAATCTCAAAGTTTTAAAGTCAAAATCAGTTATAGGCATAGTTTGTCCTAAGGGAAAATTCTCCTCTGGCTGTGGACTTGTGAGACTTAGAACAAGTTATCCGCTTCCCATATACAATGGAGGGCTAGTCATAGGACAAACATCCTCATTGCCATAGGGAGAAACTGGAAGGAAAATAGGGGTCAAAGTTTCCAAACAGTTTTGAAAACCTGCAGGGCAAACTCCATTAGATTTCAAAATCTGAAAGTCATCTGCAGAAAGACATTTTATCCTCAGGGCTTGAGAGAGTGACACTCCCACCCTCTGTAAGAGTTTGCACAATGGTCCTCTTCTCTCCAAACCCTGGGGTGAGAGCTCTAATGTCTCCAAGCACTGGGGAGACCACCTGGTTCTCTGTTCCATCCTCTTCAAGCACCTGGGTGGCAACCAGACTCTCTACCATCTCTGAGGCACAGTCTCACCCATCTCTGAACAGTCTGGTCATGGCCAGACTTTCTTCAATATCCAGGGAATGTTCTCCACTCTCTCTCTGAGGCCTGAACAACAGAGCCGCCAACCTCCCCTCAATTCCTCATGCATCTGAGAGCCCTGAGATGGCAGAACTCTTCTTAAATAACAGGGAGGAAGGCCTGCCCTCTACAGACTCCGGGACAAACTTACCCTCTCCTCATGCATGGATGGGTCCACTCTCCTGGCCTAAGGTGTCTTAGCTCCAGGACTTGGCTTCCATGGTTCTTCCTTTGGAGTAATTGCCCCCTTAATGTGTTGCTTTTCTGTCACTTTTAGTCCAGACTGTCAGTGGTACCATTCATACAGATTTCACAAAAAGTTTGTCAGTTCAGCAGGTAGCATACAGGGGTCCCACCATTAGAAAACAGGACATTCCACAAATCCTTTATATAACTCCAATTCTAATCCTGAATTCTCCTGACATAGCTGACTTGCTACTCAAATGGTGCTCTAGTCTCTGGAGACTTGCTTTCTGGAAACTCTGAATTTTCTAAGCTATCAATTTCTGGTTTCTTTGTACCAAAGAGTTCAGTCCTCAGCTTATTCCTTTCCTTTTATATTTTACTATAACCTGCAAGGAGAAGCCAAGCTGCATTTTCCACATTTAATTTGGAAATCTCTTCAACTAAGTATCCCAGCTTTTTGTTTTCAAATCCTGCCTTCCATCTAACCCAATACTGTATTTTGTCAAATTCTCTGCCACCTTAAAACAGGGATCACCTTCTAGTTTGCAATAACGCATATATCATTTCTGTCCAAAACCTCATAAGAAGTATCTTTAGAGTCCGTATTTCTACTAACAGTCTCTTCAAATAAATCTAGGTCTTTCATATCAAGTTTAAACCCTTCTAAAAAAGTTTGGACCAACAAGATGGGATTAGATGTGTAAGAGATTTTTGCAGGAAACTCTGTAAAAAGAATGGTCAGGAAACAGAGAAGGCAGGAGGACACATGCAACTGTGAGGGAGAAGGGTGTCGAAGGACAATTGGATGGAGAAGACAGACTGCAGCACATTCTAAGGAGTTTCAGCCAGGCCAATGTGGAGCATTCCAATCAAAGTTTCTGTTAAAGGAGTCCTGTGTCTCACAGGAATGAACCTGCATTTTACCCCTAATGAACTCAGCCATAGGCTGGCTCAGCCACAGTCTGGGTCAGCCACAGCAAATCTAGCCTGTCCAACTTTAAACCTGGTGAATCTGAAAGAACCCAGCTCCTAACAGGCAATTTTGGAAGTATGGTTGTTTGGTACCTCATGGTCAAGGGTTCATCTCTACCAGGGCCCAGGAACACACAAATAACTGTTTTCCAAAAGCTGTGTGATTCTCGGCTGTAGAAGATAAAACTTTGCTCCAGAATGCTAAGAGTCAGCAATGTGATTCTCCCACCACTATAAACAGCACACTGAATCTTTCCCAACAGATCGCATGACCCACAGTGTCAGCTGGATTGTACAGTCTGATGGGCGGGGCTTTCTCTGCATCCTGAACCCACTGCAGGTTCTCTACTTCTGTGGGCCTCTCTCAAAGCTGGAAGCTTTTGTGTCACCCAGTGTATAAGCCAAATCAGTACACCTAGGGGTAAAATGTGTTGCCTACAAAACCAAAGTAGGCCTACCACGTACTGTGCTTCTTTCTGCATGGTAGGAGATGGAAGATGCAGCAATTTGTCTTTTACTTTGGAAGGGATATACCAGCATGTTCTTGACCACCAGAACCCTAAAAATGTATTGAAATGGTAGGTCCCTTGTATTTAAGGGGGACACCATTCCCTGCAGGATGAGTTATGTTGGTAAGTTCCACATCTGAGATTTGGCTCAGATCTAGGAACAGAGCATGGATCTTGACTATCATTTGAGTGACCATTTTTGGTTTCCTACTCCTTCATTCTCCCATTTTCAAGCAGATTTTTAGAGCACCCTTTTTAGCTCCCATCTATATTGCTCCTAGGAACCATATGCTCAAGTTACCGTCTCTAAAATTCCCTGAAGATTCCTTGGCTGCCCACTGCCTTACCAGTTATAATAGGAATTATAGCCTTCTGGCTTCTGGCAGTTAAGGGCCACCACTTGACCGTTAGTGCTTCAAGGTTCTCTCATTCCCATGGATATTAATGAACCTAGATCTGTGATCTCTGTAACTTGTTCTTCAACTGTCAGCCTGGGCCTGCTAAGGAGTGCCACCCTGAACTTGTCAGGGTGCTAGTGCTGCTGTCATTAGTGCATTTCTGATGGCTTTGGTTAACAGTGTGTCCTTTGGACCTTCCTGTGAAACAAAATCCTTTGGAGAGTCTTTGAACCTCACATAATATATCCATGTCAACTTGCCTGTGTCCCCCAGTCTCTTCCTTCCTTCCTCCATTGTTTCCCAGGGTGTCTCAGTATTAACACTTTACTCAGCTTGGGCCAGGCTTTAAATAGTTACCCTTGTTGTTAGTTTGCCCATCCTCTGGGGTCCTGACCAGAATAATGAATTAAGTGTGTTAAGAAAGTCATCCCAAGTTAATGAATTCTTGCCTATCCACTGTTACATTCTAGTACCCTTGATCAAACACCCTCAAAGTCCGATACTGGTCTATGCTACCTGGTTCTTGCAGCAACTCTGGTGGATAGCCTCTTCCTTCCCTTATCAGGCTCAGCACATCTCTAGCTGGTTATCAGCCTAGCATTAAGAAGACAGTTAGGGGCAGCTCTTAAAGGAAGTACTTCTTGCCTTGTAAAGGACCTTAAATAGCCAAAATGATCTGGCTTTAAGGAATCTGCCCAAAACATCATACTGTGCTTCTGAGAGTCAATATTGACCACCAAAAGTGAATGGAAAAAACTAAAACCCTTTTGAAAGTTATAGCCCACCAAATTGAGACACTCCAAGAAGCGAGCTGTAAGAGTTTGAAATTTTCCTCAGGGCAATGTGGAAACATTGAGCTCTTTTGAGAAAGAAGATGATCTTATCATTCTTACATTTTAGAAGGATCACTTGTTGCAATATACAATATGGAGAATGGGTTGTAAGTGAGAGAGAGAAAGTGTGTGTGAAAGAGGGAGGGAAGGATGTGGAGTTTAAGATAGAAAGATACAGACCAGTTAGAAGGTGGGGTAATGTCAGTGGAAATGGAGACAAGCAGATACATTCTTAAATAAAAGTTGAATTAGAACTCTTTTGGTTTTAACAACATATTGGGGATGAGGGAAGGTGGAGGGCAGTAAAAATAACTCCCTGTTTCCAGTTTGGGCAAATGAGTGGATGGCAGTGCCATTCACCTAGATGAAAAAAACATGAGAAATACATGACTATTTCCCATGTTAATTAAATTTAATCCCAATTAAATAATGACTTGAATTGTAAAAATGCCGATTTGCGGTGCTGATAGGACAACTAGGGATATTAAGCAAGCAGCTGCATATACTAATCTGAACTTCAGGAGAGAAGAGCAGGGAGATAGAAATTTAAAGGTATCTACTTTTAAATACAATAGTTAAAACAATGTGTGTGGATAAGAATTATCATGAAAGGTGATAAAATGAGAGGGACCCAAAGGACACCAATATTGAAAGGGTGGATAATGAAAAAGAAGCTGAAAAGAAACCTCTAACAAGGAATGTCAGAGAGTTCAGAAGACTATTAGGATGTTTCCAGGAGAAGAGATGGTTTCAAGAATAGGGGAGGAATGGTCAGCATTTTCATACATGGCATCTGACATATGAATGTAAAAGTAACCAAAGGATTTAGTAAAAGGCAATTACTGGGGTGGGTCATGGTGGCTCAGCAGGTAAGAATGGTTGCCTGCCAAGCCCAAGGACCTGGGTTCGATTCCCGGTGCCTGCCCATGTAAAAAAGGCAATTACTGATGTCCTTGATAATTATAGTTTCAATGAAGCTGAGAGAGCTGAGGCCAGATAACAGAGTTGAAGATTGAATAGAAGGTGAAGAAGGAGTGGTATTAAATATAGAAAACCACAATACGGTACCTGGAAGGTTATTATTTTTGAGAAAGAGTATTATTACTATTATTCTTGAATCTGCAGATTGTATTGAGATATATTCACATACCATATATTCAATACAAAGAATATAATCAATGTCCCACAGTATCCCCACTTAGTTCTGCAATCACCATCTCACACAATTTTCGGCAATTTTCATTGTTCCAAAGGGAGAAATAAATCACACATACAAAAAGAAAACCCAAAACCACCATATCTCTTATCTCCCCCCCACCACTGACCCTTTGTATTGGTGTGGTACACTTGTTACTGTTGATGAAAGAATATTAAGGTGTTACTCTTAAGTATTGTTCATACCATACAATAGGTAATTTTTCCCTTTATACCATTCTATTATTAACTTTTTGGACAAGTACCATACATTTGTAGTAGTTCATGCAAGAACTTATTTATATTTGTAGTGTTAATCAGTGACATACATGATTTTAAACAGAAAAAAGTTATTGTTTTTAAGGTAGGAAACATTTAGACATATTTAAGTGCTGAAGAGTCAGAAGTGGAAGAGACAAGCGAGAGATCAGTAAAGCAGGAAAGCAAATTTCCTGTGAAATAAGTAGATGTGCAGGACATAGGCAGAGAGCTTAGCCAAAGAGAGGAAGAGGACTCCTCTTTATTTAGAGGACAAGAAAGGGGCAAGGATTTAGATATATGTTCCATAACTGAATAGGTCTGGTGGGAGAGTGTTTAAGAAGGCACTGTCTGTGGTTTTAACTTTCTCCACAACGTTGCAGTCAAGGGAAGATTCTTATTGACAAACCCCTATGTGCCTTTGCTATGGGTTGAGTTTCATTCCCTCCCCTACTATCGCCACCAGAAAGTATGTTCAAAGCCTAACTCCTGGTCCTATGAATGTGACCCTATTTGGAAATAGGATCGTTGAAGGTAAAATTAGTTAAGAAGAGGCCAAACTGGATTAGTCCAGTTTGATTTGTGTCCCTTTAAAGGGGAGAATTGGCCCCAGACAGACAGACACAAGGGAGAATGCCATGTGACAACTGAGGCAGAGATTAAATCCCAAGGATTGCAGGTGAACCACTAGAAGCCAGGAGAGACACATGGAACTGATCATTCCCTAGAGACACCAGAGGAAGCATGGTTCTACTGACAACTTGCTTTCAGACTTCTAGTCTCTAGAACTTTGAGACAAAAAAATTGCTGTTGTTTCAAGCTATCCAGTTTGTGGTACTTTATTACAGCAGTCCTAAGAAAGGAAGACAACCTCTTATCCCTTCACTATTACTTCCATCATTCTCCTATTCTCAAAATTTACACTGAATCTTTTATAATGTTATATGGATTTCAAAAACAAACTTCCTTTTTGCCTACAGTAACCATATAATTTATCATCCAAACCAAGGCACTTTTGAGAGTGAAATTAATTAGGCCAGGCAACAGATTTCAAGTAAAGACTGCCCTGGCCAAATTGAGATGTATGGTCAACCCAACCTAAATATTCATATCTTTCACAGAACTTTTTCTAAACCTCTTTGCCCTAACTAAATCATAGCTGTTCCCAGAGGATGCAACTTCCTCTGAAGGTCTCTTTAGTGAGGGCTGCTTCTAATTCTTCAATGACGTTCTCATGGTATAATTCCATTATTGCTTGAGGCTTACAGTGCTATACAGTATTACTTCTTCATCATCTTGTCTATCACTAACCATAGTTACACATCAGATCTTGCTCTCATCTGAAATTGCTCCACTTATAAATTTTAAATTTAGACTATTCCTATCAGAATCAATAATTTTTACAACCCTCTCATAATCTTACAACTGCTACAGTTTCTCTTCATCATCAGGATAAAGTCCCTTAACAGAACAGACTTCCTTTTCATCTGGCTGATGGTTGAGTGTGATGGAATATTCTGCAAAAACTGAGCAAAGATTAAGTCATCAAGAAAACTGAATACATTTACCAAACTAGAAATTATCTGCCCAAGATACAGTAAAATCAGAAAATAATTTCAAAGAAAAGTACAAAAGCAAAACATTCATAAGAATTTTCCTAAATAACTGTTTCAAAGTAGAAATTAAAAAAAAAGTTTCAGAATGTCTAAGACATTAATAATGAATATACTATCTATAAACATCTTTTGAAATATGGCTAAATCTATGACCAGAAAAAATCTCATAGCTAAAGAAATTTGCTCTTTTGTGATGTCAGAAAAGAGCAACAAAATGAATCTAAGCAATCAGAAGAAAGATAACACAGTGAGTCAGAAAGGAATGAGTTAAAATAGAGAAAAAGTGATCATGGTCTGATCACCAAATATATGCATGATGTGCTTTAAATGTCTACACAATAAAACAGATAAGACATTAGCTTCCCTAATTAAGCATAAAAAGAAGATAGCATAAAGACAAAAAAAATGGACTAAAGATTCTATCAGAAATTATAAAGCACTTTTCAAAATATACAGATTCAAATAGCTAAATGAAATGGATGAATTCATAAGAAAATGTAAATAATCTATCTCTTATGGGTCATTTTGATAAAGTTTCAGTTTCCTTCAAGGTTGCTGATTTGTTTAGACTTTTGAAGAGTTAATTCCTCATAAAAGTCCAGGGTATTGTTAAAGGGGTTTAATCAGAGGATCAAAGTGATCAGAATTTGCATTTATAATGGATCACACCTGCCCTTCTATCCAGGCCATTCCTTACTCTGTAGCCAGAAAGACGGATGGGGGCCTGTGAGAAAGGGATTGTAAGTCACCATAATGGTAGCTTTCCCTATGATACTATTGTGAAGTTTAAGAGATGTCCACAGATTCAAAAGTATCGAAGAGCACAACTCATGTCATTGCTGACTGAGTGAATGGAGGGCTCATATTCATGTACATTCCTTCACTTGTCAATCCCCCTTAATTTTCTTTGTAGCCCCACTGCTACATAGTAACTGTCACATATTAAGTATTCTGTGAACTGTTCATCAATTCACTTAACACATCTTTATTCCCAAATAGCACTATTAAAATGTCGACTTATTTTCTGGGTGTTGCTACTTAGACAACAAAAGTTATAAAAATTACCTAGATGTGAAAATTGCTAAGAATGTGAAGAGATTTGAATAAAAAAATCACCACTCTTGATTTTCATTAAAGGACTGTGGTGAATATACTACCAGAATTGTAAGAACTTACATGGTGTGGGGGTGACGTTGGGGTGTCCATTTTCCATTGAAAAAGACTATTAGATCAGAATTATGATCCTATTCATAAAGAATGTAGAGAACATCTTTTAGTCTATCCATGTTTGATAAAAGCATAAGCCTGTATGAATGAATTTGAAATGATTTCTGGGACTTTAAAAGCAGACTAGAAAATACACAATGACTAAGCACACTGAAAATTCACGACTGAAATGCTACCAGCACACCATAATCACAAATTGTAGTCAAATGTCTTCAGTATTCAAAATGTGTTTTTTAATTTTCAGAATTGAAAAACTTCTCTGAGCACCCCCAGAAAGAACTCCATCACACTTTTATGTGGGGCTTCTATCACAGCACTTACACATTATAGAAAAATGACTGGATTGTTAGTCAGCCTACCTCAATTGAACTTCTTAAGGACAACTACATCTTAATAATTTTTATGTCTTCATGTGTTTGGCACACAACCCATGTTTATTAAATACTGTGTAAATGGAAATCTGTGTTCACTGCTCCTAAACAAATGAACAAACTTTGGATTGTCCAAAGAATGGATGAGTTGAAAGAGACATGCAGTTTAAAAATGTTTCTTTTTTTTTCTTTAATTGAACTCATGTCTACTGCCAATTTAAACTTATCTTCCATGATTTACCTACTCAATTTTGTCTTTTTATCTAGGTTTTATCAACCTTAGCACTATTGACATTTTGGGCCAAATAATTAATTGCTTTGATAATTTCTTGTACAGTATAGGATGTTTAGTAGCATTATTTGCCTCTATCCACTAGAAGCCAGTAGAACCCTCCCTTGTTTTGACAATCAAAGTTGCCTCCAGATATTGCCAGCTGTGCCCTGTGGAAAATCCCCCAGGTCAAGAACCATTGCTTTTGCCCATCTGTTATTTTTCAGTACAATGAGGGGTAAGGAAAACAAAATGAAAATCTTGTCTAAAAACAGGTCAGGAGGAGTGTACAAAGTTGCATAGCTAAAAAAGTAAGAGCTAGAATCCCATCCTAGGTTGGGTAACAAATGGACTAAAACCTACCCTAAAGGCTTATGCTTCAAATTACCTATGATGAAATAGGTAAGAATGTCTGGCATAGTTCTCAGCACATAACAAGTCTTCAGAAGCTCCTGTTGAATTTGAATGCTAATGTAGGATAGCTTTGGAAATATATGTAATTTAGTAAAACCTAGCTGGCTATATGAGACATTTGGGGTTTGATTTCAGTATGTTTAGCTGTTTTACTGGTGATTTTCTATGTGTCAATATTCCTATTTCCATTTATTCAAATGTTCTGCTCCAATTGCTGCCATTAAAATCCCATGCAGAAAATCAGAACCTTCCATAGGCGTGCCCAGATAAACCTCTTGTATACAATGAGGGAGAGATCCCAGTTAACAATTTTGGCATTTCACTACAGCTTAACAATGTCTGCAATAATATGACTTTAATATGTAGACAGAATTTTGTTTCATTTTCCCTCAAAAATAAAGTAGTACTCTCATGATATTTTTAAAACAATTTCCAAAGGAAGGATTATATTATTTACATTAACATAAAGCATGGCTGATGATGCAGAGTAAAAGAGAAGCTATAATGGCCTACTTTTAGTGTTTGGGATTCCTTTACTTCTTTAACTTGTGTTACCTTTTATTACAAAATAGAATGATAGCCCTAATTATTTTTAAGTGAATTGTTTGCTTTAGTCAAACTTTAATTCAGGCATTGTTCTATTAAAATTTCAATTTGTTTTTGATATAAATGGAGCCTCACTGTCAATAAAGTAAATATTTGACAAAAATCTTTACAGAACCTAACTACAGTACATATTCCAGAATGCTTTAGCCATTTTAAATTTTGACTTTGACAAAAAATGCAGTTCAGAAGAGGAATTAAACCTGGTGTTACATATGAAGTTTGAAAAGTCATTGAAGAAGATGCTGAATAATTAAACAAGAAAATGTTGTATTCTAATTTCATCTTTCTAAATCTCTTCATCTCATATCCAAATGTTTGAATTAGTCAGATCTTAAACTAGGAAAAGTTAAAAGAAATGTACAACTATGTAGCACAACATTTTTCAAGACATAAGAATGCAAAACAATGTCCCACACTAGATATACAGCGTAAGTGGCAGATTCTGCCCCATTTCCTGACCCAGCCTGGGACATGAAGGGTCATGATGTCCTGGAGAGCAGGTCTCCATGGCCTTTCATTTTGCTGTGGGAGAAAGAAAGAATAAAGAGCTGTTCTCCCCTCCTTTCAGGCAGGGGCAGCTCATCCCTTGGCAAGCTTGCTACATTCTTCCTGGTTTTGGAAATAGCCCACACAGTGTCCTGGGAGTCTTAACACCCTCGAATTTCCCTGTGAATCTGAGATGCATTTGAGACAGGAGCTGAACACAGGCTAAAAGGCAGCTACCCATTCCTGTATAAGTATCACCTGAATGAAAAGAACTTAACCCTCCATCACATCCTCACCAACCTTCCAGCCCTTACCCTTCCTTCCTCCCCTGCCATGGTGCAGGTGCCTTAAAATTGGCTCCCTCTTTCATTCTTCAGGGTTGCCTCAGGTAGCTTTCACAACCCCTGCTCTTCTCAGCTTCGCCAGTGCTCCAGATGCTACTTCAGATCCTTCTTGCTTCTCACGGTAGCCTTTATCAAGAGGCCTAGTTTCCTTGTTTTTGTACACACAGGGGCCATGACTCCTTGGTTCAGGATTTATTCTTTGGAGAGAATATATTTAAATATTTCCAAATGAACTTACAGAAGGCCGTGCGTGCTTTAGAAATATACCTTCCTTAGTAAGCAGTGGGAATCTAATACATAGCTTTTACAACTCTCTACACTGGAATATCAACATCATATTGATCTAAATTTAAAAGGAACCAAGTACCAGTCTCATTTTGAAATGTAGTTTCGATGAAAATTAGGCTATTCCTTGTCAGTGTTTTCTGCAGAAGAATAAAGATTCTGTACAAGGCACCCTGGGAGATGGCAAGATGCTCTCTTGCCAGCAGCTGGGTCTAGCTATTTACTGCTTCAGGACTGCTCACTTCTACCTGAAATGAGTTGGAAAGGATGAACCTGGAGATAGATAAGTAATTATAATAGACTGCTACAGATAATTTTTTTAAATCTTCACACAATCCTCTAAAAGTATACAACTATTATTATTTCCAGCAAAGCCTAGAGTTGTTAAAAAAAAACTTGTGCATGGTCTGACAGCTAATAAGTAATGGAGGCACAATTTAAAAGCAGCTCTATCTGATTCCAAAACCTATATTCTCCACCACTAGTTCTCTAGACAAACTTGTTAGATGTTATTTTGCATTGCTGTAAGTCACTTGTTCCACCCACATAAAGGGTATAACAATATCTACCTCAGAGAACCTTTGTGGAAATAAATAAGATAATAGATGTGGATGTGAAAATATTTAGAATTTTAGGGTATGTTAGTGTTATGACAGGATATAGATGCATTGTTGAGCTTATGGTTATACCTGGAATGGACTTCAAAAGATGCCTTTCATAACTGAATTTAAAAGATTTTAAAAGGGTATTTCTTTGTCCTGTGGTCTTTTTAGAATCCATATTCTGGTTACATATTATTCTGTGACATAGTTGAGTTTCAACAAAACACTTTGACATGGGTTCTGAGAACCTGGATTAATAGTTTGTCATCCTGATCTTCAAGAGGGATAAACAAAAGCTGGGACAGCATCTGGCATGCTTATCATGTGCGATCACATGGTAAAAAACAAACTGAAGCTGTAGATATGGCTTGCATTTGCAGAAAGAGCCAAAACTTGTTATTTTAAACCCTTTCAAGAAACTGTATATTAACAGTGATTCTTCAAGTGCCGCAGTGATTCTGCAAAAATCACCACACACTAGAAATATAGAATGACCATCCTCCAAGGGAAATTTAATACAAAAATGGTGCAGTTTGGGGATGCAAGGGCAGTTCAGTGGTAGAATTTTCGCCTGTCCTGCAGGAGACCCAGGTTCAATTCCCAGCCTATGCACTCTCCGCCGCCCCCAGCCCCTCAGAAAAAAATCAACAAATGATGCTGCAATAACGGGATAGTCACATGGAAAAAGGAATGAAATGTGACCCACACCATACAGCATACAAAAAGGAACAAAGAAAAGAAAATGGTGCAGTTGAAAAGTAATGCAGACTGGCCTATGGGGAAAAGTAATGTGGGCTGGCCTATGGGGAAGAACATTTTTATAAGCATAGAAAGAGCCCCCTCCTCAAAATCTATGCAGTGCAGTTACTGGGAGATCTAAGATTCTACTATTAGAGAGCCCTTTCTTTGGCCTGTATGTCATGTTCTTCCTGCCAATTCCTTTCATAAAGGAAACCTTTTTGGAGGAGAGCCCCAGAATTCTACGAGTATGTGAGTAGTTTCTTCAGTTTCTCAGATCGTTTTCCTGAAAACTATCTTGTAATAAAAATAGAACTTTTTTCTAAGTCAAACATACCCATGTTTCAAATTTCACACATCATTTCTAGCTTCATGATTATAAGCAAATTGCATACATATCACTCTTAAAACCAATTTATTCTTCTATAGCACAGTAAAAATAATACCTACATTGTAAACTATTCCATGTAACTCTTACAACAAATTCTAGGGAATGCATGTGGAACTGGGTCTTATGCATAGGAAGCACTTCATAAATTGTCTTATCTCCTACTTAACAAAGTCACCATGATTACTCAATTCCAATGACAAGAGAACAGAGAAAAAGGAAAGCAGAGACTTAGAAATGGCTATTAACTTGGTCATGTAAGTTACACTCAAACTTAACTAACATCTTATTACTCTGGCTATTGTGGGTTTTCTTGGCAGCCTTATCACACCAGAGGGCCTTCTTTAAGAACAGTTAGTGTTTGTTGAATGATGGATTGTATACTTTTTTGTGTGTGCCTGGCTTTATACTATATAATCAGGAAGTGTGCTTTCTTTTAAAAAAAATTACAGCCTTGATAAAGCAATTATTAGAATTTCAGATTTCACACAGGCTACCCAAGGTTTCATGCTTGTTTTAGTTTTCTGGAAATAGTAAGAAGTTGCTAATGTCTGACCAGACTACCACCTGTCCCTCAGTTTTTCAGGCTCAAGTTCCTTATGGCATACAGTGTAGAATTCTGGAGCCTGAACAAGTACCTTGTGCAAATGCTCAAGAAGAGATAAAGCTCTTTCCTGAGGAAAAATGCCGGTTCCTGCTGATGCCCGCTCCCTGCTTCTCTTTGCCTCATGCTGTGATGGGGTGCCCCTCTGCCAGGGCAGGTCCACATACACTGCTTTTCATCTTCCATGGCAGTATGGCAGCCTGGCCATTGCCAGAACTGAGAGCTATAGCACTCGCTAAAACCAGCAGAGCATCTGCAATTTAAGAAATCCAGTCACGTGGTTGGTGCTACAGAAATAGCAGGTAAACAAGACACAGCCTCATACACATAGCTCACATTCTAGTAAGCAGAAAAGAACAACAAATAAATAAGTAAACATCAGAACCTGGAATTATTTACTTTCAGTTATTTAAGCAATTAAATGTGGGCTGGAAAACAACAACAACAGGGAGTGGATTTTCTAGAAAGGGCAGTCAGGAAAAGTGGTATCTCAGGCTAAAAAAAAAAAAAAAATCATGTGAAGAATTAGAGAAAATGAAATTCCAGTGGAAGAGCCAATGGTTCAAGGCCTTGAGGAAAGAAAGAGCTTGAAGAGTTTAGAGGAAACCCTAAGGATGCTGGATAGTCCAAGAGAACAGCACTTGGGGAAGGAAGCTGAAAGAGATTTGGAAATGGACGATACAGGAGACACAAATGTACCTTTCAGCCTGTCTTTGTCTTTCGGGCTCCGGTGGCAATGCCACACAGCGGCTTGGCTTAAACAACAAGTATTTATTGGCTCACAGTTTCAGAGGCCAGAAATCCCAAAGGCTATGCTTTTCCCCCAAAGTCTATAGCACTCTGGTGCTGGATTGCTGCAATCCTTGGGATTCTTTGGCTTGTACCTCTTCCTCACATCAAATGACTTCTCTCTCCTCTGTCTGCTCTTCTGATTTCTACCAACTTCCAGTTTTGGGCTGGAACAAGTTCTGGCTTTTTATAAGGCCTCCATTAATATGGATTAAGGCTTACCCTGATTCAGCTGGACCACACCTTAACTAACAATAACATCTTCAAATGGTTTTATTTATAAATGGGTTTATACTCATAGGAATGTGAATTAAAATTAATTACATGTCGTTGTTGAGGTACATATCTCAATCTACCACACAGCCCTCTTTCCCTTCTTCATTGCACAGACTAAAGGAGATGTCTTCACAGGACCTCTTGCTGGGGCATCTGGTTGCTGTCTTGAAGTTGGGTTACAGAGGGAATAAGATCCAGTTCCACCTGCCATACCAGCTTCTCTTGAACACCCCAGAGTAAGCGTAGCAATAAATAAGCAGCCTTGGTTCCTGATCACTTCCCTGAAGAAGCCATTTTAGAGAGAGAACTCCCCATCCCTCTACTCCAAGACCTGATTCTGCTCGTCCTGCTCAGCTCCCTAGGGTTCTGTCACAGCTGAGATTACCCTTAGGGAAATAATTGATGAATGATACTGGAATATTACAGTGTTGGTGAACTGTAACAGTATAATTTAAAATGAATAATGCAGTCTAATTTATTAGAATAAGGGTTTTAAGGACCATTTCTATAAAACTGTTAAAAGTACCAACCTGCCTTTGTCCTCCTGAAGTTCATTCTTTCCTTTTGTCCAGGTGCCCCAAATCCCCCATCTACACTGTGACTGACTGTGTTCTGTTATTAGACCAAGTCTGGTCTTTACTGGGCAATTTTCAATAATCTGCAATCATTCATATCTCCTGAACACATTACTTTCAAAATCTATTTAACTATGGTTGTTGGGTGTGGGAGGGGGAGACAGCTCATTAAAACAAATTATGCTAGCATGCAAATGACTGAGTTTCAATTTAATACCTACCCCCCAAGTTTTCAATTTTGGGGAACAGCCCGATACCATAGAATTCTCTGATGGTAGAATTCTAGAAAAGGAAACATTGACTTTATGTGTATTAGACTTAGTTGGATTTAATCAAAGATTAAGAGCTACTAATGAGACTTAAGAACCCAGGTAAATTTTGGTCCTACTCTCTTATCTCATAATCACCTGATCCAAATTTAGATAAAACATTCCTTTTGAGTAAAGATGGAGTTAAGGAAATAACTTTTAAGCTAAATATCCAACTTGAAATGCACAAATATAAAAAATTATACTTGCTAGGTCATATTGGCTTCTTCTGATACAAGATCATGCAATAGATACATGTCTTAACTATGCCATCTTCTGAGAGATAGTCAATTGAAAATGTTATTGATCTAAAATTTACAATTGTTCTACTAAAAAATGTCTGAACTTTTCGCCAACAAGGAAAACGATGTTTTAAAAGTATAGCAGAGTAAAAAGCATATTCCTTATCATTATCACGAAATTGTTTAACAAATATATCATTTTGAATTTTTGTATTTTCTGTTTTCTTTCCATTGCAAAGACAAAATTCCTGCCATTTTTACAACATAAGATTCTCGGTGCTATAGAGCACAGTTAAAACCAAATTTAACAGCAGCTGGATAGAGTTTACACAGGGTCCTGCACACAGGTAGGCAGTGGCTGGGTTCAGAGAACAGCTTTAACTTAATTCAAGGATTTTTATAGAGTTGGCTGAGCAGAATGACCCCAAAATAAAATAGAGTCTGGATTTCAACCATATTAGATTTCTGATGACAATGAAAAAGAAGGTTGGGAACAGGTATGAAAAGCAGCAGCTCATTCCTTAAATCTGCTCATTTCATGTTTTCCTTTTAGCAGTCCATCAATACTCTCATCCCAGGCTTTTCTGTGCATGAAACTTTGCTTCAATTTTATTTGATGCTCAATTGCATCCCAGAGTCTTCTTTATATTTCTTTTGATTCTCTCCCCTAACTCCCTTCTAAATTTTACAGTTTTACCATTTTATCCTAGGAAAAATAATTTTCCAGCTTCCCAGGGAAATCTTTTTTCCGTCTTTGAATTCTCAGTGTTTAAACATCTCTTGAACATGTGGAGCATTAATCACTATGAAGTGAGTCCTTAATTTTTGAAATTCAGGCTGTTGGTCTAAGGAAAGAGGCCAAAAATCAAGATAAAAGGTAATCATGTATGCATTTTAAGTATGCACTAAATTTTCCTGCATGAAGCTACCGTGCTGTTTATTGCACTTTCTTTGTCCTTTATATAAATTGTGGAATTCTCAACCTTTCTGTGGAAATCTACATTACATAGAGATATGCTCCCATGAAGTTACTTAGGATTTTTTAAGAAAGAAGACGACAAGTTATGCTCTCTACCATTTCTTCTGGGGGCTAAGTCTGCTTAGATATAGCTCTAGGCAATAGGTTTCATTTGAAAGGAACCTTAGTGGGGATACCACTGTCAAACATGGCCCCTTTTTCTCCATTTAAGTACTCAGCAGATATTCTCACCAACACAATTGTAATTTTTATGATGATATATACTCTGTACTGTACTAAGTGCTTCACTAGCACTTCATTTAATACCCAAAATAGATCCTTTGAAGAAGGTAGTATTTTCTTTAAGCTGTGGTTAAGGAAAATGAGACGCAGAGAGGTTGTCATCTGCTAGATGTCACACAGTTAGAAAGCAAAAGAGTTTAAAATTAAGTTAGTGAGACACCAAAACTTGTGCTTTGCATTATACTCTATGTTCTCATTGGAGGTTTGTATTCTAAGGGTACTCAGAATCACAATGAGATAAAGTCACTTTGGCTCCAGACACCTAAGATTAAACGGATTTAAGTTTCCCCCATATGCCCTTAATGTCCCATTATAGTTCTGAGACCCATCTAACTGGAATCAATTCTTCATTCTTAGTAAGTTTATATCAGAACCAAGGCAGACACCTCATACTTGTCTTTGTTCAGTCCAACCTATTCTGACTCAGAAAGAACTAAGTCTGCCTTCAACAAGTGAGTATTTGCTTCATTAATATTCTTCTTTATTGATCCACAGTTTATGTATCAGTTAGAATGTTGCAAAGAAATCCTATTTAAACTAGCCAAACAATAAGGAATCCAGGAGTAGGGTGTTGGCTCCAGGGTTGGTTTATTTATCAAGTCAACACAGTCATCAAAAGTTCTTTGAACCTCTGCTCTCCCTAGCAAAATGGTAGCAATCTAGAACTCATCTTCAGAAATAACAGGATCCAGAGGAAGAAGAGAAACCCTGTTTTTATAGAGCTCTTTCAGGATCAGTACAACTTTGTAGGAGTGGGATGGGAATCTTATCATTGACTTGCGTGGAATGGGTATTGAACAAGCAAGAACAATGTCTAGTTCAACTTGTAGATTACATCTACCCAAGTCGTAACTCACACTTAATAAAAAGTGCTTTCATATATATGATTTTGTAACAATGCTATTAGGTGGCTATAACTAGGTTCCCAGTTCCACGGATGCAGGAATGAAGGCCCAGAGGATGTCGCTTGTTATAGAGTTGCTCCATTTCTTTCCAGACATAACCCCTGAATCCAAATTCTTTCTTTGACCCTATGGCCAGAGTGAGTCACACCCTTTATTGGCTAATGACTAGTTTCCACAATAGTGGTTCCCATCTCTGGCTGCTCATGAAAAAACAAAACAAAAACAAAAATAAAAATCACAGTGAAACTTTTTTAAAAATACTGGACACCATGCCCCATTTCACAAAACCTAAATAAAAATCTTTGGAAATGGGTTCTAGAACTTTTTAAAGTACCCTAGATGATTAATAAGCAATACAGACTGAGAATTTTAGTTCTGGAAAATAAAATCCAAGCTTCTTTACTTAAAACAAGACTCCTTGCTATCTGGCCTCTGCTCCATGCCTCTCCAATGAGCCTCTAATCTCTCTAATCTGTTCCCCTTGAGGGTTCATATTTCAACAGTGTCAACCTGTTTCTGAACTCCTGAGTACACTGGGCTATTTCATGATTCGGAGCCTTTGCAAATGTCTGTCTTTTTACCTGAAATGCTCTTTCAACCAACACCTATCCTCTACTACAGCCACTCGAACTGTAACAGCTTTTTGCAGCTTAGATATAACATCTTCTGGGACATCTTTCTGGATCCCTCCTCAATAAATACTGATAATCACTCTTTCTGCTGTTTCCTCGTTTTCTTTTACAAATCCAATCATAATACTAAACTGTGTACGAAGTAATATCAAAATGAGCACCATGTGCCCCCTAATGAGTCATGAGCTTTTTTAAGGACAGGGTCAGCATAGTATTTATCTTGGTATTCTCAGCACCTATCATGATGCCTAGCACTCAGAAAATACTTCATAAATGTTTATTGAATTAATTTATTTTACTCTTTTGAATTTCAGGAAAACTTTTCCCTCTTAATTACTATTTTACTTTCAACAGGCTACCTTTCTTCCAGGTATTCCTATTTAAAAAAAAATATCTAAAGCAGAGGGCATATTTGTTTATTTATAATCCACCTTTGTATAATACTAGTGTTTTCTCTTACCATTTATCAGTCCACCTTAGTAGAAGAATGTTGTACTAACATTCTTTACTCTTTGATAGCTCTTTTAAAGCAAAGGGGAAAAGAATCACTCTTAACCCTTGAAAGAAAAATCAGGCTGTTGCCAATATAGCAATTTGATAAAAGTCCACCATGTTCTTGTTTCTCACATTTCAGGTTAGAAAGTCTGATAGTCATTTTGCATTTAAGTTGTACAAGGAGAAAACAAGACTGTCTTGAGTACTCTGCAATGGTTTTTGTAATATACCATTGAAAGTGGTAATATACCAAGTGAAAATGGTAATATGATTTGTGGCTAGTCTGAAAAGACAAGTGAACACTGCTACAAATACATTTAAACTCTGAGTGTATAAAGAGAGCTAAGTGGTTTTTCATACTCTTCCAACCTACCTTTGACAAGAAAATTACAAAACAGGAGGAAAAGTTAGTATAGAATCTCAAATTGAGAGGATTTGTAAAATTATGAATCCAGAGGGAAGAAAAATCATCCAGAATGATAAAAAGGTTAATGACAGGGAAGGTTTTCCTGTGGAACATAAATTTAATTCTTTATTATGGAAGGCAGAAGAATTTGTAATTATATATCCCCAAACTTGGACATTTATTCACATATTTTTCCCCTTAGAATTAACAGCACATGTGGAAAAGGAGAAGGGAGGTCTGGGAGTGGTGAAGGATAAATATCAGGTCTGAGAGTAACTACAGGCAAGAAGTGTGGGGTCAATTAACCACTTTAAACAACTGTTTTAGTGTCCTCATTGCTAAAGCAAATACAGTGCAATGGATTAGCTTACATAATGGGAATTTATTGGCCCATGTTTGAGGCTAGGAAAAGTCCAAATCAAGACATCAACAAGGTGATGTTTTCTTCTAGGAAGAATAAGATTTTGGGGCTGGCTGCTGTAATCCTTTGCCCTGGGCTTATCTGTCACATGGCAACACACACGGCAACCTCTCCTAGCCTGTTCCTTCTTTTTTTGCATTCTGAGGACCTTGAGTTTCTTGCTCATGGCTTTCTCTCTGTCTGAATTTCATTCTGCTTATAAAAATGCAGTAATTGGATTAAGACCCATCCTGACTGAGTTGGGCCACACTTTAACTGAAGTAATCTCATCAAAAGGTCCTACTGACAATGGTTCACACCCACCCACAGGGATGGATTAAGTTTAAGAACATGTTTTTCTGGGTACATAGCTCTAAACCACCAAAACAACTCCCCATCAGTTCTTTCAATTAAAAAAAAGATCGTCATTCCTGCCTATTGAAATTACTTCAGTCCTTCATTTAGGTCTTTAATCACATGACCACTCATTCTAGAATAATGGCTCTCCCCCATCTTGCTTTTATCACACTTCATCTTTGTGTATTTCTCACAATCTGAAGTTACTTTATTTATTGAATTGTTTGTGTCCCTAATCTCCACTAAAATAAGTGGAAATATTTGTCTACATTATAATAGAATATTGAATAGCACGTTGCATGATGTATCATGTGTTCAATAAATGCATACACATGTATCTATGTATATGTATTTTACATATATTTATATATACATATTAATGGCTGAATGACTTTGATGAGATTTCCACTTCTGTGACCACTGGTTTGGTGTAGCTGCAAGTGACTTTCAATGCAAAAAGAAGGAAGATGTGGAAAAAAAATAATTCATATAGTCTCCTTATAACTGTTGAAGAATAACATCATATATGAGAGAAAAAATACAAGTGGGCTGAGAATGCTCTTCCTGCTGTAGTAAAGAGTTGAAGAAACGTAATCCAGAGGGGTCAAATCGCTTTAAGATTAAGGGACCAGGAAAAGCTTCGGAATACAATGTAGATTCATAATGAAGTCAACATTCTTTCAGCAAATCACAAACAAAAACTATGCTAACAGAGAGGACATATACTTCATATGTAGAGTGTGAATGGGCTATGGCAGAAAATGAATTTTTTTCAAATTTGTGGGCACAACTAAAGCGAGCAGACATAGTAGAACAATTAACTATCATCTGGATTCAAGATTTCCTTAAAATTTTACTTTGCTGCTCTAGCCTCAGGATTGGAATTTTCTCCTTTCCCTGGCGGGTAGAAAGTAAAGAACTAACCTTATCTAAAGAGAGATCCAGCCTTTGCCTTCAACTATTGGGAGATGAACTCTAGATTTCTGTAATGGCCTGCCTAATAAGAGCATGTTTGTTTGCCTCGGGGGGTTGGCCACCAAACAGCCTAACAATGTGATTAATGATAAGGGTTTCAGGTCACAGAATTAGCTGATCTCCAAGAGGGGTTGGAAACTAAAGGTTGGTCACAGGGGCAGCATGTGACTGAGTCTCAATAAAAACTATGGACCCTAAGGGCTTGGGTGAACTTCCCTGGTTGGCAATACCCTGCATATTGCCATATATATTAGGGAGGAAGTTAACACTTTCCAAGACTCCATAGGGAGAGAATGACCAGAATCTTTGCACTTGGGCCCCTCTCAACTTTATTCTATATGTCTCTTCTTTGGCTGGTTCTAATCTGTATCTTTGCTATAATAAAACTGAATCGTGAATATAGCACTTGCATGAGTTCTGTGAGTCATTCTAGCAAATTAACAAAACTAAATGTGGTGGTAAAAACCTCTGGACTTGTAGCCAGCTGATTAGTAGTTGGGGTGGCTCTGGAGTACTCCAAACAGGCAGCTGGTATTTAAAGTGAAGGGCAATCATGTGCAAACTGTTCCTTCAGATTTTGTAGTTGGACCCTAACTGACTGTACATAGCCAGCAGCAGAATGGTATATAGTTAAAGCTGTAACTTATACATCCAGCTACCAAAACTCAAGAAGCAAGAAAGGGTCCCAGCCTAGGAAAGCAAGGGGAGGTAAGACCCCCTAGAAGGGAATTTACACATTAGCAAGGCTAATTATCCTGAAACATTTATTGCCTGGATATTACTTTCTCAAATGATCTAAAACATGGCTTTTAAAAAATATATTTTGGGGATTTAATGCTTAAGGTAAACAGAGTTTCTTTTTGAGATAATGGAAAAGTTTTGGTAATGGATGATGGTAGTACAACATTGTGAATACAATTAACAGCACTGAATTGTATACTTGAAAGTGGTTAAAAATGGGAAATGTTATACTACATGTTACATATATGCTACCACAATAAAAATTAAATATATATCTATAAAGTATATATATATATCTATACAGTATATATATATATATATTCTTCCATTTCATTTAGGAATTCAAATACAATAAACTGCACATAGTTTACAATTTAATGTATTTTGGCATATGTATAAACCTGTGACCATCATCACAACCAAGAGAACAATTCTTATCCTCTTCAAACGTTTCTATGTGAGCCTATGTAATCCACACCTCCCTCATATCTAGGAGACTATGATATGCTTTCTGTCATTATAGATTACTTCGTCTTTTGGAATTTTAAATAAATGGAATCATACAGTTAAAGAAAAGAAAGTAAGACTGCTTATCTTGTCTGTAACTCTTGTTTGGGAATAGGCAAAAAGCCAGCAGCAGCACACACCAAAAGTCTAAGCCTCACAGTACACAAAGAAAGAGAAGTGTAGTCCAAGTCCACGATTTTAATATTAAAAGTAGCATGTTCATATCCCTGTTCAGGCACCAAAAAAGGTAGCATGAAGAGGGTGAAGGGAAAATACATCAGTACATTGGTATGTTATAAGTATACTTGTAACAATATAAAATGTAAGGAAAACAATTTTTGAGTTATACAAAATACTGGAAACAGAATCTGGTAGTATATTAACATACAATCCACTACGATCAAGTAAGGCTTATTTCAGAAAGCAAAACAGATTCAACATTGGGACACAGAGTTAGGGAACGCCATCCTCTCAATAAGTTATCATGCCATCTTCAGTTTCTCCACAAGTGAGCCCATCTCTATCTCATTGTCTTATTTTTCTCTTGTACACATTTATTGACAGTTTTTAGGGATTTTGCTGATAAGAGGTAGGATGGCTATGAAGCCAGAAAAATGCAAGCAACACTATTGGGGTAAAAGACAAACAATCAGGATATGTGGTATAAAAGTTAAATAAATTCTTAATAACATAAATTAAAAAAAAACTGTCACCAAATTGACTCAGTTATTAGAAAATATTAATTCGCTAATAACATTTTCAAATTCTTCTATGACTCCTGAATTATTCTTTCAAAGAAAAGTTCTCGATTTTTTTAATCAAGATGCCATATTGGTCATAAAAGTCCACAAAAAAATCCATGAAATGGAAAGATAGGAAAATATAATAAAACTATGATAAATGTATAAAATAAGAAAGGGGTCCCCAAGTAGAACAGTATGTGAAGAACCCCTAAAACAACAGAAAATGAAAGCAATATTTACCAACAAAATAGGGAATCATGGTTGAACCATATGTGGGAAAAGACTGAGTTTGGAGTTTTTCAAAAAAACATTATTTTCTCCACAATCACACCAACAGATACAATGAAAAGAAGAGAGCCCTTGAGCAATGGTCAGGATTATTAATTTGGTTGCTATATTCAGATTAGAGGGACTAGTTGACTCCTTGCCCTTCCTTATTTGAGCTGAAAAATGGATAGTCAGGCAATGTTGGCTCACAGACCACAGCTCTGTATAAGGTACTCGGGTAGGAAGGGCAACACAAATCTCATAGTGTCTGCTTCCCAGAGGAGTAGAGATCACTGTCCTCTAGAAGTCAAGGTGATGGAACACCACATTTAATGGCACATCCCATACTTTACCCATGATCACATAACCAGCATCTACTAAAGGGAAAACAGGAACTCTAAAATTCAGAGAGGAACTCGCAATCCAAATCACCAACCACGTGAATGAAGCATACAAGAAGCCATGGTGAAAACAGTTTAACGACAACACAGAAGTCAAAAGGGATACTGTGCGGGCGGGCAATGGTGGCTCAACAGGCAGAGTTCTTGCCTGCCACGCCTAGAGACCCGAGTTCAATATCTGGTGCCTGCCCATGCAAAAAAAAAAAGAAAAAAAAATTACAGTGTGACATGAGATGACGCTAGGAAACTTAAGAAACTAAATCATGCAGGGTTTTGCAAGCCAAGTTGACCTTTTTATTTTATCTTTGGGGAAAAAGAAATCCATTTAAGAGTTTCGGCTTTGCTGTAACATGACAAGATTCTTTATTTAAAAAATAAGATCATATGGCCTCCAGGATAGTTTGGAGGGACTTTCCATTTCCAGTTATAACAGATTTAGTAACCAGACCAAACTTCTTACTGAACACAACTAAAAATGCTAAATAAAATATAAAAACCACCTAGAAATCTGTTCTATAACTACTAATTATAATGTACTTTGAAATTTAAAAACAAAACAAATAAACAAACAAAAAATTTAAACACCATCAACAAACTGGGAAGAATGTATGGGATATTGGGGTCAAAATCTTTACGACAGCAGGAACTCAGATAGATGAAAGGAGCACACACACCAGCTTTTGGCCTGAGTTCAACCAAACCTGCTGAACTTCAGCTTTGTTCTCCATGTTTTTTCATTAAAAGCAAAAGGAGACACTGTAAGGCCACCCAAGGTAAGGAAAGTAACAGGAGGCCCTCCCCATATAAATCTGGTACCCCAAAAGGCACACCCTCAGTATAAGGTTGAATTAGAAATAAATCCATCAATTCCTAATCCCTCTTTTTTCAAGGAAACTACCTCACACTGCCTGCATAAAACAAAAAGCCAAAGCACTGCTATCAGCTTAAAATGGTCCCACACTGGTAGTGTCTCCAACTGCCTGAGAACTAAACAAAATTCACAGTGAAGGAAATCACCTTCATCCTAAGTTTCAAAGAATCCTCACAAATAAGCCTACAGGGAAAATGAGACACTCATAGTAAATAAAATAAAATGAAATAAATCACTAAACACCAAATGAAGCAAGGCATCATGAGCAGAAATAACAAACAGCTGAAACAGACCTTCAGAGACCATAAAATAGCTATGTTAACTATTCAAAGTAATAAAAAACAAGCTCAAAGATAAATGCAGGGAACAAGCAACTATAATAACCTAGGAAAAAATTAAAGTAGCAAATTCAAGAAAAAATTTACCAACAACAAAAATTTAAAATAATCAATGGATGGGTTTAACAACGGCCTAGCCAAACTAAAGGCTCTGTGACCTGGAAAATGTCAGGAAAAAATAAGCTGCAAAGCAGCAGAAGAGCCAAATGTTTGGAAAATATGAAACTACATACTTAGAGGATAGAATAAGCAATTACAACATATATCAATTCAGTCTCCCAGGAAAAGAATAAGACAGAGAAATTATTTGAAGCAATAATTGCTGAGAATTTTCCGAATCTAATAAAAGACACTATTTCATAAATTCAAGAAGCTAAATGTTTCCCAAGCAGGATAAAAATCAATTGATATTTAGACCCTCATAGTGCAAGTCTGAACACCAAAGATACAAATAATTTATTAAAATCACCCAAAGATGATTTCACAAGGAAAATAGTTATATTGCTAGTTGGCATATCAATAGCAACACTAGAAGTGAGGCTACAGTGGAATATTTTACCAAATGCTTCTGGTAATTGCAAACCAGCTTGACATGTACAGGCATGTTGTACAGTATTATTTGTAATAGCCCTAAACCAGAACAATCAAAATGTCAATCAACAGTAGAAGGGATAATTTGTAGTATTACTAATTGAATACTATAAGTAATGAAAATGATCAAGTTATCGCTACACACACAACATAGATTAATCTCATCAACATAATATTGAACAAAAGAAAGCAGCAACCAAAGAACACATACTGTTCAAAATTATTTATGTAAATTTTGAGAAGAAGCAACACAAACCTATGTTGCTAGATGCTAGGATAGTTGTCTCTGGGAAGAGGGAAACAGAGTAGGGCTCCAGGGAAAGGATTAAACAATGGCCCTAGGGTGCTCCCAGATGTTCTTTGTCTTGATTAGGATAGTGGTTACACAGGAGTATACAGTTTGTGAAGTATACAGTTTGTGTAATTCACAGAGTTGAATACTGATGAATTATGCATATTCTGCCTATATGTCATAATTTGAAAAAATTATTTACATCTTTCAAAAATGAGAGTAAAATAAAGACTTTTTCATAGAAGCAAACTGATTTGAGTTTGTCACCAGTAGACACTTACTAAAGGAAATTCTAAAGGATGTACTTCATTTAGAAAGAAAATTATACAAAAGAAAAAGTCTGAGATACAAGAAAGAATAAAGATCAAATAAACTGTTAAATATATAGATACACGTAAGCTAATATTGCACATACATAATACTATCTCATCCTGCTTTTAAAAAGAGATTAAAAAAACACATTGAAAAATAGCATAATTTGAGATTAGGGGAAATGGAATTAAATTTTTCTGAGTTCTTGTATTGTTTAGGAAGCATGAAGGACATTAACTTAACATTTTGAAAAGTTAAGATGCTTGTAAAACTAACTATTCTAGCAATTTAAAGAGAAAAAAAGGTGTAAAATTTCCAAAACTGGTAGAGAAAAAAAAAAGAAGCAAAACCATTCAATCAATCCAAAGAAAACAAGATAGGAGAAGAAATGAAACACAGAAAGTCAGAGCAGATAGAGAGCATAAAATAAGATGGTACATGAATACCAGAATATATCAGTAATAAAACTAATTATGACATCAAAATTTCCAATTTAAAAATGAAAAAAATATAGATTAAATAATACAAAAACAAAACCCAGGAATAAGCTATTGGAAGAAACATATTTAAAGTTAAGGGTATTGAATGATTAAAAATAAAAGGACAGGAAATATTTTAGTCAAATATTAATGAAAATGAAGTTACTGAAAAATTATATAAAAATTGGATAAAATAAACCTTGAATTAAAGGTATTAACAGAAATTAAGAGGGTAGCTTCATAAAAATTGCAAGCTCAACTTACCAAGAAGAATGAACTATTTTAAAAATGTGAGGATTTAAAATATAGTGTAAGATTTTTAACATTTATATTTATTTCCCCTTGCTCTATGTATTTTTTACTTTATACATGTTTAGGAAAAAATTGTGCATTTGCCTAAATGACCAGTAGATTAAGGAGTTTATAAAACAGTAAACTAAAATTAGTGGACACACACATAGAACACTGTATTGCAACCAACAGGATTGTGTTGATTTTTTTTACCCAGACTATGTGGAACAAAACAAAAAAGACCCAGGTTAGATTCCAGGACCATGCACTTGGAAAAAAAAAAAAAAGCTTATATCAGAAAAATAACAGCAAAATGGGCAAGCAAACATAGTTAGAAGAAAGTCATAAAAGTGAATATGGGGAGACCAGTTAATGACCAGTGAAGTGTTCAGGAAGAAAAAAGTTCTTTAGTGGTAACTGGAGATGGAGAAAGGCAGAAAACCTAGACAACTCCAATACTTGTTTTAAACAATATCCCTGTCCATTCTCCCCTATGATGCTTTCTATAATCCCTGCTATGTAGTGTTCATGCATGCAAGAAAAATAAGAATAATAAATGGAAAATTAATGGTATGTAGAAAACAAAAACAACTTGCAGAACAGAAATTGGCTTTTAATCTCACTGAGGATCTCTTATACGTGTTAAGTCTCAACTTCTCTCCCACTGCTTCCAAGATTCTCTCTTTCTCTTTAGCTTTTGACAGTTTACCATGTGTCTGGGTATGTTTTTTTTTTTTCATCCTAGTTGGAATTTCTTGAATTTTCTGGATATATATGCACTAATGTTTTCCATAAAATTTTAGAAGATTTCAGCCATTATTTTCCCAAATATTTTTTCTAGTCTTTCCCTTCTCTCTTTTCCTCTGGAGTTCCAATTATATGTATGCTAGTATGTTTGATGGTGTCCCAGAGGTTTCTGAGTCTCTGTTCATTTTTTTGTTGTTGTTCTTATTTCTGATTCTCAGACTGGATATTTTCAGTTAACCCATCTTCATGTTCACTGGTTCTTTCATCTACCTGCTCAAATCTTCTATGAGTCCCTTTAGTGATTTTTAATTATACTTTTTCAATTCCAAAATTTCTTTTTGCCTGCTTTTTATAATTTCTATCACTTTATTGATATTCTCATTTTTGCAAGACATAATTCTTATACTTTCCTCTAGTTCTTTAGGTACAGTTTGCTAGTTCATTGAAAATATTTAAAATAGTTGATTTAGAATCTTTGTATGGAAAATCTCAAGCACAGTTTCTACTAATTTCTTGTTTTCTTGTGCATGGGCCATACTTTCTTTTTTCTTTGCATGCCCTCTAATTGTTTGTTGATAACTGGACATTATGAATATTATAATATGATTCCTCTTAGAAATCAGATTCCCTTCTCTATCCAGATACGTTGTTGCTATATCTTATTATAATTGTTTGCATGTGTGTGTGTATGACTTTTCTGAAATAATTTTGTAAAATGTGTGTTTTTTGTAATGTGTGATTCCTGAAGCTTCTGTTACATTAGCTTAGTGATCAGCTAATGATTGAACAAAGATTTTTCATAAACACCTAGATCCAAAAAATCTTCCAGTCTTTGCCAAGGGCACATTATGTATGTTGGAGTATGCCTTCAACACTCACCAATGCAATTTACAACTCTGCCTTAGCCTTCATTTCCTACCTCCATAGAGCCTCAAGATCATCAGGTGGTGCGATCTCAGGGTCTTCTCAGGTCTTTTCTGAGCACATACACAACCCTGAGAAGATGTATGAGCTTCTACATTTCCAGGATTTTGTTGGTGCTTCTGAAAGCCCTTAAAGATATTTCATTCCATAGCCTTTCCTCCCAAGATTTTGTCTGCTACAACTGTTATCTATCACCTCAGAACAATAGAAACCAAAACCACTAACTAGCCTGTAAATGTTTTCAACAAATGCCTCCTGGGAATCAATTTTAGCACTAGGCTAGTTCTGAGTTATTGAAAATAAAGCCAAGCTTTTAAGCTGGTCTCTCAGGGAGCTACCAGACAGGTCAGAACAAATAATTAATTACAATTCTTTGTGAATGGGGTCTTTTTACTTTCTCTAGCACCAAAAATCTGGAAAATTATTTTCACAGCCACTGCTGAGCTTGGGAGGGCAGAATGGGACTGGGCTAAGTTAAAACACCACAAAGTTCACTCTTCTTACTGAGGGTCTATAATTTTCTGAATAAGCATTTCTCATGTTGCTATAGGCCTTTGGTTAATTTCTAGATTCAGTCTAAGCAATATACAAACTGAAATCAACTGGTCCCAAGTGGTCAATTGAGGTAAGATATTTGTAGTGAAATTTCTTAGTTTTGGCTGCCAAGAATCAGTTCATCCTATTTTGGATAATAGTATCTCAAATTTTCTTTGCAAAAGCTCATCAACTGTACTCAGTCCTTTAGAAAAACATACCCAACTCCAGGGAAGGACCCTGATCATCATAAATTTTAACCCATTGTACTCTACTGGCCATTGTGAAGGGACAGAGGCAGAACCAACAAGATACAATGAGGCTTTTGCTCTTTCCCATGGAAATGTAAGTTATCAAGAGTAAAGCCTGATAGTCGCACCATCATTTTGTAACAGAGGAACACATCAAAAGATAGAACCATGAGATGGAAAGAAATGTAATCCTGATCCAAATGTTCCTAACTTATTTTTGAATTATCAGGATATATAAATCATTAAGTTCCTCTTTTTTGCTTAAGTTAGTTTGTGTTGGTTTTCTTAGAACTTAAACCACCTTAATACATTAATATTATCAGTGTACAGATTAGGGTTGCCAGATTTTTGTGTTTGTTTGTTTGCTTTTTTGCATGGGCAGAAACCAGGAATTGAACCCAGGTCTCCGGCACGGCAGGCGAGTACTCTGCCTGCTGAGCCACCATGGCCCACCCAAATTGCCAGATTTTGCACATAAAAAATACAGGTTTCCTAGTTAAATTTGGAAAAATATCTCTAACTACCAAATTTTTGTAATTTTTTTTTAAAAGTTGAATATAAGACATTTAAGATGCCCTGACAAAGTCAAATCTGGATCCACACAAAAATAATTAAATATAGGGCATGTCCTACATATACAGGACACCTGACAACCCTATAAAAGATTCAAAAGTAGAGGCACAGCATATAATTAATAGGTTAAAGATGACGAATATGATCTTAAGAGGGGAAAAAGTCATGTCAGTGACATATATAAATAATATCAGAAAAGGAAGAGGACATGAACTGTGGTGTATCCTAGGTGACTACAACTTCTGGTGAACCTAAGGAGGCTGTTACCTAACATATTCTTGGCCTTTTTCTACCCTTTTATTCATTCAGCCCTTGGAGGTTTGGAGGGATTTTTTTTTTTCTGATTGGGAAATTGTGGAAAAACAACCAGGCATGCCAAGTTCCTCTGCTTTCTCCTTGCAGTTGTGAATTATATATAAAGAGTATACAGTGTACTCAGCTTCCTAGGGGGTGCTTGTCCCAATCCAATGCTGCCTCGGACTGGATAAGTTTGATGAATTTGTGGGTTTTGTTATTAGCAATCACTTTATTAACAAATCTAAAACCACATCCTATCAGTGATATTTTGGTCTTTATCTACTACATCTTTCTTTTACTTTACCATACTAACAAAAGTGCACAATTATATTTGGTTATTTCTGTTTCTAACAGCTGATTTAACTTACCTTAGTGAACAATTTTATTACCCCATGGGCTCTCTAGGAAATGGAAGTAATATTTAAATCCAAACAAATAAGCAAATAGAAATACATTAATTCCAAAACTAAATCTATTGTCCTCTATCTTCCATTGTAAAAATTTTAATACTATTTTTATTTTTCAAAGTAAAAGTCCAGATAACGAAATCCAAATTTCAAAAGGAAAAATACCGTATTGAATTAAAATAAAATAAGGGCAGAGGATTGTGGGAAGGTGGCAGAATAGGAAGTTCCAGGAATCAATTCCTCTACCAAAACAACTATTGAACTGACAGGTCTGTCTGAATCAACTGTTTTAAGTTCAAGAATCTCATGGACCATTGTGAAGCATCCAAGAAAGAGCTGTAGGATGAGGCCGGTAAATTGAGGTAAATATTGGTGAATTCCACCCTCTGTGCAGTGACTACCATCCTCCATTCCCCATCTACTTAGCAGGCAGCAGTGGGGTCTGGTCTGCAGCTCTGGCTCCTGGTACAGCTTGCTGGTACCAGGGGGAGATACAAAGACAGTTCCCCAAAATTCACGGGCTTGGGGTCTGAGTACTGATCACTACTTGAGGGCAGACATTGTTCCACACCCCTCAGGAAAAAGGTGTAGAGGTATATTAAAAACAGAAACCATCTTCAAAACTATGGGAAACAATTAAAGGGCTAGAGTAACTGGGCAAATGCTGAATCAAGAAATCATGCTTCACAAGCCATAGGAGAAACTCCTGGTGCCCCTGTTAGGCCCTCCCCAACTTCCTCCCCAGCACACTTTCCAGCCAGTGTGCACTTCCATTATGGGTCACTGGCGCTGCAGGGGTGCTGGTGAATCAGTCAGGAAGCAATGTAAAAGACTGACCTGGGGAACTCCTCCTGGGCTCCCTCCCAGAATCTTCCCTTCAGGGAGAAGGAGCTTGGTACCACGAAACCAATATAAGAAACAATAAGGTGGAAACAGCCTGATTTAAAGCTTACTTGCTTTAAGTCATACAATTGAGCACCAGGGAGAGGGAGAAAATCTATTTCATAGGCAATAGAAGGAGCATTTGAATTTCTGTAAACAGGGGAATTCCTAAGGCCACTAGCAAGCAAAAGCCCAGGGCATAATATAGGCTCAGAGAAGCAGAAAGGACCCTGCACTTTGCATTTGCCTTGGGCTGAAGTTCTTGATAGCATGACTGAATTCTGAAGAACAGCACTAGTCAAGGCAAAGCCAATTTGAAATTACTGTGAAAGGTGGTTCTTTATGTTGGTTTGTTTTGTTTTTTAGCTCCCGGAACTCAAGGAAATCTGTCATAACAGGAGCTGGCTACAAACCCAAGGAAGAGAGAGAGACCAGGGACTAAATCCGAGTTTTCACCCTAAAATATTAAAATATATAGTGAGTAACAAAAGATTACAAGGCAAACAAAAACAGAAAATAATAGGCCATTCAAAAAACAGGATAACAATCCAGAAAACATCAACAAACACCAGAATGTGGACATACCATACAAAAACATTAAAATATTGATCCTTAACATTTCAAGGTAGTAAAATAAAAAAAATAAATAAATAAATAAAAAAAAGAGAGAGAGAGAAGAAATAATCCTAAAGGATATCAGGGAAACAATAAATGAGCAATATGAGAATTTCAATAAAGAGGCAGAAATTTTTTAAAGGAACTAAGTAAAAATACTGGAGTTGAAGAACACAGTAACTAAGTGAAAAAATTCCAGTAGGGTTTCAAAAACAGACTGGAGCTGGCAGAAGAAAGAATGAGTGAACTTGAAGACAAGACTTTTGGAAAGAGTCAAGTCGAAAAGCAAAACAAAAAAGTATTTAAAAAAGTGAAAAGAGCATAAGGGAAGTGTGGGACACAACCAAGCATAAATGCATTAGGGTAGTCCAAGGAGAAAAAAGAGAGAAAGGGGCAGAAAATAGTCAAAGAAATAATGACAGGAAACTTCTCAAACTTAGCAAAAGACATGCATATTCACGTCCAAGAATTCCAAAGAAACCAAACAGGAAAAACTCAAAGAAAACATGCCCAGACTTGTACTAGCCAAACTGTGAAATGCCAAAGATAAGGAAAGAGTTCTGAAAGCTGGGGGAAAAAAAAGCCATATGTTATGTACAAGGGAGTCTCAAACAGATTTGGTTCCAACTTCTTATCCGAAACCATGGAAACAAGAAGGCACTGAGATGAAATATTTAGGATATTGAAAGAAAACAATGACCAAGTAAGAAGTTTATATCTGGCAAGACTGTCCTTCAAAAATAAAAGAGCGGATGACATTCTCAAACAAATAAAAGCTGACCAAGTTTTGGTTTGAGACATAAAATGTATAAAGATATAACCTGTAAACAAGTACAAGGAAAAAGTGGGGAAACAGAAAGGTATAAGAACAATGTATGTGTATGCTGCTTAAATTAATATGTATCAAATCAAACGTGATTATTATAGATTTAGGAGATTAAATTTAAGTTCCATGGTAGCCACCAAGAAAATACTTGGAAAATCTATACAGAAAGAGGTGAGAAGGGACTCAAAATGAATATAAAAGTAGGCCATAATGGAAGAATTAAGGAACAATAAAAGGTATAAGACTTACAAAGTCCATGCAGCTAAATGGCAGAAGAAAGCTCTGTTATCAATAGTTTATTTTTAATGTATATGGATTAAACTCTCTACTCAAAAGGCAGGGAATGGCAAATGGTTAAAAGAAGATGACCCAACTATATGCTATTTACAAGAGACTCACCTTAAATTCAAAGACACAAGTAAGCTGAAAGTGAAAGGATGAAAAAAATAACTGTGCAGATAGTAAACAAAAGAGACCTGGGTAACAGAACACAGAAGATGGCGGAATAGGGTAGGTGGAGTTTCCCCCTGCTCCAACTAACAGTGAGAGAAGGGACAAGAAGGTGAGTAGGATAGAGATTCCAGGGTGTAAGTGACCTGGGAGGGTCTTCTACACCACATAGGAAAGCCCTGGTTGCAAAACCTGAAGAATTGAGAAGCAGAGAATTGGAGACTGTCCAGCTAATGCAGAGAGCCTAACTGGCCCCTTTCAAAACAGAAGCCTGGAGCCCTTAGGAGTGCACGGCAGGAAGACGGCGACAAGAAAGTAAACCAAGCTGCGTTCCGTGAACACACTATCCTCACGCGCCCCACCCCCACACAGTGGTTCATTCCACACCCCACGCACCTAAACCCCATCACCAACCCCCCTCATCGTGCTCAGAACACCCATGCCCCGACCCTTCTGCGCATTCTCACTCTATAACCCTGTCCAGCACGCACACATGCCTGCCCCAGCCCGACCCACCTCTCCCGCACAAGTGCAGTCTCACCTCGCTCCTCCAGAGGCTCGGGCACCTCGACCCTACCTGCCACTCTGTGCCCCCTGCAGATGGTCGCCTGTGTATCCGGGCTGCAGGCGCTCACATTTATATCTGGGCCACACCTGCCCCTAGCCCATATAGTCGTACAAACGTGCCCCACCCGCCCTGAGCTCTGCGCATGTGTACATCAGCATATGGCCCTCCCAGATACGTGCACGCGTGCGCACGCACACCCGCCACACCCCCCAGCTCTGGGCAAGCACTGATCTATACATCCAGGACATACCCGATCCGCCTGAACACCAGCACGCTACCCCTGATACCCCTGAGCCCGGGCCCCCAGACCTGTGCATGCATGCGCAAAGCCACATCCTCTCCGCCGGGCACCCACACATCCATGAACTGACCTCGACCCCCACACTCCAACCCCTTGCCTTGCACATGTGCACATCCTTGCCCAACCCTTGGCACAAGCACCCTGCTCCCTGACCAGGCAGATGCTTATGTACATATCTATGACACACAGCTCCCACTCTGCACATGTATGAACCCTTCCCCAACTTCCCAACACCTGCACACCTGCTCCAGGGCCCCCACCCACCTGACATCACCGGCCCCTGACCTATGTCCTGCAACACCCATGAATTGTGCCCCACCACTATACACTCACATATCTGCATCCCAGGCCCCTTAAACCCCTCCCCCTGCACAAGGAAACACCCACGTCCTGCCCTCCTTGTGCCCCAACTTCTGTGCCATCTATGCCATATCCAGATATTCACAACGTCCATGCACCACTGACCCACGAACATCCTGCCTGTGCACCAGGCCCCGTGCATCTGCACATACCCCATCCGCCTCCTGCAGCACCCTACCTCTGGGTCCCCCACGCCACACCCTGCTTCTGCGCTCCAAGGCCTGCCTGAGCTGCACACCGTCCCCATGGCCACTTCACTACACCTCCACAACCCTGTACCCCGCATCCCATATTCACAGGTACAAGTGTAGCATTCCAAACCTGTGCCTATACCTGTGTTCACAGAAAAACAAATTCTGAATGATTTTGTCAACAAAAGACTGGCCCTATAAGAAACACTAAAAGGAGTTCTGCCATTTGAAAAACAAGACAGGAGAGGAAGGTCTGAATGAGGGCACAGCATTGAAGAGTACCAGTAAAGGTAACTTAAAGGACAAAAAGAGAAAGAAGGAAAAGCATATACAGATCTGAAAAATAATATCCAAAGGATAAGATTGTGTACTTAAAAAATGCCTTTTCAGTAATAACTTTGAATGTTAAAGTTAAAGACTAAACTTACTAATTAAAAGATAAGATTGGCAGAATGGATTAAGAAATACGATCCACCTATACGCTGCTTGTAAGAGACTCACCGTAGTACAAGGATACAAATAGATTAACAGTGAAGTGATGGAAAAAGACATTCCACACAAGCTGTAACCAAAAGAAACCAGGAGTAGCTACACTAATAACAGACAAAATAGACTTTAAATGTAAAAACATCATCAGAGACAATGAAGGACACTGTATATTAATAAAAGAGACAATTCACCAAGAAGAAATAACAATCATAAATGTTTATCCTCTGCCAGTTTGAAAGCATTATGTGCCCTGGACAAGCCATGCTTTAATCCTGATCTATCTTACAGAGGCAGCTGTTTCTTTTAATACCTATTCAGTGCTATAGTGGTGGGAACTTGATTAGATTATTTCCACTGAGATGTGACATACCCACTTGTGGGTATTAACATTTGATTAGAGGGAGATGTGACTCCATTCTGGATGGGTCTTGATTACTCTACTGGAATCCTTTAAAAGAGGAAACATTTTGGAGATAGCCTCAAAGCCATGAGAACCATGAGAGACCACACAGCCAGAGATCTTTGGAGACGAAGAAGGAAAACATTCCTGGTGGAGCTTTATGAAACAAGAAGCCTGGAGAGAAAGCTAAGAGACGTTGCAATGTTTGCCATGTGCCTTTTCAGTTGAGAGAGAAACTCTGAACTTTATTGGCCTTTCTTGAGTGAAAGTAACCTCCTCTTGGTGCCTTAATTTGGACATTTTTATAGACTTGCTTTAATTGGGACATTTCCATGGATTTAGGACTGTAAACCTACAACTTAATAAATTCCCTCCTTTAAAAGCCATTCCATTTCTGGTGTATCGCGTCCCAGCAGCTTTCAAATTAGAAGACTCCAAATCAAGGAGATCAAAGTACCTGAGACAATCATTGGCAAAACTGAAGGGAGTGACAGATGTTTCAACAATAATAGTAGAAGACTTCAAAACACAACCTCCTCTATAAACAGATCAACTAGACAGAGGATCAGCAAGGAAGTAGAGACCTCAAACAATTTGATAAATGAATTAGACCTAACAGACATATATAGATCATTATACCCCCAAACACCAGGATATACATTCTTCTCTAGTGCTCATGGAACATCCTGCAGGACAAATCATATGTTGGGGCACAATTCAGGTCTTTATAAATTTAAAAACATTGAAATTATTCAAGGCACTTTCTCTGATCACAATGAAATGAAGTTGGAGCTCAATAACCACCAAAAAACAAGAACTTCCACAGATATATTGAGATTAAATAACACATGCTTAAACAACCAGTGGGTCAAAGAAGAAATTGCTAGAGAAATTGGTAGCTATCTGGAGATGACTAAAAATGAGAATACAACATATCAAAACTTATGGGATGTGGCAAAGGATGTGTTGAGAGGGAAATTTATTGCACTAAATGCCTATGTTATAAAAAATGAAAGCAAAAATTGAGGATTTAACTGCTCATGTGGAGGAACTTGCAAAAGAATAGCAAACTAACAGCAAAGCAAATAGAAGAAGAGAAATAACAAAGATTAAACAAGAGTTAAATGAATGGGAGAACAAAAGAACAAAAGAAAGAATCAATAAAATCAAAAGTTGGTTCTTTGAGAAAAATCAATAAAATTGATGGACCACTAGCAAGGCTGACAAAGAAAAAAAAGAGAGAGGATGCAAATAAGCAAAATCAGAAATGAGAGGGGAGTCATTATCACAGACCCTAAAGATATAAAAAAAATCATAAGAGGATACTATGAAAAACTATGTGTTAACAAACTAGACAACTCAGATGAAATGGACAAATTTTTGGAAACACACAAACAAATTACACTGACTCAAGAAGAAATAGAAGATCTCAACAAACCAATTATAAGTAAAGAGACTTAATCAGTCATCAAAAATCTACCTACAAAGAAAAGCCCAGGGCCAGACAGCTTCACAGGGGAATTTTATCAAACATCTTGAAAAGAACTAACACCAATCCTGCTCAAACTTTTCCAAAAAATTGAGGAAAAAGGAACAGTTCCTAACTCATTTTATGAAACTAACATGATTTTAATACCAGAACTGGGTAAAGATGCTGTAAGAAAGGAAAACTACTGGCCAATCTCCCTAATTCTCCACAAAATACTAGCAAACCAATTCAACAACATGTTAAAAGAATTATACACCCCAAGCAAGTGGGATTCATACCATGAATGCAAGGATGGTTCAACACAAGAAAATCAGTTAATGTAATATAGCATATTAACAAATTGAAAGGGAAAAATCACATGATCGTCTCGATTGATGCTGAAAAAGTATTCAACAAAATTCAACATCCTTTTCTGTTAAAAACACTTCAAAAAGTAGGAATCAAAGGTAACTTCCTCAATATGATAAAGGGCATATAAAACAAACCCATAGCCAGTATTGCAATCAGTGGAGAGAGAGACTGAAAGCTTTCCTGCTAAGACTGGAAATGAGACAAGGATGCCCTCTGTAAATTACGATTATTCAGAATTAGAATTAGAAGTTCTAGCTAGAGCAATCAGGTAGGGAAAAAAAAAGGCATCCAAGTTGGAAGCAAGAAGTAAAACTTTCATTATTTGCAGATGACACAATACCATACTTGGAAAATCCTGAGAAATCTACCACAACATCACTTGAACTAATAAACAAATTTAGCAAGGTGGCAGGAGATAAAATTAACATACAAAAACCAGTAGTGCTTCTATATACAAGCAATAACCTAACTGAGAAGACAATTAAGGAGAAAAATGCATTCAAAATAGCAACTAAAAGAATCAAATACCTAGGAATGAATTTAACTAGGGACATAAAGGACTTGTACACAGAAAACTACATAACATTGCTAAAAGAAATCAAAGAAAATCTAAACAGATGGAAAGACATTCCCTGCTCACAAATAGGATGTTAAATATAGTAAGTTGTCAATTCTACCCAAATTGATCTACAAAATCAATGCATTACCAATCAAAATTTCAACAACCTACTTTGAAGACTTGGAAAAGCTACTTACCAAATTCATGTGGAAGGGGAAGAGAATCCCAATAGCTAAAAGCATTCTTAAAAAGAACAAAGTGGGAGGATTAACACTTCCTGGTTTTAAAACTTATTATAAAGCCACAGTGGTCAAAACAGCATGGTACTGTCACAAAGGTAGAAGTATTGACCAATGGAATCAAGTCGAGAGTGCAGAAATAGATCACCAAGTCTATGGTAAGATGATCTTCAATAAGGCCCCCAAATCCTCTGAACTGGGACAAACTACTCTTTTTAATAAATAGACATGGGAGAACTGGATATCAAAAGCCAAAAGAATGAAAGAGGACCACTACCTTACACCATATACAAAAATTAACTAAAAGTGGATCAAACACCAAAATATAAGAATTAGTACCATAAAGCTCCTAGAAAACAAAGTAGGGAAACACCTTCAAGACTTAGTAGTAAGAAGTAGCTTCCTAAACTTTCCACCCAAACACAAGCAACAAAAGAAAAAAAAAAAAATAAATGGGAACTCCCCAAATTCAAATGCCTTTGTGCCTCAAGAGACTTTGTCAAAAAAGGTGAAGAGTCAGCCAACTCAATGGGAGAAAACATTTGGAAATCACACATTGGACAAAGGTTTGATATCCTATATGCATAAAGAAATGATATAACTCAGCAACAACAACAAAAAACCCAATTATAAAATGGGCTAAAGATATGAATAGGCATTTTTCTGAAGAGCAAATACAGATCACTAAAAAGTACATGAAGAGATGCTTATTTTCAGTAGCTATAAGGAAAATGCAGATCAAGTCTATAATGAGATATCACCTCACCCCTATAAGAATGCCTGCTGTTAAACAGGAAACTACAAATGTTGGAGAGGATGTGGAGAAATTGGGAGACTTATGCACTGCTGGTGGGAATGTATAATGAGACAGCCGCTATGGAAGACAGTTTGGCAGTTCCTTAGGAAATGAAATATCAAGTTGTTCTATGACCCAGAAGTACCACTACTTGTTATATACCCAGAAGAGCTGAAAGCAGTGACACAAACAGACATTTGCACACTAATTATTCACAATTGCCAAAAGATGGAAACAATCCAGGTGCCCATGAACAGATGAGAGAATTAACAAAATGTGGTATTTACACATGATGGAATATTATGCAGCAGTAAGACAAATGATGTTCTGAAGCACATGACTAGATAGATGAGCCTTGAGGACATAATGCTGAGTGGAATAACCCAGACACAAAAGTGTAGATACTGTATTATTCCACTTCTATGATCATGGTAAAGGTAAAATCAGAGGCTTAAAATACAGAATATAGGGGACCTAGAAGTTAGAGATGGGTGAATGGTTAGCTAATGAGGTTGAACTCCAATGAAATGGAACACATAGAAGTGAAGGTGGCTCACTAGTGGGTTTAAAAGTAATGCTACAGTATTGAAGGTGAATATGATTTAAAGGGGTTGTATAGACCCATGGGTACCACTGATTAACACTACAAATATAAATAAGTTCTTGCATGAACTACTTCAAAAGTATGACTCTCGTACAAAGAGTGTGTAAGTTTGGAGTATAAGGAGGCAAACTGCTGTTGCATGCTATGGGTTATGTATAGTAGGAAAACATGAACAGGACCACAGTAACACCAGAGGTAAATAATCAGGGAAGGGACAAAAGTCAAGGGGAGGTTTAGATTTACTATTTGGTAAGGATGTGTTTACTGGTTATCTTTCTCTTGGGAACAATGAAATTATCTAAAATTGAGAGTGGTAACGGACTATGGACTTTGGACATTATACATGATGCTCATTGAATGGAGGTGGCTGAAGGATGCACTGACTGAGAAGTAGCTTGGCAAACGATGGTGTATACATATGATCGAACACTGTGCTGCTAAAAAAGGAATGAAGTTGTAAGGAATGCAACACTGTGAATGGCCCTGTGGGACATTTGGTGAGGCAAAATAAGCCAGAAACAAAAGAGCAATATTACATGGTCTCATTTAGAAAATACTTATAAGGAAACAGGGGCCTAGATTGTAAGCTCTTACAGCAGTCACTTTTAGTCTGGAGTGGTAATCGTTATTTCTGGATTTTGAGAAGCTGTTTTATATATGCATAATCTGGTATTTAGAGATAAGAATGAAGCCAGTCAGGTCAGGATTAACGTAATTCAGAACACAGGGGTAAGGAAGATGTTACCTATATTTTAGAACCTCATCTATTCTTTGAGACCAAAGGAAGGAAGATTTATTTTGTACAGAAACTAAATTTTCTGTAACACATAATTTAACTCAACCTATCTGGATAGATCATTTAAACAACCTAAACCTAGGATACCAAGAATAAAAATGAGGGCCTTTAATCCTGTTTAGCATAATCTAATGCCTAGATATATCCCAGAATATATTAAGCAGATAATCAAAACTATTGGCAAAGTCCCTTGAGGGATGGGAGAAAAGATATGGAACTATTAAACTCTACCACTGGAGAACTCCCTGATACTGTGTCAAACATTAGGGACACCCAAATAAATAGGCCAAGCCCTTGATCTTGAGGCATGCTCTTGTGAGGCTTATATATGCAGCAGAGAAGCTTAGCCTATCTATAGGTGTGCCTAAGAGTTACTTTGGGAGGACCTCTTTTGTTGTTCAGATGCAGATTCTCTCTCTCTCCTAAACCCAACTCAGCAACTGAAATCATTGCCCTCCCTCCTAAGTTGGACATGACATCCAGGAGTGAAAGTCTCTTTAGTGCTGTAGAAGATGACTCCCAGCAATGAGCCTGGCCCTTGGGATCAACAATGCCATCCTGACAAAAAAGGGGGAAAAGAAGAGTAACAAATAAGGTATCAGTAACGGAGAGAGCTCAAATAGACCTGAGAGACTACTCTGAAGGTCACCCTTATGCAAGCTTCAGTTAGACATTACTACCTATTATAACTTGCCAAACCCAAACCCAAACCATTCCTGCCAATCCTAAAGAATACCTAGGGCATTATATAAGATTCTACAAAGGTTCTATGCACTAGGGTGACTTTCCAGAAACGTACAACCTCCAGATGGGTCCCTGGACCACGTAATTCCTGAAATGCAGAGTGGTCAGCCTCTCCAGAATATCAACTAGTTCCATTCCCCTATCATTTATTATCGACAGCCCCTTCCAACGTGAAAAAGTTAGAATATGCATAGCCCAAATACCCCTAAAGAGTGGGAGAAAGATCAGAGGTGATGGGTGAAGTTATACAGAGAAGGTAGGGTTTAAAAAACAAGTATGATTGCTGAATTATTATATCGAAATTTCTTTTAGTCTCCAGTATCTTAGAAGAGCTAGAAGTAAAAAACCTAAAATCGTGGATTTGTAACCCATATGAAACACTGAAATCTGTCTACAACTAATCATTGTGATGTGCCTTGAAACTTATTGGTTTTTTTGTATATGTTATTTTTCACAAAACAACAACAAAAAATTTCTTCTAGCCTCCAGTGTTTTGCAGCAGAAGTAAAAGTCTGAAATAGCGGAATGGTAACCCAGAACAAACTCTGAAATCTGTTCTGAAACTATTTGTTGAAGCATACTTTAAAAATCATTGCTTTTTATTCCTTTTCTTTGTATATACGTTATGTAGCAATAAGAAATTTTTTAAATGAGCTATATTAATATCTGATAAAATAGAATTTAAGTAAAAAACTGCGATGAGGGACAAAGAATGTCACCATATACTGATAAAGGAGTCAATTCATTAAGAAGACACAACAATTATAAATATGTATGTACATAATGGCAGAGGCCCAAATTATATGAAGCAAATAGTGCAAAATTGAAGGGAAAAATAGATTTTTCTATATCAACAGTAAGAGACTTCATTACACCATTTTCAGTAATGGATAGAAGACACACACAGAAGATCAATACAAATGCCGAAGACTTGAACGATACTCTAAGCCAATAAGCCTAACAGACAATATAGAGTACTTCAGCCAAGTGCAATAGGATACATATTTTTATGTTGCACACAAATAATTCTCCAGGATAGACCACATGTTAGGTCACAAACAAGTCTCAATAAATTAACGAATATTGAAATAATATAATGTATTTTCTCTGACCACAATGGAATGAAACTAGAAATCAACTACAGATGGAGACCTGGAAAATTCACAAAATGTGGAAATTAAACAACATACTCAAACAATCAATGGATAAAACCCTCCCTATTTGAAGATGACATGATCTTATATATAGGTAATCCTGAAAAATCTACAATAAAGCACCTAGAGCTAGGAAACAAATTCGGCAAAGTGGTGGGATACACAAACTAGTGTTTCTACACACTGATAATGAAAAATCCAAAGGGGAAATCAAGAAAAAAATCTATTTACAAAACAAACAAAAAGAATCAAATATCCAGGAATAAATTTAGACAAGGATATAAAGGACTGGTAGATGAAAAACTACAAAACATTGCTTCAGCAATATTTAATTCCAAGAAATTAAGGAAGATATAAATAAATGGAAGGACATTTCATGTTCATTAGTTGGAAGGCTGAATATTTTTAAAGTATCATTTCTACCCACAGTAATATACAGATTCAACACAATCTGAATCAAATTTCCATCAGACTACTTCACAAAAATGTAAATGCCAATCATGAAATCTATATTTATTCATTGTAGTTTTCAGGATTTTCTACATATAAGATCATGTCATTTGCAAATCAGGAAAGTTTTACTGTTTCCTTTAAATTTGGATGGCTTTTATTTCTTTTTCTTGCCTAATTGCTTTGGCTAGAACTTCCTGTAAACTGTTGAATAACAGTGGTCAAAGTGGGCAACCTTGTCTTGGTCTTGATCTTACAAGGAAAGCTTTCAGTATTTTACAACTGAGTATGATAGTAGTATGTTTTCACATATGCGCCATATCATACTGAGGAAGTTTCGTACTATTGCTAGTTTCCTAAGTATTTTCATCAAGAAGGGGTGCTGGATTCTGTGAAATGCCCTTTCCATGTCAACTGAGATAGATGATTGTGGGTTTTTCCCCCTACATTCTGTTAATGTGGTGTGCTAAATTAATTGATGTTCTGGTGTGGAACCACCTTTCCATACTTGGGATAAATCCCAGTTGATCACGGCATATAATTCTTTTATTTTTGTTTTCTGGTTTTTTTGCATGGGCAGGCTCTAGGAATCTAGCCTGGGTCTCCAGCATGACAGGTGAGAATTCTGCCACTGAGCCATGTTGCACCACTCATATAATTCTTTTAATATGCTGTTGTGCTCATTCGGCTAGTATTTTGTTGAAATTTTTTGCATTGTCCTTTTGTGTCTGGCTTATTTCACTCAACATGATGTCCTCAAGATTCATCCATGTTGTTGCATATGTCAGGACTTCATTCCTTTTTATGGCTGAATAATATTCCACTGCATGTATATACCACATTTTATTTATTATTCATTGGTTGATGGACACAGGTTACCCTCATCTGTTGAGAATTGTGAATAATGCTGCTTGAATGTCAGTGTAAAAATATCTGTTTGAGTCCCTCTTTTCAATTCTTTTGGGTACATACCTAGTAGTGGGATTGCTGGATCAAATGGTAGTTCTATACTTGGGTTTCTGAAGAACTACCAAATTGTCTTCCACAGTAGCTGCACCGTTTTACATCACTGCCAGCAATGAGTGTTCCTATTTCTCTGTATCCTGTAAAACACTTGTTATATTCCATTTTTTAATAACAGTCATTCTAGTGGGTGTGAAATGGTATCTCATCATGACTTTGATTTGCATATGCCTGATGGTTAATGATATGGAGCATCTTTTCATGTACTTTCTGGCCATTTGTGTATGTTCTTTGGAGAGATGTCTATTGAAGTCTTTTGCCTATCTTTAATTGGGTTGTTTATCTTTTTGTTAAGTTGAAAGATTTCTTTATATAATCTTGATATTAATCCTTTATGTGATATATGGTTTCCAAATATTTCTCCCATTGTGTAGGTTGTCATTTTACTTCCATGATAAAGTCCTTTGATGTACAAAAGCTTTTAATTTTCATTTATCATTTATTCTTTCATTGCTTTTGCTTTGGATGTCAAGTCTAAGAAATCATTGCCTACAAGACCCTGAAGATGCGTCTCTACTTTTTCTTCTAGGAGACTGATAGTGCTAGCTCTCATATTATGGTCTTTGACCCATTTTGAGTTTATTTTTCTATACTGTGTGAGGTAGGGGTTCTTTTTCATTGCAAAGGAAGTCGTTTTCCTAGCACCACTTGTTGAAGAGGCAACTCTTTCCCAATTAAGTAGTCTTTGCCATGCTGCAAAAAATAAGTTGGCCATAAATGTGAGGGTTGATTACTGAACTCTCTATTCTATTCCATTGGTCTGTATATCTGTACATGTGACAGAACTATGCTGTTTTGATTACTGTGGCTTTAAAATAAGTTTTAAGATAGGGAAGTATGGATCTTTCAACTTTATTCTTTTTTCAAGATGGCTTCAGGTATTCGGGCTCCTTATACTCCCACATAAATTTGATGAACGGCTTTTCCATTTCTGCAAGAAGGTTGTGGAATTTTGATTGGGTCTGCATTGAGTCTATAAATTTCTTTGGCTAGCATTGACATCTTAATGCTATTTAACCTTGCAATCCATAACATGGAATGTCTTTCCATTTATTTAGGTATTCTTGATTTCTTTTAGCACTGTTTTGTAATTTTCTGGATATCAATTCTTTAACATACTTGGCTAGATTTATGGTGAGATATTAGATTCTTTTGGTTGCTATTGTGAATGAATTTTTTTTCTAGATTTCCTGATCTGGTTGTTCACTGCTTGTGTCTGGAAACACTACCGATTTTTGGGTGTTGATCTTATAGCCTGCCACTGTGCTCAACAAATTCGTTTATTAGCTCTAGTAGTTTTGTGTGGATTTTTCAGGATTTTCTGATCACATTAAAGGATCATATTATCTGCAAATAGGGAAAATTTTATTTCTTCCTCTCCAATTTGGATGTTTTATTTCTTTTTGTTGCCTATTTGTTCTGGCAAGAACTTCCAATACAATGCTGAACAACAGTGGTGATAGTGGGCATACTTTCCTTGTTTCTGATCTCAGAGGGAAAGATTTTTAGTCTATCACCATTGGGTAGGGTGTAAGCTGTGGATTTTTTATTCAGGCCCTTTATCATGTTGCAGATATTTCCTTCTATTCCTAGTGTTCCAAGTCTTTTAATCAAGAAAGCATGATGGATTTTGTCAAATGTTTTTTCTGCATCAATTGAGATGATCATGTGTTTTTTTTCTTCATTCTGTTAATGTGGTGTTTTACATTATGTTGAACCAACCTTCTATAACAGTAATAAACCCTATTTGATTATGGTGTTTAATTCCTTTTATATATGATTTTGGATTTGTTCTTAGTACTTTGTTGAGTATTTTTGCAACTATGTTCACAAGAGATATTGGTCTGTAGTTTTCTTTTCTTGTGCTATCTTTACCCGATTTTATATGAGTGTGATGTTGGCCTCATAGAATGAGTTCTCTCCTCTTCAATTTTTTTGAAAGAATGTGAGCAGAACTGGAATTAAGTATGCTTGGAATGTTTGTTAGAATACCCCTGTGAGGGTATCCAGTCCTGGGCTTTTCTTTCTTATAAAGATTACTGATTCAATCTCTTTTCCATTAATTGGTTTGTTGAGATCTTCAATTTCTTCTTCAGTCAATGTAGGTTGTTAGCGTATTTCTAAGAATTTGTCCATTTCATCAAGTTTATCTAATTTCTTCACGTATAGTTGTTCATAATATCAACTTTTAGTTCTTTTTATTTCACTGAGGTCTGTAGCAATGTCCCACTTTTCATTTCTGATATTTGTTATTCTTTGTCAATCCAGCTAAAGATTTGTTGATTTTGTTGATCTTTTCAAGGAACCAACCTTTGCTTTTGTTGAGTCTATTGTTTCTTTTTTGTTTCCTGTTTAATTTATTTCCTCTCTAACTGTAGTTATTTCCTTCCTTCTGCTTGCTTTGGGTTTAGTTTGCTCTTCTTTTTTATTTCTTCCAGTTTTGAGGTAAGGTCTCTGATTTGAAGTTCTTTTTTTTAAAAAAAATACAAACATTTAGAGCTATAAATTTTCCTCTCAGTACTGCTTTTGCTGAATCCCATAAGTTTTGGTATAATGTATTTTCATTTCATTTGCTTCAAGATATTTCTTAATTTTGCCCCTGATTTCCTCTTTAGCCCATTGGTTGTTCAAGAGTATGTTGTGTAATTTCAACATATTTGTGTGCTTTCCCTTTCTCTGTTATTGATTTCTACCTTTGTTCTGTTTTCAGAGAATATACGCTGTATGATTTAGATATTCTTCAATTTATTGAGACTTGTTTTTTGATCCAACATATGTTCTATCCTTGATAATGATCTATGTCAATCAAGAAAAATGTGTATTCTGTTTTCGTTGGGTGCAATGTTCTGTATATGTCTGTTAGGTCTGATTGATTTAGTGTATCATTCACATCCTATACTTTCTTATTGATTTTCTGGTTTTATACATTACTGACAGCAGTGTGTTAAAATCTCCCATTATTAATGCATTAACTTTTCCCTTCAATATTGTCATTATTTGCTTCATCTATTTTGAGGCTCTGCTGTTAGATGCATATGTTTTTATAACTGTCATACTTTCCTATTGAATTGTCCCCTTTACAGTATGTAATGACCATCTTTGTTCCTTTGTAACTGTTATAGACTTAAAGTCTATCATATCCAATATTAGTATAGTTATCCCAGCTCTCTTTTGGTTACTACTAGGAAGATATATTTTCCCCTATCAGTCTACCTGTATCTTTACCTAAAATGAGTCTCTTGCAGATAGCTTATAGTTGGATTGTGCTTTTTTCTGCATTCAGCCAATCTTTGCCTTTTGACTGAAGAATTTAAACGATTTATATTTAAATTCACTACTTATATTATGGGTCTTTCTTCTGCCATTTTGTTGTTAAATCTTTATAAGTCATTTTTTTTTTGTCACTTCTATTAAGGCTTACTTTTGTATTTATTTGCTTTCATTTTTTTTTCTTTTTTTACCATGTTGAGTGACTTCTCATTTCTATCTGGATATATTTTTCATCTGTTTTCCTTGTGATTCCCTTAGGGTTAAAATTTAACATCCTAAATATATAATAATTATATTTTGTTTGATTTCAACTTAACTTTAAAAGCATGTACATATAGTTTTTCTATATTCCTCTGTCCCCCCACCATTTTAAAAATGTTTCTTATCACATCTTTGTATATTGTCCTAAAATTTAGATTTATCATTTCTTTTTATGGATTTGTATTTAGCAATTTTAGGATGTAAGAAGTGAAGTTACACACCAAACAATATGACAATAATTCTGGCATTCATAACTACCTAAATGGCTACCCTTGCCACGGGTCTTTATTTATTTATGCTGCTTAGAACCACTATATAGTGTCCTTTTGTTTTAGTCTTAAAAACTCCCTTTACCACTGCTTGTAGGGTAGGTCTAGTGGTGATGTACTTCCTCAGCTTTGTTTATCTAAGAATGGCTTACTCTCACCCTCATTTTTGAAAGATAATCTTGCCAGATGTAAAATTCTTGCCTGGCTGTTGTTTGCTTTCAGCATTTTAAGTATTTCAACCAACTTCCTTCTTGCCTCCATGGTTCCTAATGAGAAATCAGCACCAAATCTTATTAGAATTCCCTTATATGTAATGTGTGGATATTCTCTTGCAGCTTTCAGAACCTCTCCTTGTCTTTGGCAGTTAGTAGTGTAATCAATATTTGATGGGGTGTATTTTTCTTTATATTTATCCTGTTTGGTATTCTCTGAGCTTCTTAGATGTGCATATTCATATCTTTCGCTAAGTTTGGGAAATTCTCTGTTACTATTTGACTACTCCTTCTGCTACTTTTTCTCTTTCTGGGGCTCCCATAATGTGCATATTGGTGCACTCGAGGATATCCCACAGCTGTCTAAGGCTATTTTCACTTTAAATATTCCTTTTTTCTTTATGTGCCTCAGTCTCACACATTTCAAGTCTTTTGTTTCAAGTTCGCTGACTCTTTCACCTGCCAGCTCCATTTTCTTGAAACCATCCTGGTCATTTTTCCTTCAGTTATTGTGTTCTTCAACTCCAGTAATCTTGTTTGGTTTCTTTTTAAAATTTCTATTTCTTTAGTTAGACTCTCATATTGGTCATTCACTGTTTCTTGCTATCCGGTAGTTCTTGCGCTGTACTTTCCTTCATCACCTTGAGCATTTTTAAGATCATCTTTTAATGCTTTGCCCACATTCTCTTCTTTGGTGTTTTTTGTATTTTTATTCTCTTCTTTTGGATAGGTCATCATTTCCTGTCCCGTTTGTCTTGTACTCTTTTGTTGCATACTTTATATTTTAATATTTAAAAATGTTAACTCTGATTTACTCCCTGGGGTGTCTTTATTAAACTTTCCTGGTATTGTAACAATCTATGCATTCATTCCTTCAGGTTTTGTTTAATCCATTCAAATTGCCACAAAAAAAAAATGACTCCCACTTATTTACATAAAACAGTCAGTCACAGCAAAAAAAAAAAAAAAAATCCAAATCCTCTTTATATGAGAATCTCAATCCATCTTAGTTACCAGGAGTTTCAGTTTGTTTCCTTCCTTCATTTTTTAAAAATAAATTTTATCTCGCTCGCTTTCAAATTACATCACAAATTTGATTCTGTTTGTGAGTTACCACAAGGAAAGAACTGGAAGCTCAAAGTTGAATACAAAATTTCTTTGGCTTGTTGCAATAGTTAGCCTTGTACAGTGAATGAGGAAAAAAAATGAAGGACAAATTCATATTAATCCTATCTTGAGGATGAATTTAGGTTCCAGGCAAAAGGCAGAATAAACTAATGCAGATACCCTCCATACATACATATAGAAAGGCTGTATCCTATACAAATATATGTATAAAGTTTATACATAGATGTGTATGAGTGTATATGTGTATATGTGCATGGGTGTGTTCATAGTATACATTTTAGCTGAGCTCTCAAGATAAAATGGAAAATCCCCAGGTATCAAAATCAAAGAATAAATTGAGGAACTCAGCGGAAATCTGATGCTGATGTAAGCTCTAGCTGTGTGTGTGTGTGTGCGTGTGTGTGTGTGTGTGTGTGTGTGCGCGCGCGCGCGCGCAAATCCTCAAATGGCTGAGCCCTTAGTCAAGGGAAGATGAAAGAACACCCACTCACAAGCACTTCCTAAAGCTCACTGTTGCTGTCCCTGTAACTATTCTCAAAGTTGTGCTCTGATCCTTCAGGCCACATAGGCTGGGTCTTTGAGACTCGTTTCACAGGTCCCTCGTAGAGTATGACAGTCCCACCTTTACTATTAATCCTTTCTTAAAGAAGAATCTTAGGAGTATGGCTACACTCTTATTGCTCCAGCCTTTTCTCTATTAGGTGCAAGTCATATTAGTGTATTAGATTAAATAGCTGCCAGCACAGAAAACCTGCAGAGCTGGGTTTTAAGACCTGGTCTCAGTAGAAGAGAAAAGGAGGGTAGGGCGGGCCACGGTGGCTCAGCAGGCAGAGTTCTCGCCTGCCATGCCGGAGACCCGGGTTCGATTCCCGGTGCCTGCCCATTCAAAAAACAAACAAACGGGTAAAATATCAGGATACAAGTAACTCTATGTTTGGAGAGAGGAGCAACAGCCCATTGTATCAATTGGGTAAGGGAGGTGAGCAGGAATGGGGAACACTGCTCTGGGGAATAAGGGTTCAGATTGAGGGCTTAATTCAGAGTAGCATCTGGAAAGTCAGGACTCACCAGCTATGCACGGAATAGCGCTTCTTGTTGTTAATATTAACAACAATTATAGTTGATGTTTGTTAATTATACACTGTGTCAGGTATGTAATATATGGTATCTCACTGTATTCTCATGAAAATAGATAGCACTGTGGATATCATTGTGATCATTTTACAGATCATGAAACTGGAACTCACGAGATTAAGGTGGCTTGCTCAAGTTCCAACAGCCAATAAGGGGAGAAGCTGGCTGTCTGACTCTAATGTCCAAACTCTTTTCACAACCTTTTTGTTTCTTACAGTTCTGAGGTCATTCAGCTGACTATTATCTAAATTAGCAATAAAATGAGTCTAGTCTCCACTGTGCTGCATCCAGCAAGTTCTTAGTAAAGTCATCTGATGGTACACACATTTATAAACAGGAAGTGCTTACCCCTTACTTGTATAATGAATGATGAAAGTATTAGTTCAATAATATCTTTATACCCCTCAAATTCCCAAGCATCTTTATTTAGGCTTTCTGCTGAAAATGTCCCTTTCCCTTCTCCTCCCTTCCACTCCTACACAGCTTCCTTAGAAGAACAAACATTAATCACCTACTATGTGCTAGGTCTGGCTCAGTACGCTATTTAGAAATCTATGGCAGATGCTGAAAATGATAGTCCCTAGTTACCACTGCATAACATGAAGCCCGTTTCCAGGGGCAGCAGGCCCTACTTGCAACTTCCCCCACCCCAGAATAAATGTGAATAGAGTAGGTTTTAGGCTATCAGGCAAATGCCCATTTATTCCAACAAATATTCCTTTATTCCAACCCTTGCTTATGACTCTGCTCGATTCCAGAGAAAGGGATTCAGTTAATATTCATTGTTCCAATAAGCACTATTCTGATTAATGGACATCACTAACATATCTTTTTTACCAGTGGCAAGAGATAGGTGTGAATGGAACAACGATATAATAAATATTATGTTATCTATTTACGTGTTCGTAATACAAAGGACCCTACCTCCAATAAATGACCTTCTTTCCACAAAGCAATTTTTAAGGTATTAAAAAAGTAATATAACTACTATTTTCAGTTCAATTATCTGAGTTGAAAGTATATTGTATGTTTTGAAACACTACAGAGCTATATTTTCAAGTTATTTATTCTTCCTCATTTCATAGGTTGGTCAAAAGAGAGATCAAATAATTCGTTCAGTCACAGAACAAACAAGCTCCATGATCCCACCACCCAGTATAGAAACATAGATGGGCATTTATGATGTTCTGATTAACAATGCATCAGTAGAGAAACATGGAACCAGATACCATAAAAGCTTTCCTTGTTCTAACTTCCTTAATTGGATGTAGCATTTTCTACAATGAAAAATGCTGCCCTTGAGTTTGTTCCTAAAAGGTTATATTATGGGACACTGTCTTTGAAACAAAACATATCCCAAACTGTCTTAGTTTCTAACAACCACTTACATTCGAGAGGGTAGTTTGTTTTCAATTTCACTTAAGGGATTTGATTCAGAAATTGGAAAAAAGATAGAATATACTCAACTGAGGGCTCCTTTCATCTTTTGAAATATAAGAAAGAAAACAATCAACAAAAATCTTTCAAAAACAGAAATAGTGCCTACAGTAGTCCTTTAGATGCAGGGTACAGTGGTTCCTGGTAGCTTGAATGAGACTTGCCATAGGGGAAAAGATATAAGGAACAAACGTTAGTCATTGTTGACGCACTTTTATCACTGTCCTCTAAAGACACAGAGAACATGGAAAAAGTTATGGACTAAGACTCAAAGGACCCAATGTTTATTACCAAATCTGCCACGCACTAGATGTGAGACTTTGAGTAAGTAACATAACCTCTCTGAGCCTTACTTTACTCATATGTTAAACAGAGGATTAAACCTAAATGATCATATAAGTTTCCTTTTTAATGTCTAAAATTCCTAAATTCGGCTCTTTAGCTTCAACAAAACAGTATACTTGGATATACTTGACTGTTTGTCTAATAGTGGTTCACACTTTCCCCACCCAATAATATGTACTACCAATACAGTTTCTCAGGGAATGACTAACTAGGCAATCTAGGTATAGAGATAAATGAGATATTTATGGTCAACTCATAAAATCATTTCCCTTTCCCACGACCACCACAGGCATACAAGTATTCTCCACATTGAAAAACCTCACACTTTTGGATAAACTGCAGTTCTGAGGAACCATTCCTCCTTGAAAAGTCAGAGTAATTATTTCACAACACATCTAATCACGTCTTTCCTTAGATTAAAACGTCATAATTCCAGTAGCTCGCATTTATTGAAGGCTTACTCTATTCCAGGTACTAAGTGTTTTACACGGTTTAAGTTGTTCAATTTTTCAACAATCCTATGAGAGAGGTTTACTATTATCACTCCCATTTTGAAGATAAGGAAACGGAGGCACAGAGCCCAGAATCATAAAACCTATTGTGCTGGTTTGAAATGATTATGTACCCCAGAAAAACATGTTTTAATCCTGATCCATCTTGTGAAGGCAGCTGTTTATTTCCATCCTTATTCAGTACTGTAGGTTGGAAAATTGATTAGATTGTCTCCACTGAGATGTGAACCACCCAATCGTGGGTGTGAACTTTTGATCAGATGATTTCCATGGAGGTGTGTCTCTACCCATCAAAGGTGGGGTTGCTTACTGGAGCCCTTTAAGAGGGAACCATTTGGGAAAAACCTTTAGAGCAACAGAGCCACGAAAGCTGCAGAGCCCATGCAGCCAAAGACCTTTGGAGATGTAGAAGGAATATGTATCCCTGGGGGAGCTTCATGAAGCAAGAAGCCTAGGAGAGAAAACCAGCAGAAGTTATCATGTTCATCATGTGTCTTTCCACTTGAGAGAGAGACCCTGAACTTCATTGGCCTTTCTTAAGTGAAAGACACATGGTCTTAATTGGTGCCTTAATTTGGACATTTTTATGGACTTGCTTTAATTGGGACATTTGCACAGCCTTAGAACTGTAAACATGCAACTTAATAAATTTCCCCTTTTAAAAACTGTTCTGTTTCTGGTATATAACATTCTGGCATTTAGCAAACTAGAACACCTACTTTTCTGCCACTTCTTATAGGATTAATAAAAACGAACTGCCTCCAGTGCCCTCAGGATAAAGTCCAATTTCAAACAAAGCTGGCAGAGCCTTTCATGGGTCAAGTTCAGGCATAACAGCTTCATTTTTACTTATGTTCTCTCCCAATACTCTACTGTGTTGTATTGAGCTCAACGCAGCTCACCTGGAATGCAGTACTGAAGATGATATAGACAGTATCCTCTTTCCTCTGCCTCTCTCATTCTTCTTTTTACCTAAATACCATATTCAGAAGTTACCTCTTTCCGGAAATCGTCTGGTTAGATGCCTCTTTCTTGGGCTTCTACATATTCTCTTACTACTTCTACTATAGCATGTATTATAGAATATTAAAATTATCTGTCTACTTCTACTCCACTCTAAAGTATTTTAGGAGATTACACATTCCTAGAGCCTAACACATTTGTGTGCTACTTGTTGAATTAATGGAAAGAAGGAAACACAGTTTTCCTTTTTTCTTATTCCCATCCTACATTCCCAATACTGTCATGTTACTTCCAAAATAACCTAGATTCCTTAGTCCCTTGCATCAACTGATTTTTTTTCTTTTCTTCCCCACTAAAACTTAGCCATTCTATGATCTCTCTACAAGAGACTCGATCTCTCCTTTGGATATACTCAACTGTTTGTCTAATAGTGGTTCACATCTCCCCCACCCAACAATATGTACTACCAATATAGTTTCTCAAGGGAATGACTAACTACAGGCAGTCTAGGTATAGAGGTAAATGAGATATTTATGGTCAATTCATAAAACCAAAAAGTCTGCCTGCTTTATCAACACGTAAGTACCCTATTGCAGCATTATGTCACTTTTGACTTTCAGAAGTGTCTGGGATTCGATGTTCTGACAATTAAGATGGTCATTACTATTCATGGAGAAAATGTAGGAAAATATCTCTAATTCAGAGAAAGGTTACTTTACTAATTATAATTTTTGTCTGGCATTTCCAGATTTTGGAAAACAATTCTGAGATTATGAGTTTTTCTTAACTCTCCAACTTGTACGTTGGTATTTTTTTTTTTTTTTTTGCAGACACAGCTTTGACAATTCCATCCAGAGCAAAGAATGTGAAAAAGACATATTATCAGAAAACTAAATTATTTCTCCTCATGACAGAAAGCATAAAAATTGTTGGGAAGAAAATTCTTCACAATTGGTACCACGGCTGTTGAAAAACCAGTCGTTCCTTGACACTTTGTGCCTCTACTGACATACATTCTCTTGGGATTAAGATTGAGGTTTCTGGATTGCAAACACAGATACAGGACAGAATTTGACAGCAGCAGCCAATAATGTATCTTGCTAATTTAACCATTTTAAGGCCCCCTAAACTTTCAAATATTGTTTACCAAAGATTAAAGAAACAAGTAGCCAATAAGCGAGCAGGAAGCAGCACATTGCTAGCATGAAGAATTCTCTCACACGTCAGAGAAGCACAGCCTGACTAAAGGTGTGCTCTGTGTGGAGCAATAATATTAACCCCCTTGATCTGGTGGCAAAAAAATCTGCTTCTGAAATATTGAAATGTGGGCTGGGCATGCAAGGTCTGGTTCTGCATGGAGGGCAATTTCATTAGGCAATAACAAGAGCATTAAGAATTATCGCAGAAACTACAATTTACAACAAACAAACTTCTTAGCCTAAGCGTCACATAAAGATAGACAATCTTTAATTTCTATAGGATTATATTCTTTGGGGGCTAGAAGATTTTTATTTTCAGGACCATGCAAATAAACATGACTCCAAAAATGAGAAGAGGGAAGTCCAATTGTCCTGCCAGTCCGTTTTTTACCTGAAAAATGAATTCTAAGTGCAACCAGGAATTTCCTCTCTTCTGCCCCTTCAGTCTGGGGAACAGTAGTAAATCGTTATCGATAATAACACCTTTGGCACTTTATATAGAACATTCACACGTATTCCCTTGGTCCTATCAATACCCTTAAAAATAGGTAGGGCAGTTGTTACTATCCCAATTTAGGAAACTGTCCACAAGAAAGAGAAACGATAACCAGATTCATAAAACTAAAGTGTAGTGACGTTATGATCAGAATCCTGGCCTTCCTCCTCTAGGACCAGCACTTGCTCCACGAGTCCGCACTATCTCCCTTATTCTACCAACAAGATCCTAATGTTTACGGTTATCCATAGAGTACAAGTATATATTATTCTCCCAATAAATATCTGTGGAATGAATGAATGGTGATTATAAGAAGGGAAGAGGAACTTACTATTTGTGTGAAGCATTGAAAGGCACCTAACACAGAACCTCATTTAGTTCCCACAACTACCCATGAGGCAGTTGCTATTACCATTTTCATTTCACTGGAACAAAGTGAATTTTTGAGATGCTTAAATATAGATCTTACTGAGATATTATTATGAGCCAGACATTGTGCAAACTGTGTTACATAACTGTTCCACCTGATCTTCACAACAATCTTATTTGGTACAGAAAAGTTAAACAACTCGTCCAGGAACGTACAGAGATCAAGATCCAAACAGCAGGATTCTGATGTTCATTGGTGCAGAGGATTGCATCTTCTCTGCTGAATGCGTCCTGGGACACATGAGGACTCAGTGTACGAACTCCACCTAGACTTTTATTCCATCTAGACTACGCTGCTTCTGGGGTAACTATGTATACCTTTAAGCACTCAAGTATATTAACAATTGAACATTGCCAAAATCGGCATTCTCATATCAAACGTTCTATATGAATGAGTTCCTCAGTCTAAATAAAATATTTCAAAATAGGTCGTGAAGGAATTCCCTAAATGAAAAGAAACCATAAAGCTTTGCTTTTCTGGAATTATGTGTGTGCGTGTTTGTTTGATTATGGTCAAAATCACACACTTACAGACACTCTAAATTCTCCATTAGCATCGATGTAGCAGCTAATATACATTAAAGTCATTTTGAGTTTCAGGCAAGATCATCCACATCCTGTGCTTATTTTATAGAAAAGACTGAAAGGAAATAAAACTCCCTACAAATGAGATTAGGATCTCAAGATTCAACATGTAAATCATAAATGAGTCCATTCCCCTAGTAGACAGGAACACCTAAAATTAAGATATAAAATATCTTAGAGCTGTGAATTTCAACACTACGTGTGCCTCCCTCTTTTCAAGAGTGAAATGGAAATGTGTGCAAGTTTTCTAAATTTAGAGCAAATTTTATGTTAAAAACTTTTAAAAATTTTAACGATAGTATCTGAGATAATTGAGCCATGTTGTTAAAACAGAATTTGGAATCACTGGTTGAATGCTACCAAAACCCCAGCCATATAGTTTAAGTAAGAAATGAGTCATGGGAAAATTAATTTGTAGAAATAAAGTGCAAAAAATATCAGCATACAAGCAAACACTATTCCATCAGTATTCAATAAAATAGGGGACTGGATAGAACCACGAAAACTATAATTTAATTCAATTCTGCAAACATTTATTAAGAATCTATTTTATGTCCAGTATTGTATATATCCTGTTTTGAGACAATTACGGATAACATGGTTTCTTCAATCTTGGAATTCACAATGTGGTGGAGGAAATGGAACACATGTCAAATACCAGCAAAGGCAAAGTAGAATATAAAGGTTTAAATAATATGCCATATGAGTATTCGTACTGGAAGAAATCAACCTCAGAGAAAAAAATCTAGACTGTACCCTTAAAGAGATGATCTTAGAGATGTGCCTTCAACCCACTTGCAAAACAATGAGGAAAATACACACACACTTCAGTAAGGACGCCAGATCCAATGGCATACTTGTCTACCTTAATCCTACTTTAGCACACTGAAGCATTTGGCACTTCTAGCCACTTTGTCCTTCTTCCCTCACTTTCTCTCCTCGTTTTTCTCCTCTTGAGTTTCCTCTTCCTCTTCTCACCCACAAAAATGTATACTAGCAGAGTTCCTACCAGCTTCTTCTTCTATTTTTTATTCTGTTTCTGAGTTCCAGACCCTTATGTTTAACCTTCTATTGGAGATCTCAACTTCAATATCTGATTGATGAGTGAATTCAACACATTCAAAACCATATTTGGTTTCTACCAAATGTGCTTTTCTTCCTGAAATACTAGTCTCATAAAGGGCACCACAGTCCAACTAGGTATAGGGATAAAAGAGTTTTGGGCTATCTCACTCATTCCTCTTTCACAAAGTCAGCACAGACTATGGAATATCTCTTGGTTCCACCTTTATGATCTGTGCAACAGCTTTAGTTCAGGCCTCATTACCTTTGTGTCTGGCAGTAGTCTTCTTTTTTACATCCATCTTTTCTCCATCTGTCTTCTTGCTGCAGAGTAAGCCTTCTAAAGTTCAAATCAAACTGTCTTATTCTAATATTTATCCTGAAAGTTATATGGAACAATGAAAGGATTTCAAACTCTGAGTAGCTTTGCATTTAAGATTTTTGCTATTTCTTCAGGCATAATAATCCAGCCTTCCCCTTCATGTCCTGCCTCTTCGTCCAGCCTCCAATCATACCAATTCATGTGCAGGGATCCAAAATCATCGTGCTGAATAATTACATGTTTGAACAAAACAAGGATCTAGAATCACATTAGAATAGAGAATTCAGCTATTTTCACTGCTAATAATAAAGAATAAGAAGGGTTTTTATTATTCCAAGCTCTCCTTCTCTAAGATGAATTCCATTTTAATCATCATTGCTATGTAACAATCACCACTTGTTAAACTTTATTATCAATTATTCAATACTTAGAATAAAATTTATTTTGTGTGTACTACATAAATAAAATATATAGTAATTAATAAATAAGGACAAGGAGGTTTTTCTGTTGTTGTTTGCTTGTTTTTGCTAAAGCAAATGCCCACTAATTTCAAAGAAAGGCACCAAAGAAGAAAACCATAATGCCTTCTGTGTTTATGTTTTAATGTACTCTGAAACTGGCACGTGTTACTTCAAACTGGCAGCCTCAATTTTGAGAAGCTCCCCAGGAAGATTCAGGACTGATTTGGACCCATTTAGTTTTCCGTGTCAACACCTGTCAACCATAACCTTGGACTGTCCCATAAGCATTACCAAAATCACTTAGATTTGACAATTTAGAAAGTTGTCTAATGTATTTTCTCTTAGTTTACTGTCCAAGTTTGAGCTATGGTATCTATGAGAACTCATCAGTGAATGGTTGTGACTAAAGGGATAAACTCACACTTATATTTTGTCACACATCATCCAGATCTCCCCTCCATAAGATGGGACTAGGACTGGGCACTTAAGGAAAGTGACATAGCCTGGTACAAAGCAATGAGCCAAGATGTTCATTGGAAATATCAAGGAAAGGAGGCAGTAGGGGCTGAAGAAAAAAACAGCCCCATACATAAGTACTTAAAGTTTTGGGAGGGGATCTCAGAGTGGCAGAGGCCACTAATTGGCTGCCAATATACAATCCCACCTTTTTCTTACTAATGGAACCCTGATTGTCTGTAGGGCAGCAATGCCCCCAGCTAAAATGTGACATTTTTCAACTTGCACTATAGCTACATGTGGCCATACGATACTGTCTTGGCCAGAGAAGTGAAAGCAGAAGGTTTTGGGTAGGAGTTCCAGAAAGATCCTTAAAAGAAGGATAGACATCTGTAGTATATGTATGTGATCTTCATCCTTCCTTCCAGCTTCCTAACCATGAATGGAGATATGATAACTGGAAATCATATAACTTGGACTATAAAGTGACTGTGAAAATTAAGCCCCACAAAAGGAATAGAGAACCAGGTAGACAGAGGTAGCCTAACTGCCCTGAACTGCCCACACCAGGTTTTCTTCTAAAAGAGAGAAAAAGAACCTCTATTTTGCTTAAACTACTGTTATTTTGGATGTTTCATAATGTGCAACTTAACTTAATCCTATCTAATATAGTCTGAGGATATTAAAGGTGTGGAGTTAGCTGAAGAGATTTTTTGAAAAAGTTAAAACTTGATTTGTGATTTTTAAATACTCACTTTCATATGACTAAAAAACTAGGCTGATTGGCATGTCAGTAAGTCTATTAAATTCAAGAAAATATGGCATTATAATGACAAAGCCAAATATAAGAGTGATGATGAACAAGTGTCAAAGAAAAAAGGGTAAAATTTATAAACTATTAATGCTAGGTCTGTCCTTATAGATGTGCTTGTTCAATCTGTTCATTTTAGAAAAGAGAAAACTATTGCTGGAGAAGTTAAGTGGCCACTCTTCCGTCACACAGCCAGTTGGTGGACTATATGGAATCCAAAGCCTGGGTAGAGTCCATGTCCCCTGAGTCTCAACACTGTATTTCTTACATTACATGATAATACTGGTCCTGATCAGTGACATCAACATTCTGTTACTTGGCAGTTTTGGCACACAGGACAAATCGAAGTCATTAGATCAACAGAGGTTGATGAAAAATATCCACTAAGAGATCCAACTTGGCATTCTCTGTACTCCCACATCTTTTTTGTCTTTGTTTTTAATCAGTTTTCACAGTTGCCTTCATTCAGGAAAGACAACCAAGATTCTTGTACATAAATATTCAATTTACCTAATAGCTATGTATCCAAAGCAAATTATTTTTGAACCAGTTGCCTAGAACCCAATATCTCTAGGTAAACGTTCAGATAAAATTCCATTTCTTGAACTAGTGAGCCAGAGGACAAGACATCAGAGCATGTAACTATAGCAACATTTAAGCATCTGCCAAAACAGAAGCCAAACACCAACTAATCAATGTGACTTTCTCCTCCTCTTTGCTTCTAATCCATGGATGAAGAGTTTGTTCCAAAATTCATGTCAGTTGAATTCAACAAACATCTGCTGAAGGTCCACCATATGCAGTGAGCTGAGCTACCTGCTGTCCTACTAGCCATTCCCCTGGGAACCTGTTCAAGTTCTTTCTCATCCACAATTTTACCCAGATACTACAGATTTTTCTTCTTCCTGAGTGTCAACAGCACTTAACAAAACCACATATAATTATAGGGAAAACTGGTAGGCAAAATAGGTATTACTTTTTTACTCTTTTAAATAAAGATTAAGCTACGAAAGGGCAGGAATGGTGGAGATGTATGTTTTTTTCAATATTGTAATCTCTTGTGTCTAGTATAGTGCGCAGTATGTATGCACTTAATAAATACCTGTTGAATTGTTTAATTAAATAGATTTGCTCCTTGCTCATAGGGTAGTCATCTTGTCTGGATTTGTCTAGGACTTTTCTCAGTTTAACCACTTAAACTCTTGCATCCCAGGAAACCCTGAGTCCCAGGGAACCCAGGATGGTTGGTCATTCAACTGTAGGAGTTCACAAACTGGTCAACTTGTGAAAACCATGTCTTCTTATAGTATGCACCCTTGTACCCTGTTGGATATGTAATAAGTAGTAAATATATGTTTATGCGTATTCTTCTACCTAGAAAAAACCTAACTAAAATTGTTTCAAAAAGATTGTTTTCCCAGACTGTTCCCAAGTATCTACTAATATGACCCTATACAACTGGAATTATCCTGGAGAATCTCTTCTCTGGCAAAAGTAAATTCATCTGTCATTAAAATGTGACTCACAGAAATGGTAAAAAATCAAGGCAATTCAGTGGAAGAGGAGAGCACGGTGACCCAGCAAGTCTCTGTGACCATGAAGGTCTCACAAGAGGAGAGTCAATTTCCCTTAGGTATTGGTAAATGACTACATCTTGTAGCCCTTATTTAATGCAGAACTGGCAGTTTCATTTTTTTCCCCAAGATCCTGAAGGTGTAGCAATAAAACCATAGAAGGCATTTTTTTTATTAACTAAAGATTTCATATTAATTTGCCTGACTCAATTTTCTTTTTATCTTATATCACAAATAAGTAATGCATACATATATTCTAATTGTATTAAAATATGAAAGTTTATAAGACAAACGTTTCAAGTCCAGTCCCTGCTATATGCCAAAACCTACTAAAATCCTTCTTTTCCAAGACAGAACCATTAAAAATTGTTTAGTAGGTGTTTTACCGTTTTCCTTGTGCAGTTTACTCACATGTTATATACAAATAGATCATTTCTCCATAAACAGAATCATTTTTGCATTTACTTTTTTACATAACTATATATATCTCAGAGAACTTTTTACCATTGTTAATATAGATTTATATAATTTTTATAATAGAAAAATAGTATACCATCCTATGGATATAATAATTTAACATTTTACCCACTGATGAACATCAGGCTGCTTCTAAGTTTTAGTTATCACTATTAATGCTGCAATATTACTGTATTGAATATTGTATGCATGATTACTGCATTGAAAGGTGTGTGAATTTAAATTTAATATATTAAATTTTTGGTTTTGTAGTTGGTATAATTTTTTAGAGGGAACTCAGCAGCATCTGCTAGTACCTAGTTCACTACATCCCTACCAGTGCTGAATACTATTAATTTTTAAAATATTTGCCAATGTGACAAGAAAACTACATCACACTCATTTAAATGTTACTTTCCTTGATTATTAGATGAATTTTATTCATTAATTCAAAAGCTCTTTTTTGAGTATTATTGTATGCAAGGCCAATGCTAGGTGCTATGGATATAATAAATAATAAATAAAATAGGCTCTTCACCCTCATGAAGCCTATAATCCAGGGAAACAGATAATATATAAATAAACGGACATAATGTGTCAGGTATTTGTATATCCTATGAGTCAAATTAGGGAAAAGAGAATAGATAGTAACTTGAGAGCATGATACTGTTCAAAGATGGCTATGGAAGCATTTCTGACAAGAAGATGTTAAAGTGGAGACCCGAAATGAGAAGGTGATATCCCATGTGGATATTTGCAGATAATAGGGTTTCAAGCAATTGGTAGCAGCAATTCAAAAAACAATTAGTCAGAAACATACTTAGTATATTCAAGATGCTTGATTATTTGTAATTTCTTCTGAATTTCTTGTTCATACACTTATTCTATTTTCTATTTTCCAACTGGGTTGTTTTTTCAATTATTAATAAGCAGCAACTCAATCTATTTGGGGCATTTATCCTCCATTTTTCTCCTATGTTCCAAATGTTGTCTTCCAGCTTGGTTTTCACAAGCATTCCCTCTATGGCGCTTCATTTGCTGTTCTGATGAACAGGGATTTTAAAGTTTTATGTCTTATGTAAGTAGGTTTTTCCCTAGCACATCACTTTCAATTTTTTTCTGTGAAAATAGATGTCTGAATCATTACAGATCAATTACCCTCAACTGACTTAGTTTCAAATAATCCCCTAACCCTTTTGATATTCCTGAAGGAGCTTCTTGACTTACAATCGTGTTCCAGGGAAGCTGCTGGACTCAGGAATAACCACTGACAACTGTCAGCCTTACCAAGACATGGGTCTGCTCCATGAACTCTATAGCACACTCACTCAATCTTTCTAGAAGGTTTGTTTTTTTTTTTTCATTCAAGAGATAGAGAAATGAAATTTTGATGGATTTACCAGGATTCAGAGATAACCCCAAGCAGATGTTTTTCTAGTCTATCTTCTGGGTAGTACCAGAAATGGCTTAGAGAATGTGTCTAAATTCTTCCCTTTAGATGCCTAGGATTCCAGTATATGGTGAGGGGTTGCAGAGTACCTTGAAGAAGTTATCCCTCTGACTTTTGGAGGGCAGTTGATAGTCTAGAATCCTGGGTTGAATAAATATTCTCCAGGGCATTCTAGATCTGGCATACATGAGCTCTGAAATAAATCCCTGGGGTAGTGGTTCTCACACTTGGCCAAGCATCAGAATCATCTGTAGAGCTTTCTGAAAATGCAAACCTCAAACCAAGAAATTCTAATTCACTAGGTCTGGCATGGGCCCTGGAAATTATGTTTAAAGACTTATGGGTATTTTTGATACCCAGCCATTCTTGAGAAGTCTGAGTGTAAATATTAAGCTCACACCACACTGACCATTTTGCTAGTTTCCAATAGATGCTTACTACATCTGGAATATTTTGAAATCTGTTCTATTTCAAAGAGAACTTTGGAGCACTTGGAAGTTATAAGCCATTTACTCATCTTTTATAAATCAACATTTGACTTGCAAATGTCGTATGAAATCAAGATATGTGCTTTTGGTCATGCAATTTTGGGATAATAAAACACTAAGGGATGCCACTCAAAGAAACAAGGGTTGCTTGTAGCAAAACATCTCAAGACTGCCTCCAGTTTATAGGTTGTTATGGCTTTGTTCTTGAATATGTATACTTTCACTTGATTTTGTTCTATTTCTTCTACTACTTTGTTATCTCAGAAAGAGGAGTTACGACTATTTTTTTCCATCATAATTTCCAATAAGGTCAGGAACAATTATGGAAGAAAAATGGTGGTTTATAAACATAAATTTTCTTAGCACATGCTCCAGAAATCAGGAAACTGAATAAATCATTATTACTTTTTAAGAGTTGATTGTCTAAATAACATCGTTAGGTTCTCAATGTACTATCCATAAAGGAAGACGTCTTATTAATTAACAATCATCATAAAGTACATTAATACTAAAGTAAAATAAAATAACTTCCTTGAGTGTAATCATACACCATAAATAAAGCCAACTGGTGCATTTTCAAAAAAGACATATGTAAATTCAAATATCAGAACACGTAAATAAAATGACTTCTTTCTGAAACATCAAATTTGAAGGGGTGGAGTAGACATGGGAGACATGTAGAGGACATAGTTCCCGGCAGCCTTCACTATTTTTATGACCCTACAAAATTATTGTAGGAGTAAGTCATTCCAACCCCAATCACAAGACAGAAAAATACTCTCCTTTGCCCTAACCTCTACAACTACAAAACCAAGTTTATGATTCTCTCAGGAATCCATGATTCACACTTGATGAAACAGAGGCCAACACAAACTGTTAAGTCTTTTCAGAGTCATACTGAGTCAAAGCAGTTCACATTTTCAGACCTCCATCTGAGAAACTGCTTTACTAAATTTATCCTGAGTGCACTCAGATGTATTTCTGTATTCCATATCACCCAACTTCTTACTTTCCTCTCCAGCCTCAGTTTCTCTTCAGTTCCCTCTCCTCACACTCTGTATACCAGCAATATCGACAAAGACATCACAGCAAAAATATCCACGTTTCCTTCCCCCACCCTCAACTTTTCTAAGAAGGCGTTTGTATTTTTACTAATTAGTTCTGGACACCATTGTGTGGTCCAGATTAATGCAGACAAAGGAAAAAGTCAGGAAGGGCTAAAATTATATATATGAGAAAGAACCAGGAAATTATGCTCCCAACATCATGCCTTCTGGCAATGACTGGCTGTAATGGACCCTTTCCACAAAAGGGAGGAAGGGGAAAGGCAACCCTCTAATGTGGTTTATGCTCCATCACCCTCCCCCAGTGAATCAGGACAGATCTCACCTGAGACCACATCCTTGTTCAGCTCTATCCCCTTTGTTATCCAGCTTCCCTTTACAGGTTCTTCCTGAAGAATACACCTTCAATGAACCACAGGACACTTGCACCTGAATCTGTCTTAGGCTCTGCTTCTAGGGAACCCAAACCTAGACAATGACTAAAAAGGATTTTTAGGAATTTTGTTATGTATTGTGTGACTTTATTCATTCCCAAGCTTTTTGGTTAACTGACGTTTTGTTTCTTCTGAATGTATTACCACATGAAGATAGACCTTAAAGCAAATGTATCAAGACCCAGATGATTCATGTTACAATGAACTTCTCTGAGTTTCATCAAATGTACCTCTTCTTCAGACCTTCTTACAAGCTGTTCTCTATGTCTAGAACACTCTACACCTTATTGTTTCTTTAGAAAAATCCAATTTATTCTCATCTTGGATTCTTCCAAGAGGGTCTCATGGATCTCCTCCCCTCTTAAATCTATTTTAATTGTCCCTCATGTATTACCTCCCATAGAACTTCATTCACCCTCTAGTCACAATGAGTTATAAACTCAGGAAAAGTAGGGGATAAGTCTTTCTTGGTCATTTCTGAATCCAGCATAGTACCTGGTCCACATTACGGATTCAATTTTAAATTCTAAATTAAAAACAAGTGGATGAATGAATGCTAATGAATTGGAGAATATATAAGGGTGGTATTGTTTATTATTTCATACATAGAAAGGGCTTGAGTATGAAATGGGCTTGGGGCAGTTTTTATTAAAAGTGAACTTAACTCTATTTCATCTTCAGCCTCCTCAAAATTGTTCTCTGCCATTTTTTTCTAAAACAGTTTTTAAATTTTGTTTTTATGCTTTTTTGTTTTGCAGGAGCACTCCAAGTTCATTTGGAAAGATACTGAATTGCAATCACTGGATTATCAGTTGCTTAGCAGAGGGGACTATATTGTATTCACTTCTTTATTACAAAACCCTAACATAGTGTTTTGCAAACAGAAGATGTTCAAGAAATGTTGAAAAAGGAAATGAGTATCATTTTCTAGACCATAGTCAAATGCCATATTTCTTCCCTAAGAATAAATACCTGAACCTGACCAACTGATCAAGCTACCTACCTACCTATCCCTTTTTCATGACTAATTCTTAGCATGGTACTTACATTCCTCCAGAACTAGCTTAGTCCCCTTTGCTATTGCCAGTCACATTCCCAATCCTTCATAAATGCTATTCTCTTTACCTAGAACATCTCTCCAATTTTTCTGTGCATCAACATCCCACAGAGTGCACAGAAGTTGATATATGATGTTTTCCCAGATGCTTTCAGCTCTTATTGACCTTCTACACTGGATTCCCATAAAACTAAAAACACAGAAGATTTCCATCTCCTTCAGGGTAGGAATCTGTCTTAGACACTCAGTATGCAAAGACAAATAACTGCCCAAAACATAACTGGTATTCAATAGATTTTTTTTTTTAATAAATTAGTATAGAGTTTGGGGGCGTGTCAAAAATCCTTTCACCATTTCCTGTAGTCCAGAGCTAGATTTAAGATTAGAGAAAAACAGTTTAAGTCTAGGGCCATTTACTGGCAATTAACGTAAGAAAATTTACAGACATACCCAATGCAGTGAGAAGGCTAATGCACTCTTAACACTCAAAGGCCAGGTTTATATTATCCCAAGAAGTGGTGACAACATTATATAATGTTGAAAAATATGAGTTTCTCATATGGAATTGATGGTAATCTCAGAAAGGAAATAATTCATATTATGGTAAAGTGTTTTTGATTTTGCATATTGTAGGAAAAGTATTGTACTGAATACTTTTTCAAGAGCTGAAGCTCTCTCACTCTGACATACCCCCTCTACTAGTCATGAGACTCCCTGCTCCTCAAAACAGAAAGCCTTGAAACCAGACTCCACTATTCTCAAAAGCATTTACACCCTTAAGTTGTCTAAAGCCATGATATTTCCAGAACTCAACAGGAATATAAGTTATCCTCTATGAAGAGTGATGGTGCTTACAGGAAAAAGCTGATGGGAGTAGGAAAATTGACATAGAGAAGTTTAAAAATAAGAAATGCTGGATATGAAGAGAATGTCTGGAAGTGAAGACATGTCCATGTGGAACACCTTTTGTAGTCTATCTCAGGTCAGTCACCACAACTCAAATTACTTCATGTGGAGGCGGGGCCAAGATGGCGGCTTAGTAAGGTATGCGCGTCTTAGTTCCTCCTCCAGAGCAACTACTAGGTGAACAGAAATAGTGCAGAACAGCTCCCGGGGCCACGGCAGGGAATGGACACACAGCATACCCCAGTCTGGACTGGCTAGTCTGACTGCGAGACTCGGCTGCGGTGAGATCCCCGAGCAGCGTGCAATTCCCCAAGCTGCGGCAGCTGGCGACTGGAGCTCCTCCTCCCTCCTTCCTGGGCCGGCTGAGAGTCTCGGAGAGGCAAGTTTCCCAAGCCGCGGCGGCCGGCGCCCCTCTTTTGTGGGCGGCATCCTGGACCGGCTACGAGTCTCGGATCAGAGGGTTACCCAAGCCGCGGTGGCCAGCAACCGGCGCCCCTCCCCTGCGGGCGGCTTCCTGGGCCGGTGGCGAGTTCCCCAGGCCGCGGCGGCCGGCGACCGACGCCCCTCCACCGCGGGCAGCTTCCTGGTCCGGTGACGAGTTCCCCAAGCCGCGGCGGCCGGCGACCGATGCCCCTCCAGGGAGAGGAGGAATTTCCGACAGTGGCAGGGACTGGGTCCAACCAAACACCAATAGGGGCATTAATAAAGGAGCCACAGGGTCCCCTCAAGTCGCGGTGGCTGGCGCCCCCACCACACGCGGCCCCAGGACCAACTGAGAGAATTGGATCGGAAATCCCCAGGCCGCGGAGAATGGTGACCCGGGGGATCCCTTCCAAACACGTGAGACAAACGTGTGCCACGAGCGCCACCTACTGGGCAGGAGAAGAAAAACAGAACCCAGAGATTTCACAGAAAAATCTTCCAAACTGTTGGTTCCAACACCCAGGGAAATCTGACTAAATGCCCAGATGCCAGCAGAAGATAACGGACCATGCTCAGAAGATTGAAAACATGGCCCAGACAAAGGGACAAACCAATAGTTCAAATGAGATACAGGAGCTGAGACAACTAATGCTGAATATACGAACAGAAATGGAAAATCTCTTCAAAAACGAAATCGATAAATTGAGGCAGGACATGAAGAAGACATGGGCTGAACAAAAAGAAGAAATAGAAAAACTGAAAAAACAAATCACAGAACTTATGGAAGTGAAGGATAAAGTAGAAAAGATGGAAAAAACAATGGATACCTACAATGATAGATTTAAAGAGACAGAAGATAGAATTAGTGATTTGGAGGATGGAACATCTGAATTCCAAAAAGAAACAGAAACTGTCAGAAAAAGAATGGAAAAATTTGAACAGGGTATCAGGGAACTCAAGGACAATATGAACCGCACAAATATATGTGTTGTAGGTATCCCAGAAGGAGAAGAAAAGGGAAAAGGAGGAGAAAAACTAATGGAAGAAATTATCACTGAAAATTTCCCAACTCTAATGAAAGACCTAAAATTACAGATCCAAGAAGTGCAGCGCACCCCAAAGAGAATAGACCCAAATAGGCGTTCTCCAAGACACTTACTAGTTAGAATGTCAGAGGTCAAAGAGAAAGAGAGGATCTTGAAAGCAGCAAGAGAAAAACAATCCGTCACATACAATGGAAACCCAATAAGACTATGTGTAGATTTCTCAGCAGAAACCATGGAAGCTAGAAGACAGTGGGATGATATATTTAAATTACTAAAAGAGAAAAACTGCCAACCAAGACTCCTATATCCAGCAAAATTGTCCTTCAAAAATGAGGGAGAAATTGAAACATTCTCAGACAAAAAGTCACTGAGAGAATTTGTGGCCAAGAGACCAGCTCTCCAAGAAATACTAAAGGGAGCACTAGAGTCAGATACAAAAAGACAGAAGAGAGAGGTATGGAGAAGAGTGTAGAAAGAAGGAAAATCAGATATGATATATATAATACAAAAGGCAAAATGTTAGAGGAAAATATTATGCAAACAGTAATAACACTAAATGTTAATGGACTGAATTCCCCAATCAAAAGACATAGATTGGCAGAATGGATTAAAAAACAGGATCCTTCTATATGCTGTCTACAGGAAACACATCTTAGACCCAAAGATAAACATAGGTTGAAAGTGAAAGGTTGGGAAAAGATATTTCATGCAAATAACAACCAGAAAATAGCAGGAGTGGCTATACTAATATCCAACAAATTAGACTTCAAATGTAAAACAGTTAACAGAGACAAAGAAAGACACTATATACTAATAAAAGGAACAATTAAACAAGAAGACATAACAATCATAAATATGCACTGAACCACAATGCCCCAAAATACGTGAGGAATACCCGGCAAACACTGAAAAGGGAAATAGACTCATATACCATAATAGTTGGAGACTTCAATTCACCACTCTCATCAATGGACAGAACATCTAGACAGAGGATCAATAAAGAAATAGAGAATCTGAATATTACTATAAAGGAGCTAGACTTAACAGACATTTATAGGACATTACATCCCACAACAGCAGGATACACCTTTTTCTCAAGTGCTCATGGATCATTCTCAAAGACAGACCATATGCTGGGTCACAAAGCAAGTCTTAACAAATTTAAAAAGATTGAAATCATACACAACACTTTCTTGGATCATAAAGGAATGAAGTTGGAAATCAATAATAGGTCGAGTGCCAGAAAATTCACAAATACATGGAGGCTCAACAACACACTCTTAAACAATGAGTGGGTCAAAGAAGAAATTGCAAGAGAAATTAGCAAATACCTCGAGGTGAATGAAAATGAAAACACAACATATCAAAACTTATGGGACGCAGCAAAGGCAGTGCTAAGAGGGAAATTTATTGCCCTAAATGCCTATATCAGAAAAGAAGAAAAGGCAAAAATGCAGGAATTAACTGTCCACTTGGAAGAACTGGAGAAAGAACAGCAAACTAATCCCAAAGCAAGCAAAAGGAAAGAAATAACAAAGATCAGAGCAGAAATAAATGAAATTGAAAACATGAAAACAATAGAGAAAATCAATAAGACCAGAAGTTGGTTCTATGAGAAAATCAATAAGATTGATGGGCCCTTAGCAAGATTGACAAAAAGAAGAAGAGAGAGGATGCAAATAAATAAGATCAGAAATGGAAGAGGAGACATAACTACTGACCTCACAGAAATAAAGGAGGTAATAACAGGATACTATGAACAACTTTACGCTAATAAATACAACAATTTAGAGGAAATGGACGGGTTCCTGGAAAGACATGAACAACCAACTTTGACTCAAGAAGACATAGATGACCTCAACAAACCAATCACAAGTAAAGAAATTGAATTAGTCATTCAAAAGCTTCCTAAAAAGAAAAGTCCAGGACCAGACGGCTTCACATGTGAATTCTATCAAACATTCCAGAAAGAATTAGTACCAACTCTCCTCAAACTCTTCAAAAAAATCGAAGTGGAGGGAAAACTACCTAATTCATTCTATGAAGCCAACATCACCCTCATACCAAAACCAGGCAAAGATATTACAAAAAAAGAAAACTACAGACCAATCTCTCTAATGAATATAGATGCAAAAATCCTCAATAAAATTCTAGCAAATCGTATCCAACAACACATTAAAAGAATTATACATCATGACCAAGTAGGATTCATCTCAGGTATGCAAGGATGGTTCAACATAAGAAAATCAATGAATGTAATACACCATATCAACAAATCAAAGCAGAAAAATCACATGATCATCTCAATTGATGCAGAGAAGGCATTCAACAAGATTCAACATCCTTTCCTGTTGAAAACACTTCAAAAGATAGGAATACAAGGGAACTTCCTTAAAATGATAGAGGGAATATATGAAAAACCCACAGCTAATATCATCCTCAATGGGGAAAAATTGAAAACTTTCCCCCTAAGATCAGGAACAAGACAAGGATGTCTACTATCACCACTATTATTCAACATTGTGTTGGAGGTTCTAGCCAGAGCAATTAGACAAGAAAAAGAAATACAAGGCATCAAAATTGGAAAGGAAGAAGTAAAACTATCACTGTTTGCAGACGATATGATACTATACGTCGAAAACCCGGAAAAATCTACAACAAAACTACTAGAGCTAACAAATGAGTACAGCAAAGTAGCAGGTTACAAGATCAACATTCAAAAATCTGTAGCATTTCTATACACTAGTAATGAACAAGCCGAGGGGGAAATCAAGAAACGAATCCCATTTACAATTGCAACTAAAAGAATGAAATACCTAGGAATAAATTTAACCCTAAAGAGACAAAAAACCTATATAAAGAAAACTACAAAAAACTGTTAAAAGAAATCACAGAAGCCCTAAATAGATGGAAGGGCATACTGTGTTCATGGATTGGAAGACTAAATATAGTTAAGATGTCAATTCTACCTAAATTGATTTACAGATTCAATGCAATACCAATCAAAATCCCAACAACTTATTTTTCAGAAATAGAAAAACCAATAAGCAAATTTATCTGGAAGGGCAGGGTGCCCCGAATTGCTAAAAACATCTTGTGGAAATAAAACGAAGCTGGAGGTCTCACGCTGCCTGACTTTAAGGCATATTATGAAGCCACAGTGGTCAAAACAGCATGGTATTGGCATAAAGATAGATATATCGACCAATGGAATTGAATAGAGTGCTCAGATATAGACCCTCTCATCTATAGACATTTGATCTTTGATAAGGCAGTAAAGCCAACTCACCTGGGACAGAACAGTCTCTTCAATAAATGGTGCCTAGAGAACTGGATATCCATATGCAAAAGAATGAAAGAAGACCCATCTCTCACACCCTATACAAAAGTTAACTCAAAATGGATCAAAGATCTAAACATTAGGTCTAAGACCATAAAACAGTTAGAGGAAAATGCAGGGAGATATCTTATGAAACTTACAATTGGAGGCGGTTTTATGGACCTTAACCCTAAAGCAAGAGCACTGAAGAAGGAAATAAATAAATGGGAACTCCTCAAAATTAAACACTTTTGTGTATCAAAGAACTTCATCAAGAAAGTAGAAAGACAGCCTACACAATGGGAGACAATATTTGGAAATGACATATCAGATAAAGGTCTAGTGTCCAGAATTTATAAAGAGATTGTTCAACTCAACAACAAAAAGACAGCCAACCCAATTACAATATGGGAAAAAGACTTGAACAGACACCTATCAGAAGAGGAAATACAAATGGCCAAAGGCACATGAAGAGATGCTCAATGTCCCTGGTCATTAGAGAAATGCAAATCAAAACCACAATGAGATATCATCTCACACCCACCAGAATGGCCATTATCAACAAAACAGAAAATGACAAGTGCTGGAGAGGATGCGGAGAAAGAGGCACACTTATCCACTGTTGGTGGGAATGTCAAATGGTGCAACCACTGTGGAAGGCAGTTTGGCAGTTCCTCAAAAAGCTGAATATAGAATTGCCATACGACCCAGCAATACCATTGCTGGGAATCTACTCAAAGGAATTAAGGGCAAAGACACAAACGGACATTTGCACACGAATGTTTATAGCGTTATTTACAATTGCAAAGAGATGGAAACAGCCAAAATGTCCATCAACAGACGAGTGGCTAAACAAACTGTGGTATATACATACGATGGAATATTATGCAGTTTTAAGACAGGATAAACTTGTGAAGCATGTAATAACATGGATGAACCTAGAGAACATTATGCTGAGTGAGTCTAGCCAAAAACTAAAAGACAAATACTGTATGGTCCCACTGATGTGAACTGACATTCGAGAATAAACTCGGAATATGTCATTGGTAACAGAGTCCAGCAGGAGTTAGAGACAGGGTAAGATAATGGGTAATTGGAGCTGAAGAGATACAGACTGTGCAACAGGACTAGATACAAAAACTCAAAAATGGACAGCACAATAATACCTAATTATAAAGTAATGTTAAAACACTGAATGAAGTTGCATCTGAGCTATAGGTTTTTGTTTTGTTTTGTTTTGTTTTGTTTTTACTATTATTATTACTTTTATTTTTTTCTCTATATTAGCATTCTATATCTTTTTCTGTTGTGTTGCTAGTTTTTCTAAACCAATGCAAATGTACTAAGAAACGATGATCATGCATCAATGTGATGATGTTAAGAATTACTGAATGCATATGTAGAATGGTATGATTTCTAAATGTTGGGTTAATTTCTTTTTTTCTGTTAATTAATAAAATAAATAAATAAATAAATAAAAATTACTTCATGTGACACAAAGGTAGGGAGTGCTAGAGTTTCTCTCAAACCAAAGAAGACTTGCCCAACATACAGGCATTGAAATTCAATGCCTCAAGTTTGCAATTCATAGCCTGGCTTTGTGCTTTGTGTTAAAATACATGGGAAATATACTTGATCCACACATGTTTCAAACCTTCTGCTTCTGTATGGCTTTAAGAAAATTATCTAACCCCTTCAGTAAATACTATTAGAGCCACTTCATGTTTTGGCTGGACAGGTGGGCAAGAGAACCTCATAACGCTTACCATTATGGTCAGCGACTGAGCACCCTGATTTTGTACTACTGAGTGAGAAGGCAATTTCCACCTACAGACAGTACCCAAGACGGAGGAACAGGTAGGATCTACACTTTGACTAGCCTTTCCAGAAGGTAATTAGGAGTATATTTGACATGTGTGCATTTATATTGATTTCTCTTAGCCTCAGCTTTTAGTTATAATATGAAATTCAGGACTGGCAGGTCCTTCAGGTTCAACTTCAAAAGTCAATAATTTTGGAGAAAATTTTAATTCGTATAAAGTTCCTTATAAGGAACAAAATTCTTCACTGTGAAGTATTCTGCATAGCTTTTAAATGCAAAATGCATACTAAGTCATTTGGCCTCATAGATTATATTCTCCTAGTCAAACATCTCTTGCACAAGGATGCCATCACTTTCCAAATTAGGACAGTCATAAAGACTTTTCAAGAGACTCAACTGTCATCCAAACATATCTATGAAGTGCCTTTGAATAAGTAATCTGAAAGCTTTTTCAAAAAAAGGGAAAATGAGTTTGTAAAGCATGATTTATTCTTAGTATAGTTATTTCCTGATAATAATCACTTATTTTTAAAGTGTTAGTAATAATAATAATAATAATAATAATATCCAATCTTATTGAGCCCTTGCTATGTAGCTGGCATTTTGTACATGCCTTCAGAGGATTTAATCTTCACACCATCCTTAAAACATATATACTAAGAATATTCCAATTTTACAAATGAGGAAAATGAGGCATAGAGAAGGTATATACCTTATTAAAAGTCATATATCTGCTAAGTGGTAGAGCCAGGATTCAATCAAGTCAGTCTGGCTTTGTCAGTACGCCAGTCTAGAATTTTCCAGAACATAGTCAAGTTTGGTATCCAGATAATAAGGTCCAGGATTTGTTTCCTCCCCCAGTAAATGTTTAGTGTTTTCACATTTCCAGAATTCTGGCACTTCTATTTTCTGTGATTATTCACGCACTTCAATATATGTGTATTTTTCCAGGACCTTTAAGTATGTGAAGTGTTCTCTCATTGGGTCTTCACTTTGATGTGATTGGTTTGCTCTTTCTAATTTTAAGAGTCTTGGTTAAGATTAATGAATCAAAAGGGAGAGGCATTCCACCTACCTTTCAGTAGTGAACTCAGACATGGGTCTACCTATTTTCATCCTTCCCCAACCATCTTTACAAGTATTTTCATTGTAATTAATAAATTTAATAAGCCTCAGCTCCTTCTGGTCTTTGTTACTTTTTTTTGTACTTACCACCACTTACCTTCCCATTATCATTCAACAAATATTTATTGGACATCTATTTTGTAACAGTCATTATAATAATCCTTGGGGAACCAAAGATGAAAATGACACAGTTCCTTCCCTTGAAGAACTTATAGTTTGGTGACAGAAAAAATGTTAGAAAATAACAGTGAAACCACAGATAGCATATGTCCTGTTTTACAAAATGAAGAGGTCTTTTTAGTCTCACTTTCACCTCTCAGTTCCAAATCCATCCTAACTTTCTTCAGACCTTTCCTCAGAACTGTTATCCCTCCTCCCATCTAAGTCTCATCCTTACACTTCTAGAAAGTAATACACCAGAACATGAAGAGGTGTTACATCTTTGCATGTTAGGTTATAGGAGATTTTTACTTTTCTCTTTATAATTTTATTGTTTTAAACAGTTACTACAATAAGAAGAGGCTCTTTTAAAATGTAAAGAGCTTGTCTTGGACTAGCTAATTCTTTCCTTAGTGCTCAACTTGTCCAGAAGCAGTGCTCTGAAGGCTGCCACTCTTGAGGGTACATATTTCTGCCCAAAGCCAAACTCCTGCTGTTCAAATTCTCGTTAGGCTAAAATCCTGTCATGTTGAAGATGTTTTCCAATTTTCTTAGAACTTATTCTGTACCATGTTGGCATCTTTCCATTAGGTTATTTTCTTTTGCTTCTTTACATTTGTCCATGTGTTTTGTAAGCATGACTCATAGCTTTCTTATAGAATGGGTTATGTTTCCATTGCCACTGGCACTAAGGTGACAAAAAGTGGATTTCCTGGGCAGGCCATGGTGGCTCACCAGGCAGTTTCTTGCCTGCCATGCTGGAGACCTAGGTTTGATTCCCAGAGCCTGCCCACGCAAAAAAAAAAAAAACCAAAAAGTGTATATCCCCTTAATTGACCTTTCTCCCCTTAATATAACCCTTTGAAATTTATAAATTCTGGACTCAGAAACTAAATGTTTCCAGGGCCAATGATATAGAAATAGCAAAGGAAACCAATGCAAACATGTAAGTTGTGCTTGGAGTTTGAGCAGTGTGGAATCAGAGGTATGATATTCATTCAGAGGTATGATTTCTAAGGCTAAATTGATTGACTCTTAGATCTTCCTTTATGAGTCCTGGGATTTGTAAGTGTGGAACTGCTCCTGGGTCTACTGTTTGACCATTAGGTTTCCTAAACTCCCTGAGAGAGGAAATAGACTCCTACCCTTCTCCCATTCTCAATTACTACTTTTTGATATGAGAAAGCAACATAATATTACAGAAGTGCTAATTATTTCTTTTGGCTTAAATGCAGTTTTGTTGTGAAAATATGATAATTTTCCTTATAAACTGCTTTATCTCACATCCTCATATTGCTAGTATTTTCTGAAAAAATCTTCAAAGACGTTTCAGTCTCTAACACTTATTTTCTTGTTTTTAATTTTACCATAAATTCGAATTTTTTCCAGAAATATAATCATAGAATGTCAGAGCTAGAAAGAATTTTGTCAATTGTCTGGTCCAGCCTTTTGAGGTACTGAAGTCCAAGAAGTTACTGAATGGAATCAAAAGTTGAACTGACATCTTATGTAACCCTCCTCCCATGCTATAGAGCACAGAGGACATATTCAAGGCCCTGAAAATCTGCCCTCAGATTTCATATTTGTTGGAAAAGTAGAGCTCATTAAATGAAGTGAAAGCTATTTTGTCTATTATCAGGTTTTATAAATAAAGTCACACATACATTTATACATTTACACACAAAACCAAAACACACACTCTATGCATATATGTTCTAGTTTGCTAGCTGCCAGAACACGACACACCTGAGATAGATTGGCTTTTAATAAAAGGGGATTTATTTTGTTAGCTCTTTACAGGAAAGGCAGCTAACTTTCAACTGAGGTTCTTTCTTATACAGGAAGGCACAGGGTAATCTCTGCTGGTCTTCTCTCCAGGCCTCTGGGTTCCAACAACTTTCCCCAGGGTGATTTCTTTCTGCATCTTCAAAGGCCTGGGCTGAGCTGCGAGTGCTAAGATGAGGTATGCTGAGCTGCTTGGGCTGTGCTACATTGAGCGCCCTCATTTAAGTACCAACCAATTAAATCAAACATCATTCATTGCAGCAGGCATGCCTCCTAGCCAACTGCAGATGTAATCAGCAACAGATGAGATTCACATGCCATTGGCTCATATCCACAGCAACAGAACTAGGCACCTTCACCTAGCCAAGTTGACACCTGAATCTAACTACCACAATATACCTTTTTCTAAAAATAGGTTTCTTCGCTCCAATACGAGTGCAATGTCACATGTCCATTAATGAACCAGGAGCAGAAAATAAAAAGGAAATTTGGGACAAGTTTTAGGAAAAGCCAAAATTGGAAGATATAAGAAAGTAGAAGATAATAAATTGAATTGGAAGCAATGAAGCAAGTAGATTGTGTGATTGAAGCGGAGTTGATGGCTTCCAAAGCTCTTGCTCTTTCCTCAGAAAATGCTATGAGATGCCATACATTATTATGGACCAGCTTATTCTAAAGCATATTTAGAAAAAATTAATTTTTAATGGATGATTCTTCTCTGGATCATGATTTTAGGAGAAAGCTTTTAGTGGTGTTAGTGCTTTTCATTAAGACTTGGGGTCCCCAATGATTTAACATAACAATGGAGTGTGGGTCTTCTTAAAGTTTTATTTGGAAACTACCAACAATTTCTGCTATTAAAAGACCAAAAATTGATGACTAGGCATCTTTTGCCTCCTTTTCTTCTCAACCAATTCTACTATACCTGTACCAGATGTAGCAGAAACATTCCCAATGCTATCACATCATCTTTATAAAATATCAATGGTCTTCAAACCCTCACAAGTTTTACAGAATATAGCATTACATTGGCTTTCCTAAACATTTAAACATGGCTTTTCAATCCTTGAATATCTTCCCTGCTCTCAATACCAAAGTCTATGTTCCTTAATTTCTGCATCTATGCAATAGTGAGAATAATACTTATCTTAAAGGATTATTATAAGGATTAAACAAATTGTTATCTGCAAAGTACTTACAACTATTCCTGCCTGGCACAAAATAAGTGCTTTACATATGTTTATTAAACAAACAAATAAATAAATATTATCCTGAGTCATTATTCCCTTCCTTGATTTTCTCCAATTAGGCTGGCTCCCTTTAGTACTCTGAGTACATTAAGCTAGTACTCTCCTCACCACCTCTGCCCAAGTTAATTTCTGTACTGAGAATTCTCATCTCCCATTTCTTATCCTTGTTACCTACCACTCATTCTTAGGTCCCTAGTTTAAACAGGGAGGCTTTCACTACCACCCCACTCTCCAGACTAAGATAAGTTCCTCTATTACAAATTCTCATAGCATTCTCTTCTTTTTCTATACAAGACTTAACACAATTGTAATTTTGTGTGATTTTTTGCTTAGTTCCCATGTACCTAGCCAGACTAGATGGCCCAGGATGCCAGCACTAGGACTGTATTTGTACTGTTTATGTTCTAACCCCAGCATCTAGCATAGTATCTAGCACATGGTAGTTCCCAATAAGTATTGTGGCAAATGAGTGAAAAAATAAATGATATTCCAACTCTCCACCTATGTATGCGCAATTTTGTTCCCTTTGAGTTTCATATATATTATGAAGCAAAATGGCAGTGCAGTTTATGAGAGACAGATGTGCTAAAGCTGAAATTTAGACACTCAATTTGAATGACATTGTGTAATGTTACTATCTGTTCAAAAATGCCTAAGAATGAATAACAACACTCAGTGTTGCTTTCCTGATAGTTCTGTCTCAGAAGATGTAGCAAAAGTAATGATACCCCTGCTTTTCCTAAAGAAAGAACTAAGTCATTCTGCTTATAAGTAGCTTGCTTGTTTACAATGAGTTGAATAACACTTCCTTATGTGGTGGGGTTTTTCCAGGGTCTTAAACTGATCAACCCCCCTTTTCCAGATGTGGAGCCACAGAATAGCAAGGAGAATTGAACATGCCTTTGGATTCTAACCATGAGGCATGTACAAGACTGAACTGTAGTCCTATGCACCAGTGGAAAGAGTTTACTTCCCTTTTAAGTATTTTAGAATTAAAAAAGAAATCTGTTTCCAAGGGAACAGTACAGTTAAAGCACAACCAATGGAGGTGCAAAAAACATGTATCCTCTTTTTTAAAAACAAGCATCTAAGAAAAAAAAAGCATCTATTCATTTGTTCTCTTGCTTGGATAGCTTTGAAACATCTCAGCCTTGGATTGGGTGGTTTATGAAAGGATCAGCTCGACTGTGAGCCAAGCACACTCCTTGTAGCAAGCCAGAGATATAACCACTTACATGGCAGCAGGGTGTCTTGACATTATGAATTAAATTACCTCCTCTACCAAGTGGTACCAGGAAAAAGTAATTTACCTTCCTCAGGTTATACACCCCTAGAGGATAAAGCACTCACCTAAATGAACAAATTGCTTTTTCCTTATCATTGTGAAATGCCATCCTGACACTGTGTTCTCTTTGCCCTGGTCCATGAGAGAGCTGGCTCTTACCATTCATTTTTATATTCTTCTCCCTTTACAGTGTATAGCTAGAAAAGAACTCAGTGATATAATGAAGAGTCCACTTGCCGTTGAAAATCCAAGTCCACAACTCAAGGGAGTAATGCTGGTCCAGATATTCCTCAGAGTTGTGTCTCTTGTGTAGAGAATGCATCTACACAAGAGACAAAAGTGTGTTCCCCAAAGTGAAGCAGAACGGAAAGGCACAGACATGTTCAATAGGGCTGGTCTGAAGCCACATGGGAACACCCATGGAATACACATTCTAAACAGTATTTCTTACAACTGCTTGAGACAACTACTTACAAATACTTTATGACTACCTGTCTAAACCTTGTAACAACCCGCTAATATTAGAGTTTAGTTTGGCATTTAATGATTCTGTAGTCCCTTAGTGAGAGTGGAGATGACCTTTTTCAGGTCATCTGAGTTCTTTGCAGTCATGGGGGCATCATGTATATAACATCAAAAATTCAATTTCATAAATTATCCCTTGTATCTTCCAAGAGTTAATATAACCACTCTCCTCCCAAATGACTCATTCTTTTCACCTGCAGAGACAGGTGTGCCATGGATTTGCCTGCATCAAAACAAGCACTCACTAAGGAGAGAATGTTTACAGAATTAAAGATAGGGGAAAATATTATATCAAGATGAACAGGTATAAAAATACACAAGGGTGTCCTGACCCATTATGGTTTTCATGGAAGAATTAGTTTCAAAAAGGTAGTGGTTGTAGTTTGTTTTATTTTGTTTTCTGGGAACACTGCTATATTAGTTGAGAGCCTTCATATGTACAGTTATTATTTTGGTAATATGATTTACCCTTAAGCTTGATTTATTTTTAAATAATACCTCTATTTGCAGCCATGGAAAGTTAATGTGTAAAAATAACAAATACACCATTTAAAATGTAAAATACTTCTAAACTAATAACATCTTAAATGAATAGTAATCCTTTGGAGAAACACCAAATTAAGGGGAAAAGTGTGTGAAATTATTCAGTTGCAAGAACAAAGCAGTAAATAAAATAGAGAATCCTCCATGTAACACAGAGGACTGCTCATTTCTACTTGGAATCACGCAGGTGAAGCAAGAAACACAGATTCAGATGGTACCTTAGAAGTCATCTTGTTTAATTTCGCAATTGCAGATAGCATGCTCTGCTTCTGTTAGAGTCATACATGGCAATCTGTTTAGTCTCTATTGAATCTTATCAACACAGTTATATGGCTAACGGGCTTTAGACTCTTTAATATATTATTTGTAACATCAGACAGAAGGGTGAGAAAGAAAGGAGGGGAGAGAGAGGAGAGAGGTTGGAAGAAGGAGAGCCAATATAAATATGAATGCATACATACCAAAGGCATAAATTTAAAAAGTGGTGGACTTAAAAACATACATCCTCCTGGGATGGGCAATGGCCAGAACATAATTATTAAAACCCTGGTGTACAACATACTGTTTTTATTTTTGAGAAGACTGGGTTCCCTCCTCAGATCTAAGCCAAAGCTAATCATTTCTGCAAGCCTTTCTTGAATTTTCTTCTGCATTCCTTTTTTCACTTTTATTTTAATTTTACAGCACCATGCATTGCATAAAAAACTTATTTACCCTCCTTCTGTAATTGTATATATTTGTTCATTTATTAAATAAAACATTTATAAGGTGAACATTATCTGCTGGTAATTGCATTGGACAGTGGGTTTGCTATATTGTAGAAGAAACAGTCATTTTTATTCCAACTTACAAAGATTCTACAGACAAAAAGTTAAACGTGAATATACAAATTATCAAAGTGAAAAAATGAAGTACTCAACTATTTTTTATAGCTCTTCTGAGTTGATACATATTTTTAAATAAAAGGGTAAGAAACCCTCTCTTCATGACAAGATGGCATAACAAGAACTATATTTACTTTCTTGTCTGAAATAAACAGACGAGAGACATAAACAATGGTGTCAAACATTGAGCATCAGGTAGCAAGGACAGAGATGGGGAACAAATGAAGTGATACTACAAATTCTTCAGCTTATTACCTTAAGATAATTTTTAGGCTGGGAGGAGGATACCAGGCAAAGCCCACTGGACTCCCTGAGTTGAAGAGATGGACTGAGAGTCTGAGAGACCAAGGTGGCTGGAGTTCACAGGGCAGAGTACTGGAGAGGCGAAACCTGTAGAGAGAGAGACAGAAAATTACAGAGGTCTGCAGAGGTCATCCCTTGAACATTTAGCAGAATATTAATAAATGAATATATGTTAGGAAATTACCCAGGCAGAAGAAAAAGAACAACAAAAAATCCAAGAAGTAACAGTGTTTGGCACTCACACAAGTAAAAGAAGAGTCCTGCTACCAGTAGCCAGACTGGAAAACCTCTAATTCAGAGGCTATTGGGTAGAATGCCAAAGGTGTCTTGTCTCAGTTATGATCAAGACACTGAAAAAACACTGCTCTGATTCCATCTAAATTATTTGCAAGAAAAACCAAAAAAAGATCAGTCTGTTTCCAGATAGCCTAACTGCATTCTAGAACAAAGCTCATGAATATGGCTAGCAATACAAAAATATTTAGCACCCAAAAAGTAAAATTCATAATATTGAGCATCCAATCAAAATTGGCATGAATACAAAGAAATAGAAAAGTACAAATCATGGAGAAGAGAAAAATTAGACAATCAAAACAATCTATAATTGAAACAGATGGTAGAAGCGGCAGACAAGGGCATTAAAAAAGATCCTTAAAAGTATTCCACATGTTCAAGAAATTAAGTAGAAACATGGAAGATATAAAAATAAGAGACTCAATCTTGCAATGATGAACGTTATAATGTTTGAGGTGGAAAATACACTGGATGGGAATAATGGAATATTGCACATTGCAGAAGAAAGGATTAATGAATTTGAAGACAGGAGTAGGAGTGATTAAAAAAATTAAATACAGAGACAGACTACAAAAGGAGAGCATTTGCGATTATAGAAAAAGTTCTAATAGTCTAAAAATAGGCAGTTGCTATCCCTGAAGTGGAGGAGGGAGGCGGAAAAACTATTCAAATAAATAATGGAAAAATTTTCCACATTTGATGAAAACTGTAAGAAGCTCAATACACTCCAAGAACAACAAACACAATAAAATTACACCAAGGCACATTGAAACCAAAGTTCTCAAAACTAGTGATAAAGAGAAAATCTTACCAACATTTGGAGATTTAAAAAAAAAAAAACTTGTTACATATGGGGAAACAAAAATTCAGATGACAGCAGAGTTTTGCTGGGAGCAATGCAAGTCAGAAAACACTAGAGAAAAATATTTAATGAAAAATAATTTTCAAATCAGAATAACTTACCCACGAAATAATGTATTTCAAAAACTGAAGTAATACAAAGACTTTTAGATGTGAAAAGCAAAAATAACTCATCTCTAGCAGAGGCACACTAGAAGAAATACTAAGGGAAACTGTTAAAGGAGGAGAAATATGATACCAACAGGAAATATGGATGTACATAAAGGAAGGAAAAGACAAGGAAATGGACAGTACTCAGGTAAATTCATATTTATTTCTTATATTTAAATCTTTTATAGGATAAATGAGTGAGATTTATCCTTTTGGAAAGAAGGAACTGACATCTTTTTTCCTGATTCCTCTCACTAAATGCAGCTAAAAACTCTGAAGATTATATAGAAAATAAACATGAGAAGGTTCAGAAAGATATAGAGAAGAAGGTAAAGGATGGTAACAGCAGAAGTTCAAGAGGGGAGCCTGAACTCTCACCCGACCCAGCAGTACTGAGGAGCCCTTCCACCTTCCCACTTCCAAGTCAACACAAGCTGAATGGAGAACTTGCAGTTCCAAATCCACTTGATAATAACAAGTTGGCAAAGCCGTTCCCCACTACAGCAGTGGCAAAGGAGGCCTATTAAAATGACAATATAACTAATATCTTGAATCTTATCATATAATATCCAAAATGTGCAGATTATAATTGACAATGAATAATATTTAATCTTATCTTGAATGAAATAAGACAAGAAATAAAAACCAACACTGAGATACTATTATGCTAGAAATATTTGATAAGGATTTTAAAGCAGCTATCATATAAATTCTTCAACAAACAACTATAAACATGCTTGAAACATATGGTAAAATGTCAAGTTTCAGCAGAGAAATAGGAAGTCTCAGAAAAGAAATAAAAGATACAAAGAAAAACCAAATGGAAATTTCAGAACTACAATAAGCACAGTGGATGAGCTTAACAAGCGAACAGAAAAAACGTAAGAGAGAATTATCGATAGAATATAACAACTGAAACTATCCAATCTGGATAATAGAGAAAAAATAAACTATAAAAAATGAACAGAGTCTCAAGGATCTTGGGGACTATAACAAAATAGCTAATATTTATGTCATCAGAATCTCAGAAAGAAAGGAAACATGGAGAAAAAGTATATAGAGAAATAATTTAAAATTTCCCAAGTGTGACATAAAACATAAAACTACAGTCTCAAGGATGTGAGCAAATCTCAAGCAGGATAAATGCAAATAAATCCACAGCAATATACATCATAGTCACATTTCTGAAAACTAAAGCCAAAGAAAAAAACTAGAAGCAGAGAGAGAAGCAGAAATGGCTCCTTACCTATTGTGGAAAAAACTCTGAAAGACAATATATTTCAATAAAAAAACATGAAGTAAAAGAAAATGGCAAAATATTTCTCAAATGATGAAAGAAAAGTACTTTCAACCAAGAATCCTATGTCTAACAAAACTATTCATCAGAAATGAAGAGGCAAATCAAGACATTAACAGATGAAGGAAAACCAAGAGAATTTGTCATCAGAATAGGTACCTTAAAAGAACAGCTAAAGGAAGTTCTTTAACCAGAAAAAAAATGATAAAAGAAGGAATCTTGAAACACTGAGAAGAATGAATAATGCAAAGAGTAAAATATGGGTATATAAAACAGACTTTCTTTTTCCTCTTCAGTTTTCTAAAACGAATAGTTAAAGTTGATACAAAAACTTTAACACCATCTCTTCTGGTTTTCAATGTATATATATGAATTATTTAAAACAATTATATTATAAATAAAGGAGGATAAAGGGAATAAAAGCAGGTACAGTTTCTACACTTCACTGACCTGGGAAAAATGGTGACACCAGTAGACTGTGATGAGACTGCAATATCTAGAGCAATTACTAAAAACTACAGATACCACAATGAATATAAATAAATATATTTGAGTAAACCACAAGAGAGCAGGAAAATAAAACAGAAACAAAAAACAAAGAGAACAGATTGAAAGAAAAATAAAATGGCAGACTTAAGTCCTAAAATATTAATAATTTCATTAAATGTAAATGCAATAAACAAATTAAAAGAGATATTGGCAGAGTGAAGAAAAAAACATGATCCAACTATATGCTGTCTATGAGCAACTCATTTCAAATATAACAATACAGTAGGTTGAAATTAAAAGAATAGAAAAAGATACAACATGCAAAAATTAATTCAAAACCCTAAGTCAACAGAATGTGAGCATGACACCTGTTTTACAGAACAGATTTCTTAATGATTTCACTGTTCATAGCACATTTTGTCCTCAGGCTAATTATCAAATTATTTGGGAATGATTCATTATTATTACGGATATCCACATACATATATCCCATCCCCAATCAAGGATTCCACTGTCTTCCACTGAGATAATATTAGCCATTATAATGTTAAACTGTCATGGACACATGGTATCTTCATTTCCTCTTCCCTTCAAGATTTCCTGAAGGACCTGTCTAAGCTAAAGGCTAAAGACTGAGTCTTCTTGGAGGAATATTACAGAAGGAAAACATCGGAAGAATTGATGAGGCTTCCTAAAATAAGTTGACATAGACACAAGAGCAGACACCTGATTATATCAGGAGACCTACCATTCAGGACGTCCAGGACTATATGGTTTGGAAAGAGATAATTTCATAAAATTGTTAGCAGAATGAGGAATCATTAAAAATATCTAAAACAGATAATGAAAATATGTTCTTATCTGCTTTGGAACAGTGTGATACAATATTTAATGTTTTATTTTATTATGATTGCACAATAAATCCCCTTTCTATGTTTAAAAAAAATAACTGACTAACTAAACAAACTAATAACTGTGTATTCTAGAGTTTATAACATATGTGATATAAAATTTATGACAAAAATAGCATAAGGGCCAAGAAGGGAAAGGCTGGACAAGATGGCAGTGTAGTAAGGTGTGGAATTTAGATTGTCCTCCAAAGTAGCTAGTAAAAAGCCAGTAAAGAAAACTGCTAGGGCGACACCAATGAGTGGACACAGCACACACCAGTCCAGAAGAGGTGTAATGGCTAAGATCACACACATAACTGTTAGTCTCCCAAGCAGTGTAGTTGGGTGTCCATCCTCCACAGGCATGGCAGGCTGGTTCCCAGAGGGGAAAGGAAGCAGACTTTACTAATAGCAAGAGCTTAACTAAACCAAGTTCCAATGTGAAACTAATAAATAAATTCTGACTACTGAAAACAGGTCCAAGCCCACATAAACCTGGAATATGCATTAAAGGAACCAGGAACTTTTGCCCTGGCAGAGAGAGGGTGGTGCTAATTAAAAAAAAAAAAGAGGCTTTCTGAGTTGGACAGCAAAAAATATTGGAAAAGGGCCAATCCACAAGAAAAGGGGGCACAGAGTCTGGGGTGACATTGAGCCACCTACCAACTACAGCTCTTGATTGGCAAACCCAGGGAGTAGGGTTCTGGATCTGAAAAGGCTTTTTGTTATTTTTCTTTTTACTTCTTAACTATTCATTAGCTAGACCTGCAAGAACTCTCAGGCTCCAGCACTTCCCCAGGCAAGGGCAGAACTAAGGCATGTCTGAGAGACAGAGTAATTAGTTAGGTGAAATAGGTTAATTCTCTAAAGGGTGAAACTTCCCCAAGAAGTGGGGGGGCAAAGTCCAACTCAAGTGGAGTCCCTCCTTCAGAGAATTCAGGCCCCAGGGACTGGAAAACAAAAGCAATCAAAGCCTGCCTATTACTGCAGCCTTGGTCTCAACCATATCCCTGGCAGGGAGAGTCTGCTGAAATTAAAGGCACTGCATCACTTCATACTGGGAGGAAGCAGTGGGCAGACAAGCACCACATGCTGGGCAGGATAGTAAAGAACCCTAGAGCTAGAGGCTTCATAGGAAAGTCTGATAACCTGCTGATGGTGGCTACTTTTCCATCTGAGATGTGGGCCTGTCTGGTCTGAAAAAATCTGAGAAAATAAAATCTGAGGAGACCCTCCTCCAAAAAAAGGCTTCATAGAAGCAGGGCAAGAAACAGAAAAACAAGAACTGAAACATTCTGATCAGTTAAACAGAGCTTATGCTAGAGGACTAGAATAAGTTGAACAGAATGCAAAACAACACATAGAGAACAAAGCCATTCTGCAAGAAAACCCTAGGAAAAAGAGTGAAAAAACTCTCCAGAATAAACTAATTAAGGAAATCAAATGCCTATATACCAACAAGAAAACATACTAGAAAAATAAAAAAATATGACTGTGCCTGTTTGAGTCTGTGGTGGATCCCAGAAAAGCCACTGGGTGGGAGCATTTTGATTGTTTCCATGGAGCTGTGTCTCCACCCATTGAAGGTGGAGTTGCTTACTGGAATCCTTTAAAAGAGGAAACATTTTGGAGAGAGTCCTTTTGGTAGAGCCACAAGAAAGCCAGCAGATGCCGCCATGTTCGCCATGTGCCCTTGCAGCTGAGAGAGAAACACTAAACCTCATCAGCCTTCTTGAACCAAGGTATCTTTCCCCAGATGCTTTAAATCGGACATTTCTATAGACTTATTATAATTGGGACATTTTCTTGGCCTTAGAACTATAAACTGGCAACTTATTAATTTTCCCTTTTTAAAAACCATTCTATTTCTGGTATACTGCATTCCAGCAGTTAGCAAACTAGAACAATGATTGAGTAAAAGGAATAACCCAATACTTTGATACAGGAATTAAAACAAATAATTAGGATGTTTGAACAGACATGCAAAATCTCATAAAAAATCAAATCAACAAGTTTAGGAAGGATATAAAGAAGGCACTGGGCATATAAAAACTTGAAAATCTGAAAAAACAAATCACAGAACTTAGGCGAATGAAAGGCACAATAGAAAAGATGAAATAAGCAATGACAATCTACAATAATGGAATAGAAGAAGCAAAAGAAAGGATTATGAACTTGAGGACTGGACATCTGAAATCCAGCAAACAAAAGAATATATAGGGAAAAGAAAGGAAAAATATGAGCAGGGTCTCAGGGAACTGAATAACAAAATGAAGCACAGGAATATACATGTTTTGGGTGTCCCAGAAAGAGAAGAGAAGGGACAAGGAGCCAAAAGATTAATGGAGGTAATAATCACTGAAAATTTCCCATCTCTTATGAAAGACATAAAATTACAGATCCAAGAAGTGGAGTATGCCACAAACAGAATAGAATCAAACAGACATACTCCAAGACACTTACTAATCAGATTGTCAAATTTAAAGACAAAGAGAATTTTGAAAGCAGCAAGAGAAAAGCAATCCATCACATACAAGGGAAACTTGATAAGTTATGTGTGGAATTCTCAGCATAAACCATGAAGGGGAGAATGCAGTGGTAAGAAATATTTAAGATTCTGAAAGAGAAAAACTGCCAACTGAGAATTCTATACCCAACAAAACTGTCTTTAACGATGAGGGGGAGATATTAAAATATTGTAAGAAAAACAGTCACTGAGAGAATTTGTGACTAAAAGACTGGCTCTCCAAGAAATACTAAAGGGAGTACTAGAGGAAGATAGGAAAAGATAGGAGAGAGGGGTTTGGAGAAAAGTGTAGAAATGAAGACTATCAGTAAAAGGAAAAAGAAAAAAAAAAAAAACTAGGTGTGACATATAAAATCCAAAAGATGAAATAGTAGAAGAAAGTACTATCTTCACAGTAATAACATTAAATGTTAATGGATTAAACTCCCCAATCAAGTCACAGACTGGCAGAATGCATTAAAAAATAAGATCTATTTATATGCTGCCTACAGGAGGCTCACTTTAGACCCGTGGACTAAAATAGGTTGAAAGTAAAAGACTGGGAATACATATTTTGACCAAAAACAACAACCAGAAAACAGCAGGGGTAGCTATACTATTATCTGACAAATCAGACTTCAAATGTAAAACAACTAAAAGAGACAGAGAACGACACTATATATTAATAAAAGGAACAATTCAACAAGAAGACAAAACAATCATAAATACTTATGCACCAAGAAGGTGCAAGGGTAGTTCAATGGCAGAATTCTTGCCTCCCATGCAGGAGACCTGAGTTCAATTGTTGGTCCATATACTTTCCAAAAACTAACAAGCAAAACAAAGGAAAAACAACAAACAACAAAAATTCAACAAATGGTGCTGCAATAACAGGATATCACATGGAAAAAGAGTGAAATGTGGCCCCTACCCTACAGCATACAAAAAATATATATATTTATGTATTTATGCATCAAGCCAGATGCATACATTTTTGCATCTCCAAAATACATGAGATGAACACTGACAACACTAAAGGGAGTAGACAGGCCTACCATAATAGGTGGAGACTTCAATTACCCACTCTCATCAATGGATAGAACGTCTAGATAGAGGATCAATAAGGAAATAGATTTTGAATAATATGATAAAGGAACTAAACTTAACAGATATTTATAGAACATTACACCCCACAATAGCAGGATAAACATTTTTATCAAGTGCTCAAAGTTATTCTCAAGTATAGACCATATGCTGAGTCACAAAGCAAATCTCAATAAAATTAAAAAGACTGAAATCAAATAAAACACTTTCTCACATCATAATGGAATGATGTTGGAAATCAACAACAGGCAGAGGGCCAGAAAATTCACAAATACACAGAGGCTAAGCAACACACTCTTATACAACCAATGAGTCAAGGAAGAAATTACAAGAGAAATCAGTAAACATCTTGAGGCAAATGAAAATGAAAATACAACATATCAAAATTTATGGGATGTAGCAAAGATGGTGCTGAGAGGAAAATGCTCTACCTTCAATGCCTATATAAAAAAAAAAAAAGAAACAGCAAAAACTGAGTAATTAACTGTTCACTTGGAAGAACTTGAAAAAGAATATCAAACCACAAGGCAAACAAAAGGAAAGAAATAATGAAGATTAGAGCAGAAATAAATGAAACTGAGAATATGAAAATAGAGAAAATCAACAAAATCAAAAGTTGGTTCTTTGAGAAAAACAATAAAATTGATGGAGCCTTAGCTAAAGATGATAAAAAAAAAGAAGATGCAAATACATAAAACCAGAAATGGAAAAGAAGATAGAACCACTGACTCCAAAGAAAAAAAGAGGTAATGAGGAGATACTACGAGCAATTGTGTGCTAATAAAATAAACAACATAGATGAAATGGACAACCTCCAAGAAAGGCATGAACAACCAACACTGACTCAAGAAGAAACAGACAACCTCAACAAACTAGTCACAAGTAAAGAAAATTGAGTCAATCATCAAGAAGCTTTCAAAAAAGAAAAATTCAGGACCAGATGGTTTCCCATGTGAATTCTAAGTATTCTAAGAAAGAATTAGTACCAATTCTGCTCAAACTCTTCAAAAAAAAATAGAAGAGAAGGGAAAGCTACCTAACTTATTCTATGAAACCAACATTACCCTAATACCAAAGCCAGACAAAGATACTACAAGAAAAGAAAATTAGACCAATTTCTTTAATGAATATAGGTACAAAAATCCTCAACAAAATTCTTGCAAGTATAACCCAACACATTAAAAGAATTATACACCATGACAAACTGGAATTTATTCCACGTATGCAAGATTGGGTTCAACAAAAGAGAATCATAATATAATATATGGTTGCAAAACATCTAAGTGGAAAAAACACACAATCATCTGGATTGGTACAGGAAAGGAATTTGACAAAATTCAACATTCTTTCTTGATGAAAACACTACAGAGGAAGGAATAGAAGGGAAATTCCTCAACATGGTAAAAGGAACATATGAAAAACCCTCAGCTAACATCATTTCAATAAGGGAAGACTGAAAGCTTTCCCTGTAAGATCTGGAACAAGACAAGGACGCCCACTGTCACCACTGTTATTCAACATTGCACTGAAAGTTCTAGCCAGAGCAATTAAAGAAGAAAAACAAATAAAAATCATCTTAATTGGAAAGGAAGAAGTAAAACTCTCACTGTTTACAGATGATCTGTTACATATCAAAAATCCAGAAAAATCGACAGCAAAACTACTAGAACTAAAAAATGATACAGCAAGTTGGGAGGCTAAGATCAATACCCTAAAATCAGTAGTGCTTCTATATACTAGTGATGAGCAATATGAGGAGGAAATCAAGAAAAAATTCTATTTGATAATAATCTGAAGAATCAAATATTTAGGAATAAATTTAATTAAGTATATAAAAGACCTATACACAAAAAACTACAAGAAATCACTAAAGGAAATAATGGAAGTTGTACATAAATGGAAGGGCATATCATGTTCATGGACTTAAAGACTAAATATAGTTAAGATGTCAGTTATACCCAAATTGATTTATAGATTCAATGCAATATCAATTAAAATCCAAACAACATACTTTGCAGAAATAGAAAACTAATAACCAAATTTATTTGGAAGGGAAGAAGAGTGGCCAAATAGGTAAAAATATCTTGAGAAAGTAAAATGAAGTGGGAGGTCTCATATTACCTGACTTTAAAGAATATTATGAAGCTAAAGTGATCAAAATTGTATGGTGCTAAAAAAAAAAAATTGTATGGTGTTGGCATAAAGATAGATATACTGACCGATGGAATAAATCTAGTGTTCATAAATAGACTTTCCCATCTATGGGTAACTGAGTTTTGATAAGATGGTCATGCCAACCCACCTGGGACAGAGCAGCTTCTTCAACAAATGGTGTTTGGAGAACTGGATATCCATATGCAAAAGAATGAAAGAGGATCTATATCTCACACCCTATATAAAAATTAACTCAAAGTGGATCAAAGACCTAAACATTAGAGTTAAGACTATAAAACTGTTAGAATAAATGTGGGGAAATGTCTTATAAATCTCGTAATAGGAGGTAGTTTTCTAAACCTTATCCCCAAAGCACAAGCACTGAAGAAAGAAATAGATAAATGGGATCGCCTAAAATTTAACATATTTTTGCATCAGATAACTTTGTTAGGAAAGTAAAAAGGCAGCCAACACAACAGGAGATACTATTCGGAAACCACATATCAGATAATATCCAGAAATATATAAAGAGATTCATAAAATCAAGAACAAAAAGACAAACAATCCAGTTATAAAATGGAAAAAAATGATACTTTATGAAAAGGAAATATAAATGGCTAAAAGGCACACTGAAAAAATGCTCAACTTTATTGGTTATTGGGGAAATGCAAATCAAAACCACAATGAGATATCATCTCACATGTACTAGAATGGCCATTATCAAAAAAAAAAACAAAAAAAAAACTAAAACAAACCAGAAAATTACAAGTGCTGGAGAGGATGTGGAGAAAGAGGCATACTTATCCACTGTTGGTGGGAATCTAAAATGTTACAACTGCTCTGTGGCAGTTTGGCAGTTCCTCAAGAAGCTAAGTATAGAATTGCGGTATGATCCAGCAGTGCCATTACTATGTATACATTCAGGGGAACTGAAGGAAAGGACACAAAAACATTTGCATACTGATGTTTATAGCAACATTATTTATGATTGACAAGAGCTGTTAACAGCCCAAATGTCCATTAATGGATGAGTGGCTAAACAAGCTGTGGTATATAAATATGACGGAATATTAAGCAGCTGTAAGACAGAATAAAGTCATGAAGCATGTAACAATGTGGATGAATCTTTAGGACATTATGCTGAATGATATTAGCCAGAAACAAAAGGACAAATATGGTATGGTCTCACGAATATGAGCTAACATTAATGAGTGAACTTTGAGAGTTAAAGTTAAGAACACAGGTTATGAGGAGATATAAATACAGAATTTATGCAACAGAACTGACTGTAAAAATTCAGAAATGGATAGCACAATAGTCTGAAGAAGCAGAATGGTCGAAGGAAAAGGGTAGGGGCGCATATGAAACCAGAAGGAAAATAAAGTATAAAGACTGACATTAGGAATGCCAAGAGTGGACAATGATGATGATTAAATGAGGGATGGGGTTGCCATATGACCCTGCAACCCTGCTGCTAGGAATATAACTGGAGGAACTGAAAGCGGGGATATGAATGGACATTTACACACTGGTGTAGCGGAAGCATTTGCTATTCACAATGGATGGAGGTGGCCTAAGGGTACATTACTGAGGGTAGAAGAGGGGAACTGTGGTGTATACATACAAGGGACTACTGAGCGCCTGCAAGAAGAAGTGAAATTGAGTACTGCAACTAGATGAATGAAACTTAATGGCACTATGTTTAATCAAATGGCAGAAAGAAAAAAAAATTATGATGCCTTACTCATATGGACTAACTACAATGTACAAATTTGGAGAATTGAAGATGAGAGCATGGGTTATCAGGGCAGTGCCTATTGTAAAGGGTCCTGAATTGTAAGCTCTTACAGCAGTCACGTATATTCAGGAATAGTAATTGTTATTTCTAAATTCTGAGATATGGAGCTATTTGAGTATAACCTGGTCATTCCCTGAAACCTTGGGTGGGTATGTGACACCTAAGACTCTGAGACAGAGCACTGAAGCTATGAAAGTCAGCATTACCACATACCACAACTGTTAAAAAAGTTGAAAAAGTGATCAGACTTTAACTAGAGATATGAAAGACGCTGATTTGGATAGGACTAAGGTAAATCAGAATACAGGGTAAAGAATGATCCATATTTTAAAACATCGACCTCTGTGTGCAACCAAAGGAAGGGACGTATATTTGGTGCAAAATTTATATTTTTGGGTAGTGCATTATGTAATTTAATGTGTATGATCAGTTTATTTGAACAGCATAATTACATGGAATCTTGACTAGGTCATGCGATCCTCTTGGTTTATACAGGTTAGTGTGATGCCACAATATATCCCAGAGTAATCTGGGAAGAGAATAAAAAAGTATTTACAAAGTCTCTGTGGTAGTTAGAGTCAGTTGTCAACTTGGCCAGGTGAAGGCAACTAATTCTGTTGCTGTGGACATGAGCCAATGGTACGTGAATCTCATCTGTTGCTGATTTACATCTGCAATCGGGTAGGAGGCATGCCTGCTGCAATGAATGACGTTTGACTTAACTGGCTGGTGCTCAAATGAGAGAGCTTAATGTAGCACAGCACAAGCAGCTTGGCATACCTCATCTCAGCACTCACAGCTCAGCCCAGGCCTTTGGAGATGCAGAAAGGAATCACCCCAGGGAAAGTTGTTGGAACCCAGAGGCCTGGAGAGAAGGCCAGCAGAGATAGCCCTGTGCCTTCCCATGTAAGAAAGAACCTCAGATGAAAGTTAGCTGCCTTTCCTCTGAAGAACTAACAAAATAAATCCCCTTTTATTAAAAGCCAATCCGTCTCGTGTGTTGCATTCTGGCAGCTAGCAAACTAGAACAGTCTCCTTGGACTGGGATGTAAGGAGGATATATTCAACTTTCCCATCTGGGGAACTAATGATATTCTCACAAGCAGTGGGGACAACCAATACAATCAGCCGAGTCCTTATTCTTGGGGTTTGCCCCTATGAAACTTATTCCAGCAAAGGAGAAGCTAAGCTTACTTATAATAATGCCTAAGAGTCACCCCCAGAGAACCTCTTTTGCTGCTCAGATGTGGCCTCTCTCTAAGCCAACTTGGCAGGTAAACTCACTGCCCTCCCCTTATGTGGGACATGACTTCCAGTGGTGTAAATTTCCTGGCAACATGGGACAAGACTCCCAGGATGAGCTGGGAACCAGCATCACGGGATATAGAAAAGCTTCTGGACCAAAATGGGGAAGAGAAATGAAACAAAATAAAGTTTCAGTGGCTGAGAGTTTCAAACAGAGGCAAGAGTTTATCCTGGAGGTTATTCCTATGCATTATATAGATACCCCTTTTTAGTTTATGGTGCTCAGAAAAACTGTAAGTCTGAAACTAACATAGGAAAACATAAAAAGTCCACTTTTAGGTGAATGTTTAAAAAACTTGTACAGTAACACTACAAGTACTTATAAAAGCTAGTACTGTTGTATTGTATTTTTTTGGTATTAACTCCATTTTTCACTTCTTTCAGGTTCTAAAATGCAAATGCATAAAAAGTAATGATACATCTTTGTTTTTTTGACATAAAATGTATAAACATAGGATTTGTAGCAAGTACAAAAAAAAAGATGAGGGGAAAGTGGGGTATAGGAATGGTCTATGTGTATGCAATTGAAGCTAACCTGGTATCAAATACAACACGGTTGTTTGAGGTTTAGGATTTAAATTCAAGCCACGTGGTAATCACCGAGAAAATACATGAAAAATATATACAGAAAGCAATGAGAAAGGACTAAAAATAGTACAATACAAAAAAATCAAATAAATGTGAAAATAGGCATTAAGAGAAGAATTGAGGGACAAAAGCCATTAGACTTAAAAGACCAAATATCAAAATGGCAAAAGAAAGTCCTGCATTATTAGTAGTTACTTAAACGTCAATGGATTAAAATCACCAGTCAAAGGCAGAGATTGGCAGATGGATAAAAAAGCATGATATAACTATATGCTGTTTACAAGAGACTCACCTTAAATTCAAAGACACAAGTAGACTGAAAGTGAAAGGATGGAAAGAAGATACCATGCAAATTGCAAACAAAAGAGAATTTGGATAGCCATACTAATATCAGATAAAATGGACTTTAAGTCAAAAACTATTACAAAGAACGATGAATGTCACTACATACTGATAAGGGGGCCAATTCAACAAGAAGAGAAAATAATAATATAAATGTAAATGTACCTAATGGAAGGGCCCAAAATACGTGGGGTAAATCTGACAGATTTGAAGGAAGAAATAAACAGTCTATATTAATAGAAGGAGACTTCAATATACAACAGTCAATAACAGATAGAACAATGAGATTGAAAATCAATAAGGAAATTGATTATTTGAACAATATTCTAAATCAACATGCCTCATAGATAAATATAGAATGCTCCATCCAACAGCAGCAGAATATACATTCCTCTCTAATACACATGGATTATTCTTCAAGATAGACCATATGTTATATCACAAAACAAGTCTCACAAAACAAGTCTCAACGAATTAAAAAATACTGAAACCATATAATGCATTTTCTCCAGCCACAAAGGAATGAAACCACAATTAAATAACAGAGGGAGAACCAGAAATTTCAGAAATATGTGGAAATTAAATAACAAACTCTTAAATAATCAATTGAGTCAGAAAAGAAAATACAAGGGAAATCAGGAGATATCTTGAAGTAAATGAAAACAAAAACACAACACACCAAACCTTGCCAGATGCAGCAAAAGAAGTGCTGTGAGAGAAATTTATAACTATAAATGCTTACTGAAAAAAAAAAAAAGATCTCAGGCAGCGCGACGATGGCTCAGCAGCAGAATTCTTGCCTGCCATGCCGGAGACCCAGGTTCGATTTCCAGTGCCCACCCATGCAAAACAAAAAAAAGATCTCAAATCAGAGACCTAACCTCACACCTGGAGGAGCTACAAAAAGAAGAGCAAACTAAACCCAGATAGTACAGGAGGAAAGAAATAACAAAGATTAGAGCAGAGGTAAATGAAATACAGAATTAAAAAAATTGCAAGAAATCATGAAACCAAAAGCTGTTTTTTTTTTAAAGATTAATAAAATCAACAAACCTTTAGCTAGAGTGATGCAGAAAAAGAGAGAGAACACACATAAAAATCAGAAATGAAAGGAGGGCCATTACTGCCAATCCCACCTAAATAAAAAGGAGCATAAGAGGATACTATAAACAACTGTACCTCAACGAATTAGATAAACTCAATGAAAATTACAAATTTCAAGAAACACACAAACTACCTACACTTACTCAAGAAGTAACAGAATTTCTCAGCAGACTAATAATAAGCAAAGAGATTGAATCAGTGCTTTAGTTTGCAAGCTGCCAGAATGCAATATATCCAATTTGGAATGGCTTTTATAAGGGAATTTAATAAAGTTACAAGTTAACAGTTCTAAGACTATAAAAATGTCCAAACTAAAGCAATCAGGTAAAGATCCCTTAATTCAAGAAAGGCTAATGGGTCAGGAACACCTCTGTCAGTTGGGTAGTCATGTGGCTGATATCTGGTGGTCCCTTGCTGCTGGAGTCCATTTTTTTTAGCGTATGCTCCTGTGGGGGTTCCTCACTTTGCTTCTCCAGGGCTGGTTTTCATCTCTTGGCTTCCCTTGCTCTCTCCAGGTTCTGGCTTGTTTAACAGCTCATGGCAATGTCTGCTGGGCTCCAAGTGTCTCCAAATATCCGTGTCTCTGTTCTCTAAGTATTGGCACCTGTGTCAGCTCTGCTCTGAAGTTGCTGTCAGCTCTCTCTCTGATGGCTCTGAGGATTCTGTGGTTTTTCCAAAATGTATCCCCTTTAAAAGACTAGTAAACTAATCAAGGCCCACCTGGAATGGGTGAAGTCACATCTCCATCTTATTAAGGTCATGCCCACAACTGGGCATGTCACATATTTGCAGAGATAATCTAATCAAAAGTTTCTAGCCTGCAGGATTAAAAGAAATGACTGCCCCCACACAACTGGATCAGGATTAAAACATGGCTTTTCTAGGGTACACAATATTTTCAAACTAGCATAATCACTATTCAAAACTACCCAACAAAAAAATCCCAGGACCAAATGGCTTCATGGGTTAATTCTATGAAGTATTCCAAGAAGAGTAAACACCAATCCTGCTCAAACTCTTCCAAAAAAATGAAGAGAGGGAACACTTCCTCACTCATTCTATGAGACCAACATTGCCTTAATACTAAAGCCAAAGATGCAACAAGGAAAGAAAATTACAGACCAATGCCCCTTATGACACTGATGCAAAGATCATGAGCAAAATATTAGCAAACTGAATCTAACAGCACAATAAAAGAATTATAAACCACGATCAAGAGGGATATATCCAAGTATACAAGGGGGGGTCAATATAAAAAGATCAACAAATGCAATATATGATATTAATAGAAAAAAAGAAAAATACTCATATGATCATCTCAATTGATGGGCTACCTAAAGGTGGAGGACAGAGAGGGGTATGGGAAAGTATTTATTTGTGTATGTTACTGAAGGCAAGTTGGCATAAAAGCAAATGAGATTGTTACAGACTTAGGATAGGGTTTCTGTCCCAGAAGATGGAAAAGTTTTAGTAATGGAAGATGGTGGTAGTACCACAATAATATGAATATGATTAATCCTATTGAATGACATGCTTGGGAGTAGTTGAGATGGGAAAGTCTCTCTTATATATATATGGTTCTACATTTTAAAAAGAAAGCAACAAGAGACAATGATAATTAGATGCAATATACATTCTTAAATGGGAAATGGCATGGGAGGAAAGAGCTCAAAGGGACGTTATTGGGATATACGAAAATCTGATACAGACTGTAAGCTTTTTATCAATGTTAAATTTGTTAAACTTGATAACTGCATTTAAGGTGGTCACATAAGTGAATATTCTTGCTCTTAGGAAATGCATATGGGCAGTATTAAATGTTCAAGGAGCATGATATCTACAACCTACACTCAAGTGTTCAGAAAAAGGACAGATAGATAGATAAAGAGAGATACAGATACAGCAAATGTTAAATTGGTGAAAATGTGAGATAAAGGAATGTTGGAGTACTCTGTTAGGGTTGTGTTATTTTTCTAACTATCCAGTAACTTTGAAAGTATTTAAAAATAAAAAAATTAAAAAATGTCCCACCAGGCTTATTTGATAGAAATTAATGAACCCATTCTAAAATTCATATGAACATGTAAAGCAACCATTACAGTAAAAAAAATGTGAGGGATTAATATACTTGTTTTTAAGACATACAATTTCAGTAATTAAGACATTGTGGAATTGATGTGAAAATAGGTAAACGGATCTATTGAACTGAATAGAAATATCCTCACATACATACTGATTACTGATTTTTAACAAAGATGTAAAGACAATTTAGTAGAGAAAGGAGAGTCTTTTCAATAAAAGATTCTGGAAAAAACTGGGCATCCATATGTAAAAAGAAGCGAACTCTGGTCTATTACTTTCACCGAATACAAAATTAATTTTAAATAGATCATAGACTTAAACATAAAACTTCTAGCAGAAAATATAGAAAAGTTTTTTGTGATTAGGTAAAACTTGGGTTAGCCAAAGATTTCTTAGATATGACACCAAAAGTGGGATCAATAAAAGAAAAAAAAACAATAAACTGAACTCTAATAAAATTAAAATTCTCTGTTCAAAAACAGATATTGCTAAGAGAACTAGAAGAGGAAACAGAGACTTGGAGAAAACATTTGTGAATCATATATCTAATAAAGGACTTATATCTGGAACACATAAAGAACTCTTAGAAGCCAATAAAAAGAAAACAAATCAATCAATAAGAAATGGGCAAATATTTGTACAGACACTGCTAAACAAGATATGGAAATGGTAAATAAGACCATGAAAGATATTCAGCATCATTATTCATTAAAGTAATTCCAATTCAAAACACAAAATATTACTACATACTTATTAGAATGAATATAATTCAAAAGAATGACTATACACTTACCATATGATCCAGCGTTCCAATCCTAGGTATTGACCCAAAAGAAATGAAAGCCTATTTCCATGCAAAGAATTGCACATGTTCATCATTAGGTAAACAGATAAACCAAGTGCAGTGTATTCACAAAAAGAATATTATTCATAAATAAAAAGGAATGAAATATTAATGTTAATACAACAATGAATTTCAAGGTAATTATGCTGAGTGAAAGAAAGCAGAAAAGAAAGAATACATATTGCATGATTCTATTTATATAAAATGCTACAAAATGCAAAGCAATATATATATAGCCAAGGAGAGAAGATTGGTGGTTGCCTAGGAATGGGCAGCAAAGAGTGGAATGGGAGGGAGAGATTACTATGGTTCAAGAAGAAATATGTTGGAATGATGGCTATGCTCATTATCTTCATTGTGGTGGTTTTGAAGATGCATATATCTGTCAAAACATCAATTTAAACACTTTAAATAAATGCAATATATTGTTTACCTATTATTCTTCAACGAAACTATAAAAAGAATAGGCTAAGAAATAGAAAGATGAATCTAATGTTAGTGTTAAAAATGGTTGAAGTTGGATGTTAATAGACCTGGGCTTGAATCCTAGTTTCCCCACTTAATAGCAAGTGAATTAGACATGTCCCAAAACCTCTGTTTTCCTTACCTAAAAACAGTAATAAGGCCATTCATCTCATATTTCTCCTGTTAGATTAAAGGAGACATATACGAAAAAAGCACTTTGTAAACTGAACACACCATATAATGTGCTTCACTCTCTCTCTCTCTGTATATATATGTATATAGTTACTATATATATCATATATATAATTTTATATTATCTATTATTCTATTAATATTAAAGATCTTAATCCATTTTAAGTGATAATCTTTCCCAAATATTATTAATGCTTAATAATATATCAAAAATAGTATCCTTTGAGTTTTCTATTTATAATCAATGAATACATTTGAATAAATGAATCCTTAATCCTTTTTTCAATTACATGTATGGTAAAAACTGATTTTCTTCCCAGAAACTTACACACACACATAACATCTACTTATTAGTTTGGGGTTCCATGGACTTTTTGTAGCCCACCCAATTTGGAATCTATGAATCTTGGGAATTAAAGGTATCAGTACTAAAATACTGGTATCAAAGCATACCTAATGTCCATCTAACCAAATTTCTTATTCAAAAAGGAAATCTCTCTACAACATTTTAACTAATGGCTTTTCAGCTTCTGCTTAGACACCTCAAGTGTCAGGAAATTCTGGCAATGTAGAATAGTCTGAATAGTTCATTACTCTTAAGAAATTAATGTTATTAGGAGCAGTCATAATCATGGAAGACAATCTAGTAGACTAGTAGCTAAGAAGACAGGATCTAGAATATGACTTTTTGGGTTCAAATCTTGATCTCTATAATATGAGATGTTCCTAGCCCCTGAATCAACACAGGGCACTCTGGAAGCTACCATTAAAGATTATTCAGATTACTTTACATTTTGTTCAAAAAGTCAAAAAAATGAAAACAGGCAAAGAAACATTAAATTTATCAGCTACCACTGCTTTGAGATCGTAAAAAAAAAAAGAAAATTCCTTCTATACTTATTCACCTCCTTATTCTTCAGCAGTGATGCAGAATTACTTTCTCTTCTTCTTAAATCTCGGCTTGAGACTAGCCAGGCACTGACAGGAGTTTCGCTCCTACCTCTTTGAAACTTTCCACGGTAATCATTCAAAAAAAAAAGAAAAAAGAATACTGTACTCTCTCAAAGACTGCTGTGAATAAAATATTTCCCCGTTCTTATATTTTTAAATACTAACAATTTGATTTTAGTAGATAAAGGATGAACAGTACATCATAGACCATGTTCAGTGAACATGGGCTCCCATTTTACCTGGGCATGAACTGTCTGAATTTTGTGCAATCTTGGTGCCCCTCAGTGTTGGTGAGTATCCAAGTCAAACAGACCCATGTTTGAATCCCTTGTTCTTGAAACCTGTTGTTTAACCTGCAGCAACTTAGAAAACACTCTTTCAAATGCTGATTACAGATAACAACGATATCTGCCTTGCATGGTTTGTGTAGGGAGTAAATGAGACTGTAAATGCAAAATAATCGTCACAGAGTACATCCCCAATAAAAGGTAGCCATTTTGTCACTAAATCTACAGGTGTTTATGGGCATTACAAGACCTATCAAACACAACTGAAGTTAACATTTTTCCAAGTGGCTGTTTTCAATTTAAAAACATACAACAAATAACACTGAACATCTGAGGCAATGAATTTTGAAGTGACTTTAGGTATAACTTGTCACCAAAGATATTGTAAGAAAATAATTTTTGATATTTGATTCTAATTCTAGATTAAAAATCTTTTAATTTTATAAAACTACAGCAAACATTTCCTCAAAAGATAGTAGAGGGTGCCAGATTAACTAGTTTGTAGGTAGATTTTAGATTTGATCCCCCAACTTCTTAATTATTTGAAGAGTGTCTATGATTACAAGATGAGTATAAAGAACATAACTAGTACCATTTGAAAGTGTGAGCCAAATGAAATACAAAACAAATACACTGCTGAGATTGATGTAAAACTGGCAAAACTCCCAACTCCAAGCACTTTTATTCACCAAAACTCTTATTTTTCTCATTGACTGATTTTATAACAATCTAAATATGATCTGAACTATTTTTATAAAGTGAATCTTAGAAAAATATAATTAGTATATATCCATGGGGAAAGAGGTTTTATTCTGTTAGAAAATTTAGAATCTCTGCTCTAAGGTACAGAAATGGATATTATCTACTCTATGTTTCACTTTAGAGAATTTAGCCGATATAATAAAATGAAGTGTATATGTATAAATCTTATGCCATTTAACCATATTTACAAAATATCATTCTTTGGGATTATTTGTCAAAACTGAGGAACTAATGATAGATTAGAAACATTAGGTGAATGATAGAGAATAGGTGAATGATAGATTAGAAACATTAGTGGGAAGAGTCACCATGATCCAAATAGGGAGAACAGCAGTTAATTTACCTGAGTAAGTGGAAATAAAAGGCTCATCAAGGTATTGAGCTGGGGGGAAGTTTAGGGGAGCATTTTTACTCCAAAGAAGTTGACAAAGTCAGCATCCTAATGTCTAGCAGGTTAGACACTCAGTTACTATTTACACTGCTACTGTTGATAATGGGGATTTTATCTATTCTGTGTCAATAAATGGAGGGACACTGTGCCCATTGTGGTGGAAAAAGACAAACATCAGTTATGGATACTCACTGAATAGTGAAATAAGGGAGAAAAAAGAAAATCAGGGGAGAAAGGGAAAGGAAGGGAAGGAGGAAATTTTCATCAACTGAATGCCTGTTCTTCCAGGGTTTGTCAGGCTTATTTACGTGGGTTTTCACAAAATCTTCCCAATAGCAGTTGATATTATCATTTTTGTTCTGATGAAAAAATTTAAGCTCTGAAATGTTAAATATGTACAACATTTTACATATATTACCTGCCAAACACATATCAGAATTGTGCTCATCACTGAGGATATAAAGATCATGATACCTTCTTTCAAGGAGCTTTCTGTACAGACATGTGACAATCATAAATAAATAAAGTCTTAAAATTATTGAATAAAAATGGGTTTTGAAGGTAGGTTTTTCTAATAGTAACACAGGTGCTTTTGCACCATGCCACACCACCATCGTAACTGGGAGAAGTAAGGATGTGCTTCCCCTCATTACGTTACTTCACCGTGTCCAGACTGGGAGCAAAGGGTGTGGGCAGATTCAATAGCATATTTTTCTATATTTTCTGAACCTGGTTGTACAAGCCTTGCCTGGATACCCACCTGTGCTGGTCTGAAATTGTTATATACCCCAGAAAAGCCAGGTTCTTTTAATCCAATCTTATGGGTACAGACTCACTGTGGGTAGGACCTTTTTTATTAGGTTGTGTCTGTGGAGATGTGACCTACCCTATTGTGGGTGGTACCTTTTGATTAGATTATTTCTGTGGAGATATGCCCCCCCATTCAAGGTGGGTCTTAGCTTACTGGAGTCCTTAAAACAGCCTACACAGAGAACAGAGAGATGAAATCAGACCGAGATAGTGAAAGAGCCATTTGAAACCAGAAGCCCAGAGAGAAGGAGAGCAGATGTCACCATGTGCCTTCCCATGTGACAGAAAAACCCTAGATTCAACGTGCCTTTCTTGAGTGAAGGTATTCTCTTGTTGGGCTTTAATTTAGATATTTTCATGGGCTTAGGACTATAAATTTGTAACCTAATAAATCCCCTTTGTAAAAGCCAATCCACTTCTAGTATAGTGAATTTCAGCAGCTTTAGCAAACCAAAGCAGGATAAAAAACATCATGAGGTGCTTACTTCTTCAACAAATAATTACATAGACAAAAATTATAACTAGTGCATATTTTGAGATATTGACATATGTTATTTTGGTCTCTCTGAAATGTCTCTCTCCCTTTTCCCATACTTCAGGAGATGGTTAGCTCTCTGTTCACTGCCTTAGGAAAAGTATATCTCAGGTGTTTTAGTTTGTTAAAGCTGTCGAAATGCAAAATACCAAAAAAGGAATGGCTTTTAGGAAGTGAATTTAAGTTGCAAGTTGACAGTTCTACGTGCAAATGTCCAAATTAAGGCACCGATAAGAGGTTACTTCACTCAAGAAAGGGTGATGCTGTCAGGAATACTTCTGTCAGCTGGGAAGGCATGTGGCTGGCGTCTGCTAGGGGCTTTGGCTTCTGGGCACCTCTGTCAGCTGGGAAGGCACATGGCAATGTCTGCTAGCTTTCTCTCTTGGCTTCTCATTTCATAAGGATTCCCTAGAGGTATTTTCCTTCTGCATCTCCAAAGGTCTCTGGCTGTACAGGCTCTGAAGTTTTCTTTAAAATGCTTCCCTCTTAAAGGACGCCAGTAAACAACCCCACCTTGAATGAATGGAGACACATATCTATGGAAACCACCTAAACAAAAGGTCCCGCTCACAAATGGGTAGATACATCCCCATGGAAATAACTTAATTAATAGATCCCACATAACAATATTGAATGAGGATTAAAGAACACAGCTTTTCTAGGGTACACAATAGTTACAAACCAGCACAGAGTGAAAACAGAACGACCTTTAATTTTTTGTGCCTTTTGTTTCCCTAAAGAACAAAACGGGGTGCACATATACTCAAGTATTTTGGAAAGGGGATGTTGTTTCCCAACACAACCCCTATCTCTTGACTAGAATGAGACTCTCCAAGGTTAGAAGAATAAGGGAAAGAGAATGAAACCTACTGTGGGGCCATCCCATAGCAGCATTGTTGAAAGAAGATAAGTCTTCGAAGAGAAGCAGCATGTGGTACACTTGGACACACATTAAACAGACAGAACTGTAAAATATTTTTATTTAGCACTGAAGCAATGGAGACTAAATAGGTCTTCTAGGTCAGAACAATGAAACAAGTACTAAACAGTTCTACATACACACCCACTTAGACGATGTGCTCAGCGTAAGTCCAGGATCTCATAGCACAACTTTGGGAAGTAACCAAAGGGAACAGCCTAAGATTTGCACAAGCCAAGCAGTAAATGGAACTCAGAGATAAAGAAGCTGAGCAATATGGCTTATTATGTTAATTTTAGCATAATAAATTAAATGTAGTAGGGGCTCTAAATCTCATTCTTCCACATTGAATAGCCGCTATAATCTCTTTTTGTCTTATTTCTCATGTTGCTACTCTACTTTGTGCCTACCCAAGCAAGTCTTCCCTAGAATGCTGATTCCTTATATTCTTGGGCTTAAATATATTTGCAGAAAAGACTGAGCCTTTGTAATTATACTAAGAAGGATTCCTTCCTTCAATCTGAGCTGCAAAACACCTCATGATACTATGACCCAAGAATCATATGACTGTGTGAGAGATGTTACAGCTTATCTCAAACTTTCTGCTCTGAGTGATCTGTGCTAAGCAGATTTTCCTTATCTTGTTTGTATTGCTTTCCTGGTGCTAAAGCAGATACCATATCATGGGTTGGCTTAAACAATGGAAGTTTATTAGTTCAGTTTTCAGAGACTTGCTTTCTCCTGGGGTCGTATCTTCTGGCTGGCTGGCACTCTTGGGGCTCCTTAACTTTTCCATCACACAGCAACACGCATGACAGAGTCTTTTCCTTTCTCTTTTGGGTTTGGTTGACTTCTATTTTCTTGCTTCTCCCATGGCTTCTTCTCTGTGCTCAATTCCCTTTGCTTATAACGATTTCAGATGTACTGGATTAAGCTCCAACTTCATTTAGTTTGGGCACACTCTAACATCTTCAAAGGTACTATTTATAGGACCAGGGGTTGGGGCCTCAATTTGCCTTTTGTGGAGGATATTATTCAATTTCCAACCTTCCTCACTGGAATAAAATGGAAAAAGCATTTCCCTGTCTATACATTTTAGAACAGAGTGAGGCCTTTTACTTTGGGTCCAAATGAAAACAGATCATGTTTCATAAAAAACATGAATGCAATAATTTTGGTGAAACTTTGAGAAACTTCTTCCTGGCAGCAGTACCACAACTCTGAGGTTTTATAATTTAATCATGCAATACCCAATATATGGACTCTTGAAGCATTAGATTCATTCTTTTCCATTTACTGGGTGCTCAGGATTGAGCAACCAATAAGAAAATACACTTCAGGAAAGCAGTCTTTATAGAATCAACAGCTAAAATATGAATATACTCACAGGAAAATGGCTGATTCAAAGCTTTTTCTAAAGACGAACAAGCTCATAATCCATCTAAACAGCTACAGTGCCCACATATAGCCATCCTATTTTTCTCCCATAGCAGCTAAATTTGTCCACATCTGGTTCTTGCTAAGTCACATGGGGATGCCTTGCAGCTGCTACCCACTTCCAGAACACCAATACTCACACCCAGGGTGCTACCTCCTGATGCATCCATAACGTCCTTCTTTGTCATAGGCACATTGCTGTAATCTGTCAGGATGACTGGCTAGTATACTTTGGAGCACAGGACCTTCTTTGCCTGTTTCCAAAGAGCTCTGCTTGTTCCCAGAGCCCTATGGAGTTGTGGGCTTAGTTACATTAGATTTTATCACTTCAACCATAGATATGCAAACCCAGGCCATGGAGCTTGAGAGGCAATAGCAGCGATGTCACCCATTCTTTCCTTTTGTTTTCTTTTCTAGTCTGTTCATCCCAAGCAAGATTTCATTCCTTCCCGATCTTCAAAACAGTAGCGTATCTAAACAGAGTACGGCAAGGGTACAAACAGAGGTAGGGAAGTATCCTATTACGTTCATAAGTTTGTTTCAAAAACTAAATAAAGAAACTGTACCTTTTATAAAAAGCTTCTTGTTTCTTTTCATATCTATGCATTTCAGGGGATATCACTGGTAAAAGACTGATGATTTTTGGCCACATCTCTAGGTTGATTTCTATTTTCTTTTTTATTCTTTAGTTTTTTCTCATATTTTATAGTTAGCAGGTATTAACTTTTTAAAAACATTTTATTGTATAGTATAACACATATACAAAACAAAAAATAAAAAAAGCAATAGTTTTCAAAGCACTGTTCAAAAAGTGTGTTTTGAAGAGAGCTACCATAGGATTCTCTTGTATTTTTCCTTCTAGCTGCTCCAGAATATAGGAGGCTAAAGAGGTTAAATACTTTTTTTATCATCACTATCAACTTTTTTCCTCCTTTTTTTTTTGTGAACAATAACATATATACAAAAAAAGCCATAAATTTCAAAGCACAGAACCACAATTAGTTGTAGAACACATTTCAGACTTTGACATGGGTTACAATTTCACAATTTTGGGTTTTTACTTCTAGCTGCTCTAAAATACTGGAGACTAAAAGAGGTTCCAATTTAATGATTCAGCATTCATACTCATTTGTTAAGTCCTATCTTCTATGCATAATTCTACTATCATTTTTTATCTTTCCATACCCCTCTTTGGGGTCATTTGGGCTATGACAATTCTAAATTTTTGATACTGGAAGGGTCTGTCACTAATATGAGGTAGGGAGATGGAATCATCTGATGTTCCTATAGAGACGCTGGGCCAGGTTTCAGGATTTTTCTGGACCAGGGACCCCTCTGGAGGTTGTAGGTTTCAGGAAAGTTACTCTAGTGCCTGGAACTCTTCAGGAATCTTATATATTACCCTAGGTATTCTTTAGGATCAGCTGGGATGGTCCTGGTTAGGGGTTGGCAGGTTATGATAGGTAGAAGGTCTACCTGAAGCTTGGTAAGAGCAACCTCCAGAGTAGCCTCTGGACTCTATCTGAATTCTGCCACCGATATTTTAGTGATTATACTTTTCCCCCCTTTTGGTCAGGATAGAATTGTTGATCCCATGGTGCCAGGGTTGATTCATCCCTGGGAGTCCTTTTCCTTATTGCCAGGGAGACTTTCACCCTTTGAGACTTTCACCTACGTCCTACATAGCGGGGAGGACAAAGATTTCACTTGCAGAGTTGGGCTTAGAGGGACTGAGGCCACATTTGAGCAACAACAGAGGTCCTCCAGAAGTGACTCTTAGGTGTGCCTATAGGTACTCTAAGCTTCTCTGCTACCTACATAAGCTTCACAAGAGTAAGCCTCATGATCGAGGGGATGACCTGCTGATCTGAGTCCCTAAAGTCTGACACAGTATCAGGGGATTCCCTTATGGTGTAAGGTTTAATAGTTCTCTATTCTTTCTCCCCTCCCTCAGGGGACTTTGCCAATACTTTTTGATTCTCTGTTTAATATAATCTAGGATGTTTCCAGACATTACAATAATCTATACAGGATGTAAGGACTTTTTTCTTATTCTGTGCTCCCTGTGTTTCAGTTGTTCAAATAAGCTATACAGATAGGTTGAATTAGATCATGCACTACAGAAAATTTCAGTTCCAGGTCAAATTAAGCTTTCTTCCATTGGTATCAAAGAGTATGTGTGGTTCTAAAATATAGACAGTTTTCCTTACCCCTATGTTCTGAATTACTTTAACCCCAACATGTTCGACTTCATTCTTATCTCTAAATATCAGGTTAGGCTTCATTCTTATCTCTAAATATCAGGTTATATATATAAAACAGCCTCTCAAAACCAGAAGTAATAATCACCACTCCAGACTTAATTTATCTGCTCTAAAAGCTTACAATCTAGGCCTCTGTTTTCTTATAAGCATTTTAAAAAGTGACCATGCCATTTTTGTTATTGGCTTATTTTGTCTCACCAAATGTCCCACATGTTTATTCACATCACTGCATGCCTCATTCATTCACATCATTCACCAATTTACTTCTCCATCAGTGCATTCTCAACCACCTGCATTCATTGGGCATCATGTAGAAGGCCCAAAGTCCAGTCCATCAACATTCTCAATTTTAGATAATTCCATTGTTCCCAAGAGACAGAAAACCAATAAACACACCCTCACCAAATAGGAAATCTAACCCTCCTCTTAACTCTTGTCCCTCACCCCATTATTTACCTCTGCTGTTGCTGTGGTAGTGCTGATAGTTTCTTTCTGAATATAGCTCATAGCATGCAATAGCAATTTTCCCCCTGTACCATGGACTTAAATACTCATTGTACAAGAATCATATCTTTGAAGTAATTCTTATGAGAACTAATTAATATTTTAATGTGAATCAGTGCTCCTTGATTGGGAGCATAAACATTTATGATTGTTGTATCTTCTTGGTGAATTGACCCTTTAATTAGTATATAGTGTCCTTCTTTGTCTCTTATGATGTCTTTACATTTAAGGTCTATTTCGTCAAATATTTGTATAGCTCTCCTTCTGCTTTCTTTTGGTTACAACTTGCATGGAAATTCGTTTTCCATTCTTTCAGTTTCAATCTATTTGTATCCTTGTGCCTAGTAAGCACTATATAGCTGCGTTATGTTTCTTAATCCATTCTGCCAATCTGTATCTTTTAACTGGTAAATTTAGTCCATTAACATTCAAAGTTATTACTGAAAAGGTGCTTCTCAATTCCACCATCTTATATTTTTATTTTATGTGTCAGACCTATATATCCTTTTCCTTCTTTCTCTTTGCATTATTTAAATTACCCTTAGAGGTACTCTTCAATTCTGTGCCCTCCTCCAGACCTTCCTCTCCTGTCTTTGTTTTCAGCTGGGAGAACTCCTTTTAGTATTTCATATAGGGCCGGTGTCTTGTTGACAAATTCTTTCAGAACTTCTATCTGTGAAAACTTTAATCTCTCTCTCAATTTTGAAGGACAATTTTGCTGGGTACAGAATTCTTGGCTGGAAGTCTTTCACTTTCATAATCTTGAATATATCATACCACTGCCTTTTCACCTCCAGGGTGCTAGTTGAGTAGTCTGAATTCAGTCTTATTTGATTTCCCTTGTATGTAGGAGATTGTTTTTCTCTTGCCGCTTTCACGATTTTCTGCTTCTCTTCAACATTTGACAGACTGATTAGTATGGGCCTTGGGGAAGGCCTATTTGGATTTATCCTGTTTGGAGTTCTTTGGGCTTCTTTGACTTGTATATTTATATCCTTTAAGAGGGTTGGGAAGTTTTCCCCCATTATATCCTCAACTACTCTTCCTAGCCCTTTACTCCTCTCTTGCCCTTCTGGGACACCAATGATTCTTACATTTGTGCACTTTGTTTTGTCTATCATTTCCCTGGGTTCCCACTCAATTTTTTCCATCTTTTTTTGCCATTTGCTGTTTTGAGTCTTTGAAGTCAATTATGCTGTCCTGTATATCACTTATTCTTTCTTCTGTTTCTTCATATCTGGTGTTGCATGCCTCTAGTATGTTTTTTATTTGGCCCACAGAGTCTTTAATCTCTGTGATTTCCACTGTTTTTCTATTTATTCTTTCAAATTCTTCTTTGTGCTCCTCTACTGTCTTCTTGATTTCTTTTATGTCATTTGCTATCCCACTTATTTTATTAAGTAGAGTTGTATGAACATCTTTGATTAGTTGTTCCAATGTCTGTGTCTGCTCTGGTGTTTTAATTTGGTCATTTGGCAGGGCTATATCTGTCTGCATTATGATATGCTTAGTGATCTTCTGCTGTCTTTGTCGCATTTAAATATCTTGATTGATTTACTTTGGGAGTTGATTTCTTTCAGTAGTCTAAGGCATTGTGTTTGTGGGATGGTTGCACAGCACGGAGTGGGGATTGGGGTGAAGCACTCAGTATGGTGATTTGTTTCAGGGCAAGTATAGGCACAGATTGCGGATGTTACACTGATGTTTGTGAACGTGGGTGCCCAGCAACCAGGGAGGATGTAGTTGTGCGGGTGCACCAGTCTGGGGGGTGTAATCCTGGTGTGCGCTAATCTAAGGCATGGGGCCCTTTGTGAGCGTGCATAGAGTTGTGGTAGTAAGTTGGCATTACGCCTTCATGGACTGGGGGCAGATGTGACCCAACTGCACAGGTCAGCACTTTCTCAGAGTTGGGAAGTTAGGCTGAGAGCTCTGTGCCTGCATGGTTCTAGGACTGCCGTAAAGTATGGTTCCCAGAGCTGAATGATGTGATTGGGGGCCCGTGAGCATGCGTGGGCCTGGGAGTGCCATAAATGGATGTGCTGAGCTCAGGGAGGGTGGGGTGAGGTTGTGCAACAGTACAAGTGGAGCCAGGTGTAGCCTAGGTACAGAGGTTCGTGCCCACAACCTTCATGCACTGGCAACAGCCTGGAGGGAACAGGGAGGGGGAGGTAGTGCTCCGGAGGGGTGCAGGAGAGGTGAGTTTTGCTTCATTTGGGGTGGGGCTATGGGGCAGGTACATGCACTGGGGGCTGGTGGTGTAGGGGCACCCGGAGCATGGGGAATGGGAGGGGTGACGGGGTTCAGGTGCTTGGGGTGCGGGGTGAGTCGCCGGTCAAGGGGCTGCGCTGGTGAGGGTAGCGTGCCCAAGGAACAAGACCTGGCTTACTTCCTAGTCTTGTGTTCCTTTCCATGCACTCCCATGGGCTCCATGGCTCTGCATCTCCACACTAGGCTCCAGCTTTCTGCCTCTCAGTTCTTCAACCTCTGCAACCAGGGCTGCCACATGTGGGACAGAAGTCTCTCCCAAGTCAGTTGTACCCCGAATTGCTGCCTCAGTTGCCCTCATGTCCCTTCTCTAGCTTTTCAGTGGAGCAGCACTAATCTTGAGCTATTCTAGTTGGCCATCTTCCTGGAAGTCCAGGTATTAACTTTTATGATAAGAAAAATGTCATAAATAAGAAGAAACTGAATCTTCTCAGCCAACTATTTCTTGGTACTCTGTCTCTGTGATGTGGGGCAAGGAAGGTGATATCTGCTCTTCCCCTGATAAATGCCCTATGAAGCTCTGAAACAAGAGTATTTCCAATGAGTAGACTCACAGTTTGAGCTCATGAGACATTTTCTCAAGAAAACTGTCTGTCCTGGGCTGTGGTGTGCCAAACGTTCCGGCCACTGGCATTTTCCAAAGTTCTAGAACACTACCTCACTTATTTGAAATAAACTTTAGCAGGCATTTCCAGTATTTCATCTGCTTGTTCTTCTCAGGTTCCCTAATTCCAATTCAGTATACAGGAATTTTTTAAATTACTTGTCGTCTCTCCTCTGTATATCCTCTACAGGTGAGTGTGAACTCACGTTCTCAGAACAATGCTAAGTCAATGTATCTTGATATTTCCGTGCTGTATGCCAAAAATTATAAATGTGAAAAATGTGAATGACTCATTATTACAGTAAATTTACTATATATAAAAAAAGACAATTTTAACATGTTCCATGTAATCATGAAAGTACTATTGTAGGTAGTCTCCTGTACGTGGTTTTCTTGCTTGTCTTAATTGATTTTATTTTTGACTCTAAAGTTTATTTGATATTTTGTATTTGGCTGAAGTAAGTGATTTGAGCTATAGCAATGGTGACCCATACATCCAATAATCAAATATAATAAAGATTTCATTTATTAAAAGCAATTTGTTAAATATATAGTCAAATGCAGTTTAAAATCTAGGCCCTGTTAGAATTTTCCAGTAAATAAATTCACAAATCATAACACATCTCCATCTGATCATATGTTTCAATCTGAAGTGTGGAAGATGTGGCCACAATAGCCTCTCCTGGGTGTGTCCCACTGGAACTATCTACCATTATTTCCTCACATGAATTTGGGATCCAGGCATTGGCAAGTCTCTGAAGCATCATTTTTCTCTTTCATACCTTTGTATATGTTCTTTTCTTTCCTTGTAGCATCCTCCTCTTATTTCCTCTTTTGCCTCTTCACAAATTTCAAGGTAGAATTCTTTCCATTCTTCTCTACCACACTTCCTATAGCTCTCCATCATAGCCCTCATTACATTGCTCTAATTTTCATATATGTCCAAATATTTGAAAGTGGCTTTATATAATTTAACCTCTCAGAAAAGAAAGTGCCACTTGCATTGCTGAGTAACTCTAAAATTATCTAAGTGACAAAGTGTTCTTGGTGGAGGACACTCTAGTCTGAACATTTCAATTGATGCTAATTTGTGGTGTTTATATATTTCAACTGATTGGGAAAAAAAAGGAGTATAAAATATAATTCAGAATTATTAATCATTCCTGAAGTAGAGCCTTGCAATTGCAAATACTAGAAGTTGTAAACAAACCTTAAAAATACCTTTTATTCTTAATTGAGAAATCTTGACACACATTCATTCTATACATGTTGTACCAACAACAGCTCACAATATCATCACACAGTTGTGTATTCATCACCATGATCATTTATTTAGAACATCTGCATCATTCCAGAAAAAGAAATAAAAAGAAAAAAGAAAAAAATTCATATATATCATACACCTTACCCCTCCCTCTCATTGACAGCTAGTGTTTCCATCTACCCAACTTGTTTTACCCTCTGTCCCCCCTATTATTTATTTATATCCATATTTTTCACTCATGTGTCCATATCCTGGATATAAGGAGCATTAGACACAAGGTTTTCACAACCACCCAGTCACATTGTAAACATTATTTCTTTATACAATCATCTTCAAGAATCAAGGCTTTTGGAACACAGCTCAACAGTTTCAGGTACACCCCTCTAGCCACTCCAATACACCATAAACTAAAAAGGGATTTCTATATAATGCATAAGAATAATCTCCAGGATAACCTTTTGACTCTGTTTGAACTCTCTCAGCCAATGAAACTTTATTTTGTCTCATTTCTGTCTTTCCCTTTTGGTCAAGAAGGGTTTTTCAATGCTTGCCTTCCATACAGGAGACCTGGGTTTGATTCCCAAACCATGCAGCAGCCCCCTCCACCACCCCCCCCACACACAAAAAAACCTTTTAATAGGACTAGCATAGTTGATTGTATGAAGATCACAAACATATATCTACAGAATGAACAGGGGGAAAATGTACTATAAAGAAGGTGAAAATTTCTACCTCATGCATGAACTCCCCCCAAAATGATGTATCTTATCAATTTATACATAAGTAAAGATACACTCTGAAAAACTGTGTTAGGGATTGAAAAAAGCTCTATTGAGGACAAAAATACTGTTAAATATACATACAGAAAGTATGAAAAAGTTCGATTAGTAAAAGTAAATAGGGAGAAAAAATTCTAAGTACATTATATATGCATAAGATCTTAAACATGAATTCATAATTCAATTGATAAACTCAAATATTATAGGTAGATATTTTGACCATTGCATTACATTGTTAAAAACTTCCATATTCAAATTTCATTTGGAAAAAAACTTACATTTAATATAATAGATTACCATATAATTTATTGTTCAAACAAGGACATTTTTGAGACTATAAAGGAAAGTATAAATAAGTGAAACAGGAAACATGTATATGCCATCAGTGTCTTAAGCAAACCAAGACATATGGTCACCCATGTATTTATTTATATCTTTTCGTCCTTGACTAAGACCACATATTGCCTATTTCTATATCTTCTGCCTACTAAGGGGTCCTGCAGGGCAAGGTGGGGGGGGGGGGGGGGAGGCTAGTCAAGTGTTTAAACTAATAAAAACAAAATAATTCATTAAACTATGAAAAAAGAATTTCACACACACATACTAATTTTATACAAATAGCCAAATACCACTAGAATATGTTTTTATGCAATTTCTGTCCCTTAAAAATACATATTTATAAGTTGAGTAAATAGTGAGAAAATGTTGGTCAAAAATAAAATCAATTGAGACAAGCAAGAAAACCACGTACAGGAGACTACCTACAATAGTACTTTCATGATTACATGGAACATGTTAAAATTGTCTTTTTTTATATATAGTAAATTTACTGTAATAATGAGTCATTCACATTTGGAGGCTTAATTTAGAAAAGCTGGGGAAAAAAGATACATAGGTTTCTTTTTATCCTTGAGACTACAGATTTAGATAAAAGATATCAAGGCTTAAATGGTAAGAAAGATAGCTTAGATTGGGAGAACATAAGGTTAGAAATGTTTAAAGTTCAGAATAACAGAAAATGGAAAGTTTTAAGGAGATAATTAAAACTCAGAAAATATGGGACAGAGCCTGCAGCTATGAAAAGGACAGAGGACAACTGACAGGTGGAAGAAAGATAAACAAGCCAATATTTAGAAAAGTAAAGATCAGATTGATGAAATGGTACTTAGCTAGAAATTGTAAGTCTTTGTTTCTTTTTATCTTTGCTCTAAGTTATATACGCCTTTCTTTAGAAGTAGAAAGTAGAAAGCGTACTAAATTCACACATCTATGTACAAAAGAGAACACAGTAAGAGTATTAAACAATAGTTCTCTACTTCTTTAATTTTTCTTCTAAAGAAAGTAAAACCTCGGCTTCTGGTAAATCACTTTGCCCTCCTTACTAACCTAGTAGCCAATATAGGTCCTAGGAAGAGTTTAAATTTTTCTGTAGAATTGTCTGAGCAACCTTAAATCCTCATCAGTAATACAAATATCACGGTACTATTCTTAATTTCTATTGATATAAGAACAGAGTCTTAACTTGGCTCATTGACAATCAATACAAAATCATTTGACTCCCAAATAAATTGGGAAGAATCCTCAGAAGTTTAAATTAAACTGTAAGTTCAGATCAATTAATAAAATTCCCTAAAGACAACATAATAAGTATTATTAAGATGTGTAGATAAAATTTCAAAATACAATAAAAAAAATTCTGCATTTTCTTCTTAGTCACTGAAATTTTTAAGGAAAGCCACCCTCTTTGCCCAAAGGATTCTTTCAGATCTTTAAGTTGTAGACTCCCAGGAAGTCATAATGCTTATTATAGAACACTATAAAGCTGTGATATATTAAAAATAAAAAAACAAAATCATTAAACATCAGACAATATGTTACTAGAGAAAAAAGAAAAATAACTTTTTTACATAAAATGTAGAAAATTTCATATTTGTTATTTTTTTCCTTGAAATTGGAGTGAGACGAGATAGCAAGTATTCAACTGAATACAGGAGAAATAGGCCTAGCTCTTAAAATACGAGTTTGGTGTTATGCTCTCTGATTAACAAATAATTTTGAAATTAGAATTGCTAAGAGGAATCTAAAAAGACACAGGCCCCCTACATCTGAGAAGAACAAATACCAGAGAAGTCAAAGTATTTGAAGTATAGAGCAGCAGTCAGAATACAGTAGTAATTGTGGTTGGCAAATAAGCAACAGCGAGAGGAGGGCGGATGGACTGCCAAGTAAGGCACGGGCAGGGTTCTAAAAGGAAGATCCACTTAGGCATAAAGAAGAATGCAATGGAAAAATGTAAACATAACACTGGAAGACCTAGTCAAAGAGCAAAGTCTAAGGATGGGATTGACAAATTTATGAGATTATGAGTTGAGATTCAAGGATTATTTAATTCAATCCTTTCTTTTTATACATAAGAGAGGCACAGAAATTTTAACTTGCCTAAGGTCATATAGGCAGTTAATTATATATTTAACCCTAAAATCTGGGTTCCCTCATTTCTAAAATTTTTAAGAAATTATCATGAGATAAAATGTTTGGGTAGACAGATAATGGTTTAAGGCCCAAGGAACAAAATATTTTTATGAATCAAAAGGTTGTATAAATAGTCTCAACAATATATTTTTCTTTTCCTTTCTTTCTGATTTCCTTTTGCTTTCCAAGAGACATATTCTCAAACTGACACATTTCATACACAAAAACTCATGTTTATAATATAGAAATGAGAATACTCAGCTACCTTTTTAAAAAGTAAGAAAAAAAGGCTAATGTATAAAGACTTTCATACAGTCACCACAACGCTGAAGAATTATATTTAAAGTTTGAAATTTAAAAAATCAGTCAGACACTGACTTCCATTTGCAGTAATGACAGAGTAGTATGTAGGAGACCAATTCTTACACATATAACAATTATAAACTCTGGACAAAATACAAAAAACAACTATTTAAAGGCAGCAGAAGACATAGGCCATAAATACGTCCAAATTAAGGTATCCAGAGAAAGATACCTTTGCTCAAGGAAGGCCGATCTAGAAAGGTATGTGGCTGGCATCTGCTGGTCCTTGTTCCCAGTTTGTTGCTTCCAGCTTCCGATGCCAGTGGTTTCCTCTTTGAGCATCTGTGGGCCTTCACTTAGTTCCTCCAGAACACAATTCTGGGTCTTGCTGACTTAGCATTTCATGGGAAGACACATGCTGATGTCTGCTGGGCTCTGCCCTTGAATAGGCATCTGCTCTCTCTATCAGCACTCCAAGCATTTCCAAACATCTATGTCTCTGTCAGCTCTGAAGCAACTGTTCTCCAAGTCTGCATCTGAGGTTTCTTCAAAATGTTTACCCTTTTAAAGGACTCTAGTAAACTAATCAGACCCAGCTTGAATAGGTGGAGTCACATCTCCATCTAATTAAAAGGTCACACCCAAAACTTGGCATGCCACATCTCTATGGAGATAATCTAATCAAAAGTTTCCACCCTATAATGTTGAATCAGGATTAAAAGAAATGGCTCCCCACAAGATTGCATCAGGATTAAAACATGGCTTCTCTGGGGGTACATAATAGTTTCAGACCCACACAGCAAGTAAGTTCCCTGCTAGCAGAATTGGTAATCTTCAGATGAATAAAATAGAATGATGAATCTCTACAATGTATCATTCACAATGTGCAGAAGTCAATGAAAAATTACTAGGTATGCAAAGAAGGAAATGAGATACAGAGTCAAGGAAAAAGTAAGTAAAAAGCTCAGTCAAGATGACCCAGCTGTTGGAATTAGTACAGAAAAGACTTTACAACAGCTGCTCTACATATATTTAAGGAATAAAGGAAAATATGGTCATAAAGATTAAACAAATTGGATATCTTAAAAGATAAATGAGAACTACATAAGCAAACCAAATGGAAATTACAGTACATTGAAAACTACAGTATCTAAAATAAAAAGTTAGTTGGATAGATTTGATAGAAGATTGGATATATAATAAGCAAGGCAGAGAATTTGAAAACCATATTAATATAAATTATCCAACCTAATGACAAACAGAAAATAGACTGAAGAAGAAATGAATAGAGTTTTAATGACTTGAGAAATACTCTGAAAGACTCTAATACATATGTAATTATATTTCCAAAATAGGAAGCAAACAGAGTCAGGACAGAAAAATTCTTAAAGAAATAATGATCAAATTTTCCCCAAATTTTGCTGAATAAACAAACTTATAGATACTGAAGGTCAGAAAACCACACAAAATGAAATTATTAAGTTAAGAACACAGGTTATCAGGGGATAGAAAAAGGGTAGAGATTGGACATGTGATGCTGAAACAGTACAGAATGTTCAACAGGACTGATTATATACACCCAGAAATTGATAGCACAATACTATTCTGATGACAGCATAATACTGTAAGTACACTGAATGGAGCTGAGTGTGAGTATGGTTGAGGGAAGAAGGCTGACGGCATATATGACACTAGAAGGAAAGATAGAGGATAAAGACTGAGACAGTATAACTTAGGAATGCCTAGAGTGAACAATGATGGTGATAAAACGTACAAATATAAGAATGTTTTTGCATAAGGGAGAACAAATGAATGTCAGCATTGCAAGGTATTGAAAATGGGATGTAAGGGAAAAAAAAACAATGCATATTAGGGTTGGTAATTAACAGTAGCATTGAAATATGCTTCCACAGAACGGAACAAATGCAATATGCCAAAGCTCAATGTCAATAAGTGGGGGGTATGAGGAAGGGGTTATTGGATTCTTTGCAGAAGAAATGGAAATGTCCTCATATAGACTGTGGTGGTGAAGGCATGGCTATGTATCAGGAACCACTGATTTTTTACTTAGGTTGAATTGTATGATGTGTGCATAAAACTGTTTAAAAATGAACAGAGATATACAAGTGCTGGAGAAAATGTAGAGAGAGAGATGTACCTATTCACTGTTGGTAGGGAAGTAGAGAGGTTTGGCGAGGGCAGTGTGGTGGTTTCACAGGAGGGTAGGGGTGGGGTTGAGTATAATCCTGCAACCCTGTAGTTCGATGTACACTTGGAGGAAGTGAGAGCGGGACACAGATAGACATTTGCAGACTGTGTTTATGGCAGCAGTGTTCCAAATTTGTAATGTATGGAGATAACCTAATGGTACATGAGTGAAGAATGGAAGGGAGAATGTGGTGTATACATACAATGACTTAATTGAGTGGCTACAAGAAGGAATGAAGTTATGAGGCCTGCACGGAGGTGAATGAAACTTGAGGACAATATGTTGAATGAAATAAGCCCAAAATGAAAAGACAAATATTGAAAAGACAAATATTATTATACCTCACTAATTTGGACTGTGATGTGAAAACTCTGACAACTGAATTCAAAAACATAGATTATCAGATGAAGGTCTATTATAAAGGTTCCTAGAGTATAAGCTCTTACAGCAGTCACATCTATTCCAGAGTTGTAACTGTTTTTTCTAAATTCTGAGATGCTGAGCTCTCTGTGTATAATCTGCATCTGTGACACCTGAGACTCAGTGCTAGAGTTCTGCAGCTATGAAAATCAACATTACCCTATATAGCAACTGTTAAAAACGAATGAAGCTGGGGGTGTGAGGGTAGTTCAGTGGTAGAATTCTTGTCTGCCATGTGGGAAATCGGTTTCGACTGCCGGCCCATGCACATATCAAAAACCAACCAACAAAAACCAACCAACAAAAATTCAACAAATGGTGCTGTAAGAACAGGATACTCATGAGGAAAAAGAATGAAATGTGACCCCCGTCTTATAGCATACAAAAAAAAAAAAGGATGAAGCTGATCTGGGTAGGATTAAGGTAAAACAGACTAAACAGTAAATGATGATATTGACCGTCAACTTCTGTGTGAGATCAAAGGAAGAGGTGTTTATTTGGCATAAAATTTGTATTTTCAGTAGCACACTATCAATCTAACTTGTATGGTCAGCTTATTCGAACACAACGATTACACGGAATCATGGATAGGGAATGATATCCTGTTTGTTTGTACAGGCTGGTGTGATGGCCAATATATCCTGTAGTAATCTGGGCAGAAGATTAAAAAGTATTTGCAGGGACTTCTGGAGAAGATGGCGGCTTAGTAAGACGCACGGATCTTAGTTTCTCCTCCAGGACAGCTACTAGGGGAGTAGAAACGACACAGAGCAACTCCCAAAGCCACGACAGAGATAAAAAAGACAGCGTACTCCATCCTGGAACGGCTGGCTGGCTGAGAGAACCCGCTCTGGTGAGATCGCCGAGGGGCACGGGCTTCACCGGGCGGGGCGGCAAGCGGCCGGAGTCACTCCCTTCCCCCTTCCCGGGCTGGCTGGGAGAATTGGACAGGCGGTCCCCTCAAACCACGGCGGCTGGCGCCCACACCATGCGCAGCCCCCCGGACCAACTGAGAGAATTGGATCGGAAATCCCCAGGCCGCGGAGAACGGTGACGGGGGGAGCCCTTCCAAACCCGTCACTCCCGGGGAACGTGCACTCTTCCAGGCGGGCCGCTGCGGCTGGTGCCCTCCCGCTACGCTTGGCGCCCCGGGCCGACTAGGAAATTCAGACGGGCGCTTTTCCGCGCTGCGGCGGCCAGTGACCCTCCCCGCGTTCGGACCCTAGGCCGGCTGGCACTCTTCCAAGCCGCTTCGGCTAGCGAACCTCCCGGACGGCGAGAGTTTTCCAAAGTTAAAGGACCCACAGCACCTTTTACTGGTGGGACCCGCAGACAAACGTGTGCCACGAGCGCCACCTACTGGGCAGGATAAGAAAAACAGAACCCAGAGATTTCACGGAAAAATCTTACAACCTTGTTGGGTCCGACACCCAGGGAAATCTGACTAAATGCCCAGACGCCAGCAGCAGAAGATAAATGTCCACGCTCAGAAGATTGAGAATATGGCCCAGTCAAAGGAACAAACCAATAGTTCAAATGAGATACAAGAGCTGAGACAACTAATGCTGAATATACGAACAGAAATGGAAAAACTCTTCAAAAACGAAAACGATAAATTGAGGGAGGACATGAAGAGGACATGGGCTGAACATAAAGAAGAAATAGAAAAACTGAAAAAACAAATCACAGAACTTATGGAAGTGAAGGATAAAGTAGAAAAGATGGAAAAAACAATGGATACCTAAAATGATAGATTTAAAGAGACAGAAGACAGAATTAGTGATTTGGAGGATGGAACATCTGAATTCCAAAAAGAAACAGAAACTATCAGGAAAAGAATGGAAAAATTTGAACAGGGTATCAGGGAACTCAAGGACAATATGAAGCGCACAAATATATGTGTTGTGGGTGTCCCAGAAGGAGAAGAGAAGGGAAAAGGAGGAGAAAAACTAATGGAAGAAATTATCACTGAAAATTTTCCAATTCTTATGAAAGACCTAAAATTACAGATCCAAGAAGTGCAGCGCACCCTAAAGAGATTAGACCCAAATAGGCATTCTCCAAGACACTTACTAGTTAGAATGTCAGAGGTCAAAGAGAAAGAGAGGATCTTGAAAGCAGCAAGAAAAAAACAATCCATCACATACAAGGGAAACCCAATAAGACTATGTGTAGATTTCTCAGCAGAAACCATGGAAGCTAGAAGGCAGTGGGATGATATATTTAAATTACTAAAAGAGAAAAACTGCCAACCAAGACTCCTATATCCAGCAAAATTGTCCTTCAAAAATGAGGGAGAAATTGAAACATTCTCAGACAAAAAGTCACTGAGAGAATTTGTGGCCAAGAGACCAGCTCTCCAAGAAATACTAAAGGGAGCACTAGAGTCAGATACAAAAAGACAGAAGAGAGAGGTATGGAGAAGAGTGTAGAAAGAAGGAAAATCAGATATGATATATATATAATACAAAAGAAAAAATGTTAGAGAAAAATATTATCCAAACAGTAATAACACTAAATGTCAATGGACTGAATTCCCCAATCAAAAGACATAGATTGGCAGAATGGATTAAAAAACAGGATCCTTCTATATGCTGTCTACAGGAAACACATCTTAGACCCAAAGATAAACATAGGTTGAAAGTGAAAGGTTGGGAAAAGATATTTCATGCAAATAACAACCAGAAAAGAGCAGGAGTGGCTACACTAATATCCAACAAATTAGACTTCAAATGTAAAACAGTTAAAAGAGACAAAGAAGGACACTATATACTAATAAAAGGAACAATTAAACAAGAAGACATAACAATCATAAATATCTACGCACCGAACCAGAATGCCCCAAAATACGTGAGGAATACACTGCAAACACTGAAAAGGGAAATAGACTCATATACCATAATACTTGGAGACTTCAATTCACCACTCTCATCAATGGACAGAACATCTAGACAGAGGATCAATAAAGAAATAGAGAATCTGAATATTACTATAAATGAGCTAGACTTAACAGACATTTATAGGACATTACATCCCACAACAGCAGGATACACCTTTTTCTCAAGTGCTCATGGATCATTCTCAAAGATAGACCATATGCTGGGTCACAAAGCAAGTCTTAACAAATTTAAAAGATTGAAATCATACACAACACTTTCTCGGATCATAAAGGAATGAAGTTGGAAATCAATAATAGGCGGAGTGCCAGAAAATTCACAAATACATGGAGGCTCAACAACACACTCCTGAACAACGAGTGGGTCAAAGAAGAAATTGCTAGAGAAATTAGCAAATACCTCGAGGCGAATGAAAATGAAAACACAACATATCAAAACTTATGGGACGCAGCAAAGGCAGTGCTAAGAGGGAAATTTATTGCCCTAAATGCCTATATCAGAAAAGAAGAAAAGGCAAAAATGCAGGAATTAACTATTCATTTGGAAGAACTGGAGAAAGAACAGCAAACTAATCCCAAAGCAAGCAAAAGGAAAGAAATAACAAAGATTAGAGCAGAAATAAATGAAATTGAAAACATGAAAACAATAGAGAAAATCAATAAGGCCAGAAGTTGGTTCTATGAGAAAATCAGTAAGATTGATGGGCCGTTAGCAAGATTGACAAAAAGAAGAAGAGAGAGGATGCAAATAAATAAGATCAGAAATGGAAGAGGAGACATAACTACTGACCTCACAGAAATAAAGGAGGTAATAACAGGATACTATGAACAACTTTACGCTAATAAATACAACAATTTAGAGGAAATGGACGGGTTCCTGGAAAGACATGAACAACCAACTTTGACTCAAGAAGATATAGATGACGTCAACAAACCAATCACAAGTAAAGAAATTGAATTAGTCATTCAAAAGCTTCCTAAAAAGAAAAGTCCAGGACCAGATGGCTTCACATCTGAATTCTATCAAACATTCCAGAAAGAATTAGTACCAACTCTCCTCAAACTCTTCAAAAAAATCGAAGTGGAGGGAAAACTACCTAATTCATTCTATGAAGCCAACATCACCCTCATACCAAAACCAGGAAAAGATATTACAAAAAAAAAAACCTACAGGCCAATCTCTCTAATGAATATAGATGCAAAAATCCTCAATAAAATTCTACCAAATCGTATCCAACAACACATTAAAAGAATTATACATCAGGACCAAGTAGGATTCATCCCAGGTATGCAAGGATGGTTCAACATAAGAAAATCAATTAATGTAATACACCATATCAACAAATCAAAACAGAAAAATCACATGATCATCTCAATTGATGCAGAGAAGGCATTCGACAAGATTCAACATCCTTTCCTGTTGAAAACACTTCAAAGGATAGGAATACAAGGGAACTTCCTTAAAATGATAGAGGGAATATATGAAAAACCCACAGCTAATATCATCCTCAATGGGGAAAAATTGAAAACTTTCCCCCTAAGATCAGGAACAAGACAAGGATGTCCACTATCACCACTATTATTCAACATTGTGTTGGAGGTTCTAGCCAGAGCAATTAGACAAGAAAAAGAAATACAAGGCATCAAAATAGGAAAGGAAGAAGTAAAACTATCACTGTTTGCAGACAATATGATACTATACGTCGAAAACCCGGAAAAATCCACAACAAAACTACTAGAGCTAATAAATGAGTACAGCAAAGTAGCAGGTTACAAGATCAACATTCAAAAATCTGTAGCATTTCTATACACTAGCAATGAACAGCGGAGGGGGAAATCAAGAAACGAATCCCATTTACAATTGCAACTAAAAGAATAAAATACCTAGGAATAAATTTAACTAAAGAGACAAAAGACCTATATAAAGAAAACTACAAAAAACTGCTAAAAGAAATCACAGAAGACCTAAATAGATGGAAGGGCATACCGTGCTCATGGATTGGAAGACTAAATATAGTTAAGATGTCAATCCTACCTAAATTGATTTACAGATTCAATGCAATACCAATCAAAATCCCAACAACTTATTTTTCAGAAATAGAAAAACCAATAAGCAAATTTATCTGGAAGGGCAGGGTGCCCCAAATTGCTAAAAACATCTTGAGGAAAAAAAACGAAGCTGGAGGTCTTCCACTGCCTGACTTTAAGGCATATTATGAAGCCACAGTGGTCAAAACAGCATGGTATTGGCATAAAGATAGTTATATCGACCAATGGAATCGAATAGAGTGCTCAGATATAGACCCTCTCATCTATGGACATTTGATCTTTGATAAGGCAGTCAAGCCAACTCACCTGGGACAGAACAGTCTCTTCAATAAATGGTGCCTAGAGAACTGGATATCCATATGCAAAAGAATGAAAGAAGACCCATATCTCACACCCTACACAAAAGTTAACTCAAAATGGATCAAAGATCTAAACATTAGGTCTAAGACCATAAAGCAGTTAGAGGAAAATGTAGGGAGATATCTTATGAATCTTACAATTGGAGGCAGTTTTATGGACCTTAAACCTAAAGCAAGAGCACTGAAGAAGGAAATAAATAAATGGGAACTCCTCAAAATTAAACACTTTTGTGCATCAAAGAACTTCATCAAGAAAGTAGAAAGACAGCCTACACAATGGGAATCAATATTTGGAAACGACATATCAGATAAAGGTCTAGTATCCAGAATTTATAATGAGATTGTTCAACTCAACAACAAAAAGACAGCCAACCCAATTACAAAATGGGAAAAAGACTTGAATAGACACCTCTCAGTGGAGGAAATACAAATGGCCAAAGGGCACATGAAGAGATGCTCAATGTCCCTGGCCATTAGAGAAATGCAAATCAAAACCACAATGAGATATCATCTCACACCCACCAGAATGGCCATCATCAACAAAACAGAAAATGACAAGTGCTGGAGAGGATGCGGTGAAAGAGGCACACTTATCCACTGTTGGTGGGAATGTCAAATGGTGCAACCACTGTGGAAGGCAGTTTGGCGGTTCCTCAAAAAGCTGAATAGAGAATTGCCATATGACCCAGCAATACCATTGCTGGGAATCTACTCAAAGGAATTAAGGGCAAAAACTCAAACGGACATTTGCACACCAATGTTTATAGCAGCGTTATTTACAATTGCAAAGAGATGGAAACAGCCAAAATGTCCATCAACAGACGAGTGGCTAAACAAACTGTGGTATATACATACGATGGAATATTATGCAGCTTTAAGGCAGGATAAACTTATGAAGCATGTAATAACATGGATGGACCTAGAGAACATTATGCTGAGTGAGTCTAGCCAAAAACTAAAAGACAAATACTGTATGGTCCCAATGATTAGAATCGACACTCGAGAATAAACTTGGAGTATGTCATTGGTAACAGAGTTCAGCAGGAGTTAGAAACAGGGTAAGATAATGGGTAATTGGAGCTGATGGGATACAGAGTGTGCAATAGGACTAGATACAAAAACTCAAAAATGGACAGCACAATAATACCTAATTGTAAAGTAATCATGTTAAAACACTGAATGAAGCTGCATCCGAGGTATAGGTTTTTGTTTTGTTTTGTTCTTACTATTATTACTTTTATTTTTTTTCTCTATATTAACATTCTATATCTTTTTCGGTTATATTGCTAGTTCTTCTAAACCAATGCAAATGTACTAAGAAACGATGATCATGCATCTATGTGATGATGTTAAGAATTACTGATTGCATATGTAGAATGGTATGATTTCTAAAAAAAAAAAAAAAAAAATGGACAGCACAATGCTACCTAATTGTAATGTAATTATGTTAAAACACTGAATGAAGCTGCATCTGAGCTATAGTTTTTTTCTTGTATATTTTTGTATTTTTTATTTTTATTTTTATTTTTTCTCTATATTATCATTTTATTTCTTTTCCTGTTGTCTTGCTATTTCTTTTTCTAAATCGATGCATATGTACTAAGAAATAATGATCATACATCTATGTGATGATATTAAGAATTACTGATTGCATGCATATGTAGAATGGAATGATTTCTAAATGTTGTGTTAGTTAATTTTTTTAATTAATAAAAAAAAAAAATATTTGCAGAGCCCCTTCAGGGACTGGGGAAAAAAGGTGGAAATATCAAACTTCCCTACTTCAGGAATACCTGATATTCTCACAAGCTTTGGGGACTGCCAATTTGATAGGCCAGTCCCTTGATCTTAGAATAAGGAAACGTATTCCTGCAGAGGAGAAGCCAAGCCTACTTATGATTATCCCTGGGTCACCCAAGAAAACCTCTTTTACTGCTCAGATGTGTCCTTTTTCTCTAAGCCAACTCCCCAGGTGAGCTCATTTCCCACCCCCCGATATGGGGCATGACTCCCAGGGGTTTAAATCTCCCTGGCAACGTGGAACATGACTCCAGGGGATGAGCCTGGCCCTGGCATCATGGGAGTGAAAAAGCCATTTTGATCAAAAGGGGGAAGATAAATGAAACAAAACAAAATATCAGTGGCTAAGAGATTTTAAATAGAGTCGAGAGGTCATTCTGGAGGTTAGTCTATGCAGTATATAGATATTCCATTCTAGTTTTTGGTGTACTGGAATAGCTAGAGGGAAATAACTTGGAACTCTTGAACTGTGATCCAACAACCTTGATTTTAAAAGATGACTGAATAGGTGTGACCACGTGATCAGGAAAACCTTGTGACTGACACTCCCTATGTATGTACAGATGAGTAAGGAAAAAAAGACAATAAATAAATAATAGGGGGTTAGGGAGGTATGGGATGTTTTGTTGTGTTCTTATTCATTTTTATTTTCATTTTTACTTCTTTTTGGGAATAACGGACATGTTCAAAAATTGACTGTGATGATGATTGCATAGCTATATGATGATACTGTGAACCACTGATTGTACCATTTGGATGATTATATGGTATAGGAATATGTAATATATTGCAATAAAATTGCATTAAAATATATAGGTAGAATGTAGTAATTTAAAGATGACATAGTAATCTCTAGAGCAACCACTAAAAAATAATAGAAAGATATAACTCAAAAAAGTCAACAGAAAACTAAAAATTGAATACCAAAAAAAGATAAATACTTATTAACCCAAATGAATTAAGGAAAAGAGAGGAAAAAACAAAAACAGTTTGTAAAATAGAAAAGAAACAAGCGAAACTGTAGACCTAAACTCAAACATATCAGACAGAGGCTGTCAGAATGGATGAAAAGCCAACAGCGAGCTATATGTTGTCTAAAAGAGACAAACCAGAAATAGCATGGAGTTTAGAAGTCACAGAAAAGGAACCTCATGCAGCCAGTAAGCATGGAGAGCTGGGGCAGCAACATTAATGTCAGCAATTCATCAAGACAAAAATAATACAAGATGTGAAGATGTCAGTTCATCAGGAACATTTAACAATTGTAAATAGGTATGTGTCAAATAACTGAGTGGCAAAATGCATGAGGCAGATTGTAAGATTTAAAATAAAAATGAGAAATCTATAATCGTAGCTGGAGATTTCAACAACAGACAAAAATATCAATGAGAATCTAGAAGATCTGAATATTTCAAAACTACTCTGACCTAATACATACTTATAGAAAACTGGAGCAAACTGCAGAAAACACACTCTTTTCAAATGCATAGGATATTCATCTTGACAGATCTTATAATGAGCCTGAATACAAGTCTTCAGGATAGTCAAATGACTGAAATTCTATAGACTACCTACGACCAAAACACAAGAAATAACAAGGAAATCTAGAAAAACGCTCCCAAATATCCAGAATGTAAATTATGAAGATATATAATTAATTTAAAACAAAAATAATCAACTGGTCTATAGACTGTACTTTGAGTATCACTAGTCTAGAGGGCACCAATTCTGGGTTTTTTTTCTTTATTAACCAATGTATCCTAAGTGGCAAGAGGAGTGACCAACACATTGTAATTATTTAATAAATATTTGTATAACTGCCTGAGTGGGAAAATTTTTTATTAAGAGAGAATGGAGCCCCCAAAAGCAAAACTTTCATGATTTTACCCCAAAGCAACCCTATCATTAACATCTATACAATGTTGGAAAGGTTAAAAATAATTCTAACCACAGACCAGAGCATGAGGCCAAGACTACAATTGTGGAGGCTCTGCTCAGTTCAATGGTTCTTTCTCCTCTTCTCCTATTCTGAAAGATTTACTCACTATAAATACAGCCATGCCATGACATTTGTGGCCCTTTGGCACTTAAGCCTTCATATGGCCCCTTCTCCATAAAACAATATTAAAATTTATGTTTTATGACAGTGTTGGTATAATTACAAATTCAATTCAGCCTGGATTTATTATTATATACTAATTAATATTATATTCATTTTTCTTCTGAGTTTAAATATATTAAAATTGTTTATATTTTAATTGATGGGCTCCTAAAAGCATCCTGGGACCTAGGCACTGTTCCTTCTGTGCCTAATAGATGAGCTAACCCTAACTGCAAGGGCTCCTTCTTGAATTTTTTTGACTTTCAATATTTGCCTTGCCCTCTCAACTTGCCTACTATCTCAAATCACTCCTTTGAACAATGACCATGTTTGTTTGGGCTCTATATCAATATCAGAATTCAAACCTTTTAAATAATTTTCTAATAGAAAATTTCCTTTCTTTGGCAGACAACCTTTTAATTTCTCTTTCTCAGAGTAGAGAAATCAGCCTCTTTTACATTTATTTTCCTTTCTGCAGAGCCCAGCACAACATAACCAGACAGATAAAACTAAATTAAGAGAGTACAAGTTTCATATGTTCTAGGCATCTGATGACAGTAGTGCTAATATCTCCCTGTACAGTTACCTAATACAAATGAAAAGCCTACTTTTTCTCCTGTAGGCCTGAAACAAATTTAAAAGTAAATAATTGGTCATCTTCTCTTACATTAAGGAAAGACACATTATGGAGTCTAATTATTTTAGAAAATGATAATATGTATTACCTTTTTTTTAGTTCTAAGACCAAAGAACACTGAAACTGATCATTACTCCAGGAGAATATAGACTAAAATCATTTAGTTCGATATATGTATTTTGAGAACCTGCTATATGCTGTCCCAGGCAAGGGGTAGAAAAAAATTGAATAAAACACTATTTCTGCCAGTGAGGAACTTGAAGTGTAGAAGGGGAGACAAATATAGCAATAGATAATGTTAAAAAAAAAAACAAACAACGTGGTAAATGCTGTAACAGGGAAATTCATAGAGAATGATGGTGTCACCCACTCAAAGAAAGTTTCAGGGACTACCCTCAACTATCTTCCCATCTTATCTGAGGATTATTACAGATCACATGTACATCATGTAAACTGAGGTAGATTTCTGTAACCAGAGTAAACTTCCCCACCCTTTATCATGGTTAGTCATGTGACTTGCCTGGCTCAGTGGAATATGAGCAGGAGTGACACTGTTCAACCCAAGCAGAAGCTTTAAAGTTAACTGCTGCTTTGACTTGATCTCTTATACTTTTTGCCTTCACACAACAATGAAGACAAAAAAAAAAAAATGCCTGTTGTTATAAGCCATTGAGATTGGTTTTTACACCACAGCAAAGTCTGACTAATGCAATTAAGTTTGACAGCTTCAGTTTATCACAGCTTTTCCGTATAACCAAGACGCACACGTGAATCTTAGACACATTAATACAATGACTGGGAAAAGAGACCAGAAAACCACGACGGTGTATCATGCTTTTTTTTTAAAGGAAAAAATACATAATAAATAAATTTATAGATATATACATATAGCCAGATGAATAAAATCTGATTTGGTGAAATTCTGGTTAAATTTGCACACATACTTTCCTGATGGCGTGGTAATTGGGCCATAAGCCTTCAGGACAGTCATCATAAGAACTATTAAGATGTTTCTGTTTTGGCCCAGTAATCCTATTCCTGGGAATAAACGCTAAGGAAATAACTTTTAAAAAAATTAGAAGAATCATCTCTGCCAAGAATGTTTTTATTCCACAATTATCCATAAGCATATAAAATTATACACAACTACAGAAAGTAACAGGAACATAGGAAGAGATAGTAAATCAGCTTTGCAGAACATTATGAAACACTGAAGTTGTACTTATGAACATCAGATAGCAATGGAGCAAAGTTTTTTTAAATACTCTTAATCAGAAAGAACAAACTATATTAGAATGCACACTATGATTCTACTCTAAAATATGTAAGCATAAAATGAAATCAGAAGTCTATGATATCCCATCATCCTAATCCAACTATTTTCAATACTTTTTTAATGCCTCTGAGATGGGACTGAAAAAGACAAAACCAACATACGAAAGCAGAGGCAACACTCTCACGCCAGTTATTTCCTTTTTTTTTTTTTTTTTTTAACATGGGCAGGCACTGGGAATCGAACACAGGTCCTCTGGCATCACAGGCAAGCATTCCTGCCTGCTGAGCCACCGTGGCCCACCTGCCAATTATTTTCTTACAACCATATTTGAGTCTCTCATTGCTAAAAAGTCTCTAAAAAAATCTTCCTATAACCTTGTTTGAATTATAGGTTATAACAATAAATCTACAAAGCTGTCATGTTTATTCTAATCAGCAGTTGAGTCTAGAGTCTACATACTCACTTATTACAAATAAATTTTTTTCTGTGTCACAGTTGGTGGTTGTATATCATAGTTACCTGGGGTCTGAGGTGAATGCGCTTCAAGTATTTTTGAAAAATACTGATTCCTGTTCCTGACATAAAAGCCTACTGCATCGAAATCCCTAGGGTTGATTCTAGGCATCTGTATCTTTTAAACTCTTCTTCAGATGATTCTGAACTGTTCCAGTTTGGAAACCACAACATACTGCTTTAATTCCTCCACTCACTCGAATAGCACAAATGCAAGAGTGAGACGCTCTAGAAAAAGCAATCTTGAAAGAACATGTGAAAGGGAGCAACCAAACCAAATGAGACCTAAAATTTCTATCCAACTTCTATTCTCTACAAAGGACAACCTAAGTTTTTAGCTTGCCACTTGCTTTATAATTAAAAAACAAAACAAAAAACGGTTTGGAGCAAATCAGGTGATGGGGTCAGACCAGTAAGTGGACTGAGCTTACAGAGAATGCCTCTTTTAAAGTGGATCCCACCTTAGGCTCCTAGGACCTAAGAAAAGAGTCCTAGAAGCTCACCTAGCAAATGAAAATAAAAGGTGGTTTGGATCAACAACAGACTGAAGTTCCTAGTAGGATGTCCAGAGCTCTGATTTAAGGTTTTATTAATAATGTGAATAAGAGCAGGTGGTGGTATATCAAATGTACAGATGAGAGGGTTAAAATAGTTATTCGCTGGATGTCACAATAAGCAAAGAATATTTATGGGCTGGAACAAAGGATAAATACAAGGAAGTGAAATCTATTACAGATAAATGTAAATACTACACTTGGGTCTTAAAAAAAAAGTACAGGTACAGAATATGGAAGATGTAACTAAACAACAGTCACTATTGAAAAAAAGTAGAGATTTCAGTGGATTATAAACTTAAAATCAAAATGAATTGGATGTAGCAGGTAGAGGGAGCCTGATAACAGAGTTATCAGTTGATCCTTTCATGTGGCTGCTAAAAATGAAAAAATAACTTTAGGCTGTGCATATAAATATGTTGTCCTGAATAAAGCGAGTGATCATTGAGTGTTATAAATTGCTTATTAGAGACTAGATAATACTAAATAATGGGCAATGCATTTCTGAAAAACTGGAATATATATTTTAAAAGATGGGAAACCAAATGCACTTACTGCAAACTATGGACTATAGTTAACAGTAATATTTTAACATTCTTTCCTCAACAGTGTTAAATATACCACACAATATTATGCATCAATGGGGGGAAATGGGAGGATTTGGGTCTTCTTTTTTATTTCTTTTCTGAAGTAATGAAGATGTTTTAAAATTGAACATATGGAGATATGAACAACTATGTGATGAAACTGTAAGCCACTGATTGTATACTTTCGATGGTATGTATGGTATGTGAATATATCTCAATAAAATTGCATTTAAAAAGATGGAAAACCAACTAGAAATTTAAGAGAACACTGAAAAACTCAGTAATTAATGCAATAGTCTTTAAAAATCAAAATCAGTGCAAAAAGGAAAGGATGAACAAAATATCAAAATTTAAAGGAAGATTGGTTGCAAGTTTTCTCAGGGTTATCTTCAGTCTTAGAAAGTATCTTTGCCCAAGATCAAGTTTCTCCCAGGGCAGGCAGCATCTGCTACAGAGTAGAGGACATAAAGCTTAACCATTTTACTGTGGGGAACTCTGATAGGTGATATTCTAAGGGGTTGATCAGGCTTTACTGGGCCTGCGTTGCAGTTGAAGTCTTCCTTTGTCCATCCTGCTTTATCCTCCTTTCTTTGTGAGAAATGATCCCCAATAAACATCTTGCATTCCAAACTCTGTGTCAGTGTCTACTGCTAAAGAATCTGACCTGGAACACCTCCACGCACAATCACTGATTCTAACTAGTCATATCATCCCATTCACCTGCAAGGACACAAGGAATCACAGAGAGCTGTGCCCAGAAGGAGGAGATACCTGGGCATTAATCAGCAGCATTAATGACCACTACAACCTTTTGGGAAAGATCATAAAACAATCTGGAAAGACATGATGAAGACATAAATAAATGGAGATACAAACCAAGCTCATCAGCAGGAAGATGTGATATCATAAAGATGCCAATTCTCCACAATTCCAAGTAGGGACTGAATTCAATGATAATAAAAACCTCAACACATTTCATCACTGAACATGAAAAGTTGATTACAAATTTATATGGAAGGACAGATAACCAAAAATCACTAGGATCCCCTCTCTTTGAGAACTAGCAAATATCAAAATCACTCTACCAAATGTCAAACAATATAAAACTCTAATAATTGTCTATTCCTGCACCATTACCACACTTACTCAAAGCAACCAATGGAATAGAACGAAGAGCATACAGGGAAAAAAGACCCAGAGGACACAAAAAAGGCAGCTTTACAGCTCATGTGTTAAGGTTGGAATATTCAATAACTGCTGAGCGGGTGGTTATTCACACAGAAAAAATGTGATCTTTCTAGCAAACCATACAAAAATAAGGTGGATTAAATACCAAAAGTCTGAGAAAATCAAGTATTTGCAAAGATGTAAAGAAGTGAGAAATCTTTACATATTTTGGTATTAGTATTTGATAATACTACTTTGGAAACAATTTGGCCTTATCTTTCATCATTTGTCATCATGCACATACCTTAAAATCTAGGAAATATTTGCAAGGAATTCATAATGTCAAAAACCTAGAAACAACCTAAAAACCCAACCAAGAAAATTAAATAAATAAACTGAGCTATACTTACACTGCAGAATACTGAACATCAATTCTGGCTCTGGCCATCAGGCCAAATACACCCTGCTGTCTGTTTTTGTAAATGAAGTGTGTTAGATCACAGTCAAACCCATTTATTTATATATTGTCTATGGCTGCTTTGTGCTACATCAGTAGAGCTGAGTAGCTGCAACAGAGACTGCATGACTTTCAAACTAAAGTGTTATTATTTGGCATGTTACAGAAAAATTTTGCTGACTTCTATTATATAAATCAATAAAATTAATGAATGAAAAACTCATCAATATGGATAAATCCCAAATCATAATGTTGAGTGAAAAAGGCCAAATCAAAATTTAAAAAGCCAAATCAAAGTGCAGAAAAAACAACAGTACAATACCAATTATTTAAAGTAAAAAATATCATTCTACATAAATATTAATATATCTAAATAAATATAAATTACAACAAAATGCCTGTCTGCAATTAATGCAAAATTTAAGACAGTGATCACCCTTTGGGGTTAGGGAGAAGATACAATGTGGGGTAGGACACATATAGGAAGCTTAAAAAACATTGATGATGTTGAGTAAAAAACTAGAATACAGATTATTAGGAGCCAAAGTGTACTTAATTGGTACAGAGTTCTTGTTTGGGGTGATGGAAAAGTTTGATAATGGGTGATGATGATGATAGCATAACATTGTGAACGTAATTAACACCACTGAATTATACATTTATATGTGGCTAAAGGGGAAATCTTAGGATATATATATGAGAACTCTATATTTCCTGCATGATTCTTCTGCAAACCTGTAAGTTCTCTAATAAAAAATTAAAGATATTGATGATATTTGATTTCTTATGTTGAGTGGCACATCTGTTTTAGGGTTCTTTATGCCTTAAAAAACATACATATGTATATGCTTTAAACTAATATATACATAGTTTAGTTTGGTGAATGACTTCATAACTAAACATTTAAAACAATAAGAATGATATGATAAATATAAAATATATATTTTACAAATGTAATATTAGAAGGAAATGTATGCACAAGAAGAATAAACACAAAAACAATTGCCCTTTCCTAAGCATTTCAAGGCATGTGGCTCTTAAGATTTTAATAGATGTCATAAAATTTTTATAAATGGTTATTGCCTTTAATAAATATAAACATAAGAATATATCTATAATTATATAACCTAAAGATTTACTTCCATTGATTTAATGTAACTTGAGAAATTTTTAACCTAAACTTTATTACCATATGGAAACCACAGAACAAGACATACCTTTTGTTTTCTCAGGCTTGAAGTTAAATGTCAAAATCTTAATACTGTCAAATAGTTTATGTGTTTCAAACAGAGGAGTGAAGAAGGCTAAAACATCATTCCTTCTCTCCAACCAGCAAATGTGTTCTTGGCATAATAAGCTTTAGATCTGTATAGTGTACAAGGCAATTGATTAGATTCTTCTTAGGTCATGCTGGCTTTTAATTCATTCATATTTATACATTTTGACCTGTACTGTGGTAACAAAAGTAGGTCTTGACAATCTATTCAGCCCTAAATCAAACATTAAGGGTGAACCTGAGAAGAAAGCATTTCTTTGACATTTCTATTACATCAGATTCCAGTGTTCCTTTTATTCTTCTTAAGCTGTGTACAGAGTTACACAGGCAAGACGACTTCTCATGCCTATCTGATACATGGGTCTCTGGAAAGAAGAGGTGGGCTGGAGCAGACCAATTGCCTTTTTATATTTAAAGTAGATATTATAAGTGCTGCTCATATGACATTGTGGCAAAAGGTTTGGTTAGTCAACTCTGAAAAAGTCTGTTCACAGTTAATGTTACAATGACCCAATCTGTATGTGGAGCAGGTAAATGCAACAATGCTGTAGAAAAGTCCAGCACAGGAAAAACTCTGCAACAGTCATCGCTTTACTTACAAATCCTCTAATTTCTCTTTCTGGTATATTTTCCACCTATTGTTTTCTACCTCTCTGTCAAAGTTAAGATTCTTAGTGCCATTATCCTCTCCCTTTCACCATTCCAACCTTTTTTCCAACCAGTTGCCTCTCTGGAAAATATTAAAGAAGTAAATTCACACAAATATATGAGTGAAGCAATGGATTAGCATTCGTAATAAAAGAGTCTTTCTAACACAATTTCTATCACATTACATAAGAAGCCATCTTATTTTTTTTTTGTCTGTTTCCCTCCAAAAAAGTGGAATCTCCACGAGAGCAGATACCTTGTCTGTCATTCATTTCTGAATCTCCACAAAGCCTAAGATATGACACCATGTAACTCACCTATAAGAGGTACTCAACACTCCCTCTTAATGCTGATAGAGTAAGGCAATAGGTGCACATTAGAAAAACCAGCCCAAAGAGGTAGCTGCCATTTAGGAAAATGAACTCATCATCTGTCCTTGTCTGTACATCCAATATTCTGAGATTTCCCACTCCTAACTTGTCATATTTCTTCTCTCCAGGTTTTCTATAGCCAAAGGGCATCAACTCTTCTTGCTTAAGTCACTAAAATAGAGGCAAAAGCTTTCTAGCACGTGATCTCCTTTATATTTCATTCTATTTCTAACTATGATTTCTTCTAAAATAGGGGCAGATGTCCTGGACCTTATGGAACATATCAGTACAGCACACTAACACATTTTGAGATTTAAAAATTTGCCAAGGTAGACCAGAATCAGAAGTGAAACATCGGAATCAACTGAGAAGTGCTGACAGCCTTCATTAAAAAAAAAAAAAAAGTAGCAATATTGTCAAAAGTGTCAAAAGTTAGAGCCACTGGCCATGGGATCTATAATTTAAGGAATGTGTGATCTCTGTTTCCAAAATCTTGAAATGCTAGCTTACTTGAAATTTTAAGTATTATTTTGAGAATGTGTGCCCAGTGATTATAAAAAATAGACTCTCATTTTGAATGTATCTGTAGTTTCTAATTTTAAATGCACCTATCTGAAAACATATTTCAAGGTATTTATCTTGCAGTCATACTTTTTAAGGTCAAATTTCTGCCTTTAGTTAATGTTTAAACTATAGCCAAGGAAAGGAAGTCAAAGCAACTTCTATTCTCTTCCCCTTGGAATGTGTTGATTCCACTCTAAAACTTCAATTTCCTACTTACCCTTGGTTGCTATATTCATTTTCACGTTCAACAAATTCTCTTATTCAGCAGTCTCATTCTCCATGGGGACTCCTCAGATGAATCCTATTGATGTCCTTCCTCTTCAGTAACTCCTGCAAACTTTAATCTCCTAAAAGGATGCTGAGTGTGCATTTTTTTATTGTTTCTGTTTGCAGTACACATAGGGGAAGATCAGGGATTTTGGAGTCAGACAAGTGGGTTTGAATCTCTGCTTTGGCCCTAACTTCCCGTGTGACCTTATTCATGTCATTTCAACTTTCTAAGCTTCTATTTCCTCACCTGAAAATGAGGATAATCCCATGTAGTGAAGAATTTTATGATTACTATATGTAATGAACCAAATACATTATGACTAGAAACAAAATTCTTCTCTGGAGTGGGAAAAAATGAGCTCTACTTTAGACATGTGGAGTTTAGGATGAAACAATGCAGTAGAGAGAGAAGTCTGGGTTGAAAGCCCATTGTCATAATCTTTAAACCTACGAGGAGGAATTATATTCCATAGGTATAAATGAAATCACCAAGAATGAATATGTAAAGAATATAGAAAAGAGAGAAAATGACCCTAATGAGCAACAGCATTTAAGAAATACTTATGCTAAATTAACTTTCTTTTCTTGTATTCCCTTCCTTTGGTATCTAACCAAGGTTTTCTCAAGATGGAAGTCACCCAAGACCTTAACAATAGTTTAAGCAGGGTGCTAAGGATGAAATCAAATCAGAATAGGCCATAAGAGGTATATGGGGAAGGAAAGCAATGACCGCAGGTCAGCCACTCTTTCAAAAAGTTTTGCCAAAAAAAATAAATAAAAGAAATAGAGCAAAAGGACATTAGCTGGAAATGGACATATGATCAAGGGAGGGTTTAGTTATTCCCTGGTAGATACTAGATCTTTTTTTTATGCTGAGAGGACTGAATTAGTAGAGAGAGGAGCAGGAGAAAATAATGGCTAGGACAAAGTCCTTGAGAAAATAAGAGGAGATGGAATCCAGAGTATAAGTTAAACATTGATCTTTTATAGGAGCAGTGACAATCCATATACTGGCAGAAAAGGAAAGGTAAACAGTATAGGTACAGGTACAAAGAGGAGGAATATTTGTTGTAGGAAGACAGAGTTCAGTTGAGTTAGTCCTCTATCTCCATGAAATATAAAGGAAGATCATCAACTGAGAGTCATGGGGAAAAAGAGGTTTGAGAAGTCTGAAATGAGAAGAGAAAGTATGAAATAGTCATTTGGAAGACATGAAGAGCTAACACAGTAGGAAAGTTTGTAAAATTCCAGGGCAATATTGTGTCTCCATTTGACAACATACATTAAAGGGAATGCCAGTCATCATGGTTATTTCTTCTCAAGTTACATATTCAGACATTCTTACTTTAAACAATAATTGGGCAGATAATTGGGTTTAACCAGGTTTAAGCTATTGCCAGGTAAAACAAATTAGAAAGGGCCACAGGTAGTTATGGTCTTTTGAAAGGAAGTGATTTTAATGGTGGATCATGAAATATAAGTTTAGTTTTGAGATAAATAAGAGCAGAGTATAGTAGTAGAAGGGTCAATGGGCAAGTAGTAAAATAAAACCCTATACATGGTAGAATGTTCGCGCAGCGTGTTTGAGGTAGGAAAAAAAAAGGTATTGGTGAGGGAGAAGGATACATGAAATTGAGGTTATATTTGGATATACAGTGGATTTTAAAAGTGTGACTCTACTATATGCTGTCTGCAAGACACTCACCTTAAATTCAAAGATACAAGTGTATCAGGGTGAAAGGATGGAAAGAAATATACCATGCAAGTAGTAATCTAAAGAAAGCTGGGGTAACTATACTAATAGCAGATAAAATAGACTTTAAGTAAAAACAGTCATGAAGGACAAAGATAGTCATTAAATACTGACAGAGGGGACAATTCCCTTCTGGGAACTGGGAATTATAAACAGGAACATGTAACACTTATAAATACATATTCACCTAACAGCAGAGCCCAAGCAGAGTTAGTATATGAAGCAAATACTGACAGATTTGAAGGGAGAAATTGACCATTGCACATTAAAAGTAGGAGATTTCAATATACAACTTTCAATAATGGATAGAACATCTATCTAGTCACACATCAATAGGAAGTATAAGACTTCAATGATACTTTAAACCAACTAGACCTAACAGACACACACACACATATATACATCACTTCACACAACAAAAACAGAATACCCATTCTTCTTAAGTACACATGGATCATTCTCCAAGATAGATCATATGTTGGTTCACAAAACAAGTCTCATTAAATTAAAAAATACTGAAGTCATACAATGTATCTTTTCCAACCACAATGGAATGAATCTAGAAATCAATAACAGAGGGAGAAATGGAACATTTGCATTTATGTAGAAATTAGACAACATGGCCATAAAAAAAACAATAGGTTAAAGAAGAAATCAGAAGCAAAATTAGGAAATATCTTGAGGCAAATGAAAATAAAAATACAACACACAAAAACTTATAGAATGCAGTGAAAGTGCAGAGAGGGAAATTTCTAGCTCTAAATGTTTACATTATAAAAGAAGAAAGACTTCAAATCAAAGTACTAACCTCAAAACTGGAAGAAATAAAAAAGAAGAGGAAACTAAACCCAAAGAAAGTAGAATGAAGGAAATAACAAAGATTAGAGAGGCAATAAATGAAACAAAAACAATAGAGAGAATCAATAAAAGCAAAACTTAGTTCTTTTAAAGATCAACAAAATTGACAAATCTTTAGGTGGACTGACGAAAAAGGGGACAATGCAAAGGAAGACACTGCTACCAACGTCACTGAAATAAAGAAGACATAAGTGGATACTCTGAACAACCAGACGTGAATAAATTAGATAAACTAGATGAAATGGACAAAGTCTTAGAAACACAGTAACTACACTGACTCAAGAAGAAATAAAAGATCTCAACAAACCAATTACTAGAAAAGAGCTTGAATCAATAATCAAAAACCTCCCAACAAAGAAAAGCTCAGATCGGATGCTTTCTTCAGTAGGGGAATTCTACCAAACTTTCCAAGAAAACTTAACTCCAATTCTGCTCAAATGTTTCCAAAAATTGAAAAGGAGGGAACACTCCCTAGTTCATTCTATGAAGTCAACATCACCATAATATCAAAGCCAGATAACGATACCACATGAAAAGAAAAGAACATATCATTACCTTTTATGAATACAGATACAAAATCCTCAACAAAATACTATCAAACTGAGTCCAATTGCATACTGAAAGAATTATACACCATGATCAAGTAGGATTTGTCCCTGGTATGTAATGTAGTTCAACATAAGAAAATCAATTAATGTAATTCACCACATTAACAGACTGAAGTACAGAAACTGCAGGCTCATCTCAGTTGATACAGAAAAGCACTTGACAAAATCCATCACCCCTGCTTGATAAAAACACTTAGAACACTAAGAATAGAAGAAAATTTCCTTAGCATGATATAAGGCATAAACTTTCACCTACTTAATGGTGAAAGACTGAATGCTTCTCTCTATGATTAGTTACAAGACAAGGAAGTCCTTTTGTTACCACTGTGATTCAACACTGTACTGGAAATTCTCACCTGAGCAATTAGGCAATAAAAAAGAAATGAAAGGCATTAAATTGGAAAGGAAGAAATGCAACGTTCCCTACTTGCAGAAGATAAGATTCTATATACAGAAAATCCTGAAAAATCCACAAAAAGCTCCCCGAGCTCATCAGTGAATTCAGCAAAGTGACAGTCTACAAGATCAACATCCACAGGTAAAACAGAAATCAAGAAAAAATTCCATTCACAATAGCAACTAAAAGAATCAAATATCTAGGGAAAAATCTATCTAAGGATATAAAGGGCTGGTATACAGGAAACTACAAAAGATCAAAAGATTGCTAAAAAAAAAAAAAAGAAGAAGACCTAAATAAATGGGAGAACATTTTGTGTTTAAGGATTGGAAGATTAAATACCATTAAGATGTAAATACAACCCAAGGCAATTTATAGATTCAGTGCAATCCCATTTAAAATTCCAATAACCTTCTTTGCAGCAAAGGAAAAGCCAATCGTTAAATTTATATGAAAGATTAAAGGCCCTGACGAACTAAAGCCATCTTGAAGAAGAAGAATGAAGTTCTAAGACTCACATTTTCCAATCTGAAAAGTTACTACAAAGTCACAGTGGTCAAAACAGCATGGTATTGCCTCAAGGAAAGAAATGTAATTTAATGGAGATGAATGGAGAGCTCTGAAATCAACCATCCATCACATTTATGGCCAACTGATTTTTGACAAGGTGGTAAAGACTAGTCATCTGGGTAAGAGGAGTCTCTTCAACAAACGGTACTGGGAAAACTGGAATTCTCTTTGCAAAAAAAAAATGGAGGAGGAACTGTATATTACATCATATACAAAAATCAACTCAAACTGGATCATAGACTGAAATATGAGGTAAAACTATCAAACTCCTAGAAGAAAATATAGGGGAGAGTACCTTCAGGACCTTATTTTAGGCAATGGTTTCTTAGATTTTATACCCAAAGCACAAACAACAAAAGAACAAATAGATAAATGGGACCTTAACAAAATTAAAACCTTTCATCCCTCAAAGGACTTTATCATCAAAATGAAATGAAAACAAACCTAATGGGAGAAAATATTTAGAAATGGCATATTCAATAAGGATTTAGTATCTAGAACATATAAAGAAATCCTTCAACTTAAGAACAAAATGATAACTCAATTTAAAAATGGGCAAAAGATATGAATAGACATTGTTCCAAGAAGATATACAAATGGCTATAGAAGGTACAGAGAAGATGCTCCACATAATCAGTTACTAGGAAATGCAAATCAAAACCACAATGAGGTACCATTTCACATCTATTAGAATGGCTACTTTAAAAAAAAAAAGAAACAAAAGTGTTGGCAAAGACACAGAGAAATAGGAACATTCATCCATCACTGGTGGCAATGTAAAATGGTTGCAGTCACTGTGAAAGACAGCTTGGCAGTTCCTAAGAAAGCTAATAAAACTACCATATGGCACAGCACTCCCACTACTAGGTATATACCTCAAAGAACTGAAAGCAGAGACTCAAACTTTTACTCGCACATGAATGTTCATAGTGGCATTATTCACAACTGCCAAAAGATGAAAGCAACCCAAGTGTCCATCAACTGATCAGCAGATAAATAAAATGTGGTATATACATATAATGGAATATTATTTAAACCTAAAAAGGAATGAAGTCCTGATATATACAACAACCTGGATGAACCCCTGAAGACATCATGTTGAATGAAATAAGCCAGACATAAAAGGACAAATACTGTATGATCTCACTGATTAGAAACAATTGGTATAAGCATACTCAGAGAGTTAAGAGCTAGAATACAGGTTACCAGGGGACTGGGTAGGGATAGGGAACGGGAATTTAAGGCTTAAACTATACAGGGCTCCTACCTGGAACGATGGGAATGTTTTTGTAATATGCTGGTGTTGGTAGCAAAAGATTGTGAATGTTAATTACCAGCATAGAAATATATATTTGAATATGATTAAAAGAGGAAATGCTAGAATGTATATATGGTAACAAAATAAATTTTTAAAAATCCATGGTACTACACTATACAATGAATCCTAAATTAAACTACAGACTTTAGTTAGTAGTACAGTTGTAAAAATATGCTATCATCAGTTTTAACAAATGTTTCACTCCAATGCAAGATGGTGGTAGCAGGATGGTGCATAGAAATCCTGTATTTTATGCATGGTTGTTCTGTAAACCCACTCTAATAAAGAAGTAAACCTCCAAAGAAAAACATGTTTTTCTAAAAAGCTTGGAATCAACCTAAATATCCTTAAGTAAAAGAAGGACAAAATAAATTATGATTTACCCATACAATGGAATTCAGAGTATTTATAAACCATAAAAAAATATAAGGACATCCTCTTATGGAATAAACACTAAGGTATTGCTAAAAGAAGCATAAAAGATGTACAGTATGTGATTATTTGTGTGAGAGAAGGTAAACGAGTGAAATAGTACATATTTATATATACACACATATATCGAGGGAGAATGATATATATGCAGATATAAATAAATATATAGATCAATAATTTAAAATACATTAAATAGGATCTTAAAGGATGCTCAAGAAACTAAAAATTAGTTCCCTTTGGAAAGAAGAAACAGGTAGCCAAGAGACAAGAGTTGAAATTTTTTACTGTTTTTCTTTTTAGGTCTTTTGAATTTATAACCATATTAATGAATTAGTTATTCAATAAATTAATTAATCAATAAAATTAAGACATAAATATGTGTTTTATAAATGTAAACCACTGGTAGACTTCAAATCAATTTATTTCTATAAATCACTATATATAGGAATGAATGTATTAAACAAAAGAGAGAATACAAATAAATATATAAAACATTAAAGAAACTATGAAAACGTAACAGAAGTAAAGGAAAACCTATCAGTTACACTAATAAATGAATTATTCTCTTCAATAATTAATAAAAATGATTATAACAACATAATATATACTGAGCTTCCAAATATTGATTCATATATTTAAATATTTTATTTAGTGTTCAAAACAGTTATTATATTATTATATTATTATATTAATGAGGTGAAAACATGAAAGTGAAGGGGATTGGTTTTGTCTAACAACACATGGCTAAGAAACGGTGGGCCATATCTCTCTTTAAAAGCAGCAGAGCATTATACTATTAAGAATAAATTATATGACAAGTGCTAGAGAGGATGCGGAGAAAGAGGCACACTTATCCACTGTTGGTGGGAATGTCAAATGGTGCAACCACTGTGGAAGGCAGTTTGGCGGTTCCTCAAAAAGCTGAATAGAGAATTGCCATACGACCCAGCAATACCATTGCTGGGTATCTACTCAAAGGACTTAAGGGCAAAGACACAAACGGACATTTGCACACCAATGTTTATAGCAGCGTTATTTACAATTGCAAAGAGATGGAAACAGCCAAAATGTCCATCAACAGACGAGTGGCTAAACAAACTGTGGTATATACATACAATGGAATATTATGCAGCTTTAAGGCAGGATAAACTTATGAAGCATGTAATAACATGGATGGACCTAGAGAATATTATGCTGAGTGAGTCCAGCCAAAAACTAAAGGACAAATACTGTATGGTCCCACTGATGTGAATGGACATTCGAGAATAAACTTGAAATATGTCATTGGTAACAGAGTCCAGCAGTAGTTAGAAACAGGGTAAGATAATGGGTAATTGAAGCTGAAGGGATACAGACTGTGCAACAGGACTAGATACAAAAACTCAAAAATGGACAGCACAATACCTAATTGTAAAGTAATCATGTTAAAACACTGAATGAAGCTGCATCCGAGCTATAGGTTTTTGTTTTGTTTTGTTTTGTTTTGTTCTTACTATTATTACTTTTATTTTTTTTTCTCTATATTAACATTCTATATCTTTTTCGGTTGTATTGGTAGTTCTTCTAAACCGATGCAAATGTACTAAGAAACGATGATCATGCATCTATGTGATGATGTTAAGAATTACTGATTGCATATGTAGAATGGTATGATTTCTAAAAAAAAAAAAAAAAAAAAATGGACAGCACAATACTGCCTAATTGTAATGTAATTATGTTGGAACACTGAATGAAGCTGCATCTGAGCTATAGTTTTTTTTTATTTTTTTCTTATATATTTTTGTATTTTTTATTTTTATTTCTTCTCTATATTATCATTTTATTTCTTTTTCTGTTGTCTTGCTATTTCTTTTTCTAAATCGATGCATATGTACTAAGAAATGATGATCATACATCTATGTGATGATATTAAGAATTACTGATTGCATATGTAGAATGGAATGATTTCTAAATGTTGTGTTAGTTAATTTTTTTAATTAATAAAAATGTAAAAAAAAAGCAGCAGCATTATACTATTAAGAATAAATTATATGACAAGTGCTAGAGAGGATGCGGAGAAAGAGGCACACTTATCCACTGCTGGTGGGAATGTCAAATGGTGCAACCACTGTGGAAGGCAGTTTGGCGGTTCCTCAAAAAGCTGAATATAGAATTGCCATACGACCCAGCAATACCATTGCTAGGTATCTACTCAAAGGACTTAAGGGCAAAGACACAAACGGACATTTGCACACCAATGTTTGTAGCAGCGTTATTTACAATTGCAAAGAGATGGAAACAGCCAAAATGTCCATCAACAGACGAGTGGCTAAACAAACTGTGGTATATACATACGATGGAATATTATGCAGCTTTAAGACAGGATAAACTTATGAAGCATGTAATAACATGGATGGACCTAGAGAAGATTATGCTGAGTGAGTCCAGCCAAAAACTAAAGGACAAATACTGTATGGTCCCACTGATGTGAACGGATATTCGAGAATAAACTTGGAATATGTCATTGGTAACAGAGTCCAGCAGGAGTTAGAAACAGGGTAAGATAATGGGTAATTGGAGCTGAAGGGATACAGACTGTGCAACAGGACTAGATACAAAAACTCAAAAATGGACAGCACAATAATACCTAATTGTAAAGTAATCATGTTAAAACACTGAATGAAGCTGCATCTGAGCTATAGGTTTTTTTTTTTTTTTACTATTATTATTACTTTTATTTCTTTTCTCTATATTAACATTCTATATTTTTTTCTGTTGTGTTACTAGTTCTTCTAAACCGATGCAAATGTACTAAGAAACGATGATCATGCATCTATGTGATGATGTTAAGAATTACTGATTGCATATGTAGAATGGTATGATTTCTAAATGTTGGGTTAATTTCTTTTTTTCCGTTAATTAATAAAAAATAAATAAATAAAAAATAATAATAAAAAGAATAAATTATAAACTTTGAAATAAAATATACACTGCGCTGGTTCAAAAGGATGTATGTCCCTTAGAAAAGCCATGTTTTAATCTAAATCCCATTTCAAAAAGGTAGAATAATCCCTATTCAGTACTGTATGTTTGAAACTGTAATTAGATCATCTCCCTGGAGATGTGATTTAATCATGAGCGGTTGTTAAGCTGGATTAGGTGACGACATGCCTCCACCCATTGAGGTGGGTCATGATAAATTTCTGGAGTCCTATAAAAGAGGAAACATTTTGGAGAATGAAGGAGATTTGAAGAGAGCAAGGAATGCTGCAGCACCATGAAGCAGAGAGTCCATAAGCAGGCAACCTTTGGAGATGAAGAAGGAAAACACCTCCTGGGGAGCTTCATGAAACAGGAAGCCAGGAGAGAAAGCTAGCAGATGACACCATGTTCACCATGTGCCTTTCCAGCTGAGAGAGAAGCCCTGACTGTGTTCACCATATGCCTTTTCACTTGAGAGAGAAACCTTGAACTTCATCGGCCTTCTAGAACCAAGGTATCTTTCCCTGAATGGATGTCTTAGATTGGACATTTCTATAGACTTGTTTTAATTGGGACATTTTCTCGGTCTTAGAACTGTAAACTAGCAACTCATTAAATTCCCCTTTTTAAAAGCCATTCCATTTCTCGTATACTGCATACTGGCAGCTAGCAAACTAGAACATACACCCACATTGGGTTAAAGAATAATACGCCATATTCTACTTAAAATTACAAACACAAAATTTTAAAAATGTTAAAAATAAATTATAAAGAATATATCAGATAAATACAAACAATAACACAGAATGTAACTGGCAACAGTAGATGCACAATCAATGTCTTCTGAAATTAGGAAGGAAGGAAGAAAGAGACATGGAAGAGTTAAGAAAAAGAAGAAGGGAGCGTAGGAGAGAGGGAAGAAGGATAAAAGAAAAATTAATAATAGAGAAGTAGGACTTTAACTTCTGGTAAAAATGATCTAGGTAATTTGGATTAACAATCTCACTGACAACTAAAAAGAAAAATAATGAATGAATTGATCATAAAAGCAACAAATAGTTAACAATAGAGTGAGAAACTGTTTTGCCCAAATCTAGAAGTTCAAAGAAGGAAGTCCAGTTCTCTAAACCACTTGTGCTCTGAGGATATTTGCAAATCCAGAGGTAATGGATTTTAACAGGCTTGTAGGGAAGGAGTATAAAACTCAAAGCAAGTCCAAGATGGGAAATCTGACACAATTTTCCAAAGTGCTAGAGCAGAGAATGAAATAAAAATAATAGAGCTCTCAGGTAGAGAGCTGGTCCCAAAGTAGTAGTTCCCTGGAACCTGCTAGAAGTAAACAAAAAACTCTCTCTGTTTTAGATATCCTCATATATATTTCCTTTTAAAAACAGGAATAATTAGGCACACACAAACCCAGAACCAGCATAAACAGGGGGTAACTAAAACAAACCCAGTAAGACATAAGAGAATGGAATTAACAGAATTCATAAGTATAAAATAACTATGTTTACTATGTTTAAGATTACAGAAAACATTCTTGGAAATATTTTTGGGGAAATAAATTTTAAAAACAAACTGAACAAGAGGCAATAAAATTAGAAATAAGAACCCACATTAAAACAAATCCCCACAAATGGGGTACCAATTATTCCGCTTAGATCAAGGGGAGATTAAAATTAAAATCTAAAAAGTATGAAATATTGATATAAAATGGCATCTGACTAGCATTTCTTAGTGAAGCTTTTCAAACTTTCTCATAATAAAGGCCTGAAAAGATGACAAGATTAAATAGTAAAGTTAAATAGTAAAGTCCTGAAAAAGATAACAAGATTACACTGATGGACAGTATAATGCCAAAATGTGATAGGAATATTCAGCTGATGGAATAAGGGGAAATAAAAAACTAACTCAACTTTTCATCACTTACTTATTCTTATATTACCACACAAAATAGACGCATTTTTAAAAAAAGATATTAAGAAGACACTTCACATCTCCCCCAGTGCCTCCTGATGCAAAGATCCAAAGAGACAAATACTGTTCTATAAACCCATTCATCTTCTCTTTACTGCAAACCTCCAAATTTGCTTGAGACAGCAATTTATCCTGCTAAAACTGGCTTTCACAGCTGACCCTGCAATTAGAAGTAGTCTTGTGATCTAGTTATGGCCAATTAATGTGAGTGAGGATTAACGGTGAAACCTCCAGAAAACTTTTCTAAAGGGGCAGGTTCTCATTGTATGTGCTTTTTGACCATTGCAGTTACCCACTGTTCTTCAGGCTTGCCTGGAGGTTCGGCAGCCATCTTGTGACCATGAGGGCAAAATTTTTGTTATAATGAAGACAGAAGAAATGCTGAGTGGTGGCAGTATCACTGTATCTTCGTACCAGCCTGGACTGCCTAGTTGTGGTCTTTCTGTTACGTGAAAAGCAAACAAAGCACACATCTCTATGTTTTAAGCAACTGCTGGTAGATTTTCTGATACTTAAAGCTGAGCTCTTCTGTAACTGATACATTTAGGATCAAGATGTCAAAGAAAACTGAAGAGATACCCCCTACCATGAGAAGGCTGCTTTCTAAATGGACGGAGTTCTGTCCCTCCATATCACTTCCCTCATAAACACAAGGCAAACTCCTCAACCTACATTCAAAGCTCTACTTTATAATCAAACACCGCTCTACTTAATCTTTTGGCTTGATATTCTCTAGACTAAATCCACTATGTTTAAAACAAACAAACAATACCAAACTTCTTCATGGGTTCCTCAAAGCTAAAGATATTCCTGAATTCAAGTCTTCAGTTCTTATTTCTGTAAGAAAAACATCTATTACTCATTTCCATCAGCTATTTGCACTTACTAGCTATATCACTTAGTCAATTAATCACATTCCCTTCTACAATATTATTTACATTATATGTGTATATCCTGTATTTGCAACAAGATTGAACGTTTCTAAAATCAACTTCAACACCTAGTACAGTGCAATAAATAGGCTATTCCAATATTAATGAAGGAATGAAAATTATGAATAAATAAATCTTTTCATAATCATGATTATAGTGATGATGATACAAGTTTCTTTTCAAATGTCCTAACCACCTTGTTTCCCATCTTCGCTATTTCTACTCATTCCAAAAGAATGAGGCATAACGTGATAATAGATCCTGGTGAGTCGCCTAGGCAACCCTATAATGACGTCCTTCAGAATATCGGGTACCTGTTGTTCTTTATCCTTTCAATAAGAAACCCTACAAAAGTAAAGACGCATTATTATATGGTATCATTCTTTGTTTTCATCCAGAACAATTTTATCCAAAATTCTAACTGAAATGTGAAATATTATACATGGCTCTAGGAATTTAGATATTTTAAAAATCCTTAAAAGTTGGTTACATGTTACACATGAGGTACAATAAAATAATTTGCTCTATTTCTCAGGCGGAATAGAGAGAAAATAATTGTAATTCCTTCTTCAATTTCAGATACTTAAAACCATATGCAATTATGCTCTTTCACTGGTACCAACAAGCATTTGTGAGACATTGACATTTATAAGCTGCTTTCACTTCTATTACTCATTTATACCTTTCAGCAAGGTAAGACAGAGATTATTCCCATATTACATATGAAGAAACCCAGAGATGTTAAGTGACATTATATTAAGTGGGAAAACTAGAAACTGTTCACAGGTCTTATAACTCCAAATCCAAAGGACATTTCATTATCCCATTTGGGCTTCAGAGAAAAAGCTCCCATTGTATGTTAAATTTAAAATCAGGAATTATAGTCTTTCAATGGGTTAAATTCTTTAGATAATTAGTTCTTCTCTGTTTTTTTTTTCCTGTATGAAATGGAAACATTACCACTGGTAAGATATTTAAGAACACAAGCTCTACAGGTAGAATACTTGGGTTTGAAGCCCAGTTGTTGGGTATCAGGAAATTTACTTAATGATGCTATGCCTCAAATTCTTTACCTATGAAATGCACATAACAACATATAGGACATCTATGATTAGTAAAGCACTCACCACAATGCCTAACATGTAGTTAGCTTTCAAATTTTATTTATCATTGCCATTATTAATATATATCTAAAAATGAACCACCCCTTCTATCTTTAATATCTGCTATATATTAGTATATAAATATATACAATATTTATATACTATGCGTTATGCACAGCACATTACCTATGCAATTTCATTTACTTTTCCAAATACTGCAAGGTAAACATTAGTATTCTCATTTTGCAAATAAAAATACTCAAGTTGAGGGTGTGGCAGTTACAAGTCCAAAGTTTTACCACTAGGTAGTCACCCTAGATTGGTCTAGCTTCAGTCCTTGCTCTTCCCTGTTTTCTCTGCTACTTTTTTGATTGAACAAATGGAATGAATTTCACTTGGGCTTTAGTTTAGTAAAGTTTTAGAGATGGTGTGTACAGTGTTTTCAGAGGACAGAAGAGAGCAGGGCTCCCTCAATATGGGCGCACAGTGCCTTTGTGCTCAGTCAACACACAAACTAAATCATGACTGAACGTGTGTCCCAGGAGAAAGGCAGCTGTTCAGCCCAGGTCCTTTGATCATTTTATACAACTTCAATCAATCACTGCTTTAGAGCAGTGATTATCTTACACTATCTGAAAGGAAGAACAGTCTGGAAAATAGATTTATATCAACAGGAGAACAATGAGCTTAATATCTCCCCCCAAGCCACCAGCAGCTGTCAGGCACAATTCTAGAAATCTAATGGAATCAAAAGACTATACTCAAATATGTTTTGATAGTTTGGTTTTTAATAATAAAATATAAATCTTCTATACAACTGTATCGTGAAGGACTATATGTGGGATAAGGGAAAGTTACTCACAGAACAGTAGAAATAAGAGCAGAAAGTTTTCAGGATATGAGAACAGATTGGATGTGGTGGCAGATCTCCTTGGAATCTGTTTAATGATTAAGGTTATAGTGGTTATAAACCCTGGTCTCTAAATGCAGGTATGCAAGATATGCCCCTTTCTTTATTCTCTTCCAATTACATTAAATCTGACTTTGAGTTCCTGTCTCATTTATCAGATAGGAAATTCAATTTCAGTCTGATTTGTATCTTTCAAGGTAGTAGAAGAGTCCAGGAGGTGACTGGTCCATGGTACCTGGAAGGCAGAGGAAAGACCTCTAGTCTCGAGTGCATTCGATCACCATGGACATCCACACTACCAAGGCCCATGATGTCTTGGAGACCAAAGGGTCTCTGCTCTAGAAGGTATGTTTCACAAAGGAATCTTCTCCCAGGCTGGGAACGCAATGCATATGGACAGTCCAGCATCCCATGATTTATCATATGGTAGATGGCAGGTAATGCCTCCACAGAGTACCAATATTAAGTTGCAGGTCATCCTTACTTGCTCCACTCCCATCCTTACTTATTTTCCAACTTGTATGTTATCTTTAAAAATCTTTCCTTCTATTTTCTAATTACTTTTCTTCCTTTAAGAGGTTCGCCCTCCCTCCTCCTCTGGTGCCCCTCTAACACAGTAAACACAACTATTTCATTGAGCTCAAATAACTTTGAAGACAAAGAATATTTACAAGCAAAATGTTCACTAAAAAAAGAAAAAACAACACGGTAAAAAAAAAAAAAGCTGTACATGTCAAATGATGAACTTTAATATTTTTGTACCAATTCATATTTAGAAAATAAAGACTAAAGCCTAGAAAAATATGTCAAATGTAAAGACTGTGAAACACATCAAAATGATAGCAGTTGTTATTTTTGTCTTGATACACTTTTTAAGAGTTATCGATGACGCTGTAACAGAAAAAGCTGGAAGGGACAACAGGAAACTCAGAGAAGTGTGTAACTCCACTTGGGGAGGTTATGAAAAGTTTCCAGGAGGTTACATTTGAATTGAGAATTGTAAAATGAGACAGCATTAGAATCCAAAGTTCATGATGTTAAGAGGCAGACTGAATTTTCAGGACATTCCAGGCAAAGGGTTCAACTGGTTTCCCTTCATTCTTTCAGAGATTATTATAGGTTTGGTTCTCTGGGAAGAAAATGTCAAGACAGAATTAAACATTCAAGAGATTCATTGGGGAAAATGTCTGAGAAAAAAAAGAAAAAGGAGCAGAGCAGCAGAAGCTTTTAGACACTTGTGAAGGAGAAAACAAAGAAAGGAGGACTAGGTAGGAGGTGCCCCAGATTTTAGTGCTGTTCTGAGAATGTGCAGGCGAGAACCAGGAGTGCCCCAGACCAAAGGCTGCTTATCAGAGAAGTCCTACAACAGGAGGGAATGGCCCAGCTAGAGTCTTCCCACCATGTTCAGTCACTGGCTGGATGCATTCCTGGACAAAAAGTAACCTAATTGTGAATACTATGTAAGATCCGGAGGTACAGCAGATAAGGCTATCAGCCAAGTACCCTAAAGGTACAATCTCCTGGAATCTTAGCAATACTGCCACATTCCATCCATTGCAAAAAATCTACGTTTCTGTACATGTTCAGGGGCTGCTCTGTCCTTCTCCACTATCCATTCTAAATTTCTCTCTACATCAGAGATTTCTATCATCTCTGTGGGACCTGGGGATGTGGTATGACCCAACACTAATTCCTGAGTGATCTGAGCCCTTGATAAATGATACTGCCTCAGGTTGAGGTTGCTGCACATGTCCATTTATAATTATAACTGGCATGGGAAAAACAAGAAATGTCCAAACAGGTCAAGTCAGTCTCACTTATTTTTTTCCATGATCCCATGATATAAAAGCAGCACTCCTTCCTCCTTCTGGTCAGGGTCAGTTAATTCTCCCAAAATGGTGACCCTTCTTCTCACCTGCTGGTCCCTGGACACAAAGAATCCAAAGTGCAGTCATAATTTATACTTCCATAGGATCCCTCTTGTGTTCCCTGGCAAGAGCAGGCCTCCTTTAAGGATCAATATCACTAAATTGTATAGCCTAAAGTAGTGGGGACAGGAAGCACAAAGTCTCTCCCTGCTCATGGACACTAATGGTCTGTAGGACCACTCCTGCTTACAGCTTAATTTCTAGAATCATATATATTTTTTCTACTGGATACAGTATCATACAGAGGTCCATGGTTAATACATATATTGCATTCAAAAGAATAGTGCACTATCCTTGCAGAATATTGCCACTCAACTGGTGCTTAAGCCATGCATTCAGTAGGGTCATGTCAATGCTCTATTAGGCTGACTACAGTATGAGATACGGAATGTGTGGTATATGGTACAACTCAGTGGACATGGTCCTACCCAGACATCTCATTTGCTATAAAACAATACGCAGAATACTGGGCCTGTCAATTCAACATTCTGTAAATCCCTGATATTAATTGCAGCTCTGTGAAATGAAAGGAAAGGCAAATACATACCTGGAGAAGTAACTACCCCTGTGAGAATGACCCTTGAATCCTACCACTATGAAAAGGGTGCAGTGAAGTTTACTTGTCAAAGTGGGTGGTAGGTCTCCTGAGGATTAATGCCAACTTCATAGCTTGTTATTGATCTCTGTTACTGGCAGGTAGGACACATAGAGGCAGCGGGTGCTAGATCAGTCCTGATAAGCAGGAATCCATGCTGTTGGACCACCACTGCCACCATGGCCACTCAGTTCATGCCTATTGTGCCAGTTTCAGGGTGGCCAATGACCATGTCTGGCCAACATCAACTGTTGAGTCATTTTGTCTATTTGTTCAATGCCCCTTTTGTGGATGGTCTTATATGGTAGGTGTTAACATTTGATACAAAAATCTTTACATTTTGTGTCTACTTCCATATGTCCATCCACATGCCTCTAACTTAGACTTCTTTGTTTCTGATCTTCTTATTCTTTTCTTTCTATACCTCTCTTTGTTCCACATGGAATGGCAACTGATAGTAGCTCTTCCATATTCAACATGTGGCTTCCAAGGTGGCTCTGGTCATCATCATTTAAGCAGAGGTGCACACATAAGAAATCTAAACGAGGAATGCACTACTTCTGTTTGCATTCCACTGGAGTAAATTTATTCACGAGATAACTCTAAGAGGGCTAAGAAATAAATTGCCACATTCTTAGCTCATAAACTATGATTTTATTAGTATGAAAGAAGGTGAGAATGTGTTCTGACAATTAACTCTAACCTTTCTTTGAGTGTCAGGCATTTCAAATTGTTTGGTCCTCAAGCTCAATACCCAAAGCAAAAGTCATTGTTTTTCTTCAATCCAGTTCTTTTTCCTGTCTTTTCTACACCTGTTCAAGTGGCACTACCATTGCTGTAGCTATCCCTTCTCAAGATATTGGAGTAATTGTTGGCTCTTTTCTTTCTCTCTTTACCCGTATCTAATGAGCTGCCAAGAAATTGTTCTCTCTGGTTGGTGTCATCTAACTCTGTCTCCTCCTTTCTGTTTCCATGTCACCAATTAGGTCAGTTCCAATTACAACTCATATTAATTACTGTGATGACTTCCTGAGTTGTCTGCATAGTTTCAAATGTTTCTCTATTTTCCATATAAACTTATGAGATATGTTTCCAAAGTATATCTCTGAAATATCACTTTTATGTCCAATCATTCATCATAACCTGCACAAAATTAAATATAAATTAGCCTGCTATTCAATCTGAGAAACTTTATTTTTCACGTTTTGGTTTTTATTTCAAACATTCCAAATATGATTAGCTGCAAATAGCCAAACACGTCCCATGTTTTCCCACCTCAAAGCTTTTGCACTTTGAAATTCTGCACTTTGAAATTCACTTTTTACCTATTTGCAGGGCTAGCCTAGGATAACATATAAGCTCTGAAGACCTGATTTCTAAATCATGAGTTTATTGACCTCAATAATGTTTAGCATTACAATGTATATGTGAATATTGTGTTTAATATTAACATGCATTTCTGTTAGTTTTTAATATCTTTGACCTTCTTGCTCTTCATTTCTACTATGAGGATAATGACACCCACTTTACAGCATTGTTAGAGGAATAAATACAATACATATATAAAGTACCTGATATACAATTAGTGCTCAACAAAAATGAATTTACCTTCTCCTTGAAACTGAAATTTTTCCCATTTCAAGTATTATTTCTTCCACTAAGCCTACTGTATTAGTTACAGTTTTACTGGGGTTGTTACAGACAAATTCCCAAATATCAATGCTCTTGTACGGTTAGGTTTGCTCTCCTTTACCTCTGACATGTCTCATACATACATGCATGCACACGGACATTCTGGATAGTCCACCACTCGAAGGAGAATATGAAACACATAGAGAAGATGTGGACATAACCTGTAGCTTGGAACCAAGGCGAGTTGAGTCCAATCTATTCTAGCCAAAACCTAGTCAACACACAAATGTGTGGGTGAAAACAAATTATGTGTTGTTTTAAAATACTGAGTTTGGGGTAGTTTTTTATACAGCATTGTGGTAATAAAACTTATAGAAATGCATGTTAATTTTAAACACAGTATTCACATATACAATTAAAATATTAAACATACTACTGACTCTCAACACACTCAACAAATTGGAAATATGATTCAAATAAATCACAACTGCAACCACTGTTGCACTAATTATATTTCCTTAAATATTTTCTTTCATTTTAAATGAGAAAACAGTATCATCAAAAACAAATTTATAAACAAGATAGTGGTATAAGATGCTCCAGGGTTCTGATCCCCCATAGAATCTTTGAACAAACTAGCAAAAGCTGTTAGAGCTATCTTCATCAAAACTCTAGAAAATAGTTAAAGGGTTATAGTAACTAGGCAAGTAACAAATCCAGAAAATGCAGCTTTAAAAATAAGTAGGATAATTGCCCCCCCACCCCCACCCCCGTGTGGTGTAGAGCCAGGATGCACTTCCATTGTGGTTCCCTGACACTGTTCTGGAGGAAGCAGAGTAATGGCTATGAATGGTTATGCTATGGTACCTACATATTAGTGTCAATCTATCAGGTGGCAGCCCAAAAAACTAAATCAGGAAACTCCTCTGGTTTGCCATTCTGGGACTTGCCCTCCAGGCAGAAGCAGTTTGAAGGCAGCTAAAGCAATATAATAAACAATCAAGTCAAACTGGCCTGTGGCAAAGGATTAGCTGCCTCAAGTCATAGAAAAGAGCACCAGGAGGGGGATAAAGTCTGTTTAATAGGGAGTAGAGGAGGCATACCAATTCCCAGAAATGGTGAGTTTTAAATAATCATAAGATGAGTACAAGAACCCAAGCTCAGATAAGGCACAGAAAACCATGCATTTCACATTCACCTTAGGCCAATATTCCTGATAGTGGGGCTAAACTTTGAAGGAGAGCACCAGACAATGCAAAGTCAATTTACAAAGACTATGAAATACATTTTTTCTATTGATTTGTTTGTTTTTGTTAACTCCTGGCACTCAAGGAAATTTCAATGATATCACTAGCTGGATACAAACTTGAGGAAAAGACAGTCCAGGAACTAAATCCCGCACTTAATATTTTAAAATAATAAAATTTATAGTGTGCAACCAAGGTTTACAAGACAAACAAAGAAATGGGAAACCATGACCCATCTAAAGGAACAAAAGAAAAATTCAGAAATCACCAGCAAAGAAGACCCAGTTTTTTATAAAAAGTACAAATCTTTTTTTAAAAAATGACCCTTGATATGCTCGAGGACATAAATGAAAACATAGACAGAAAACTAAGGAATATGAGGAAAACAATGAATGAACAATATGAGAATCTCAATAGAGAATCAGATATTTTAGAAAGGAACCAGACAGAAATACTGGTGGTGAAGACCATGATAATTAAAATTAAAAATTCCCTAGAGGGTTTCAAGAGCAGATTAGACTGGAAGAAAAAAAGAATAACTGAACATAAAGAAAAGACAATTGTAATGATTCATGCTGAGGAACAGAAAGAAAAAAGAATGAAAAAAGAAAGTGACCAGAGTCTAAGACACTTGTGGGACACCATTAAGCATACAAATACATGGATTATGCGAATTTCAAAAAGAAAAATAAAAAGAGAAAAGGGTAGAAGAAATATTTAAAAAAAACAATGGCAGAAAACTTCTCAAATTTAAAGAAAGACATGAACATGCATACTCAAGAAGCCCAATGAATCCCAACAGACCAAACTGGAATAGAAACATGCCCAGACAGAGAGTAGTCAAATTGTCAATACCAAGAACAAGAAGAGAGTTATGAAAACAGGAGAAAAGCTACATGTTATGCATAAGCAGCCCCAGTGGATTAAGTGCTTTCTCATCAGAAACCATGTAGATAAGACAGTAAGATGAAATACTTAAAGTGCTGAAAGAAAACAAATGCCAACCAAGAATTTTTCATACAGCAAGGCTATCTTTCAAAAATAAGGAAGAGATTAAGGTATTTCCAGGTCAAAAGCTGAGGGCATTTATCACCACTAGACTGTCCATAAAAGTAATGCTAAACGGAGTTCTTCAGACTGAAAGGAAAGGACACAATACAGTGGATAGAAGCAGCATAAAGTGATAAAAAATGTTAGTAAAGGCAACCAGCAAACCAATGAGTAATTATAAATACAATATGATTTTATTGTATTTTTGCATACGTAACTCCACTTTTACTACTTCCAGGTTCTAAACTGTTAACACATAAAAGTATTTAAAAGGCTAAGGTTTGGGACTTAGAAAGCTTAAAGGTATAATTTGTAACAAATACAATAAAAAGTTGGAGGGACTGAGGTGTATAGGAGCAGGGTATATAAGACCCTAAAGTTAAGTTGGTATCAAAGAAAACAACTGCTATAGATTTCGAATACTACCAAATTTAAGCCCCAAAGAAAATGAAACATAGAAAACACAACACAAACCTTATGCGATACAGCAAAGGTCATTCTAAGAGGGAAATTTACAGCTCTGAATACTTACATTAAAAAAGAAGAGTACGGTGCCACCGTGGCTCAGTGGCAGAATTTAGAACAAGAAGAGTAAACTAACCCAAAACAAACAAAAGAAAGAACAACGATTACAGCAGAGATGAATGAAATAGAGAATAAAAATAATAGAGAAAATCAACAAAACTAAAAATTGGTTCTTTTAATGACCAGTAAAATTGATAAATCTTTAACTAGACTGACACAGAAAAAAGAGAGAGGATATTTTAAATAACTAAAATCAGAAAACAAAAGTGGGGACATTACTACTGACCAAACAGAAATAAAAAGGATTATAAAAGGAAACTATAAACAACTGCATGCCAAGAAATTAATTAACCTGGATGAAATGGGCAGATTCCCAGAGAAACACAAACTATCCATCAAGAAGAAGAGATCTCAACAGAATCAAAAAGAAGTAAAGAGATTTTTACATAACATCAGCAGCTAAAGCAGAGCCACTGGAAGCAGGAGGAAGCTGTCCAATACTGTTTTAGGGCCAATACTTGAAATATCTCGAAGTTGTTCTTTATGAGAAAGTACGTTAGCGCAGAGAGTATCTACAGTTGTCTCTACGTGGTATTCTTTCACTTTACTCACTAGAAGGCCAAGACATTTGACGAAATTTTTATCTTCCAGTAACTTCAAAATCAATTTTACTACTTTTCTTTCACTATCATCATCCAACTTGATGGGATTTTTCTGCAGTTCTGTCATGAAATCATTTGTGGCCACAAACCTGAAGTCCTTGTCGCTGGATGGCGTTTGCTCCAACAACCTGGAAATACGGTACGAGGTGCTCTCTTTGTGACGGCCTCGACCCCGCTGCCGCCGCCGCCGCCGGGTCTCCTCCTCTTGCTCGCTGCGGTTCCCGTTCCCAGGGTCGCAGCGCGACGCGACGCGGACGAGGGAGGCGCCTCGGCGGGCTATACCCCCTCCCCCTCCCCGGCGAGGCAGGGGCCAGTCCCGAGGGAAGCGGAGGATAGGGTGCGACCTGACGAGGGCGCTGCTGGCTGGAGGACAAACCCACGAGAGGCAAGGAAATACAGCGAGGTCTCTCCAGAGACCCAGACACTTCCCCCGAGGCCTGCCTGGCTCTCACCGTCCCCGAATTCGCTCCGGAGAGCAAGACGCCACAATCGGCTTCCTTTCCTCCGGAGGTGGAGGTGACAGACGCCCAAACATTAAATTGATATGGGAATATGTGAAGCCCCGAATATCCAAAACCATCTTGACAAAGAAGAACGAAGTTGAAAGACCAGACTCCCTGATTTTAAAGCTTATTATAAAGTGACTGCAATCAAAACAGCACAGTACTTGCACAGGAACAGACATACCAAAATCAAACTGATTTTGGAATCAAACTGAGAATTCAGAAATAAACCGTCATATACACAGCAAATGATTTTTGTCAAGGGTACCAATTCCCTACCCAGTGGGTAAAGAATAATAATCACTTCAACGAAGGTGCTGGGAAAACTGGATATCCTACGCAAAAGAATGAAGGTGAATCATTACCTCATATCATATACAAAAAAATAACTCAAAATGGATCAAAGACCTAAATATAAGAATTAAAATGATAACCCCCTACCCCAAAGAAGACACAAGGAAGCATCCTCAGGACCTTGTGTCAGGCTTTACACTAAAACCATGAGCAACAACAGAAAAAATAGATAAATGGGGCCTCATCAAAATTAAAGACATCTGCATCAAAGGACTTTATCACGATAGTAAAAAGACAACGTAAAGAATAGGAGAAAATATTTGGAAACCATATATCTGATAAGGTTTAATATCCAGAATACTTAAAGAAGTCCTGCAACTCAACAAGAAAAAGATACCTATCCCAATTTTTAAATAGGCAAATGAATTGAATAGATATTTCTTTAAGAACATATACAGATGGTAAAAAAAAAAACCACATGAAAATATGCTCAACATCATTAGTAATGAGGGAAATGCAGATAAAAAGTATGAGGTATCATTTCATAACCTTAGAATGGTTACTATTAAAGAAATGGAAAATTAACAAGTGTTGGAGAGGATGTGGAGAATTAGGAACACGGTCATTATTAGTGGGAATATAAAGTGATATAGGTGCTGTGGAAGACACTTTGGCGGTTCCTCAGAAAGTTAAGTACAGAATTATCATACAACCTGGCAATCCGTCCTCTAGGTATATACTCAAAAGGACTGAAAACAGGGATTCAAACAAATATTTGCACACTGATGTTCATAGCAGTATTATTCACAACTGTAAAAAGAGAAAAGCCTCCCAAGTGTCTGACAAGAGATAAATGGATAAATAATGTGGTATATATACATACAATAGAATACTATTCAGTCACAAAAAGTAATAACTTCTGATGCATGGATGAACCTTGAAGACATCAAATTGAGTGGAATATGTCAGACACAACAAAACAAGTATTGTATGATCTCACTGCTATGAAGTAATTAGAGTAAGGAAATTCACAGAGCCAGAAACTAGAATACTGGTTACCAGGCACCAAGGTAGGGGCAGGCAATAGGAAGTTAATGCTTAATTGGTCCAGAGACTTTATTTGGGGTGATGATAGAACAACATTGTGAGTATAATTAATACCATTGAAATACATATTTTGATGAGGTCTCATTTATCTACCATATTTGAATATGGTTAAAAGAGGAAATTTTAGGTGGTTTATGTTATTAGAAGGAAAAGAAAAACCATAGGACTATACAGTACAAACAGTGAAATCTAATGTAAACTATGAAATATAGTTAATAGTAAAATTATAATAATATTGTTTCATCAATTCTAAGGAAGGTACCAAACTAATTCAAAGTATTAACAATAGAAAAAATTGTGAGTGAAGAGGGATATATCTTTTGTGCATGAGTTTTCTGTAAACCTACAACTTTTCTAATAAAAACAGATTAAGAAAGTGTATAGATCCACAGACTTTTTCACATCACAAACTAGCGATTCAAATGTAACACCTCCATAAATTAGTCATCCTGAAAATTGCAATGAAGATAACCAGTGAATGGCATTGCAGAACAAAGGGAGTGTATAGCATACAATGTGATGCATATGGAACAAAATGAAAATTTAATTTTAACTGCACTTTGAGATTTAATAAAATCCTTACAACCAAAATAATAATAGTTTCTTTATCTCCTAGCATATCACATATCAAATGCTATGATAGGTATTTTAGATACACTATGCTGTTTAAATTAAATTTTTAATTGGCCCTATGAAATACATATTATTTTCCTCACAGAGTTTAAATTATCTGCCCTCTGTCACACACTTAGTAAGTGTCAGAGCCAAAATGCAAACACAGATATGGCTAACTCCAAAAACCATCCACTTTCCACTGTATCACACTGAGAAGAAAATTGAATTTATTTAGACTATGCAAAGAGGTGTCAAAATCAACCTCACTCACAACTTTCTGAAAGTAAATTGTGTCAGTTCTTTATATCTAAGTTTGGTTAAACCTGAATCAAATATAAGCAGTATATTTATTCAACTATTGGTCACTTTTTGGGGATCCCACTTAGGGGATTTGAATGAATTCATTCATCTACTCACTGATATGACTATTTCCCACACACCGTTTGGAAACTGGGGAGATGAAAATGAGAACTCCTGGTTCTGACCTCCAGAGTATTTACAGTATAATTGTGGACAGACATACAAATAACAACTCAAACTCAACAGTAATTAGAAATTGCTAATTAAACAAGATTTATATCCAACAGATTAGTAAAATTAAAAAGCTGTATAACAGTAAGTATAGGCCGCTGTGGGGATCCCAAACATGGGGGTCACAGTTATGTTTGTAGAAACAGTGTGGACTTTTGTTTTATACGTGCTAAATTTGAAATGTTTGTGTGAAATCCAAATAGGATTTCCTATTTCCAAATCCAGTAGGAGAACAGATATAACAACTCTAGAACTAGTGGAGGTCTCTCCAATGGAAATATAACTCTAGGAGTTTTCTATGTTTAAAGTAATAGGAGCCAAAAAAAAAAAAAAAAAAGCTAAAAAGAATCTTCAAAGTCTAGGCACTAAATCTCACGCCTTAACTGAGGACTGAGTGAGGCTTGTTTAGCATGAATCATTACTGCACCAGCCTAAAGAAGAGAATATTGTTACTAAATGAGGGGAAGATATTGGATGCAAATTTCCAGATAAGAGACTAGCTCAACTTTGAGGCAGCTTCTCAGGCAGTCCTGAAGACTGTGGCCATCTTCATTTCTTCAGATCATGGTCTTCTTCAGAATTTCATGAAAGCTACAAATCCATACTAAAGCAGAAACATGCATTTCAGAGGGTCATGTCAGAGTATTATATATTCCGTGATGGACCTCAGGTTAAAAATACCTGATAAGGATTAATCATTATTATATGATCCTTTTTTTTTTTTTTTTTCAATTTCTTCCCCCTATCCCCCAGTCAGGTTTCGCCATAATCCACCAACTGGTGGCGGTGGTGCTAACTGCAGACAGTAGGGAAAGTGACCTTGGCAGTAAGGTTGATGTCACTGTGGTGTGGGCTCATGGTCATCCTAGGCTGCCTCATTATGTTTAGAGTAGAAAAGGGAGGAATAACTGATTATGTTCTTGTTCACAGAAATCAAAATAAAAGAGCCTTAAACTCTCTTTTTTTCATTTTCTTGTCTGTATAACTTCGTGATGTTTATACAGTTGAAATATCTTCCAAAGTCCATTTCAGAGGCCCAGTGACATATTAATAGCGACAAAGAAACTGAATTCGTGTCTCTTAAGAGAATTAAATGCTTATTGAGAAGATGTACATAGATTTAATTCCATGGACTAGGTGACCGCCATTCCAAATAATGATATAATAAAAAATACTAAAACCATGGTGATGAATGGAGACAACTTCTCTAGATCAAAAGTGATTTTCTCCCTCATAAAATTATGCAAATTAATGATGGGAAAGACCTTGAATCCAGTGGATTTGTTGATTTTCAGCTTCATATTATTAAAGTATGCTTTTTTCCCATCTAAGCCTAAAATAATGGCTTGCTCCACTCTTTCATGTGAGTGGGCAGGGGGAAGGGGACATTTATTTATGATACAAAATTTTTCTTAAAAAACATTTAGCATACATTTTATCTTCATATCTCTATGAATGAAGTTGTACAGGAAGGTAGAAATAACAGACTGAAGTAAAAAAAAAAAGGAGATTAAATTCTACTCTGTGTAATAGCTGGGTATCTTGAAACAAATCCCTACACTTCTCTGATTCTGTTTTGTAAACTGAGGACAACACTTTCCATGCCTTTGTGCTAAGGTTGTTACAGGGATAAAATGAGGTAAAGTATACAGAAAGTATTTCCATCAAGGTTAAGGATGGATAATAATATTATTATCTTCAATTCTCAGATGAAGAAATTGATGCTTAGATATGTTGTCTTGCCCAAATACACAGCCTTGCTACAGAGATAGAACCTAAGTCTTCGACTAAAAATTTTCTGCTTTTTCCTTGTGGTAGAATATCTGAGCTTCCTTGATACAGTAGTGGGTACTTGGATAAGCTACTTGAAGGTTATGTGTACAAGGGCGGGGATGTGAGATACTGTCTACATCCTCAGGGACTGGATGGATTGAGATTAGATGACTGTTGAACTACTCTATAAAGAGGGAGGACCCTGATAACTACGGTTTTTTATTTTGCAAAGCATGGTTTACAAGTTTGAGATCAGAGCTAAGTTACCTGACACAACAGGGGAGATACGAAAGGCAGGGAGTGGGAGGGAGAGAAACCCTAATGTCTAGTCATTAAATAGAGGATTTCAAATGAAAACAAAAATATCAAATTTTATTAACTTGTTTGCTCTGCTCTGTGGTGTGAAATGTAAACTTTCCTTTCAGTTCCACATGAAATCTTTGTTACAATCTTCCCTGCTTAGTGTTTCGTGGAGGAGGTTTGCTTTGGGGGAGGATGCAATTAAAGGCCAAGTTCTGCATCAAGGCTGAGGCAGAAGGAAATCAGAGACTGCTGCCCCCTGGAGGGCAGCCAGGTGAGACTTAACATGGGGATTAACTGATAGGAAAGCTGAACAGACCTCCATGAATATTAGTAATTTATTTTGTAATATTAGCAATTTATTGTTGTAACTGGCCAAGTCCTAAATCTGACAAGGAACAACTAACAACTTAGCGTCTCAGAGAGGTGTGGCTATGCTATGACATATGGTTATTTAACTCCTCACTATAGTTAACACCAGAGTTAAAATATCTGCTCAGCTCTTTAAAGCACTGCAGATAAAAAAGGGAGCTATACAATGTGTTTTGTTTCTGTCATTATTATTCTTCTATATTGTTTGTCAACCAAATTATATTTCAGCTACATCTTGGAATTAACCTTAGAGAACACTATCCTTTCCTCACTATTAGTTTTATTCATTCTAATTCCACACAGCAGGGAGCATGCTTCTTTGAAAAGAATAGCAGCATGAATCTATTGGTTCGGTTAAACAAAAGACAGCAACAAAATCTTAGACATGTGAGAGGCTCATCTATTAAAACGCTTAACATTTTTGTGAATATTATTTTTAAATAAATCTGAATTTATTTTTGGTTATCTACTGCTTTATCCACATGTATTCAGAGTTGATGGGTGCTTTTACCTCAGTATTTATGATGAACACCTTTGCCTAGATAAAAAACCAACTCATGAGGCATTTTGTATATAATCTTTAAGAGCACAATGCTTACTTTTTAATTACGCGAACATTCCAGAAAATGGAGTGTGTGGGTGCTTGGTTTTCACACAGAGTGGGGGCAGTATTGGATTTAAAGGACAGGAAGTAGGGGGCCCTAAATGTAGGCAACAGTCCTACACAACAAGGAATTGTCCTACCCAAACACCAACATACTCTCATTGAGAGACATCCCTATACTCTACTGAGGTGACAGACTTACAGATATATAGGAAGAGAATTTTAACACTGACTTAATCTTTGACTTATCTAAGTGTAGGACTGCACAATTAAACTAAACTTTGAGGCTGTTATGAAACCTCGCTTCTCTCCGTAGGTGATGGACAGCAAATGGCAGAGGGCATTATCCAATCCATTGCAGCCAATCTTACCATCATAGGCTTATGATGCAGTTTCACCTATCAGGGAAATCAAATAGGCCAAGACCCATATTTACCATTACTACCAAACTAATCAGAACGGAGGGGAGTGAAATCGTTGTTTTTAAAATCTGATTGAGTTTCTACTTTACACTATTTGATCAATAAAATAAAAGATAAAGGAAACAACTATTCTATACTGAAAGATTTAAGACAGTTAAAGCCAATATTAATGGTATCTTGACTGCTGAGGGAAGAGTACTAAATGCAAGTAGATTTTGATTAAATTTCTTATTCAGGGTCAGTGGGAAAGAGTTCTGTGATCAATGACCACCATGTATGTAGGAAGGACACTTATGCCACATTTGATGTATTTTAAAGGCTGCTAATTTATTTTAGTTATTTATTATAATTCTAATTATAATGAACTAATAATAACAATGTTCAAAATATACCAGATGTTACTGAATGCTATGATGATAATGGGTGATGAATCCATTATTAAACAATTTTAATTGCTCATAAACTATATGCCTTGATATGAAAATAAAACTATAAAGGAATATCTATACCCAGAAAGAGATTCATTTATATTCTTGATGAATTTAATTACTGTGGTTTGGGGAGCACAATGCCCCAGAAACAAAGAGTATTCTTCTTAATCTATGATCCATGACTCCTCTTCCAGAAAAATAAATTCTTTGTCCACAATATACATTTTCATTGATTCTTATCTTCCTACTATTGTAGCTAAAGCTTTAAAAGTAATCACTCTTATGTCGTTATAGCCTGGATTAAAAAAAAAATCCATCACGAGTTGAAGATTTTGGTTTACTGAAGTATTTCCAGATTTCCTAGGATCTGGAAATCTGATATTGATTGAAATATTTCTCAAACTCTTCAAGGCCTAAATTCTCACTAACTTTTCTTACAGTTCAAGTAAAAGCCTAATTAGGCAAGACCTTGATATTAAATATCATAAAGCTTCCCAATGGACCTCTACAATACCCACTGAAAGTATTAGTTCCACTCATACTATAATAGATAGGAAGGAAATACATTCAGAAATTAATAATGCATATGGTTAGATATACTATGAAAATATGGAATTAGATGGCAGTTCTACATTAATAAAAAGTAAATCTAGAATTAAAAAATGACAAGTCTGAAATTAAATATATTTGTCATTGCAAAACTCAGCATGTGGTTAAGTTTACTATGATGCCTTATATAGGAATAGTTACTATCCATTGAGAGACTAGTGAACCAAGGACCTCAATTACCCAGCCAGTGAAATGAAAAAGTCATTATTCTTATTTATTATTATTTGAGCGTTGGCCACATACCTACCATACTTATGACTTATTCCCTCCCTGTTAGAATTTATAATCTCTTTTAGGCAATCCAATTCTCTTTATCTAAGTTAAGAGCATTAGATCTTCAGGAGACCAAATAGAGATTTTATTACAAGAGTATCATAGCTTAAATAATAAGTCAGAGTCTTACTAAAAATACTTCTCTAAGGATAGGGAACATAGAAGTTTTTTTGAAAGAGATATGCAACACATCTTGGGGATTAGAATATGAAATAAAAGTTAAACAAGGTTTACACTGATTAGTATATAAATTTAAAAATCTAAAAGTTTCAAGATCACAGGCAGAGAGCTTTTTTAAACTGAAATAATATAAAAAAAATGCAACTTGAAAAACAATATGCAGACTAAGCTGCACTAATCTTCTAAACCCAAAACTAAATAAATAAAAGATTTTGGGGAAAATATACATAGTAATTAAAATATCAATAAATTGAACTGAATCCAAATTATGGATGTTCATCAGAATAATCTTCAAACCAAATGTGGAGCACATTTAATCCCGGACCCTACAAGGTGCTTCTGAGAATGCAGTTATACACACTTGACTGAGATGAGCTCAATATAATTTTCCAATATCCAAGCACTTATGCATTTGCTACATAGTATTAACAAAATACTACTACTAAGATGCATTTTTACAATGCTTTTCAATTTACAAAACACTGCTCTCGCCTCCCTTACTTATTCCTAACAAGATCCCTACATGATGGTAACCAGGGTGTTTCTTTTTGTCACTTAGAAATTGAAAATCCAAGCTGTTAAGTAATCTGGCCAAGAGTACAAAGGTTTTCTGTGGCAGTAGGTAAGAACCAAACATGGGTAGCATGCCTCTAGTTCCTGGGTTCTCCCCATCTCATTTACCTGCTTCTTTGGTACTTCATGTTTGTTGAAGATGTTGTGAGAATGTTGCAATTCTTCAGCATAATGAAACCAAAATACTGAATGAAAAGTATCTTAACTCTCAGGATTTCTACATACATTTGGATTTTTTATCTTCAGAAAATGTAGTCTTCTAAATATATCCACTTGCATATTATGTAATTCTCTATTTGCTTTACGTTTCTCCCCTTACTAGCTATGTAACAGGTGGGATATGCTTCTACCTATCCTGAGTAGGTGCAAACAAATACCAAGAGGTATTGATATGCCTGGGTCCGCGGCAGCTCTGTTAAGTCCACATGTAGGTTTTCGAATGGGCTGAGGCCAGCCAGCTGGTTGTTCAGACCCCCTAGTTTTGCGATGGCTGCTTGGCATTGTTCTTTTGACAGGTAGTATATCTTTTGCATGCTAGTTTCACCCAGGAGGGAGGCCTAGGTATGTAGAGGTGAGCCCTCAGGCTGGCCGTAAGGGCTTTTTCCCCAAAGTGAGTTTGGTAATGGACATGCTGTACGAAAGGCCATGCTAAATTTTCAGGAATTACAATGCATCCATCGTGTAATATCCACCATCCCTCATGGCACAAAGTAACTAAGGATAACTCAAGCTCTAGACATTCTTCATTTATTTAGTAATTACTTGATAAGTGCTTTAATAAGCGCCTGATACTCTTCTTGATATTGCAGCAGTGAACAAAACAGACAAAAATCTTGGCCCTCATTTAAGTGTGGGATGATATACTATTAAAATTTTAAATGGGTAATAAGTCCGAAAGTAGTGTTAACAGAGGGAAGAAAAGAAATGAAATAGGGAGTTCCAGGATGACAGGGGATAAGTGTGAGCCAGGAAGGAGGCAAGAGAATATTTTGGGAGTGACGTTCAAAGTAGAGCAAACAGAAAGTGGCAAGGCCCTGAGGCAAGAATGTACACAGAGGAGTGATAGAAGAGCAAAGAAGTCTGTTGTGGCTAGAATTCAGTGATGTTGAGGAAATACTATGGAAATCAGTTTAGCAGTTTCTCCAAAAATAAAAAATACAATTACCATATGACCCAACAATTCCACTTCTTGGTATATAGCCAAAAGAATTAAAAGCAGGGATTCAAGAAGATATTTGTACTCAAATATTTATAGCAGCATTATTTAGAATAGTCAAAAGGTAAAAGTATCCCAAATGTCCACCAACAGATGAATAGATAACCAAAATGTAGTATATACATACAATGCAACATTATTCAGCCCTAAAATGGAGTGAAGTTCTGATGCATGCTACAACATAGATAAATATTGAAGACATTATGTTGCATGAAATAAGCCAGGCAAAGCCACAAAAGGACAACTATTGTATGATCTTGTTTATGTGAAATACCTAGAAGAAGCAAAGTTCACAGAGACAGATTATCGTTAACAGGTTACTTGGGAATTTCATTGGGCCTGGGACAAGTTCCATATAATAGGTGAAGAGTTTCTGTTTGAGATGATGAAAAAGTAGGGGTAATGCAATGATAGAACAATTTTGTTATAGAACAATTTTGTGATAGAACAATTAATACTATTGAATTGTACACCTGAATGTGTTTAAAATGAATGTATGTAAAATGGGAAATTCTGAGTTGTATATTTGTTACAAACATTTTTTAAAAGTCATAGTGATAATGGGGGTTAGATTAAATGGGAGCACTGTGGGACATTGGAAGAACCCTGGTATTTACTGTAAGTGAAGAACCTCAGAAGAAAATATGTCCTTTTCCAATAAGTGGTTAGATAGATACATTTTTAGTATTAGCTCAAAATATTATACCTCTATTATTCCTGAACTTTAAATGCAAAGACTGGATAGGACATTACAAACATAAGACCATTAAATAATGAATTATACTTTAGGGCACTAAGTATGTTAAGTTAGGAATTGTGGATGATTAAAAAATATTCTGGTTTCAGCTAAATTTATATCTCGTGAAAATGATCAGGTACTCAGTATTTAAGACACACAGTGTGAGGCAAGATACAGAATGGTTTTACTGAGATATAGGGAAAGACTCATGTGGATGAAAGAGTACTAAAATTAGCACCAAATTACATAGTTTGAGTGCAAACTTAGACAGATGTATGACCAAGTAAATAAAAATTTTTTTCAATTCCTTGTATCTGTTTTGTCTCTTTCTGAATTACTGCGAAAATCAAATGAGAACATGTGTGTGTGTGTGTGTGTAAACACTATAAATCCCTATAGATAAAAAAATGCATTGTTTTAAATGGTAGTAGTGATATAATTCAGAAATACTCAACTGACTGGAAATAAGATTTATAGGAAGAAGTTAAAGTCACTGGAATTGTTTACTCCAGGTAACTCTTTCTGCCCTCTTCTTAGATGAGGACGTTGCCCTGAATCCCATCTAGAATTCCACCTGATATTGCTCTCCTCTTTTTGTATTCAGCCTATATATTTTCCTTGCACTCCAGAACCACCACCTTTTTAGTAATTTATTGCATATATCCATGAATATATATAGTCCTCAAGAGTAATATTTATCAAACTAAGTTCATTATCTTTTGCCCAAAGCTATCTTACACCATATAATTCCTCTCTCGGTGAAAAAAATTACCAGCTATACAACTTTTCAAGTTAAACACCTAACAGTCATCACGAACTCCTTCCTATTCCTCATGTCCTCCACCCATTTGACATCAATGATTCTACAGTCAATGCTTAATGTCTTGATTTAAAACTTGGCTCTGCCACTAACTAGCTGTGAGACCTCTGTTCTTCAGTTTCCTTATCTATAAAATAGGTATTATACAGTACTATCTCACAGTGCTTGTGATAATTAAATATGCACATGCATATAAAACTCAGAATAGTTGTATACTGGGTGCTATATAACTTCTCTCCTATAGGTGTAATTAACAATCAGTTTTAAACCCTACTGGTTCTACCTCAGTATGACCTCATTGCTCTAACTTTGCTCTCTTCCCCCATTACCATTATTTTAGTGCAGGCTTTCATCATCTCCCACTTGAATGGCAGTTTGCCTAACTTTTTGATAACTTTTACACAAAGTTCACTTGCATGCCTCCTCTTCTGGGCAATGGGGCTCCATAAGTATAGGGCCCATCTTTTACTCATTTTTGAGTAAAAAGCATAGTTCTATCTATCACATGAAGGCTACTAACAGATATTTACTGAAAGAAAGGAAGGAGGAATGGGGAAAGGAGGGAGGGAAGAAGGGAAAAAGAGAAGGAACAAAGAATGGAAGGAAGGAAAAAAGGAAGAAAGAAGGGAGGGGAAAAAAGGAAGGAGGAAGCAAGGAAGAGAGGGAAAGAGGGAGAGAGAAGAAGAAAAGTGGACAGAAGGGGAAAGCAAGAAGGAAAGAAAGAGTATGAGAGGAAGGAGAAGGATCATCAGGCTTTCTTTTCAACTGTCGCTTCACTCTGGAATCTTTCTTCCATGCTGCCAGCAGAGTTATAGCCTTAAAAGCAGAATGCCCACATGAAAACAGGAGTTAAGAATCTCGGTTGACTCCCCAATACAATAAGGGGGAAATTCATGGCATAGGACTTCTATTTTCTAATTATCTTTTCAAACTCAACTTCTGCTACCACTCCCCCACCCATATATTCCATATTCCAGCCACTCCAAATTTATTCTCATTCCCTGAACCCATCAGAAACTTCTGGATAGCTCAGCCTCTTCTTTATCTGGAAAACTTTTACTTATTCTCCAAATCCAAAATTGCAGCTCAAAAATATTCTCCGATGTGAAGTTTTCATTGGTTCTCCTAAAGTTAGCTTTCCCCACAGAATTTTGTCTATACTTTTACCATTAAAACTCATCTGACTAAATAGTTTATTTTTTAATATATTGATACATACGTACTTCTTAGGGTCAGAGATTATGCCTGTTCATCTCCTCAGCTTCTGACAGACATAGAACTCTCTAATGGCTGTTTCATGAATTAATGAATAAAGATGACACTGATCTTTTTCCTTTTGTTTCTGTAAAGAGTAGTGGTTTTCAAATCACAGTCGTTAGATAAATGTCACTCCAGTTGCAAAAGAACCACTTCTGGTTGAAAAAGTGAGTTAAAGGTTCAATCTGACAGATCATGAATTAATAAGTCTCAAGTAGAGCCTAGTAATCTGTATTTTAACAAGTTCCCCAGATAAGATCACTTTTGCCAGTTTTTCCACAGATAGCCAGTTTTGTGTGCTCTGGGAAAAAGGAGGATAGCTTTTAATAATCACTAAAGTGTTGTGGGTGCTAGAATGGTGCTTCTCAGCAGTTGCTTTATTTAATTAGAAATAAAAAGGAATTTCTCAATCATAAAGTGCATACACATATAACACACTATACCTATACAATACACTATATTATACATATATACATATGTAATACCCTCTTTTTCTCTCTCTCTGTATATATAATACATATATGTATAGTGTATATGTAATATATATATATATATATATATATATATATATATATATATATATATATATATATATATATATATATATAATACACTATAATATCATACCAAGGATACTACTACCAAGTAGTGGAAGTTATTTTTAAAAGAAGTTGGTAGTCATCATTTGAAGAATATTTTAAAACAACTGCTTGAATATAGTGTTTGAAAAAAAAGACATCCTTATACATTCTGGCTTTCAATATACACCTAAATATTAATATAAAGTCATAATTATATGTGATCTTTTGTTTAATACATACAACTAAAACTAAGCTATATCAGAACCCAGAGCTTGAATCATTACAGTGACTTTGAGTTTCAAGGTGAAGGAGGTATGGAAATCTATTTAAACATTAAAGTCAATCAGTCTTCAAGGTTTCAAGTCAATTTCTCACAATGGGTTTTCTTCTATATTTATTTTAAGTTGTTTCATCAAATTATCACCCAGAATCCATAGAATCTGAGATAGAGTTTAAAGACCTGCATGTATTTAGATGCTTTTTATATTTCTGAACACATTGGGTACTTCAATACAGCAATGCCTTTATAGTTGCTACTCCTTCCACCTGGCCAGTTCATCCCTTCTCTCTTCACCTGGTAAAATTTCACTCATTTTTCAAATTCTGGTCAAATATAACAAAGCAATTATCTTTTATATCTTATATATCTTTTATATAGTTGGTTTATTTCTATTATTTAACAAATTAAGAGCAAATCTCTTTGAGAAAGAGAGATGCTCTAAAATTTGAGCCTAAATGCCCAAATTTATGAAATTTACCATAGTAACATATGTTTGGCTAAAAAGAAAACACAGTACCATAAGAGTAAATACACAGAAGAGGAGCATCAGTACAAATGCAAGCTCAATATGTTATGATGCGGAAGACTGAGCTTTTTAGAGCTAGACAATCTGTAGGATTAGAATCTAAGGTCTGACATTTATTAATTGGGGGAACTTAAGAAACTTGCTTAATTATGTCTCTGTTTTAATTTCTTAAAATTGGGAATGTATTCATGTGGACCTCATGTTACATGGTATGAAGATTCAATGAAACAATGAATATGAAAGGCTATTCCGTACCATGCTGGATGAAAAACAGTTAAGAAAGCCAGAGGGAGATACTTAATGATATTATACAGGAAGTGCCATGGTATCCAGACCTTTCCTGAATTACAGGCAATCTATTTTCAGCTCAGACATCAATAAAAAAGTTATTTTTTCCTACCAAATAGAACTCCAATTTGTGCAAGGCTCTGCAGTTATAATAACGGTAAGCGGCCCAAGGAGCTGGTGGCAGAGGCCAGCCCAGGATACACAGAAAGGCACAGGCAGAACAACAGCAAAGTTAAAATACAAACCACACTAAGTCAACCTATTGCTTAGTTTAAACAAATCTAACCACTCTAGTTAGGGATGACAAGCTTGAAATAAACATCAGGACAGTTTGTGACATATAATTAGTCTTGTTAATTAGCCTAGCAATGGTTTCACTGGTGTTAGTACTTCTCAATTCTTTCATCCTTGTTCACAAAATTCAAAATGTAAAAGCCCCTCTGATTATTGTTATATGTTGCTCTCTGAGTGAAACGTTCACTATCTGTCTATTGTAGTCAACTTCCTGGTGTCCAGAGCACATATACCAGCTCAGTGATGTGCAGTTAGTTACAGAATAAAGCTTTAGGAAAGACATTTTCAAGGTAACACATCTATAAAGGTCCTTTAGGCAACTGGGTGAAACTTAAAAAAAAAGTTAATGAGGTTCATTCACTCATACTCTTCTATCCCTCTATTATTGTAAATAATACATTTTGCCCAAATTCCCAAGTAACATAGGGTGAGATAAATAATGCTTTAACGCTAAGCTTTAAACATAAGCTGTATATAAAGGGACTAAATGTTGAAAAATGCTTCTGCTAGAATGTAGGTCTGAAAAAAATGAGACAGAAAACAGTTTGGAAGTTGCCTGTAGTGTGCCTGAACTCTCTCAATAGAACAAAATGACCCAGAGCATTGAAAGACAAATATTTTAAACAACTTCTTTTTCAAAAAAACAACAGTCTGTTAGTTTTGAAATTTGAAATAGTTGCTTCTCCATCTTTACTTCATACAAGAAGCCTAGAGTGACTTTTAATGGAACATTACTTCCCTAAAACACAAGGAGCTTAAATTTTTAACTTAAAACTTTCCATTTATCACACGTCATAGGAAGTAAGAGCCTTTTCAGGTTTCTCTTCAGTTACATTCCTCCAAATACTTGACCAGCTAGACTGTTTCAGGTCATCAAACTCCTTAATGACAAACTCACAAATTCAGACAGAGAAAGGAAATGGTTGGCTACATATTGTTGTTAGTTCACTCAGCAGAAAAAATAACGGTATTCATATACTCTCATATGTACAAGCACACACATAAATTGTGCATATATACTATTCCTTCAGAAGTACAGAGTAAGTCCACATAAACACAAGAGTAAATATACAGAGGAATTTTCATATGTAACAAAATTAATGAAAACTATGCCAAAACCTGATTTGATTTACAAATTTTTAATTATTTATAAACTCTTCCAGGTGGAAGCAAGTTATTTGTCCCCTCTGCACACCTCCAACAGCTCTCTGGCAAATACATGGCCAAATACATGCATCTCCACTAGCTTTCAATAAAATTGAGAAATAAGACAGTCTTTCTCAAAATGGGAACAAAATATGTACATAATGTTAATTGTTATCACATGGGGGAAAAAGAGTCTCATGGCCAAACTGGTCAATGCGCAGTTAAATAATTTTGTGTGGTAACTAGCAGCATTTCCACCATCTTTAAATGGGTAAACAGTCAATGTTAAATTCGTATACTGCATTTCACAGTTATTTTACTATCTCATGGGAGTAATGCTACATGCCAGACATGTTTGAAAAACACTGATCAATTTCTTTGCATTCAGGATGGCCTACCCCTCATCAGTTTTACCCTTCCAGTATATTTTAACCTCTATCCTACCCCATCCATGATTATCATATTTCCCACAAACCCAGAAGGCTCCCAGTGGATGCCTGTTAGTAAAGGCCAATTTTCCTCCACATGTGGGTAACTATTAATGTTAATTCTCTCAGGATTATGTTTTTCCTTATAAAAATAAAAGCTATAATTTATTGTTGTGCACTATATTTGAGCCATGATCCATATTGCTTAATTAAAATGAAATATGAAATCACATATTTCATACCACAATATGCTGGATGAATTATATAAGAATATATTTAACATATATGTTAAGTATCATAACAAACAACACCCAATAATTCACCACACAAACTAAGAAATAGCATAATAAATACATTAGCATCTGTAGTAGTCAGGGTTCTCTAGGGAACAAAACCAACAGGAGTTATCTATAAATATGAGGTTTTATAAAAGTATCTCACACAACTGTGGGGATGCACGAGTCCAAATTCTGTAGGGCAGGCCATAGGCTGGCAACAAGGATGAATGTGTTCTATGAATGTGCAGGAGAGACTCACTGGCTGCAAAAGAGCCTAAAGTTCTGCTTTCTGACTGCTGATATCATCACCTCTCCCTTAAAAGCCTTAAACTGACTGGATTAAATCCATCTGATTAGATTTTCTCATTGAGGAAGACATTCTCCTTAGTTGATCATAGATGTAATCAACCATAGATGCAATCAATTGACTGATAATTTAATAAATCAGCCTTCCTGTTTATTAACCAACCATGAAATGTCCTTGCAGTAACGGTTAGTGCAGTGCTTACCTGACCAGAAAACTGGGCACCAACACCTGGCAAAGATGACACATGAACCTAACAATCACAGTCTAGCCCCTGTCAAATTGATACCTATACACATCATTTTAACCATACTTAATTTCCAAATAGAATCTAATAACAGACATGTTTCATCTAATAATACTCAGCTGTCCTACATACAATTGGAAACGCACTAAACCTCTCCAGAACAAGGTGCAAGTAGTTGGGTAACATACACTCTTAAATGTGACATTTTATAATTTTAATACTATGACAAGAATACTACAACTTATATCATATGATAAGGGGATAAGATGCAGAAGAAAACAAAGATATCTGTCTTATGTAGAAATACAAACATACTCATAGCAAAGCAAGGAAGAAGTATTCATACCAACACAGTTCTTGTTTCTGTAACTGGTCACAGGAACAGGTCGTAGTTCATATTTAACACTAACTTCTTCCACTACCCATTCCATGTTCCCTTTACCCTCCATAATCACTTCAGCTGACCACGGTTCTTTGCCAGGTGGTGTGACCCAGATCTTCATTCCTGACATTTCTGGGCTATTGATAGTCCTGCCTGAATACCATGGGTTGTCGCAGTTTTCCATTGACTTTAATCACAGGGAATAGTAGTATTAAAAGACACCCTAGGGGATTTCCTGTATTCCAGGAAAACTCTTCTTTACCTCCACTGTGTAGGTGCAGTGTGATTTCCTCTTCATAGTCAGGATTAGTCACTCAGCCAGTATAGTAATCCCCTTTCTTCCCTATAGATTCAGAGGCATGAGAAGCCAAAAGGGACCTGATGGCAGTCTTAATCTCTAGGTGAATGGAATCATTTTTTGTGTCTCCCAGTGGAAGCACTCCTCCTTCTGGAACTAAGAACAGTAGACTAGCAGACGTTAAGGTTTCAGGGACAGGAAGCAAATAATTTTCTAGTGGATCACTAGGATAAATAATAAGTGGTGCCATTCCCATTTCTACCCCTTGATTCCTGTCTCTGTGATTCCTGGCTCTGGAAGAAACAGCACCATAGAATGGACTATGACTTAGAGTGTGACAGTCTCTTGGAGATCAGTGCTTCAACCTTGCAAGGTATTGCCACCTAGTTGGAATGTCATTCCATTGTTCTATCAATTCAGCTGCTTCAAGATGATGGGGAACATGGCAAGACCGGAGAATTCCAGGAGCACGTGCCCATTTCCACACTTCATTTGCTGTGAAGTGGGTTAGTTAATCAGAAGTAATGCTGTGTGAAATACCACGATGGTGGATAAGGCATTGTTTAAGTGCTAGCAGAAGCACTGCATGCAGGGAATGCAAACCCATATCTGGAGCATTATCTATTTCAGTTAGAACAAATCACTGCCCCTTCAATGAGTGAAGTGGTCCATTGTAATCAACTTGCCACCAGAAATCAGGCTGATCATGTTGGGGAATGGTGTCACATAGAGGATTGAGTGTGGGTCTCTGCTGCTGGCATACTGGGTACTCAGCAGTGGCCATAGCCAGGCTAGCTTTGGTGAGTGGAAGTCCATGTTGCTAAGCCCATGCATAACCTCCATCCCTACCACCATGACTACTTTGTTCATAAGTTCATTGGGCAATGACAGGAGTGGCTGGGGAAAGAGGTTGACTGGTATTCACAGGATGGTTCATTTCATTCACTTGATTATAAAACCCACCTCTGCTGTAGTGACCCTCTGGTGAGCATTCACATAGGGCCCAAATATCTTCATGTTTTTGCCCACTCTGAAAGGTCTATCCACATACCTCTTCCCTAGACCAGTTTGTTGCCAATTTTCCAATCAAGTTCCTTTCAAATCCCTGACCATCCAGACAATCCATGAGGAACAGCCCATGAGTCAGTATACAGATAAACCTCTGGCCAGTTCTCCTTCCAAGCAAAATGAACAACAAGGTGCATTGCTCAAAGTTCCACCTACTGGGAGGATTTTCCATCACACAGGCCAATAACTATTTCTCAAAAGGAGAGTAGTTATCTTCAGAGAAGGGTAAGGGTTTACTTCAAATCCTAAGGGCCTGCATTGTGATTCTCCTATAGGGTCCTTCAAAAGCGTCCAGATAGCATCTCTATTTGGCACTGACACTTCCAGACCATTGGATCTGTTAGATGACATGGTCCAACTGGCAGAGCAGATAGTCCCAAGCAGCCTGGACCTGTTGCAGAGCCTGTTCTTGTTCCAGTTCCCACTCAAAACTAGCAGCTTTTCTGGTCACTCAATAAATGGGCCAGTGCAGCACACTCAAATAAAGAATATGTTATCTCCAAAATCCAAAGAGGTCAACTAGGTGTTCTGCCTCTTTTTTTGGCTTTAGGAAGGGCCAGATACAACAGCTTATCTTTCACCTTATAAAGGGTATCTAGACATGCCCCACACTACTAGACACCCAGAAATTTCACTGAGGTGGAGAGAACCTGTATTTTTGTTGGATTCAATTTTATCTCCCATCCTCTAACACTCAAATGTCTTACCAATAAGTCTAGAGTAGTTACTACTTCTTCTTCACTACGTCCAATCAACATAATATCATCAATGTAATGGACCAGTGTGATGTCTTGTGGGAGGGAGAGACAACCAAGATCCCTGAGGACAAGATTATAACATGGGGTTGTAGAGTTGATATATTCCTGAGGTAGGACAGTAAAGGTATATTGCTGACCTTGCCAGCTGAAAGCAAACTGTTTCTGGTGGCCATTACTATTAAGAAAAAAAGTATTTGCCAGATCAAAGGCTGCATACCAGGTACCAGGGGATGTATTGATTTGCTCAAGCAATGATGCTACATCTGAAATAGCAGCTGCAATTGGAGTTACCAACTGGTTAAGCTTACAGAGGAGTTATGGCTGCTTCCCAGGGGAGGAGGTATAGGCTTAGAAGGCACTACAAGGTTAATCTTTTTAGGTGGAGGTTGGATGGCAGACTCCTCAGAGAAAACTGCAAATTGGGTGGCTTTTTCCTCAGGGAGGCAGGATTTGGTCTTCCCCAGGGCAGACCATTACAGGTTTATCTAGCAAAGGCTCAGCAGAATACAGGGTTCCAATAACTCCACCACCATCATTCTCAACCCATCTGTCCCCATCCCAATTTTCAGAATCCCATTTTTTCCAACCAAAGCCATTATTTTAACAGCAGACACCCTGTAAAGTTGAGAATTTAGTTCATGTTGTAAATCTGCTACTCATATAATGAGACTCTGGGTCTGGTTTTCAGAAATCTCAAGTCTGCAACCACAGGAAATAAGATTTTCTTTCAGGGCACAAAGAAACTTTTACATCTTTCATACAGTGTTTAAATTGAAAATTTGAAGCCTTCATCTCATCTCTTTCTTTCATAACTGTATCCAGCATATCTAAGACAACATCATTATACCTCTTATTTCCACAAAACTTTTAAGAAGTCAAAAACAATGTCACCCAAAGTCTTGCCTCATACAAGGATATGATTAGGAGAGTCAAATGGTCATATTTTGTGTATCTGTACTGACAACTATGCCATGGACTGTCAGTACCATCTTGATTATTGGAAATAAAGTCATTAGTGCCTTTGAGTCTAATCAGAGTAGAAAGCCAACTGTAAAAATGCATTTTTAAGATTCTGTTTCTCAATACCACTCCTGGTAACAAGCTGGATTAGTCAAGGTTCTCTAGGAAAACAGAATCAACAGGAGATATCTGTAAATATGTGGTTTTTATAGGAGTATCTCACACAACTGTAGGGATATACGAGTCCAAATTCTATAGGACAGGCCATGCGTTGGCAACAATGATGAAGGTGTTTTATGAATTTGCAGGAGAGGCTAGCTGGCTGAAGTAGAGATGAAAGTTCTGCCTTCTGACTGATCAAATCATCACCTCTCCCATAAAGTCTTCAATTGATTGGATGAAATCCTGCTGATTGGATTTCCTCATTGGGGAAGACACTCCCCTCAGTTGATCACAGATGTAATCAGCCATAGATACAATCAACTGACTGACAATTTAATAAACCAGCCATCCTGTTTATTAACCAACCATGAAATGTTCTTGCAGTAATGGTTAGGCCAGTGCTTGCCTGATCAGACCATGGCACCACCAACTGGCCAAGATGAAGCTTGAACCTAACCAATCACCTTAGCATAGAATACCCTGGTTAACAGTTCACCCCATCTGCACATTGTTACAGACTCTTGTCATTGCCGATGGTTTGGCTGTCTGGTCCAGCTAATGGCAGCAAAAATACTTTGTATAAGGTTCCAGTCTTTGTGGTAGAGAACTCTGAGAATCTTGCCTTATAGATACTCAAAATATAAATCAACATTCCATAATTCTCCTCATATTCTAAAGCCACAATACCAGGCCTCAACAAAATACTCCTTATCCTCATCAGAGTAAACTAGTTGTGACCAAGACATTCATTTCACTTTACAGAATACATTAATGCCGGACTCTTAAAGAAGACATTCAATTCAACTTTCATCTCTCTCTTCTCAGCCTCAGATTGCAGGCCCCATTCAGTGCCATAGTGGTCAACTTAAGTTCAAATTCAATTAAATGAAACATGCCACAGTTCAGTCATGAGTTAAATATCAAGAGTGAATCAACATAGTCTGACTCCATTTTTAAAAAAAATGTTTGATATTTACACCTTTTAAAGCCTCACTCCTCCCTCTTCCTTTACTGTCCCACATCCCAAGAAGCTGATTAAGAAAACCCTGGTGCTCCTTCCTTTGGTTGCCTGTGGGAAGTTTGAAACCATGCATGGGAACCCTCCCCCTGTTTCCTTTCCCAGCTCTCTTAAGCCATTTTTGGAATTACTGAGGAAGCCACTCCGCTCTTTTCATCAATCCTCATTACAGGAATAATAAATCTTTTCCTATTTTCCTGTGTGGTATCATCAGTTTCAATATCTGAACCAAATTTTGGATGGGAATCCATCCTATTTCTTTAGGGTGGCAACAACACCCACAAAATGAAAATCCACATTTTGAAATTATCTCCAAGTGGATAAAGTTCATTAAGCACTGCTCTAAAAGACTTTATTATCACTATCTCCTCTCAACTAACAAATACTCTTTCTCTTTAGTTGTCTCCCTTTTATATCTTGCAAAACAGACAGTAGTACTTTCATTTTTGTATTATTTCATACAATGTTTACCTAGATATTTACCAACTTATTTGAGTACCGTTTTCTCTTCAATCTTCCACTGTCTATCCATTGTCATTACTTTCCTTCTTTCCTTTGCAGTTCCTTGGTCTATGGCTTCCATTGCTATCATTTCTTTGTAAATGATCTGCCTTGCTTCTGTGGCTGCTTTTAAAAGCATCTCTTTGGTTTTCTGCTGTTTTACCACAATGTGTGAAGATATAGATTTTGTGTAATTTATTCTACTTGGTAGTTATTTTGGTTTCCCTATCAGTGCATTTGCATCTTTAATTGAAATATTTCCAGGCATTATCATTGCAGATATTATCCTTCCATTTTCCCCTAATCTCTTTTCCTGACAATTCCTTCAATTTATATATAACCATATACTATCCTTCGCATTATTTAAAACTCTATTTTATATTTTCCATCTTTTTGTATTTTCTCTGTGCTATATTCTAGGTAATTTATTTAGATCTATCTTCCAGTGCACTAAATCCTAGTTCACCTGTGTCTAATTTACTATTTAACTTACACATTGATTTTTTTTAATTAAAACAATTATATTTTTAAACCTAAAACAGTTTTTTATTTCCTCCTCAAATCTTCCTGTTTATTTTTGAAGTCTCTCTCTGAGTTTGCATTTTTGTGATTCCATCTTTGAAACATTTCAGTCACAGTTATATTGCATTCTCTATTTGGTAGCTTAAATATCTTAAGTTCTTGGGGGGAGTCTCTTCGTTGTTTTTGCTAAATTTCAGCAATGAAGGCTTTGTCTATTGTTTTGTTGCTTTTGGATTATGAGCTTAATTTATTTGCACTTGGTCAGTGAAAATCCTTTAGTTAAACAGACACTGCTGTCTTCTGGGAGCCAGAGTTTGCTGCCAACCTGGAATTACTTGAGCCCACTTTAAAGATCCTAATGAACTAATATCAGGTTTTCCAACTCACAGCTACCAGATAACTTATTCTTTTATTGCTTCATAAATACTAGCATTTCCTTTGAAGTAATCTCACCTTTCCAGTTTGCCCCCCGATTACTGCTTAATGCTGACTATTCCACTTCAGCATAAGCTCATAAATTTGTTTGCATATTTGCTGTTTTTTGTTTATCAGTGATTCTTGAAGATTTCCCTTAACTCTCTTGAGTCCAACAGTGCATTGAAAAAGAATTTTTTGACCTTATTAATATGGCTGGGTGAGAAAAACTTCATGGATCCATGATTCCACAGAAGTTTTGAACAACCATCAAGAACTGGCAGAAAAATCTTCCTCAAATCTCTAGAAAACAATTAAAGGATTGAAGAAACAGGGTGAGTGCCCAATAAAGAAAAAGGCAAGTTAAGAGCCTATTACTTGGTGTCCTGGCTGACCCTTCCTACATCTCCTCACCAGCTTGGCACACAGCAAGCCCATCCTCCCAGTGAAGGACCATGATTCGCATTTCAGAAGAGGAGGAGTGACCCTTGTACATATTCTAGGAGTATGTATGTATGGTACAATCTGAAAGATAGAAGCCTGAAGGATAGGATTGAATCAGGATACTCATCACAGGCTTGTAATCCCATAATTTGGCATTTGTGTACAAGGTAGTTCACAGAGTTTTCTAAAGAAGGCTGTGTGAGAGTAGTCAAGTCATGAATGCCTGGGATAAGGGATCACTGACTGTAGGACATAATGTATAGTATCTGGGACTGTGAGGAAACTATCTCCCAGAGAAGAGGGGACATTTGTATCTGTACAAAGGTGGGGGAGGGATTCCTAGGACCACATGGGCATACCCCAAAAAAGGCACATCTACAGAAAGGATAACGGGAGACCCTATATTTTGGCCTAAAGCTATTCTCTAACCTCACTGTATGGATAAACCCTGAAGGAGAACACTCACTCCCCTTCAGTTGTTGTTATTTTTATTAGCTCCTGAAATTCAAGGAAAGCATATTACAACAAAAGTTTACAAAATATACAGAGAAACATGAAGTGATAGCCCAAGCAAAGAAGAAGATTAAAGCATTAGAAACCAATGCTTCTCACCAGTAAGGAGGACCAGACCTGGGACATACCAAACACAAACTTTAAAAATAATGATCCTAAATATATTCAAAGACCTAAAGGAAAACATAGACTAAGGATTAAAGGAAGTCAGGAAAATGATATATGAAACAGAGGTTATCAATAGATAGATGGAAATTATGAAAAGGAATCAAACAAGGCAGAAGACCACAGAAACAGACATTTAAAAATTCCTAGAGGGGTTCAACAGCAGAATGGAGCTGGAAGAAGAAAATCTGAAGATAAGACCACTGAAATCATCAGTCTGAGGAGCAAAAAGAAGAAAGAATAAAGAAAAGTGAATAGATCTTGAGGAACTTGTGGGATACTATTACGCATATCAATATATACATCATGGGAGCTCCAAAGTAGAAGAAAGAGGGAAAGGGGCAGAGGAAATATTCAAAGAAATAATAGCTGAAAATTTCCCAAGTTTAATGAGCATCACTGACATTTATACTCAAGAAGCTCAATGAACTCCAAACAAGATAAACCCAAATAGACCCACACTATACCATGTTAAAATTAAACTGTCAAATGCCAAAGACTCTGAAAGCCACAACAGAGAAGCAATGTACGAATACAAGAGAGACTTGATAAATATTAAGTACCAATTTCCGATTGGAAACCATGGAGACAAGAAGGTTGTGGGATGACATATTTAAAATATTGAAAGAAAAACTGAATTCAATATCCAGCAAAACTGTTTTTCAAAAGTGAAGGCGTGATTAAGATATTCCTAGATAAACAAAAGCTGAGGGAATGCATCAGCATTAGACTGGTCCTCTAAGAGATGCTAAAGAAAGCTCTGCAATTTGAAAAGAAAGGGCAATAGCTGATAGATTGAAGTCACATGAAGAAATAAAGATCTGTGGTAAAGATAACAGAATAGGTATATAAAAATGTCAATACTATTATGCTTTGGGTTTTTAATTCTATGTTTTACTTCCCACAGGATCTAAAAGGCAAATGCATAAAATGCAATGAAAAATCAGATGTTTTGGACTCATAATGCATAAACATGTACCATGTGGCAAAAACTACATCAAGGTGGGGGACAGAGAAGTTCAGGAATATAGTTTATCTTTACTACTGAGGTTAAGTTGGTATGAAAGAAATAAGACTGTTACAGATTTAGGATGTTAAATATAAACCTCATGGTAACTACAAAGAAAATATCAGAGAAAACACAAGTTTATACAGACAGAAATTAGAGTACAGGTTGCCTGGGGTAAGGGCAGGGGGGATGGAGAGTTATGCAAAATGGGTGTAAGTTTTCTGTTTGGAGAGATGGGAAAGATTTACTAATAGAAGGTGGTGAGAATACAATAATATTTTGAATATTATTGATCTCACTGATAAGTATGCTGGGGGTAGGTGAGACAGACAGTCGTTGTATCGGTGTTTCCACAATTTAAAAATGTAAAAGCAACCAAAAAGATAATGACAGTTAAGTGCAAAGAATGATTTTGGACAGGATATAACAAGGAAGGAGAAAAGGCTCAAAAAGACATTACTGGGACATATGATAAAAATGGAATATAGACTGTAATCTTTATGTTACTGTTAAATTTCATGAACAGGATAACTGCACTTAAAGTGGTTACAGAAGTGAATATCCTTGCTCTTAGGAAATGTACATGGCAGTATTAAGGAGTAATGTACACAACCTATACTCAAGGGTTCAGAAAATGGATTGGTAGAGAGATGAAGAGAGAGATGGATAGATGGATGGATAAATACAGAAAGAGAGAGAGAGAGGGAGAGAAAGAGTGTGAGAGAGAGTGTATGATGGCAAATGTGGCAAAATATTAAAATTGGTGAATCTGGGTCAGTAAGTGTATGTTGGAGTTCTCTATATGGGGTTTGTATTATTTTTATAAGTGTCCTTTAAGTTTGAAATATTTTTTAAGTAAAAAAAGAAAACTTTTTTTAAGTTTAGGATCCAGTTGGATTTTAACAGAAGGGCCTTTAAAATTCACCATCCCCCTATAAGCTGAAGTTCAAAGGTTAGAATTTCAGCCCCTTATCCTAGAGAAATATTCAGGATCTGGGGTAAATTGTGCTTCTTAATCCATACCTCAGAGATGATTACTTCCTTTTTCTATATATGATAGGCTAGTCCTCTTTAGCATGTAAGCAAAACAGGAAATATCGTTTTGCAACTCTTCCAGATTATATTCTTTATGTTGGTTAATAAAAAACATTTTCTTCTTTATCATGTGATTATCATAGTTTGTTTGTCTTTCTTTATTTTGTTTCATTTTTAGGACATTTAACACTACTTTTCAATAAGCCAAACATGCTAGTAATAATTACTAAAGAAACACTTTCCCATGGATGGATGGACTAAAGAACATTTTAAACTCTTTGACTGGTTTTGTCAATCTGGAGACGATTTATATGTTGAAGAATAAGGTTAGTTTTGACTCAGATTTTAGTAAATACTAAAATTTCATTTAACAGTACATCTTTCCTAAGCTACAATTTCCAACTGGTATAATTATTGTACAGAATTTAAGTAGCTGTATGTCATCTTGGTTGTTTATGATACAACTAATAAGTTACAATTATAACAGCAAAACAGTTTTGAAAAGCAAGATTAGTTTAGTGGCAATTAAATTCAGAGTCATCCCAAAGAAAGCTAAGAAATCACTTTAATTGAGTTGTATATAAAATGGAAAAGCTTCCAAACATAATGTTTCTAAATATCTTGTAGAAAAGAGACATTGTACCTATGATTTTCTTGTTTCATCACTCCTTAGCTACAGAGATCAAAAACTGTATATTAAAATTTTATATGAAAAGATCATAAAATGTTAAACAGCTCATGAAAATACCATGGTGATCTCCATATCTTAAGAAACCTCTCAAAACATAGTTTGTCATATCTCTTAAAGGTAAAAAATAAACTCCTATATTTTATTTATTGCTAATTTTTAAGGGTAAAAATGAGATGAAAAATTTGTTGTGTAATTCAAATTATAAAGAACTCCTTGCAATCTCCTGTAACAATCAAAAGGACTTTATTTTCCTGTTCAACAGTGGATTTCTGCCTTTGAATTTTAGCTTCATTAAAGTACATGAATATGAAATAGGTGTGTCTGCTAAAAGCTCTACTTGCAGCCATGGTAGAGTAACAGATATTGAACTTGTCTTTCCACCATAAACAACAACAACAAAATTTTAGGGCTGTGATTTGTGATGGGGGCGGGACGGGTACATATGTGCACCATATTTGCCTCAGTATTCTGTCTCAGGGCCTATTCAGATTGTAGTACTAGGAGGTCCAAGCCAAGCAGAGCAGAGGGTTCTTTCTAAGCTGAGGAGTCAGATAATAGAGTTCAGGGTAACTGAGAACCTGGAATCTATCGCTTAGCTCACTATTCTGCAAGGTGAGCAGGACTTGGAAGGGATAGCTAATTTCGGCTCCACTCAAGTCATCTGGGCGAGCATGAAGGCTGGGACCTAGAATCAACAGAAGTTTCATGTTCACTCATGTATCTGCTGTTTACACAGGGAAGACTCAAAGTGTTGGAGACTGGGACAGCTAGAGCTCTTTGAGTAACTCTCTCCATCCCTATGTCACCTCTCCACCTGGTCTTTCCAGTATGAGGCTTTAGGGTAGCCAAACTTCTTACAAGTCAGCTCAGGGCTCAAGATGAGTGTCAGGAAAGAAAGAAACAGGTAGAAGCTGAATTATCTTTTCTAATCTAGCCTCAGAAGTTCTGCTGCATTTCTTCTACCACATTAGAAACGGAACCACTAAGGCTTGCCCAAATTTAAGGGGCATGGAGAATCTGACTCTGACTTCTAGGGAAGGAGTATCAAAAAATTTTCAGACATGTATTAAAACCAGAAGTACATGTAGATTAGCTTCATATGGAGATGGAATTCAAGTTGCATACAGAGGACATAAATTGACAGAGTTGGGAAGAAAGAGCAGGAAAATATGGTGATTTTCAAAACAGAAATATATAATCGCTGGGTTATAAAAAGTATACAGAATACAAAATGTAGACTAAATTTCAAACTGTCAGCTTTGAGGAAGCTTTAAATAAGTTAACCAAAATTTATTTAAAACCATGGTCTTTGGGCTGTGCCTTAAAAAGCAGGGAGGTGGGCATTCAAGTAATATGAATAAGAACATCAAATTGAGTCTTAATTGAGCTGAAACAGGGGTGTTAAACTATGATAATGTGAGAAGTTAAAACTAAGAGGTAAAAGAAATAGAGATACGCAGACAAGTTTTCAAAATGGAACCATCTGATCTCCATTGAATTCAATCTTGAAGGACAGACTGAATAATAACAAGAATTTGCATGCTATATTTTCTCTAATTTCAAGGAATATAATACAATATCAAAAGGAGGAAGTAAATGAATTAAGCACAAAATATCTTATAAAAGGTCTGTCTTTAATGTGAAAACAAAGAACAAGATAGAAAATTAAGCATGGAAGTATACAAGAAAGAGATACAATAGGAACTCAGAGACAAAGAAAGGGAAAGAAAAGCATTTTCAAATAAGCTATGATCCTCATCACACAAAAAAATAGTTTATTTCTCAAGGGAAAGGGGGGGGAATATTATTAGCAAAATATTTCACCTAAAGAAATATAAAAGAAATTAATTAGCAATAAAAGAGACTTCAGAAATCAGAAAGGTTTTAAGGGTATCAAAATCAAAATGATCAGTTCAGTAGACAAAGATGGTGATGTAAGACATTCCAAGGCACAATTTCACCACAAAATCTTAGAACAGGTAGCAAAAATTGGCAGATCCATCTTCCTCAAAACTCTGGAAAACAAAGTGCAGTAGTTATAGAGAGAATGATGAAAGAAGAAAATGTCGCTTTAAAAATGACAAAAGAAGCTCATGGCAGGCACCCTTCATAGTCTGTTCCCAGTCCCCTCCATAGTGCCAGCCTGCATTCCCAGGTTTGGTCCCCAGACCTTTTCCAAAGGGAGAGAGTAACCCCTAAATAAAATACTAGAGTGCCAATATGACAGTGCCAACATGGGGTAGCAACTTGAAAGAGTGAACCAGAATACACATCTATGGTTTGCCCTCCCAGAACACGCTCTGTGGGCAGAAGCAGCTTATAGACAGCTAAAGCAGAGTAATACATAAATGAACCAAAGCAGCATGGTGTAAAGGGTTACCACCTTTAGGTCATACCATAAAGTTTCCTGGGTATGGGGAGCCTATTTCATAGGAAATAAAAAGGGCATTCCAATCTCATGAATTCATGATGGCATGAGCAAGCACAAGCACAAAACAAGACACAGGCTCAGAAAATAAGTGAAGGATCCTAGACTTCGCTTTCATTTCAGGCTGATCTTTTTGACTGGAGGGCTAAAATCTTAAGGAGAGCAACAGCCAATATAGAGCCAATTTGCATAGACTATGAAAGATACTTTTTATTTTGGTTTATTTGGTTTTGTTAGCTCCTGATACTCAAAGAAATATTCATATTTCTGGATACAAACTAAAGGGACAGACAACACAGGGGCTAAATCCCAGAGTTAATGCTTTAAAATATTAAGATGTATAGTACACAATGAAAGATTACAAGATGTGTTAGTCAGGGTTCTCTAGAGAAACAGAATCAACAGGAGAGATCTGTAAATAAGATATTTATAAAAGTGTCTCATGCAACTGTGGGAATGAAAAAGTCTAAAAGCCGTAGAGCAGGCTGTGACACTGGCGGCTCCCATGAAGGGTCTGGACAAACTTCACAGGAAGGCTTGCTTGTGAAGAAGCAGTCAAAGAGTCTCTCTTCTCCCTTAAAAACGTCCAACTGATTGGATTACCTTGTTGTGGGAGACATGCCTTAGTTGACCACAGATGCAATCAGCCACAGACGCAATCGACTGACCAATGATTTAATATACATGCTTTCCGGTTCATGAGCCAGCCATGAAATATCCTCACAGCAACAGTCAGGCCAGTGCCTGCCTGACCAAGCAACTGAGCATCATCACTTGGCTAAGCTGACACCAGAACCTAATCACCATAATTCAGCCCTTGTGAAATACACTGAACTTCCAAATAGAACATAATAACATACATATATTTTGTCTAACAATACTCAACTCTCCTGCATATAACCGGAAGTGCATTACATCTCTCCAGAATAGGGTGGAAGTTCTTAGATAACATTCACTCTTAAACTTCATATCGTATAACTTAAATACTATAACATAAACAATACAACATATGTCATATGATAAGAGAAAAACAAGATATTTGCTTAGGTACAAGTGCAAACATACTCATAACAAAACAAGAAGGAAATATTCACACAATCACACAGTCCTCATTTCAATAATGGATCACACTGTTCCTTGACCCTCAGCAAGCACTTCAACCGGCTATGATTCTTTGTGTGTTGGGAACGCAAACCCATATCAGAAGTATGTGTCCATTCCAGTTAGAACAAATTTCTACCTTTTCCATGATAGAAGTGGTCCAGTGTAATCAACCTGCCACCAGAAATGAGGCTGATCACATTAAGGAATGTTACCGTATAGGGGACTGAGGGTGGGTCTCTGCTGCTGGAAGATTTGGCACTCAGCAGTGGCTGTAGCCAGGTCAGCCTTGGCGAATAGAAGTCCATGTTGCTTAGCCCATGCATAACCTCCATCCCTACCACCAAAACTCCTTTGTTCTGAGATCGCTAGGTAGTGGCAGGAGTGGCTGAGAAAGAGATGATTTGTACCCACTTGATTATTAAAACCTTCTTCTGCTGAAGTCACCCTCTGGTGAACATTCACATGGTACACAAACAGCTTCAGGTTCTTTGCCCACTCAGAAAGGTCCATCTACATACCTCTTCCCCAGACCTCTTTGCTGCCAATTTTCCAATCATGCTTATTCCAAGTCCCTGACCATCCAGCCAAACCATTAGCAACAGCCCATGACTCAGTATACAAATACCTCTGGCCAGTTTTCCTTATAAACAAAATGAACAAGGTGGACTGTTAGAAGTTCCACCCACTGGAGAATTCCCATGCCACTGTCCTTTAAGGACATTCCAGAATGGGGTTGAAGTGCTACAGCTGTCTACTTTTGGGTGATTCCTGCATATTGTGCAGAACCGTCTATAAACAAGGCCCCAGTTTTCTCTTCCTCAGACAACTGCCTATAAGGAACTCTCCAAGAGGTCATAGCTCTGGTCTGGGAAAAAGAAAGTAATGTGGCAGGACTGAGAGACATGGGCATTTGGGTCACTTCCTCATGTAACTTACTTCTGCCTTCAGGACCTGTTCAAGACCTGTCTCTAATATACCATTTCTACTTTATGATGGAGTGCTACTGTGCATGCCCAACTTTATGGCTTGGAGGGTTAGACAACAACCAACTCATGATAGGAAACTCATATCTCATGGTAACTTGCTGGCCCATGGTTAAGTGTCCAGTCTCTACTAAAGCCCAGTAGCAGGCTAAAAGCTGCTTCTCAAAAGGAGAGTAGTTTCTGCAGCAGATGTGAAGGCTTTGCTCCAAAATCCTCAGGGTGTATATTGTGATTCTCCTATAGTAAGAATAGGGGCCTGCAAAGCCTCCAGACAACATCTGCATTTGCCACTAACACTTCTAGCAGCACTGGATCTGCTGGATCATACGGCCCGAGTGGCAGAGCAGCTTGCACAGCAGCTGAACATGTTGCAGAGCCTCCTCTTATTCCGGTTGTCACTCAAAACTAGAAGCTTTTCTGGTCACTTGGTAAATGGACTGGAGCAGCACACCCAAATGAGGAATATATTGTTTCCATAATCCAACTAGACATTGCACTTCTTTTTCAGCTTATCCTTCACCTTAGAAAGGATATCTTGACATGCTCCACACCACTGGACACCTAGAAATTTCACTGAGGTGGAAGGAACCTGTATTTTTGTTGGATTTATCTCCCATGCCCTGACACTTAAATGCCTTACCAATAAGTCTAGAGTAGTTGCTACTTCTTGTTCACTAGGTTCAATCAGAATGATACAATATACTGAACCAGTGTGGTGTCTTGTGAGAGGGAGAGATGATCAAGGTCCCTGCAGACAAGTTGTGACAGAGGGCTGGAGAGTTGATAAACCTCTGAGGCAGGACAGTGAAGGCATACTGCTAGCCTTGCCAGCTGAATACAAATTGCTTCTGGTGGTCCTTACTGACAGCTATTGAGTAAAAGCATTTGCCAGAACAACAGCTGCATACCATGTACCAGGCAATATGATGATTTTCTCAAGCAATGATACCAAATTCAGAATAGCAGGTACAATTGGAGTCACTACCTGGTTAAGTTTACGATAATCCATTGTCATCCACCAAGTTTCATCTGTTTTCTACACAGGCCAAATTGGAGAGTTGAATGGGGATGTGGTGGTAATCACAACCTCTGCATCCTTCAAGTCCTTAAGAGTGGCAATAATCTGTACAATTCCTCCAGGAATCTGGTATTGCTTCTGATTCACTATTTTGCTAGGTAGGGGCAGTTCTAACAGCTTCCACTTGGCCTTTCCTACTATAATAGCCCTCATTCCACAAGTCAGAGAACCAATGTGGGGTTATTGAGTATGTCTATTCCAATTAACATTCTATAACTGGGGAAATGACCACAGAATGGGTCTGGGGACCCACTTGACCCACTGTCAGATGAACTTGAACTAAAACTCTATCAACCACTTCACCTCCATAAGCCCCTGCTCTGACTGGTGGAGCAGAGCAATGTTTTGGGTCTCCCGGAATCAGTGTTCCTTCTGAGCCATTATTAGTGTCTAATCATCCCTGAAATCTGATCATTTCCTTTTCCCCAGCACACAGTCACCCTGGTAAAAGGCTGTAGGTGTCTTTGGGGAAGGCTGGGAGGAAGGCTAATAGAATAAATTTTGGTTAGCACAAAAGGGTCCTTCCCCAAGGATACCCTGCTCACCCTTCATTTGAGGGACTCTGGATCTTTGAACTGTTTCAAGTCTAGGAATTGATTAAGGGGTCATGAATATCTGTTTTTGTAATTCAAATTATATTTCTGTTCACTTGACCCACAATTATTCTGCTTGTACAGCTCAAACAGAATTTAGTAGACTGTCCATCTATTTTACTTCTCGGTACCCCATGATCTACCAGCCAAAGCCACAAGTCCCTGTGAAACAGATTATTTTGACTGTTGCTTTGAGTCTGCTGTCCATCATAGTAACAACTCCTACCTTGTCTATAGTGATTAACTGTCACCACATGGCTTCTGCCAACTCTGGATCCAATGATCCCCATTGTGTTTAAGTACTCCAGCTCAGTGACAACAATTCCCATAGAAACATCTGACCTACAGAGAAGAGCAATGACAGAGCTCTTCAGGGATGGTGGAGCTGATCTCATGAATCTATTTCTCAAGGTTCTGGTGAAAGATGTGTCTTCTGGATATTCCTGGGGTATTTGAGTAGGTCTTCCATGATAAATTCACTACTAATGTTCCATCTTTTTAAGCCTCTGGATCCCTTCATTTACATCATACCAGGGCAGTTCTGGCATTTTGACCTCAAGTAGTGTCAGCCACCTTTTGATCCATGTTTTAGCCAACCATCCAAACAAACTGTTTATGCCCTTTCTAACCTCTTGACCTACAACTTAGAATGCAGAATCTCTGCTTAGTGGGCAATATCAGTAAATTCAACCTAATTCAACTTTATATTCCTTCCACCATTATCCCACACCCTTAATATCTATTCCCACACATAGTCCCCTGATTTCTGCCTATAGAGATTGGAAAACTCATGCACTTCTTTTGGAGTAGTGTATTTCCTCATGGATCACACTTTGTCCCTCATCTTTTGAGGCCTGTTGGGACTTTAGTATAGTAATATGTCTTGAAGAAAAGAAGGGTGGTGGGGTGGGTTATGAAAGGAAGTAGAAGTGTCTTTCAAGCCAACTGCCCTAGGGCATTTCATTGCAGTTTCATCTGGTGAAACAGGATTAATTGCTCCAGACTGAAAAGCGAGGGCTATTTCTTCATGGGAGATTGTTACAGGGTTATCAGGCAATGAAGGGTTAATCTCGTTAGGTGGAGGTTGGATTGCACAGACTCCTCTGGAAAGACTGGAGGCCAGGAGGCTGTTTCCTCAAGGCAGTCCATTAGAGGTCTATCTAGCAAAGGCTCAGAAGATTCCAGGGATCCCATCTCCCCATCGCCATCATTATCAAGCCATATATCACCACCCACATTTCAGGATCCAATTCTTTTCCAATCAAAGCCTTTTCTTTAATAGCAGACACCTGCAAGGTTGAGATTTTAGTTTAGGTTGTAAATTTGCTTGCTCAATGAGGCTCTGTGTCTGGTTTTCAGAGATTTCAAGCCTGTGACCACAGGAAATAAAATTTTCTTTCAGGTCAGACATGGAAATTTTTACATCATTAATACGGCACATAAGGTGCAAAACTGAAACCTTTAGCTCATACCTTTCCCTCATCATTATATCCAGCGTATCTCACAACAACCAGCCAACATTATTATACCTCTTAATTCCACAAAACTCCATAAAGGTGTCAAAAATATTCTCACCCACAGCCTTGCCACATATAAGTATATAATTAACCAAATCTAATGATGTTTTGAATATCTCTTTCGCCAATTTACTCCATGGACTGTCACTGCCATCTTGATTACTGGAAACAGAGTCATTAGTGCCTCTAAGTCTAGTCAGATTAGAAAACCAATTGTAAAAACCCATTTTTAAGATTCTGTTTCTCAAGAACCACCCCACTCCCAGTTCCAAGGCATGTTAGGGTTCTCTAGAGAAACAGAACCAACAGGAGATATCTGTAAATATAAGATTTGTAAAGGTGTCCTGACCAGACAGTTATGTATCATCGCTTGGCCAGGTTGACACCAAAACCTAACTATCACATAAGACAAAGTATCAGGAAATGATGGACCTTTCACAGTGTGCTGGTTTGAAGCTATTATGTACCCCCAGAAAAGCCATGTCCTTTAATCGTCACTCAATGTTGCTGAATGGGATCTTTCTGATTGTTCTTATAAAGACGTTACCCACCCAATTGTGGGTGGTAACTTTTGATTAGATGGTTTCCAAGGAGATGTATCTCCACCCATTCAAGGTGGGGTTGCTTACTGGAGTCCTTTAAGAAGGAATAATTTTGGAAAATGCTTTAGAACCACCAGAACCAACAGAGCCCATAGAGCCAGACACCTTTGGAGTAGAAGGAAAACACAACTGGGGAAGCCTTATGAAATGAGGAGTGAAAGTTAGCAAACATCACCATATGCCTTTCCAGCTGAGAGACAAACCCTGAAAATCATCAGCCTTCTTGAACCAAGGTATCTTTGATAGTTTTGCCTTAATTTGGACTTTTCATGGCCTTAGAACTGTAAACTTGCAGCTTAAATTCTCCTTTTTAAAGTCATTCCACTTCTGGTATAGCACATTCTGACAGCTTCAGCAAACTAACACAGATTTTGGTATCAGCGAAGTGGGGTACAAATACTAAACATGTTGGAACAGCTTTTTAAATGGATAAGGGGATGTCCTAGTTTGCTAGCTGCTAGAATGCAATATACAGAATGGCTTTTAAAAGGGGGGAATTTAATAAGTTGCTAGTTGACAGTTCTAAGGCTGAGAAGATGCCCCAATTGAAACAAGTTTACAGAAATGTCCAATCTAAGGCATCCAGGGAAAAATACTTGGTTCAAGAAGGCCGATGAAGTTCAGGGTTTCTCTCTCAAGTGGAAGGGCACATGGCGAACACAGTCACAGTTTCTCTCTCATCTGGAAAGGCCCATGGTAAATAAAGTCAGGATTCCTCTCTCATCTGGAAGGGCACATGGTGAGCATGGCATCATCTGCTAGCTTCTTCTCCTGGCTTCCTGTTTCATGAAGCACCCCGGCATTTTCCTTCTTCATCTCCAAAGGTCGCTGGCTTGTAGACTCTGCTTCTCATGGCTCATCATTCTGCTCTGCTCTCTCTGAATTGCTTTCATTCTCCAAAATGTTTCCTCTTTTATAGGACTCCAGAAACTTTTCAAGACCCACACGAATGGGTGGAGACATGTCATCACCCAATCCAGTTTAACAAACACTCTTGATTAAATCACATCTCCAGGGAGATGATCTGATTACAGTTTCAAATATACAGTATTGAATAGGGATTATTCTGCCTTTACAAAATGGGATTTTGATTAAAACATAGCTTTTTTAGGGTCCATACAGCCTTTCAAACCAGCACAGGGGAAGATTCGGGAAGAGTTCTGAGAAACTTGAGAGGGAAGGCCTAGAATACTTTGAAGAGACTGTTGGTAGAAATGTGGACTCTAAAGATACCTCTGACGAGGCCTTAGACCGAAATGAGGCATGTGTTATTGCAAACTGTAAGAAAGGTGATCCTTGTGTTAAAGTGGCAAAGAATCTGGCAAAATAGACTTCTGGTTTTAGATGGGAGGCAAATTTTAAAAGACATGAACTTGGATATTTAGCAGAATAGATTTCCAAATTTAATATGGAAAGTACAGCCTGGTTTCCCCTTGGAGCTTATAGTGAAACGTGACAGGAAAGAGGTAAGCTGAGAACTGCACTTTTGGGTATAAAGAAACCAGAAATTGATGGTCTGGAAAATTTTTGGCTTCCAGAAAGGGAGACCTCAGAGGACACCCACGTGAGGATTTAACCAAACATGGAGCCAGTCAGCCATTTCAGAAAAAGCCAGGATTGGAGATGGAGTTATCTAGGAAAGATATGTGGAAAGTCCTTTTGTCTGATAGGCATGATCCCAGCCTATTGCATAGGAAACCAACAAGAGTGCTGTGGGATTTATATGAACAGAACTACTGCCAGTCTGGACTAAAAGAGGCAGAAAAGGGACACACTTCAGAGGCAGAAGTATGGAAGCTAAGGTCTAAAGTCAAGAAACCACAGGCCAGGAGAGCAGACCCATCTAAGTATTTGGAGAAGGTTTCTAAACCAGAGGAACAAGATAAAAATTCAGAAACTATTAATGATAAAGACCAGATTTTGGACCTAATGAAAAAATATTTTTGAAAATATGCTCAAGAAGTAAAGGAAAGCCCAAAGAAAGAATTAAAAGATATCAGGAAAACAGTGAATGAACAATATTAGGATCTAATAAAGAGATAGAAATTTTTTTAAAGCAGCCAAACAAAAATATTGGCATTGATGACCACAATAACCAAAATGAACATTTTCTTAGATTGTTTCAACTGCAGATTGCAGCTGGCAGAAGAATCAGAGAACACAAAGATAAAACAATTGAAACAATTCAGTCCAATGAGCATAAAGCAAAAAAAAAAAGGTAAAAAATGTGAACAGAATCTAAGAGACCTGTGAAATACTATTAAGTATACCAATTATATATATATATATATTATGGCTGTCAAAGAAGGAGAAGAAAAATGCAGAAGAAATATTCAAAGAAACAATTGCAGAAAACATTTCAAATCTAACAAAAGACACAGCTATGCATATTTAAGAAGCTCAATGAACCCCAAACAAGATAAACTCAAAGGGAACCACACTCAAATACACAGAAGTCCACCTGTCAAATGCCAAGGACAAAGAGAGAGTTCTCAAAACTCTAAGAGAAAAGTTACCTGTTACGTATAAGGGAACACCAATAAGATTAAGTTCCAATTTCTTATCAGAAACCACAGAGGCAAGAAGTCAGTGGCAAAAACTGACAACCAAGAATTATATATCTAGTAAGAATGTCTCTCAAAAATGAGGGAGAAATTTACATATAAACAAAAGCTGAGGGAGTTCATCATAGACATGTACTGGAGAAATCACAGAAACACCAAGGGGGTCATCTCCCAGCCCTTACCCAACACTCCACCTTTAATATTGTGTGCAGATATTTCAATGTTTCCATGTTGCAGCCCAGGGAGATTTTAGGACTAACAGAATAGCCTGACTGTATTTTAAATTGAAAACCAGGAACAATCTGCTTTTTAGGCAAGAATTCTCAATGGCAGGACCCCCTCCCACTGTGGTATATAAATACCCCATCCTTGGGCAGCAGATTTGTTTTTCCTCTCCAATGCAAAGTGGGGCATATGGAGCTGCCATCCACCAATCCTCCTTTGAGCACTAAGCCTCCCTGGGAGAATGGCCATGAAGGGATCTCTTCCCCTGCCCTTTTGACCCTTTGTACTTTGTAATAATAAAAATTTCCTGAAAGTTTCTGTTGTGCCTAAGACTGTAACCCAATGACATACTGTATAGCTCTACAGAGGTTTGGCACAGCAAGAAGGATGCATAGGGAAAGATGGAATAGATCAACTTTGGGAGCCATCTTTTCATCAATCTTGCATTCCTTTTATACAAAATATTCCTCTGTTTTGGGAAACAGAGGATTCATGACTTTGTAGGCTAAAGTGAGGAATGGGCCCCACCATACCAGCCTAGGTAGCAATGCTGATCCACATCTGGGGGATGTAGGACATGCTGTGTCTGTCTCTGCAGGAAAGGCAGTTATTAATGGGACTTTGAGAATGCCATAAATGCCTGGGAGTTGGCTAGCTGCTTCCACACTGAGATCAATGAGGTTGGGGTTTTCAAACTTGGCATACACTTCTCTGGTTCAAGGCCTTTTTTATCTGTCCTCATTTTGGAACAAGGCACACCCATACTCAGACCACCCAGACTGACCTTGAGGTTAGTGTGAGACTGGTCATTATTCAGAGATGATTAGAACTGAAGATAGGGACCCAGAGGTAAAAACAAAAGTAGGAGTTTTACAGAGAAAAAGATATGGGATATGAAAGACATGATTTCCTCTCTTGGCTATCTGAACTTTACATAATGGTGCCATTACCACCCTAATTAACAAAGCTGAATGGAGAAGGCCTGGCCTCCTCACATCTAACCCCATCTTCCAACAAACTCTCAGTCAGTTGTATTTAAAGGAGGAGGAGGCAGGAGGTGGGAAGGGAGTAGCTGATGGTGTAGTTATAGATGCTCCACAGACACAGCCTCTGTTTGACAGTATCCTTCCGGTAGTCAGGTGAGCATATCCCACTCTGTGTGACCTCCCCTAAATTACAACTAAACCTTGAAGTAAGAAGGAGAAAGATGCGGTCACATTATGAAAAATGGGTATTGATATATGGGTATTCCATTCTTGTCAGAGGGATTGAGCTACTCACCAGATTCCTATTTTATGGAATATTGATGATTTTATTAGAAAGGGGCCTCCTGAATGGAGCATCAAGCTGGTTCTCACCACCCCAGGGCTTTCTCTGGAAGATGCTATTGAGCATATTTATTGTACCCTCCCTGCTTGGGGCAAGGGCTCCCATACTAGGAGGTTGATCCAAGTGGCAACTGACAGAGGATCCAGACCAGCAGGCAGTAGGTGCCCACCCCTTAATCTCTCAGGTCTTGGGACCCATGAGATGGGTCAGTGGTCACCCTTTTCTCACAGGGCTCCCCCATTTGTCAAGCTATGTTCTTGTAGCTGTTAGACCAAGGGTCCTAAGGACACCATAATGAGAAGCTCTGATGGATAATCTTGGAAAAAAATACAAACTAGAAGGCGGGCCATTGGCTCAAAAGGGAAAATATACCCTGCTTGATGCCTTCCTCATAATCTCCAGATACAGGAGAGTAGAAGAGAAGGATCCTGAATTTCTCCCATCTTAACTTTTGGCCCTAAGTAGACTGGCCCCTGGGAAGGACCTCTTTACCCAGATTTGATTAAATTTAAAATGGTTTAAAGTGGGGCCAACTGCCCTGAGCAGAACCTTGGAGACCGAAGACTATATGCACCAGTGTGTGTTTAATTTGGAGATAGTGAACAAACCTTTATGGCATGTTTGGATTCAGGCACACAGTCACTATCATTCCAGAAGATGCAGAGGGGAGGGAGCAACAAACAGTGCTGGGATGTTTTGGACATTCCACATGGATATGGGAACAAGAGGTTAATGATACCTGTGGGTTGGTCTGTTTGGCCCTTTTGTCACCCCGAGGTCATGTTTCCAAATGGGGAATGTGTTATAGGAATTGATTTCTTGTATCACTGTACATCCCAGTGACAGCTGTGAGGATACATTCCCCCATCTCAACAAATTCTGGTCACCACTGTGAGATGAGTGACAGACCATGCACCCAAGTGCTCCCTTCTCCATGCTGCCTTGAAAATAATGGCAATATTGTCTCCCAGGTGGGAAAATGGGCATTATTGAACACGTAAAGCAGCTTCTGTCTCTGCCTATGATAGTCTGGTGTGGCCAGTAAAAACTGTGAGTGAAGCATGGTGGCTAACTACAGACTATTGGGGCTTAAATGCAGAAATGCTCCCTTTGGCAACTGCAGTCTCAGATACTATGACTCTCACAGAAGCCATTATAGCCTCTACTGGAGTTTCATACATAGTTGTTGACCTGGCAAATGCCTTTTTCTCTATTAGATTCCAGTAGTACAATCAGGACAAATTATCTTTCAGACCTACAATATGCCTTAACTGTACTGCTGCAGGGGTATTTAAACTCCCCACTACCTCCCAATCAATGAGTGGGGCAGGGTTTGAGTAAGCTACTCCTGCCCAAAGGACTCCAAGTGTTCCATTATATTGATGACATCATGTTGGAGGGCTAAAGCAAGGAAAAAGCCACCCAGAGATTGTACAAATTGCTAATTGGGCTTTGACAGGATGGCTGGACCAAAAACCTCAACAAGGTATAAAGTCCAGCCAAGCAAGTCACCTTCTTAGGTAGTATGTGGTCCGGAACCTAGTGCAGGGTCTCTGACCCAGTACAGGACACACTATCCCTAAAGTCATCCACCTCCAAAATGGAGGCTCAGCATTTGATTGGGCTATCTGCATATCATCACCAACATAATCTTCATCTCAGTAGCCTCCCGACACCCCTATATCAGGTGTCCCAAAAAGCAGGTACATTCCAGTGGGGAATGCAGGAGGAACAGACCCTGCAAGAGGTACAAATGACAATCCTGCCTCTAGAACCTTTAGGGCCTGGATCTCTGTTCAAGTTACAGGTTTCTGCCATTTGGATACTTGCCAAATGGTCCCTTTGGCAGAAGGAGGGAGAAACAGAAATTCAAAGACTCCTGGGTTTTGGGATCAAGAAGTTCACAGATACAGCCAAGTGCTACTCCTCAGCCCCCCTTTAAGAGGCAATTTCTGGCATGCTATTGGGCCTAGGTGGACACAGAGAAGATTACAAGAGCTCCAAGGTTTCCATAAAGCCAGAAATTTCCATCATTTCCTGGGTCCTGGGTAATCAGAACATTCACCCAGGCAGTTCTCAATAAAAGAGTATCATTAAATGGAAGCAGTACATTTAGGATTACACTAACTCATGATTGCATGTGCAGGTGGCAGAGGGCCCCTCTCAACAATGACTCTTGCAATGCCAGAAGAGGGCCCTCCCATAGTATGTGGTTGCGGAACTACTCTGTCAGGACTAGTTATTAATCTCCCTTCCTGTTGTCTACAGATCTGACCCAGTGGAAACCTGGAAGGAAAGCACCTTCTTCCAGGTGACTTGGGCCATCAGGGTAGCAGGGAACTTACCAAATGCTGGACCTGCCATCAAATCCCTCAGTGTAGAGGGGATGAACCCTCTCATCTTGCCTGTGAATGATTCAAAACTACATTGCCTCTCTTTTGTCCGCCGGCCCGCCGCGCGGCGCCCACACCCCGCAGCGGCGGACCCGCCCTCCCTCCTCTCCCCTCTTCCGCCTTCACCAGCTCCTCAGCCACCAGCCTCGACAGCCTTGCCACCCTCACCTTTCCTCCTCCAGAACAGCTACTGGGGGAGTGGAGATAATACAGAGCAGCTCCCGGAGCCACAAGGGAGATCAAAGGGATGGCGTACCCCATCCTGGAACGGCTGACTATCTGGGAGAACCAGCTCCGGTGAGATCACCAAGGGGCACGGGCTTTCCTGGGTGGGACGGCAAGCGACCGGAGTCCCTCCCTTCCACCTTCCCAGGCCAGCTGGTAGATTTCAACAGGCGGTCCCCTTAGGCCGTGGCGGCTGGTGCCCCCACCACGCGAGGCCCCCCGGACCAACTGAGAGAGTTGGGTCGGAAATCCCCAGACTGCGGAGAACAGTGACCGGGGGATCCCTTCCAAACACGTGACTCCCCCGTCCGGCTGGGAACAGTGCACTCTCCCAGGCTGCGACAGCTGGCGCCCTCCTGCCACGCATGGCGCCCCGGGCCAACTAGCTAATTCGGTCGGACGCTCTCCCGTGCTGCAGCGGCCGACGACCCTCCCCGCATTCAGAACGCCAGGCCGGATGGCACTCTTCCAAGACGCTTCGGCTGCCGAACCTCCCCTACGGCGAGAGTTTTCCAGAGTTAAAGGACCCACAGCAACGTTCACTGGTGGAACCCGTAGACAAACGTGTGCCACGAGCACCACCTACTGGGCAGGATAAGTAAAACAGAACCCAGAGATTGCACAGAAAAATCTTTCAACATGTGGGGTCGAACACCCAGGGAAATCTGACTAAATGCCCAGACGCCCGCAGAAGATAACGGATCACGCTCAGAAAATTGAACATATGGCCCAGTCAAACGAACAAACCAATAGTTCAAATGAGATACAGGAGCTGAAACAACTAATGCTGAATATACGAACAGAAATGGAAAACCTCTTCAAAAATGAAATCGATAAATTGAGGGAGGACATGAAGAAGACATGGGCTGATCAAAAAGAAGAAGTAGAAAAACTGAAAAAACAAATCACAGAACTTATGGAAGTGAAAGATAAAGTAGAAAAGATGGAAAAAACAATGGATACCTACAATGACAGATTTAAAGAGACAGAAGATAGAATTAGTGATTTGGAGGATGAAACATCTGAATTCCAAAAAGAAACAGAAACTATCTGGAAAAGAATGGAAAAATTTGAACAAGGTATCAGGGAACTCAAGGACAATGTGAACCGTACAAATATACGTGTAGTGGGTGTCCCAGAAGGAGAAGAGAAGGGAAAAGGAGGAGAAAAACTAATGGAAGAAATTATCACCGAAAATTTCCCAACTCTTATGAAAGACCTAAAATTACAGATCCAAGAAGTGCAGCGCACCCCAAAGAGATTAGACCCAAATAGGCGTTCTCCAAGACACTTACTAGTTAGAATGTCAGAGGTCAAAGAGAAAGAGAGGATCTTGAAAGCAGCGAGAGAGAAGCAATCCATCACATACAAGGGAAACCCAATAAGACTATATGTAGATTTCTCAGCAGAAACCATGGAAGCTAGAAGACAGTGGGATGATATATTTAAGTTACTAAAAGAGAAAAACTGCCAGCCAAGACTCCTATATCCACCAAAATTGTCCTTCAAAAATGAGGGAGAAATTAAAACATTCTCAGACAAAAAGTCACTGAGAGAATTTGTGACCAAGAGACCAGCTCTGCAAGAAATACTAAAGGAAGCACTAGAGTCAGATACAAAAAGACAGAAGAGAGAGACATGGAGAAAAGTGTAGAAAGAAGGAAAGTCAGATATGATATATATAATACAAAAGGCAAAATGGTAGAGGAAAATATTATCCAAACAGTAATAACTCTAAATGTTAATGGACTGAGTTCCCCAATCAAAAGACATAGACTGGCAGAATGGATTAAAAAACAGGATCCTTCTATATGCTGTCTACAGGAAACACATCTTAGACCCAAAGATAAATATAGGTTGAAAGTGAAAGGTTGGGAAAAGATATTTCATGCAAATAACAACCAGAAAAGAGCAGGAGTGGCTATACTAATATCCAACAAATTAGACTTCAAATGTAAAACAGTTAAAAGAGACAAAGAAGGACACTATATACTATTAAAAGGAACAATTAAGCAAGAAGACATAACAATCATAAATATTTACGCACCGAACCAGAATGCCCCAAAATACGTGAGGAATACACTGCAAACACTGAAAAGGGAAATAGACACATATACCATAATAGTTGGAGACTTCAATTCACCACTCTCATCAATGGACAGAACATCTAGACAGAGGATCAATAAAGAAATAGAGAATCTGAATATTACTATAAATGAGCTAGACTTAACAGACATTTATAGGACATTACATCCCACAACAGCAGGATACACCTTTTTTTCAAGTGTTCATGGATCATTCTCAAAGATAGACTATATGCTGGGTCACAAAGCAAGTCTTAACAAATTTAAAAAGATTGAAATCATACACAACACTTTCTTGGATCATAAAGGAATGAAGTTGGAAATCAATAATAGGCAGAGTGCCAGAAAATTCATAAATACATGGAGGCTCAACAACACACTCTTAAACAACAAGTGGGTCAAAGAAGAAATTGCAAGAGAAATTAGTAAATACCTAGAGGCAGATGAAAATGAAGACACAACATATCAAAACTTATGGGACGCAGCAAAGGCAGTGCTAAGAGGGAAATTTATTGCCCTAAATGCCTATATCAGAAAAGAAGAAAAGGCAAAAATGCAGGAATTAACTGTCCACTTGGAAGAACTGGAGAAAGAACAGCAAACTAATCTCAAAGCAAGCAAAAGGAAAGAAATAACAAAGATTAGAGCACAAATAAATGAAATTGAAAACATGAAAACAATAGAGAAAATCAATAAGACCAGAAGTTGGTTCTATGAGAAAATCAACAAGATTGATGGGCCCTTAGCAAGACTGACAAAAAGAAGAAGAGAGAGGATGTAAATAAATAAGATCAGAAATGGAACAGGAGACATAACTACTGACCTCACAGAAATAAAGGAGGTAATAACAGGATACTACAAACAACTTTACGCTAATAAATACAACAATTTAGATGAAATGGACAGGCTCCTGGAAAGACATGAACAACCAACTTTGACTCAAGAAGAAATAGATGACCTCAACAAACCAATCACAAGTAAAGAGATTGAATTAGTTATTCCAAAGCTCCCTAAAAAGAAAAGTCCAGGACCAGACGGCTTCACATGTGAATTCTATCAAACATTCCAGAAAGAATTAGTACCTACTCTCCTCAAACTCTTCAACATAATCGAAGTGGAGGGAAAACTACCTAATTCATTCTATGAAGCCAAAATCGCCCTCATACCAAAACCAGGCAAAGATATTACAAAAAAAGAAAACTACAGACCAATCTCTCTAATGAATACAGATGCAAAAATCCTCAATAAAATTCTAGCAAATCGTATCCAACAACACATTAAAAGAATTATACATCATGACCAAGTAGGATTCATCCCAGGTATGCAAGGATGGTTCAACATAAGAAAATCAATTAATGTAATACACCATATCAACAAATCAAAGCAGAAAAATCACATGATCATCTCAATTGATGCAGAGAAGGCATTTGACAAGATTCAACATCCTTTCCTGCTGAAAACACTTCAAAAGATAGGAATACAAGGGAACTTCCTTAAAATGATAGAGGGAATATATGAAAAACCCACAGCTAATATCATCCTCAATGGGGAAAAATTGAAAACTTTCCCCCTAAGATCAGGAACAAGACGAGGATGTCCACTATCACCACTATTATTCAACATTGTGTTGGAAGTTCTAGCCAGAGCAATTAGGCAAGAAAAAGAAATACAAGGCATCAAAATTGGAAAGGAAGAAGTAAAACTATCACTGTCTGCAGACGATATGATACTATATGTAGAAAACCCAGAAAAATCCACAACAAAATTACTAGAGCTAATAAATGAGTACAGCAAAGTAGCAGGCTACAAGATCAACATTCAAAAATCTGTAGCTTTTCTATACACTAGTAATGAACAAGCTGAGGCGGAAATCAAGAAACGAATCCCATCTACAATCGCAACTAAAAGAATAAAATACCTCGGAATAAATTTAACCAAAGAGACAAAAAACCTATATAAAGAAAACTACAAAAAACTGTTAAAAGAAATCACAGAAGACCTAAATAGATGGAAGGGCATACCGTGTTCATGGATTGGAAGACTAAATATAATTAAGAGGTCAATCCTACCTAAACTCATCTACAGATTCAATGCAATACCAATCAAAATCCCAACAACTTATTTTTCAGAATTAGAAAAACCAATAAGCAAATTTATCTGGAAGGGCAGTTTGCCCCGAATTGCTAAAAACATCTTGAGGAAAAAAAACGAAGCTGGAGGTCTAGCGATGCCAGACTTTAAGGCATATTATGAAGCCACAGTGGTCAAAACAGCATGGTATTGGCATAAAGATAGATATATCGACCAATGGAATCGAATAGAGTGCTCAGATATAGACCCTCTCATCTATGGACATTTGATCTTTGATAAGGCAGTCAAGCCAACTCACCTGGGACAGAACAGTCTCTTCAATAAATGGTGCCTAGAGAACTGGATATCCATAAGTAAAAGAATGAAAGAAGACCCGTATCTCACACCTTATACAAAAATTAACTCAAAATGGATCAAAGATCTAAACATTAGGTCTAAGACCATAAAACAGTTAGAGGAAAATGTAGGGAGATATCTTACGAATCTTACAACTGGAGGCGGTTTTATGGACCTTAAACCTAAAGCAAGAGCACTGAAGAAGGAAATAAATAAATGGGAGCTCCTCAAAATTAAACACTTTTGTGCATCAAAGAACTTCATCAAGAAAGTAGAAAGACAGCCTACACAATGGGAGACAATATTTGGAAACGACATATCAGATAAAGGTCTAGTATCCAGAATTTATAAAGAGATTATTCAACTCAACAACAAAAAGACAGCCAACCCAATTACAAAATGGGAAAAAGACTTGAACAGACACCTACCAGAAGAAGAAATACGGATGGCCAAGAAGCACATGAAGAGATGCTCAATGTCCCTGGCCATTAGAGAAATGCAAATCAAAACCACAATGAGATATCATCTCACACCCACCAGAATGGCCATTATCAACAAAACAGAAAATGACAAGTGCTGGAGAGGATGCAGAGAAAGAGGCACACTTATCCACTGTTGGTGGGAATGTCAAAGGGTGCAACCACTGTGGAAGGCAGTTTGGCGGTTTCTCAAAAAGCTGAATATAGAATTGCCATACGACCCAGCAATACCATTGCTAGGTATCTACTCAAAGGACTTAAGGGCAAAGACACAAATGGACATTTGCACACCAATGTTTATAGCAGCGTTATTTACAATTGCAAAGAGATGGAAACAGCCAAAATGTCCATCAACAGAAGAATGGCTAAACAAACTGTGGTATATACATACGATGGAATATTATGCAGCTTTAAGACAAGATAAACTTATGAACCATGTAATAACATGGATGGACCTAGAGAATATTATGCTGAGTGAATCCAGCCAAAAACTAAAGGACAAATACTGTATGGTCCCACTGATGTGAACGGACATTCGAGAATAAACTTGAAATATGTCATTGGTAACAGAGTTCAGCAGGAGTTAGAAACAGGGTAAGACAATGGGTAATTGGAGCTGAAGGGATACAGACTGTGCAACAGGACTAGATACAAAAACTCAAAAATGGACAGCACAATAACACCTAATTGTAAAGTAATCATGTTAAAACACTGAATGAAGCTGCATCTGAGCTATAGGATTTTTTTTGTTTTTGTTTGCTTGTTTGTTTGTTTGTTGTTGTTGTTTTTTACTATTATTACTACTTTTATTCCTTTTCTTTATATTAACATTTTATATCTTTTTCTGTTGTGTTGCTAGTTCCTCTAAACCGATGCAAATGTACTAAGAAACGATGATCATGCATCTATGTGATGATGTTAAGAATTACTGAGTGCATATGTAGAATGGTATGATTTCTAAATGTTTTATTAATTTCTTTTTTTTTCTTTCCGTTAATAAAAAAATAAAAAATAAAAACTAATAAAAAAAAAAAAAACTGCATTGCCTTAGACTTCTTCCTAGCCAATCCAGGAGGCATATGTGATATTGCTAACATCTCCCACCTTACATACGTTAATACCTCGGGAGAGGTGACTAAATTACAACAGCAAGCCCACTGGCTGTAAAGTGTACAGGTTCTATGTGGACCCTTCTTCACCTGTCTTTCAAGGGAAGGAGGATATAGATGCAATGATTACTTTGGTCAGACCTGATCACCCTGGTTGGAGTAATAGGGTATATAGGTGAAATGCTCCAAATGTGCTACAGCTGCTAGTGTTCCCATGTTTTTACTGTCAATATTGTTGAAAGTCACAGGTCAATAGGTCTGACTTGCCTTCGTGCCTGCGGTGGGAGGTAGGCTTATGCTGGAAGCTAATGTGGAAGAGTAAGCTAGGCCTGGTTAAGAGACTGAAGGACAGACTGCTGAAGAAGTCATAGATATGTCTAATGGCCACCTCCTTGCCCTAGTCTACGCTCCCATCCTTTTCCAGTGTGTACAGATGTTCTAATATGTTTCCATTTTGCAGACCAAGAACCACATTAATTAGGTCCAATAAAGGCTTGACCATACCTTAAACCTGATAAACAGCCCCAGCTGTTTATCAGGGTGAGAACTCTCACTGGCATGGCCCTCTCCCCCTGGGGTATATAAAGACTACAACCTCAGGTAGCAGAGATTTGCCTCTCCACTCTGACATCTGGAGCTACCATCCACCAAAATTGACCAGAGAAATTGGCCTCATCAGGACACTGACCATGATGGGCTCTCTCCCCTTGATCTTTAGGACCCTTTGTACTATCTTAATAATAAAGTGGTCATTTACAGAAAGTTTCTCTAGTCCCGGAGCCTGTGTTCCCACATTACAGCAACTCATTCCAAAACCTGCCCCATAAGCAATATTAAAGCGAGTTCTTCAGATTGAAAGGAAAGGACTTTTGACAGTGGATCAAAGGGGCATAACGAAATGAAGACATAAAGGTAGCCATATGGATAATTATAAATGCTAGTATAGTTGTACTGTAAATTTTGGTATGTAATCCACTTTTTACCTCTTACAAGTTCTAAAAATGCAAATGCACAAAAAGTAGTGATAAGTGGGTGGTTTTGGACACACAACATATAAAGATAAAATTCATAACAAATACAACCAAAAGGTGGGGGAACAGAGGAATACAGGCACAGTGTTTCTGTATGCTGTAGAAGTTAAGTTGGTATCTAGTTAACCATGATTGTTACAGATTTATGAAGTTAAATTTAAGCCCCATAATAACCACAAAAAAAAAATCAGAAAATGACATATGGAAGGAAATTAGAAGAGATCTAAATGATATAATATATATATATATAAAAGTAGGTATTAACAGAAGTATTGAGGGATTGAAAAGGCCCCTCAATTTTGCTATTACGAACACCTAATTAGGTCTAATGGAAAGACTTGACCATACCTTAAACCTGAAACTGGGTCAGCCCCAGCTGCCTATCAGGGTGGGGACTCTCACTGGGATGGCATTAGGAAGACCTAATAACAACATGGCAGAAGAAAGAAAGTACTGCTTTCTCAGTAATGACTTTGTATGTAAATGAATGAAACACTCCAGTCAGAGACAGATATTGAAAAAGCATATCCCAACCACAGGTTGTTTGCAAGACACTCACCTTAAATTAAAAAACTTAAGTAGGCTGAAATTCAAAGGATGGAAAAATATACTATGTAAATAATAACCAAAAAGAGAGATGGGTAGCTATATTAATATCAGATAAAGTAACCTTTAAGCCAAAAGCTGTTATGAGGGACAAAGAAGGTCCCTATACACTAAGGAAGGAGTTAATTCAGTAAAAAGATACCACAATTAAAAATATACATGCACCTAATGGCAGAGACTCAAATACATGATACTAATACTGAAAGAGCTGAAGGGAGCAGTAGACATTAACAGTAGAAGAATTCAATACACTATTTTTAATAATGGATAGAATAACTAGACAGACGATTAATAAGGCAACAAAAGATTTGAACAATACTATAAATCAACTAGACCTAACATACTTATATAGAACAATTTACCCAACAGCAGCAAAATACATATTGTTCTCTAATACACATAAATAAGTCTCCAGAATAGACCATATCTTAGATCACAAAACAAGGCTCTATAAATTCAAAAATATTAAAATCACACAATGTATCTTTCCGACCATAAGAAAATGAGCCAGAAATCAATAACAGAGAGAGGACTGGAATATTCAGAAATATGTTAAATTAAACAATACAGTCTTAAACAACCAATGTGTCAAAGAAGAAATCGCACACGGAATTAGAAAATACCTTTAGTGAATGAAAATGAAAAAAATAACATAAAAAACTTATGGGACTCAGTAAAGGCAGTGTTAAGAGGGAAATTTATAGCTTTAAATGCTTAAGTTAAAAAATAAAAAAAAGGTCTCAACATCAGAGACCTAGCCTGACAACAGGAAGATCTAAAAAAAAGGAGAGAAAACTAAACCCAAAGTGAGCAGAAGGTAGGAAAATAAAGTTTAGAGTAGAGATAAATAAAATAGAGAATTAAAAAACAATAGAGAGAATAAACAAAACTAAAAGTTGGTTCTTTGATCAATAAAATCAACAAAACTTTAGCTGGATTGACAAAGAAAAAAGAGAGGATGCAAATAACTAAAACTAAAAATGAAAAAGGGCACATTACTACCAACCCCACAGAAATAACCGGATTAAAAGAGGCTACTATTAAAACAGTATGCCAACAAATAAGATGATCTAGATGAAATGGACAAACTCCTAGACACAAACCACCCAAACTAAACAAAAGAAATTGATGATCTTAATAACCCCTAACAACTTAATAACCCCTAACAACTACAAATACTGAATCAGTAATTAAAAACCTCCCAGCAAAAAAGAGGCTCGTACCAGATGGCTTCACTGATGAATTTTACCAAACATTCCAAGCAGAAGTAACACCAATCCAAGCTCAAATTCTTCTGAAAAAATTGAAGTGGAGGAAACACTCCTTAATTCATTCTGTAAGGCCAACATCACCCTCATATGCGAGACAGGAAAAGATACCACAAGAAAGAAAACTACAGACCAATAACTCTTTTGAATATAAATGCAAACATTGCCAACAAAATACTAGCAAACTAATCCAAAGCACATAAAAAGAATATATAACATGATCAAATGGGATATTTTGCTTCAATGAAAGGGTGATTTAACATAAGAAAATTAGTTCATGTTATATACCACCCAGCTGATTAGAAATTGTTGTATACCTCAGAAAAACCATGTTCTTTACTTGATTCAATATTGTTGGGTGTCTCCACCCATTCAAGGTGGGTCTTAATCTGTTTACTTAAGTCGTTTAAGAGGAAAAAACTTTGGAAAAAGCTTCAGAGCTGACACAGAGAGATATGTTTGGAGATGCAGAAAAAAAAGGCCCTAGGGAAGCTGTTAGAAATGAGAAGCCAGGAAAGCAAGCAAGCAGATGTACCATGTGCCTTCCCAGCTGACAGAGAAAACCTGAACGTCATCGGCCCTTTGTTGAGTCAAGGTATCTTTCTCCGGAGGCCTTAGTTTGGACATTTTTATGGCCTTAAAATTAAACTTGCAACTTAATAAATTCCCATTATAAAAGCCAACCAATTTCTGGTATATTGCATTGCTGGCAGCATTAACAAACCAAAATACCACATTAGTAAAATGAATTAAAAAAAACCCACATGGTCATTATAATTGACATAGAAAAGGCATTTGACAAAATTCAGCACCCCTTTCTGATAAAAACACTCAGAAAACTATGAATAAAGGAAACTTCGCCAACATAAACAGGCATAAATTAAAATCCCACAGCTAACATTATACTCAATGATGAAAGACTGAACATTTCCCCCTAAGATCTAGACCAAGACAAGGAGGATGCCCACTGTTACTACTGTTATTCAACACTGTTCTGGAAATTCTAGCCAGAGCAATTAGGCAAGGGAAAAAATAATAAAAGTCATCCAAACTGGAGACGAAGAAGTTAAATTTTCCCTATTTACAGATGACATGATCAAATATATAGAAATTCCTATAAAAATGACAAAAAACTATTAAAACAAATAAACAAATTTAGCAAAGTTGCAGGTACAAGATGAACACTCAAAAATCACAGGAGTTTTATATACTAGTATTGATCAATCTGAAGAAGAAATCAAGGAAAACATTTCATCTGTAATTGCAACTAAAAGAAAATATTTAGCAAAATTTAATAAAAATGTAAAGGACTTCATACACAGAAAACTATAAAATATTGCTAAAATAAATTTTTTATTTTTAATGATTTTTAATTTTTTTTAAATATAACAACAAACAAACTCAAACATTCTTAACAAATGACCATTCCATTCTACATATATAATCAGTAATTCACAACATCATCACATAGTTGCATATTCATCATCATGATCATTTCTTAGGACATTTGCATCAATTCAGAAAAAGAAATAAAAAGACAACAGAAAAAAACTCATACATACCATACCCCTTACCCCTCCCTTTCATTGATCACTAACATTTCAATCTAATAAACTTATTTTAACATTTGTTCCCCCTATTATTTATTTTTATGCTGTATGTTTTACTCATGTGTTGATAAGGTAGATAAAAGAAGCATCAGACACAAGGTTTTCACAATCACACAGTCACATTGTGAAAGATATATCATTATACAATCATCTGCAAGAAACACGGCTACTGGAACACAGCCAGGCAGTTCCCTCCAGCCTCTCCATTACATCTTGACTAACAAGGTGATATCTATTTAATGCATAAGAATAACCTCAAGGATAACCTCTTGACATTGTTTGGAATCTTTCAGCCATTGACACTTTATTTTGTCTCATTTCATTCTTCCCCCTTTTGTTCAAGAAGGTTTTCTCAATCCCTTGATGCTGAGTTCCAGCTCATTCTAGGATTTCTGTCCCATGTTGTCTGGAAGGTCCACACCCCTGGGAGTCATGTCCACATAGACAGGGGGAGGGTGGTGAGTTTGTTGTGTTGGCTGGAGAGAGAGGCCACATCTGAGCAAAAGAAGAGGTTCTCTTGGGGGTGACTCTTAGGCCTAATTTTAAGTAGGTATGATCTGTCCTTTGTGGGGTCAAGCTTCACATGAATAAACTCCAAGACTGGGGACTCAGCCTATTGCCTTGGTTATCCCCACTGCTTGTGAGAATATCAAGAATTCTTCACTTAGGGAAGTGGAATTTCCCCCCTTTCTCACCATTCCCCTAAGGGGACTTTGCAAATACTTTTTCACTCACTGTTCAAATCACTCTGGGATTTATTGGGGCATCATTCTGGACAAACCTACAAAATCTTATGCTCTACTCAAGGTTCCATGTACTTACGGTGTTCAATTAAGCTGTCCACATAAGTTATATTAGGAACTGAACTAGTCAAAATATAAATTTTGTACCAAATAAACATTTTTTGATTTAGTCTCACACATAAGTTAAGATTTTAAAATATTAACTATTATCTAGCTAAAATAAAATTTTAAAAGACCAAAATAAATGGAAGGATATTCCATGTTCACAGATTACAAGATTAAGTATCATTAAGATGTCAATTTTACCCTAAATACTTTACAGATTCAACCCAATCCAAGTCAAAATTCCAACAGCATCCTTTACAGAAATGTAAAAGTCAAACATCAAATCTACACATAGGGGAAGGGGGTTAATTGCCAAAAATCACCTTGAAAAGGAAAAATAAAGTTGGAGAACACATACTTTGCAATTTTAAAATATATTATAATGTGACAGTAATCAAAACACATCGTACTGGTATAGTGACATAATGGAATAGAATTGAGTGTTCAAAAATAAACCCTTACATCTTTGGCCAACTGATTTTTAACAAAGTTGCCAAGTCCACTCAATGGGGAAAGAATAATCTGTTCAATAAAGGGTGCTGGTGGATAATGAGGTGTGGAATCTAGTTTGTCTTCCACAGCAGCTAGTAAATAGTCAGGAACTGTAGGAACAACTGTTGGGGGGACATCAGTGACCAGACACACAGCATACACCAGTCTGGACCAAGTGAAATGGTTGAGAGTCCACACAGAACAGTAAGTCTCACAAGCCACGGAGACCAGTGTCCCTTCCCTACAGGCACAGCAGACTGGTTCCCCGACGGGAAAGGAAACAGATTTTACTAGTAGCAAGGGCTTACCTCAACTAAGCTCCAATTGTGGAATTTATTAGCAAATTCTGACTACTGAAAACAGGCCCGAAGCACAGAAAACCTGGAATAAGCACTAAAGGAACCAAGTGTTTCCACCCCAGCAGAGAAGAGGTAGGGCTGACAGGAAAACAACAACAACAAAACAGAGGCTTTTTGAGTTGGACAGCACAGAATACTGGAAAAGAGCTGGACCCCAAGTAAAGGGGGCAGATAGAGCCTGGTGCATATAGAGCCATGTAACAACTCAAGCTCTTGATTGGTGGGCCCCAGGAGTGGGGTCCAACTCTGAAAAGACTTTTTTTTTTGAACCATTTAAAAGATCATTAGATAGAACTGCAAGTACTTTCAGGCTCCAGCCCTGCCCCAGGCAAGGGTGAAACTAAGGTATGTCTGAGAGACAACGTAACTAGTCAGGTGAAAGGGATTAATTCCCTAAAGGGTACATCTTCCCCAAGAAAAGGGGGTGGAGCTCAACTCAAGTAGAAGCCCTCCTTTAGGGAATTCAGGCCCAGGGGCTGGAAAACAGAAGTAATCCAAAGTTGCCTATTACTGCAGCCTTGGTCTTAACCATGCCCCTAGCAGAGAGAGTCTGCTAAAATTAAAAGCACCACATCACTTTACACTGGTGTGAAGTGGTGGGCAGACAAGCATCACATGCTGGGCAGGATAGGAAAAGCACAGAGTCTAGAGGTTTCATAGAAGCCTGGTAACCTGCTGGGTCTCACACTCAGGGAAAACTGATGCTGGCACTCTCTCCTCCAGAGAAGTGAGCCTGTCTGGTCTGGGAAAATCTGACTTGGGTTCACGATATCTGAAGAGAACCTCCTCAAAAAAAGTGGCTCCATATAGGCAGGACAAGAAAACAGAAAAACAAAAACTGAAAAATTCTGATCAGTTAAACATAAACCTATGCCAGAGGTCTAGAATAAGTTGAACTGAATGTCAAAGAACAGATAAAGAACAAAGCCAATCAGCAAGAAAATCCTAGGTAAAAGAGTGAAAACAACCTCTAGAATAAACTAATTTAAGGAGATCAAATGCCTAGATGTCAGTAGAAAATAATGAATCGTACTAGGAAAACTAAAGTTGTGGCCCAGTCAAAGACACAAACCAATACTTCAAATGAGATGGAGGAGCTGAAAAAACTAATTCAGGATGTTAAACAGACATGCAAAGTCTCATCAAAAATCGAATCATTGATTTACAGATTCAATGCAATACCAATCAAAATCCCAACAACTTATTTTTCAGAAATAGAAAAACCAATAAGCAAATTTATCTGGAAGGGCAGGGTACCCCGAATTGCTAAAAACATCTTGAGGAAAAAAAACGAAGCTGGAGGTCTCGCGCTGCCTGACTTTAAGGCATATTATGAAGCCACAGTGGTCAAAACAGCATGGTATTGGCATAAAGATAGATATATCGACCAATGGAATCGAATAGAGTGCTCAGATATAGACCCTCTCATCTATGGACATTTGATCTTTGATAAGGCAGTCAAGCCAACTCACCTGGGACAGAACAGTCTCTTCAATAAATGGTGCCTAGAGAACTGGATATCCATATGCAAAAGAATGAAAGAAGACCCATCTCTCACACCCTATACAAAAGTTAACTCAAAATGGATCAAAGATCTAAACATTAGGTCTAAGACCATAAAACAGTTAGAGGAAAATGTTGGGAGATATCTTATGGATCTTACAACTGGAGGTGGTTTTATGGACCTTAAACCTAAAGCAAGAACACTGAAGAAGGAAATAAATAAATGGGAGCTTCTCAAAATTAAACACTTTTGTGCATCAGAGAACTTCATCAAGAAAGTAGAAAGACAGCCTACACAATGGGAGACAATATTTGGAAATGACATATCAGATAAGGGTCTAGTATCCAGAATTTATAAAGAGATTATTCAACTCAACAACAAAAAGACAGCCAACCCAATTACAAAATGGGAAAAAGACTTAAACAGACACCTACCAGAAGAAGAAATACGGATGGCCAAGAGGCACATGAAGAGATGCTCAATGTCCCTGGCCATTAGAGAAATGCAAATCAAAACCACAATGAGATATCATCTCACACCCACCAGAATGGCCATTATCAACAAAACAGAAAATGACAAGTGCTGGAGAGGATGCGGAGAAAGAGGCACACTTATTCACTGTTGGTGGGAATGTCAAAGGGTGCAACCACTGTGGAAGGCAGTTTGGCGGTTCCTCAAAAAGCTGAATATAGAATTGCCATACGACCCAGCAATACCATTGCTAGGTATCTACTCAAAGGACTTAAGGGCAAAGACACAAACGGACATTTGCACACCAATGTTTATAGCAGCGTTATTTACAATTGCAAAGAGATGGAAACAGCCAAAATCTCCATCAACAGAAGAGTGGCTAAACAAACTGTGGTATATACATATGATGGAATATTATGCAGCTTTAAGACAAGATAAACTTGTGAACCATGTAATAACATGGATGGACCTAGAGAATATTATGCTGAGTGAATCCAGCCAAAAACTAAAGAACAAATACTGTATGGTCCCACTGTTGTGAACGGACATTCGAGAATAAACTTGAAATATGTCATTGGTAACAGAGTTCAGCAGGAGTTAGAAACAGGGTAAGACAATGGGTAATTGAAGCTGAAGGGATACAGATTGTGCAACAGGACTAGATACAAAAACTCAAAAATGGACAGCACAATAATACCTAATTGTAAAGTAATCATGTTAAAATACTGAATGAAGCTGCATCTGAGCTATAGGGTTTTTTTTTTTGTTTTTGTTTGCTTGTTGGTTTGTTTGTTGTTGTTGTTTTTTACTATTACTACTACTTTTATTTCTTTTCTTTATATTGACATTTTATATCTTTTTCTGTTGTGTTGCTAGTTCCTCTAAACTGATGCAAATGTACTAAGAAACAATGATCATGCATCTATGTGATGATGTTAAGAATTACTGAGTGCATATGTAGAATGGTATGATTTCTAAATGTTGTGTTAATTTCTTTTTTTTCTTTCCGTTAATAAAAAAAAAAAAAAAAAAAAAAATCGAATCAACAAGTTGAGGGAGGATATAAAGAAGACACTGGGCAACATAAAGAAGAACTCAAAAGTTTCAAAAAAACAAATCACAGAACTTACAGGAATGAAAGGCAAAATAGAAGAGATGAAAAAAACAATGGGAACCTACAACAATAGATTTGAAGAGGCAGAAGAAAAGATTAGTGAACTAGAGGATTGGACATCTGAAATCCAATACACAAAAACATATATAGGGAAAAATGGAAAAATATGAGAAGGGTCTCAGGGAATTCAATGACAACATGAAGCATATTAATATACATGTTCTGGATGACCCAGAAAGAGAAGAGAAGGTAAAATGAGGAGAATGTCTAGTGGAAGAAATAATCACTGAAAATTTCCCATCTCTTACAAAAGACAAAAAAGTACAGATCCAAGAAGTGCAGTGTACCCCAAACAGAATAGAACCAAATATATACATTCCAAGACACTTACTAATCAGATTGTCAAATGTCAAAGAGAAAGAGAGAATTCTGAAAGCAGCAAGGGAAAAGCAATCCATGATATACAAGGGAAGCTCAATAAGAATATGTGTGGATTTCTCAATAAATCGTGCTGGGAAAACTGATACCCATATACAAAAGAATGAAGATGACCCCAATCTCATACCATACAGAAAAATAAACTCAAAATGGATCAATGCTCTAAATATACAAGCCAAAACTATAAAACTCCTAGAAGAAAATATAAGTAAATATCTTTAGCACCTAATATTAGGCAATAGTTTCTTAGATTTTACACCAAAACAATGAGCAACAACAACAAAAAATTGATAAACATATGAGATGGCTAAGTTCATAAGTCACACTGGCCAAGTTATGGTGTCTAGGTGTTTAGTCAAGCAAACACAGGCCTGATAGTATCTTTGAGGATAGTTCATGTATTTAAATCATCAGTTAGTTGACTGCATCTATGGCTGTTTACATCTAGAAATCAACAAAGGAGACTGTGCTCAGCAATGACAGAAATTTCATAGTTGAAGACATGGAAGGGATAATTATTTATTTTAGCAATCTGAAAAATGAATTTCTATCTCTACATAAGCCAGCCAGCTACTCCTGGGGAATTTATCCACAGCCTTATTGGAGTTCCCAGTTTGAGGTCTGCCCTATGGAATTCTGTGGTGCCAATCCCCACAGTTGTGTGAATCAAGTCCTATTTTTAAAAAAATAATAAAATAATTACTCTCAAGAATGCAGAGAAATGGGAACCCTAGTACGTTCTAGCAGAAATGTAAAATGATGCAGTCACTATGGAAAACAGTTTGGTGGTTTCTCAGAAAGGTAAATATAGAATACCATAATTTCCAGCAATCATACGTCTAGGTATACATCAAAAGGAATTGAAAGTGGGGACTCAAACATATATTTTCATAGCATTATTAGGCACAATTGCCAAAAGATGGTAGAAGCACAACAGTCCAACAACAGATGAATGAACGAATAAAATATATATATACACACACACACACACAATAGAGTATTATTCAGTCATAAAAAGGAATGAAGTTCTGATGTAGGCTCCAAAGTGGATGGACTTTGAAGACATCATGTTGAGTGAAGTAAGTTAGACACAAAAAGACAAATATTGTATGATCTGACTGATATGAAATAATTAGAGTAAGCACATTCATAGACTGAGAAACAATAATATAGGTTACTGGCTCCTGGATAGTGGTAGGGAATTGAGAGTTAATACTTAAGTTGTAGAGTTTCTATTTGGGGTTTTGGTAGTGGATGATGGAGTTAGTAGCACAACACTGTTCATAGCATTAACACCATTGAGTTATATATTTGAATGTGGTTTAAAGGGGAAATTTTAGGTTGTGTGTTACTAGATAAAAACATTTCTAAAAAACAACATAGGACTGGACAACACAAACAAGGAGCCCTAATGTAAATAATGAGCAACAGTTAGTAGTATAATTATAATAATATTGTTTCATACATATATATTTATTATTATTATTAATTTTTTTTTCATGGGCAGGCACTTGGAATTGAACCTGGGTCTCCAGCATGACAGGTGAGAACTCTGCCTGCTGAGCCACCGTGGCCCAGCCTTGTTTCATCTATTTTAACAAAAATACCACACTAAAGCAAAATCTTAATAACATTATGTGTGAGGGGAGATATATGGAACCTCTATTTTCTGCATGATTTTTCTATAAACCTACAACCTTTCTAAAAAAAAAAAAGAAATTTTTTAAATGAGTTTTATATATATTTTAAAATAAAGTTGATTAAATATATAAAAACAGATTCAAGAAATAATTACTCATCAGAAGCTGTTACACAACAACATTGTAACACAAGATAACATGCTAGGATTTCAGCATAGCTATTGGTTAATAAAACTTGCTCAACTTCGTTTTATAAACTACACTATAATCACATAAGCAATGGGTTATAAATTAAGTACAAATCATAAATTGAAATACAAGAGATTGTGGATTGAGTGTACTTTTGAAAGCAAATTTTAAAGTAAGCCTTAAACATTTTTATTACAGATTTATTTTATAGCCAGTAATCTCAAAAGAATTGATTAATGAATTCAGTGAAAATACCTGCTTTTTGCTGTATCTAGAAAATGATTTTCTTTTCAGTTACTTGTTAGGACTTGATATGAATTTACAAGAAAATTCAGGCACTGTATATGGCAATTTAAATACACTATTTGTGTCATATTAAAAGGAGTATGTACCCTAGAAAAACCATGTTTTAATTCTAATCCATTTTGTGGAGGCAGCCATTTCTTTTAATCCCTATTCAGCACTGTAGGTTGGAAACTAGGTTAGATTATTTAAACAGAGATTTGACTCCTCTAATTGTGGGTATTAACCTTTGATGAGAGGGAGATGTAACTCCACCCATTCCAAAAATTTTGAAAAAGAAAAGAAATCAAACTCTTTAATTTCTCTCATATCCATAGGAGAGACAATGGGATGGAGTACAAAGGAAACAGCTTTGTAGTCAAAGAGACTGACTTCAAATCCCCTCTTTATCTATTGGTTACTACTGGACCTTGGTTAGTATCTTTGAGCCTCTGATTTGTAAAATGGAATAATACATAGTTTATAAGATTGTTGGAGAGATCAGAAATGACAGATGACATTTGTAAAAGGGTGTGCTAGAAAACTTTGGCTATTTAAATAAGATAAAATAAGATTTTTAATTGAATTCAACATTTTCAGAGTTTAATAAAAAAAACATGTTTTTGTGTATATATATATATATATATATATATATCCAAAGAATTACAGAGTCTTTGGATTTCATGTGATCTAGATGTCAATAAATTCAACTCTCTACTTAATGCGAAATCTGAAATAATGGCTTTCCAGAAATTAACTCACTCAACTTTGCTAGAACCGTTTTGATACTAAGCCTCTAAATGCTGAACAACTTTTTCAAGGCAGGGATAGTTACCAATTAAGCGCATCTGCTTTCTGAAGGTTTTTATGTCAGCTCCATCATTTTTCTCCTTCCTCAGCTGTTATCTGAGGTCATTTTTTCTGTATGTTTGCCTTCCAAATGAGCTGCTCAAGCTCATCAGTTCCACTATAAACCTCGCTCCCATGACTGAACATAATAGAAATGTGGGTCTGACCATACCACAATTCATGAAAAGTATTAATTCACTCTCTTTTTTAAAAAACAAAAACTATCTTTTTATGAAACCAAAGGGAGCACTAGTGCTTTGAGAAATGCTTTCATGCTGTTGGTTCATATTAAGTTCTATCAATTACAATTCTTAGTTTTTATTTAGTAGGGTCTTTACTTGAATATCTGATCATTGCCAGGTAGCAGAGAAGTGAGTCATAAATAGTAATTTGTGATTCTTCAACCTCATAATGCTTGGTATTCCTGATGCAATTCCTATTAATTCTACCTCCTCGAAAACAAAACTATAAAACTCTCCAGGCACAATTTGTAACGTCAACAGAATGTAGTTAAATCTGTATCATAAATTTACCCTTTATGTCGGTGTAATTTATTCACACTGTTTGTATTCAGTTCAGTCTTAAGGCCATTAAAACCTAAAAGATGATTCAAATGCTTGTTTTTGGTATAAATCATTATTCATTTATGTTTTTAAATATGAGGATAGTTAAGTTATCTCTAAATGATATAGCACATTCAATAAGGAATACAGTATTGAATATCTAAACTTTTACTATTATGACAAGGTTAAATGTGGTAATTTTCACTCTATTGATTCACATTCATGACCCAAATGAGGTTACTGCTTATGCACAGGGTGCAATTAAATCAAGGTTATACAAGAAGATTTGCCTACGACAAGACAGATCACCAAGAAATTACATGGTACTATTAAAATTTGCATCTAATGCCATTCTTAATAACATATTATCAAGTTATCCTAAATATGACTATAGTTAAATCCAATTTGTTAGATCTTTACCCCTATTACTGAGTCTGACCTTAAACTATACGTATTGATAATGTGATAGTTTTTCAGTAATATTTAGCTGTGTCTATGTGATGATTCAGAATTAAACTTTTTTGTTCTCTAGTACCATAAAATCAATTATGTAAAAAATTAGCCTCTTAGGAAAAATTTCAAATTTTCTTCTTAAAAGTAGCCAAGCCATATTTCTGTTTTTAAGAATATACTCTCACACTAAAGGTCTCACATCTCAAATTATTTATATAAACACAAAGTGGGAAATTTTCTTTGCAAAAAGAATTAAAATTAAATAATGAGTAATCATAGTTTTTGAAATAATAAGTATCTTACTATTTATATTAAGCTTTAATAAAGTACAAAATATATCAAACAGGATAATTTGGAAATTATGTCACAGTTAATCAAGGTATTTATGTTATCTGGCACTTGTATGTACATTATGAAATAATTTTGCCTACTGTTTCCCCATTACTCTGAGGTATAACTGGAAAAATTACAAAACTGGCTTTCATGTTTAATAAATAAGGCAAGTTGATCTTCCTAAGTCTATATTTTGTGTAAAGTCAGATAAAATATTGAAGTAAATTAATCTAATTACACTTGCACTGACCTCATTTGTAAAAATCAGCAATGGAAGCTGATTCAATGACACATATTGAACAATTTAATTACTGTATCCAAATCCTGGTTTTACTGGACAGATATGTGTCAGTGGAACTGCTATGATGCGTGGTGCATAAACTGCTTATCTTAGGGTCAGCTTTCACATGAAAAACTATTACACAAATTCCATCATTATCACAATGACTCTGTGCACCAATTCAAACACAGGCTGAATAATTTTGCTACAGATTTTGCAATGGTGAGGAATACTTCCTTTCAGGATACGACTTCTTTAAATTTTCTATACCCTCAGAAAACTTACCTTGATACAAATGGTTGCCTAATCATATGGCCACTTTTAATCTCTCTCCTGAGCCCCAGCTCTGTTGCCTGGATTTTGGTACTTTTAGCTACATTGCTGCAGCAAATTCCATTTATTAAAAAATAATAATAATAAATGAAATAATACATATATTGAGATGGTTTCCTTCCCTCAAGTCCCTGCTTTTTACAGAGCAAATAACATTCTCCTAAACTTCCAAGTTCATAAGTAATCATTGCTTTCCAACATTTTCTAAAATCTACTCAGATGACAAATCTAGTCGAAGTTTCCTCTCATAAATGCTTATTTTTCATTTTCACCGCCACTTCCCTAGTCAATGTCTCCACTAATTCACCTATAGAAATAAAAGTTAACTTCCATGGAGAAATCCCAAACCTTGTTTATTAGAAATTAGACTTATTCTTGTTCAAGTTCCTATTTGCAGTCTAAAAATTTAAATATCAAACTTTTAAACTAAATTATATGCTGAACATTTCTTCAAAATCTCAATTAGCTCAAATAAAAGGATATAAAGAAATCAGTTAAGCAAATGAATGCAAATAAATTTATTTTTACAAAGATAACATTAGTTTATCTTTCCGAATGAGTTCAGTTATGTTAAAATGCTAAATATGCAAAACAACTGGAGAGAAAAAGGTGCTTAGGTGACAAGACATAAGAGATTTTCAATTCTTCTGGAAAATGATACAGTGAAAATGAAAGAAGAGAGAGAGGAAGTGAGAGTAATCGACTTTTAAAATCATTTGCATATATTATATATAGTATTATAAGATGCTGCAATAGCCTCATATTGGTTTTTCAACACGTTGACACTTCTCTCCCAATCTATTTTTCACGTTTGCACCATGAAATCTTCCAAAACAATGATCTGTATCCAATATTCTCCTGCTCAAAGCCCTATCTGGTTCCTCACTGCCTTCAAAATAAAACACACACAGCTTGACTAGGAATTTAAAGCCCTCATAAAAGTACTCTCAAGCTTTCTTGCCCACTTTATTTAAGCTGCATGCCAGGGACCTGTGGCTCAAAATAGCAAATTCTGTTTCTGAAAATTACAATTCTCTTGGTCCTATCACTCGTACTGAAGCCCAGGGAGTCTATACTAGAGAACAACTCAGGTAAAAAATGCAAAAGACACAAAAAGATATACAACACCTAAATACTCCCACACACCTTATTCCCCCAGTCACCTGGATCTCCTTAGGCAACCAGAGGAGTCTGTGCGTGTGTGCTATATAAAAATAATAAACACACATATAAGATCCTTTTTGCTTCTCTTATGATGGCAACAAATGGCAACATACCATATACCCCTTGCTGTTTCCCTTGAGAATCATTTCATATTGGTCATTACACAGCTTCCCCTCTCTCTTTTCCTTCTTTCCCCTTCCCCGCCCACTCTCCCCCCCTTCTTTTCTTCTCCCTTCCCTTCCTTCTCTCTTTCTTTGTGTTAAAGAGCATTATATCATACCAAGATTTATTTCTCTAATTCCAAATCGCAAGAATGCCATTGAGATTGCTTACAGTATTTTACAATTACAAAGATACTATACAGCATACAATTACCCTTCATATGTCGTTTCACACATGTAGCATAAATTCCCAGAAGTCAAATTGCTGGGCCAAAAGATGTGGTGCAATTCTAATTTTAAAATATATTGATTTCCAAAAATAATGTATGAAAGTGTCTGTTTTTCCATATTTTTACCAGCATAGGATGTGTGATATACTGAATTATGTGCTCAGGTTTAGGCATGTTGCTAATCTTAATTTGCATTTGCGTGAGTCTGAACCCACTGTAAATAGGATCTCTTAAGAATGAGATTTTATTAAAGTGTGGCCCTGCTCTGTGAGGGGGGCCTTAATCTAGGTTAGCGGTTTACAAGCAGAAGAAATTCAGACAGAGAAAGAAAGCTACAGGGAAAAGCCAGAAGCCCTAAATTAACAGAACCTGAAAGAGAAAGGGGAAGCCATTGCCATGTGACATAAGCCAAGGAACCTCAAAGAACATCAGAATGTTACAGACTTTGAGGAGAAAGCATTATTTTGCTAAGGCCTTAAATTTGGATTTTTTCTAGACTCAAAACTGTGAGCCAATAAACTCCGGTTATATAAGCCATCGTGTGGTTTTGTCATAGTAGCCTGGCAAAATAAGACACCATGTTACCAAATATTTTACCTTTGTTGAGGTAAAAAGTGATGGTATAGATTATGGTATTACTTCAGATTATTCTCATGAGTGAGACTGAAGATCTTCTTTATGTTTGAAAACCACACTTGCCTTATTAAAGTTTAAAAGCCATGTGTATTTCCTTTTTTCTATATGCAAAAATGTCCTTTGGTCATTTTTCTATTGACCTATTTGTCCTTTACTAATAGAGTTATGACAATTCATTATTTTCGGAAAATTATTCCTTTGTTTATTATAAGAACTAAAAATATTTGCCAAGCTTAACTTTTGACTTTTATTTATAGTGGATTTTTTTTGCAATTTTAAAACTTAGCTTCATTTAAAAGTCTTTTTTTAATATATTTTACATTTTTGCCACCTAAAAAAAGGACTTCTCCACTCATTTGATTTTTTAAAAATGTTCCTAGTCATTCATTTAATTTTAATATAACTCCCCCAAAACTAGAGGTACCACTTTTAAAACTTCCTTAAAGTCCTAATTGCTGGGGCCAGAGCACTGGGGACACTTCCTTAATCATAACATTATGTTTGGAACCTGTAGTTCCATACAATCTATTCAACACTCCCTTTAAACAAATTCCTACATACTTCTAGGTTCCTCCAGAATAATTCCTGACCTTTAATCCCTTTATTACTGAATCCTTTAGTACTACTAAGGTAGAGCAGACATACCTTAGTATCTTCTCACTTCAATTACTATAGCATATTTTTATCTCTTTCAGTACAGCTTTATCCTCCTCTGATCTAATTTTCCTAGTTGGTTCTTTGGCTCGGCTAGTCATTATGGCATCCAAAACAAACTCTTTATCATCTCTACCTCTTTACCTTTACTGAATTACTTCCTTCTCAACCCAGTTAAGTCAAACCATTCATTCTCAAAGTGGTTGGGGAGGGTGGAGGACAGGGAGATTAAGATCTGCATGTCCTTCCTCCCCACTAGGTACCTCTATATTCTGATTTCATCAGTAACTATTCACCAATTCCCTTCTTTGTGGTCCATTTTATAAGATTCTCTCCCATGTACTATGCCATCATCTACTACTAAGCTGATTCTCATATTTCTCTCAAGGACTTAAGCAAATAATTCAAATTTAATTCCAATAACTTCCATTAACATCTAGTTTTTAGAGCCAGACTGTGAGGATTAAATCATGGATTTTCCATTTTTGTCATATTCTTTTGGTAGGTAACCCAACCTCTTTGTGCTTTAATGATCTCATCTGTAAAATGGGAGCAAAGCCAGTACCTTCCTCCTGAATTTGTTAAGGTTGTTAGAAATGTTAAATGAGATGGAATGCATAAAGTTCTTAGAACAATCACTTCCATATAGGAAGTACACAATAGATATTAATTATTATTACTTCAGCTCTTTCAAAAGTCCACAATGACAACTTAATTTCCAAATTCACCATCTTTATTTTCCTTATAGCTTTTGATAGAATAAAACACTTCTCACACATACTCAATCCTGTTTAATTCTAATCCTTTCACCACTCTTGATGTCAATAAAATGGCATTCTTCAAGCTCTCTCCTACTCTTTGGCCAGTCCTTTTCATTTCCTTCACTGTGCTCTCTCCCTTTCCTGTGTTCCTGAATGTAGGCATTCTCTCTGTTTCTGCCTTCCATCATCTTCTATCTTTATACTCCCTTCTTTTTCAAGTTCACCAAGGTTTCGAGTGTGCAGAAACCTAACATGACCTAGGCCCACACTATCCAAACTCCAGAATTCTAGTCACATTTTTAACTTCTTGCTGACCTCTCCATTTATCAGTCCAACGAGATTTTTAAATTGGTCTAAATTTATCTTATTTCTCCAAATCTTTTCTCCATTATCATTCTTTCAATCACAAGGCTTAATACTTTTGGGTTATTTAATTCTTCCATCTCCATTTGTTACATATTAGATAGTCAACTGAATCTATTTCCTTTCCCCTATTTACATTAAAACAATATGCATTACTTCCTAAGCTAATTAGCCTCTGTGACTCCCTTCTCTTGCCTTTCATTTTCTTCTACTCTGTTACAGGATTGCTTTTCTGTCCTTTTGCTGAGCCTGTAAACATCTTTCTATCTTTTTCACCAGTTATCTATCTTAAGCTCTTGGACTCCATGTTAGTTTAACTTCTCAGAACTAGGGCTCTCTTAACTTTGTATATTTAAAGCGCTGCCTTAGTTTTTCTTTTTAAATTTAATCTCTTGTTTTTCTAAACTTATGTCAGCTCACTGCTCTTCAGCTTTGAAAACTTTACTGGACAGCACATTTAGCTCAATTACAGTTGACAATAGATACCTTTCTAGAACTACTTTCATGACTCCATTTCTTCCAGCCTTTTTTATGTTATTCTTCCTAAAGACTCTGCATGAATATATGAAGTGATCCATGCTCTCTCTAAGAGACATGTGAAGCATCTATAAACCTGATAGCGTTGATGTCAATAAGAGGCTTGGAGTAGACAAAATATGATCATTACTGGGCTTTATTGGGCCAGCTAATCCTCAGCTAAATTCAACTACAAATATCATAAGCCTATAAACAAACAAAAATTTAAAATTTCCTTCAAATTCATCCAGTCTTCCTTTGTCTTAGTGTAAGTATGTTGAAACTTTCTCAGGTCAAGTGGCTTCTACTTTCGCCTAACTAATTATAAAAGAATGAGAAAAACAATACTTCAAAGGATTCTGAAATCAAAGAAAATACTGAGCAGTCTCACTAGTTTATATATAAGAACCTGATGATTGCTTTTGATATGTAAAAGCAGGTGAACTGGCATCTTCGTCAAATCTTGACACTCCATTGCATATATCCCCATAAACATACATCCTAAAATGTCTGACATAATGGTGATGGCAGTGGCAGTGGTAGTGGTAGTGGTGGTGGTGGTGATGGTAGAATATTCATTTTCCTGGCATTAAAGTTTTCTCTCATCCTCCAACCCATAATTCTATTACTCTCCAACCAGGTAGAATTAATTTTTACTATTATTTTAATATCATGTAATTCTAGTTGTAACTAGATTTAAATGCCTTCCTTTATCATGGTTAACAGCCAGTAATCTTAGTAAACATAGTTATATACTTCACTCTGGATTTGCTCTGAAACTCTTTTCTTTCTCTGACATTTAGTAAAAAATTACTCTTTCTCTTTTCCTATGTTTATCCTCTAGTGCCTACCTACCTGAGAATATATATAGGTTCTATTTCACCTTTTCCCATATCTTAACATCTCACTCTTGCTGCTGGTTTCTCCATAATAAACATATATACTTTCTTTTTTATTAATTAAAAAAAAAAGAATTTAACACAACATTTAGAAATCATTCCATTCTACATCTGCAATCAGTAATTCTTAATATCATCACATAGATGTATGATCATCATTTCTTAGTACATTTGCATCGATTTAGGAAAAGAACTAGCAAAACAACAGAAAAAGATATAGTGTTAATATAGAGAAAAAATAAAAATAATAATAATAATAAAAAATAAAAATATATATATAAAAAAGGAAAAAGAAAAAAACAAAAGACACAAACAAACAAAGAAACAAAAAAAAACTATAGCTCAGATGCAGCTTCATTCAGTGTTTTAACATAATTACATTACAATTAGGTAGTATTGTGCTGTCCATTTTTGAGTTTTTGTATCTAGTCCTGTTGCACAGTCTGTATCCCTTCAGCTCCAATTACCCATTATCTTACCCTGTTTCTAACTACTGCTGGTCTCTGTTACCAATGACATATTCCAAGTTTATTCTCGAATGTCGGTTCACATCAGTGGGACCATACAGTATTTGTCCTTTAGTTTTTGGCTAGACTCACTCAGCATAATGTTCTCTAGGTCCATCCATGTTATTACATGCTTCACAAGTTTATTCTGTCTTAAAGCTGCATAATATTCCATCGTATGTATATACCACAGTTTGTTTAGCCACTCTTCTGTTGATGGACATTTTGGCTGTTTCCATCTCTTTGCAATTGTAAATAACGCTGCTATAAACATTGGTGTGCAAATGTCCGTTTGTGTCTTTGCCCTTAAGTCCTTTGAGTAGATACCCAGCAATGGTATTGCTGGGTCGTATGGCAATTCTATATTCAGCTTTTTGAGGAACCGCCAAACTGCCTTCCACAGTGGTTGCACCATTTGACATTCCCACCAACAGTGGATAAGTGTGCCTCTTTCTCTGCATCCTCTCCAGCACTTGTCATTTTCTGTTTTGTTGATAATGGCCATTCTGGTGGGTGTGAGATGATATCTCATTGTGGTTTTGATTTGCATTTCTCTAATGGCCAGGGACATTGAGCATCTCTTCATGTGCCTTTTGGCCATTTGTATTTCTTCTTCTGAGAGGTGTCTGTTCAGGTCTTTTTCCCATTTTGTAATTGGGTTGGCTGTCTTTTTGTTGTTGAGTTGAACAATCTCTTTATAAATTCTGGATACTAGACCTTTATCTGATATGTCATTTCCAAATATTGTCTCCCATTGTGTAGGCTGTCTTTCTACTTTCTTGATGAAGTTCTTTGATGCACAAAAGTGTTTAATTTTGAGGCGTTCCCATTTATTTATTTCCTTCTTCAGTGCTCTTGGTTTAGGTTTAAGGTCCATAAAACCACCTCCAATTGTAAGTTTCATAAGATATCTCCCTACATTTTCCTCTAACTGTTTTATGGTCTTAGACCTAATGTTTAGATCTTTGATCCACATATATACTTTTTATTTGTCATATAATGATATAACTAGATAAGTTTAATTTCCCCATGAATAAAATGCATGCAAAGTGCTAACAAAGTTAGCACATTTCTCAGAGGAATAAATTAAGAGCATAAATATATTTAAATAAAAGTATAATTCAGCAAAGTACAGAATAGGAATTGAAATACTGAAAGACTTTAGAATTATTTTTTTGGATGTTATAAATATGGAACTGAAACAATAAATTAAATTGATCATTTCAGATATTAAAATATTTGCAGAAGGGCGGCAAATATCATGTTTTGATATGTCCTTGGTATTCATAAATCATGTAGAAACTTTAAAATATATATTGAATGATTTTAGCCACATAAGAGAGCCTTCAACTATACGTGTATGCTTGGACAGGTGATATTTGAGGTTATTCAAGCACTCCATGATAAATCAAAACTGGAGATTTTCAGGGCCAGTTTTTGCAGCTCATTCTACCTTGAAGAACTTTTCAGGATTGAAACAATATTATCTTGAATACTGTATCCAGCAGAGCTTCCAAAATGGTAAAAAAAAAAAAAAAAAAAAAGGTTGTTAAGGACGTGTTAAGCCTCTTACAGTGCTGTGTTATTGCTTTAAGGGCATAGTAAACATCAATCTCATCTAAAGAAGAACTCCTGAGATGATACTGATATAAATTTTAAAAGGATTTAGATTTTTCTTAGATTAACTTCAAGTTTGAAGGCAAAATTACCCATTAACCATTCTTAGAATAACTCCTAAATGAACTTATCTCTTGTGATTCATCTACATGTTGGAATTATTGACAAACAGCTAAAAGTATCAGTTACTCTCACCACATCCATCATGGAGTGAAATGTTATGAATCCTTTATTGAATTAGCAGAATATTCATGTAGATAAGAGACTAAAAATACATTTTTGGAATTTCTGATTTGGTCTCTTATGGTCCTAGGCTTTGAAGGGTAACTGAATTATAACTGTCTCTATTCCACAAGGTCAAGGGGTAGGCCTCATTTGGTCACCTCTGTATCTTCAGTAACCAGAGCAGTACTTGGCACAAAGAAGGCACTCAATGAATAATTGTTGGATGAATGAATGAGTAAAGGGTCACGCTACCAGCCACAATGACCTAACTGAAAGAGATTTCATGAAGCATCTGGCTTGTATTTATGGCACTGAATTTGGAAGGATTGGAGAATTATAAGTAAGTATTGAAAAAGGGACAGAAAGAGGCTAAGACTTTGCTTTCTTCCAGCTAACATCTATTAACCTTTCAACACCTGTCCAGTTTGTTTTCTTCTCCAGCAATCCATCTCTGATCCCTTCCCTTGGCTGGGCTAAGAAATCAGCTGCTATATAAATATACTTCATAATGTATATGACGAACCAAAATCAGTTTGGTGTTATTTGAAAAGAAGAGTTAGAGAATGGCAAGAGATGATCCTGGAGAGGAAGGAGGAGGCCATCTCACAGAGGGCCTTGTCCACATGTTAAGGAGCTTACAGATCATCCTGTGGGTGATGTAATGGGATTAAGCAAGTAGTAGCACCATCATAAATGAATTCAAAATGAATCATTTGGAAATGGAGGGAAGTAGAGGGAAGAAATTCGGAGACAGATTATTTTAATAATCAAGATACTTCACGATGAAGTCTTGAACAGAACAGGTGTAAGGAGAGAGAACATATTAAATAACTGTAGGGGATAAAGTCAGGAGGACTTGATAATAATTTAGATGTAGGGAGGAGAGCTAGGTCTTTTTCATTCTTTACTCAAAAATTTATTGACTACCTCCTCTATTCTAGGTATTCTGCTAGGCACCAGATACAGGATGGGAATAAGGGCCATCTTTGCTTTCAAGAGGGTCACAGTCTAACAGAAGAGATGATAGATTACAGCACTGAGTTGAGCAAGGGGGTGGAAAGTTGATGATTTCTAGGTTCCTGGCTTGAACTGCTAAATGTACGATATGCCATTAACTGAGAAAAAAGATATAAGAGGAGAAAGTGGGAAAACAGGAGATGAAAGATGAAGAAATTAATTATAAGGCAATATATATTATATAAGTAATATAAGAATATAAGCAATGTAATACAAATTACAAGGATATGAAATTTATTCCTTTAAAGTTTTTGTTTAAGACTAAATGAGCTGTCACTATCTTGGGCTTCAGCCTGCCTGTACACAGCATCACAATCGAGTTTGATCGAGTTTGGTCTCGATCGAGTTTGGTCTCTTCTCCTCCCTCCTAGTCAAAAAGCCTATTATTTTGGTGCCAAAACCTGGGACTGAGAATGGAGATGAAGCCTCCATATGAAGTCATGGAACCCACTTGCCTGACTACAGCAATATACCAGGGAATCATCTCAGAGTAAGGAACAATGCCTTCCTCTTTTACATTCAGCACTCTCCTTCTCTGTTGTCCAGGACAACATGTCTGGAAATCCTAGTGCCTGGAGAGAGCTGCTTCTGCCAAGTCTGGGATGCTAAGGGGAGTGAGATGGCAGGATGTCTCCACCCACTCCTCTACATACTCACTGAGGCTTAAAACTCTCAAGGGGGGATACTCTCTTGATTGTTTCTAAGTCGTCCTTACCCTATCCCCTATCATGGGAAACAAACAGTCCTTGGTCTTGCTGCTGATTTAAGACCTAAGATATTAATTTTCTATTGAAATACTGCCTGGCCACAGTATAAATTAGGTAATGGGTCAATTTGGTCAGAAAATGGTACCCTTGACCCACAAATTCTTCTAAACATTGATAATTATTGTCAGAGCCTCAGCAAGTGGAGTGAAGTCCCATACAGTCACTCCTTCTTTGGTTTGTGTACGCACCCCTGTCTCTCTCTGTCAAATGCATTTCACTTATCAAATCGGTCTTTTCCATTTTCACCTGGCTAACAGTCTCACAACCTTTTGATAACTTGCCTTATTGCAGGACTGCAGGTGACTACACACAAAGCTGTTAATTACGAAAAATTAAAAGAAATTTCTCATAAAGGTGATGAAAATCAGCAGCCTTTCTAGCTAGACTCAGAGAAATCTTTGAATGCTATGCTAATCTCAGCCCAGATTCCCCTGAAGGTAGTTTACTCCTCCATATGCATTTTATTTCCCAATCAGCTCCTGACATTCATCAGAAACTCAAAGTGAGAAGCAGGACCCTCAACTTCCCAAAGTAACCTACTTAATCTAGCCTTTAAAGTGTCTAACGATAGAAGCTTACAAAAGCCCAGAGGGAAAATTTAAGGAAGAAGCCAAAATTAAATTCCTCACCCAGGCTTACCAACTCCTTGCTTCTGCATTGAGAGAAATCCAAAGCTCTCCTAAACCAGAAGAAAAAACCCACCAGGAACTGGTTTTAAATAGTGACCTAAATAATGCCCAAATCCCCACTCACACACACCCCTGATCAGGGCCATGCCTGCTCTGCAAGGAGGAGACTCATTGGATTTCTGACTGCCCCCAAGCCCCTCAAGGCATAGAACATCAGCTACCCACTTGAGCAAGACCCCAGGTTTTGACCTCCCAGAACTCTTGGGACTGGTGGCATAGGACTGAAGGTGCTCAGTAACTGCCCAAGGCCCCACAATGGAAACAGCAAATTGCAAAATTGTTACTGTTTCAAAATGCATTAAATATATTCTGACAAATTTTATTTTGATGGTAATTATATGTTGTGAGATGTTTACTTGGAAAAAGTTTCCAAATTTTTTAAATAACTTAAGTATGAAAGGTACAGAGACTGTATTTTTCTTATTAAAAAGAAGAAAGTATAGTTTTATCCTAAGATGAAATGAATGGTTGTTACAGAATGAAAAAATGTAAAACAAAACCCAAATGGATATGAAAAGTTGTAGAAAGTTTATGGATAGAGAAATTGTGGTCAAGGTTAAAAAAAAGTCTGATGTATTTATAATACACCAATGCAAAAATAAAACTTACTTTTCTGTTAAAGTGACAAAATTTTCCTAAATTATTATTCCATCTTCAGTACAGAGTTTTCCTTAAGGACTAGTATAAAAACAAAAAATTTATAGTTTGCAAAATAACTTCTTGTGTCTGTGTTAACATTAGCATATCCTTAGTTATTCAAAACAAAACTTCTAAGTTTTTTCCACAACTTTAAATTACAAAAAAATCAAATATTCTTGTAAACCTGACTACCTCTAACATTTTGCTTTCTGAAAGCCAAATCCTAAAAAATCTTTTTATTTCAAACAGTTGCAAGAAATGTAATCTTTTACTTTATAAAAACTAAGTGCTAAAAATAAATTCATTTTATATAAGCTGCATAAAAAATGTTCAGTGTTATAATTAAATTTCCCTGTCAATTACTACGTTTCATTCTAATGTTTCACTAAAAGTGTTTGCAATAAACTACAAATTAAAAATTTACCTTCAACAAAGGAAATTTTTAAAAGAAGCAAGCCAAGTATGTAAATTATGCTTACCTGTTAACTAACCTAACCTTAGTTATATTAGAAAAAGAAACTAAACCTGTTTTAATCTAAAATTCCTAAAAGATAATGTACATGACAACTCATCTTGGCTAGGGTCTATTCTATCCTATTACTCCTCTCCTCTGAAGACAATTTTAATTCCAATTTTAATAACCCTTCTCATAATAATACTACTCCTCATTTTGGGCCCTGTCTTTTCTAACTTTTAACCAGCTTTATTTGCAGAACTGTCCAAGCAATAACAAATAAGGCTGTCAGCAACATGCTATTCCTCCAGCAAAAACACCAATACCAGACACTGCCCTGTGACGAAATGTAGGTACAGTTCTATACCCTCCACCAGCCAGAAGCAGACATAGAGAACAGACCTCTGCCCTGAAAGCATCCCAAGTAAACTAAAAGGAAAAGGTTGGAATGTTCAGAACCTGTTCCCCATGATGTGACCATCCCCTAGCAAATATTCCAAGAAGTTTCCCCACCCATGATTTCCAGGAAGCCCACCGAGCACAGCCCAGCCCACACTCTCTTGCCCTCCAGCAGCTGTAATCTTGCAATAAGTTCCCCTTACCTAACATTCGCCCTCTGGCAGTTGCAACCCTGCACGACTACAGCAGTGTTCAAATTTTAAACCTCTCTAATGAACAGCTGCTAATTCCCTGCGTAACCCTCCACTTCTAAACTAACCAATGAGAACAAGCCAATTTCTCACACCCAAACTAGACAATGAAAATCCACCACTTCCCTTTCCCTATTTCCCGCCAACCATTCTATACAACCTCTACCCATTTCCCTGCCTGGGCTATCACCATCTTAGGCTTCAGCCTGCCTGAGCATTATCTTGCAGTAAAGCCCCTTTGAGGGGGCAGGGGGAACTAATTGACCTTCTAGAACCAACCTTCTAAGATCCTATGATCTTAATTTTCAGGAAACATAGAAAACAAAGCTTCAAATTAACAGAAAAAATAGCACCAGATAATTTTTCACTTTTTAAAATGACCCTTTTAATTTCTTAAATAGAATAACATCTAGAATGCTATTTTAAATATTGAACTTCCTCTAGTAAATTCAAAATGGGATTTGTCTTGCAAATTTTGGAGTTCTGCCTGTATTTTCAGAAATTCAACTCTCCCTTAGCTACTGCTAAATACAATTGTTGAGGGAGCACAGAACAAGGAGGTAATGTATTTGGAGTTCATTGAACATGACTATGGATCTGGAAAGTGGAATAAACTCAGAAATATAAATTTAAAAATTTGTTCATGTTGGACAATAAAATGGAATGAAGTAGGATAGTCTTCACACAGCCTATCGATAGAGGGGCTCTAAAGGGTAAACTGAGATATTCAGATTTGATTAAACATGAAAGAAGCTATTTCTATAGAGTTAGCAAGAGTATGACCTAAATATGACATTTGAAAAAAGCATCATGCAGTTGTACAGTGGATAGAGTAGAATTATGAAGACTGGAGGCAAGGATATCAATGCCATGAGACAGGAAATCAGGTAACAGGATTGTAAATAGACTGGACAGCAAAGCAAGTACAGGTGCAGTGACTCTTTCCACACAGGAAATGTCATCTAAAATAATGGGAAAAAAGGGAGTAACTTGTTCCAGAAGTGTGCTTACATTTTATAGGCCCCAGTAAGTTTATTTGGAAGGTGTCACATTTGAGAATGCTCCACCACAAAGAAGGCATAGCAAAATCCTGAAATGCTGACATTATCATGAGCTGCCCCAGAAAGTTCAGCCTTAAGAGGCCACATACTTGAAATAGAAGAAAGAACTACTGATATTTCTTCTATCTCAAAGTGCTGTGAGAGTATAAAACACTCAGTAAGATTATCTGGAATGATATCATATTAGCTACAAAAGTGCTGGAGAATCACTGGAAAAGTATGACTACATAATTTCTGTATATCTTTTACTACATCAAGAAATGACAGGTTTTTTCAGATTACCAGCAGAGGAAATGGGGACAAAAACATTAAATAAGTACTATAAATGATAATATACTTCCATGGCAAAATGTCAAGACACTAATTTTATGAGGTTAAGTCAAGTCAAGTTTCTCATTTAATTCACCATGCTTGTTGAAAAAAAAAACGGACATCTGCACATTTTAGAAATATGTAAAATGTCAAATTAAATATGATTTGGGCATTTTATGTTAGAATTACTGTAATCTGAAAAATACCTCCCTTTCGAAAACATCATATAACTTTCTTAATGGCACAAAAGAAAATGTAGATGACTTCTAAAGAATCTACATGGATTCTGGTCAGCTTTTTCAAAGCAGGAGCAAATAAAGCCATGTTGACATTAGCTGTGTTGTTAATACACAAACAAGGCAGAAGTGAACAGTTCTCTTGGTCTCAGCCCAGAGAGTATTTGTGTTGGCCAAATTTATATAGTGCATAACAGATGGCAAGATAAAACATGTTTTTTTTATATTTTCTAAAATACTAATAAGTTTATATAAAAATATATGCTGTTTTGAAAGTTGAAAAATGCCTGCTTTATGTGTATATTTATATAGATTACATTTAGTACCCAGAGTGGTATACGTAGCACTCTGAAATGAAAGGGCTTTAAGTAACTTAAAAATTTCAAGATGTGAGATGTTTGGCCTCCCTTCTATGTCCTATGTTCTTTGTCTAATACTACTCTATCCTTTCCATATCAAACTCAGCCATGACCATGAGAGAAACATGTAATATTCATTCTGCTTGGTGTTGTATCCCACAATTAAGATACAGGTAATTATCTTAAAATTCTTGAAATTAAATGAAGATACAGCATAAATACAACATAAAGTATAACTAGAAGCACACATTGGCAGAAAGGTTATATTAGACCTTGCTGGTGGGCTAAAGCAGGGGTACCTAAATGCCAAGGCTGGCTTTAGCTACAGAGTCATGAGAAGTATTTTAAATGTCCAAAAACCTTGGCCCTTTCCCAGATTCAGTAGGTCTGGCATGGAGCCTGAAAATCTGTGTTTTTTTAATCCTCAGTTAATGTTTATATTCAGCCACGTCTAGGAATCACAGAACTAGAAAATGGACTGGGTAATCAATGATCACTTACTAGAAGAAGTAGGCCTTGAGAAGTAGTTCATTCACAAAAAATTCTATCAAACATTGTTTATTGAATAGTAACTATCCAGGAACTAGAAGTATAAAACTAAAAGTAAACAACCATTGAGAGCAGTCTGATAATTCAAGGTACGTACAAGATGCCCAGGGAGCTCATAAGAGGAAGATTTATATCAAGAAGGATGTTCAGAATCATTTCCTAGAGGAAGTGAGATGGCAGTGTAACTTTAAAGACAGAGAATATAATAGAACAACAACTGTGAAGAGAACAATGGTGAAAAGAAAGCTTAAAGCAAAGACATTTTGAAAACCAAGTTTCTAGATATACAAATATTTAAATATAAAAATGATTTAACAATTATTCTGGCACATTTCCCAAATGAAAGCACATCTATTTTCATGATGGAGTAGACTGTATAAAATATTAATGCTAATTTTATCTTTCCTATTTTTTAGAAAAAACAAAGTAAAAATAAAACACAGTATCAAGATCTGGATCTAAGCTCCACCCTTTACTAACTATGTATCTTTGAGGAAAACACTTACCCTCTCTAAAACTCAATTTCTTCTTGCATAAAATGGGGCTATTACTTCAGAGAGCTAAATGGGCTAAAAGATATGAACAGGCATTTCTCTGAAGAGCAAATACAGATGGCATAAAAGCACATGAAGAAAAAAAAACACATGAAGAGATGCTCATTTTTATTGGCTATAAGGAAAATATAGAACAAAACTACAGTGAGATACCACCTCATACCTATAAGAATGGCTGCTGTTAAGCAGGAAACTATAAATGTGGGAGAGGATGTGGAGAAACTGGGACACTTTTGCACTGCTGGTGAGAATGTATAATGGTGCAGCCACTGCAGAAGACTGTTTGGCGGTTCCTTAGGAAACTTAATATCGAGTTGCCCTATGACTCAGCAATAGCACTACTTGTTATATACCCAGAAGAGCTGAAAGCAATGACACAGACATTTGCAGACTGATGTTCACAGCAGCATTATTCATAATCATCAAAAGATGGAAACAAACCAAACGCCCATCAACAGATGAGTGGATCAACAAAATGTGGCATATACATACAATGGAATATTATAGAGCAGTAAGATGAAATGACGTTCTAAAGCACATGACAAGATGGATGAACCTTGAGGAAATAATTCTGAGTGAAATAAGCCAGACACAAAAGGATAGATACTGTATGATTCCACTTTTATGACCAGCATAAAGATACAATCAAAGATTTATATACAGAATATGGGGGACTTAAGAAAAATAGAAGCTAGAAATGGGTGAATTGTTAGCTAATGAGGTTAAACTCCAATGTAAGGGAATAGATAGAAGTGAAGGTGGTTCTCTAGTGGCTCTATAATTAATATTACCATATTGAAGATGAACAAGATTGAAAGGGATTGTGTAGACTTATGTCCCACTGATTAACACTAGTATGAATTAGTTCTTGCAAGAATTACTTCAAAGATATGATTCGTGTACAAAGAGTGTTTAAGTCCAGGGTATGGGGGAAAACTGCTATTGCATGCTATGGGCTATGTTCAAAAGGAAAACATCAACACTACCACAGCAACAGCACATGTAAATAATGGAGAGAGGGTCAAGAGTTAAGAGGAGGTTTAGATTTCCTATTTGGTGAGGGTGTGTTCATTGGTTTTCCTTCTCTTGGGAACAATGAAATTATTTAAAATTGAGAATGTTGGTGGACTGTGGACTTTGGGCACTCTACATGATGTCTGAGGAAAGCAGGTGGCTGAGGATGCACTGACTGAGAAGTAGATTGGCGCTCGATGGTGTATGCTTATGAATGAAGGTTGTGCTGCTACCAAAAGGAACCAAGTTGTAAGGCATGCAATGATGTGAATGAACATGTGGGACATTTGGTGAGGCAAAATAAGCCAGGAACAAAAGAACAACAATGGTATGGTCACCTTTAGAAGACGTTTATAAGAAAACAGGGGCCTACTGCCGGATGTAATATCGGCCTCATCTCTCAGGCCCTCCACCTAGCAACTTCTGACCTCACATCGCACCACTGTCTTCTCACTCTCCGATTGGCCCAACCTTCGTCCTCTCGCTCTCTGCCTAGCAACATCTTCAAGCTATTCCATTGGACCTTTCTGCTCTCACCTCACCCAATCCTTCGCTGCCACCCTTAGCCTCCTCACCAATCACGCAGCGTGCCTCCCCTGCCCCCCCCCCCATTTCCTCCTCGCCACTATATAAAGCTCTGTACTTCCTCTAATAAACGTTCTGGTGCACGACGCCTTGCCAGTCCCATCAGTTCCCTCGACTCCTTCTTCATCTCGCGCGCCCTCCAGACCTTCGAGCCCCCGGGACGGCTACCGAGTTCCCCTGTCTTGCTGCGAGGAAGACCCCAGGCGGGAGCTAGGGAAAGCTCCTGCAGCCTACAGTGTAAGCTTTTAGAGCAAATACATCAAGTCCGGAGTGGTGATTATTATTTCTGGATATCAAGAGGCTATTTATATATATATATGTATAACCTGATATTGAGAGATAAGAACAAAGCCAATCAGTTTGGGGTTAAAGTAATTCAGAACACAGGGGTAAGGAACACAGTGTCTATATTTTAGAACCACACATACTATTTGAGACCAAAGGAAGAAAGGTTTATTTGGTCTGGAACTGAAATTTTCTATACCACACAATATAACTCAACCTATCTGTATAGCTCATTTGAACAACTGAAACACAGGGAGCCCAGAATAAGAAAGAGGTCCTTTAATCTTGTATAGATTATTGTAATGCCTGGAAACATCCTAGAGTTTATTAACCAAATAATCAAGAAGTATTGGCAAAGTCCCCTGAAGGAGGGGAAAAAGAATATGGAACTATTAAACTTTACCGTCAGGGAATCCCCTGATACTGGTCAAACTTTAGGAACACCCAAACCAGTAGGCCATGCCCTCAATCCTGAGGCTTACTCTTATGAATCTTACGTAGGTAGCGGAGGAGCTTAGACTACCAATGGCATGCCTAAGAGTTACTTCTGGAGGACCTCTTTTGTTGCTCAGATGTGGCCTCCTTCTCTCTATGCCCAACTCTGCAAGTGAAATCATTGCCCTCCGCCCTACATGGGACATGATATCCAGGGGTGAAGTTCTCCCTGCTGACATGAGCGATGACTCCCAGGGATGAATCCAGACCTGGCACCTTAGGATCAACAATCCCATCCTGACTAAAATGGGGAAAAGAAGTGTAATTAATAAAGTATCAGTGGCAGAGAGAGTTCAAATAGAGTCGAGAGGCTACTCTGGAGGTTGTTCTTAATGCAAGCTTCAGGTAGACCTTGCTACCTATGGTAACTTGCCAACCCCCAATTAGGACCATTCCAGCCAATCCTAAAGAACACCTAGGGCAATATATAAGATTTCACAAGGGTTCCATGTACTAGACTAACTTTCCAGAAACCTACAACCTCTAGATGGGTCCCTGGTCCAAATAAGCCCTGAAACCTAGAGGGCCCTGCCTCTCCAGAACATCAGATAGTTCCATCTTCCTAACCCATATTAGTGACAGACACTTTCAATATGAAAAATTTAGAATAGCCATAGCCCAAACACCCCTAAAGAGAGGGACAGAAGATCAAAGGTTATGGTGGAGTTATACAGTGAAGATAAGATTTAACAATGAATATGAATGTTGAATCATTAAATTGATATCTCTTTTAGTCTCCAATATCTTAGAGCAGCTAGAAGTAAAAACCTAAAATTGTGGAATTGTAACCCTTGTCAAACTCTGATATACATTCTACAACTAAATGTGGTGCAGTGCTTTGAAATGTATTGATTTTTTGTATAGATGGTATTTTTCACAAAAAAAAAAAAAAGAAGGGAAAAAAAATCTATTGTGATGATAAAAAAAAAATTTAAGCCTTCGAGCCTCCCATATTCTGGAGCAGTTAGAAGGGAAACAATCTGAGATCATATGGTAGCCCTTGACAAGCTCTGGGATCTGTCCTGTTAACTACTTGTTGAAGAGTGCTTTGAAACTACTGCTTTTTTATTTCTTTGCTTTGCATATATGTTATACTGTACAATAAAAAAGTTAAAAAAATGGCAATTAAATGCAGCACATGATACTGGAATAGATCTAGCAAGGAAGGAGAAAATGCTCAAAGGCACATTATTGAGACATCTGAAAAATTGGAATATACACTGTAAGCTTTATATCAATGATATTCTACATTCCTATCTTGGCCTAGCTACACTAAACATCAACTGGGTGAACCATCTCCACATCCACATTTTTGTCATCTAACCCCTGAAAGCTTAATTGACCACTGCTAATTGTTTGTAACACCCCTGCTAATTTCCAGATGTAGATGAGTCTACGTTCTCTGATGTTATCCCAGGATGGCTGAGAAAAGCACAGAGTTTGAACCTCTAAAATGTCTGCCTTTGAAGCTCAACTGGTCCCTCAGGGTTGTTTGGAATCTCTTATGCATATGTATCCTTAATATAGGAAGTAGAAAGCTTCCATTATACTTTGAAGACAGATTTTCCCTAAACTTTATAAGCCGTCTCTATCTCCAAATACCCTTACATCCTAATTGGAAAAGAAAAGCGTAGTTGGATATGACATAGAACTTCCTTTATATTTACCTAAAATCACACCCATTCTATTCTCCTTTCTTCCCAATATGGTGTAAGATAGGCCTTTCTCCTTTCCAAAGCTAATTCTAGTTACTCTTCTTCAAGAAGTTTTGCTTTGCTTTGCTAAATCATTTCATGAATAATACCGAACACTTATTTATGTGTTAGACGTTATTAAAGGAGCTGAGTTATAATGAATAATAAATAAGTCTTTCCCTGCTGGTGTGCAGGGAAGGCAAAGAGAGATAAACAGTAAACAAATAAATTTAAATAGAATCACATCTTATAAGTACTATGAAGAAAATAAAACAGTGATAGGATAGAGAGTGACAAAAAGCGTACTTTAGATAAGGCGAACAAAGTAGTTGTCTCTAAATGAGTGAAGTGTACACTACGACTACTTTTATTTTTTAATTGTAGAAACATATATACAACATAAAATATCCCAATTCAACCACTCCCAAGCCTACAATTCACTGGTATCAATCACATTCACAAAATGCTACCCTCACCATCGTTCATTAACAAAACTTTTCCATCACCCCAAATAGAAACCCTGCAGTTATTGAGCATTAACTCCCTATAAACATCCCCCCGACATAACTTTTATTCTACTTTTTGTCTCTATGAATTGGCATATACTAATTATTTCATAAAAGTAGAATCATAGAGTAACTGTTCTTTTGTGTCTGACATTTCACTCAATATGATGTCTTCAAGGTTCATTAATGTTATAACAGGTACCAGAAATTCATTCTCTTTTATGGTTGAATAATGTATCATTACATACACATATTCCAAATTTTGTTTATCCATTCATCTGTTAATGGACATTTGGGTTGCTTCCACATATTGGCTAGTATGAATAATGACACTATGAAAATCAGGGTGCAGATATCTGTTTGAGTCTCTGCTTTCAGTTCTTTTGGGAATATACCTAGAAGTGGGATCACTGGGCCATATGGTAATTTTATTTTTAAGTTTTTGAGGAACTGCCAAACTGTTTTCCAGAATGGTTATACCATTTTATTTTCTTACCAACAGTGCACTAAGGTTCCTATTTCTCTGCAGTCTCATCAGTATTTGTTATTTTCCGTTTTTTAAATAACAGCCACTCTACTGGGCATGAGGTGGTATCTCACTGCAGTTTTGCTGTGCATTTCCCTAATGGCTAATAACATTAAATAATTTTTTCATGTGTTTATGCTATTTGTGTATTTTCCTTGAAGAAAATTTCTATTCAGGTTGTTTGCTTATTTTATAAGGGGCTGTTTGAAATTTTGTTGTTGAGTTGTAGGATTTATTTATATATTCTGATATTAAATCCTTATCAGATATACAGTTTCAAAATATTTTCTCCATTTCTGTTGGTTGTCTTTTCACTTTCTTGATAATGTACTTTGATGTACAAAAGTTTTTAATTTTCATTGTTTTTCTTTTGTTATTCACGCTTTTGCTATAAAATCTAATAATTCATCTCTAATACAAGGTCCTAAAACTAGTTTCCTAAGTTTTCTTCTCAGAGTTTGATAGTTTTGACTCTGATCCATTTTGGGTTAATTTTGGTATGTGTTGTGAAGTAGGGGTCCACTTTCATTCTCTTACATATGGATATCCAATTTCCCTAGCATCATTTGATGTAGACTATTTTTTCCTATTGAGTGGATTTGGTGCCTTTGACAAAAATTAACTGGGTAAAGATGTGTGAGTTTATTTCTGAACTTTCAATTCGATTCCGTTGGACTGAACGTCTGTCCTTGTGCCTGAACCATATTACTGCTATAGCTTAAGTCCTAAAACTGAAAATTTTAAATCTTCTAACTTTATTCTTCTTCTTCAAGATGATTTTACTATTTGGGATCCTTTTCCTCCCATATAAACTTGATGTTTCGCTTTTCCATTTCTACAAAGAAGGCTGTTGGAATTCTGATTGGGACTCTGTTGAATCTGCAAATTGCTTGGAGTAGTGCTGACATCTTAAAGATACTCTCTCCCAATTCCTAAGCACAGAACAACTTTCCATTTATTTAAGTTACAACTACATACTGAGGATGAGCCAAGCATATGAAGAATTGACAGAAATATTACAAAAAAAAGGAAGAATTAGTGAGAAGGCCAAAAAGCAATAATAAGTATGTCAATCTCAATATCTGCACTTCTATTTTAGCAAGAATGCAATTCTAAAGAAAGTAAACTACTTACCTTAAAAGTCTAAATCTATTTTATTTATTTGAAAAGACATATAATGGCATTCTTAATTTATATTCTATTAATATCATAATTAATATTTATATCACCACTTTAATACTATAACCCCAAAGCTCACACCCAATAATATTTTTATGAATTACCCTTTCCTACAAGTAAAAGTTTAAATTTCTTAGTCTTGCAACCAATGACCCTTAATAGGAACCCAGATATGCCTTTCTAATGTCATTTGGCCACATTTTCAGACAGATGGACATGCTCACCCTTCCCAAATACACCATTCACATAATTATCACAGCTCATACCTTCCTCAGAGTGACTTGTCCTCTTCCACTCAGATATCCAGCTCCTCCTTCAAGCCCTAGCTTCATTTTCACATTCTCTAACCCACAGTGTTCTCCCTCTCCATGGACTGCTAGAATATTTGTTGGCTATATCACTTACATAGTGTTTATATATTCTGCCTAGAGGGACTCAAAGAATCATAATTCAAGGCTCAGGAAAAAAAATAGACTTGGCACCAGATATCTCGCTAACCTCATCACCTACTTCTTCACATTTTCAAAAGGCTACCCTGACCATCCTATTAAAAGCCATAACTCACCTCCCCACACAATACTTGCAATTCCTTTAGGGTGCTCTAATTCTCCTTTTTTCCTCAGCACTATTTCCTTTTAATATTCATATAATGCTCTTATTTATTAATCCTTATGTATGGTCTGACTCTTGCTGCTATGATATAATCTCCATGAGAGCATCATCTTCACTTGTCACTGATATATCCCAGCCCCCTAGTATAGGAATGTATAATATTCTCTACAAATGTTTGGCAAATAAATGAAAGAATTAAGATTTATGATATGCATAAATGAACACTATACCAAGAGCTATGTGGCCAGGAATGTAATTTCAGAGCTGTAATAATGCAAGAAACTTTCAGAGATAAGTCAGTATATGGATTTCACCTTACTTAAAATTCAGTATAACCCTCTTAGAGCATCTTAAGGTAAGATGAGCTTTCTTCTCTTTTCTCAGACTATGAGGGATGGATACGATCATCCGTCTTTAGATCTGCACTTCTCAATACAGTAGGCACTACCTATGGAGTACTAGTGTCTAATCTGAATTAATACGCAATATGAGTGACAATACATCAGATTTCAGTCTTAATATGACAAAAATGTATACTATTTCATTGATAATATTTTTATTGAATACATGTTGAAAGGTGACTTGGGATTCATGTTAAACAAAATAAATAATATAAATTAAATGAAACAATGGGTTAAATTTAAACTAACATCACCGGTTTCTTTTTATTTTTTTAATTTGTGGTTACTAGAAATGTCATAGTTATATATGTGTCCAAGAACAGCACTGCTTTAAACAGTTCTGTGACTAATATGGCTAAAGTCATGAGAAAGTAAAAAAATGTCATAACCTGAGTTTAACTGACAGCAGATATACCAGACTTAGTTTGGCTAAAATCCAAATACTATACAGTCTTACAAAGGAACACAAGGTGATCTGTAAAATAGCCCCAGAAAATAGTAGGCTACTTGGGTAGGTAAGAAATAAGCTTCAAAGAGCTTTGAGATAAGTTCTAGACCTAAAAGGATGGCATGAATTTTATCAGGGTAGAGTCTGGTAGCACACAGTCCTTGGAGAGCCAGGAAAGACAGAAATTATAAACTAGCAGATAAAGATTACAGATAAGAAACAATCCCATGAAGACTCCTCTCTGGAATTAAGGAGATTGAATCTAGCCCTAGACAAGGGAGGAGAGCAAGAGCTTAGCAATACTGAACATTAGTAAAGAATGAGGTAAGTGCCCAGTTAATAGCACTGGAGTATAAGATAAACAAAGGCATCCCAGTACTTTAAGTCATAGAGCTATTGGCTTCAGCAAGTTACTAATTTCTCTATAACCATGGAGAATATTGGTCTCAAAGTCATTTGTGGGCTAAATGGCAATTCTGCAGGAGTAGTGGAACAGGGTGCCAAGTAGATGGTTACATTCTCCTGTAAACTATTAAGTTAGAAAGTTCCTAGGAGTAAGATTTAAGCCAAGCCTGGGCTTTCAAACACCTTCAAAATTGTGCACTTAAGAACATCCTCCTAAGTCATTACTGCAAACTGAGCTCTGAGAAGACTCAAATGTCCTCAAGTCCACTTTATGCAAAGGACAAACTGTTTTCTAATATATTTTAAAGTCATGTATCACAAAATTCATTTTATGAGAACCAATAAGGCACCTTAAGTAGTAGGAATAGAATACTACTACTAATAATAGCAACAAAAATGTAAAAAAAAAAATACCATTTATTTATTGAGGGGTTACTCTGCAGGCTCACACAAAATTTTATTTAGCAAAAAGCCTATGTGGGAGAAGACTGTGGGAAGATAGAAGAGTAGGGAGATCCAAGACTCAATCCTTCTACCAAAACAACTACTAAAGAGGAAGGAACTGTCTGAAACAACTATTTTGAAACTCCAGAGGTCAGAAGAACACTGTACAGCATCCAGAGAGGAGCAAAAGGAAGCAGCTGATAAATTACAGTAATGAACAGTAAATTGCTCTCTCTACAGCAGTGGCTACTGGCACTGATTCCACACCACAGGGTCAAGCCCCTAACTAGCTTACTGGTAACAGAAAGGGACATAAATAGCCTCTTCCTCAAGAATAGGTATGGACATAGCAGAGCAGTGACTGCAGCTTTTCCTTAGCCAATTTAGATCACTGCGGGCCCAACTCCGTAGCCATTTTTTTCAACATGCCCTGGACAAAGGTGGCAGCAGCAGTGGAAACTCTGCTTTCTCAGGACTGTGAGGGACAGTTAGTTGAACAACTGTGTTTACTTGGAAGACCAGGAAACGTGAGCTTTGGGGACCCATCAGAAAAGTTCTCGGTGCCTTCTTGATCCCTTCCCCATGGTACTTTGGAGCTGGTCTGTGACTCCTTCATGGGTCTCAGCCCTGTTTCGGGTAGCAAAGATTGACTTAACAAAGTCCTCTCTGGTGTACCCCTCTTCCCAGAATTTTCCCTCTAGCCAAAAGCAACTAGAGACAATGGAAGGAATGTAAGAAACTATAAAGGCAGACAGTCTAGGGCAAAGGACTGTTGGCATCAAACACCCAGGAAAGAGTAGTCTTTCTCCAAAGAATGAAAGGGGCAAACTTCTGTAAATTGGTGACCTACTAAACAACTAACAAGCAAAGTCCAGAACAAGACAGAGGACGAGACAAACAAGAAAGACCCTGCATGCAGTATTTGCCTTGAGCAGATCTTCCAGATAGGATGACAGGAACTCAAGAAAGTCTCTGTCATCTCCAACTGATTACAAAATCAAGAAACAGACATTCCAGGAAATAAAGCCCCCAGTTAACATTTTAAAATACTACAATTACACGTATTTGTAAGACACGGGAAATGATGACCTATACAAAGGAAAGAGGATAAAAATACCGAAAACACGAATGAAGAAGACCGGAATACAGACATACTGAGTGAAGCCTTTTTCAAAACATGATTTTAAATGCTCAAGGAAATGAAGGAAAATACAGAGAATGAACTAGAGCAAATCAGGAAAACAATGAATGAGCTAGCAATATGAGAATTTTAGTAAAGAGACTTAATTTTTTAAAAGGACCCAAACAGAACTGGAATTGAAGACAACAATAACAAATGAAAAAATCCCAGGAGGGTTTCAAGAGTGGATTAGAGCTGGCAGAAGAAAGAATTAGTGAACACAAACACAGGACACTTGAAAGGAGTCAGGCTGAGAAACAGAAAGAAACAAGAATTAGTAAAAGTGAAAACAGCAAAAGACAGTTCTGAATACCATCAAACATAGAAAGAAAGGGGCAGAAGGAATAGTCGAAGAAATAATAACAGAAAACTTCCCAAACTTAGTAAAAGATGTGAATATGCACACCAAAGAAGTCCAGAGAGTACCAAGCAGGATAAACATGAAGGAAAACACACCATCTGTGCTGGTTTGAAACTGTTATGTACCCCCAGAAAAGCCATGTTCTTCTAATCCATTCCTGTGCGTGCAGATGTGTGGTGGGTAGGACCTTCTGATTAGGTTGTTCCCATGTTGATGTGACCCCGCCCATTCAAGGTGTCTTAATCCTTTCTTGGAGTCTTTTATGAGAGATAGCCAGGAGACGCGTAAGGGACAGTGGGGACAACAAAATCAATAGGCTGAGCCCTCAATCTTGGGGTTTGCCTCTATGAAACTTATTCCTGCAAAGGACAGGCTAAGCCTACTAAAAATTAGGCCTAAGAGTCACTTCCAGAGAACCTTTTTTGTTGCTCAAATGTGGCCTCTCTCTCTAAGCCAACTCAGTAGGTGAACTTACCACCTTCTCCTCCATATGGGACATGACTCCCAGGGGTGTAAATCTCCCTGGCAACATAGGACAGAAAGCCTGGGATAAGCCAGGACCTAGCATCAAGAGTTGAGAAAGCCTTCTTGACCAAAAGGTGGAAGAGAAAAATAAGACAAAATAAAGTTTCAGTGGCTGAGAGATTTCAGAGTTGAGAGGTTATACTGGTGGTTTCTTATGCACTCTATAGATATCCCTTTTTAGTTTATGGTGTATTGGAGTGGCTAGAGGAAAGCAATTGAAACTGTAGAGCTGTGTTCCAGCAGCCTAGATTATTGAAGACAACTGTATAAAGATATAACGTTTACAATGTGACTGTGCAAGTGTGAGAACCTTGTATCTGATGCTCCTCATATCTCAAAGTTCTGAGGCTAGGAGTCTGAAAACAAGGGTCAGCAGGTTCATGCTTTCTTCAAAGTCTCTAGGGAAGAACTGAAGAACCTGTTCTATGCCTCTCTTTTGACTTCTAGTGAATGAACTGCTAGCAATACACAGTGTTCTCTACCAGTTGCACGTGGTACTCCCCATTTATCTGTCTGTGTCTGAATTTCCTCTCTTATATGGATGCTAGTCATATTGGATTAAGGGTCTGCCATACTCCAGAATGACCTCATTTTCATTTGCCTAATTTCATCTGCAATGATTCTATTTCCAAATAAGGTTTTTTTTCTGAGGTACTGGGGATTAGTATTTTAACATATCTTTTAGGGAGAACATAATTCAATATCTAACATTCTCCCAATGTGAATGCTTGGGTATACTATATAAAATGACACAAGGACAACAACAGATTAAAAGAAAGAGAAACCCTGGGTAACAGCAAGAAATAAAGAAATCAATGAAGAAAGAAACCCCATACAGGCTTCTTACCCAGATATAGTCAGATATGTCATGTGGATCTCATAACTAGGATATTATTAAAACCTGGACCTGAAATCTTTGTATAAAGACCTCAAAGAACTGTTCTAACCATGAAAAGAGGACCAGAAAAATTCCGTTTACAAGCAACAGGAAGCAACATTTAGTTAGCTATTTTGTAAGACCTTAAAAAGATTAGACATAATAAATTAAAATCACATCAAGTATAAGGAACCTAAAGTCCAAAATTTAACACAAAATTCATCAGGCTACTGAAACTTCAAGGAACCCATGAAAAGCAAAGGAAAAAAAAAAAAATCACCCCAAAGAACTATACTTTTAGTTCTCAATGCATACCACACTCTCACAGAGAAAAGAAAAAAGCTAAGGATCATTCAATACAAAATCAACAATTACATTGCAAAATAAACTACTAGGAAGAAAAATCAGCACATGGATAGCAAGTAAAGACAGAACAACAAGATAATTAAGACTCTAGTAAATTGAGTTAATAGAATATCCTGAAATAGACTTTTAAAATGCACCTTTAGAATGATCAAAGAGATAAAAACAGGTATGGAAACCAGAAAGAAAGCATAGGATAATATGTAAAAACAATAAAATAAGTAAATTACAAGAAGGACCCCATATAATTTTTATAAATGAAATGATCATAGAAATGACAAAACTGAATGGTTATAGACTATGCAGCAGTTAAAGAAGAACTATAAAGATTACCAGTTGCTTTTAAGTTAGAAATACACAGGAAATATCCCATTATGCAGCTGAAGAGATAGAAAGTGATTTTTTAAAATGAAAAATGTTTAATAGTCTTATAAGATAGCATGAAAATGTTCACCATTCTTTGAGTTAAGACTCTAGAATGAAAGAAGTAAGAGAATAGTTGAAAGGTAATATAAAGACATAACTGAGAACTTCCAGAATTTAAGAGTACTGAGTTTGAAATGAGTATTAAAAGAATAAAGTTAATACCACACTTTGATTTTGTGATAAAGTTGCAAAATATCAAAGTTAAAGCGAAAATTTTTTTTTTTAATTTCAGGACAGGAACAACAATTAGACTGTCAGCAGACTTCTCAATGTAATAATAACTTTAAATACTTAGGAAGACTGTCCACTTAGCATTCTATGCCCAGCTAAACTATTGAAAGTGAGAGTAAAATAAAGGACTTAACAGAAAAATGAAAACAGAAGATGTACAATTCATGGTTCCTCAATGAAAGAATTTCCATAGAGAGTTGAAATAAAAAAGAAATTGATATTTAATAATAATGCTGAGAAAAACACATATAAGTATTTTGTAAATTGAAATAAATATTTACTGTCAAAATAAAAATTAATATGGGATAGCTTGAAATCAAGATAGAAGTAAAATACTCATTTTTAAAGACATTCCCTGCCTGGAATGGGGGCAGGGAAGTTGTCATGAGAAGGCATTCTAAAATCTTTTTATTGCTCAGGAGAGCAGTCATATTAATTAATTTTGTTAATTTATATATGCATGCTCAAAATGTAAGTGTAATTCCTAAAGTAAGAGAGACCAAAGTACTACTTGCAAACTAACAGAGGGAAAAGGAAATACATAACTCTTTTATATGGCAATATGGAAGAATACATGTATTAAGTTTAGTATACACACGTGCATTTGTTTGAGACAAGTTTTCATGGTTCCCCTACTGTACACCCAGGTACACCAGGGGACTGCAACAAACCCACAGGGATGCTATAGAATACTGTGGCCTATTTTTAATTTTCAAGGGAAACACAGTGACACCTGTTGGACAACATGCAAACCTGTAACTCAAAACAGTTAAAATTTCACCATTAGATAATGCTATGCTCCTTTAGATGATGTTTTATCCTTTCAAAAATCCATGAGAACAGAAACGGATGGTGGCAATGTACAACCTGATTCCAAGATTTGAGAAGCTGTTCAATTTCCAACAGGAGCACGTCTTATTAGAAATAATTAAGAACAAAAAAAATATTTTTTCTTCCAATTTATGTGTATTTTTTTTTAATGTGGCTACTAAATCATTAGGACATGAATACTCATTTTGTTGTTTAGACTAAAGTACTTACTAAGTAAAATACTTAGGTATTTCTTTCAGCCTGAGGCTCTGAGAAAATTTACTTAGACACTAAGGGCAATGAGGACAAAGGAAATTTTTGCTAGCCTCTGTCTTATACAATCTGTTCTCCTCCCCCAGTTACCTCCCTGGCTTTATCTTCTACTACTCATTCCACCTCTCCACTGGCTTCCTGGCTGATTCTCAAACTCTCCAGGCAGGCCTTATTTGTACAGGCCCCCCAGCCTGGAACACTGCCCTCATCCCCACCCCAACCCCCTTACCTTCATGATTAATCTTGCTTCTTTCAAATCTTTCCTCAAATGACACCTTCTCAGTGGAGCCTATTCTGGTCATTCTACTAAAATTGCAGCCTGCTCCCTCCAATCTCCACTTTGTTTTTTTCCATCGAACTTGTCATCTACTAAAAGGCAATATACTGTATTCTCTCTTTTTTTAATTGTCTTTGTCTATTAGAATGTAAGCGCTACAAAGGCACAGAGATTTCTCCCTCCTTTGTTCACTGATGAATCTCAAGTAGCTAGAACAAAGTATTAGGAAAAGCTTTTTTATTTTAAGTGACTATTTTTCAAGTTAAGGGGGGAATGAAAATGAAGAACCCAATGAAGGAGTCCCCAAATACACAGCACCAATGAGTAACTATAGACATTTCATTTAACTCTGAGGCTTGAGCATTTAAAATCTACTTCATATTCAACACATTCATTGAACTTTTCTATATTGTACAGGGCATCTTTTCTATATTGTGCAAGACATCTCAATAAAACCTGTGTCCACTAATTTTCCATGTACATAAATCTAAATACATATATATATATGTGTGTGTATATATATATATATAACTTTTGAAAAACAAAGAATATACTCATACCTACAGCAAATTATGAAATCAAATGAAGAAAATGTAGAAATACAATATCAGGTTCAAGTTAAAAAACATACTTAAATAGCAAAATCTCCTAACTCCATACCAATTTCATTATATATAAAAAAAAAAAAACTACTTATCAATGGGAACTTTCCAACTTAAGCAGAAAATATTTTGTTTTTACTTTTATTGGCAGTAAGTAATTTACCTTTTTTTTTTCGCATGGTCAGGCACCGGGTCTCCAGCATAGCAGGCAAGATCTCTGCCTATTAAGCTGCAGTGGCCCAACCCAGTAATATACTTTTATTTCAGAATTTGATAAAGAAGATAGTGAATTGTACTTTGTGCAAGAAAACAACAGAACTCAACATACAATGTTTAGAAAGGTACTAGTAGTCGAGCTCAAGAAGAAATAAAAAGCTCTCCTGTTGGTTACCACCTTAAATTGACCCCTTGTCTCTAGTTACCCTGGCTATATAGTACTCAGATAATAAATACTGAGAATTATAATATCCAAAGCTAGAAAAGATTGTATAGATTTTCCAGTCCAATTGCTTAATGGCTTAAGTGGCCAGGCAGGAAACAGAAATGACTGGAGCAGATGAAGTGTGTGTGGCACAGTAGATTGCTATGGGGTTTGTGGCAAGCTATAAACCCATCCAAAACAAAACAAAACAAAAAAAGAAAACAAAAAAACAATGTGAAAGCCTAATAAAACAGGACTGCAGCCTGAATTTGGCCCATAGGCCATCAATTTATTCTCTTTGATAACATTTTTAAGTCAGCATTGTTAAGCATTGATGTTGGTATTTTATACTTTCAAAATTATCTTTCTGCTGAGAAAGTAAAACTTAATTCTACTAAATAACAAGTAATTAAAACTTAATTCTGTCTGGCCCTGGCCACCATGGGATCAACAATGCCAACCTGACCAAAAGGGGGAAAAGTAATGTAACAAAGTATCAGTGACTGAGAGAGTTCAAATAGTCAAAGGCTACTCTGGAGTCACTCTTATGCAAGCTTCAGTTAGACATTGCTACCTACCATAACTTGCCAATCAAAACCTTTTCTGCCTATCCTAAGGAACACAAAAGGTGTTACATAAGATTCTACAAAGGTTCTATGAACTAGGGTAACTTTCCAGAAACCTACAACCTGCAGATGGGTCCCTGGACCAAATAAGTCCTGAAATGCAGAGGGGACAACCTCTCTGGAACATCAACTAGTTCCATCCCCCTATCCCATATTATCAACAGCCCCTTCCAACATGAGAAAGTTAGAATGGGTATTGCCCATAGCCTATAACTTTGACAAGTTATGGTAGGTAGCAATGTCTAACTGAAGCTTGCATAAGAGTGGCCTAAAGAGTACGAGAAAGATCAAAGGTGATGATGGAGTTATACAGAGAAGTAGCCTTGTTAAATCTACTTTAACAAACAAGTTTAACAAACGAGTATGATTGCTGAAATCATTATTTTGGTATTTCTTTTAGTGTCTAGTATTTTAGAGCAGCTAGAAGTAAAAACCTAAAATTGTGGAATTGTAACCCATACCAAACTCTGAAATCTATTCTACGCTAATTGTTGCAACACACCTTGAAATTTACCGCTTTTTTGTATATATGCTATTTTTCACAAAAAAGAAAACGTACTTCTTCTAGCCTGTAATACTGCTGGTGGGAATGCGAAATTAAACTCCAAGGAGTTGTAATATCTAACAAAATAACATACGCATTTCTCTTTCAAACCTAGCAGTTCCACTTCTAGGAACGTATCTTGAAGGTACAGCAACAACAAAAAGAAAATACATACAGACAATACAATTAATTCTGGTACCACTTATAACTGCAAAATATTACCTAAATGTCTAAACATTTACTACCTAACTGTCTAAACATAAAAGATTCTTGAAATAAAGGCTAGTTTACGTACACTTAATGGAGTACTATGCTACTATAAATATTAATGAGGAAGATCTCCATAAACTGATAAAAGTGATTTCCAGGATACATTAAGTGAAAAGAGCTACCATTAGTATGGTGTGATGGTTAGGTTCTGGTGTCAACTTGGCCACGTGATGATGCCCAGTTGTCTTATTAGGCAAGCAGTGACCTGACAGTTGCTGCAAGGATATTTTGTGGCTGGATGATAATCCAGAAGACTAGTGTATTAAATCATCAGTCAGTTGATTGCAGCTGTGGTTGACTACATGTGCAATCAACTAAGGCATGACTCCCACAAAGGACATAATTCAATCAGCCAAAGACTTTTAAGGAAGAAGAGAGACTTTTTCACTGTTTCTTCAGCCAGTAAGCCTCTCCTGTGGAATTTGACCAAACCCTTCTTGGAGCTGCCAGCTTCACAGCCTGCCCTACGGATTTTGGACCACGGGACACCTTTGCATACCTCATATTTACAGATCTCTCCTGTTAGTTCTGTTTCTCTAGAGAACCCTGGCTAATACATATGGGAGATAAAAAAAAAATTAAAAATTGTATCTTCTGAGCAGTGCGACAGTGGCTCAGCAGCAGAATTCTCACCTGCCATGCCAGAGACCTGGGTTCATTTCCCAGTGCCTTGCCCACGCAAACAAAAAAAGAAAAAGCATACCTTCTTATGTTTACAAAAAGAAACACAAGAAGGATAAACCAGAAAACAATGAAAAAGGTTACCTACAGGGAAGGGAGTAAAGGGAATAGAGAGAAGGAGGACATAACATATCTCTAAGTATAACTTTTTGTTATAGTTACAACTTTTCAAAGCCTCTTAATGTTCTGCATATTCTAAAAATAAAAAGAAATCGCCAAGGAGTAGAAGAACAAAAAAACAAAATAAACTAAAACTGAAAACAAACATATGTGCACAACTATATTTCCAGCGAATAGCAATACCATACTGGAGAGAAAATAGAAGTATGAATCAGAAAATTTGAAACACAATATTTAACTACATGTCTTTAGTGTAGAGTGGGGGAAAGGAACAGCAAATAAAACCGCAACTTTTTGTAGTTTTATTTTTTATGGTAGTATAAACGAAACAATTTTGAAATTATTTTAGGTATATTGTTGAATAGAGGAAATAGAGAAGTGCTTTACACCACTTTACTATGGAAGAAGAGAGATACAAATACAGAACAGAAGACGGAAAAAGAAAAAAAAAACTCTACAGAGAGGGAATGGATTTGGAGGTTTCAGTAAGAATTCATAATTTCTATATCTTCATAGATAGTTTATATCCTATAATATATTATACATACATATTGTAGATTTATGTGTGTGCTGAAAGGTTGTATAGAAGCAAAAATGACACTCCAGTAGCAATGAGCACACTGAGTGCCTAGGTTTTGATTTCTATTTTCATTTTCCACTAAAATGAAACAAGTTTCTTCAGAAAAATGAAGGACTAAAGGGCTGGAATAGGAAATGTGAAATGATTCTACAACATATTGTTAAGTCAGAAAGCAAAAATGTGTTAAAAAAATTAATAGGGGGATATTAAAATGACAAAGGAACCAGTGTGAAAGGGCTCCCACTGGCCAAATCTTGGACATTTCAAACACTGAAATGCAGCCAGTAACGAACAATAAAAATTCAAAAATTTAAAAGGAATCCATGAGTTCATTTTGATAATGAATAGGTAGTTAAACAAATAAATAAGAAGTGAGAAGTTTTTCTTACAGAAATATGATGAGTGATAAAGATGGAGGGAAAATCGGAATAGGTAAATCAACATTAATTTTTTAGCTACAATAACGAAAGACTGGAAGGGTAAAAAGTAACTACACAGTGGATAAACCAAACAGTACCTTGACCAGGTGATCAAAACTGGTATCAGTAATGGGACATATGGGCTGTGTGCCTCTGAATGGGGCATCCTAACAGGGATACATCACCACTTATAAAGAGCTCTAAAACAGTGATGGAATCTAATCTTAAGAAAACATAGACTAATTCGAAATGAGAAATATTTTTTAAAAGGGCTTGTATATTTCAAAATGTCAACGCAATGAAAAACTAAGAAAAGCTGAGGAGCTATTCCAGTTTAAAGGAGACTAAGGAAACATGACAATTAAATGTACTACATTATCTTTACGAAAGGGGAAAAAATGCTACAAAAGCTATCATTTGGTCAATTCACACAACTGACCAAACAGTTGGAGAATCTGAGTGGAGGGTGTATGGAGATATTTTGTACCCTGCTTGAAATTTTCTATAAATTTGAAATTACTTCCTGTTTTGGTTTGCTAAAGCTGCAGGAAAGCAATATACCAGAAATGGGTTGGCTTTTTCAATGGGATTTAGTAAGTTACAAATTTACAGTTCTAAGGACATGAAAATGTCCAAAGTAAGGCATCAAGAAAAAGATACCTTCTCGGAGGAAAGGCTGCTAGCATGTCACATGGGAAGGCACATGACAAATCTGCTAATCCTTCTCCCCTTGGTTGGTTTCAATGGCTATTTCCTGAGTATCTCCAGACATGTCTCTGGGCATTCCTCTCTCAGCTCTCTGTATCTGTCTCTCTCTGTGAGCTCTCTTAAGAACACCAGTAAAGGATTAAGACCCAACATCTCCATGGAAACGACCTAATTGAAGGGCCCACCCACAACAAGTCTGCCCCCATAAGAATGGATTTATTTATTATGTACCCTAGAAAAGACTGTGTTCTTTTCTAGGGTACATAATATATTCAAATCAGCACACTTCCAAATAAAAAAATAAAAATAATTATAGGAGAAAAAATTAAAATTGATACCACAGGAAATACAGTAAAGGTAATAAAGAAGAAAGAAAATTTAGATATATAAAGTTGGCAGAAGAGTTCCAATACTGGCATAAATACACTCCCCAAAACTGTAACAATGGACCAGAAAGACTATTTTAAACTATATTTCAAAACATAAAGTACTTTCCTAAAACTGAATACTTTCTTATAAAGAAGAATTAAATCTACATATTGAGACAGCATACCATGTATTACAAAATTTGAACCAGAATGGTCAACAATGAGATTTACTTTAGAAAATGTATTAGAATTCATCATTAAATAAAGGCTCCTTTCAGCAATGAGACAAAATTTATAACGTAAAGAAGAATGATATGGTATCATACTTCTCCATAGTTAGGAAAGAGAGGAGTACAGCTACAAAATACAAAATAAAGAAAAGTAAATTCCTAGGATTTATTAATCAGCAAAGCACTAGCTCAAATATAAAGAAAGAAGACCAAGAATTTGACCATGTAAGAACTAGTGAAGTTTGTTCACCTTTAAGAAAGAAACAAGGATACAGCTGTGGAATTTTTAGCAGTATATTTTAATCAATTAAAATAAATGTTGAGATAAGGGTTCGAGAATAGAATGGCAGATTTGGAAATGACACCACTAATTAAATATGAAAAGAGAATGGCACAAAAGCTGGAAAACAGAAAATGCTCTATGATTGACCAAAGTGTATGGGTGGGAATTAAAAAAAATCAGAACTGAAAATCACATAAAACTCAAAGTATATTAGGTAACCCAACAGGAAACAATGAGAAAGATAACTCTTGATTAAAACTGAATTGTGGAAAAATGAAAGGAGAGGATGAGGAAGAAAATGCAACTACCTTGAGTTGATGCATTTCTTTAAATTCTAAAATTAAAATTAGTTTTCTTTACAAGTAGTTTTCATTACCACCTCCTCATATTTACCAAAGGTAAGACAGAGAAAATCTGTGGTTATTTCCATAGCTACAGATTTTTTTTAATTGTTTGAAGTTTTTTATTCTCAGAAATTTCTTTCTAAGCCCACACCATATCAAATATTTTTTTTATAATTACAGTATGTTTTAGTTCATCCAGCTGCCATGACAAATATCACACAATGGGTGGGCTTAAACAATAGGAATTTATTGGCTCACAATTTCAAGGCTAGGAGCAGTGCAAACTCCAGGTGTCAACAAGGTAGACACTTTCTTCCCAAAGTCTGCAATATTCTGGCACTGGCTTGCCAGCAATCTTTGGGGTTCCTTGGCTTGCATGTCTGCCTTGGGTTATGTGGCAACATCCTTTCCTTGTTCTTAACTCTGCTTCCTAGTTTCTTTCCCTTTATAAGGCCTCCAGTAACCTGTACTTAGATCCAACCTCATTCAGTGGGGCCACACATGAATTAAAAAATAATTTCTTCAAGAAATCCTATTTACAGTAAGTTCACACCTATAGGAATGCAGTTTAAGATTAAGAATACATCTAAATTAGGGTACATAACTTAGTCTGCCACACAGTATTTACTAATGAACTTACAATAATCAAGACTGTGGGAGGAGAGATGGGCAGTATATGTGGCAGAATGGAAACTGACAAGGGACCAAACTCAACCGAAGACAACTGTTTATCAGTGTAGAATAGAAGACCACTTTAATGTGGAATGATGGCAACCACAAAATGCACAAACTAGATTGAAAAGCAGCAGCAGAGAAAGGCTTTAAACTTAAAATTATCATCATGCATATTTTAATCTCAACTATAAAATTACTATTGAACTTTTTTAGCCTTATGATGTATAATTATAATATACTATAATATATATATAATATTATATAATAAGCTGGGAAAGACACACCTATCTTATGTAGCACTTATTCTTATTTATTTTATCAAATTACTCAGAAAAACAATGTATTGCTTCCCCTCTTCCTAGATTGATGAAATTGAAGTTTATATAATTAATATAATTTTAAGATAATTAGCTGGTAAAATCCCTGCCCCAAAAGATCTGATTGCAGAATGCAGTAAAAGAATTATCATCTGGTTCTTCATCTTCATGTTCCTTCCCATTATCATGGTGGTTTTCTTCTTGACAACACAAAATCAAGTACTCATATTAAACAATATCAACATCATGTATACGTATGTATATTAACATACATCAGCTATGACAGTTCATTATCTTTACTACTTATATTTGCCAATCTTTTCTCATCCTATAATTTTCCAAATAAATATAGAATTTTAATGGCAATTTGGAAAATCCCTAAAATCTGTATTACATAAGAAGAAAAAAATTGACTGTAAAATTAAAGTATTTTATAACTGTAATACAAGTAATATACTTAGATGTCCTTAGTTCCTAGGACACAAACCTGTAACAAATGCACCCATGTGTACACTTCAGACAACTATCTGCTAAACTGCAGATCCAAAGAAATGAGAGTGATAGTGTGGTGTAAGACCTTTTAAAATGAAGGTTCAGCATTACATGCTGCCTTGATACTTGATAAAATCATGAGGGTTTCTAATGGCCTAATGGCAAGTTCCACTCCCCACTGTGCTCCCATGGATAAGGTTCCCTAGTCAAATCATTCTCCTTATCATGGGCCAGGCACAATTCTCACTTAATCCTGAATACTGGGCTTCACTAGCCAGCCGGCCAAAAGAACTATTCAAACTAGCCAATCACATGCAACCACAGGAACTAGGGGCCACCTCAAACTCTTGATACTACAAAGCCTGCCTCATGTCTGATTATTCCTTCTGCTCCTGAATACAACCTCCACGTGGCTCTGCACTGCGTGTGGTGTCCTTGTCGACTGGACTGTAAATTTATGGGATTAGTTAATTGTGTGAATCTAGTTCATCTGCCAAGCATGAGGTGCTATCTCTATAGCCACTGGGCAAGAATTACTTCCTCACAAACTGGGTAAAAAGGAAATGATCATAACATATAGTCATACAAAGCACATAATTAGGGCATAAAGTTGACAAATAGTTCCAGGTACATAAAAACATTATGAATTGATAGTTATTTTTAAATATCATAGTAAACAGAATCACAAATATAAAAAAAATCATTGTTAGAATAAATGTGTGAAAAGATAACATTTACAAAAATAAATAGGCTACTAAATTCATTCATACATTCATACATGACTGTGAATTTCCTTCTGTTTAGATCATCATGAGATTTAGGAGTCTAAGAGAAATGAAACTTTGGTAATATCAGATACCGTTTGATGAATTCCTAACAGTTGTCTCTCTACTCCTACTCCTTTTTAACAGAACCCCAATTCTGTTCACATTTTGGTAGCAAAGGACTACATGGAGCGGACAAAGTTGCAGGAGATGAATCGCAATTAGTCTAATCAATTTTCCCTCTGAGGGACTGAGTTAATGGCAGGCAGACGATCCAGCTCTACCCAGTAAATTTTGATAGAAAGTCTACAAGGTGGGCTTCTGGATAAGGTTTCTTCCTTGATTAAAAAAAATGCTGGGAGAAACTCTTCCTATTTCTAAGTTTGGATGCAGTTATGTGAGGCTCTGATGCTCACAACTTCAGAAACCATCTTTGGACACGAGGAGACAATGAAGAAGATAAAATCCAAGCCTCTGAGGCTTGCTGACTGGAAAGATGGGAAGTCTGAGACCTTGAGGACATTACTGAACACTGATTAACCAACTCTAGAACTAGTTTCCTCTATACTTCTTTTTTGGGTTAATACATTTTTTTAACATGTCACTTTTTTGTTGAGTACCCTGTTACTTAAAGCCAAAATATACCTTACCTGACATGGGTATAAAACAGCAGGTATTTTTTTGTGGGTGGTCAGTAAATCCGCGGAGGGGCTTGAGTAACGGAAGACTCGTATAAGCCCTGGATTCACAACCCAGGAGAGTATGCCAGGAAGGTCAAGTCACTTTTGTATTCACCTTTCTTTGTAGTGTGCACCCAGTACCAGCTTTCACATGCAATTATCCCTTTGTAAATATGTGAGAATTTCCTCAAACTAGAATGAGAACTATCTAATTCTAGTTCCCAAAATGTGCAAATACAAAAAAAATAACAAACTAACCAAATCATAGGTCTGGATGGCACAATACGCCTTTCATAATGCTCTCATATTACTGGGTTCTCAGATCAAATAAATGTTTCTACATTACTCCATGAGCTTGCCAATCACCCAATACTTGGAACTGTGCAGAATTGAAAAACATGAAGTGCAAAGTGAAAATAACACTGGATTGGAGAACAGAAAACCCAGTTGTGAATTTTGGTCTATTATTCACTAGCTCTAAGGCTTCATACTCTAATTTTCCCCTCTGTAAAATTGCAATAATACCATTTATGGCAAGAAGTTTTATGAGCATTAACTCATGAGCTATGATAGTATGGATAATGTTGTATGTATTGTAAAAATAACAAAGAAAGCTGTTTAATGACACGGTGCAGACAGATATTTGTCAAATGAATGAATGAATAATTCCTTAGTTCACTATAAAAACCAAAGAGGGGATCTAACAAAATTAAACCAACTTTTCAAGATAAGGAAGCTTCATTGCTTTCTTTGCACACTAAACTCGCTGCCATAATGGAGAGCCATACCAAAGAACAGCCTGTTTCAAAAATACATGTACTTATGAAGTCCTAAATTTCATTGTTCTTTTAATTTTATTCAATTAATATGAAAATATGCCATTTATTTCTTGGAATCCATGATAGTCATTACAAGGAAAGAAAACAACAGACTAATATACCTCATAAATGAAAATTCAAAAATTCTAAACAACAATTTTGACAAGTCAAATCAAACACCCTATAAAATTGTTATATCATGATGAAGTACAATTATCCCAGGATTGCAAGGTTCCTGGGATAATTGCATTCAATTCATCATATTAGTAAACTAAAAAAGAAAAACCACATGGTTATCTAAATAAACATGTAAAAAACACTTAACAAAAACCAACAGCTACTCCTAATAAAACTGTCAGAAAACTAAAAATAGAAGGCACTTCCTCAACCTGATAAGAGAAATCTATGAAAAACTTGTACTTACCCTCATACTTAGTGATAAAAGATTGAATGCTTTCCCAATGCATAAAATCAACTCGATTTTGACACACTAGCAATGACTAGTATAAAATAAATTGGGCATAATTATAAAATGGTCTGCAAAATTCCCATCCCCTGATACACATGATTTGTATACTAACTGCCTCTTTTTGAGTGTGGACGAGCTGTCAATATGATGGATTTCACTCCTGTGATTTATGCTACATTTATGGCAAAAGGAATTTTGCAGACATAATTAAGATTCCAAATCACTTGGGTGTTTTGACTTCATCAAAAGGGAGAATAAAGGGGTGGGTCTGACTTAGGCAGGAACCTTGTAAAAGTATGAGTGAGATCCTCTATTGCTGACTTCAAAGACAGACACTACTAAGAGCTTTGTATCTGCGAAGAGCTGAATTCTATCAACAATTTACCTGAGCTTGCAAGAGGACCCTGAGCCTTAGATGGGAATGCAGTCCTGCTAGATAAACTGATTACAGTAATGTGAGCCCCGAGCAGTGGATCTAACTAACCCATGCCCTGACTTCTGCCCCATGGAATCCATTATATAATAATTAGGTGGTGTCGCAAGCCACTAAGTTTGTAGTAATTTGTTACACAGCAATAAGAAACTACTATAGAAACCATTTACACTAGTATAAAAAATATGAAATAACTAGAGATACAACTGACAAAAAATCTGTAAATGGAAGCTATAAAACATTGTTGATAAATTAAACACCTAAAGAAATAGAGATGCATAACATGTTTATGTGGGGTAAGACTAAATAATAGTGAAAGATCAATTCTTCCCAAACTGATTTATAACTTCAATTCAATCCCAATCAAAATCACAGCAGACTTTTTTGTAGTAATTGACATATTTTAGAATATTGTTCCAAAATTGATATGTAAATTCAAAGGACCTAGAATAGCCAAAACAATTTTGAAAAAGAAGAATAGAGTTGGAGCAGTAACACTCCTAGTATCCAACACTAACAGAGCTACAGCAATCAATTTAGTGTGGTATTGTCACACAGATTGACAAACAGAACAATGAAACTGAATGGAGAACCCAAAAACAGACCCCACATACTTAAAAAACTGATTTTTATCAAAGGTGCAAGGGCAATTAAGTGGATAAAGAATAGTTCTTTTAATAAATGGTGCTGGAACAACTGCATATTCATATGCAAAAACTCAACTTTTATCTACCTCATACCACGTTAAAAAGTAACTTAAAATGCATCATAGATCTAAATGTAAAACCTAAAACTATAAAAACAGAAGAAAATGCAGGGAAAAGTTTTTGTGAACTTAGATTTGGTAGAGATCTTTTAGCTATACACCGAAAATACAATTCATAAAAGTGTATAAACTGATAAACGATATTTTATCAATATTAAAAATGTCTGTTCTTCAAATACTGCTAAGAGAACTTATAAACACGCTTCAGACAGAAAAAGTATTTGCAAATCACGTTAAACAATGGATTTGCATGATAAATTATAAAGAACTCTCAAAAGTCCAATAAAACGGTGAACAAAATATTTGAACAGATACAACAAAGAATATATAAAGATGGCACTCGAAAAGATGATCAACAGCACTAGTCATTAGAGAAATGAATTAAACCCACAATGAGTTACCACTACACACATTTAGAATTGTTAAAAACAAAAATATTAAAATAAAGGGGACTTAATTAAAAATTAAAAAATTTTGTACATCAAAGAATTTTATCAGGAAAGCAAAAAGACAACTTGCAGAATGGAAAAAAAATATTTGGATCCCAAAAGTCTAGGTGTTTAACATCAAAAATATATAAAGAACTCTTCTAAATCAATAATAAAAAGACAACTCAATTTTAAAATGGAAAATAGAATTGAAGAGACATTTCTTCAAAGAATATATACAAACAGTCAAGAAACAGATAAAAAGATGCTCAATGTCATTAACTGTCAGGGAAATGTAAATCAAAACCACAAGGAGATACTACCTCATATCCACCAAAATGGTTATTACTTTAAAAACAGAAAATAACAAGCATTGGACAGGATGTGGAAGAATAGGAACCTTTGTATATTGTTGGTGAGATTAAAATTGCGCAGCCACTACAGAAAACAGTTTGGGAATTCCTCAGAAAGTTAGGTATATAATTACCGAATGACCTAACAATCCCACTTCTAGGTATACACCCCAAATTGAAAGCAGACACTCGAACAGATATTTTCACACTGATGTTCATAGTGGCTGTTCTAGTTTGCTAGCTGCCAGAATGCAATATACCAGAAATGGAATGGCTTTTCAAAAGGGGAATTTAATGAGTTGCTCGTTTACAGTTCTAAGGCTGAGGAAATGTCCCAATTAAAACAAGTCTATAGAAATGTCTAATCAAAGGCATCCAGGGAAAGATACCTTGGTTCAAGAAGGCCGATGAAGTTCAGGGTTTCTCTCTCAAGTGAGAAGGCACATGGCGAACACAGTCAGGGCTTCTCTCTCGGCTGGACAGGCACATGGCGAATACGGTGTCATCTGCTAGCTTTGTCTCCTGGCTTCCTGTTTCATGAAGCTCCCCGGGAGGCGTTTTCCTTCTTCATCTCCAAAGGTCGCTGGCTGGTGGACTCTCTGCTTCATGGTGCTGCAGCATTCTCTGCGCTCTCTGAGTCTCTCTCAATCTCCAAAATGTTTCCTCTTTTATAGGACTTCAGAAACTAATCAAGACCCACTCAAATGGGTGGAGACATGTCATCCCCTAATCCAGTTTAACAACCATTCTTAACTAAATCACATCAACCAGGGAGATGATCTCATTACAGTTTCAAATATACAGTATTGAATAGGGATTATTCTACCTTTATGAAATGGGACTTATATTAAAGCACGGCTTTTCTTAGGGGGCATACTTCCTTTCAAACCAGCACAGCGGCATTATTCATAATTTCCAAAAGATGGAAGCAACTCATGTGTCCATCAACAGATGAACAGCTAAGCAAAGTGTGAAGTATATATACACAACGGAATATTATTTGAACATTAAAAAGTTATGAAGTCTGATTCATGCTATAACATGGATGAATGCTGAAAACATCATATTGAGTGGAATAAGACAGACCACAAAAGAACAATAATTTCTGATCTCATTTACATGAAATGTACAAAATATGCAAATTCATATAGTCAGGAATTAGAATACCTCTTACTAGGGGCTGGATGGGGAGGGGAATGGGGAATTATGTTTAATTGGTATGGAACTTCTCTTTGGGGCAATGGAAAAGTTTTGGCAATGGACTATGGCAAATGTTGTGAATATAATTAACGCCACTGAATTGCATATTTAAAAATAGATAAAATGGGAAATTTTAGGCTATATATAAGTTATCAGAAAAAAAACAACCCATATAACTTTAAAACACAAAGAGTGAAATCTAATGTAAATCTTGGGCTATAGTTAGTAGGATAATTATAGTAATATTGTTATATCAATTGTAACAAACGTGTCACACTACTGCAAAATGTTAATAATAGGGAAAACTGCATGGGGGGTTATAGGGAACTCTGTACCTTCTGCATAATTTTTCTGTAAATCTTTACTGCTCTAATAAAAAACATATTTTGACTAAAAAATTGACCATAAAAATTGTCTAGGATATAGAAGAATTAGAATGAATTTACTAACATACTGCAAACATAATTATTATTATATATGTATACACACACTATATATATCTAATATGTTGCTAATGGAAATATAAAATGATACAACCACATTGGAAAACAGTTTGACAGTTAAATGTATGTCTAATAATTTTCCAGCCATTTCATTATTAGGTATTTACTGAGGATCAATTAAAACAAATGTCTATACAAAGAGTATACACACATTTGTATTTGTAATATCCACAAGTGAAAACAACCCAAATGTTCATCAACGGGTAAATGGATAAACAAACTATGACCTATCACACAACAGATAACTAATCAGCAATGAAAAAGATGAACAATTGATAAACACTGCGATACAGATGAAACTAAATAATCAAAATAATCATGCTGAGTTTAAAAAGCCAGATGAAAAAAGCACATACTATATTATATAAAATTTGAAGAAAAAAAACTAATGTAGAGCACAGTTAGCATCTAGATTTTGGTTTCTAATACCATTCTCCGGTAGAAAAAGCCAGGGTTCCTGAGGAGAAATAATTGATTCGAGGACTAGAATAGGAAATATACAAGATGATCTAGAGCATCTTGTACTGCCAGAAAGTAAGGAAGTGCTTACATACTCACCATATGCACTGATACACACATACACACATTAATGAGGATGTGTCAAAGGGACACAGGAGCCAAATGAAAGAGCCCCTGGTACCCAAAGCTGGACCAATTTGAGCAACAAAGTAAATAAAATACTGTTGGATTATAAAATAATCCAAAGTATAAAATAAATATCCATGAATTCATATTGGCATAAATAAGACTGAATAAATCATTAAATTAGGAAAAAGAGATGTCTATGCACAAGAATTTCAAATGAATTTATATAGATGCTCTTTTCTAAAGTAAGGGAAACATAGCTCCCTACTCCTTAAATGTGGGATACCTATGGTGACTTTCTTCCAAAGAGTACAGTGTGGAATGTGGGGGGGGAAGTAACTACAGATTGGAAAAAATCTGACAAGCACTACTTTAGTGAGGTAATCAAGGCCAGCATTAACAACTATAAATCATATTGATAGTATATATCCTTGATACCATGTGATGAAAATGGTACTTTACCACTGTGATATTCCTCCCCAAACCTAAAAGCCCAGTCTAACCATAAGAAAAACATCAAATTCCAATACTGCATCCTACAATATACCTGATCAGTATTCTCCAAAACTACTAAGGTTATAAAAATGCAAGTTTTTCAGACAAGGAAGTCTGAAAACTGTCAAAGCCAACAGGACCCTTATGAGACATGACAATTAAATTTAATCGTTGCCCTGGATAGAATCCTGGAATAGAGAAAGGGCATTAGGTAAAAACTAAGGAAATCTGAATAAACAATAGGTGTTAATTAATAATAATGTAGCAATATTAATTAATAGTAGCAAATATACAGTACTAATGTAAGAAGTTAATAGTAGGGGAAACTTGTGCAGAGGCTATATGGAAACCAGCTGCTCAATTTTTCTATAAACCCAAAACTGTTCTAAAAAAGCAAAGCCTGTTAATTAAAAAAAAATTAAAGCAGACAGACCGAAAAACATATATACATATCCAGTTTCATACAATGTTAAATAAATAAGATTAGAATCTTTTAAAAACGTGAAACAATCCAAGTGTTCACCAACAGATAAATGTTGATAAATATAAATATATGTATAATAATTAAATTAAATATAATAAATATATATTTATATGGAAGACATCATGTTGAGTGAAATAAGCCAGACACAAAAGGGCACCTATTCTATGATTCCACTTCTATGAACTATCTAGAATAAGCAAATTCACAGAAATAGAAAATAGATAGACATTCCCCAGAGCTGGGAGTAGACAGGAATGAGTTATTATTGCTTTATAGGTACCCAGTTTCTGTATGAGATGATAAAAACCTTTTGGTGATGGATGGTAGTGATGGTAACACAACATTTTAAATGTAATTAATGCTGCTGAATTGTACACTTAAAATCATTGAAAAGGGAAAATTTATGTATGCTACCTCAATAAAAATTTTTAAAACCATAATGAGGGAAAAAACACATTATGAGGACTTTTAAGGAGATACAATTAGGGTACAAATAAATTATGGAGCTAAAAAGTGTAATTTCTAAATTTAGACATTTAGTATAGAAATTAAAGAAATGATTACTTCTGAAAAGCAAAAAAAAATAATATAAGGATGAAAAAAACATATTAGAGGTCTCTGGGGACAGATGGAGAATTGGCAGGTAGATAGAAAAGAGCAGTAGGAAGAGATTAAAAAATGGCATGAGGAAACTTTTAGAGGTGATGACTATGTCGATCACCTTTTTGTGGTGATGGCTTCATGTGTATATCATACATCAAAAGTTATCAAATTATACAATAAATATATGCAGCTTATAGTATATTAATGATACCTGAATAAATCTGACTTTTTAAAGTATAGACCAAAAAACTTAAATTTAAACCCTCTTCTTTAAAGATAAATTGTCTTCAGGAATGTTTGGAGTCAGTCCCATCACATACAAATTTAACCGGTGGGTTTTGTTTCAATGGAAGATTCACATATTTGAGAGGTTTCTATGCTAACAGTCCTAATCATCCAGCATCAGATTTCATGAAGTAATGGTGAGTTCAGACATGCTAGTTATCTTTATTATTGTTTTCCCACTTCAAGATTTTCAATCTCATGAAAACAACCTGGTCAGACAGTCTGGCTTGGGGGGAATTTTTATAACCAACCTAAGTCAAGCCAAATACAGTTTGTCAGATAGAAAATAAGATCGAGTGCTAGTTGTATGACTCAAATGACCTAGAAACCAACATTTGAGCCATCTACTATTGAAAAGCATACTTGCAAGAAGACTAGAACTTGATTACCTGGGCTCAAATATGACAATGCTACTTATTACCCTGTAAAATTGGACAACTCTTGTGTCTGTTTTTTCAACTATGAAATGGGGATTATATTACCTACTTCAAGGGACTGTTAAAGAATTAAATGAATTGATCAACGTAAAGGGCTTAGAAGAGTGTCTGGCAATGCTGCCCAGATTCTACAAAAGCCTACTGCATTATTATCTATCAAGGTAATGCAAATCAAAACCACGATGAAATACCATTTCATACTCACTAGGATGGCTAAAATAATAATAAGGAAACCAGAAAATAAGTTTTGGATAGGATATGGAAAAACTGGAACTCTCATCCCTTGCTAGTAGGAATGTAAAATGGTGCAGTTATTTTGAGAAACAATCTGGCAGTTCCTTAAATGGTTAAACAAAGTTACAGTACGACCCAGCAGCTCCACTTCAAGGTATATATCCAAGAGAAATGACAGCGAACGTTCACACAAAAATTCAGTATGAATGTTTATAGCAGCATTATTCAAAACAGCCAAAAACCCAGAAACAACCCAAATGTCTGACAACTGATGACTAGATAATTAAAATGCAGTATATACAAACAATGACATATTATTTGGCAATGAAATGGAATGAAGCACTGATACCTACCACAACATGGGTGAAACTTGAAAGCATACTAAATGAAAGGCGTCAGTCAAAAAAACCACATACAGTATGGTTCCATTTACAAACAATGTTTAGAATAGGCAGATCGGTAGAGACAGAAGGTAGATTCTTGGTTGCCACTGGCAAGAGGGCTCGGGAGAAAATGGGGAGTGACTGCTCAATGAATATAAAGCTTTTTCCTGGAGTAATGATAATATTCCAAAATTGATTTGGCGATATTTGCACAACTCTGTGAATATATTAAAAACCTGTGAATTGTACACTTAGAATTTTATTGTATTTTAATTATATCTCAATAAAGCATTCTAAATGTTATAAGATGGACTGAAAAGAAGAAAGCATGAAAGCAACATTAATAAAATTATTTCATCTCTCGAACCACATCTATTTCCATACCCAGACTTAACACCATGTTCTCTCAATAATGACCTCCCTGCAGCTCCTAGATTGCATTCTGCTCATTAATGCCCTATGAACATAATATACCTGGAATATGTTTCCTAGAATTCCTTTTACCCCTCCTCTTCCTGGCACTCCACATATCTAAAATTATTCAATCAAGGCAGCTAATTGCTGGAAATGCCAATTTCAGAATCCAGTAGCCTATCATAGTAAAGGTTTATTTCTCATTCATGTAACCCCTCCCCAGGTGATTCAGAAATTCAGGCTACTGCCTTCCCTATCCTAGAGTCTTGGAGTCTTCTGCCCCTGGCTGAGAACCTGTGACACATCAGCACAGATGTGGTCTCCAGGCTGACAAAGAACTTTCCAAATGATTAATTCCATTTTGAACAGGGTATATTTAAGGATATATTTAATGGTCTTGGTAGTTTAACACAGAGACTCTAAGTTATGACTCTAGATAAAAAATATATTGTAATATTTCCCCCCTCTCTACTTTGTCTTCATGATTTTAGTAGTGATCTATTTAAAAAGTTCAAAGAAAATTATTTTAAGAATAAGAATGCTGAGGGGAGAAAATACCATTCAACACCTCTATCATAAGATCCTCATACAGGACAGGGTATCAACTGAAGTCAAAGGGAACTTTCCTTAAAGTGGTGTTTATTAAAAATTAGAATGCATTCTTTAGGAATGCATTCTAATCAAATCAAAGTATGGTATACAACACCCAAACCTCCTCATAAATTGGAGAGGCATTAGGAACCATCTTTCACTTTCAAATTCCTTTGCCACACTGAAGACTGTTCAAGAGAAGCAGGACATATTAGTTGTAGTAAGAGAAATTCTAAAGCACTCACTTTCATGTAAGTCATAAGGGATAGAATACTTTTTAAAGTTTTTAGGATCATCCTGGATACATTTATTCTAAAAGATAATACAGCCAAATGCCTTCCTCTATATTAAATAGTTACAAAATTGAATTACTGAAATGGTTGCAAAATTCTGCTTTTGATAGCTTTCTTTTTTTTTTAGTTTGTTTTGTTTTTTTAAGATGGGCATAATTCTTAATTAGTGTTACTGTATTTAATATGCTTAAGAGGTTTCACCCCATAACTTAACCAGAAAGTGGAACTCAGAATAGCCGGTGGGAATCCTAATTCCGGAGTTTCAGAGCAGATCCACAACTGGAGTGGGGCAAGGTATTGGGTGGAGCCTCATGGAGAGGGAGGAGGTGTTGTTAGAAAGCTTTGGGCCAGTCTAAGGCAATCATTACTCCGGCTGAATCTTGTAATATTGAATGGGCAAGGATTCTGGTGTGGGGATAACATTCTCATTGAGAACTAGCTTCGCTTGGCATTTGAGTAGAATCTGCAAACTGAGGCGGATAGTTCTCACGGACTGCCGAGCTCTGTGAGAGCTGCAGAGACGACTGTCGCCTGCTTTAGGGAGCCAGCAGAAGGACGACTGTCCCTGGGAATGGACCCAAGAGGTCCGAATAGCCCCAGGGTTTTAGTGAGAAGGGGAGTGAAACGGAGAGCGGCATTAGGAGCTACAGAGCATGCACAGGTTTGAAGCCAGAGGAAAAGTAAAGAGGCACAGCCGCCTCTAATTGCTTTGGCAGCCTCCGCCACGCCACGGCGGGATTTGTGAATTCTCTGCCTCTCCCGTCCTGACAAGACCGAAGAATTCTCGCGGAAAACTCTCTCAGTTAGGAGGCGAGATACTTAGAACTACCTTCTTCTTCTGCCCTCCCCATTTGCCACAGGGACCGAATGACCGAAACCCTGCTCCTACCTACTGGATGAAGGCAAGGGCAGGAGCTGACCAGCGCCGCCCCCTCTCGACCCAGGAGGTGGAGATCCCCCAGGTCCTGCCAAATTCAATTCCCATTTTCTCCTCCCCCTGCTCCTATATTACGGACACCCCCTCCTCCTTCCCCTTTCCTCCTCCTCCTTAGACGAGGGAGGAGAAAAGGGGAGTTCAGGTCGTCATGACTGAGTTGAAGGCAAAGGATCCTCGGGCTCCCCACGTGGAGGGTGGCGCGACCTACCTCACCCAGGTCGGATCCTCCCGGCTGGGTCGCCCGGACGCCGGCCCTTTCCAGGCCAGCCGGACCTCGGACGCATCGCCCAAAATCTCCGCCATACCTATCTCCCTAGACGGGCTGCACTTTCCTCGCCCCTGCCAGGGACAGGAAACCTCAGACGGGAAGACCCAGGACCAGCAGTCACTGTCCGACGTGGAGGGTGCATATACTGGAGTTGAAGCCCTGGGGAGTGCAGGAGGCGGCGGCTCTAGACCCCCAGAGAAGGACGGCGGGCTGCTAGACAGTGTCCTGGACACGCTGCTCGCGACCCCCGGTCCAGGGCAAAGCCACGCCAGCCCTCCCGTCTGCGAGACTACCAGTCCGTGGTGCCTGTTTGGCCCCGAGCTTCCCGCAGACGCTCGGGCTGCCCCCACCACCCAGGGGGCTTTCCTGTCGCTCATGAGCCGGCCAGTGGGCAAGGATGACGACTGCTCTGGGTCAGCGGCCACCCATAAGGTGCTGCCCAGGAGCCTGTCACCGTCCGGGCAGCCGCTGCCCCCAATTCCCGGAGGCCCCCAGTGGTCTGGGACCGCGGTGAAACCTCTTCTTCAGCCCCCTACGGAGGAGACTGAGGAAGAGGACGGCTCCGAGTCCGAGGGCTCCGCGGGTCCGCTTGTGAAGGAAAAACCTCGGTCTTTGGGAGGCACAGTGAGCGGAGGAGGAGCCGCGGCTCCCGCGCCTGGGACCGCCGCAGGAGGCGTTGCCCTGGCTCCTAAGGAAGATTCCCGCTTCTCAGCGCCCAGGGTTGCGCTCACAGAGCAAGATACACCGGCAGCACCCGGGCGCTCCCCTCTGGCCACCACTCTGATGGATTTCATCCACGTGCCCATATTGCCGCTCAATTCGGCTTTCCTGGCCGCCCGCACCCGGCATCTGCTGGAGGGGGAGAGCTACGAGGTCGGGACCGGGGCTGCGGCCGCCAGCGCCTTCCTCCCACCACGGGGCTCGCCCTCCGTCTCGTCCACCCCGGTCACCGGCAGCGATTTCCCCGACTGCGCATACCCACCCGACGCTGAGCCCAAGGACGACGTGTTCCCGCTCTATGGCGACTTCCAGCCCCTCACCCTGAAGATCAAAGAAGAGGAGGAAGGCGTCGAGGCCGCCGCGCGCTCTCCGCGTCCGTACCTGGCGGCTGGTGCCAATCCCACAGCCTTCCCAGATTTCCAGCTGGCGCTGCCGTCGCGAGCGTCGTCGTCCAGACCGGGGGAAGTGGCGGTGGCTACCGCGACAGCGACCGCCAGCACCTCCGCCTCGCCGGCGTCGTCGTCGGGGTCGACCCTGGAGTGCATCTTGTATAAAGCGGAGGGCGCCCAGCCCCAGCAGGGGCCTTTCGCGCCGTCGCCTGGCAAGTCTCCTGGCGCAGGCGCCAGTCTGCTGCCGCGGGACAGCCTGCCGTCGACCTCAGCCGCGGCCGCCGCCGCGACGGCCCCAGCACTCTACCAGCCGCTCGGCCTCAATGGGCTCCCGCAACTCGGCTACCAGGCGGCGGTGCTCAAGGAGGGCCTGCCGCAGGTCTACCCGCCGTATCTCAATTACCTGAGGTGAGCGCCCGGGGCGGGGCGCGGGAGTAGCGGCGCGGGAGTAGCGGCGCGGGAGTAGCGGCGCGGGAGTAGCGGCGCGGGGCTCCGCTCCTGGCAGATTTCGCGGGGGTGGGTGGCTGGGGCAGGGTGCGCAGGCACTTTGCTTCTCTTTTTCTTCCCACAGCACTTCGGGGCTTTATAAAATGCGTCTCTTAGAAGGACATTTACTGGGAATGTCTGCCTTAGAAATTAGTTTAGGCACCGATTCCTCGGGAGAGGAGGGTCTTGGTGAAGGGTGGCCGGCCAGAACCGAAAGCAGAATCATCTTCGGGGTTTGGACACTTAATAGCTCGATTTTCATAGAAATCTCAAGATTAAAATTAATTTTAAGTATAATATGTTTAAATTGTGCATTTAAGCAACCACCACAGTGCACCGTGTTCCAACATTGTTTCGAATTCTCTACATTTTTTTATTACATTTTCAATTATATACTGCAGTAGTGGAATTTTAAAGAAAAAATAATGTGCGGTTTGGACATCGCTGTGACTAGGCACAGCAATGTCCGATCATTAAGCAATACTTTAAAATGACAAATATATATTTGTTTAGATAAACAGTCTAAAGCCTCATTACAAGGTTGAGTTTTAAAAACTCAAAAGCCTCATTAAGTAGGATTGAATTCTTAAAGCATAGTTGTGTATATTATTACTCAGCGTACAGGAAGAGCTTAACATTTCACTTGTCAAAGATGAAATTGCTTCTATATAAGGAATTGGGGGGAGGGGAGACTTGACCAATAGGTTTTGCTATCCTGAACATAAAATTATATGCTAATTATTATTCTTTTATGCGGTGCTACTGATGAATGGCTAATAATTTGCAAGTGTGGGAATTCCTTTCGGGTTGTCTGTTACACCCAAGTTTAGTTTGCATGTTTTTCAAGGGTGTATAGATAACATTTCTGTTTAAAACTTTCCTTTCCTCTTGTCAATGCTTGGTTAAGAAATCTTTAGTACTAGATATTGGCGCACCTAAAAATAAAGCAGTACTTTGTTTTGCATTTCAAGGCCGGATTCAGAAGCCAGCCAGAGCCCACAGTACAGCTTCGAGTCATTACCTCAGAAGATTTGTTTAATCTGTGGAGATGAAGCCTCTGGCTGTCATTATGGCGTCCTTACCTGTGGAAGCTGTAAGGTCTTCTTTAAAAGGGCAATGGAAGGTAGGCTTCCCCCACCCCACCCCACCCAATCCTGTATTGTTGGTTTAACTGTAAGTGGAGACAATCTAATATTTTATAGACTATAATCATGGATACTCTTAAGAAACGTTGGTATTTCCAACTTAATAAATATAAGAACATGCTTAACGGTATACTTATTAATTCAGAGTACACAACATTAAACTGGGTAGAAATTAAATTGCAGACTCTTTGACTTATCTTTCCCTGTTAGACTCAAGTCAAAAATCTTGGTAACAGTGCTCCTATTTTTAGTTAACCGTTGAACTTTAAAAATACAGATTTACTCTGACCGTATTTTCTGTTTGCTATTATATTTATAAGGCATTTTAAACTTTTGATCAAAAGAAAAATGTAAAATGTTGATGAAATTATGTATGTGCATGTGTATGCGGAAATACATACACACATCTGAATGAAGTTGCAAATTTTCTACATAATTTTTTCCTTATAAGCATAATTATGTAATGCTTATATAATGTTAATTCCAAACCAAAAATTTAAATTAATTTTTTGTTCGGTATATTTTTGTAAATGGATAATAAGATAGAAATAATCAGTTTAAAGCAAATAAATATTTGGGCATCACAGTTATATAATTTGGAAAGAAGTGTTTTGCTCTGCATAAAACTTTCACTTTGAAAATAATTTCAATTACATATGTATTTAATAATTTTGAATTGACTTGCATGGTGTTATTTTATACTTTCACAGAAAATATTTTCGAATTTCTTTTGGTACCTACACAAAACACTTAACTAGCCAAACACATTTATATTTAAAGAATACCTTTTAAATACTTTCATATTTAAATTCTGGTAATAAATGTATTTTGTAACCAGCTTAAAGGAAGTTTAGGATTCCTTCTGGAGTGCTGAGATCACATTCAGATAAGGAACCAAAAATATGAATGTCTGCTTTTCTTGCTGCCTGTTTGATTTTTCTATTATCCAGATCTCTCTACTTATAAGCAGGAAAGGAGGGAGTGGGAAATTCTTACTTAAAGGGGCTTTCAGAAGAGCTTAATATGCATATTTAATGTACTTTTATATCCAAAGCATACTAACCTACTAGACTTTTAACACCAAGAAAAAAAATTCACTACCTCTGAAATGTTTAACAAGTGATTATTTACAACCATGGTGCTTTTTTTAATGAAAATGATTCTCCACTATTTATTAATAGTATTTGTACTCCTACTGAAATTAATTCTTTGGGAAAAATTTGCTTTGCATAATTTAAAAATATTTCTTAAGAAGGGTGAATATATTTAATTGATGTTTAAAGTGTTCAGCTTCAGAGATTTTTAATTCTGCTTTAAATTAATTGAGACACTATCATAAGAGAGTACTTGGGAAAATTAAGGGCAACTGAGTATGGCCTTAACTTTCACACTGGCATCATTTAGCCACCGGTTTTCCATCTAAAATACAGATTGAAGTTCTTGGTATAGAAGACTTGGTTCTTTAGGAGGTAACTGGAGTTACGTTCCTACCTGACTCTGGTTCTGGTTTCTTGAATATTTCCTTCTGCATTAATATGATTTCCTTATGGTCTTCTTAAAATTGTATAATTTTATAAATGAAATGTCCCTTAGGAATCCCCTAAAGGTCCATTTATTTTAGCTTAGTTCCCTCTTATACAGATAAGTAAAGCAGGTCCCGAAGACATAAATTGACTTTGCTAAGATTATACAACTAGTTACTAGCAGATTGTTAGTTAACATAGGCTGGAGAGTCATTAATTGCAATTTCTGTAAATCAGAGATGGTATGAACAAGTAGATATATGATAAATACTACTTAATTCTCAGAAGGTACATCATAAAGTGTATATAAAAGACCAAGAGCACCCTAACTTTAAAATAGAAATGACTTCACATCATTGTTATCTGAATAGCAACCAAAAACATAAAAGATGTCTGCCCACACTTACTCTTAGAAAGCATTTGTTTAATGTCTATTCTTGGCATGAGTTTGTTTTAGTCTTGAGTAGTAAAAATGAAGCACCTGTATCCAGCAGTATAATAAATCATTCATGAAACTAGAGCCAGATTGCAGAATTATATGAGTAAATTCATTCATTCATAATTATTATACATTCATTTAGCAATTCAAACCATTTTCAGCAGTTCACCAATTTTATACAATTCAACAATTTTTATAAAATTATAACACCTCTTATACTTAAATTTATGCCAAAGATATTCTTTCCCTGACTTAACCTCTCTCTGCCATAGGTTTAAAGTAAGGATAATAACAGTAGCTATTTCTCAGAAGTATTATAAGGATTAAATTAGTTAATACATTTAAAAGATTTAAAAGAATATCTGGTATATAGTCATTCTCCCTTGTTTTTACCTTAGAGGAGCTTATAATAAATTGAGGTGGTACTATGTATGCATGGGAAACATTTAAATAGGAATTCTCATTGAATGCCCAGATCCACAGATAAGGTGTAAAGTATATGATTTGTGAGTTTTTGTGTTTGGGGAGGGAGGTGGAGGTGGTATGAACTAGAATGTGTAAATTATGTAGTGATGGTAAAAGGGTTCATGGAAAATATGAACTTCATTTGTTTATTAAAGGATAAGAAAGGGGTATCTGTGCACGCACATACATGGGGAGAGCTTTTAAGTGTATATACTCAACGAGTGAAGAGACTAGATTGACTATGGATGAAAATTTCTATAACAAAATTATTAGAATTAAAGATTGGGTGAACTGGGAGAGAATGAGTGATTTAAAGTAAGAGACTAGAGAGAAGATTCTGGGAGTTTTCAGGAGTGAGAAAGATTAATTGAAGGACTTTATAGTTGGAGAGAAATACTGGAGTAAAGAAGTCTTAGAGTAAAGTAGTGCTTTGTGATGAACTGTGTGTTAACGCCAGTGTGGCAAGAAATTGAAAGTAGTGTGGATATTGAAGTTGCCAAGGATAATAATAATAATAATGGCATTTTTAAGTGCTTTCTGTGTGCCAGTTACTATTTTTAGTGTTTTATAGGTCTTCTCTTATCTAATCTTCATTTTTTGGTGTTATTATTATTTCCATTTTACCAACGAGGACACTAAAGCCAGGGTATTTTTAAGTTGCCTTAATACAGGAAGTGTTAGAGCCAGTATCAAATACACATGATGTAACTCCCAAATCCATGTTCCAAACTATAATACTTCTTTTATGATAATAGGAAATGAGATGTAAGTGTCAAAGTAAACAATAGGGAATAGGAAGAAAAAATATGAGCCAAATGATGAAACATTTAGTAATGTAAAAGTTAATCCTATGGAAGCAAACCAAGTGTCCATCAGTTATGAATGGATAACAAAATCTGGTATATATGTATATACATATAAATATGTATGTATATATATATATGTATATATACACACACACGCACACACACACACAATGGAAGATTACTCATCAGTAGTTAGGAATGAAGTCTTGAAGCGTGCAACATGGATTACATAATGCTGAGTGAAATAAGGCAGACAAAAAAGGACAGATGAGTTCACTAATATGAAGTAACTAGAATATGTAAACTCATAGTCATCAAGCACAAAATATAGGACTGCAGCTAGAGAATGATGAACAGTCACCTGTTATGTACAGAATTTTTAATGAGGTTGAACTTAAATGTTTGGAAATGGGTAGAGGTGATGGTAGCTCATTATTGGGATTATAAGTAATAGTGCTGAATTGTAGGTGAATTTGGCTGAAAGGGGTTGTTTAGAGTCATGTATGTCACCAGAAAGAAAGCTAGAGGTTTAATAATGAGATTTAATAACACAGTGAACCTTGAGGTGAACATTGTTTAAGATTAAAACTACAAATGCAAATAAATTCTTTCATGAACTAGTACAAATGTATTACACTCTTACAAGGAATTTATAAGAAAGGGGTATATGGGGAAGAAGTACTTATTGCAAATTATGGACTACAGTTAACAGTAATATCTGGTATCCTTTCATCAACAGTAAAAAGTGTACACACCAATACTAGGAATCAGTAATAAGGGAGGATAAGGGGTGTGGGGTGTTTAGGATTTTCTTTTTTTATGTCTGTTATTTTTCTTTTTGGAGCAGCAAAAATGGTTTGAATGTGATGATGACTGCACAGCTAGGTGATGACACTGTGAGACACTGTATTCTTTGAATGGGTTATATGGTATGTGAATATATCTCAATAAAATTTTACAGAAAAAAAAAGTTTATCTAAAGGAGAATGCAAGACCAGGGACAATTAGAATTGTGCAATATAAATACATCGAAAATATTATTTCATATTTAGGACAGTGATAAGAATACATCATTGGGGGTGGGGTGGGCAGGGGGAGCCAGTTTCCCCATTTCTTCTCCAAGTTAGCAGTGGAAAAAAATTAAGTCTACAAAGAAGTCACCCAGGACCGGTGAGTTTCCCTGGGTCAGAGAGAGAAGAGAGAAAGGGTAGAGTAAGAAACCACTTGGAAAGTGTGGGTAGTGTTTACCCCCAAAGTAGAGTTTGCAAGGGTCTCAAAGGAAGAAAATAAATTTAAGGACAGATATTGGTAATGGGATAAGGTGAATGAGATGAGACAGCACATAAGACAGTGATTTTCTTTTGTCCCAGTAGATGTGAGAGAAGGCAGTACCCAGAACTATGTAAGGTTTAGTTAGAAAAAGCCTCTGGTGGAAGATACTGAGCTAGGTATAAGTTTTTGTATGTATCTTAACAATCAGAAACACTGGATTTTAAGTGATAATTTATTGGTGTTTGTAATGATCCCTGGAAACACAATAACTCTGGGACAAAAAGCTATTCCTCCGCACACCCTCCAAGTGAGGAGTTGGAAAAGAGAAAGGCATCTGGGGAAGTTGGGTTTCCTTTGGCATGAGACAGAAGAGAGAAGAGGTAGAGGAGGATGGATGAGGGGGTGGGAAGAGATTATCTCAAACTAATTGGACTATTTAAACTAAAATAATGAATTAGCCAGAAAATAGTTGGTAGAATAGCCATTTGTACTCCTTCAATAAGACTTGTAGGACTTAAGTAAACCAGGAAGTAGACAGATAGCAGAAATTGCCCTGATACCTTTCAAGGTGTGAGCAATAATTGGATTTGCCGTCATATAAATGCAGGTAGGTGACCTAATACTAAGAAGGGGAGGACCATTTCTCATTGGTTTTCCTCTGTATATATTGTAATTAGCTCAGTGCTAGGAACATACTAGACATTCAATAACTAACTATTTGGCAGATGAGCTAATAATCACAAATGATGATGTAAGCACTTAATCTTTGAATACTTTGCACTGGGACAGTATGTGTAGTGAATATATTGGATGTAATATGGTTAGAAAAATATTGTAATATAGTTGAAACACATTATTTAGAATGCATTATGCTAGTTAGGCATTGATAGATTTTTAATTATAATTGTACCCTCAATTTTATGCATGTATTATTAGCCAAATATTGAACACCTGCTCAGTGCCAGACCCTATGGTAAGTGCTGGTAAAAGAGCACTAAATAAGACAGACCTGACTAGCTGCTGCCCTAGTAGAGTTTATAAGGTAGTGAGGGAAAGGGACATCCTACTGATAAGCATGCAAATAACTAATTGCAGATTTTTTAGTGATTAGTTTGCTATGATTGGACAACTAGAGGACTGACATCTCTGTGCTCTGCAAAGCCAGCTGCTGGAAAGCTAGGGGTCCTCCCCTTCTTAGTATTAGGTCACCTACCTGCATTTATATGACTGCAAATCCAATTATTGCTCACACCTTGAAAGGTATCAGGGCAATTTCTGCTATCTGTCTACTTCCTGGTTTACTTAAGTCCTACAAGTCTTATTGAAGGAGTACAAATGGCTATTCTACCAACTATTTTCTGGCCAATTCATTATTTTAGTTTAAATAGTCCAAAAAGCTTGTCAGAATTAAGGACACATCAGTATCATTGGACTACATAGGGGACGGGACAGAAATGACATTTTTATGAACAATGTATTTATTTCTTCAAATGTTCAGTATAGTTGATGTCACAGACGGAAAAAACTTCATTTGTTAGGATATTTCTCCTTGATGTGACTTCTGAAAGAAATATTTAACACTCAAATTTTCATTGTCAACTTCATAAATTATTTCCCATCTTTAGAGCACCACATTTTGTATTCCACAAAACTATCTAACAATGTCATCCATTATAATTTATCTGATTAATATTTGATTAATAATCTTGATAAGATATTTTACCAGTAATCTTGGTCCATTGAAGAAAATCTCTGCCTTGCTGAAAAAAATGGTTGAAAGGATATCATTTGATGTGATGTGTTCAGTATTTGGTTATCTGGGGTTTCTAAATTTTTAATGATTCTTTAAAGCTTGTATTTCAGTATCTGTAAGAATCAGAGTGGGAAGCATTGGTATCATGACAGATGTGCTATTGCTAATACCTGATGTTCTTACTGTAGTATTTGAAGTGTTGTGCTTTCGTTACCTGAGTAATATATGAACACTTTATCCTATAAAATTAAAACATTACCAGTAACGCTAAAATCCTTTTTGATCACACCTCTATCTGGTGACCATCCTACCATTCTTATACCTCTATCTCAGTTTTTATGTGTGTACATGTGTATATGTGTATGTTATACTGCTTTGGGTGTGTTAATACATAAATGGTATCACATATAATTTATGTATCATTTTTCATCATATTTTTTTCATGAAACAGTGACTTGAAGCTCTGTATGTTCATATATAGTTTTATTAACTACAGTATAATGCTACATATATCCAGTAGTTAATGCTTATAAAGTCATTGTCATTACATCATTACTTCAATAAGCATTGTTTTGCACTTGTCTCCTAGGGTACATACCTTGTTTCTCTGTCCAAATTATGTTTGAATATTTTATGACAGCTCTAAATGAACTAGATGATTAGCTTCTTTGTGCTGTGGACATGATTTAATTCATTAACTCCAATATATTTATTGATACTATATTTGAAAGTTGCTAGATGCTAGGACTACAAATATGTGTATGTATGTGTTCCATGTCTTTGTCATGCACAAAAGTAGGAAGAAAATAAAACAAAACAAAAAAATCCTGCGGTATGCTTAGTAAACATGAAAACATTTGATATGAAGCATGCCAAAACCATAGATGATGCACCGTAGCTTTCAATTAAATAAATCTAGAAGGATTTTAGTTTGTTTTGCTAAATTATCCTGATGGGCCCTTTAGTATCTTTAACACAAAATCAGATGTTGTGTAAGAGGCTAATTTATTTAACAATGTTGACTATCTCGTTCTAAGTGTTCACTATACTAACTTGTTTAATCTTTATAGGAGTGTTATGAGGTGATGGTACTATTATTATCTCTGTGTTACTGATAGGTACATATTACTAGTAATTTTTAGGGCCAAAATCCAAAGCCAGGCAGCCTGACTCCAATATCCAATATGCTTTGCAGTCTCTCCAAATTCTTTTATATTTGAACAAATAATAATTTCCTCATAATTTTCCATGCAAAAAACATGATGTCATACAGAAGACTGGTTTTCGAATTGTGGTCTTTAAGTCCTGAGTCCCATTCTCTCCTCAGCTCTGCAAAGCAGCTCTGCTTTTGTCTATTATTTGGTTTACACTGCCACTTAAAATTTTATTTGAATAAAGGATTCTCAGCCAACATATTTTTTTAAACACTACTTGTTGGGGATTAAATCATGTCCCCCATAAGGCATGCTCAGTCCCAACCCCTGGTCCTGTGGGTGTGAACCCATTTGTAAATAGAATCTTTGAAGGTGCTATTAGTTAAGGTATGTATACACTGAACGAGGGTGGGTCTTAATGCAGTACAGCTTAAGTCCTTGTAAGCAAAGGAAACTGGACAAAAAAAAAAAAAAGAGAGAGAAGCCATGGGAGCAGCCAGAAGCAGGAAGTCAGTGGGACCAGGAGAGAAGGAAGACAGTGATGTGTGCATTGCCATGTGACAGGAAGCCCAGTAACCCAAGGATTAATGATAGCCAACCCCAGAGTGCCACAGTCTGTGAAGAAAGCGTTACCTTTGACACCTCAGTTTTGGAGTTTTCCTAGCTCAAAACTATAATTATGCCAATCAATTCCCATTGTATAAGCCAACCCCTTTTATGGTATTTGTTTTAGCAGCTGGGAAACTTATATACAACAGCTTTATGACAGGAAACCCTTTGATTTCAACCAAGAGCTTATCCAGGTACTTGAGCACACTCTATACTATTTCTTAGTTCTGCCTTATCTGCTGGCACCTTTTGGTTATCTGTACAGAAATTGGATGCCCATTTGATCAAGATTTCAAAACTGCTCAATGCTCTAAAATAACATCACTTTTAGCACCTGAAAATCACAATTGAGTAATTGCTCCCTCTTTTGTCAGAAAAACAAAATAATTCCAGGGAATCATTTGTTAGTAACTTAAAAAAAAAAAAGTACGGTGGTAATATATATAACATATATATAACGAAATTTGTCACTTTACCCCTTTTTAAGTATACAAATCAGTGGCATTAATTATATATTAGTGTTGTGCCATCATTAACATCGTCCATTTACAAATTTTTTCATCATTCAAAACAGAAACTTTGCCCATTCTGTCTCTAAGAATTTTCTTATTCTAGATATTTCATATGAATGGAATCATACAACATTTTTCCTTTGGTGTCTGCCTTATTTCAGTTAGCATGCTGTTTTTAAGCTTCATCTGTAGCATGTATCAGAACTTCATTCTTTTTTATGGCTGAATAAAGTTCCGCTGTGTGTATATACTGCTTTTTGTTTATCCGTCACCTATTATGGACATTTGGGTTGTTCCATCTGTTGGCTATGGTGAATAATGCTGCTATGAATACAGGTGTACAGGTATCTGGGTACCAGCTTTCATTTCTTTTAGGTGTATACCTAGGAGTGGAATTACCAGGTCATATGATAATTCTCTGTTTAACTTTTTGAGGAACGGCCAAACTGTTTTCCACAGTGGCTACATTTTACAGTCTCACCAGCAGTGCACAAAGGTTCCAGTTTCCCCACATCCTCACCTACACTGTTTCATTTTTAAAATAATAGCCATTCTAATGGGTGTGAGATGGTTTCTCATTGTGGTTTTGATTTGAATTTCCCTAAGAACTGATCATGTTGAACATCTTTTCATGCATATTGGCCGTTTGAATATTTCTTTGGAGAACTGTCTGTTCAGGTCTTTTGCCCATTTAAAGTTGGGCTTTTTGTCTTTTGTTGCTGAGTTGTAGTAGTACTTCTCAGTAACTTTTTAAAGTACTGATTGAAATAATCGATACTTAAGTCAGAGGCTCCAAAATAAGCACAGTAGTTATTTATTCCTTTGGTTTTTAAGCCCCAGCCTTATTCAGTTACAGTACTGGAAAGTCACATATTTGGTAGATCTTCTGTATCTACCCAATTGGTAGAAGGGCAGATGAACACAATTTTTTTTCATTTGCTGGTAGCCCTCATATAATAAACGATATAAGCCATACTTCATATAAATTAGTAGGAAAATTTTTTTCCTCCAAATAAACAATTATGCTTCCTTTTATAGGGATATTTTATAGCCCATCATGTTTTCCTTTTTATTTTGTTGCCTAAAAATCAAAGATATAAATTTTCATGCTTGATTTTTATAAAATTCTATAAACTTAGGTTTTTCATATCTTTCTCAACTACTGCCTCAGTGTGTTTTATTGTATACTTTAATATTTTAAGTAATCATTTCATTTTTTCTTAAAATATATAGTACATAATAATAATCACTATCTTCAGAAAGAAAAACATGCTTTCAATGTTGTATACTCTTTTATGATAAAGTGATTTACTTATGAGATTGAATAAACAAGTCATGATTATGGACTATGAACTGAAATCTATACTTTCACATTTGTAGGAGATAGAAAACTGAACTCTAAAAATCATCATCATCATTTATTGAGTATTTACGAAATCCAGGCACTCTTCCTATCCATTTACATGTAATCACTCATTTATCCCTCAAAGTGATCTGATGAAGTGAGTTCTAATTTCCTCATTTTGCAATTAGAGAGCGGGAGCACGTAACTGAACTCCAAGAAGTTAACCTCTACTGAATACTGCTTTCTACAGTAGGTGAAGTTCTGAATTACAAGGCATTTTCAGTGCATGTAGAAGTAACTGATTAACAGACAGCACCACAATTTAGTACCTGATTAAACTGTGTGGTATAGATTTGGGGTGCTATAAGTGAATCAAAGAAGAAAAGTCACACTAAGTCTCATTGTTGGCTGCCCATATATAATAGAAACTGTGCTAAATGCTTTATGTTTATTTTCTCTTTACTTCCCAGCAATCTTAAGAGTAGAATTTATCATTCCCATTTTATAGGTGAATAAGCAGACTCATATAGAGCTTAACATTTAAGGAGTTATCTCAGAATGAAGGAAAAAGGGCAAGCCAATGAGAATTTCATGCTAAGATTTATTGTTTTTACTTTGTGCTAAGCATTTCATTTCATTTATGTCCATATAACAGCTTTATACAATGGTTGCTTTATCTCCATTTTATTAGTGGGAAAACTAAGACTTTGATTAGATAATTTTCTCAAGGTATAGATGTTGATGGAGCTAGAATTTGAGTATGTCTATTTGATTCTAAAGCATACAGTCTTATCATTAGGCTGTTGGATAACAGCGTGATGAATAGAGAACAGTATCCAATTCATAAATAATCAGTATTTCTGAAGAAACTAAAAAACAAGTTTAGCCAAAATATTAATTGCTGTAGAAAGCAATCTCCTGGGATATTATGTGCTGAGAACACTGATGGTAAATGGTAGATACTCAGTAAATATGTTTATAAACTGTCATAATTGCTACTTATTAAACATTTAATCTGTGTTTGTCATGGTGATACAGGTTTTTATGCATTATTTTATGTAACCCTAAGAACCCTAAGAACAACTTTGGAATGTTTAAGTGCCAAGTAGTTAAATAATTTATTCAAGGTCTTAAAGCTAATAGGTGGTAGTATGTGAATAACAGAAGTAAATTTAACAATTAAATAAAAATTTACTTTTTATATCACACAAAGGCTGTGTCCTAGAAAAACTAAAAAAAGCCACGTCTTTGCATATTGAGTAAATTTCTAAATTTTACATGGAAAGAAAAGATATTCTATATAAGTTCAAACAGGAGGGAAAACTGTTTACTAGGGAATAAAGATTGGGCTGGTGTTAGATTTCCCCTTTAGGGTTGCTGAGATTGGTAAGAATTCTGTCGAGTTGCTATTCTTGGATGCAGGCAACATATATTCTCAAACATTTAAGAGGTTAGAAATGTGCTCAATGTATTAGTCAGGGTTCTCTAGAGAAACAGAACCAACAGGAGCTATCTGTAAATACGAGATTTATAAAAAGTGTTTCATGCAACCATGGGGATGCAAGAGCCCAAAATTACTGAGAGGCTGCGAAGCTGGCAACCCCATGAAAGTCCTTGATCAACTCCATAGGAGAGGCTCGCTGGCTGAAGAAAGAGTGAAAAATCTCTCTTCTCCTTTAAAAATCTTCAACTAATTGGATTAAATCCAGCTGCTTGAATTCTCACACTGCAGAAGACACACCTTAGTTGAGCATAGATATTATCAGCCACAGATGCAATTAATGAACTGATGATTTAATAAACCAGCCTTCTGGTTTATCAACCAGCCATGAGATACTCTTGCACTAATGGTTAGGCCAGTGCTTGCCTGGCCAGACAACTGGGTACCATCACCTGGCCAAGTTGACACCTGAACCCAACCTTCACACCCAACCTCTACTGAAGTAAATGTTCATCTGATACTTTTTCAAGATCAAGATTCCTGAGATGGCCTCTGGTTCACCATCCCAGGATGAGAGGGGAAGAGACATCCTTTGCTCCTACAGCCCCTCAGTGTTGTACAACCCTCCCCATCACCCCTTTTCAGGTGTCATATGCTTATATATGGTACCCAGTGCCCATATCTTTGTTCTCAGGTCAAAATATTTTTGCCCTCTTTTTTTCCTAGCCTAAGTCTCTTTAGGTATATTCTAGCCTTAGGTGATTCCCATTCACCTTATTTTCCATTCACTTCACTTTCAATCTACATGCAGTCTGTTACGATATGTTATTTTGGTTGGTGAATATAAAGAAAAAGTGGCCTCACGCAGATATGTAGTTCAAAAAGGAATAGTATTTTATTGAATGTTACGATTCCATTTATTTACATTTCAAAAGTGAGCAAAACTAAACTAAAATGTTTAGGCATGCCTGATATAGTTGATAAAACTTTAGAGACATTTAAAAATATTTTTTAAAAATTGTGTTTATCAATTTTATCCATAGCTGTTAACGAGTCCAGTGATATTAAGATTATGAATTAAGAAATAATATGCCAAGATGAAGGTTTTTATTAATCTTGTAAGGAATGGAATCACTGACTGTCTGACTAGAGGGTGAGTCTGTATTTAAGTGAGTTTGAGAGAAAAAGGTTTGAGGAAGCAATGCTATTTAAATATATATTTAAATATATATTAAAAGTATTTGCATTTGTTAATACGAAATCTTGACCTTCTACCTAATCGCTCTTATGTGCAACAAAGGACAATATCTTAATTATCTTCTCAAACTATTAATCAAAACTTCACAAGTGGTAGTTATTTCATTAGGGATTGCAAAAAGATGATTTTCTACTTCTATTATTCCTTCTGATTTTAACAGCTGTAGTTCTTTTGTAAAAATCTTTACTCCTTCCAAAGGTAATTTGGTAACACTAGAATACAATTTGTGCTGGGTAGTCTAAATAGATGATTTGTATTTCCCTTTAAAATTAAAACAAAATTTTCAAAGTATTGAGTTTGTGCCTTAGCAATCATCAGTGGTTTCCAGGGAATTTTGTTTTTTTTCTTTTTCTCCATCTTTCCTTTCTTGCACATCATTATGTAAGCATGGCTTTTTATATATTCAGTGTGTTTTAATCACTTACATTAGCTTATATTTGATTCTCAAATTCTTACCTTTGGTCAGTATGAATTTTATAAATCGTACTTTTTTTTTTTAACAGTAGCTACCTTTTTTACAATTGGTGAAGGATTATTAAAATAGTTTATCTGTCATCCCTTATTTACATTAGGTTTCTTCCCCTTACACCACCCTATACTAATATCCCTTGTATTAATATCATACATTTGTTATATCATACAATAAAATTCTTACAGTTGTACTATTAATTATAACCCATTATCTACAATAAATTTTAGTTATTGAATAGTTTTATGGTTTATCTTTTAATTTTTATTATAGTAATATATATATGTATATATATCCTAAAGTTTCCTTTTTTTAATCACATTTAATATAGTTCAGTACTAATGATTACACTCAAAATTATGTGCTACCATCACCACCATCCATTTCCAAACCTTTACCAATAGCCTAAATAGACATTCTTTATAAGCTAAGCATCAATTCTCTGTTCTCTAACCCCAATCTATCTCTTGGCAACCTATATTCTAGATACAAACTCTGTGAGTTTGCTTATTATAATTAGTTCTTAACAGTGAAATTATACAGTATTTGTCCTTTTGTGTCTGCCTTATTTCAGTCAACATAATGTCCTCAAGGTTCATCCATGTTATCACATGCATCAGGACTTCATTCCTTTTTACAGCTAAATGATACTCCATCTTTTGTAAATACCACATTTTGTTATCTATTCCTTAGTTGATAACACTTGGATGGCTTCCATCTTTTGGTAATTGTGGATAATGACACTAAGAGCATTGGTGTGCAAATATCTGTTCAAGTCCCTGCTTTCAGTTCTTGTAGGTATTTACTTAGTAGTGGGATTGCCAGGTCCCATGATATCTCTAAGTTTCCTGAGGAACTGCCAAACTGTCTTGTACAATGGCTGTACCACTTTACATTCCTACCAGCAATGAATTATTGTCACTATTTCTCCACATCCTCTCCAACTCTTATAGTTTTCTGTTTTTTTAATAGTGGCCATTCTAGTAGGAATGAAATGATATCTCATTGTGGTTTTGTTTTGCATTTCCCTGATAGTGATGTTGAGAATCTTTTGATGTGCTTTTTAGCCACTTATATTTCCTGTTTGGATAAATGTCTATTCATTGTTTTGCCCATTTCATATTTGGGTTGTTTTTATTGTTGAGTTGTTTATTGTTAATATACTGGATAGTAAACCTTTATCGATTATGTGATTTCCAGACTCAACTTGTACATTTCTTGCCCCAGTCCTGGATCAGCCTTTTCTCTAAGAAGCCCTGTTCCTTTTTGATGAAAATGATATTTTGACAAAACAAACTGTATTATAGTAGTGTTCATTGCTGCTGGAGCTTTGTTTACTTCTGGACATTTTCAGTGGTCAAAACTATGAAATACATCTTTTTAATAAAGTTAGGAACTCATGAGTTTGTACCAAGGTTTCTCAACCTCAGCACTATTGACATGTTGAGCCAGAGAGTTTCTTGTTCTGAGGATCTGTCCTGTGCATTGTAGGATATTTAGTAGTTCCCTGTCCTCTGTTCAGAACCACCACCACCACCCCCCAAGTCATGTCAACTGAAATGACTTCAGACATTACAAAATATAATTTTGTAGGGAGAAAATTGTATCTAACTGAGAACCACTGTTTTCAGTAACACTAAAACAATTACCTTATTGCTTTATCCATAAGAGTATATTTATGTACAGGTGTGTATACTTTTCCCCCCAAAATAACAATACCAACCTGACTTCTAACAACAAAACCTGGTTTTTCAGTTAAGTATTCCCTCTCTTACATGAAATCTTAGTCCAATTCCATATTTTAATCAGAAAAAAAGTAATGTGATTTCAGTAATCCAGATGCCTGCACTAGCATGATAGTATTCTAAACTCTATCTAATTTGGGATTTCTCCTTTATCCAAACTCATCACTGCTGTGGGCCTGAAGCCTTCAGGGAAGGATGAATAAGATCAGCATCTTCTCAGTTTACCCTCCTAAGGAGTTGATTTTGAACTTCCCTGGGCCACGCCTGGAAGAGGGGTTAAAGGGAAAGGCATGGGTATACGTAGCAGATACATATATGATTCTTACTAGAGTTCTCTGTGTCTGGTGTATGATTATAGTTGACTCACCCTATAGTGGAATGCTTTTGTGGGATTCTTGGAGGTTTTTCACTGAGACGCTCCGACTACAGTCCTTCAGTGTACATGATGCCTCTCTTCTGTCTGTTTATTTCTGACTCTGGATTTCCAGGGGCTGGCTCTACGCAATGAGGCTGTCCTCTTAGGTAAAGCCATTTTTAAAAAAAAGAAATAAATTTTAATTGACATTCAGAAATGTGCTCAAATTTAAAGTGTAGAGCTTAATGAATTATCACTAAGTACAACGATACTACTGTCACCCAGGTCAAAAAATAAAATGATCATCAGGTTCCCAGAAGCCCCCTATGCCCTTTCTAGTCACTCCCCAGAAGTAACCACCATCCCTGCTTCTCACATGATGGATTGACTTTTTACTGTTTGGAAAATGTATATATAATGGAATCACAGTATTTTTCTGTGCCTGATTATTTTACACAACATTTACTTATATGATCCAACTATGAGGCTAAGCATTCATTCATTTTCATTTCTCTATAATAACACATTGAATGAATAAAACAGATCTTTTATACATTATACTATAGATCAATTGAGTTGTTTAAAATTGGGGGCTTTTGTGAACACTACTGTAATAAATATTCTTGCCCAAATATTTTCTTGCACTTGTGCACACATTGCATTTGCGTCTTCCAGGATTTTCGGAATTGCATTGGTCTGGACCAGTATTTGTTTGTCCCTCACCTCAGGTTTCTACATCATGCAATAGTGAAAATTTGCCTCCCATATAGGTGAATAATTTAGTTTAGTTTTTTTTTCAATCAGGGATGATTCCTCTTCCCTCCTTAAATCTTTAGTCCATATTTGTTTTCTTGAAGGCTCAAATGTCAGAGAAAAAAAGTCTTAGTGGAATGTGACTATCTTAAGCAATTAACATGTCTCAGCAACCTGTAGCTAATATTGAAATGACGTAAAGGTCTAAGGCCAATCTGATGCTGATGCCATTTACAAGATGCAGAGAAATCTTGCGTAAAAGTTTTTAACAGAGCTCATGAATTAATTTTTAAGCTGTGTTTACCTCGTTTAGGGTCCTGAAGGCACAGGTAAGATCTTGATCAGGTTTGTAGCATCACTGACAGTCAGTCATGCCAAGCAAGAGGCTAGCTGAGACAGAGGCTGCAAAATGTCTCCTGACATTCATGCATTTGCTGATGTGATGTTGCCAGGAAATTATTAGGTTAATGGGCTGTGGGTTTATTATATACCACTTAGCCAAAGTGAAGGTGTCCAAATGTAGACAATCTCCCATGTATATTTTAACTCAGTATAGTAATAGCAGATGATATGGAAAAAATATAGAAAGACTGTTTAAATTATTTCTGTCCTCTATTTCAGTTGTCATTGCATAAAATTTCTAGTATTTAGATGTTGTAAATGATTTTTACTTCTTTTGGTTTTAGGGCAGCATAACTATTTGTGTGCTGGAAGAAATGACTGCATTGTTGACAAAATCCGCAGAAAAAATTGCCCTGCATGTCGCCTTAGAAAATGCTGTCAAGCTGGCATGGTCCTTGGAGGTAATTCTGATGTCTTCATTCAGTCATAAACTGTCTAAAATTTACACTGTAAAACTGTGGGTCAGAAAATCTTAGTTTTCTTATTAATCTCGGTTCTTGCTTTGCTTTTTCTGTCCTGATTATTGTCGCAGTTCTTCATTCTTGAGGATCTGGATGAAGCAAGCAATGGTTATCCCATTAACTTCATAGATTTCCAGCATTTTTAGGTTTGTTATGAGAAGTAAAAAAATCTCTCATCTATAATGCCTTTCAATATATGTTATGGAAAGATCACTGATTTGTTATTAAGTACCATGGGCTAGAGTCTGAGCTCTGCCACTCATCGCCTGTGTGGTCTTGAATCAGTCGCAACCCTTTCTGGGCATCAGTCTCCTTATCTGTCCAACCCTGTCCAACTCAAAAACTTGATTCTGTAAATTGGTAAGGTCTCTTGCTTTCCAGCTCCTATATATGATTAATTAAAACAAAATCACCAGAATTGAGGTAGAAATCCATTTGGAGGAGAGTTCTGTTAGCTTTCCTTATATTTTGTTATTAGAATTTAAAAATTCCGATTACATAGCAGATACATATATATATTTTTTTGCATGGGCAGCCACGGGAAATTGAACCCAGGTCTCTGGCATGGCAGGTGAGAACTCTACCTGCTGAGCCATCATGGCCCGCCCCATGGCAGATATTTTAAAAACTGATGTTAAATGGTAACAAATGATTTGAAGGCAAACAAGAAAGGGGAGGGACAGCAAGAGTTCCAGTGTTCTGTGAAACAACAATTTCTCTCTTGTTTTACTTAGGTTCATCCTAGGCAATATCTGTGAAATCATAGTTTTCATGTTTAGATACAATTTTTCCAAAACAATAAAACATGTACAAAATTGTTAAAACTAAAATTATTTCAGTGTACCAGCTAAAAACAGATTGTATTCATCAGTTACATATATTTTCCTTTCAGAAACATTGTATTTAGACCTTATATTTATCAAGTTCAAAAGTCTATTGAAAATGTTATCTCTTCTTTAAAGCGTTTGCCAACAATCTCAGACAAAATTAATAATTGTTTTGTCTAGATTTCATCACACTTTATAGGATATCACTTAATTAAATCACTTATACAATATTTTATAATTTCTATAATTATTGTTTTCCTTGAACTAAGGGACAGCGGCCAGTTCTCAATCTCCTAAGGATCTACAACAGTGTCTGGCATTGGAAGGTCCTCAGCAATTATTTACTAAATGAATAAACCTACTCTTTCAACAGATGAATAGTTATTTTTAGGTCCCACTCCTCAATGTCCTCATCCTTGATATTTCAACTATATCCTCAGAAGTCTTCAGTAACCTAAATTTTAGAGATCGGATCTTTCTCACAGGATCACACACTAATTACTGTTAGCTCCAGAAGGAAAGGAAGAAGACCCTGGTTGTCTTCTGCCTCCTGGCACACTCACCATGATTTCTACAGCACACTTGCCTCAGAAAGCAGCAGGACCTCTCATGCTGAAACCCAGATTCAGACAGGAATCTTTAATCCTTAGTCAAATGTTCTTCCAACTGAATTAGAAAGGATTTTCAATTTTATCAAAGAATAGAAGTGGCAAGAGTTCTGGGTAGAATCTTAAGACTATTCTTGTGGACTAGTGATACAATTTAGAGAATTTCATGTCATCTTATCCTATGATGGATCTTTAGCCTGCCATGCATGTATCCACAGTCTTTGATTATCTTCCTTACTCAAACTCCTTTTTTTTTCTTTTAGTCTACTATTCTAGTACTTCCCAAATCTCACTCTACGATATTCACGGTTTTTGCTATATTTTCATATCTTTTATATTACTCATTTGAGTTGACTTTAACTCCCTTATTTTTTCCTTCTCTCTCTCTCTCTCCCTCCCTTTCTTCCTCCTTACCTTCCTTCCTTCCTTATTTTCTTTTAATACATATATATTGAGTCCTTACTTATTATGAGGTACTATTGCAAGTTCTGGAATGTAATAGCAAACAAAATGGACCAAAAATGCCTTGTCCTTATGGAGATGACATTCTGGGGAAAGGGTAAATATATAATATGTTAAATGGTGATAAGTGCTGTGGAAAATATTAACCAGAGGAGTTCATAGGGAATCGCAGGGAGGGGAGTCACTCCTGACCCCTTCACTCCAATTAATATTTTCATTTCACTTAGCCACCTATGAAGCAACAGTGTTTATGAAATCATGGATTCAATATGCTAGATATAATTTTTCTAAAAGACATTCATAACTATTTAAGCCAATACTAGATAATATCAATATATCGGACCAGTATTTTTTGAGTGACCACTATGAAACCCGCTGCTGCTGTCATCACTACCCTTGAGCACGGCACAGTCTAATTCCTAATAAAATAATTATAAACAGAAAAATAAATCACCTAAGAGAAGTACTACACATTGCTATGGAAATAGAAGACAAGAATTTAGTCTATCTGAGGGAGTTGACAAAAACTTGAGAGTAGCGTCTGAAAGGATGAAGAAAACTTTATAAATAGAAAAAGGAAAAAGGGATACCCTTATGATGAAAATAGTATATCTGAAAACATGATGTATGCCAATCATGATTTTTTTGGAAGGTAAGTTATTTGATGGAAACAGTAAGAAATGGAACTTGAAAATTTTATTTTCAAGGGATTAGGACTCTGTGCTGTGGGCACTGGTGCCAGTGATCTTTCTTACAGACATACATGATCTTGCCACTTCCCTGTCTGTAATCCTTCAGTGTCTGCCCCACTATTCATGGAATAAAGCCCAAATTCCCAAATGAAGTACATGGGCCTCTTGTCACCCAGCAGCTGCTTGCTCTCCTTCTTATCCTGTCTCCCACCAATCCTCTGGGTGCCCCTCACTCTAGGTCATCTTTTACCTGACTTTGTATGTTTTACCTGTGCCTGCCTTTACTCCTTATGAACTCTTACTTATGCTCCAAATTAAGTTCGAATGACATTTTTTTTGTATGTGTACAAAACCTTCCCCTCTCCCAGTAACTGCCAGCAGGGGTTTAGTGAGGATATAGTCTATATAGTGTTTTCCCCAATACCTGGGGAGATGGAAAGCCCTTGAGTCACCCTGGATTAGAGTTTTCCAGTTGTGATTTTTCAGTATTCCAAAATAACCAGATTGACCAAAGTGGTTGTAATGATGAAAGACACAACAACTTCTACCCCTATCCCAGTCCACAGTTAAGGCCTCAGGGAGGGATTCACTACTCTCTCTTCCTATAGATTCTTTTATACCATCATGGTAGTATTTACCTCATTGCTTTATAACTCTTTATTTAATAGTATCTCATTCAAGGACTTTCTCTTTATCCAGGATTGGGCTGTTTGCAAACAGAAATTTCCTTCTATTGTTTTCAGTATGAAAGTTGTTTAAAAACTGCTTAATAAATATTTGTGACTGTTAAAGCCATTTGAAATACAAATCTCTGTGCTTTCTTGGTTGCAGAGTTCATCTGTAGTCATCCCCACTAGGAAGAGGATGTTTAAGGGAGAGGAAAGGGGTGTGGTCTAATGTAGTGCTTTTCATTTGGGGGGAGAGTGTAGCCCTGGAGGTGACCTTAAAAATGCATTTATTTTATTGCTCTTACTATTATAATGAAAAGGTGATTAAAATTGACCAAACTGATAGTGACAAGCAACCTAGCTCAGGAGAAACTGGGGTTCAGTGGAGAGACATGAGTCCTAGCCAGCAATGAAACAGATGACCAATTAAAAAATAGAGTAACAAAACGAGGGCTTTAGAGAGGACCCAGAACTAACTCAAAAGGAAAGGATTCATTCCAGGGGGCAGAAATTAAAGTAGCATCAGAGCAGGGAGAGCAGCAAAACCAGCTGCATGCAGAGCTATTACGTTATTGATTTCAGGTTTCTTATATTTCTTCTACTTAAGGGCAGAATTGGTTCCATAATAGGGCAGCACTTACTTCAGAGCAATGTGACTCCAAGCTCAGAGGTTAATGTGAGAGATAGGTAAACAAATAAGCAGATAGTCACCATTGTCCACTCATCATTGTCTCTAACTTTGTCATGTTCCAGTCACTTTTCCATGGATCCTTTGCCATCCTAGGCTACAGTTCTCCTGAAATATTTTGGATATTTTTCCTCTCCTTGCGTTATTATTTTAATCAGTGAATTTCATTATATGTCTGGTGCCATAAAATTTGTCATCTAAACCAGGGCACTTCTGATAATGAAAGAGGGAACCGTCAATAATTACTTTTTGAAAACAGAAATAAACCAGGACTGTCCCAGACACAGAGTCATATAGTCAGCCCCTTCACAATGAAAGGATATAAATGTATTCAAGTCAATATGAATACATAAACTTTTGGGGATGCAGATAAAATAGTCCAATATATACTTATATAAAATTTAATGTATTCATTTAGTTAAGCATAAATATTTAAATTACATACAAAAATGTATTAACTTAAAGGTGTTGCTTCTCTCCTCTCACATTTCATGAACAATGATTTCATGTACCTTTGGCAGCGGGGTCTTTACTTTCTAGAGATACTTTTTAAGTCAGGTTATCATTTTGCAGGGTTCAACATTATTTTATCTAAAATGTTTTAGATATAGCACTTTTTAAATCCATGTCTAATTCTGTAATTGTGAATGTATCCTAAACCCAAAATACCCTTTCACATAATATAAAATTTTTAGTATTTATCTTATAAGAGCTTTTTCATGATTCCCATAATGTAACAACTTGTATTCTTTACTTGTAGAATAGATCAAGCCTACCAAAAAAATACTTTAAAAACTGTAAAATGAACACTCTGTGTCCATCACTCAATTTGTAATAGCTGATCATTTTAAATGTTTTCTTCACTTTTGTTTTGTTTTGTAAGAAATAAGACACTGCAGATAGTTTTGAAGCTTCTTGCCTGTTCTTCTCCAAGCCCTTTACGCTCATTCCTTTTCCCTGACAACTATGCTGAATTATTGTTCAACACCTTCATGCCTGTAATTCACGAATCTTTAAGTAATACAGGATTATTTTGAATATTTTAAAACTTTATATGAATGTTATAATGCTGTATATGTACATTTTCAAATTTTTTTTCATTTAATATTGTGTTTCGAGATTTATTCATAGTTCTATATGTAATTAGGGTCTCATTTTAACTTTTCTGTAATACTTCATTTTATAAACATTCCACTGTACTTTTCTCTACTGTGTGTCAGTGGATATTTATTTCTATTTTTCATAATTACAAAATGTGCTACAATGTTTATTGTGCTGCAGTAAACATTCTTGTACCTTGTTTCATTGGTCATCTATAGGAGAAGCTATCTAGGGCATATACCTAGAAAGGGAATTCTGGTTCATTAAAATGATTATATCTAAAATGATGTACTTTCTTCTTACTGAAGATGTGTATCTTCAGACCTATTGTTCAAACTTTTTGATAGTGCAGCCCTATAAGTAAAATCTTTATAAGCCTTCAGTCCCAATTTATTTATTGAAAAGCAGATCACCAAATTATTCTCCAAAATGTTTCCTTCAATAATGTATGATAGTTCTGTTGCTATACGATCTCACCTGTACTTGACATTGTTAGAAATTTTAATTTTTCTTATCTGATGAGCATGAAATTGGTATTTCATTATGATTTTATTTTTATGTCCCTGATTAATGGTGAGGGAAAATGTTTTCATGTATTTAGTGACAGTTGTCTTTACTCTTCTGTAAAGTGCTTATTTTGTGTATTCATTGCCTGTTTTTCAATTGGGTTTTCTTTTTTCTTATTGTTTCATCTTGCTTACCTACACACTCTATACTAATCCTTCATTAGTTATATGCAGATAATGTCTTATCTTTTTACCTTGTTTATGGTGTCTTTTTTCTAATTTTGATTGGTGCATATAATTACGTGTTTCACTCTTCTACCTTTTTGTCATTTCCTTCCCCGCAATCATGGAGATAATCTATTAAAAGTTTCAAAAATTTTTTTAAGTTTTCTTTCTATACTTAATTCCTTAATCCCCATGCAAATAGTTTTTATGGAGGGAGAAAGGAATCTAGTTTTATTTTATTATCCACATGGATAACCAGTTGACCAAACACACGTATCAAGATAGTGGTCTCCAAATTGTTTTGATGGCATAGCCCTATAAGTAAAATCTTTCTGAGCCTCTACTCCCAATTTGCTTATTAAAAAGCAAATTAATGACCTGTCAGCCTAGATTTGTATACCCGGAAAAATTATCTTTCAAGAATGAGGACCTAAAGATATTTTCAGACAAAAATTGAAAGTTTGTCACTAATAGACCCTCACTGAAGAAGTCCAAGGCTATACTTTAAAATTAAGTAAAGTAGATTACAGAAGGAAAGTCTGAGTTGCAACAGTGAATAAAGAAAGAGGCAAATATGTGGATAAATTCAAATAAACATTGACTGTATATGACAACAATAAAAAAAGCAAATTAATGTATGACTATCAAATTATGTTAGTGATGCTTAAGTTATTTTTTGCTTTTAGACTAAATATATAAATATATATTCTGTTTTTCTAATAACACTCCACTGGAACACTAGAATTTGTAATGCTACCTCTGTTATATATCAAATTTCCAAATGTGTTGGCATCTCTTCCTGCCTTCTCTATGCTGTTTAATTGTTTATCCTTGTAGCACTGTCTGAAATACCATAGCGTTATTAGTCATGATACTAAGTAAAATAAGTCTCCCTGAATTTCAATTATTAAAAATTGTTGTCTTTTTTTTGGACCTCTGAATTAGTCCTTTAAAATCATGTTTAAAGGATGTATTTGCGATGTCATCCAACACTTAAAACCATGAGTTCTTGCCTCTAGGAGTAATCAAAATGTATTTGATTTCTGTGACTCTTTTTTTTTTTAACCAGGTTATCTGGATAGACATCCCAAATTAGCATTAACTGAAATTATTTCAGGTTTAAGTTGCTTTCTCCAAATAATACAACTGTCATTAAAAATAATTTAGAGTTCCATAATTTAGAGACATGGTCTATAATGACATATATAATGAACAATCCTCTTTTTTGAATTTCAGACATATATGCTAGGAGAATTCATTCAATTATAATGTTCTGCTTTGGTAAGCATTTCAGACTGGGAAATATTATGGTAGTGCATTCAAATATTTCATAGGTGGACTGGCACAGAGTCTTAATAGAAAGAAGTGCCAATATGCTATGTTATATTTTCTGCTGCCTGGGAGAGTCAAGGCAAGAGTCTGGGGAATATATAAACCAATTCTTGTAAGCTAGGAAATAGGTATCAATTCACAAGGATTAGATAGGCACCTATAGGCAATAATAGATACCATATTAAATTTCTAAAGTAAAGAGAAAATAGCTGTGATCTGTTGAGATAATGTGGATTTTGGGTTGCTTGGTTGGATTCTTCCATAGGAGAAGAGTATCACTGCAGTTCCTAATATCTGTACATCCCTGAAAATGGAACCCACGTCCTACTCTTTCTCTCTTTCTTTCTTTCCTCATGTTTTCCACTTCTTGAAGTTTCTCATTTCTGATACAGAGAAATTTGAATGGCAAAAGATGAAACAAAAGAGAACAGTGAAATATTTTTAAAGATTTAATAAAATTTTATAGTAGAAAATATCATAGGTTAGAAATATCAATGTCTTTGACATGATATGAGATAGAATTTGTTGAAGAGTAGTCTGTACTTATCTGCAGTGAACTTTTCATTTGAGTTACTTGGTCTCTTAGCTGCCTATGATTCTTGTTTTTAATGACTCACTTTGTTTACCTTCAACAGGTCACAGTGAACTTTTGCTTTCTGTTTATTGTTGTATAGTACTAAATAGGAAAGATTGTTACATCCTTAGGGATGGTAATATATCTTCTAACTTGAGTGTTCTGCTTCTCATTTCTTTAAAGCATTTTTAATGACTCATGAAAAAAAGTATTTCTGAAATGAAAGAGTTCTATATTTTGCATTTGTAGAATGTCAAACAATTTTAAAGGTAATTAGATCTTTCAAAATTAAGAGCTTTCTACATAAAGAGTGATTTATTGCTTAGTTATGTTTGCTGATACTGTCTTAAAGCAAATACCATGCAATAGGTTGGCTTACACTATGAGAATTTAACGACTCACAGTTTAGAGGCTAAGAGAAAATCCAAATCAAGGCGTCATCAAGGCAATGTTTTCTTCCTGAAGATTGTTTTCTGGGGCCACCTACCTTGGGCTTTAACTCCTCTGTCACATGGCAGTGCTTGTGGAGGTCTCTCCTGGTCGCTCTGTTCTCTTCTGAGTTCCGCTAAAATTCAGCTTCATTCTTCCCATGACTTTCTCTCTATCTCTGAATTTCATTCTTATAAAGGACTCCAGTAACAGGATTAAAAACATCTTGATTGAAGTGGGCCCTTAACTGAAATAACCTCATTAAACAGCCCCACTTGCAAAGGGTTCACACCGCAGGAATGGGTTAAATTTAAGAGCATGTTTTTCTGGGGTATATACAGTTCCAAACCACCTCAAAGCCTTCTTTCCAAATTATACAAGTTTATATTAGAAAACTTTTTCTCCTTTTTCTTCCTACACCTAGATTCCACCCCATTTCCTTTAGAAAGAAGAAAAACTTTCTGAGTTAGGGAGTATAGGTTGTATAATAAAGTTCTTTTTTTCCTCCTCCTACACTTGAAAACAGCAAAGCCTCGATTTCTTTTCTGAAGAATTGCAAAATTCCTGAATTTGGGACATTGAACAGAACCTTTATTAGAATTGTAGATGCCTAGCCTGTGCCTTTAAGTACTATAAAAACTGAAAGTTTCTGTATTCTGTTTAAGGCAGAAATTGCTGAGAGCTTCTGCCTACCTCTTCGAGCCTCCTGGTTTTCCTCTTAAGAGCTTCTCCTTTTCTGCCCAACCTCTAGTCTTTGTATTGCCACCTCCTCAAGACAGTAGCTCTCACATTGCCCTCCTCCCGTAATTCACTGCATTGGAGTCTGCAGCCAAATAATGTCTTCTGATCATTGCCTGATTATTCACCCTAAGCACCATCCCGCATATACTGTATAGGGACATTCTCTATAGTGTTCATTCTAACTTCTTTGATTAAAATACTCTTGTTTGTTAAAATAAAAATTGGGAATGAGAGGTACATAGATTCTCCATTTCCAGTCTGACTTTGATTGAGATATTTCCTTCTAATCAACCCTAATAAAGTTTTTTGGCAAACACCTGCTTACATTTTATATTTCCTATTAGTTAGGAGAGTTTTTTTCCTTTGAAATGCAGGTATAGGCGCACTTAGTTTTGATTTGGCCCATGCAGGAGGATCCTAAAAACAAGGAAAAGTAAAGTAAATCAGTGCTATAAGGGGTTGTTAGAGCTTAGTCCCAATGGACTGATCCTAGCACTGTACCATGGGAATCATTTTTTTATCATTTTTGATCCAAAATAATAACATATATCTAGTCATACTTTCATAATTTCTTACAGCAATTGTTGGGACAATTGTCTGCAAATCTATCTGAACTTCAGCAGTGTTTACTATGACCCTCATAAATATCAAAGGTTTTGCACCATTCCTTAGTTGACTCCTGATATTTACCATCTGTTTCCTCATCATTTCCCAGAAGGCTTTCTAGCTACCAAAAATTTATATATTTTTTCCAAAAATTTATATTTTAATACCAACACAATACTCTTCCTTTCCTTCTTGGCATCAGGTCAAGTATTAACACACGAACATTTTATGTCACTCATTCAATATAGAATCTTTTTTCCAAAAATAAACATAATAAGTAGAGGTTGAAGCTATCAATTTGGTAACCATCCACATCTGAAAAATATTAAAACCATGGGATGTGAACACACTAGAAACAGAGTGTAAATGTGTAAGAGAAGTCTGAGGACTGAGCTCTGGGAGATACCAAGATTCAGAAGTTTAGATGAAAAGGAGCCAGCCAGAGAGACTGAGGGAGTGAGGTATGTGAAAGCCAGGTGAAGAAAGTATTACATGATGAGAGAAATGACCACATGTGTCAGGTGCTACTGATGGGTTGGTTAAGATGAGGACTGAGAAATAATGGCCATTGTTTTTGACATGTGGAAATCTTTGGTGACATTGCTAAGAACAATTTTGTTGTCCATGGGGTGAGGGAGTAGCGGATACCGATCGGGGTGGGTTCAAGGGAGATTGGGAGGAAAGGAAGTGGAGAAAGTGTGTGTCTCTCCTTGAGATGGAGTGTGCATAAAAGGGACAATTAGTAGATACAGATGAGAAGGCAGATGCCTGGAAAGCAGTCTTTCAGTAGGTGAGAAAGAATATAATTTAGTGCTGGCATGGCAGAGTTGGCCTTAGATAGAGAATTCGTGCATTATAACAAGAGGGGATGGTAAAGTGGTAGACATACTCCAGACAGACTACAAAGAAAATTTTCTGCATTGGCTTCCTTAGTAAGGTTCAATGACCCTGAGTAGCCTGATGGAGACCCTGTGTCTTTACTATTGTTGACAGTCCAACAATACTACTTCCTACTTAGAGACCTTCCTCATAGTACCCAAAGCTACAGAAACTCTTAAGGTGTCAAGTGACACTGTTTCCTGTCATATGTCACAGTACTAGCGCTAAGCTGTGTTCTCAGCAGAATCTGGAAGCAGGCACTCTCCTCAGCTCTGTATTTCACTAACCAGGACTCAGATCTTCTCTTTCCCTAAGTCTACAAAAAAATCACTTCCTCCACTTCTTATCCCATCATTCAAAATCCCATCTATCAGGTTGAATGAGAGGCAAATACTAACCCATTTTCTTCAATCTGCCTTTGTATACCCTATATTTACCTGAGTATCAAGGCCCAGAATCTTCCCTCCTTCCAGAAAAACAGTGAAAGTTCCTATACATATCATCTCCTGTAGACCCTCCTGTGGGGTAGGAGAAGTTGGAATAGGGATATGGGGGAGTGGGAAGACATGGATACCGGCTGCACACACCTAGTCTCTACCTAAGTTACCCAAAATACTAGATGCTATTATTTTTCAGAAGTATATAAATGATATTATAATAGTCATTCAAAATTGTTACCATCTTCAGAATAGCTTTTGCCTGATTTATTTCCTTAATCAATATAAAAGTAAAATTATGTGAAGTTTTGTAGATTTGTTTGTTTATGATATCATTTAATAGTGTGGTTCTTATACTTGAATTTTAAAAATTACTTCCTTAAAAGAATGCTGTATATACAATCCAACAAATCAATTTAAAAATCACCTTGTTATTCACATTCTCTTCTTAGTACTTGCTGTGATTTTCATATTTCAAATTCTTGTCAGAACAACCACTTCAATAAATCAGTAACTATTTAGTGGGAGTCTACTGGATAGTAGACAGTTTGTGAAGTTTCTGATTTACATTGGTGAATAAAGCAAACTTGGCCCTTATCCTCATGGGGCAAGTGGAAGAGGCTGTGCACTCTAAAAGAAACAAGTGCAGCAATAGAGAATAAGAGCCAGAAGGTATTCAAAATGAGAAGTCAGCAAGATCTAAGAATGTATTATTTCATTCAGTAGTCACTAGTGAGGCACTCAAGATACTGAAGAGGGCATACAAAGATGCAAAGACATGGTGCCTTTACCAAAGGTCACCATCAAGGACAAGGAAACTTTTTTCCTCAGCTCTCTTTAGGGATCTGAATTGCCTCTACAACTGTGTATATGGGGGCTAAATATATATATATCTAACTTCAATTTCTTTTGAGCTCTGAACCTAAACAAAATTGCCTGCCATGGCAAAATTACAGGAAAACAATTCTTTCTGGATCTTATTTCATATGAAGAAACAAAGGTAATTTCATAGATCAATGCAGATGTACATGCATTTAACAGCTCACATTTTCTATGATGTCAGTAGGAGTTAAGGATAACTGTATTTTTAATAACAGGAATAATTTTATTTAATTTGCAAAGAGCAGAGTTAATGATTAGATGCTAGAGAGTGGAACTGAGGTCCAAAGTCATAGACTTGATTTCAAATGCAAACCTCATAGAGAAAACATTCAGAAGTAATGTTTTCCCAAACTATAACATAGAAAATATTTCATGTCCTAAAAATAGTTTTTCATCAAGGTAAAGGGCTACATATTCTTGGGAATCATTATGTATTAATATTATTTTCTTAGAGATTTATAATCCTTATAGTGACTCTGAGATGTACTAAGGTAAAGACATTTCTAATTTTTCTAATTTGACATTGGCCAAATGTATATGACTGCAGAGGTCTTTGCTTGGTTATTTATTTTTTGGGGGGTGGGGATATGGTAATAAGGATGAATGATAGGAGATAAGTAGCCCTTGTTGAAACCAGAAAAATGCAAAATAAAGTTGTAGTTTCCTTTCCTCTCTCACTTGTTTCCAATCAAGTTCCAAAAATGACAGCTAATATTGGTGTGTGTCTATTCCATTCCAAGCACTCTACCACATACTATATACATTATCTTACCTAGACTAACAGTGGTATTGTAAGGTAAATATTATTCCCCCTATGTTAAATATGAATAAACTGAGACTTGGACAACTAAACTAAGTAATCTACCCCAAATATAATGCTTTTATGAGAGGACTCATACCCAGTTATGGCCATTCCAAAAACTTCCTTTTTTTTAATATGCCACATGTTTATAAACTGTAGATAGAGGAGAAAGTTATTACATATGTTAAGTTTTTTTTTGGTTGATGAATATTCATCATAGGGGCTAGAGTGTAGACATGGCAGGATAGTAAAAATTTATTGCTTTAGCTAAACATCTCTTAATAATAATTCAATGTAATAAAATAAAAAGTATAAAGGATTTCCCTTCATTTTCAAAGAGATTCCAAGATTCCACAGTGTAATTAAATCCTGATGAAACCAGAACTGAAAGGGTCTTAAAAAGAGAAAGGAAGCCAAAGTAAATCGGGGGAAAAATATTTTGGAGTTATTGGGGATGGGGATTTCATGTTTTCTGTTAAACGCAATATTTTAGGATTGAATGAGAACTTAAAAACAATTAGTTCAGCACTTCATACTGTATCCCACATTCTCTTGCCTAAAATTCTTCTTCAGCATCCCACAAGTGAATGTGCAGCTCATGCCTGAAACTCTCTAGGGAGATTATGTTAGTGGGTAGAAAGAGTTTGGGTGTTAGACTCCATGTAATCCAAGCTTTCCCATTCTAACACTGGGCATGTCATCTTTTCTACTGTCTGTTTTCTCAGTCTTCAAATGGTTGTTGTGAGGCTAAACAATAATACCTACATATACAATTACTGGCATACAGTGGATACTCCAAGAACATTAGTTTCCTTCCCTAGGAAGCTCATTTGAACAATTCTGAATTCTTTTTATATATTGACCTCGGCATTTTCTTTTCCTTGTCACCTACAGGTTCTAGATCTACTCCTTGGAGCTTTGTAAAGCGAATGTAATCTATTTTCTTAATGACAGTGCCTGAGCTTAGAAATCACAGTGGCAAATGCTTACAAAGACCAGGCAGGTAACTTAACTGGCTAGAGTGGCAAGACATAAGAAAACTTGGTCAGTGGTAGTTTTTAGTGGCAGTAGGGACAAATTGTACATCTGTTCCATCCAAAATCAGCTGCTGCAACTCAGCTTTAATAAATTGTTGCCATACAATCAATTCAGGGAAGGGTGTCTTCATAACATTCTATGAGACAAAGCATCTGTATGAGTCAGAGCAGGCACTAGATCCAGCAGTTTATAGATAACTACAAACAGTTATCAGGCTTTCTTTAGTCTCTTTTCTCCTAGAGGGACCAGCCACCTCATGCTGCTGAGTGGGAGGGAGCTGAAATCCAATCACCAGGCTTTTCTCTAATTGAAACAGAAGGTGCCTGTGAAACTAGTTGACCATCCTAGTCTCCTTCAAGCGTTCCCCTTGAGCCAGTTTCTAGTCATCAAACCATCAGGTTTTTTTTTTTTTTTTCTTCCTAACACATCATGATTCACCAACGTAGAAATTATAGAGGTAAATACAAATGTGGCATGGACAGCGTAAGGTGTAGATTATCTCCCTCTTAATTTAGAAAAGAGATTCTTAATTTGGGTGCTTGGATCTCATAATAGTCCACAAACTGATTTTGAGGGATCTATGGATTCATTAAAATTATAAGCAAGGTGCTATGGTATTTGCCCATATACAGTTTTTGATAGAGTCCGACAGAAATCTCACATCTTTGGACAAATTCTTAAGAGAATAAAATCCAAATGAAGATTTAAAAAGTACTATACACTATGTTTCAATGAATATAGCCTGCAGCATTAACTTAGGGGGGAGGAGGAAATCCTGTCACAATATTAATATGGAATTTATTCTCTACTAAAAAGCATTAGTATTTTATACATATTGCTGTACGGCTGCATAACACCCCTCTAGAAACTGGTATAATTAATTTTTTTAACTTTTCATGTTGAAATACTTTTAAATTCACAGGATAATCACAAAATAATAAAACCCCACACAGATACCCATATCCACGATAACCATACCCACCCAGATACACAAATCCACCAATTTTAACATTTTTCCTTCTTTCTATCTATCTTTCTATGTCTCTCTATCTATTCATCAGTTCATCCATCCCTCTATCTGTCCATCCATATGTCAGTTCATTTTCTGAACATCTGAGTGTAGGTTGTGTGCATCATGCTCCTTGAACACTTAATACTGCCATGTGCATTTCATAAGAATAAGGATATTCACTTACATAATCACCTTCGGGGCAGTTATCAAGTTCAGTAAATTTAACATGGAGATAAAGCTGTATTCCAATTTTTTCATATGTCTGGATAATGTCCCTTGGAGCTTTTCCTCCTCCCTTGTTAGAGCCCATCCAGGATCATTGCATTAAAGTGCCATTGTCTCCTAAGTTTTCTTTTTTGTTCTTTTTTTTTTTTTATTGTGGGAACATATATACAACAGGAACTTTCCCATATTAACCATTTTCAAGCATACCATTCCATGGAATTAATCACATTCATAATATTGCAGTAACCTTACTACCTTCCATTATTAAAACTTTCCATCTCCCCACAGGGGAACCCAACACTCATCTTGCATTAACTCCCCATTCTCTCTGATCCAGGCAACCTTTAGACTAATATACATCTCTATGAGCTTGCATATTCAATGATTATTTAAAAGCAATTTCATTGAGATATATTCACACATCATACAACCCACCCAGAATACACAGTGGCTCATAGTATCATCACATAGCTGTGCAATCATCACCACAATCAGTTTTAGAACATTTATATTACTCCAAAAAGAAAAAAAATAATTTAAAAGAAAACCCAAAGCATCCCATACCTCTTTATCCCCTCCCCTATTGTTGACCCCTAATATTTGGTGAGGTACATTTGTTACTGTTGATGAAAGAATATTAAAATATTACTCTTAACTATAGTCCATAGCGTGCAATGGTACATTCTCCCCATCTACTAGTCTGTTATTACATCTTTGTAAATGTGTATGCACTTGTCCTGGTTCAAGAAAGAACTTATTTATATTTGTAGTGTTATTCACAGACATCGTCCATCACAGAGTTCACTGTGTCATACATTCCAGAATTTTAACCTCCAGCTTCCCTTCTGGTGACATGCATGACTCAAAGCAATGCCTTTCAGCCACATTCACACACATTTCAGCACTATTACTTATACTTACGATATAAATGTACCGTCACCTCAATCCGTTTTCAAATGTTTAAGTTCGACCAAGTTAAAAATTCTGTACACATTAAGAAACTACTCCCTCCCCATTCTCTAGCCTCATTCTATCTCCTAATAACCTATATTCCAGATTTAATGACTGTGAGTTTACATATTATAATTAGTTCATATCAATGAAATCATCTAATATTTTTCCTTTTGCTTCTGACATATTTTATTCAGCATAATGTCCTAACAATTCATCCATGTTGTTGCAGTCTTCAGGACTTCTTTCCTTCTCACAGCTGAGTAATATCCCACTGTGTGTATATACCAAGTTTATCCATTCATTGGTTGATGGACCCTTGGGTTACTTCTATCTTTTGGCAATTGTGAATGTCACTATAAACACTGGTGTGCAAGACTCTGTTTGTGGCTCTGCTTTCATATCTTCTGGGTAATAATGAATAGTGGGAGCTTTTTGACGACTGATTTAATCTCTCTGCTTGTGATTGGTTTGTTGAAGTCTTCTGTTTCTTCTGGAGTTAATGTAGGCTGTTCATGCATGTCTAAGAAATTGGCCATTTCACCTACGTTGTCAGTTTTGTTGGCAAAAAGTTGTTCATAGTATCCTCTTAAGATCATTTTTATTTCTTTGGGGTCCACAGTAATGACTCCCCTCCCAGTTCTGATTTTATTTGTATCTTTTCTGTTTTTGTCTTTTTCAGTCTAGCTAAGGGTTCTTCTCAAAGAATCTGTTATTTTCTCTGTGTCCATTCAAATGTTTCTTTATATTCGCCTAGTATCTTAATATCTTTTGTTTCTTTAGCCATCCCATTGATATTATTTAGGAGATTTGTTAGAATATCTTTGATTAATTGTTCCAAATTCTTTGCCTCCTTGAAATTTTTAGTTTGATCATTTGGCTTAACCATATATTTTTGCTTCTTTATGCACCTTGTAATTTTTTGCTGGTTTCTAGGCATCTAATTACCTTGAAAGTAGGTTTCCCTCACTTGTATAAGCTTTTGTTGTTGTTTGGGTTAGCACTGAAGTTCTTCTTTGGTACTTGGTTCACCAGTATTTCCCAGCCAAACCAGGGCCAGAGTCTCCTACAGGAGGTGCACAGCTTCTTAGACAGAGAGTGAGCAGGAAAACAGCTTCTCAAATTGCACTTCCCCAGCCTTCCCAGCAGATGGTGTAACCTATTTCCTCACAACTCCAGCTCTCCCAGACCACAGCCGCCCACTAGGCAAGGTCTAGACAGACTGGATGCTGTCATTCGCCAGGGGGATGGGTGCCAGGGGTCACAGTGGTGCTTCGTCCCCTGCCCGTACTTCTCTGTCTGTAGAAATAGTAGAGCTATGAGCACCCTGGTCTCCTGCAGGGAAAGGTTCAAGACTGAGGGAACCAGGACTTGCCCGTGATAACCAAACGTTAGAGCAGGACTCTTCTGTGTCCCCCTCTTTTCTCAAGGGGAGGCCCTCTCTCTGTCTCTCTCTCCCAGATCTGGGTGTGTCAGAAGCTGCTGGCCTCAGGGATGTGAGATGGGTGCCGGGATCTGCGGTGGTCTCTTTTTGTGTATAAAATGGAGCCACTATCTCTCAGACTTCCATATGGAAAGACTCTAGGCTCAGGGACTGAGAGGGCTAACTGTGCCAGCCAACAGTTAGGCCAGGACTGGGTCATATCTTGCCAGTTGGCAAGAGCCAAACTGATGCAAAGCTGCTGGCATTGGGGATGGAGGATGGCACACTCGAGTTCACACATCCCTATTTCTGAGTTGTTGTTTCTCCAGTTTCTCATCTAGCTCTTCCTCGTGTGTTACATTGGTCCTTCCCTGTTCTCCCAAGAAAGTTCCTGAACCACTCACTGCTTGGGACATTTTCTATCTGTTCTCTAGGTTTTTTTGGTTAAAGAGTGAGTTCTGCCTGTCTTTATTCCTTTATCTTCCCAGAAGTCTCTATGATGTTGCTTTGTAGTTATATTTAACATCCTGATCTGTAATCATCTTGTTTGCTTTGATGCCAACTTCAATATTATGCACAAACTATGTTAGTATATCCCTCCATACCCCTATTTTTATGAGTTCCTGTAAAAAAGTATATGACTTTACATTATGAGTTCAAAACCACTAATGTCTGAATACATTGTATGCATTTGCCTTTTAGAGCCTATGGGAAGTAAAAAGTAGAGTTGCAAACCAAAAATACAATAGTATTGGCATTTATATTTCCCCATGTCCTTACCCTCACAGGAGATCTTAATATCTTCATGCGGTTTCAATCTATTATCTATTGACCTTTCCTTTCAACCTGCAGAACTCTCTTTAGCATTTCATGGAGGGCTGATCTAATGCTAACAAACTCCATCAACTTTGGTCTATTGGGGAATGTCTTAATCTTCCCCTCATTTCTGAAAGAGTTTTGCAAGATACAGAATTCTTCGTTGGCAAGTTTTTACTTTCAACACTTTAAATATATTTTACCACTGCCTTCCTGCCACCATGTTTCTGATGAGGAATCACTTAATCTTATTGAGGCTCCTTTGTACATGCTGCTTTGCTTCTCTGTTGTGGCTTTCAGAATTCTCTCTTCATTTCTGGTATTTGAAAATTTTATTATAACATGCTGTAGTATGAGTCTGATCTATCTGGTTTTATCCTGCATGAAGTTCATCGAGCATGTTGGATGTGTATATTCATGTCTTCAGTTAAATTGGGGAAGTTTTTAGCTGTTATTTCTTTGAATATTTTCTCTGCTCCTTTCTTTTTTCTCCTCATGGGATTCTCTCAATGTGTATATAGGTATGCTTCATTGTATCCAACAGGACCTCAGCCTCTGTTCACTTTTCTTCATTCTTTCTACTTTCTGCTCCTTAGATGAATAATTTCAATTGCTTTATCTTAAAGTTCATGGAATCTTTCTTCTGCCAGCTCCACTCTTTTGTGGAGCTTAGAATCCTTCTAAGAAAATTTTAATTTCTGTTACTGTGGGCTTCAGCTTTGTTTGGTTGCTTTTCACAATTTCCATCTCTGTCGATATTACTCTTTGTGTTCATCTGCCGTTTTCCTGATTTCCTTTAGTTATTTGTACAGGCTTTTCTTTAGCTCTTCATGCATATTTCCGACCATGTTTTTAAAGTCTTTTCCAGTATGTGCCAGGTCTGATACTCCTCATTGGCCATTTCTGATGCTGTAATCTTTTCCTTTATGTGGGCCATTGCTTCCTCTTTCATTGTATGGTCTGTAATTTTTGTGGAAGCCTGGATGTTTTGACATTATAGTGTATTATCACTGGAATTTAGATTCTGTGGTATCTTTTCATTAAGCTTGTATCCAGCTCATGTTATGACAGAGCTCTTCTTGAAAAATAGCAACTAACAAAAGGAAAAGGAAAATAAGGAAACACCTTTCCCAGTTTTTCAGGTTGACTGATGAAAGTGCTTTCTGTCAGAGCTTATCCATGCAAGGAGTTTACAAATATCACAAAGTCAAACTGTAGGGGTCGCCCTGATCCTTTCTGTGCATGTGTTTGTCTTGGGCATACACTTGTAGCTTTAGGAATTCTCCTGTTTACACAGATATAAGTATGCCCTTTTCTGAGAAAACAGTTTCCTCACAGTCCTGGGCACTGTACTTTATATCGTGCAGCCTTCAGTCCATCACTCCAAGTGGCCACAACTTGATTGCCCTCCTACATTGTTCTGTAAAAGAGCTGTGTGAGTTGCTTTCTGCACACAAGCTGAATTCTAGGACAGTGAGCCCACAATGTGTGTCCCTCAGGCCTCCACCAGAGAGACTGGGCCAGACATGCACACTCTCAGTATATGTCCTAGAGCTCTTCTTCCTCTGGAACAAGGATCAGGGGTCCATACTTGGAGTGCAGGCCATCTCCATGCTGAACCAGTAGGGATATTGGAAAGGCCAGCCAGGTGCCTCTTCTTTAAGTTGCCTTTTTCTTGATTTGTTGCTAGCCCTGTTACTACAAACCTTTAACTCTCTTCTGGGAGCTTTGAGAAATGTGCTTCTGCCAGTTCTTGCTGGTTATTCAAAGCTTTTGTGGCAGGATGGGCCCCTGAAATTCCTCACTCCACTATCTTGATCAGGGTGGGCTCAATCCCTGGGTTACTGTTATCTGGAATACATAAGATGTAAGTAATAGATGGATCAAGCTTCTGTGATGACTTTTTGATCCAGGTCTGATACCTAATATTTTTAATTATTAAATTTTATTTTATTAGATTGATGCTAACATATATAATGCTATAATTCTAAAGCTTAAGAAAAATATACTCTGATGAAAGATAGGTATTTACCTGAATTTCTTATTTCCTTATTTTTCTGTTTTGTAGGTCGTAAGTTTAAAAAGTTCAATAAAGTCAGAGTTATGAGAGCTCTAGATGCTGTTGCTCTCCCACAGCCAGTGGGCATTCCAAATGAAAGCCAAACTCTCAGCCAGAGGATCACTTTTTCACCAACTCAAGAAATACAGTTTATCCCCTCACTGATCAACCTGCTAATGAGCATTGAACCAGACACCATCTATGCAGGACACGACAACACAAAACCTGATACCTCCAGTTCTTTGCTGACGAGTCTTAATCAACTGGGCGAGAGGCAACTTCTTTCAGTAGTCAAGTGGTCTAAATCCCTGCCAGGTAATAATAATTTGTATATAATAGCATGTAATAAAAAATTGATTATGTTTGTTGTACTGGTAGAGTATTAAATAAACTGTGAATTAAATCAACTGGAATGCTAATATTACGTTACAGGACTTGTTTTAGCCATTCAGAATATAACTTTAACATGTGCTGTTTGTCCAGGACCCTACTGTGCCCAGGAAGTACAAAAGAAGCAGAGCGCACACTGAGTCTTGCTGATGAATCAAGAATTGCATTCATGAAACAGTTAAGGAATAGCATAAGTTTATGTGTTCAACAAAAAAAGTCACGGTAATTTAGAGAAAGACAAGTTGACCATCTTTTTAAAAATATCTAATTCAATCTAAACTCTCAATTGATTAAAAATAAAACTGAATATATCTATTCCTATGACAAATCAAAATAGTATTCAGAGTACAGTGGGGATTTCTAAAGTCAATTAAGAAAGAAAATTCCTGAACATATAAATGTTAAATTCCTAACGTTTAGAATGCAGAGAAATGATCCACCAGTCACTCTTCCCTCTAATTTAGACCCAGACAAAGGGGTCTATAGCCCAGAAACAGTGCGGTTTTGACTTATATCATGATGCAAGGATTTCAGTCACATTAACTATAAACTATTGTTGCACCGTCAGCACAGTTTTGTAGGTGCCAAGTGGTTGAAATAACTACCGGGATGCACTTCTCAGGTGTCTGAATCTTAGACCACAGAGCCAGGGGAATATTTGTGTAGCAATTATTTGGAGAGGGTTTAATCCCATAATTAGAAATAAAGGGAACATGTTTTATTTTGGTTTTTAGTTAACATCCTCCTTCATGCCGATATCCTTATACTCCTAAGACCAATTTATCTTTCCAATATCTGATCAAGAATTAAACATATTATGTCCGTTTAGCTTCAATGAAATTCAAAACCCTTTTACAAAAGAACGCCTTCCCAATTTGCCTTAATATATAACTCAATTTTTATTCTTCTACTGAAAGGTTTGAAATAAAATAGATGAATGGCTATTGAAAATTCAAGGCTATGTGAAACAGAAAGAAAAACACTCCCCTGTTTGTTCAGTCTTTTAAAAGTACATGTTGAGAAAAGTTAATAAAATTCAGTATTCTGATAGAGATAAGGAATCTAATAGAAAAATCAAAATGCGTAGGATAACATTAGGTTCTTGCTGAAAGGCACCTTGAATAGGTAACTTTTTCCATTAGAGAAGTCTAAATGTTTAAAATTTACTGTAAAATAGTTATCAGATTTGATAGATCTTTACTATATAAAAACATTACTAGAACACAGATGAGCTTTTCAGTTTAAAAATAAATGTTTAAATGTGTTTAGCTTTTATCAGTTTTCTATTATTCCAAAAAGGTGATTTCTTTTATTTTTGTTGATATTTTTATACTTTGCACTTTGGAGTTTGTTTTACTTTTAAAAAAGACTGTAGTATAAGTTTGCAATGTTAGAAAATAAGTTATAATTTAAAAGATAATTTGTTTGCTTTGGTTAAAAGCTAAGTAAGCTTTTTATATTGAAACATTGTTATCTGTCAACACTCTGGCTCCCACACACCCTCAGAAAAAGTGAGAGGAAATTTTTACATTAAATTATTGGCAACTCTTTAAATGTTGTGAAATGTAATCCATATGTATGTAAACCAGATGGTGGCATCTTCCATACAATAAGGCAAGCATTGAGATTAGCCAAAGCATCACGTGGTCTGTGGGTTTACAAACCATATTTTGCATGGTCTGCATTCTGGGAGTAATTCTAACGCTAATGAATGTATGATGAAATGGTCAGTGTACCAGAATGCCTATACTGACTTTTACAGAAAGACTTGGAGGGATGTATGTATATAAAGTAATCTAGTATAGTTTACTACTCAAAACCTTTGGGTTGACTTTAAACCAGGGCACAGTTTTTACTCACTGATTCACTCAATCCATGTCTATTATATGCTTTTGTGTGCAAGACCTAACAAGTAGACACTGGTGTTAGGAAGAGAAGCCAGTAATGTAGGCTTCGGTATAATTGCATTTTGGTGTAACATACCCGAGCATCTGGTGTTCAATTTTGCATATAAATTTTATACATTCATTAACATGACATTGGTCTATGGAAGAAGAACTGTGTTAAACAAATCTGCAAGAGCCTTACTGAAAAGCCAGAATGTCTCTTTGCTAATTTACAGTGCAAAACGAAAATGTGCCAGAGAAATACGTTGGTGCAACAGGTCATTCTTCTACAGCAGGAAAGTGTATTAGGGACGCAGAGCAAGAATCCTAACAAAGAGGACAGTATGCCTGCGGGCCACTACGGATGTATTTGCAGATGCCCCTGGGGATTCCTGTTGTCTGGTCAGGGCTTCCTCATATCTTCTTTGCAACACTGTCCCGGTATCTTAGACCTTTTATGATAATTGCAGCTTATGTTACATCTGTCCAATATTATTTCAGACCTATCTTTATTTCTATTTAATGGAAACCTGCAAGATGCTCTAGCCTCATGACAGCATATTTACAAGCTATCTCTGAAAATATATTTATTGCATCTATATATCAATGATTTTATATTGACTTTTGCTATAATTTCTCAGAGGGTAATATTTTCTTATTTGAAGCTTGGAGCAACACAGTACTTGTAAAATTTAAGAAATGGACAATACATATGCCTTTCTGTTAAGGAACTTTAAATCCAGTGGCAGATAAAATACCCAGACAACTTTTGGTTTAGGACTAAAGTAGGCTTCAGAGACGGGGTGCCAGTTAAACAGTACCTTGAAGAAGTGAGATCCTGATAAATTTTGGTAAGAAAACAAACATTCCAAGTAGAAGGAATAGTGTGGCTGAAAATACGAAAGAAGGTAGGTTTGGTGAATAATGAATTATACCACCAAAGGGTAGTGGATCCCAAAATTTTCAATGTGAGAGCCCCTTAATGACAAAACAAAAATGATCACATTCTGCCTCCACAGGATGGCAATTAAAGCTTTTAGTAGCCACTGATCAATAAACACTACAGCAATGCCTACTTGTCCTTCTGGAGTTTCATCACCCAAATATTAAGAAACCACAGACGGTAAATTTATATGGGGGGAGAGTTGTGGAAAGTAAATTTAGAAACTTAAGTTATAGCCTGATCAAGGAGGGTCTCTAAAGGGAGGCTTTAGAAATTAAATAAATAAGCACTCACTCTCAATTCAGTATCACCTTTAAATATTTTTCATCCTGTATATCAAAACATTGTAGCAGAATTTGATGTGAAAGAAATTTGGAGAAAAGATTTCCTTTTTGTAAATTCTGTCTTCATAATTCTGTTTACTAGTGAAAAATATTTTCAGGTCAATGACTTGACATTTTTAAACGTCGCATTTTTAAATACATGCCTTACTTCTTGGTTTCAGTTAGCCAAACTATTTATAAACATTGTAACAGAAGACTGATAGGGTATTTTTCCTCATTTTCTGGCTTTGAAATATCCTCTGAGTCAGTAACAACCATTGCATCTGTGACAGAGGATTTTTCTTGTTTCCTAAACCAAATGAGTAAATCAAGTTACTGCCCCCAAAAAGGGTGGGAGAGAAATGAGAGTAGCTAACCAGGAGTAAAGTTAGGCCTTTTGATAAATGCTTTTATGAAGACTTTCAAAATCGATTTTTCTAACACTCTATTGCAATGAAATTACTATTGCTAGTGTCATCAAAATTTTTCATTTGTCAAACCAAATAAAGACTATCAGCTCTTAACATGTTTCAGATGCTTCTGGGGCCACTGACAAAGTAACCACTTCTTGCTGAAACTCCTCCTTTGGCATTCATCACTTCCATTCCAGATAGGCACATTCTTCTTGATTTATCCATTTTCTGTCTCCTTTGGGGTCTTGTTCTTCCAACCACAACATAAATTTGGCATTTCCTGGGTTTCATCATCTACTAAAGCATTTTCTCACTCTGCTTACTCTGGATTAGCTCGCTCATAGCCTTGTCTTCCATTGCCACTACTGTGACGACGCTACTGTTAAGGAACTTTAAATCCAGTGGCAGATAAAATACCCAGACAACTTTTGGGTAGATAGAAAGGACCAACCCAGACCCTCTACTGAATTATTGGGCCACATATTTTAACTGTTTATTACACATTTCCACCTGGATGAGCTTCCAACTCAATACTACAAACCTACGTCATTCATTTCTTTCTCCTGTATCTTGAAATGGCACCCCAGCCAGAATTTTGAGTTTCATCCTTGGCTCTCTTTCCCTTTTGCCCCATGTCCACTTAGTTGTCAGATTCTGTCAGTTCTACTTATTAATTATATAATTAATTCTACATACTTCCATTGCTACTGTCCTGACTTAATTTGGGCCCTCATTTTAAAACTAAACTTCCGTAACAACCCCGACTAACCTTAGTACCACCATTTTCATACTGGTCTTAAATGATCCTCTATTCTGTCTCTAGAGTCAGCTTTCTAAAACAACTATAATCAATTATGCTATTCTCTTTTCTTCTCCAGAGTAAAGTCAAAACTCCTTAGCCTTAATACACAAGTTCATTGTGTGATCTGGCACCTGAATCTGTAACATTTTCTTTCTCACCTTTCCTTTTCAAGCATCTCTTAAGTGTAAGCCTCTTGCTTTATTTCCTGCCTCCATCTTTTGCACATATTGTTTGCTCTACGAAAGAAAGACCTTTCTCTTCCCCTATCTTCTTCTGGCTGGCACCTAACTAGTTTCTAAGATTCTAATCAGTGTCCCTGATAAGATTTCTCTGAGCTTTCCCAGACTGAGTCAGGGGCCCTTTTATTCTTCCGTATCACCCTTGAATTGTCAATCATAACACTTTCCACTCTGAGATATAATTATTTTCGACTTTTCTGCCCGCAGACTGTTAGTGTTAAAGGCAGAAGCAGCATTTTTCTATTCTTTATGCTCAGTTTCAAGCATAATGACCATTCTAAATAGGTGTTTAAAGAATATTTATAGAAATATATAGAACTGATATTTAAAAAAATACTGTGTGCTGCCTTAGAACACTAAATGTTAAGTTCTTCTTATTCATAGTAAGTCATCAAACATGTTGGTGATTACACTTATTACATTGAGCTCAACAACAGAAGATGTTGACATATTAAATATTCTGCCATAGTAGATGAGCTTTCTAAGTTACATGACATTTTACAGAAGCCCAACCTATATATTTTATCAGAACTAGATGTAAGATAAGAGAGCCTATTATGGCATACAGACCATCTCTTTAGCTGTACAATTTTTTTTTAATTTTAAAGCATTAAGGCTTGTTACATTACCTTTGTCAGGAATTATCAAGACAAGTGATTTAAAAGGAAAGGGTATTTTTCTTTACCTATTTGTTAAACACAACTAGTGATCATCCATCGCTTTACTATGTAAAGGTTTTTCATTTTGATCATCAGCTGAAGTGTATTAAGTTTACCTGATCATTATCATCAATGGGAATTTGATCTTAGTGTCCCCATTTTTAGTTCAGTATAAAGTAATGAATGATATTGCAGCTAATGATGAAAATGTTGCACTTCTGTACTAGGCATATTCAAGTCAGTATAATATTGTACATTTATCACAGATAAATCCTCTAAAAGATAGAGTAAATAAAGCTCATTTTCCCAGTTGTAGTCTATTCTGTTAAAATGGAAATAACAATTTCACTGTAAATGTTGAAAGCCACAACAAAAAAGCAATGTATCATGCACAAGGGCGTCTCAATAAGATTAAGTGTTGATTTCTCATCAGAAACATGGTGGCAGGAAGGCAGTGGGAAAACATATTTAAAGTTCTGAAAGCAAAAATTTGCCAATGAAGAATTTTACATCTGTAAAACTGTCTTTCAGAAATGAGGGAGAGATTAATACATTCCCCATAAACCAAAGTTGATGGAGTTTGTCAGCATTAAACCAGCTCTCCATGAAATGCTAGAGTTCTACAGGTTGAAAAGAAAGGACAATAGACGATAGATTGAAGCAGATGAAGACATAAAGACCTTCTGACATGGGGAAATACAAATGCCAGTATTATTGCATTTTTGGTTTTGCAGCTCTACTTTTTACTTCCCATAGGCCCTAAAAGGCAAATGCATAAAATATAATGAGAAATCAATGGTTTTAGACTCGATGTAAAATCATGTAACTTGTGACAAAAACTACATTAAGGTGGGGGGTTGGAAGGGTACAGAAAAAATAGTTTGTATATAATATTGAAGTTAATTTAGTATCAAAGCAAACAAGATGCTTACAGATTTAGGAAGTTAAATATAAGCCCCATGGGAACTACAAAGAGTGTACTATAAAATATACCAGCTCATAGAGACAGAAATTACTCTAATGGTTGCCGGGGTCAGAGGGAATGAGGAGTCAATACATAATGAGTATAGGGTTTCTGTTGGTGGAGATGGGAAAGTTTCAGCAATGGAAGGTGGTGAAAGTTCTACAATATTGAGAATTGATCCCTTTGGATGGTATGTTTGGGAAAGGTTGAGATGAGAAAATTTATGTTGTATATACGTATTCCCATAATTTTAAAAAGGAAAGAACTATGGAGCAAATGACAATTAAATGCAATATATGATCCTAGATAGGATCTAATAAGGGAGGAGAAAAGGCTCAAATGACATTATTGGGCATCTGGAACTTAAAAACTGTACGTAAGGTGGTTGTATAAATTTATATCCTTGTTCTTAGGAAATTTACATGGAAGTATTAAGTGTTCAAGGAACATGATGTACACAACCTATACTCAGATTTTCAGAAAATGTATTGATAGATGGATGGACAGAATTATATACTAAATATGGCAAAAGTTAAAATTGATAGATCTGGCATTGATAGGGTAGGGGTATATAGGAGTTCTCTCTGTGGGCTTTATGTTATTTTGTCCTCTAAGTTTGAAATTATTTCAAAATAATTTTTTTAAAAAGCTAGCACCACAAATGCCCCCATTGGATAACCAACATCACTGGGCATCAATACATCGAGAATAGAGCCTAACCATATCTTTGTCCTTGCATATGATTTCTGATTCAGTATCCTGGTAGTATGTGTCCCACTGATCAAATCAGGTCTCAGGTCTCAAACCCAGGAAAGCAGAGACTTAACCAGCTTCTTCGGTGGTAAGGTAGGGCCCTTGTCCTCACCAAACTAAAATCAGTGGTGATTCTACTTCTACAGAGGGAGGGAAGGAGGAAGCAGGCAGGATGGACGAAAGGAAGTTTAGATGCTGGGGAGCCAAAAGGGCAGGAGGAATATCCACTATGGCACTGCTAATTAGGAATAGGCATTAGAGTTTTCTGTTCCTGTGAGGTTATGAAGTTCTGAGAAGAAAACTAACACCTACTATTTGTATGAAAATGAAGCTATCTGAAGAATATGAAGAGAAGATAGCATTTTTCTATTTTCCACCTTGAGATGAGTAACATAATCAAGAAATAAATTTAGTTTGCCTTCAGTATTTAAGGAATTAAGTTTTGCCTTAACTTCTGAAATTGGCCATTTTTAAATGAAACTCAATGGATTCTTAGGGACAATAGCTGCTACTAAAACATCTTCATGGAAAATAATGTTCCCACCAAACCACTCATCTTCCTCTATACCTTCAATAAAGTAGTTCATCTACTTTCATTGTTTCAGCTATACTCAAATATAGATAACTTCAAAAATATACTTCTAGTCCAACCATCCCCCATACTTCTAACTTATATGTTCAATTGCTATCTTGATATTCCAGAACATGTCCAAAATTTTATTGTTTTATTCCTAGCCTTTCTGTTGTTTTACTTTATCTCAGTGTTTCTGTTATCATCATCTACAATTCAAGCAAAAAATACTTTGCTTTGTATTTAAGTCCCCCTTCCTCCCTCCTATAGGCAATGGGTTGCCAAATTTCCTTTATTTTACATCTTACGCTTTTCACTGTTCCTCTCCCTTCTCTCTATTCCAATGTGTTGATGTATTTCTGACTCTTAACCTCTCTCACCTGGACTTTAGCAATATCTCCCAACTCCTCCCTAACTCTAGACTTGTCCCCTTGAAACCATTCTCCACATAGCAGCCAGGAGAATCCATCTACATGGCAAATAAAATTATATTACTCCCACTGCATCTTAATAGATAAACAAGACCATCTGTGATCTGACTCTAGCCTACCTCTTCAAATTTTTCCTTGTCCACCCCCCATACACGCACACAAAGAGAGACTCTAAATCATGATGGAAATCTGGGTTAAGTTTCAAAAAACAAAAATTACTACAATATTGTGGAATCTCTTCAAGACATAATTAAAAACTGTTAAAGGAAAATCAAACCACAATTGAAAGCAGTGGTGGTTTTACAACATAAAACCAGTTGATGTCTAAATCCCAGAGAATTGAGAGTCTTCAGTAAACTGATTGTATTCTACTTAGGTTGTATCTCTTTCTCTTTTAGGGAGTTATCCTGATTTGCCTTCCCATCCCCACACCTGTGTCCTCTATCTTGTGTCCTCCCAGTCCTCTGGGAGCTCTACCACTGCACTTAATAGTCATATTCCTGTCTCCCCTGTTAAGTTGTGAGCTTCTTTTAACAGCAAGGATTGTGTCTTTTTCTTCTTTGTATCTTCAGCATTGTAACACTTTATCTGATACATAAACAATTCTCAATAAATGGATGTTGAATGAATGAATGAGTGATAGATGATTCAAATAATGAATTTCCAAAAATGCTGAATTACAGTGATTAATTTTAAATGACTTCCAATATCGCTGATTTTTTTTTTTAGTTTTCAGGCTTTATTATTTTCCTGATATTTAGTATGAAATATGTTGAGATTGAAAACAGTATATTATCCAAATATTTGCATTTATTTTCATATTGTCAAAAATATGTTTCTTCAACATTTTTGACATAATTAAATGATTTTTGTGATCATTTTACTTTTAAATTCATTTTGTAGGTTTTCGAAACTTACATATTGATGACCAGATAACTCTCATTCAGTATTCTTGGATGAGCTTAATGGTGTTTGGCCTAGGATGGAGATCCTATAAACATGTCAGTGGGCAGATGTTATACTTTGCACCTGATCTAATACTAAATGAGTAAGTAATTATTTTTGCTGTTTTTATTGGTAGCTTAAGGGATATGTGTAAAATAATCCTACAAATTATATTTCAATAGACGATCATACATTTAGTGTCCTAAATGATAGAATTTTCCTGAAAAATCCTTAGAATTACCTCAGGATACAGCTTGATAACACAATTCTAATAAAATTATTATTTTATTAGTAATTTAATATTTGGAGCTTTTTCCTTTTGCTTCATTATTGTAGTCACCAATCCAGTTTTTGAAACTTCAAAACTCTATTTAAAATAAATTTAAATTCACAATTAACTGTGTATTTACCAAATTAAAATTTCATATCATAATACTAATAAAGACTGAAGTAAAATGAGAAATATTTTTGCTTGAAAGTACTGACATACCTTCGAAATGTAAAAACATTAACTACTAAAGGAAAACTCACATATGGTAACTTTGTTTAAAAACTGAATGATCAATATTTCAGTTTGCTTGATTAGATTTAAATTACTGTAATTAATTTTCTACATAATCTTAAACTCAATAAGAATCTTTTCATTAAAATATTTAAACAATTCTAATGATGAATACTAATTCAGAATGATATAGCTTAATTGCTTACACTTGTATAGGTGTTTATAGTTTACAGATAACTTTTCTATGCATTCTATTTTATACTACAACCATTTAAAATAAGAAATAATCACTATTTTACAGCATACAATAAGTAAGGAATCATTATCCTTCATTTTCCACTCTTTTTCTTAATTGTACACAACATTATATACTTATAAATATATATAGAAAGTATATATAGGAATAAAACAGTGAATAGAGCTATGCCCTCAGCTCCACAACTGAGCACATTCTCAACTCCTACAACTCCTTTCTCACTTTAGTTATTTAAACTATGGTAATAAAAGTGAGAAACAACACCTTATTTGTCAATGTGTAATAATATGATTTTTGAACTTTAAAATTTCTTAACCTCTTATTCAATAAGTAGGATTATTACCAAAATCATATTCCCTCACAAATTATATAAACACATACACTGACACTGTATTTTTTCTCGCTCTCTTGCTTTTTTCCTTTGTGATTTGCACGTGGTACCAGACAGCGGATGAAAGAGTCATCATTCTACTCATTATGCCTTACCATGTGGCAGATCCCACAGGAGTTTGTCAAGCTTCAAGTTAGCCAGGAAGAGTTCCTCTGTATGAAAGTACTGCTGCTTCTTAATACAAGTGAGTACAAGTAACATAGGGTATTTACTTAAATTTATTAGGAAAGTCTCAAACACTAATATGATTATACATGAAATATGAATCTTAAATTGTAACTGCAAAGGAGAAACACCCAGTCTCTGTTGTCCCTATTAGCCTAGAGATGAATAAAATTAGTTGATACTTCCTATAATACTCATAATTCTTATAACGTAATAGCCTACCACATAATACTAAAACGACCTATGAATTCAGCCAATTATTTCTTTTTACATTTTAGATAAAATATGATTAAATGAACTTTTCATTTAATCTAATTAGGTATTTTAAACTTACTAATATTTATAAACACTAATATATTTCTCTCCATCTCAAGACCCCAAAAGTATGCACTGTATATAAAGTACACAGTTTTGTATGGCTTATTCTCTGTATGTCAGGATAGGCTAACTGCTGTAGCAAGTGACTACAGAGGCTAGTAGTATAAGAGAGTAGCAGTTTATTCATCACTCACAGTTACAGTCCAGTACATGAGAAAGAAGAACTCAGGCTGCTTCCACCCAGGGCTTCACTCTTCCCTAGCAGTTTGAAGCCCTTCATTGGTTCTGGCTGGAAGATGAGCACTGAAAGGAGGTGTGGTGGCAAGGCTTAGTAGTGTCAAGCATTACTTCCACTGGCATTCCGTGGCCCACCTTCACTACAGAAGAAGCTGATACATACAGCATCTTTGCATCTTTGGATGCAAAGAAGGAAAAACAAAGTGAGGTATTGTGAAATAATACCACCAGAAGGACAGACAAATGTCTCTTTCATTATTTCTTGTACAGGGAAACATACACATTCCTGGCTTAATGAGTAGCAACTACTGCTACACTTTGTTTTCTCACTCCCCAAGATCTGTGTGGTAGAAGTAAAAAAGAGATGTAGCCTTTCCATGCCCAGGCAGATTCAGCCCTTGAATATACAAAAGAGAACAGGGAGGTAAGACCTCAGTTGAGAGTGAATCATGGAAATACAGCATCTTTGTAAGGACTTTTTTTCTAATTGCACAATTCTCAAACGACTGGAGGGCATAGGTCACAAGGAGAGGCAGAAGAGCTGAACACTTACAAAATGAATATTTCCTCATGAAAGTTATGCAGACAAGGATCAGTACAGGACCTAAGGATCCATAGCCCTATTCCTCCATCCTTGAATAACAGAGTCCTTCAAGCTTGTGTTGAAAGAGCACAGAATAGACAAAGATCATGGATATAACAATGGCTAGACAAATTTAATATTATGATAATTAAGTCCTATCTGTCTTTTCTTGAAGGCAGTGAGTCCTCTGGCAGTTATGTCAAAGACAGTCTTAGATCCCTCAAAATAGTGTATATCGTTAACATAATTCCGTATTTATGGATAGGCTCCATTCTGCTGTGGAACCAAACAAACCCAATATCACTGGCATGACAAATTTTTTTTGAAGTTTTTTATTCTTCCCACTGAATGTCAAAGGCAGATCAACAAGGGAGGTTCAGCTCATTGTCTTTACTCAGGGAACACGGCAGATGGAAGCTGCGTCTTTTCTTATTGTGAAACATAACATGTATACAAAGAAACCAATAAATTTCAAAGTACTCTGCAACAATTAGTTGTAGAAAAGATTTCAGAGTTTAGTATGGGTTACAGTTCCACAATTTTAGGCTTTTACTTCTACCTGCTCCAGGACGTTGGAAACTTAAAGAAATATCAACATAACGACTCAAAGTCATACTCATTTATTAAACCCTACCTTAACTCCACCATTTCCTTTGATCTTTCTCCCAATCTTTAGGGTTATTTGGGCCATGTCCATTCTAATTTTTTCATGTTGGAAGGGGCTAGCGATAGTATGGGATAGGAGGATGGAACTAGTTGTTGTTCTGGAGAGATTGGTCTCTCTGGGTTTCAGGACTTGTCTGGCCTAAGAAACCCATCTGGAGGGTATAGACTTCTGGAAAGTAATCATAGTGCATGGAACTTTAGAGAATCTCAGATAATTTCTAGGTGTTCTTTAGGGTTAGCAGGAATGGTTTTGGTTAGGGTTTGACAATCTATGATAAGTAGCAATGTCTACCTGAAACTTGCATACGAGTAGCCTCCAGAGTAGCCTCTCAAATCTGAACTTTATCAGCCACACCTACCCCACTTTTGGTCAGGATGTCATTGTCAGTCCCACAGTGCCAGGGCCAGGCTCGTCCCTGGGACTCATAGACTACGTTGTTAGGGAAACTTTCATCCTTGGATACCATGTCCCACATAGGGGGGAAGGTAATGATTTCATTGCAGAGTTGAGCTTAGAAAGAGAGGCACATATGACCAATAAAGGAATGCCTATGGAAGTAACTCTCAAGCATAACTATAGGTAGACGAAGCTTCTTCACTATGTAAATAAGATTCACAAGAGCAAAGCCTCGAGATCAAGGGCGTGGACTTTTGACTTGGGAGTCCCTGATGTTTGAGACAGTATCAGGGGGTTCCCTGGCAGGAAAGTTCAATAGTTCCATATTTTTTCTCCCATCCCTCAAGGGATTTTGCAGATACGTTTTTTTTTTTTTTTCTTTATGGACAGGCCCCCACCAGGAATTGAAGCCAATCCTTTTTTTGGGGTGGTGGGGGGCATGGGCAGGCACCAGGAATCGAACCCGGGTCTCTGGCATGGCAGGTGAGAACGCTGCCTGCTGAGTGACTGTGGCCCACCCTCAAAGCCAATAATTTCTCACTATCTGCTTAATATACTCTGGGATGTATCCAGGCATTACATTAAGCTATACAGGGTTACAGGCCCTCATTCCCATTCTGGGTTCCCTGTGTTAGGGCTGTTTCAATGATCTATTCAGACAGGTTGAGTTAGATTATGTGCTACAGAAAATTTAGATTCTGGACATAATAAACCTTTCTTCCTTTAGTCCCGTAAAATAGGTGAAGTTCTAAGATACAATGTCTTCCTTAACACTCTATTCGGAATTAGCTTAATCCTGATGTGATCAGCTTAATCTTATCTGTAATTGAAGCCTAATCTCTTTTTCAGTTTCCTTAACAGTTGTTGTATGTGGCAATACTGACCTGCAGAACTGCAGAACTCTGACTCTTAGGTGTCACCCAAGTGCCAAAAGTTCCAGGGAAATACCAGGTTATAGATATATAAAACAGCCTCTCAAATCTGGAAATAACAGTTACCACTCCGGACTAAATGTGACTGCTATAAGAGTTTATAATCTAGGCCCCAATTTTGTTATAAGTATTTTCTAAATGAGACCATAGAATATTTGCTCTTTTGTTTCTGACTTATCTTGCATCACAAAATATCCCACAGGTTCGTTCACATTGTTATATGCCTCACAACTTCATTCCTTTCTGTTGCAGTGCAATATTCGATCATATGTATACGCCACCGTTTGCCATTCTACTTCTCAGTCAGTGTACCTTTCAGCCACCTCCATCCATTGGGCAACATGTATAACGTTCAAAATCAACAGTCCATCAACACTCTCAATTTTAGACAATTTTCATGGCTCCCAAGAGAAAAACAACTGATAAACACCCTTACTAAATAGAAAATCCAAACCTCCCCTTAACTCTTGTTCCTCCCCCCCATTATTGAGCCCTAGTACTGCTGTGGTACTGTTGATGTTTTTCTGTTAAACGTAGCCCATAACATGCAAAAGCAGTTTCCCCCCTAAACCCCGATATTATACACTCTTTGTACGGGATTCATACGTTTGAAGTAGTTCATGCAAGAACTTACTTATATTTGTAGTGTTAATTGGTAGGACACATGGGTCTGTACAACCCCTTTCAGTCATGTTCACCTTCCATATCGCATTACTTATAGACCCACTAATGAACTGCCTTCGCCTCTATCCATTCCCTTACATTAAAATTCAACCCCATTAGCTAACTGTTCACCCATCTCTAGCTTCCGTGTATGTTTTATGTGCTGTATTACATCACATTAATTGATTTTCTAGTGTTGAACCACCCTTACATTCCTAGTATAAACCCCACTTGGTCATGGTGTATAATTCTTTTAGTGTGTCATTGGATTCAATTTGCTAGTATTTTATTGAGAATTTTTGCATCTATATTCATTAGGGAGATTAGCCTGTAGTTTTCCTTTCTTGTAGCATCTTTACCTGGTTTTGGTATTAGAGTGATATTAGTGTCATCAAATGAGTAGGTAGTGTTCCTTTTTCCTCAGTTTTTTTGGAAAAGGTTAAGTAGAATTTGTGTTAGTTTTTTGGGGAATGTTTGATAAAATTCCTCTGTGAAGCCAACTGGCCCTGAGCTTTTCTTTGTGGGAGGATTTTTGATGACTGACTGAATCTCTTTGTGATTGATTTGTTGAGATCTTCTATTTTTTTCTTAAATCAGTGGAGCTTGTTCATGTGTTTCTAGGAATTTGTCCATTTCATTTAAGTTGTCTAGTATAGTGGCTTATAGTATCCTCTTATGATTATTTTTATTATTTCAGAATCCATGGTAATAACCACCCTCTTATTTCTGATTTTATTTGCCTCATCTCTCTTTTTTCTTTGTCAGCCTTGCTAAGAGTCTATTTTATTGATTTTCTCAAAGAACCAACTTTTGGTTTTATTGATTCTTTCTATTGTTCTTTTGTTTTCCCATTCATTTAGTTCTGCTTTAATCTTTATTTCTTTTCTTCTATTTGCTTTGGAACTAGTGTACTGTTCTTTCTCTAGTTCTTCCCGATGAGCATGTAAGTCCTCGATTTTTGATCCTTCTCTTTTTTTTCCTTCTTCTTTTTTAAAAGACGAATTTAAGGCAATGAATTTCCCTCTCAGCACTGTCTTTGCCACATCCCATAAATTCTGATATGTTGTATTCTCATTTTCATATGTCTCCAGATAGTTACCAATCTCTAGCAATTTCTTCTTTGACCGATGGTTGTTTAAGAGTGTATCTGAAAGTTTGCATTCTTTAGTGGTTATTGATTTTCAGCTTCATTCCATTGTGATCAGAGAAATTTTTCTGATCACAAATTATGCTTTGAATAATTTCAGTTTTTTAAGTTTATAAAGACCTGTTTTGTGCTCCAGCATATATCCTGGAGAACATTCTGTGAGCATTAGAGAAGAATGTCCTGATGTTTGGGGGTATAACAACCTATATATGTCTTTTAGATCTAAATCATTTATCACATTAAGTTCTCTATTTCCTTGTTGATCATATGTCTGGTTGTTTTATCTATAGGGAGAGTGGTGTATTGAAGTCTCCTACTATTGTTGTTGAAATGTCTGTCATTCCCTTCAGTTTTGCTAATGTTTGCCCCATGTACTTTGAAACTCCTTGTTTGGGAGCATAAACATTTATAATTGTTGTTTCTTCTTAGTGAACTGTCCTTTTTATTAATATGTAGTGTCCTTCTTTGTCTCTCATGATGTCTTTACATTTAAAAGACTACTTTGTCTGATATTAATATAGCTACTCCTGCTTTCTTTTGGTTAGAGCTTGCATGGAACATCTTTTTCCATCCTTCAATCTATTTGTATCCTTGGCTCTAAGATGAGTCTCTTGTAAGCAGCATACAACTGGGATCATATTTCTTAATCCATTCTGCCAATCTGTATCTTTTAATTGGTGAGTTTAGTCTGTTAACATTCAAAGTTATTACTGTAAAGGCATTTCTTGAGTCTACATCCTATTCTTAGGATTTTATTTGTCAGGTCTGTATACTCTTTTTCCCTCTTTCTCTTTTTATCCTTCAAGTTACCCTTACTGGCACTTTTCAATTCTGTGCCCTCCTCCAGACCTCCCTCTCCTTTTTATTTCAGCCATCAAAACTCCCTTTAGTATTTCTTACGGGGCTGGTCTCTTGTTGACATTTGTTTCTGTGAAAAATTTTAATCTCTCTCTTGCTTTTGAAGGGTAGTTTGGCTGAGTACAGAATTCTTGGCTAGAGATCTTTCTCTTTCAGGATTTTAAATATATCATACCACTGCCTTCTCACCTCCACTGTGCCTGTCAAGTAGCCTGGACTCAGTCTTATGCGGTTTCCCTTGTATGTGGTAAATCATTCTTCTCTTGCCACTTTCAGGATTTTCTGCTTCTTGTCAACGTTTGACAGTATGTGTCTTGGAGTAGGCTTGTTTGGATTTATTCTGTTTGGGGTTCATTGGCTTCTTTGATTTGCCTATGCATGTCTTTTATAAGGGTTAGGAAGTTTTCTTCCACTATATACTCAACTAATCTTCCTAGCCCTTTACTCTTCTCCTTCTGGGACACTGAGGATTCTTATATTTGTTAGCTTCCTTTTGCTTATCATTTCCCTGAGATTGCATTCAAATTTTCCCATCTCTTTTACCATTTGCTGATTTGTGTATTCAAAATAAACTGCCCTGGTCCTTTGGTTTGCTTATTCTTTCTTCTGCCTCTTCATATCTGCTATTTTCTGTCTCTAGTATATTTTTAATTTGGTCTGCAGTAGCTTTTTTTTAATTTATATATTAATTTAAAAAATTAAGAACAAACAAGCAAAGGTCTGCAGTATCTTTATTCTCTGGCTATCTGCTGTTTTTCTATTCTTTCAAATTCTTCTTTATGCCCTTCTGGTGTCTTCCTGATCTCCTTTATGTCATTAGCCAACCTATGGATTTTATTTAGTGGAATTCTATGAACATCTGTGCTAAGTTGTTCCAAAGTCTGTGTCTCCTCCAGTGTTTTAATTTGGTTATTAGGCTGGGATATATCTGTCTGCATCTTCATATACTTAGTGATCTTCTGTTATCTTCAAGGCATGTAATTATATTGATAGGTTTGCTTGTTTGAAAGTATTATGTACCCCCAGAAAAGCCATGTTAGGCTGGAATCCTTTGATTAGATGATCTCCATGGAGCTGTGATGTGCCCAGTTGTGGGTGTGACCTTTTATTAGATGGAGATGTGACTCCTCTCAATCTAGGTGGGTCTTGATTAGTTTACTGAAATCCTTTAAAAGAGAAAACATTTTGAAGAGATATAGAAATAACAGAATTGACAGAAACTTTTGAATAGAGCTGACTCAGATGCCAAAATTTGGAGGACAGAAGACACAGAATTCGGACTTGCTTGGAGCCCAGCAGATGTCGCCATGTCAAGCAAGCCAAAACCTAGAGAGAACCAAGAAAACCTGAAGGATGAAAGTCAGCTCCAGAGAAGCAATGTGAGGAACCCCCTCAGGAACAGAGGCTGAAAGCAACAGAGCCCAGGAGGAAGGGACCGGCAAGGCATGAGCATGCCTTCCCAGCTGACAGAGGTGTTCTAGATGCATTGGCCTTTCTTGAACTAAGGTATCTTTCCCTGAATGCCTTAGTTTGGACATTTCCATTGGCTTGGAACCTTAAACTTGTAACTTATTAAATTCCCCTTTTTAAAGGCCATTCCACTTCTGGTATATCACATTCCAGTAACTTGCAAACCAACATGATAGGGTTATTTTGAAAGGTGATTTCCTTCAGTAGTCCAAAGTTTATTATGCAGCTATTAGACAGAATGAAGTCATGAAGCATGTGTAACAGTGTGGGTGAATCTTGAGGGCATTATGCTGAGTGAAATTGGCCAGAAACAAAAGGACAAATACCATATGGTCTCACTAGTATGAACTAACATTGAGTGAACTGGAAAAATTGAAGTTAAGAACACAGGTTATGGGTGATGCGACGGTGGCTCAGTGGCAGAATTCTCACCTGCCATGCCGGAGACCCGTGTTCAATTCCCGGTGCCTGCCCATGCAAAAAAACAAACAAACAAAAAGCCTTAATGGATATGGAAAATTGTAACAGGTTCATGAAAAGAGAAATTGTACTCAAGGATAAGAAAAGTTTGATGAGTCTATGATATACTAATGCAAAACTAGAATAGTTTTCTGTTAAAAATTACAAAGTTGAGTGGGCAACCATGGCTCAATGGCAGAGTTCTCGCCTGCCATGCCAGAGACCCAGGTTTGATTCCTGGTGCCTGTCCATGTAAACGGAGAAAAAAAAAAAAAAAAGCACAGGTTATAGAGATAGAAATTGGACAACTGGTGCTGAATGAATACAAATTGTGTACTGAAATGATCACTATCTCATATTCTATATAGAAATTAACTCAAAATGGAGCAAAGACCTAAACATTAGAGCTAAGAACATAAAACTTTTAGAAGAAAATGTAGGGAAATAGAGTGGTGTGTTGATGTCTCCCATGATTATGGTATTGATGTCTATTACTCCCTTCAGTTTTGCTAGTGTTTGCCACATGTACTTTGGGTCACCTTGATGAGGTGCTTAAATATTTTTGGTTATTATTTCTTCTTGGTGAACTGCCCCTTTTATTAATATATAAGCTCTTTTGTCTCTAATAATGTTTTTGCATTTAAAGTCTTATTTTGTCTGATCTCAGTATTTTTTTTAGTTACAGCTTGTGTGGAATATCTTTTTCCATCCATTCATGTGCAAACTTGTTTGTATCTTTGGTTCTAAAACTAGTCTCTTGTAAACAACATATAGATGGATTTTTTTTCATCCATTCTGCCAATCTGAGTTGTTTGACTGGGGAGTTTAATCCATTAACATTCAGTGTTGGTACTGTAAAGGCAGTATTTACCCATTTTATTCTTTGGCTTTTTTTTTTTTGTCAGATCTATTTTTTTTCTATTTTTATCCTCTTAGTAACCCTTACTGACAATTCATTTCTATACTCTTCATCAAGCCTCTCTCTCCTTTCCTTTTTTATCAGCCAGCAGAACTCACTTTAGTACATCTTGCTGGGCAGGTTCTTAACAATTTCTTGTTAATGAACTCTCTCAGCTTCTGTTTATCTCGAATATTTTAAACTCTCCATTTTTTGAAGGACAGTTTTGCAGGATAAAGAACTTTTGGCTACCAGATATGCACATACCACTGTCTTCTCACCTCCATGGTGTCTGATAAATCAGTGCATAGTCTTAAGTGGCTTCTCCTGTATGTGGTTAGTCACTCTTTTCTTGCTGCTTTCAGGACTCTCTTCTCTTTGGCATTTGATCATCTGATTAGTATGTGTCTGGATTGGGTCTTTTTGGATTTATTCTTTTGTGGGTACACTGGGCTTCTTGGATTTGAATAATCATGTCTTTTATAAAGGTTGTGGCATTTCCAGCCATTATTTCCTCAGATATCCTTCCTGGCCCTTTCCTTTCTCTTCTCGTGAGACACCTATGATGTATATATTTGGGCGCTTTGTGTTGTCACTCATTTCTCTGAGACCCTGCTCAAATGTTCCCATTTTTACCTCCATTTATTCTTTCGCCTGCTCAAATTCAGTTGTTCTGTCTTCTAGCTTGCGGATTCTTTCGTTTGCCTCTTCAAATCTGCTGTTGTATATCTCTGGTGTTTGTTTAATTTCATCTGTAGTGTCTTTAATTGCCATAAATTCTGCTATTTTCTATGCTTCCAAATTCTTCTGTATGCTCACCTAGTATCTTCTTAATATCCTTTATTTTTTCATCCATCGCGTTGAATTTGTCTAGAAGATTTGTTTGAATATCTTTGATTAATTGTCCCAAATTCTGTATCTCCTCAATTTTTTAATTTGTTCCTTTGACTGGGCCATATTTTCTTGTGTTTTTGTATGCCTTGTGATCTTTTGCTTATATCTTGCTGGGTCTATTCTGAAGGTTGGTTTCACTCTCTTGTCTAGGATTCAGTTGCTGCTTAGATTTCTATTAGGGTGCTCCTTTGAGCATTGGATCATCAGTATTTCCCAGTCAAAACAGGGCCAGGTACCCATGCAGAGGGCACAGACAAGCTCTGGTGGGCCTGGGATAGGGTCTGGAAAAGACTCCAGAAAGCCCTTCTTTTTTCCCCTGCACTTTCTGGCCTTCCCAGAAGAACACACTCTTTGATTACTTATTCCTCCTCTAAAGTGGTTTAAATCATGGAGTCCAGTAGCATATAAGCAGGCAGGGCTGAAACTGCAGGGATCTATTTTCTTACTTTGCCATGCAGGGATGCTGTTTTCTCACTTCGCTGGCCAGCATCTGGTTCAGTGTTGGGCTGTGTCTTCCTCTATACTTAGGGCAGAGGACTCCTGCAGCTGCCCCAGTCTGCAGACATCCCCCAAGCAAAGATCAGGTCACGTGCTGCTGCTTCTCTCAATGGTGGCGGATGAGCACCAGGACCTGTGGCCAGAATTACAGCTTTTGCCCACATTTTCTCAGTCTCTTCAGCCTGCACTGACCTGGGCATTGAAATGTCCTCTCATACTCCTGGGTCCACAAATAGTTGATTTGGACAGTTTCTGCTTTGCATTTTGGAAACTCTTCCTTGGGACCCTGTTGTATTCAGCTTTTCTCCGTGGCTTCTATCTTGTCTTGTGTCTCTGTGGACTTGAGTCTCTGTGTCTGGGTATAAGTGGGGATCTGTCTTCCTGCTGTGAGAGTGTTATAGTCTGTGGGAGGTGGGAGGGATCCCTGCCGCTGCCTCTGGTCACTTACTGAGTTGCGTGGGGCCGATTGAGGGAGAGGCAAGAGGACTGGCTGGTCCAGGACAAAAGTTTCCTACCTGATATTTCCCTCTTTCTTTGATTCAGCATTTGTGGGATCCTTCTCCAGTCTTTACCTTCCTCCAGAATTCTATGCATGTCAAATCTGTTCTTTCTTTTACTGAATCTGGGTAGGGTTTTTCAGTGGATGGCTTGCATTGCCATGTCGATGATATTCCTGCATGGGATACTTTTCTGGCTTGTGATTAACGCAAGCAAATTCTATTTTAGAAGGCATAGTTAAAATTTCATGTGAATATGAACCTAATATATTCAGTTTTAAAACTATCTGGACGTTTAGAAATAGGCTGTTATTTGTTTGTCCTTTTCCATCCAAGTATTTGTTAAAAAGAAAGAAAATAGAAGGCCAGCATACTTGTAGTTGTAAACTAAATCGAACCAAGTACGTGAGGCAGGTTTATAAAATAACGTCTAGTGAACTTTTGAACAAGTGCTAAATTAAGTGTATAATCCATGGATACAGTTCTAAAATAGGTGTTGAAATGTCCCTTAACTTACCTATATCCTTCTTTCCAGTGAACCAGAAGTTTACATATCTCAGTGCTGTCAGTAATACTCTCTTATTTAAGGTGCTTGTATCTAGCATTACATATCAAATGAAATCATCATTATATAACTCAAAATTTAAGTATGTTATAAGCTAGAGTCATCTTATTAAACGTAACAGCCACTTGTAATTATCTTCTTACAGTTCCTTTGGAAGGATTAAGAAGCCAAAACCAATTTGAAGAGATGAGATCCAGCTACATTAGAGAGCTTATCAAAGCAATTGGTTTGAGGCAGAAAGGAGTTGTCTCTAGTTCACAACGTTTCTATCAACTTACAAAACTTCTTGATAACTTGCACGATGTAAGTGTTTTCTTTTCCAGAGTATCAATGATTATAATTTGAATTTCTGTAATTTTTTAAATGTTAACATAAATTTTAATTTATATGGCTTATTCAAATTCATAGTTGTAATTTTTTTAAGAGAGTATTTGTAATAGACTCCTCAGAATTTATATTATGATTTCATTTTTCTTGTAAATCACCCACTTATTCTTTCATTAATTAGTATTTGCACAATCTGGGGATAATTTATGGCTGAGAGGGATTGTGACACATTTTCCTGAATTTCTTCTCAAATATTGTTGCCTAAAGTGAGAAAAGATTGTTCCTTTGGAAGGACTAAGAAGTCAAAACCAATTTGAAGAGATGAGATCCAGCTATATTAGAGAGCTTTTCCTGAACGTTACAGAAAAAGCAAAGTTGTGAATGTAGAAAATAAGACTCTCACACTATTTTGGATGAAATTGTAAATTAAGGATATTGCTAATGGACAATCTGGTAAAATATAGCAAAAGTTTAAATTTGATTGCTTTTCAGATTTATACTTTTTAGGATGTATCTTTAAATATAATCAGGGAGGTATTTAAGATTTATATACAAAGATGTCTACCATAGCTTTGCTTATAATAGATTAGATAAAAACTAGAAAAGCCCAAAAGCATAAATGAAGTACCCAACAGCAGAAATGGATTAATAAAGTAAGCTATATGTGGTTAGTCAAAGCATGCTGCATACAACTTTTATTTCCACTGTGTCCAGAAACCATGCTAAAATAACAGTAATGGCATAAAAAAAGCTATCTACTCAACAGCATAAATAGAACAAGAAGGGAGAAAGTAAAGACACGACATCAATGAATTTGGGATAATAGACAATGGATGATCAAATGGGAAAACTGTGTTAATAGAACAAAGAAAGTTGAAATTTAGACCTAAAAGGGAGAGCCAACAAGAAACAAAGGAACTCAAACAACAGAAGCCCAAAAAGAGTAAAAAATTGAATGGGAGGTGCAAAGGGCAGGACTGTTAGAAGACTGTATAACAATCACCTGTAACCCCAGATCCACACACCCATCCTTAGAGGCTACGTAGTTACTCTCGCCCCAGCTCAGCAGAATACTGAAGGTTTATTATGAGGATAATAGGAATCAGAGAACTCAGGGGCCTCAGAACCAGCAGAGAGTGAGAGTAAGATTCCTATTTATATTTAAATAGGGGACTTGGTAAAAATTTAATACTGAATTGAGAAACTTTAGCCCTTTTCCCCTGCTTGATCCCACAATAACTGCAGAGTTTTACCCTCGGAGGATAAGAGGATTCCCTTATGGGTGCACTTAAACCCAAGAGAAAGACCTATAGGTGCTGACAGGGGCTTTCTTAATGAAAAAGTTGGCTTACCATCTGATCATCCCACTTGAAAGCCTACATTGACAAGTATCTCGCTTGCCCACAGCATATAAACATGTGTTCTCATATGCATAACACACATATCTTTTGGTCAACTTTTTAAGGCCATACTCATAAATATAAACAGACAGCCAAGTATTTTGAGCCAGTTGACTAAAGTCTCTAAAATGGCAGGTAAAAGGCAAAACAAACCGAAAAAAAGGGTAACTTGAAGGAAAAAGTACCAGTATAGAGAAAGAAGAAAGCTTCAAATAATTAAGATACTCAGAGAAATAAGAATGATATTGTGTCCATGAATAAGAATAGAAAACATTAAAATAAAACAAGACTATTTAGCATATAGTCTTGGATAATTAAATGTAGAACAGCAGAAATGAAAAAATTCTGAGGAAACTTCCAGAAATAAGATGAAAACATGTAAAATTGGAGAGAAGAGATATCAAGGCCACATTACTGTAAAATGTCAGCATATGAGGAATGAAGAGAATATCCTAAAATATCCCAATGAAGATAAAAAAAAAATGATCAGGATAGAAGATGACATTGAGCTTCTCAACAACAGCACTAGAAGGCAGAAAGCAATGGAGGATTTCCTTCAGAATGCCAGGTGGAAACAAGTAGTCAATGAATTTTATACCCAGACAAACTAAGTATGATGGTAGCATAAAAGTACTTTCAGACATACAAGATTGCAGAGAGTTTACCTCAAACACAGTCTTTCTCAGGGACTACCAGAGAATGCCTTATAACAAAACAGTCAAATAAGCTGAAGAAGTGAAGATCTAACCAAAGACAGATACAAAGGGAGGTCCCAGGACAGTAGCTTTGAGGAATAATAACTAACTTAGATTCAAGCAGTAAACAGAGAGCTCTAGGATACTAGCTCCAGGGAAAAAAAGTGAAACTGAGAAATTACTGGTATTATGGCCATATTGGGATGAATTTTATATTTCTGTTAGAGAATTTGGCTATGGATTTGTGATAAATATAGAGAAAACAAAGTGAACAAAAAAAAAAGTTATTATCACTATAAAATAAAAACAAGACATATAAGAAAGGAAATGCAATCTAGCAGGAAATAATAATAATTTTTATAATGTAAAGCCTAGATGTTGATTTAACCAAAAATAGAGGTATAGTTATTTAGAGAAAGGGCCAAGGGAAACGAAAAGAGTATGTTGGTGAGGTGGTTAAGGGGGGTGGGGGTGGGTTACAAGAGCTAAATCCTCATTTTCCATAGTAGAAGCTAATCAATTATATCAGAACTGGAAAAGAAACCTGAAAAGGTTTGGGGAGCCAGAATAAGAATGGAAAGAAGTAAATCAGGAAACTACTGGGTTTTGTTATGCTGCTGCTGCTGCTGCTGTTTTTGTTGTTATAAGTCCTGCAGGACTATTTGACTTTTTAAATCATGTACAAGAATTACTTTGATAGAAATAAAAATAAGGTTTAAAGCAAATTTGATTGCTTTTTATTGACATGGGTAGAGTCAATATATTGTTATGTAAAAAAAGTCAAATTACCAAACAGATTTTATGAAATGACTGCAGTTTTTAAATACACATTGTGTGTGTATATTTGGGTATGTCTGTCTCGAGGTATAAAAAGAAAAAAGAAATTTGAAAGAAATACACCAAAATGTTCACATTGGTCATGAGGGACAATGATTAAGTTTCACTTCTTTAAGTCTCTCCATATCACCAAAATGTTTCCTAATGGGTATGTAATATTTTATAAATTATTCTAGGGAGTAGAGGAAGTTATTTTCATTTCAGTCAGAAGAAAACATTTTCACAAGTATCTATATTGTTAGACAAATAAGTTGCCATGTTTGAATAGTATAAGAATTTATTCTTTCTCTTACCTGTTTCTTACCCATCTGTTAAACCAACAGCTTGTGAAACAGCTTCATCTGTACTGCCTGAATACATTCATCCAGTCCCGGGCTCTGTGTGTTGAATTCCCAGAGATGATGTCTGAAGTTATTGCTGCACAATTACCCAAGATCTTGGCAGGGATGGTGAAACCTCTTTTATTTCATAAGAAGTGAATGTCATTTTTTTCTTTAAAAATTTACATTTTGTGGAATGTTTTCTATGTTTTTGTTTTGGTCAAGATTATGAGGTCTTAAGTTTTTCTAACATTCTGCTGAAAGCCTTACATTTATAGCATATACTATTTTGAGATTCGAATCATTTTCCTTTATAATGCATAATTATAATTTTTCAAGTGTTTGTACACCCATTTTTCTTTAAGAGTTTTTTGATTTAAAAATTACTAAAACTGATTGTTAAAGCAAACTTAATCTTTTCACCCTATTTCATATCATTTAGTTGATGATTTTTAACTTTTACACCTAACAAATCTAGAGAAAAAATCCTACATGTAATAAAAAGCTTATTATATATTTAACATTATATATATATAACATTATATATGTTACTTCTAGATAGTTCCCTTTATCTACTTGATTATATTTCCAAAAATTAACCTTTAAATTGTATGCAAAATTTTGTCTGTATGAGCACATATATGTTTTTGTGATAATATTCATAATCTATTTTCAAAGGAGCTTTTAATGCAGAAATATATAGGGAAAGACTTCAAAACTATCAAAATTGATTGTTGTTTCTCAAAGTAGGAATAACAGCTCTTACAGCTTAAGACTGTCTCCCAGATAGGAAACACACATCTGAGTAGAGCCATATAATTACGGTAACAGTATTATGGGTTTTGTACTTTTTTACTAACATTTTGGGAAAGTAATATTTTAATAAGGTATTGTGAATAGAAATAAGAGAATCAGAAGAGTCTGCAATGTAAATCCCCTCCTTATCATCTGTAGCTTGTTGAAAGTCGCATAATCTTACTGATTCTGTTTCCTCACCTTTAAAACTAGCATAATAATATCTTTAGTATCAGATGCTCCTTTTTATCAAAACATCTTTATATCTTCTTCTCAAAACAAAAATATATATATATATAGAAAGTACTAACGTTTTTGTGTACTCCTCAAAAAGTTAAGATGATGCTATTTTTCACTGAGATATAATAAATGAATTTCAGGTTGAAAACTTTTGAGTGCCTCTAATCCAGTTCTAAGATGCTTCAGGAAATAGTAGATGCTGGTTTAAAATAGTGTAGGCAATTATAATAACTAGAAAACTTACATTTCATAATTTTATATGAACTGAAAATTTTCCTTTAGATGACAGATGAGCTCTTTCTCAATGTGAATCATTGAAGACCCCTTCTTTGAAATAGGAAATGGACACAGGAAAGAAGTTCATACCACTCTCGTTCAAGTTATAAAGTGATGAAATTCAGAGATTTTCAATCAAAATCATTTTCTTTTTCTTGATAGTTTCTATCAACTTTAGGCATACACACACACACACACACACATACACACCACACACCTCAGTCGTGTGTGTATATATCATTTTTTACAACTCAGAGAAACGGGTAGAGCCCACTTTTTTTAACTTTTAAAATTGGACCCTGGGGCGGGCCGCGGTGGCTCAGCGGGCAAAGTGCTTGCCTGCCATGCCGGAGGACCTCGGTTCGATTCCCGGCCCCAGCCCATGTAAAAAACAAACAAACAAACAAAATACAATAAAACAAGAAAATGTTTAAAGATGTTTCCCTTTCTTCCTCCCTTCCTTCCTTCCATCCTTCCTTCCTTCTCTCTGTCTTTCCTTCCCTTCCTCCCTTTCTCTAAAAAAAAAAAATTGGACCTTGTTGGGGATTGAATCTTAAGCACAAAAGAATGATGATTTTGAAAATTTTCAGCCTCTCCAGTAAGTATGCTCTGAGACTAGAGCCAGAAGTGGCCCTACCAGGGACCTCCCCGGGCTTTATGGAAGAGAGTTCCCAGAGGATAGGGCTTCAGTGTAAGGGATTAATTGAACAACCTTTGCTAAAGAGGCTGTGCCTGAATATAGATTGTCAGCCATTATAGCAGAATGGAAATGCAGTTATCTAAGAAGGATCTGTAGAAAATTCTATCATCTTATTCAAGGTTTTTGCAAAATGTGTATGAAAAAAAGCAGTACTTGAACAGAGAAGGGATGAGTTAAAAGAAGAATGACACTTCTGGGAAATTGGTGGAATAAAGACTGACAGAATTCATTCCACGGAAAGCACCTAGAACACAGGCAAAAAATGTCCAAAGCACTGATAGGTCTGGGGCTCAGGAGAACAGGGAAGGACCATTACAATGTACAAGGAAAGGGTTTTCAAAGAAATGGAGAAACTACGATGGAGAAACTGTGAGCAATGACTTGAACCAGCTGCAGCCCCCAGCACCTATCCTCTGCCCCTGCACCCAGGAGCTTTGGGTCTGCCGGGTTCTCGACCAGCAGGCTGCTGCAGGCTGGGAGGGTCACAGAGGCCCTCCACCCAGAAAAAGAGGGATGCATGGGACAGTTCTGATCTAGTCGTTGGTGGGTGAAGTTGCCCTCTGGGTCTAATGCCTGCCAGGCAGAAGCCTGGGGTGCCTGTGCCATCATTCTCTCCATACACAGAAAAACTGCAATGACAGACTGAACTCCCCCATGGCTCCCTGGTGCCCACCCTCCACCCCCGAGGCTGGCAGCTTTGGTGGCCTGCTCCTCACTCCTGGTGGCTGTGGTCTGGGAGAGACAGGGAGGCCCCCCTCTGGGAAAAGAGAATGGGGCACAGGTCTGAGCCAATAGCGGGCTGTCAAAGTTGACCCTCTGGGTTCCACAGCTTTGAACCTTCCACGCAGAAGCTTGGGGCACCCAGAGCGCCATTATTTCCACACAGAGAAAGTACAGTGATTGAATGCCACCGGGGCTCCTGGCACCCATTCCCCACCCTCAGTGCCAACAGCTGGTTAGCCTGGACCTTGCCCAGTAGGCTGATATGGACTGAAGAAAAGGGTAAGCCCTCCCACCCAGGAACAAAGGGGTATGCGGCACAGTACCAATCCAACTGTTGGTCGGCAAAATTGGGCAGCAAGGTCCCACAGCCTTGGGTCCCCGGCAGGTGTCCACAGCACCATGGTGCCACTGTTTCCACCCACCTCAGAAAGAGAGAACAGAGGGTTGACAGCAAATACTCTTAACCTATGTAGATCTGTGGGTAATAGGTTGCCAAACAGTGCCATCTGCTGGGAAGACTGGGAAACTGCTGTCTTGGGAAACTGCTTTCCTGACCCTCTCCCAGGGTCCTATGGAACTGGCCTGCACCCCCTCATGCGACCCTGACCCTGTCTGGCTGGGAAATCCTGACAAATCAAGTGCCAAAGAAGACCTTTAACATGAACCCAATCAGCAACAAAGTCTTAGACAAGGGAGGAAACCAACTTTCAAAATAATCTTACCAAGATAATCAGATGCCTAGATACTAGTGAAAAATTACAAGACAAACTGAGAAACAAGAAGATATGGCCAAGCCAAACGATGAAATTTAAAAATCAGTGGTGATAACAGAATTTGGAACTAATCAAACATGTTCAAACAAATTCAATGTGATGGACAAAGGGATAAAGGATATTAAGAAAATACCAGCAGAGCATAAAGAATTCCAAAGAGTACACAGAAAAATAACATCTTATGGAAATGAAAGACACTGCAGTTGGAATTAAAAATATATTAGAGACACACAACAGCAGATTTGAAGAGATAGAAGAGTCAGCAAGCTAGGAAGCAGAATTACTGAATTCAAACAGACATAAGAACAAATGGAGACAAAAATGGAAAAATTTGAGCTGGGTCTCAAAGAAATGAGTGACAACACAAAGCACTCAAACATATACATAATAAATAAGTGTCTCAGAAGGAGAAGAGAAGGGAAAATGGCCAGGAAGAATATTTGAGGAATATTTGAGGAAATAATGGCTGATAGTGTCCCAGCCCTTATAAAAGACATAAATATGCAAACCCAAGAAGCCAAATGTACTTCAGACAGAATAAATCTGAACAGACCCACTCCAAGACACATACTAATCAGACTGTCAGATGCCAAAGAGGGGAGAATCCTGAAAACAGCAAATGTGATAGTCAGTCTGTTTTCTGCCAAAATCATGCCTTTAAAATAGCCATGGGATGTCAACTTGTAATTTCTAAATTAGCCACAGAGACTGTGATACATGTAATGTGGAGAGAGCTGCCCTGGGTCTGTGCCCCACTTCTCTGCACCTCACTAGCTAGTTGAGCTTGAGCAACTCATTTAACTCTCTAATTAAACCTGTATTTGCCCAATTGTTTTGTGATTAATAGAAATGGAAATGAAGTATACAGGTCTTCAGAAATAATAGCTGCTACTATTTTCATTAAGCCATACATCTAATATTTATATTCTATTATGAAACCAGTAATCTAGAAATATATTTGCTTTGAAATTATAGCTAGAAGTAATCAATTTCTTCCCCTGAAAAGAGAGTCTTGGCTGTAGGGCCTGCTTTATCAGAAAAGGTCATGAAAATGTAATAGTTGATTGGTGATGTAACATCTTGAAATCCTGGTTGTAATAATCTAAAGAACCTGTCGACCTTTCACTATCATGTGTTAAGAATAAAGATAATGATTTTGACATTTTTAAAGTAGTGCTGTAAAATACAGAGTTTGACTAGAACTCTAAATCTAAAATCTATATCCTAAATGTAGGCTATAGGACACTACATGCTCAGATTATTTTTACTATGTTAACTCCTCAAAAGGGAACAATGGGTCTAGAAATTATGACAAAGTCATCACCCCTCAAAATAGCATTCCTACCGTTAAGAGAGTTGTGACACACGAACTCAACAAGAGATCTTCAAGCTGGTGTTGATCTGTTATCTTATATTCCCTTGCTAGGTTGGCTATTAAATTTCTAGTTTCTGTCATAAACATCTGAACAACCTCTCTCATCTACAGTTACTCTTTTACACACTATACTTCAGGATAGACTGTGAGCCCTTTTAAATATCTTTACAATCCCAAGTGCCTTATGCATTAAGAAACTCTCAAATCTCCAAAAAATATATATGCTTCATTTTAAAAATCTCCCATTTTATGTTAAAAAACTAAACAACCCTGTCTCCACTGACAAAATCATATAGACAAACAGACAATTCAAGCACAGACATAACTTTGTTTTTCCCAAAGTAGGCAGATAACTTCTACAACTCTTCAATTTTACATGAAATACCACGTAATCTGCTTACCTTCTCTAGACTGTCATTTCCCCTTCTGCAAGGGAGGTGATTTTATAGTGGTTTCACTCTACTCATCCTCACTCAAGGTTGGGTGAAAACACATATCTCTACCTGGCATCTACCACCTACCTTTGTCCTTAACAAATCCAAAATTAACTAAAAAGTAGTAGAGTAAATGTATTCTCACCATATTACTGAATTCAATTCAATCAGAATTGGTCTACAACCCATAATATTAATCCAACCTAAATTGGGCCTAGATAATCAAGTTCAGGTTTGGATTACATCCCTATTTAAGATGAGGAAAATGGTTCTTACCTGGGCCAACAGAACCTATAACTCCAAAGTTAGGCCTGAATCAGCGTGGTCTTAAAACTTGAAAATAAGAAGCAAACAGTAGTTTCCTTTAATAATGGGTCTTCCCTGTCACTGGAGAAGATTTAAGAATTTCAAGGATAGTGATAAGTTAATTAGCCCCTGTTCATGACAGCAGTGATTCTCTGAACACCATATAGCTAAGGCAAAGAAAGCCCCTTAGCGTTGACTGTGTTCCAAGCCTGAGCTCTGAGCACCTTCCTGGAGCCTGCACCCAGGCTTGTCCACAGCCTTTTGCAGCTGTGGAGTTTGGAAAACGGTTGGAGGACAGCTGGATTAGCCCCAGAATGTCAACTTCATTTTCAGCTTACTGGCTCTTGTTGTTTTATGTCATGCTGACCTTACTGTTAAACGGGTTTGTTTGCTTTCTCTCCTCTCATGGAGAAATGGGGAAAGCATTACTTTTAAGTTGGTTAAAATCTTTAACTGAGAAAGCATTTTCAGAGAAATGTGAATTAGGTACTTAAAAAGCATACACTATCCATTGTGTTAAAAATAATATGTGGTATTATTAACTCTGCAGTGTGGCATGAGTGTCTGCTTAATATTCAGGTAGATATGAGCAAAATATTTAAATGGTATTGTAAATAGTTGTCAGTACATAAACTGTAACTTATCTCTCTTATCTTTTGAACTTACTTTCACTATATCATATCCTGATGTATCCAAATTACCAAATGTAAATTACTCTAAATAAGAAACCCACTTAAAGTCTATCATGTTTACTTACCTGTGAGTTTTTATGCTTATATCTTAAAGTGATTTTAAACCTTTTGCCACTAAAGAAACCTTCTATTAATACCAAGAAAACTTATATTTTAAAGTGTATATCCACCACACTATACTGTCAAGGAATAGTTGCTTTATTTTCTTACTGTTTTATCAAAGAATATCACTTAGAGTGCCTGAGAAACCTAACTGAGCCTAACTGAATAACAACCATGTCCACATTGATTTCGTTTGTTTTTTTTAATATTAAAATAATCAGCCAACTTCTATCATGGCTTTCCCAAATTTAGATTAAGAATTGGAGATTTGAGACCATAATCTATTATATAAAATTAAATTTTCTTCTTCTAAGGGATTTTAAGGTTCATGAGAAAGACCAAAAGTTATATATAGAGTTAATACAAGAGTACCATATTGTTGTCAAAGCAGAGATATATATAAAGCTCTGCTTATTCTCCAATCATATAGAAATACTATATGGAATTTGTTTAAAGGGCAAGCACTGTACTTACTATGACTGGGAGTAGAAAAATATTTTCACATGGTAACTTTGGAACTTAGCACTGTGGCCAATAAAGTTTTTCCTTTTGACCTGAGTAGTCTGTGCATTTTAACTTTTCTGATACAGTCATATCCACAAGAAAAATCAGATCAAAGAGTTAGTAAAAAAAAACTTTTCACTGAAATTTGGAACAAGTAGGAGAGAAAAATAAAAGTTCTTTGTATTTGGAAAGAATACATGTGACTTACAAAGTGAAATGAAGAGGTCCCCTAAACATTAACTTAAATAATTTTTCCTTGAATACTGAGCAAGTAATTTATATGATAATAGAATGTTTGGGTGATTATCTACAGTAATAACACTGTTAACTGTTACAGGAAATATCATTAACTATCCAACCATAAAACATAAATATGCTCAGAGCCTTTTGCTTTCTTTAAGCTTTTTACTTTTTAAGAAAGTTCTTTTTGTCCTTTTTTTTTTTTTGTCCTTTTTTTGTGTGTGTGTGTGTGGCTACAAAATTAAAAAAAAAAAGTCACTGATCATTAAGCCTCTATTTAGCTGCCAGTAGTTTGGGTATTTCAGCATACAAACTTAGCATTTTAACTTAAAGTAAAAGAAAAGGTGAGTACCAGATTATACATTTCAACACTGAAAGCAGGATTAAAGTGTCCTTCCACCCTGAAACTGCAAACTTTCCGTTAATAGTTTACATCAACAAAACCATTTGATGTTTTGTCTATAGTAATAGAAGAAAAATAGGACCCAAAACCCAAAAAAAAATTTTGAAAAGTTGAAAATTTCTAGTTTATGCATCATTTTGTTCTTCAACAAATAACTCTGAAGTATTTACTGTGTTGTGTTCCAGTCACTATACCAGATTGTGGAGATGATCAGTGAATACATTAAGTAGAGTTTCACCTTTTCTGAGCTTACAGTTGGACATGAAACAGAGACAGATAGATTGTTACAATAGTGTACAGCAAGGAAGTACAGAGAACCATTAGTATACAACTAGTTTAAACTTAAGAACAAGCAAATGCATCCTGAAAAAAGTCAGGTCTTAGCTAAGATCTACAGTTGGTTTAGAAATTAGCCAAATATGCAGAGTCAGAAGATGCCAAGGGTAGGAAGAGAAGAGCCCCTAACAGGCGGTAATGGCATAAAGAAGATCTTGAGGTCAAGAGAGAGTGTGGGGTGAGGGCGGATGATGAGGAAACAGAAGAGACTAAGGTCCAGCTCATCAGGGGCCTTGCACATCATGTTGAGGAGTATATACTTGATTTTGTCTTAAGCAGGAGAGCAGCATAATTCATTTTGGTATATTAGAAAACTCACTCTGACTGCAATACAGAAGATGGAGTGGAGGTGGCTAAACTTGGAAACAGGGAGGCTAATTTTGAGGAAGTTGCAACAATTGGATAAAAAACAAATGAAGGTGATAAACATGAAGAGTTTGACGTAATCATGATCTCCTCCCCCAATTTACTGGAAGGATAAATAAAACATAACTTAGACACATGACAGAACAAAAGTAGGTGAATTGTACCATATAATTGTCAAATCCAAGGCAGATTCTTCTACTCTGTAGTAACTGCAAACATTTCATCAAGAAAGACAATAAAAGCTAAGAAACTCAGTTCTACCAAGTTCCAGAACTCTATTTATCCAAACATTTTCTTCCCCTCCATCAATATCCCACCTTTGTACATCTAGCCAACCTTGAAAACCAGGTCTGCGCACAGATAAGACGAGAACAGCTCAGGGCTTAGCAAGTGGGAAAGGGAAGGTGAGTTGTGCTGAATAATAAATGAACACATTCTTTGTATCAATCCTGCTTCAGATACTGTCACCTAGTGTAATTACAAAATGGGACATCCAACAAATGCTTAATTTTCTGTAGAGTTCTGACTTCCTCATGAGCCATCCATGGAATGTGGGGAGGGGTGGAGGGAGGGTTCGTGGTAGCAGGATGGGGAGCAAACTCGGCAATTTAGAATGCATCAATGTCTTCTAGCTGAAAGAGTTTTATTTTGGATTACCTCATTCGGTTTCTAGTAAGGGCTATTACTTCCACTTACTAGTTGGCAGCTAGGAATAAGAAGGAATATACTTTATGCAGTGGGGGAGCCTCTTATTCTTGGGTGCTTACTTGCCATGCCAGTCCTTCCCTATGACTGGTCCTAGAATCCTCTGCTACCCTCTCATACTTAAGTGTGTGGTTTGTGAATTCATCTGTTCCCTCTTCTCTGGTACTGCAGGCTGCTGTGGATTTCCTTTGCTGACTTGGTACCTTCCATTCCTTGCTGGCTCAGCAAATTTCTTTTAGGTCCAACTACTTTCTCCATCTTCCCTCTGTTGTGGGGTCACCATATCTCGCCAAAAGCCATAGCTCACTGCTACCTTCCACGCCCAATTGGGCTGGCACCATGCTGAATCCAGGACTCTCTGAGATGCTTGCACCTTTAGGACCATGCACAGGAAGCCACAATTTTCTGTGACTTCCCTTTAATTCTCAGGATGTTCTTTTGCCCATCCCACCGCCGTCAAGATACAATCCCAAAATGTTGTCAAGAACTAGGACACTGGCATCTGACCTCCTGGTCCTATCTCTTCCTTCTTCTGAATCAAGAAAGCTTCTCACTTCTTCTTCCGGTCTGACAGAGGCTCCCCCTGGGTCTTAGTTGCATTCCTCCACCTATTCCCAACTACTCTCTGTGGCTAAGTCCACCTCTAGAGAATACCTTCGAGATTTAGAAAACCATTTTTTCTCTGAAAAAAAGCCCCATCCTCCAGACATGTCTTGCTATGGATTTCAAAGACCAAATGTGCAAGTCAGAAACTGAACATTGGCTTAAAAGCATTTCTTCTGTAACAATCAATCAATTCTCCTTGAAGCATCTCAGCTTCCTCCATCCAACCAGAAGAAGGGTCAGGTGCCAAAAAGAAAAACACAAAGATTAATATATTTCAATAAAGCTGCATTTTGGAGTACATTGGGAATCCATCTGAGGTTTCTGCTGAGATGGTGAGACTCTCCCTCCACTTGTATATGCCTAACAGTTCGCCTGGCACTGGCTGGGTAACAGATGCAAAGCTGTAAAAATTAGATAATTGTGGGCACCTAACATCATCACATACTTGTTTTCAGTTTAATGTCTTGTATTCTCCCTAAAGTATTTAGAAGAGCACTCTGCATTTAGTCAATGTTCACATTTTGTTATGTTGAAGTTGATGAAATATTCAAAGTTATCCTTTGTGTTCCTTGTTAGTAAAAGTAGTGTAATATTTGACAGAAACTGCAGAGAATCATCGTTTCTCTCATGACCCATGCCCCTCCTTGGCTCCCACTACTATACTCTAGGATTGAGTGAATACCAGGGCACTGAGTACCCTCACCAGACTTATGTTTTAAAGTATTGAGCCCATATAATATTCTTGAATCTCATTTTCTCACACTTAGGACCTCATTACTGAGTGGGAAGGACACTATTTGAAGTACAGTGGAAATTCATCTGAGGCTTTTGATGAGAGGATGAGCCCCTCCCTCCATCTGTATATGCCCAAGAATTATCCCAGCACTGGTTGGGTGACAAATCTAAAGGTGTAAAATTAGGTTAGAATGGGCACCTAACAACATCATCATATACTTCTTTTTAAACTATTAGATCAAAATGCCATTTCTGTTTTTAAAGTAAAGGATTTAGGGGAAATCTTTTGCAATTTGCATTTTAAAAAACTGAATCAGTCTATTCAATTTGGCTGGTATTTTGTAGTCAATCTTCAAATAATGTTTCCTTAAAAAACAAAAATGGGAATTTACCTCAATATCTCTTGTCATTATTCTGTGTGAGTAAAAAATTAACTCATTTCTAGAGGGACTGATCTCCCAATGAATTAGAGCCCCAAAATATCATACAATTATATATAAGGTTCAAAGAGTTAGTATGTTCTTCTTTACTGCTCATTCTGAATTTATAACCAACGTATCAGTTTGTACAAATAGTATATAGCATAAAGTGAGATATGAATGCAGATGTTTGGATTTATATGGACAATATCCTTGACTGTGTGTACATTTTAACAAAGCAAGGGGTGATTCTCAGACAATAAAACCAAATCCAACTTGTTGTTTACAACCATGGAAATGAAATACAATGAAATGATATCTAGTAACACTGCATAATGCATTATACTGTTCACTCACATTGGTAAAGTAAAAAATTTGATTTTATAATGAAAATACTATCAATTTTCATATGAAATTTAATGCTCCTCATATTTAAGTTAAAGAATGTAATCTAATTGTTAATATTTCAGAAAGCATTTCAAAACATTATTGTGCACTTGTTTCATTACTAGGAATTAGAATAGTATAATGCTGGAAATAGGCAAATTATATCCCTTCATTAAATAAAATAAGTGCCTGGAGTATATAAAGAACCATGTTAAACCTTTGGAGACTCAAAGATAAAAGAGTAAGCCAGATTTCTAGTGCTAAGCTGCAGTTGATAAGATGCCAGATCCTACTGTTTGAAACTTGAGCACACTTTGCACACGTTTCTTAGTCAATCAGCTAGATTTGGAATAAATTGGAGAACCCAGAAAGTTGAACTGGATAATTTTGCCATGAAATATTCCTTTAACATAAAAAGAATATTTCACTTATTCTTATTTAACATTGTTTTTCAGTTTTTAAATTTAACATGCCCCTATATTCAGATTTACAAACTTAAATAATGCTCTATTAAAAGAAACCTTCATATTTACCTATAAAACAATATATATATTTTTTAACATGGGCAGGCACTGGGAATCGAACCCGGGTCCTCTGGCATGGCACATTGCAGGCAAGCATTCCTGCCTGCTGAGCCACCGTGGCCCGCCCACAATATATATTTTGGGGTAAACATCTGATTTTGATATTTGGGTTTTTTTTCTAATTTACATTTAAGTTAGCTCATTAATGTTGCAAAACTAAGTTTATGTATCTCTTTTACAAAAGAAGAAATAGAGGTTCCAAGTAGTTCGTTAAATATGAAAGACAATTTCTTGCACCATTGCTTCTTCCAAAAAGAAAACAAGTTTCTGACACATTTTTTCCAAGCTAACTTGATTTTCCAGGTATGCATATTAAATCTTTTGTAATTTTTATTTAAGAAATGGAGAAACTTAATATTAATATAATATACTGACTCACTAAGATATTCTATACCTTAATAATATTTCAGTAAGAACATCGTATCTTTTAATTATTGTGATCATTAGGAAATTTATATTGATTTGTGTACATCAAGACAAATGTGACTTAAGTAAAAACATTTTATTTCCTCTGCTCTATGTCATCCTAGTTTGATTTTTTATTTAAAAAACCCAGTTCTATTTGTACAAATCTACTAAAGTTTTAATAAATTAAGGAAGAATTATTTTCAAAGTTTAAATATAGATTCTGTGAATAATTCGATATACTAGATTTTCTCTTTATCTGACACGACAAACATTGTTTTTCAATAGAAATACTTATTTTTAAATACAATGTCTTATCTTTAAATAAAAATTAAATGGCTATTTAACCTAATCTTGTGATACATAAGGATTCAGGGATAAAGGTAGGAAATAAATGTAGGAGATCCCCTAAAAGAGGACAAGGGATTAAAGCATCGATTTTTATCAGAACTATTTCATAAATATAATAATGGAAATATTGAGAAATATTCACTCATCCTCAAAATTCCAACTATTAAAAAAGTATTCCTTGCAAAGTCACTTGGAGCCACCTAAAAGCTACAGGACAAATCAGAGAAACCTTGACTTTCCAAAATTATATAATCATCATAATATGTAATATTATCTAATTTCACTGTGAACAGGACTTTAACATACATTTTCTTTAAGATGTGCATGTGTGTATATATATATATATTAATATGTATATTTTAAAACACTGTGTCATGGTAATTTTTATAAATTTATAAAATTTTATAAAAGTTAGCCTTCTAATCCAAAGTGATGTGACAATCAAGAGACCAATATTCCCAGTTGCACAGATCGTGTCAACTATAAGAAAATGTTGAGGCTTGGAATATATATATATTTCCAGTAACGAAATCTGACTCAAATCTTTAATCACAAATTTAGTAGGGTAGGAGCTGGGTTTGACTTTGATGAATTCATTAACAGAGGTTGTGATGTAGGGAAATTAGTCCTGTTTATATCTCAGTTTTTCCAGAAAATTGCCTTTTATCCCCAGAAGCTTCTTATAATTTTAAGAATGCCTATTCACATGGAATCCAGAGAAAAATGTAATCCTGTCCCTTGTACAAAAGAGAGCTAAGAGACAGGGGAAGAGCTTGGAAGTGTGAAAGAAAACTTAGGTCCAAGCCATACTCTTACAATTGTCATTGAGCTGGGGTCACCTGACTTCCCTGAATCTTATTTTCCCTATTTGAAAACTGAGGATACATGATCTTGATTTCTAAATACCCAAAACTATTAGAAATTATAGTATCGTACACTTCTTAGACTCTTTAACTATGCCTTATCCTTATACTGAAATCTGGATATCAGTGGTTCAATCTCACTTTTAACGTATTTTTATTTAATTCCATTTTATAAATTGTTGGTAGTAGTTGTCTGTTTAACCACATGCAATTTGAACTGGAGTGTTTCCATTTAATTTCAGTGTGCTTTCTGATAAAAAATGCAAAAAATATCTAATTCCTTTCCATATCCTATACATTTATCAATAATTTGAAACAATTTGTGGTACTTACAAAAATTTCCCAAATTTACCCTGATTTTACATATTCAGTTATAAAATTGGATAGGTATCATAACTTTGGACATATAATGAATGAACTTTAAAATGTGACTTTGATTTGTGATGCTTTCAAATCTAATTTTATATAGCAATTTTCTCAACATTAAACTTAATCATTTTTCTTTACGCTATTTTTTCTTAATGCTATTTTATGTAAATTTTTATTGTTTTTGAAAGTGAACTTTTTGTTTGATCTGCAAAAACCATTTCTCTTGTCTTTCTTTCCATCCACCCTCTACCTATTGCCTCTAATAAAACTTGGTTCTGAAAAACAAAATCTTGTTTTTCCAGTATACTTTTTTAAAATTGAATTTGGCCATACTATTCAATATGCTAATTCAACGAGTGTAAATGGCTTGATGTCATACTCCAAAGATAAACTGTTCAAACACAAATAGAGAAGTTTATTTTGTTGATGAAACAAAAATTGTTAAATAATTGCAACCAAATATTTTGATATTGTGCATGTTAAATGTAAAAATGAATTATTAAAAGTCATCTTCAGTATATGTATTTCAAATTAATAGGGTTTTCTGTATTAATTTGAAAATCATTATATTTCCATCTGTTTTTGGGATTAGTATATTTTTCTATGTAAAATTTTTGAGTGACATGGTATATAACATGTACCTGTAGAGGACATATAACTTAATTCATATTGTAATAAACAACAATCTCATCATTTAAAACATGACTGATAAATGCACTGTTAGCATCACACAAGCTCTGATTATTATATTTCAGCATATCGAATTCATTATTTTCACATTCCAAACCAATGATCTAACATCTCAATGTATATCTTTTGTCCAGATGTGCTGCACTTGTAATATCTTATTGCTTACAAATACTGTATTTTCTTCCTTTGTCTTTTAATACACTGTTTAAGTTGGTTTATAATAAAAATGTAATCAGAGTAATAGATTAGTAGATTTGTACAGGCCTGTAAAAGAACATCTGGTCCATGGGTTATCTTTGATCCAAGGGCTGGCTTTGAGGCAGCTTGAATCCCACCACATCTATGCACAATTGTAGTGACTGTATATGCATGTGTTTTCCATCACTTTCATCTATTTCACAGATATTTCAACAAAACAAAGCATATTCAGAAACAAATAACTTCCACCACTTCATTTTATAGAGAGAGAACCTGAGACTCAGGGAGTCTGTGTCTTATCCAAGGCCATTCAGTGTGCGAGTGTATGAGTGTGAGAGCTGAAGCAAGACACTGATTTTATAGGTCAACCACAGAATGTTATTAATCTGTTGGCACTACCAACAGAAGTGGGTTTTGAGCTGACACAGAGGCTGCTAAATTGTGGGTTCCCCTTATTTGGCTCACAAAGAGTTCACATATTTGAAGTGGTGAATTTAATCTTTCTTTTCAGTCAGCACCCCGACATTATTACAATATTAATAAGAATATAATGCATTATCTGTATTTTATGTGGTAAAGATGGATTTATGAGAAAATTGGAATGAATTTCTTATATTTCTGAGAATAAATCAATGTTTTTGAACACCACAAATTTCCAGTCATTCTTTTTTCTCAATCAAAAGAAATGATTATATCTGCTGTACTAATTATGGTCATTAACTTACTCATAGAAAATAGTAACCTTTTACTTTCTTATTGTTTGAGATTTCAGGAGAAACAAAATAAAATGAAAGTAGGAATAATGTTTAATAAAGAGTTTATTAGTTCTGGAACTTTACATCTTATCTACATCTCTCACCACTAATTTGTATAAAACTCAGCAGGTTGATTCCAAACACGAAATAAATAGAATGACATATTTTGTTTTGAAATGCTTGAAACAAGTTTTAGTAGCCCTGGAAGCAGAATGAGTGCATTGTTTTCCAATGATGACCTTTATCATAAAAGAAAGAAAGGTAGGGGAGGAAAGAAGGAATATAGGGAGGAAAGAAAATGAATTTGATTATTATTTCAACACTTGATCTAGTGATCATTAAAATAGAATCCTATGTCAAAGAAACCAAAATTGGTTTACAGTGATTGGGTAATGAAATTGCAAATATTTCTGCAGACCAAACAAGGATGTGAAAATGGTGAAGGACGGAATATCCCGGTCTGTTCCAAAGGCAATAACCAATATGCATTGAACATCTATTATATACCATTCAAGAAGTTATAGGTTTATCTAAGTAGAAGGCAGTGCTTACCCTCAATAGATTAAAACGGTCTTATCAGAGATGAAGAATACTGCATATATGAGAAGAATTCATAGAAATTTAAGTCATAATATAAATAAATCCTAAATCATAGGCTTTAAGTCTACATTTCGAGGTCAGAGAAGAGGAGGGGCTGATATAAACAGAAGATATCTGGGTCTGCTGGGGTTTTATACACTGGCATAAAAGAAAATAAGATGTCACCATGAAATTTTTCATTCTTGCAAACTTTCTTAGACCAAGTATTTGAAGAACAAGGCAATGAGAAGCCAACCAAAAATAGAAAACGTGTTTAAATGTCTAGTTGAGAATGTTATATTACAGAAATGACAGTGAAGTTAATTTAGCAAAAAAGAAAGGCATAAAAATGTTTAAGTAGGAAAACCATCATGGTTTGGTGATGTCATTAAAATAAATGTTACATATATAAGAAAAATAGGAAATAGTATTGGATGGGAAAAATACATATGAAACTTGAAAAAAAAAGCCCTTAAACTTTTAAAATAATTTAAAGATGTCATAGTAAATAAATCTTGTCCTTATAACTATCTGTAAGGGTTATTTCATTTCGGAATTACTTAATTGCTATTTCTTCTTTCAAAACTCTGTTGCTGCTATCATGACTTCTTTTTATGTTTCTTGCCAAACAAAAATCTCAACAGCCAAGGAACTCAAAATAAACTAAATCAACAGAGCAGCAACTCACTTTATGAGGGCTAGCTACCCAAACCCAAAGGTGGAAGTAGGGGAGATGTTTCAGTCCTGTACCAGATTTTGGTCCCTTATTAGGTCATATCCGATTCACTGCCAAAACACCAACTGAAAGAAAATATAATAAATCAAACTTCCCAGTAACATTAATGCTACAGCTTCCCATGTACATAACTTTTAAGGTCAATGAGCATTCCCACGAATCTTGCATGTTTAAATTAAAAGTACATCACCAACTTTGGCTCTGGATTAGCTAGGTGTTTTTAGGTTGCTACTGTAAATACAGCAGAAAGCTAATCAATTTCACATTGGTACTAAAGAATTAAATGCCCTTTAAAAAGACATCCAAAAACTCAGAAGTGATTAAAAAAAATGTTGTAACATGGAGATTTATCTTTTGCATCACTAACTGCTCTTAGAGCTTTCTCAGTCTTCCTTAAGGCATCTACCATGTCTGAAGAATCCAGGTGAGCTCAGTCGGCCTAGGCCGGCCCAGCATCTCCCATCCTAGCCTGTCTGCTCCCAGCGGAGCTCTGCCCTGCACCTGTCCACACTTACTCCCTGCAAACCCACTCCCCCTGAACTGCCTTATCAGAAGTAAATGATCAATCAGACCTCCAAAGCTAAATAAATTGTTATATCTTCCGTGACATCTACCTGTTAAAGGAAAACATGCTTGATCCAAAGGGAATGGTATGATTTCTATTAAAAGGCATAGGCCTTTTGGTGAGAGGTTTTGGGCAGAAATCTTAGAGCTTTTGTTAGAGGAAAGGGATATTTGGAAAGGCGCCTATTTTGTGCAGCCCCATGGTAACTACGCCTAGCAATAATTGGAGAAAGATGAAAATCTAATGTCTCTCCATTTACAGCTGAGAGAAGATGCAAATATTTTCCAGTGAGACTGAAAGTGTGGCACTTACCCATGCATTTAGATTCACAAATGGGCTCTGATACCACTTCAGTATAAAATTACATTTGTTTCTAAGGGGTTTGTTTGAGAACTGGAGAGACAAATGAGGCAGAAAATGTGTTTTAGAGTCTACAATTCATATTTATTGTTGGAAGTGTCCCAAGATCTTAAAATAACAAGCTGAAATGGGTTAGGAGCCATTCTCTTTGTCCTCTGAGTGAAGAATTTAAAACACACACCCTTAGGAAGTTTCCAAGGGAATCAAAGTTGAACCTCTCCCTTTACTCTTACGATGACCGGGAGTGATCAGTTGAGTTTTTAAGGGACCCAGAATAGTCCAGAGGTAATCTGCACACAGCTCAGAGCTCTACCGGGTGGGCCAACACCTACAATCTGTTCTATCCCCACAGTTCTTGATGAGCACTGATTTTTTTTTCTTTTTATTTGAAAATCAAAGAGGAGAAACTCTTTGCTTCTTACAAAATCTTAATTCAGCTAATACTTGAGCTCCGCTCCATAAAAAACTTTAGCATATGGCAACTGCCCATTTGACTAGGCAAATTATACAATAAGACATACTAAACCAGTTGCAATTCTTAAATATGAAAAGGAGTAAGAACCACACATTCAATGATTAAAATGTGTTATGAATGTCAGATACCTATATTACTATACTTCACAGATGGCACTTAATGTGTCCCCCTTTGCTTTGCTATTTATCTTTTTCATTCTCAAGGCCTAAATCATATTTCTGCTATCTAATAAAGATTTTTCCAATCCTCTTAAGAATTCATCTCTCCTTCCTAGGAAGACCTTTAATATATGGCCAAAGAAATCTGACTAACAAGACAAAGGACCACTGAGGCAGCTTTGTTGACAACTCCAGGGACAAACACTCCTAAGTCAGTTTTGATTCTCCTAAACAAAATTGAATATTCATTAATATATCACATTGAATGTCTGTGAACCTAAGTTCTACAGAAAGGTTTTAGTAAAAAAGATACCTAGCTTGGCTAAGAATTTGAAGAAATTTGTAATGCAAATATTTTAAGATGTTCCTTCCTACTTCATACTATTTCTTCTAAATACCAGTTAACATTATATTTCCTGAAGGATTACATATTTGTAACAAAGCTCAGATACTTTTGAGGCTTAAAGCATCTAAAATTGAGGCCATTTTAAATCTTATAATGAAATAGCACTGTTTTCAGTAACTTAATTTATGCCTTTAAATGATGTTGATAGAGTCTTTTACTGTTAGAATAATATTTTACCTTAGAGAAGATGCCTTCTTAACTTTTTTCAACAGCTGAACTATTAATAATTCCTTATATTTGCATTGATCTTTACAAAGTTTTACAAAGTTTGAAAAAATTCCACATCCACTATCTCTTATGCATGATCTCATCAGGAAAAATATCCCTGGTGGAAAGTTTATCATCACTGCATGTTTGAGGTACAGAAAATGAAGCTCGGAGAGATACTTTGCCCTTTCAGAATGCAACTGACTGAGCTCGAGGAGGAAATGTGACCTCGATCACTCTCCTGGCCCATTTCCCGCTGGCCTCTTAGCTCTACATTTGCTTACTGGGTTAGACTAGACTCTTACTTTTTAGAGCACATCTACTGGAAAACAATAATAATTCTCTACAAAGAAATGTTCTGGAGACTGGCTGCCAGACAGGCTGCCTTCTACAGACATTTAACCCCTATTAAAAAAAGATACAGAATTTTCTGGAAACATTATGAAACCTTTAAATAAGCATATCCACCAGAAAATTTTTGAAAGTCTGGTATTCAAAACTATTTATTTATTCAATTTTTGCCACTCTAGCCACCAGGGTTAGCAACATGGGAGGTTCTCATTTAGTGTTTTTGATTCCACACCTGAGAATGCCATCTATTAAACTTATACTTTGAAACACATTTTTTTTTTAACCAAAACACTGTTAAAAACAAGAAACATAGCACACCATTAGCCTAGTCCCAGCATGAGCATAAGGAAGATGATCAGTTTTAGTGGAAACCCTGTTCCTAAAAACCATGGCTAAAAGAAGGAGCAACAACACTCTGTAAGTTCCCATGAGTGGCCCTGGTCTAACAAAAAAAAAAAAATAAAGGACGTTTAAGATTAATGGACTCTCTTAACTGTAGTACCTTAAATTATTTCCACACCTGGAAACTGTGGATAATACCTATTTTCCAAGGTTGATATAAGGAACAAATAGCAATAATAATACTAATAACAACTGTTGCTTTTTGAGAACTACTTAATGCAATGCTAATAATGTAAGAGGCATCTTATTATTATGACAGTTTTACAGGTTAAGAAACTGAGGTTTACAACACCAAGATTCAAATCCAGAAAAGTCAACTTCAGAGTTTAACCACTATCCTGTATTCCTTCTGTAAGATAATAACACTGACACAGAGTAAAATCCTCAATACGGGTGATGCCCAGAGGAGGACAAAATTCAAGCAGGAAAATTCAATGTATAGATACAGAAGTCCTTACAAGAGAAGAGAAAGTTTCTTTTTCTTTTATTATTGGAGCTCTTTTCCTACCACCATATGAACAAGAATATATGCAGTTTGCACATAGACTATTTTCTCTTTGATTCTAAGAGTCCCAGAAATTCACACATTTGAAACGAAATTACCAAGAGAACAAGCAACCCAGGGCCTAGTACAGTCAGGACCCAGTATGTCTAGTCCATTCTTTTCTTTGCAATGGCTACTCCCTGCCCATAACTGCTCTGATTATGCTCAGAAACAAAAAGTATGAGAATATGGGTTTTCAAAAAGTTGATTCCAAAAGATTTAATTCACGTCTTAAGCAGCACTTGCCAAACCCCACCAGAACAAAGCAGCAGAGAGAGCTCCCCACCTCCACCCCCTTGACCAAGTGAAGACTCTCCAAAATGAGATATGAAAAATATAGAAATCAGGATCAAAGCTTTCAGACATGAAATGAGTTTCACAATGAAATGAGTTTCACAGTCACAAAGATCTAAGATTATTGACAACAATCAGTCTTAAACCTGAGAATCTCAGACTAAAAGGTGCTGGACAGTAGGTGAGAAATTCGAGTTCTTTCCTGATTGCTCTGATGAGTATTCTAAATGATTCTTCTTAAATGTCATGTCTTTGGCCATTCCCTGCTCATATTCAATCTTCCTTACTTCATGTACAGAGTCAAAATTTCCTCTGACTGCTCACTGTTCCAATGAAATAATAAAACTTACTCTCAACACCTTCAGATTCTGTTAAGCAACCCTGTTTATTAACAGCTGTCTGAGCTCAAAACTCTGCCAGGAAGAAATATGTATAATTTTTTAAATGGAGCTTGTTTACTTGCAGCATAAATGAAGCAGCCGTGTTGGTAACAAGAGTATCAAACATTTGTAAGTTTCCTCTTCCAAGGTAGCCCATTCCTCAGCCAGAAGAAAAGTGAGGACATTAAAATCCTCCCCTAAATGTCATTGTAATTCAAAGATCACAAACGATTAGCCCACTCAGTACCTCCAGGATTGTCTTGTTTGGTGCAACAAAGTATTTTTGTTAAACTTTTTACTGTAATAAGATAAATACAACTCAAAATTTCCCAATGTAACCACGTACAAATGTTACAATACAGCAGTATTAATTATATTCAGAATGTTGTGCTACCATCACCAATAGGCATTACTCAAACTTTCTCAACACCTCAAACAAGAACTCTGCACCCATTAAGCAATAATTCCCTCTTCTCCTTACCTCCTGACCCCTGGGAACCTGTAATCCACCATCTGTCTCTATGAATTTGTTTATTCTAAATATTTCATATAAGCAGGATCAAACAATATTCAACGAAGTATCTTTTAGGGTTTGAAAATGTTTGCCAACATTTTGAAAGCAGTGATACGACATCTCTTTGAAAAAAATCGGAAATCTAAGCCTGCATTTCCACAGGGCCACAGTCCGCTGGAGCCAAACAGATCTGCGCCCTTCCAGGCTGGCACTCTCCAAATCAGCACAGCCCTCCCTGGCCCACTGCACACATTTACACAGCCTGCCTGATCTGTACACATTCAAGAGTGAGATCCTTGTTCCAGGCTGCCTTGGCCACACCTGTCTGATCTGTCTACCTTTCAGTCATGCAATTTTTTTTTTTTTTTAAGCAATGATTTTAAAAAAAAATTTGTTTTACACAGGCAGGCACTGAGGATTGATCCCACGTCTCCGGCATGGCAGGCGAGAACTCTGCCTGCTAAGCCACCGTGGCCCACCCGCCAATCATGCAATTTTGCTGGTGATTACTATAGGAGGAGCAGTCCATTATTTTATAAAAGCTTCCCAACAAACTATAAGATAGATATTATCCCAATTTTTCTAATGGGGAAACTGAGACTTACAACTAGCATATGGCTGAACTAGGATTCAGACCAGGTCTTCTGACTTCAAGCCTAGCCCTCCTTCCACTGAATGACAACTGCTGATGACCAGTGAAGCTATAACAACAAATGTCCAAAAGAATAAGCGTTATCTACCAAAATGCAATTATGCCTAGAAATCGGCAAATTGAAATTTGATGTCAAGTTAATGAGAAATCTATTCCGTCCCTGACAATGAATGAACTCTGGCTTGTTCTACTGCACAATGCAGAGAGCAAGCATGGGCCTGGGAGCTGGAAGGTGGAATTCCAGACCCAACCATGACACTGGGTAGCAATGTCACTTGGAACGGTCTCCTTTCCACCCTGAGCCTCCAGGTGTGCTCCACATCTTTGGATTGTGCTCCACAGTCCCTGATAACAGTGGCTGTTCAGGGCAGTCCCACAGAGCCCCTCATCTCGGTCAGTCTGTTACTCATAAATGTTCTTTTCCTTCTCCCTCAACCTCATTATTCCCAAATCTACCTTTTCTGACTCCAACTTTTTTCCTTTTGCCCTTCGGCTCACATATCTGTCTCCTCCATCTGATATAGAACCAACTTCTGGAAAGTGAGTATTTAGAGATGGCAGACAGAAAACATTTATTATATAGAGAGCTTTGTATCTATATCAGCCATGTTGCTATGGCTGTTGGCTGCAACATGTCATTGGATTGATGATTTCAACTACCTAACAAACAAATGGGAAAATCTAACTCAATGAAGGTCTAAAATATGAAAATTATATACATACATCTATATCAGAATTTTTGATCTCTATAATACAAGACACAAAGGTAAAAGTAGCAGTACCCGGCAACTGTATATATGGTAGCATTTCTCTGACAATTAATACTCTTTGGTTCTGCAACTTGGAAAATGGTTTAGTTTAGTAAAGTGACAGGGAGGCATGACATTTCATCTGTCTGCCTATAACAGAAACTCTACTAGAGTGCTTGGCCAAATATAGGCATTTCTCACATGGCAAACAATTTGGAGTCAGCCTGTCTGGATTTAATGATGAGCCCCAGGATCTATCTTGCTTTCATTTTTTTAGCTTTTTTTTTTTATTAAAAAAATTAACAACAAAAACATTAACATATCATTCCATTCCACATATATAATTAGTAATTCTTAATATCGCATAGTTGCATAGTCATCATTTCTTAGAACATTTGCATCAATTTAGAAAAAGAAAGAAAAAGACAACAGAAAAAGAAATAAAATGATAACAGAAAAAAGATTATACATACCATACCCCTTACCCCTCGCTTTCATTGATCACTAGCATTTCAAACTAAATTTAACATGTGTTCCCCCTATTATTTATTTTTATTCCATATGTTCTACTCATCTGTTGATATGGTAGATAAAAGAAGCATCAGACACAAGGTTTTCACAACCACAGAGTCACATTGTGAAAGCTATATCATTGTTCAATCATCATCAAGAAACATGGCTACTAGAACACAGCACTTCATTTTCAGGCAGTTCCCTCCAGTCTCTCCATTACATCTTGAATAACAAGATGATATCTACTTGATGCATAAGAATAACCTCCAGGATAAGTTCTCCACTCTGTTTGGAATCTCTCAGCCATTGACACTTAGTCTCATTTCACTCTTCCCCCCCACCCCGGTCGAGAAGGTTCTCTCAATCCCTTGATGCTGAGTCTCAGCTCATTCCAGGATCTCTGTCCCACGTTGCCAGGAAGGTCCACACCCCTAGGAGTCATGTCCCATGCAGAGAGGGGGAGGGTGGTGAGACTGCTCGTCTAGTTGGCTGGATAGAGAGGCCACATCTGAGCAACAAAAGAGGCTCTCTTGGGGGTGACTCTTAGGCTAAATTTTAAGTAGACTTGACCTATCCTTTGTGGGGTTAAGTTTCACATGGACAAACCCCAAGACTAGGGGCTCAGCCTATAGCTTTGGTTGTCCACACTGCTTGTGAGAATATCAAGAATTCAACTTGGGGAAGTTGAATTTCTCCCCGTTCTCACCATTCCGTGAAGGGGGCTTTGCAAATACTTTTCTGCTCACTGATCAAATCACTCTGGGATTCATCAGGGCATCACTCTGGACAAACCAACAAAATCTCATGTCCTACCTGAGATTCCAAGTACTTATGGCATTCAATCAAACTATCTACATAAGTTATATTAGGAAATGCACTAGTCAAAATATAAAGTTTGTACCATTTAAACATTTTTTGCTTTAGTCTCACACATAAGGTGACATTTTAAAATATTAATTACCATCTATTTTTAGCACCCTGCATAATGACATTCCTTTGTTCCTCATGCAAAAACATTTCTAAAATTTGACATTGTACAATTCACTGTTATTATACACTCTAGGCATTCCTAGATTATACCGTTTCAATCTTTAACATCTATCTTTCTTTCTGATTTCATTTATGTCCCCAGCCCTCCTCCCTCTATCATTCTCACACGCAGCTTAATTCAGTGTTTTAACATAACTGTATTACAGTTAGGTAGTATTGTGCTATACTTTCAGGGATCATTTCTATAGTTCGTTGCTTTCATTTTTATAGTCGCAAGATCGCTACGCCACTCTCATCCTCACATCCATTCCCAGGCAGGAAGAATTAGGGTTACACGACAAGGAGGAAGAGTTAGTACTTATTACAAGAAAACAAAACATTTCCCAGAAATTCTCACTTAGGACTTTCACTTACATCTCCGTGCCAGTTTAAAATTGTTATGTATCCTTAGAAAAGCCATCTTCTTTTAATCCAATCTTGCAGGGCAGACTTATTGTGGGTGGGGACTTTTGATTACATTGTGTCCATGAAGACTGACCCCGCCCATCCAAGGTAGGTCTTAACCCGTTTATTGGAGCCCTTTAAGAGGGAGACATTTTGGAGCTGAGACTGAGCATCGCGGGACTGAGAAAACCTTCTTGACCGAAAGGGGGAAGAGGGGAATGAGACAAAGTGTCAATGGCTGAGAGATTCCAAACAGAGTCAATGGCTGAGAGATTCCAAACAGAGTCGAGAGGTTATCCTGGAGGTTATTCTTACGCATTGAGTAGATATCACCTTGTTATCCATTTATAATGGAGAGGCTGGAGGGAATTGCCTGAAAATGTAGAGCTGTGTTCCAGTAGCCATGCTTCTTGAGGATGACTGTATAATTATATAGCTTTCACAATGTGACTGTGTGATTGTGAAAACCTTGTGTCTGATGCTCCTTTTATCTACCTTGTCAACAGATGAGTAAAACACTGGAATAAAGATGAATAATAGAGGGAACAAATGTTAAAATAAATTTAGAGTGAAACCGCAATCAGCGAGGGGGAGGTTTGGGAGTATGGTATGTATGAATTTTTTTCTATTGTTTTTATTTCTTTTTCTGAATAGAAGCAAATGTTCCGAGAAATGATCATGATGATGAATATGCAACTATGTGATGATACTGTGAATTACTGATTATATATGTAAAACGGAATGATCAAAAATTACTAATGTTTGCTTTTGGTGTTTTTTGGTATTTAAAAAAATTTTTTTAACTAAGAAAAAAAAAGAGGGAAACATTTTTGAGAAAGCACAGAGGGTTGGAGAAAGAAAACACCCCAGGTGATGCTAAACTAAGAGATGAAATCCAGAGTTTGCCCCAGAGTAGGTAAGTGAGGGCCCACAGATGCTTAGGGAGAAAGCCAGTGCAGTCAGAAGCTGAAAGCAACGAACCAGGAGCAAGCACCAGCAGATGCCAGCCACCTTCCCAGCTGACAGAGGTGTTCCAGATGCCAGCTGCCTTTCTTTAAGGTCCACGTATCATCTTGATGCCTTAATTCAGATATTTTTATGGCCCTAGAACTGTACATTTGTAACCTAATAAATGCGCTTTGTAAAAGCTAATCCATTCTGGTATACTGCATTCCAACAGCTTTAGCAAACCAAACAATCTCGTTGTCTCGTTTGACAAAATCCTTACATTGAGTCTGAGATATACAGTTTTTCAATTGAGTATGCTGTCACCCTAAACAAAGCCTAGTTATCTAGAAAGAAAGAGGGAGAGATTAGATTTGGGGTAAGCAATGTATGTGGAGCCCTTGCCATGGGACCATGGAATATGGTTTTATGGAATTCACAGCAGGGGACAACAAACAGATAAAGGAACAGGTGCAATCCAAGTAGGCTAGATTCAGATTCCAGTGCCTGTATTTAGTAAACACAAACTATCTGAACTCAGCTGGAGGACAGAGCTCCTCATTACCTGTGAGGATTACATCTGATATTGACTAACTCCCAGCAGCAAGAAACCAATCAGACCTACTTTCACATCAGCCCTCAGCAGTTACTCTGACTTAACTGAAACAGACATCATATATATATATATTTTTTCAATATATATTAGAAAAAAATGGCTAACACTTCAAAATCATATTTCATAAGCATCGTTTACGATACAACTAAGAATTAGTAACAATTTTAGATTTGAATTCATATATTAAAGCCACAATACTGCAGGTTATATTTGGGCACAAAACAATTAGACAAGTGATACATGACCCCCAAGATTTGGGAAAGGGCGGAGAAGTGAAGAGAGCATTAGTTAGTTTGAAAACATCTTACACAAGCCTGTAGTTCTACCACTTACTAGCCATGTGGCCTTAGAAATCATTAAGCCTCTATAAATCTTAATTGTTATATCTATAAAATGAGATGTTTATATTGTCTATCATGCAGGATTTAGAGAAGAATTTAAAAATAACTTTAACTCATAAACATAACACTTATACAATTTGGTGCTTTTAACTGGGGGGACAAAAGACTCACCTCCTTTTTCTTAAGTTTGAGCAGGATGAAAATAGGAGATGATCAATTTGGAGAAATAAGAACATCAAATTTCAGTGAAGCATCCCATCCGCCAGGGATGTTGTTCATCACTCAGAAGCCAGGGTCTGTTATTGTTTTCTCTAACCCATCAGAAAAGTCATAATCACTGCAGCAATAAAGACAGGAGAGTAGGGGTTCCAGGCTAATTGGAGGGGAGGGAATTGTCTCGTCCAGTTCGGATGATCTTGGTTTCAAGTCTATTATCAGGTCTGCACTAATATAACATTGAGATTTGCCTCTTACCCTTCCTCAACAACACACACGCCCACACACACACACACACACACGCACACTCAGTCACTCATTCATCACTCACGCACCTCCTCTTTGTGGATTCTGGGCCTGTCTCCCTTCAAGACTCAGCTCCACCCTCACCTCCTGGAGACCAGATGATGGTACTGAACGTCACCAAAATAATCACTGTAATTAGACTGAATTTATTCGGAAATATCTAAATCAACCTGTCTACCAGGAATCAAGCTGGAGACTTAAGGTTTGTATTTAAAGCCAGTCCTAGAAGGTAAAAACAATTGTATCTTTCATATGCCTGCTGATCAAGACTGCTGAGACTATGAAATATCATATTACACATCCTTGAACATATGCCCTTTCACTTGTGCTGATATTTTTGAAATACAGTCTCCCCAAAATTGGATACTGGGATCAATAAACACGGTGGAGGTGTTTATTAAATGTCGCAAAATATTTTGGATCAAAGTGTTGGAGTTATTCATTGATAATTCAGATAACTATCCTAATTTCCCTGCAGCCTCAGCAGAACTAGATGTCATCTCTACTTTTTCAGTCAGCTGGAGAGAAATGGTATTCCGTTATTAATTTAATTAGAATTTTTTAAATAATGTGACTCAACATCTTTTCAAATTTTTATGTGCATTTTCTCTTCCTCAAATTACCTCTTGGTGTTTCTTTTCTATATTTCCATTACATTGTTTTCCCCGTTTGGATATTAAGGATCTCATCCTCTGTCTCTTATAGGTATTGCAACTGTTGTTTTTCTAATCTAAAAGTTATCACTCTAACTTGTCTATGATATGCTTTTTATATAAAATTTTAACCTATATCAAATAATTTTGTATAAATTATAAAGGGATAGTATTTTGCTTCCTTATTAGTATTAGCCAATAATTACTTATTAGCCAATTATTAAATAAGCCAGACTTTAATCATTAGATAGAAATTTGTCTGTCATATAGTTTTTACATATACTTAAATATCCTTTTGGTTTCTATTTTACTTTTACTAAACTATTTGCTTAATCCAACACTAGTATTATATGTAATAATATATTAGGTGGTATATATCATACCCTTAATTTTTAAAATTTTGAACATTGTATTAATAATTGTATAGAGCAAGTTCTGCTCTCACTCTTCTTCCTCAAAAATGTCTTGGTTCTTTTCTGACACATTTTCCATATGACCTTCAAAATAATTTGTACATTTTTAAAAAATTGAATTCTTGAATTCAATTAAAATTAGAATTAATACGGAAGCTACTGATATTTTGAGGACATTACCATCCTAGAACACGGCATATATACTTACGTTACTTTTATTTTAGGTCCTTCCATAAAATGATAGGTTTCTCTTTGAATAGGTCTTGTATCTCTTGTGAAATATGTATTGCTATTTTATGTAAAGTATTTTATGCTTTTTCTTTTGCTTTTACAAGTGAGAGTTCCTGTCATTTACCACAGATCACTGCCGATACAGAAAAATATACCTTAATAATTGTACAGTACTTTGTATCCATACACTTTACCAAATCTCCTTATTATTTCCGATAAGTTTATTTTTTTGTTTGTTTTGGGTAGAGTGTCTTGGTTTTCTAGATACATAAGCATACCTTCTGTATGTAAAGATAAGTTCATTGGTCTGTGTGCAATGTATTCACCAATTATTTTTTTAAGATGCATGTTCTCTCAGACAATGTTGATTAATAGTGAATAAAACTAGCTATTCCTTATTTCTAATTTAATAGAAAAAGGCTCCACCATTTTACTGTTCCTCATGTTTCCTGTTTTGTGCTAAACAAGTCTTTACATTTGTGTCAGTTATCAATTTACTACCTCTCAGCTCGAAAGATATCCTTTGTTCTGCTCTGTGATGCTGGGCTGGACCCTGAAGCAAAGGTTGGCATGAGAGAAGGAAGTGGCCACAAGCTACAGAAAGGAGGTGACCGCCAGAGCTATACAATAATATGTACAGGCATACCTCAGAGATGGTGTGGGCTCAGTTCCAGGCCACCACAATAAAACCACCACCAAGATAAAGTGAGTCACATGAATTTTTTGGTTTCCCAGTGCATAAAAAAATTATGTTTACACTACACTGTAGTCGGTTAAGTGTGGAATTACATTATAACTTTAAAACAATGTACACACCTTAATTCGGCTGTGACAGAGACACGAAGTGAGTACATGCTGTTGAAAAAATGGGGCCGATAGACTTGTTCGAGGTAGGATTGCCACAAACCTTCAATTTGTAAAATTGCAATATCTGCAAAGTGCAATAAAGTGAAACACAACAAAACAAAGTATGTCTGCATTGTTTTAAGCTACTAAATTTGCGGTAATTTGTTACACAAGCACTAAGAAACTAATACTCCTGACAAACATCATCTCAGGTAATTTCCATAACCACCTTCTGAGATAGGGGTTATTATCCCTAGTGTACAAATGGAGAAATTAGGTACAGAGGTTAAGTAACTTGCCCAGGGACACATGGCTAGTAAGTGGGAGCGCTCAGACACGAAACCTGACCTTCTGTCTCCTGCACCTGCATATTTAAGTGGTACTTAGGACATACTCAGTGGTGGTATCTGCTGCAGGACAGGCTCAGCAACCCCCAGCTCTGCTGCTCTCGGCTGCCTCACTTACTCTCCAACCCCCAGGCTCTCTGCGTCTCACTATCCAACATTCCTTGGGCAGACTGAAGACTGGCCTGTCCGTTGACTTCTGAAAAGGACGAGAATGGGAGAACGCCTTCTTACAGACAGGGCCCTCTTGTTCTGCAAGAGCCAGAGAAAATCCTTTCTGACACATGGATATCCTGGGGTTCATCAGGCAGAAGAGCTCCCTCCTCAGCTGCTAGGTCACAACCCAGGTGACAAACACTGGGGTCTGAATGCTCTGCAAACTCCATGAGCTCCCCCACCATCGTTAGCTTCCCTCGACCTGTTGTCTCCTCGGGCATTTCCTCAGCAAAGGCACAGATAGTCAGTAGGCTGGCCTGGGCTTTTAGGCTTAGTCTCGTTAGCCTCATTTCTTTCTCAGACTGGTATTGAAAGGATCAAGATGTCCCCAGGGAAACTCCACTCACACCTTCGGCATAGCTGGCCATTTGTTCTAAGAGACTCTTAGCCATGAGGTAGAGAGCCCCACTTTCAGCCACTATATGTACAAAGCAGTCACTGGGTATTTTGTGTTGGGAAGGAGGTGGGTCTAATGCGGAGCTGAAACTTCTGAGGATTTGATCATAGCTATGGACCCTCTTCCTGGGGGTAGAAAAAAATGGCACAAACTGACTTAGAGCAATTACCACACAACCTAGGGAATTCACAAACTTTCTGATGTCTATCATTGGACTCTAGGTTAAAGCTCCTATTTTATGAGAGGGATTAATGAATCAATCTCTAAGCACAGTTACAGGTCCCCAAAGGACACTGACAAAAACAAATGGCTCATGCGAGGTCAGTCTACACAGCCAAGCTGACTAACTAGTCCCGACATCCAGTACACCCATTACTGAGCTTAAACAGGCACTGCAGGCTTTCGGCCACCCCTTTAAGCCTTGAAAGCTTTGCTCACTGCCTTGATTGTTGATCCTTCTCAGCAGCCTGCAAACTTCTGAAATAGATTTGAATCCTCTAAATTACTCATCCAATACAGTGGCTATGTCAGTCTGACCTCTGAAATGAGTCATTTCCTTATTTTTACCTTGTTCTTCCTTTCTCTAATTGACGTAACATTCCCTGCCTAGCGGCCTCCTGCAGTGCCTCAAACTACACCACCACCACCCCACAGACATCCTCCACTACAGTTTTCCTAAGTACAAATCTGATCAGATTGGTAAATTTTAACCTCATCCTACCTTACCACAATCACATCCCAATATGTCTGTGCACACACCAAACTTCTCAGCCACTTCGAATTATACTGAATCCATTAGTAACCCCCTTCCACCTCAAGTTTCTGGGACTTCACTATCTCTGATCCTTGTTGATGCTCTATCCTTCAAGGCCCAGGTAAGAGGTCTTCAGTGAAACCGTCTCTCATTTGCCCTTACCCTCCTTTCCTCTTTAACTCTGGGTTTTTTGCGTGTTCCTTGCACATTCCATGCCTGACTGCCTCGATCACACATCATTTATATTGTGGTTTTTAACTCACATCTCTCTTCCTCATTGAGCTGTGAACTTCAGAAAATCGGCCATATCTAATTCTTTTTTAAATCACAAGCAACAACAACACACAACTGTTAAAGAATGCAGACATGAACGAAAGAATAAATACAACTCAGGCCAGCCCTTCCCCATTACCCACCGGATTCCCTCCCCTGAATCCTTCGGTTAGCTCCTGCCTCAGTGCAACATGAAAACAGCTCTCCTCCCTTCAAGTTCTCACCTTGGACACTTGGTTAGATAAGCCCATCCATCCAGCCACAACTACTCACGTTTCTCTCTGCATCCAATTGTGACCTGGGCTAGTAACTACAGTTCATTTCTTCTATTGCTTTTGCCAAGTTTTACAATGATTGTTCCTTTATTAATGAAGTCATTCGTTTAATGTAAAGGGTTCACCACAGGATACATGAAACTCTGTTCCAGTGTTGCAGATTCAGTAATGAACCAGAGACATCTTGCATACAAAGACTACAATTCAGTGGGGGAAACAAGTGAAAGTATTTATCTTGAATAATACAAACTTAAATTCCAAAAAGGATACAAGGCGTCCCCCAGTTCATGTCACCGTTTGGTGATTAGTTTGTGTTACTCGTTTAATTTTGCTTTCTTTTTATTATTAACAAAATTCAATTCTTTATTTCAATCTCACAAATTTCCCCATTGTCTTCCTTCTGTTCCAGGATCCAATCCAGGCTACCATATTGCATTTAACTGTCATGTCTCCACAGCCTCTCCTGGTTGGCGAAAGTTTCTCAGTATTTCCCTCTTTCTCATGAGCTTACAGTCTTGAGTATATTTATCCTATAGGAAGTCCCCCAGTCTGGGTTTGTCTGATGCTTCTCTTACAACTAGCCTGGGGATACGAGTTTCTGGAAAGAATATCAGAGGTGAAGTGCTCTTCTCATAACATCACCTTACTGGGCACATGACAACCACACGATATCACTGATGAGGTTAACCTTTGGCACTTGGTTATGGCAAGGTCTGCCAGATCTCGTCTCTGTAAGTTCTAAAGGTTTTACATACTCTATTCCTTAGAAGTGAGTCACAAAGTCTAGTCTACCCTCAAGTTGTGCATGGTGAAGCTCAACTTCCTAGAGGGAGGAATAACTACAATTCTAATTATTTTTTGGAATTCTTCTCTAAGTGAGATTTATCTCATCTTTCATACATGTATTTATAAATGAGATGTATTCAATAACGTATGATAGTATGGATTCATGGATAATTTATTTTATACTTTGATTACAATCTAATACTATGTAATTTTTATTACTCAAATTGTTTCAGCTGCCATTATTTTTAACTACCAGTTAAAAGAGATTCCATCAAGGTCAATTTCTCCTAACATCCTCAAGCAGTTGCTCATGCATAACGACCTCTAACACCTGCCCTAACAGTTCTTGTTCTTTCCTGCTTAGTCACACTGGAATTGATTCCCATTAATCTTTTCATCTCTTCTGCCATGAATGTAACAATTCTCCTCTGACACTGAATAAAATGAAACCACATTTGAGTAGACCAGATTGTGTGTCAACAACCTCGTTGAGAAACTCTAAGACTTAGCTTTTGGCAAGGTGATTTACTGCATTCTAATAATCCAGTTAGCAACACAAAAGTTAATACATGATTTTCTTTCTTTGAACCAGAAAAGCAAACTTGTATCTAGAAGTCAAAGTGACCAGGAAGTTCATAAAACTAAAAACATCCAAGTGGACATCTGCATGCTGGTATTTCTTCCATAGCATATTTAAAAATTTTGCATGTGTACTTTATATTTTCATGGAAGCTTGTTGGCCTGTTAGATCTAATAGCCTGTTTCTTGTCCATTTACCTCTCTCCTACGTGGACACCTACATTACTAATAGGTACCAACATTAACATTTTCCTAATCTGCCATAACGCCATGTTGTCAGAAATTCTGCTACTATTTTCCACTCAGCCACACTCAAATTTTCATTCACAGCACTAGAAACCTGGGTTGTTCTCTGTATGATTCGTAGGCAGCTGCCCCCCAACACAAAATTGGTCTTCAAGTACAAAGACTAAATTAAAATGTGTTTACATAGTTTATTATTTTTAAAGTAATTTACAATACAGTGTAAACATACATTATCAGTATTGTGGCAATTCAGATTAGGAATAATATGAGATTATTTACATATTTGTGTATGTGTGTATATATGTACACAAAGTGCAGATAAATACAGAAACACTACAAAATAAACAAAAAGTTCATTTGATAATTTACTGACAATCATTTTCACCACATTTATTACTTAATTTGTCTTGTTAATAGTTGCAAAGAAACTCCTGGTACTGAAATATAATATCCAAAATATCCAACTTTTTAATATAAACTATAGTACCTCAAAACAGTATATAAATAGATTCTGAATTTAAAACCCAGTCGTCTTCCCTGCCAAACTTTCTATTTGAAAAGGTATCATTTCAGAGTTCAAGAAGACTCCTGAAATCACAGCCTTCAATATGCAGTGATAGGTCAGATTTCAAGCAGAAACCACGTGCAGGCAGTATTCATACATCATTCCAGAGGGCATCATTCTCTGCAAAAAGAAGTTGACCGAGGACACAGAGGCAGATAAAAAAGTTCTAACATGCTGACACATGCAGAACAAGGCACACTTTTAATTTCACAGACTGTGAGGGGATTCAGGGCAAGGCTGGGCTGCTCTTTACCCTGGAAGGGTAAAGGTCATGGAAAACACTGCTGAGACGTGGCAGATGGTACAAAAGTGAGAAAAGGGGCCATCTAATTACGGTGGTCTTGGCATCTTCAGGCTCCACCCCCCTGTCTTTCATTACGTTCCTCAAGTACTGGCAAACATAAACATAGTGGATGACAGAGAATACTTATTTTCGTAAAAACTGAAAACTGTCCCTGACTTTTGAGACTCATCAGTAAGCACAAAGACTCCATTTCTCCCGTTAGCACCAACAAACGTTCACCCTCTGACCTTGGCATATCTCATGAGTGCCTGGAGGAGAAGCAGTGGATGGCCTGTTGGGCTCCCTAACTCAGCAATGGCTTCTAAACACTGGATATGCAGATTACTTTTCTGCCAATGCCTTTGTGTGACTGCTGTCAACATTATTCAGGATTCTCTATTTACAACAGTGGATGAGGATGCCCTAAAAAAAAACGAAAAATTCAATTTATCAAGCTATCATAGTGCTCTGATCCTCTAAAGGTCCATGTCATCCATAAACCTGAGTTTTCCCTAAATTACTATGAAGCAGAAGATGCACATTTGAAGCAGTGAGGGAAGAGTGACATAGAATGGATAAAGTGAATGTGTTCAGGAGATTGGGACTAGCTGACCAATACTGAATATTAATCTATAGATCATCAGGAGATAGGTGAGACACAGACTGTTCAAGAAGGATAGCCACAATTTTAACAAGAGTTTCAATTTTGGAAAGTAACAAAAACAGGTACGAGGCAAAATTAACTAGCAATTTCCACCCTGAATGGAAAAACTTAAATCAAGAGGAAAGTAATTTCTTAACAATAGTCAAGTTTCTGCTTTATTCTTTACCAGGAGATATGACTACAGTGTCCTACCCAGTGACTTAAGTCAAGGTAACATCTGAAAATTACAAATATAGTGTAAAACCAAAGAACACTATCTGCTCTTAAATTGGCCCGCCTCTAACTTAAGCTGTAAAGTTAGCCATAAAGCATAAATCATGTAGGGATTCCAACTGCTAATTAAGGCATCATGCACACATAACTGGGAGTGGGTGTTACAAACAGACGTTGTTTAAGGAAAGGTTCTCAAGAGTCTCTTCTAAACCAATATACGTGTGAGTGATAATCCTTTGGACTTCAGACACAGACCTGAAAAAATGAGGCTGGGAGGAAATGAGAAGTTAGGCAGGTGCCATCTTCCCAGGATGACAGAACCACATTTTCTTTTCCTTACTACACAGTGAACTTTTTAGAAGGCAGGCCAAAATACTCAAAATCATCACTGAATAAGAATAAAATTTAAAATATCATTATGTATCTTTATTTTTCCTATTTTGGGACCTGGATAATTTGGGATTGTAAGTACATTTTTTCTCCTCTACCATTCCCAAATTAGTGAGCAAACAGGCCATCATGAAGAAACTCGAGTATGCACAGTCACATCATGAAGCACAGAGAACCAATTTGACTAGAAAATCAACAAGGAGAAATGCACTTACTCTTCGTACTCCACAAAGTTCATAGGAATACACATTTTTATTTTACTTTCCAGGCATTTATACATAACACAACAGAAGAATTCTTTAGTTGAAAGAGTAATTTCTATGAAGTTGGTGGAGTTATGCATAACAAGCATCATCTGTTAAATACATACATGTTTTATACTCCAGGATATTTTCAGATAACTCAAGAGACAATTAACTGAGTCTTATCAACCTCATCTTCATACTGCTGGACTGTAAACAGGGATTCAGGTGCCCACACTACAGGGTTTTCGCAGGAAAGGACGCAGCAATTTGAACACTTCTTCCCAGTGTCTCTGAAGAGTTAAGCTTCTGTTTTGAAATCCTATTGCAATTCGGTACACGATTACTTTCTAATGCCTGGCATTAACTTCCTATGTAATTGATAGTCACTATGATTTAGTGTATACATTGTGAGTTTTCCAATGCTCATAAATACTTTATATGTAGGAAACTTGCTTAGGGAAGAAAACCCATCTCCAACGTACGGCCATGACTTGCTTACACACATAATCAAAATAAAGAACAAGGAACTCTCCTGAGAAGTCCACAGGATTAAAACTTCCAACGAAAGTGCAGCTTGAACAAGCATTTTGTAGTTTATCTGAGGAAAGGGCCCTTTGCAAATGCTGCCACAATGTATGCCTCACCATTAGACAGAAGAGCCGGGCTTCAGATTCATGTCCTACAAAGGGGAAGCTCTAATTTCTCATCAAACCTCAGTGAAATTAGCTCACAGACAACCCAGAGGCAGGAACAGCTCTGGATTATGTTAAAATAAAATGAAAGTTGCAATTTCTTTACACAGCAGCAAGTAAATTAGGATTCTGAATCTCTTTGGAGTCAAGTTGGTCTTTGAAAGAAAATCAATTTGCTTTGAGAGGTTCTCATCTAGTAGGATTCCAGGTGATGGCAAGGATGCTGTAGCTGAGGGTGGCAAACAGACTAAGGGTTGGCACAATGGAAAGCCTGCCTTCCGTTCTGGCAGAAGATAATTAGGGTGTCACCAATGTTCTTATTACTACAGAGCACCATCAAAGATCCAGAGATGAAAAAAGGTCTAGCTACGCTTGATTACAGTGCACAAAAATCCATATCAGATGTTAAAAAAAGACGCATTTTAACAGATTTTTATCATAAATTAATTTTTATCATATTAGCGTATTTTCCATTCCTTTATTTCAATGCATTGAAATCTATATTCCTGGTTGTTACTTTCTGCCTAAGATTATTCTCTTTATTTTGAATTCTAATCCATTATTCCATTTTTAATTTTAAAAGCGTAAAAAGCTGAGACACAGTTGTGTGTACATGTGTGTGCATGTAAGCTATTAACTTCAGAAATACTATTTAAAGGAGAAAGAGATTGAGATACAGATATATCAAGAGTTTTACAAAGTCAGCCTGACTGTCTGTACAGTGGACAACTCTGAAGCAATAAGCATCATATCGCAGCTCAGAGGACCAGGGTTGTGGGCCTCAGAGGGCAAGTAATCAGTTTTTCAGACTCTTGAGGACAAGAAAGGCTCTTTGCCACAAACAGATAAAAAAAATAGAAATAGTGGCTGCTGCAAGACCAGAAGTTGGTGGTAAATATAAATGGGTATACAGTAAGTATATGTATGCTGTATAAATTCAGAGACATTCCTACTAAAGGCTGTAAACTGAACGGCAAAAAGAAAATCCTGTAGAGATTTTATTCCTGCAAAACATGAAGATATAATTGGAAACTTTGTGGTTCAATATGATCTAAGAACTTTGTGTCTTTATGTTTACATTCTGCTTCAGTTAAGCAAAGGCTTTAGAAAGCATAGCTCCTCTAGTCATGTCTTCAAACAACATCTTTATCATTCATAGAACATCTCAAAACCATAGATTGGTATCAATAAAATACTCTTGACACGTTACAGTACCACCTGTGGAATTTAAGTTGTATGTTTTCATAATGCGCTTTCATACTGGTTCACCATAATTGTAAGTACACTCTTGTGTTGTCCCTAAAGAGCTACCAGAGGATATTTACATGTGAATTTATAAGTATTTATGAGTTAATAAAACAAAATTTGGTAAAAATCCCAAAGTTGTGAAGACAGTTTTATATAACCTTTAAACCAGGGGTCAGCAAACTATGACCTTCAAATCAAATCTCACCACCTAACACAGGCTAAAGACAGTGTTCACATTTTAAAAACACATGTTAAAAAAATCAAAAGATGCAAATACGGCATGGCGTGAAAATTTTATGAAATTCTAATTTCAGTGCCCATCAAAAAATAAAAAAAATAAATTAAAAAAAAGCTTTTATTGGAATGTAGCTGCACTCATTTGTTTATGTGTTATCCCTGGCTTCTTTTGAGCATTAAAATGGCAGAACTGAGTAGTTGTGACAGAGACTACAGGGCCCGCAAAGCTGAAACTATTTACTCTCAGGCCTTTAAAAAAAAGTGTTTGCCAACCACTGCTCTAAATGCCTGGAGGTTTCTGGAATGCTGGATGGATTGTTTACAGTGTAATCAGTGTATAACCTAAATTGGTTTCATTTACAGATATTTACATTATTGCTTTTGAATATTATCATCTACTTGGAAAACAAAAATAAAGTTAAAAAAGACTTACTCTTGAAATGCTTAGGACCAGAATAACAATCATATATAGAAGTAGTATATTTTTAAGAAAAAATAATAGATGGACAATTTAAATTACATTTTTAAGTAATAATTTCAAAGTTCCTCAGAGAATGCCACGCAGTGAAGAACACAGCTCAAAATCCTTATACAGATTTCTGGTTTCCAAATTTCTGGGATGTAGTACTTAACATAATATATTTTAGATTCTGTAACTGTTACAAAAGAGATACCACAGAGATACTTATTATTTTTTAAAAAAGGCAAAATAGTTTTTAAATAAGAAACCAGCCAAAAAAGAACAGCCAAAAATTTAAACTTTTTTTTCCTTTTTCCATTAATAGGGAGCTACATAGTCTGCTGGTATAAAACTTGGTAGAAATTGACTATTTTCATTTAGTGGGCTGATCCCAGTATCTGTGTCAGATAAAATCATAGCGCTTATTATTTGTTACCATGGATACCATGAAGATACCTGCCATCCACTAAATAGTATTAGAGGAAGACAACATAATTTTCTGGAACTAGTCCTGTTTTGCCTTCATAAGTTGCCTTTAACCATCCTGGTTCCACTGATGGATACACTGGCAAAAGAAAAAAAATTGTAATAATAAATAGTAAAGTAAATGTCACCGAATTAATATCCACTTCAAATAATTATATAAATAGGTAAAACCGTCATCAGATTGCATGCATGCATTCAAAGTGTAAAAACAATGTTTCAGCACCTTTTAAAGCTGAAGTGCGCTGTACAGTCCTGTAATTAATCAATTAAGCTGACTTGCTTCTACTTTAGACCCTTCCCACCACACTAGCACTCTACATGCTTATAAAATGAAGTGAAACCAACGGTATACTCACCATTAGAAAATATCGCCCCCTGAGGGAAGGAGAGCTCGTGGCTGTGCTCTGCTTTACAGGAGTACATGGCCTTGGCTTGCCTGGAAGGTCAAAAGACAACTTGCAAAAACCACAACGCCCAAATCAAGTACACTGAAACTTAAAATAGTTCTTAAGCAAGAATGCCATTAGTTTTTAGTTGTAACTAGAATACCATATACACACTAAAAGTGCACACAGAAGTGTACAGAAGTGCATTTTCATGAACTCTGAACGTGCTGTGCAACCAGCACCCGGATCAGAAAATCAAACTTTACCAGCAACACCAAAACTGGTATTACCAGTTGCCGCCACCAAGGGCAACTCCCCGACGTGAAACAGCACAGGCTGATTTTGAAGAACACTTATTATTTCATTGTTAGTAAGCTGCAGCATAGGAACCATGGTCCACGGGTACCCTAAAGCTTTTTTTTTTTTGCCACTGTCATTTTCAGATCAACAGAGACAGAATTAAAAACTGAAAACGCCAACAGGGCACAATAAATAAAGCAAATGGCCATGATATAAGAAAATTTAAATGGTAGATGGCGACCAAAACCAGCATTACAGGGATACAACAGGGACTCACGGGGACTTTGCAAACTAGAGAGCACACCAGGTCCTAAAGAGGAAAAGCCAACACATAGCTCTCAGCGTGCTACAATAGAAGAATAGAGTCTCAAAGTGGCTTTTTAAGAGGAGCCAGAATTTCAAAGAGTTTTTCCTGGTTTAAGAACGTTTAAGCCAACAACTAAAAAGTGGTCATCTGAGGCTGCCGGAGACATCACCTCTACTCTGCAGTTTTTCAATTACACTGGTAAGACTTGGCAAGCATCCCAACTCCAGTCACTCTCACCATCTCTACCACAACCAGAGTCTAATATCATTTCTGCCTTAAATCCTCTAGGCTTCCTCTTTCGTCTCAATTCTACACACAGTGGCCAGAAGACTGCTTTGAAAAGGTTCTTGATTAGATCAAGTGTTTTTTCTGATCACAACACTTCAATGTACATCAGGGACCTGCCCCACCCTCGCCTCTCTCTGTGCCTTCCTCTGCTCACTCACTACTGCTCCAGTCACACTGGTCCTCTCACTGCCTTCCCACCACAGCACTCTCTGCCCGAGAGGCTTCCCTCTCAGTTTTCACATGGCTACATACTCCAGGTTTCTCTCAAATTTCCTGGTTCCGAAAGGCCTTCTCTGACAACACAACTAAAACAGCTGCCCAGGCAACTAACATACTCTCCTTTTTTAATTCTGCATGGTATTAATATGAGTACTCTGTAGTTATTTCTGACAATTTTATCTTCTCCCCCGAAGAGAATGTAACCTCCATGAAACTGCCTAAATGATATATCACAAGCCTTAGTAGCAAGTACCACAGTAAATATTTCCTGAGTGAATCAGTAGGGAAAAAAAAAAGAAAGAAGATGCTCTGGGCTCTTTTTCCATATGAATGTTTTTAGAGTCAAGGCACACTGTTATTCCTTCCTGAACTCCTGGCATTTTACAGGTGAAGAGCCATCAGCAGGATTTACCATCTACAGGTCTTCTAAAGCAACAGTGTTAATTCTGAATCCAATTATAACCTCACCTTCCAGGAAAGAGCGAGACCCTGGGTCATACCTCTACATTTCCAGAAAGAGGCTGGCACTTAAACCAGGATTCCTAAATGACAATCCGAAGATTGGAAGAAAAGTTTCAGCCCCATTCCAGAGTCAACGTCATCTGAGGTGAAACAGAGGCTTCCATTCAGCCTGTGAAGGAAGGCTGCAGTAGGCAGGTTTGGGAGGGGCCATTTTTCCATATACCATTTCCCATTAGGGTCTAAGGAAGAATGGGCAAAGTGGAGGCATCACTGAAGGGCAAGGGCTTTACAACTAAAGAAGAGCAGTGCATGCGTGCACATGAGTGTATGCCCGGGTGTGTGCTGGGAGTGGGCCCAGGGAAGAGGATGCTCCCAAGTTCTGCGATGAGACTTGGGTCATTATAAGTAGAAATAAGATCAGCTTTTCCTATAAATCTCCTAGGCAAGTACAACCATATGACATGATTATAGTATAACTGAAGACTGCAGAGACTTTTCTCTAAAAGCATTTTTTAGAGACAAATTTTCTAATAGCAGCAACGAACATCCAATAAACATTAAGCCTCGCTTCTTCTTGAATCATTAAGATGAATAATTAGGAGATCCACAAGGAAACAATTCCTAAAGTTATAAAAATAATTAGACAATGATATTCTTTGTTATGATGTAATTTTTGAAATGATACTTAAAAATGCAACTAAATTATCTTTGTTACTATTTCACATGTGAATGTTCTCAAAGTATTTCATGGGATTGGATGCAGGGAAGAACAGCAGACCAATAGAATAATTATATCATTAAATACACAGATATTGTTAAATGTGTTGAAAATATGGAGCACAAAATAATATGTCATGACTTTTCAATTATTTGTGCTTATGTCTAGACAGGTATAATTTTCTTCTGAGATCTGTAACTACAGGTGCTAACTCTACAGAGAGCTTTGATGATTTAAAGTAGACTTCTGTGACAGTGAAGTTTTCTCTCCGGGTACTAATGCGCTCCCTCTTATACTGTGTTGGTCTATTGAAGAGGTTGTGAAAATAATACTGCCACCCACGGTATCTCTCTTCAGAAGATTCTAACCTCCCTTTGAAAGGATTTTTTAATTCTGCTTCTTACTGCATAACAAGTATAAGGTAATGACATTGATAGTTCTGAAACTCATTTCTTTACTTTATCATCAGGAAGACAATCTGTTCATAAGCCCCATTCCTAACTGTAAATGCTACCTAATGTCAGTGAGCAGACTTACAAAGGTTTGATAGGGTCAGTATGCAAAATTCACCAATGATTATCTTAATTGTAAGAGAAATAAAAAACTCACCAAATCAAACCTGAAACAATATTTTCTGGAGGGCCATTTGGCAATGATACAACACGCACACACTCATGCTGTTCAGAAGTTCACTTGTGAAAGGAACAGGAGTGCACACAGATAGCACTATTACAAAGATGCCAGAGCAGTGGTTTATATAAAAGCTTAAGATAATCACACCATCTAAGAGCTCATCAGTAGGGAGCTCAACAAATTATGGACCGCCTATAGAATGAAGTATTAGGCAGCTACAGCAGATGGTGTTTACATCACATGACATGACAGTGTCAGCGTTTAAAGCAAAAATTTTACAGTCATTCTTAGAAGGATCCCTACGCTGCCCATGACAATTTGCTAATAAACACTGCATTTGCTTCTTGGGAAATAGTTGGACATTAAGTCACATGTGCTCTTCTCATTTTTTTCTCAACAAGCACTGGCTGTTTCTGACCCGTGAGCACTGGATACCTTGATACGAAAGAACACATGAGTTCCTACTTCAAAGGCACATACACTGCAACTGCACCAAAAATGAAACGACAAAGCAAGTAACAGTAGCATTTTAGGTTAAAAATGTGTATTTTCCCCATGGATTCACCAATTTTACTGAGCATCTTCTCTCTGCTGGGCACAATTGCAGAGACAAATGTGAACAACATCTCCATGCTTCCTTTCCTGCCTGTTCACCCCAGAGCAGTAGTTTATACAGTGTGGCCAGGGGAACTGGTGGGAGGCAGGGGCTGACCCAGAGACCCATGAAGGGATCTGCAGAGTCAAAACTATTTTCATAATAACCCAAAGATGTTAAATTGCCTTTATCGCTTTCATTTTCTCACTAGTGTACAGTTGCGAGGCTACATAATGTGTGAAGATATAATTGCTCTGATGGCTAATGGAATCTGTTGAGAATCCATTTATTCTGTTATGGACAGCCAGATGTCAAAAAGACCTACTAAGTTGTATGTTACTTTTCATAAAAATTATGTCTTTTGTATGGATATGTAATGGGCTTATAATTTTTATTTTAGAATAAATATTTTTAAAATTTCTCAGCTTAATTTTTTAATACAGTAAATATCAATATTTATAGTCTACACAAAACAAAAGCTCTTTGAAGTCCATGATAGGTTTTAAGACTATAAAGAGGTTCTGAGAACCACTATCAGAGGTGAGATTAGAAAACTATGCATCAGAATATTAACAGCAGTTATCATTCTTAACTGATGAAGTTAGAAGTGGTTTTAATTTATTAGTATTCTCCAAATTTTCCACAGAAGAAAAAAGTATTATTTTAAAGATCAGGGCTACTTATGTCTATCTTAAGTGGGTCACTCTGCTCTAAACAGTGATTTACTGTCTTATATATAATCCAAACTCATAGGACAAGAAAACTGTGTGGAGCTTTGTATTTGTAGTTTGTAATTATAAACCTAATACTACTCTTTCAAATGATGACATGTGAATGTTAAGTATGAACCACTGAGCTAAATATTTTATGTCTTTATCTAAATTATTTTTTAATTCTGAATTCAATAAACATTTGTGTCGCTTGCCTAAACTATACTGGCTTAAAGTGGCTTTTCCTTCTGACCAAGACCAAAGAGAGAGTATGTAGTGTTTTCTACATACCTTCGTATTGGGGCAAAGGAGTGCAGTGATAGGTGGTACAGGGGGTACATTTGGCTTTCAAAGGCATTTCAGAGATTAAGAAAAATAATTGCAAATAACCAAGTCTGTTTAGGACTATACTAGATACTCTTGACATTTTTCTCTATCCCTAAGGTTCTCAAACTTAAATGTACACAAGAACCACAGGGAGAGGTCAAAAGTACAGATTGCCCAGACCTTAGTCTCACAAATTCTGGTTTCTAGAGCTTGTGGCAAAACTCAGGAACGTTTCTTTTAGCAAATCTTGCAGATAAGTACCCTAGCAAAATGGTCCCATCCACTCCACTGAATTTGCCTTCTCCAATGATGCAGTAAGGGCTAAATCAATGGTTTCTCCTGATCTCCTTGATTTTTGCAGCTTCTACCATTGCTGGCCATATCTTTTTCTGACCGCTGCTTCATGTTGTCTTTTGCCTGACTTAAACGAAGGCATTTCCCAAAGATCAAAGCTCGGCCATTATTTGTTTCTCATTCACTAAGCCCCATCCTGTTTGTAATGTGTTGACATTTTGGAGGCATATAGTTATTAAATTTGAGGAGTTCACACCAAATACTTCTTGGAATATTCCTCTGCCCCTTTCTATCTTTCTTCTCCTTCTGGGAGTCTCACAATGCGTATCCGCTTGATGTAGTCCCACAGGTTCCCCAGGCTCTATTCACTTTTCATTATTTCCTTTCTGCTCCTCAGATTGAATGATTTCAATTGTCTTATATTCAGGTTCTCTGATTCTTTCTTCTGCCAGCTCCAATCTGCTGTTTAACCCCTCTAGGAAATTTTAAATTTCTGTTCTATGGTCTCAGCTCTGTTTTGTTCCTTTTCATAGAGGAACTATGGATAGTCTCTTTGTGTTCATCTACCATTTTCTTGATTTCCTTTGGTTCTTTCTCTATGTTTTCCTTTAGCTCTGAGTATATTTAGGACCAAAGACTTTGTCTGGACTGTCCCAGGTCTGGTCCTCTTCACTGATGTTTCTATTGCTTTAATATTCTACTCTGCCTGGGTTAGCACTTCCCGTTTCTTTGTCTGTTTTAGAAGGTTTTATTGAAACCTGGACATTTTGATATTTTAGTGTTTTATCACTGGAATTTAGACCCTGAGGTTCCTGTCCCTTAAACCTGCATCCATTTAGTGTTATGACAGAGCTTTCCTTGAATCTCTAAGAGCTAACAAAAAAAAAGGAGGAGGTAAACACAGACAGCACCTTCCAAGTCTATGAAGATTGGCCTATGTGTCTCCTTCAGAGCTGATCCATACAATGAGTTTGGAGAACAGCTTCAGGCCAAAGCTTAGGGGACTCCCTGATCCTTTCTGTGCATGAGTCTTCAGGAATTCCTTCACGTAAATGTGTATGTCACTCCCTCTTCCTTCAGATTCAGTTTCCCCCTGTTCCCAGGTACAGTACACTTTGTCATACAGCCAGCAAGTCCTGCCCCAGGCAACAAGGCTTAACTGTTCTCCCACAGTGTTGTGTAGAAGAGTCTGTAAGCAGCCTTCTATGGTGCAAGGCAAGTTCTGGAACAGCAAATCCCTCAGGCCACCATCAGACAGACTGGGCCAGATATACGTGCTTCCACCAATACGTGTACCAAGGTAATTCTGATACCTCCCGAACTGGCACCAGGGACTTGTACTGGAGGGAAGGCCAGCTCTGTGTGGAGCCAGTGAGGGGGTGGGGAAGGGGTCAGCCAGGGCCACCACAAGAACTTAGCACTTTTAAGTTGCCTTTTTCTTGATTTGCACTTGCCCTGTTGCTGCAGTCCTGTGTTTTCTGGATGTTTTAGAAAGATGTTTCTGCTAGTTCTTGCTGGTTCTGCCAAGCTTTAGTAAGGAGACTGAGCCCTAAAGCCTCCCTCTCTGCCGTCATGATCCTCCTTATAACTTTTCATGCTTTTGTAACTGCCCTAATGAAGTCCTTCTACATTTCACTGCTTCCATCCTAAATTGGCTGACTGAATTTCCCCATCACAATCTATAGGCAAGAGCCAATTGGGTTATCTTTGATTAGGTCAAACCCTCTTTGATCAAAGCCTTCAAAGACTACCAGAGGCAATGCTTTTCTGGTACTCAAGGCCATCCACTAAAATAACTTCTCTTCCTATCACCAACTACAGGATCCAGCATCCTTCAAGGTCAAATTCAAGGGTGGCCCAGAGTTCCTTAGAAGGAAGATGAAACGGGTCGTATAAGAGCCAGTGAGGTTACAGGCAGGGAGTGCCCTGAACTTCTTTCTGCTGCTTAGCTAGCTGTATCTAATCATGCAAAAGAATTAGTGTGTAATTACCACTAACATATTATTTAGAGGTTTGAGTGTCTTAGGTAAGTAGCTGCAATAATAACAATAATATCAACAAGAGCAACAACAGTAGTACTAGTTATTATTATTCTTACAGAGAGCATCTTCTGAAGAGTTACTTACTTTAAATATATTATTGTGCATGTTCCCCAACCAAAACAGTGCTAAACAGACCTTCATTTTATAGAAAAAGAAAATGGATTTTCAAAATACATTAACTCCAAAGTGACAGAATTAGGAAGGAGTGGAACAAGAATTTGAATGTGGGCTTGCCTGACCCCGAGACCCACGATGCTCCACTGCGGCTGTCTCCTAGAGGTAAATCACGACCAGACTGTGGACTAGTGGACAGAAAAAGACTTTACTCCTCAACGTACCACAAAATGAGCTCTCAGGTTAGGCTGTCAGCTCATCAGAAGTGAACTTAAAGTGTTCAGAACATAAAAGCACATTAACAATGCATAACAGAAGAGAGGATTTAACAAATGAGTATCGCTACTGAATCACTGCATCGATACTTCTTTTAGTCTCCAGTGTCTTGGAGCAGCTAGAAGGAAAAACCTGAAGTTGTAAAACTGTAACCCATACCAAACTCTAAAATCTCTTTCATAACTACTTGTTACAGTGTACTTTGAATTTATTGTTTTTTTCTTTATATGTTATAAATTCACAATAAAAAATATTTTTAAAAAATGCACAGGTTGATGAAAATATGCATGTGTTTTTATAAAACAACAGCTTTCTGGCCTACTGCATTAAAAGTGTACATAAAGTTCTATAGGATTACCTCTGATGACAATACTTGAGTTCTTTTTTAAGACTCTGGTTAGAGCTTTCTTAAAAAAGAGCTCCATCTAGTGGAGCAATTCAACCAAACAGCATAACAGACACTTTCCCAGATGCAGACGATTAAATGCCTCACATTAAGGGATGCTTTGTTCTGACATGCACAGTGTCTAGCTTTCACCACGATTTCAAAAACAGAAGATGATGTTGAGGATGGAGTAAGGTACATGCAAGTGCTCTGGGATCTGCTATACAAATATGATGTAATGATCATGCTTTTTTAATAACAAGGTGGCTCTGTTCTGTGGAGTTAAGAGAACTGATACATGAGGGCCTTTCCTAAGGTTTTGGACAAAACCAAAGAGCATCTAAACATCATCATGATCCTCAGTAACTAGCACATTTAAAATAAATCTGTATTTATAAGGTTTATAAAATAAGGTTAAATAAATCTTTAAAGAACGATACAGCAATACCTCAATTATCTGTGGTTCCTTTACTTTACAGACTCAATTACACACACACACACACACACACACACACACACACACACACACACGGGAGGCTCAAAGATGCCTCCTTCAAAAACAAGCATTTTTGGAAAACGCCACCTATTGCCACCAATGTAGTGGTTGCTGGAGGTTAAAAAAAAAAGTGACAGCAGGCCTTTCTAAGATATTAAATTTTTTAGACATATTGAAATAAAAAACCTAAGCCTACTGCGGATTAGAAGAATTAATTTGGAAAGTGAGAAGAGGAAAGCAGAAACTTTGGAGGCAAGCACAATAATAGCAGCAAAATGTAACAACCCAAGTCCTTTTAACAATGGATCGGAAGGTGAAATCAGGAAACCCTTAATGAAAAAAAGAGCTTCCTGGGGTAATTAGCTCCACAACACCTCAGCGGCCCTTATGAATATAAGCATATTTTGCAACTGAAGTTCATGAAGATTCTTTCATAAAAAAATTACATAATGCTTAAAAGTCAAGGATATACTCTTGACAAATTTCCATACAATGATTCTCATGAAATAGGTCTTGAAGCACAAAGGGTTATACCTTCCTTCCTTTAGAAAATCTGTTTCGAGTCTTCCTCTTGGAAGATTTTAGCAAATAAGGCATCATGCAATATAATCTGAGAGGCTAAATGCTGTTTATAGGCAAGACCTTTTCCCCATAAACAACATGTGAGGCGCCAGTGTGCATAAATGTGATCCTCTGCATAAAAAGGGGCAGCACAGGAAGAGATGACTTGCCATGTCAATGCAAGTCAACAATTTCACACTTACTTTATTATTTTTTTAAAATTTGCTTAAGGGTTTTGAGAACTTACCGCCCAGAAGAAACTGGTTTAAGTGAACTAACATTTTCAAACAGTTGGGCTTTGGCTGCCACTCTGAAAAATAATTTTAAAATACAAGATTCATGAAATCAGTCAGAATATCATTCAGTTCAAAGTGCAATTCAGTATTTATCAGCTAAGCAAACTAAAAAATGATTAGCTAAAGACTGTCAAAATTCTTTATTGTGGTAATATATATACAACACAAAATTTGCCGCTTTTAACCATGCTCATATGTACAATTCAGTACACTAATCACATCAACAACATTGTGCTACCATCACCACCATCCATTACCAAAACTTCTGTATCACCTCAAACAGAAGCTCTGTACCTTTTAAGAAATAACTTCCTGGTCCCTACCCACCACTACCATATTGTGAGCATGTAACCACTTCATTCTTTTTAAGGACTGAGTAATATTCCATTTTATGTATAGAAAGCCACTTGTTTATCCATCCATCTGTGGATGGACACTTGGGTTGTTTTTGGTCATCAAAATTTGATATGAATTTTAATCATTTTATGTTCTTATATGAAAGAGTTTTCCAGCTCTAGTCTCCAGCTCACAGGGGATAAGACTGCAATAGGCACTTAGCTACATCCCATGGGGATCTTACTGTCCTCATCCTTTTTGTCTCAGAAAAGTGTAGGAGTAGTAAAAGGAACATTTTCTCTTCACTCTGCTCCTGGCAGTGTGTCACTGAGTACCGCGTAGCCACAAGGAAAGAATCAAACACAATATGACAAAAGAAAAATTGTTTACTCTGATAGCTTTGAGGGAACTAACTCTAAAATTATTTCATGTATTTTTTTATATTTGAACACAGCTCTTGTAAAATGAAGAGGGAACTCTGAAAACATGGTCAATAAATGAATTCATGGATTCAAACTTTGTTTCAAATAATGGGGGAGGGGGCACACAGGATGTTTTATCTGGAGAGGTAAAACTACTGAGTGTAGAATGAAAACAATAAAAGCTAAGGCGCCCTAGGTAATTCGAAAAGTTTCTATATTTACTAGAAAAGAATATCAAAATTCTTTGAAGGATGTTTTCATATAGCCTGCAAAAAAAATTGTATCTCATTCCTTTGATTGACAAACTCTTCTCCCAAAGAAAGCCCAATCATCTGATAATCTCAAGGACCATTTTATACCTAATACAGAACATACACTCCCTCATTTTAATTTCTACTTTAACTATTAGTACAATCACAAAACAGAAGCTTTTGCCGGAGACCTGGGCTAGATTCCCAGTGTCTGCCCATGTGGATAAAAAAAAAAAAACAGAAGCTCTTCTCTTTTCCCTGGAAAGGGTGGAGTTTATATTTTACCATCTCTCTTGACATATTTGCTTAAAATGTAAGTTTCCTTAATAGCTAGAACTACACACACTGCAGAATAGATAGATTTACAAATATATCTGTCTATACTGTGGTAACTTAATATCACCAAGAGAGAGAACTTTATGTTGAATACACTCTGAAACCAAAGGGTTCTTGTCAAAGAAACAAATGAAAGAATGAATTAAGGCCCTGCCCCTATGGAAACAGGGCTAATACATTTCTTACTGTACTTTTACTCGTGAAGTGTCAGGGATACCACCATTTTTAAAATAAGCATGAGAGAATACAGAGTACAGAGCTCAAGTTCAAGAACCTTGAGTTGGAATTTCAGCTCTGCCATTTACTAGCTGAGAATTCCTGAATTACAGTACTTAATTAAACTTTCTAAGAATCAGTTTTCATCATTTTTAATAAGGGGTCTATACTACCTATTACAAAAGGCCATTGTGGACATTAAAAGAGAGGACATGTAAAGGTGTTCAGTACTTGCTGATACAGCATTTAGGAGATGCTCAGCAAATGTCACAAAAATAAAACCAAAGGGAGAGAAACTTTTCTTCTTTGGATTTTGCTTGTTCATCCAGGTTCCAATTTTTTCCCTCTTCGCTGCATTTCTGTTCACTTCTATGTACTTTCTCCTAGCAACCCTTAGTTCTGGGTTGTTTTTTTTTTTTATTAGAAGTACCCCCTTCTGCCTTTTACATCCTTCTTCTCTATGAGCTTATTTTAATCAGTTAAACTCAGGTAGGAGAGAGGTGTGATGGAAAGGAGAGAAAACCAACCCTCATTAGATAAAAAGCAGTTGTCTTTATGACAAGTTTTGGCTGGTCAGGCTGGTTTAGGGGAGAGGAGGGATCTGGCCTAGCTTACAACTACTGCATGGCAGTCTCTTCAGCTCAGAGGTAGATGCTTAGCTTTTAAGGAAAGCTTCTCGTTTCAAAGCCCATAAATACTATTTTATATTTATTATCATGTACTTAAATTAAGCCATACCTCTGCTTCTAAGCACAGTGCTTAAAGTGCTTCCACATGAGATTTTTTTAAGTATACTAAGCCTATTCTAATTTTCATATCATTTTTAGAAGGGAGTAGGATCTACAGAAGTTGACTGTACCTACTCTACCTGTAGGATTTCTAAAGTTCTTTTGAACATACCTAACTCCACTGTATCCCCGGTAGACACAAGTAAATGGGAATACTTTCTCACTTACACTGAGCCAGGTCGCTGATAGCCATTGCTCGAGGCAGTGTCTAGCCTTAATCTCCTGCACATTTTTGGAGGCAAGTCTGGGTTTGGTGAGGTTTTGGGCATCTCTTTCGAACCTATGGAAGCCAAGCTTTGAATGGATCCACTGTAGCTCTTGTTTCCTAAAAAGGGAGCCCAAGGAAACAGGCAAGGTGCTATTAGACAAAATAAAGGCAATACACAGTACATGTTATAACAAAAGAAAGCATTTTTCTCTGAGTCCAAATGGGAAGGGACAGAATGTTCTTTGAGCACAGCAGCCCATCACTCAGGGAGATCACAATCTACAGTAATTACAAAGACATCACCTCACAGAGATGGAAGGATACAGGTAAAAAGTCACAGCACATAGGAGTTTTAAAAAATTCAAGTTCAGGAACAAAGTAGATAAGCATCATTCAAGTCCCTTCTCCATTTAACTTTTTTCCTGCTTAATCATGCTGAACAGTTCTCCAAGTGACACTGAGACAATCACACCCTGCACAAGCTCCAGTCTGGCTTACCTTCGGCTGCAGAGATGGGCCTGAGACAGGAAGCTGAGGGTCTTTTCAGGCCCAATAGTCCATAGGACCCTTTCTTGACCAGGTCTATCGGTGGGGAAACATCCCCTGGGCTAGTGACCGAGGCCACACTCTGGCAATCTGATTCTGCATCTGTTTTGGTTGCATCTTCCCTAGAACTCGATTCAGGACTAGTTGTCCAGAGACCAAGGCTTTTCTGTCCATTAGAAGGTGACGGGGATGCAATCCAGGGAATCCCTCCAGATTTCTCCCTGGGCTGGCAGGAAGCAGACTTTGTAGTGCTGTTTTGTTCAGATGAGTGAGAGGAGAGTGACTCGATGCTGCCCATAGGTGTGCTGTCTGGGCTGCTGCTATAGGAGTCACCTGAGGAGGGACAGGAGCAGGAGACAGAAAAGCAACGCAGCTATCTGTTGTTAACAGCACCTCCAAATCCCTTCTCTTCTCTACCTCACTGTGGACTCTGCGGCCTCCTGGCCCCACTGAAGCAACTGGCCTTTACTTGGTACGGGGAATTGTCCTCAGTGCTGGAAAGAGGCTTTAAACTATGCATTTAGACTTGGTGAATGCATTTTTCAATACTATTCCAGGAAGATTTTGATATGCACCCTGACCCAATGAAATACCTTTACTTCTTGAAACATTAAGGCTGACTGGAATTTAGACTAAAATTTGTTCCTGAAACAGGACTCAAAAGAAGAAATGAGAGTCCTTGATGATATTACAAGGGATCAGTGGAAGGAGGTAACATTAAGGGTATATTTTTGCCTTCTTTTACTTTCCTGATACTAGGTGAGTCTGAGTTACAATGCAGCCAAGTCCTCCTCCTTCACTCAAATGCATCATTAAATGTCAGCAGCAAATTACAAGCCACTCACAATTTTCAAAGAAAGAAAATTTTTCCCCTTTTTTGGCTAAGAATATAGCAACATTAAATAAGAAACTGGCTATTTAGCTGAGTTTATTTTCTAATGTTCCTGAAAGAAAAGTATATGAAAAATGAGAGAAACTACAATAATAAGATATGCAGTAAAACATACCTGAATTAAAAATTGGTATATTCTCCTTCCTGTTGAGCACTGACTGTCAGGGAAAATGGGAGTTTGGGGGATTTAAAATAAAATGAGAAGGGTCAGAGTTTATTATATGCCATGGGCTGCGGCTACAGCCATTTCACGTTGGGGCTTGGCTCAGAATGCTAAGTTAGTGATAATGTGTGGGATAGTTTTTCTTTTTCTTGCTTTAAGAACATAACGTGAAAAGAAAAAAAGAAAATGACTGCTTCAGCAGGACCTTCTCTAGCTTTCTTCTCTACCACTCTGACAACAGGACAAAACCTGCTACAAAGTAGCACCTGATGTACACAATCAGAGTTGGAAAAAAAAAAGGCACTGAGAAAACTATTTTCCTCCTTTGTAGCAGTAATGAATTTGCTTTTTTGCAAGGAACCTTGAGACTATGCTGATAGAGAATGTATAAATGTTACAACCTGGCTTCCTGGGGTGAGTCAGAACATTTTCTATAGCTGTTTAATTACCAATAAGGTGAGGTAAGGCAGAATTAAAGAATGAAGAAAGCATCTCCCTAGGCAGGGCACACTTACTATCTGGTTCTGCCAGGCACGGAGTATATCTCCCCCTGGGCTTTCGAGAGCCTGTAGAGAGGCAGATGGCTCGTGTCCTCCGCGATCCAGATCGAGACTGAGGCTGAGGCAGAGGGATGTTTGGGTCTGGGGCAGTGTGAAAAATCTAAAGGATAGAAGGAAAAGGAACCCGAGGTCAATAAAAGGGGGAAATGGCGGGCCGCGGTGGCTCAGCGGGCAAAGTGCTTGCCTGCTATGCCGGAGGACCTCGGTTCGATTCCCGGCCCCAGCCCATGTAACAAAAACGGAGAAACAGAATACAATAAAACAAGAAAATGTTTAAAAATGTTTCCCTTTCTTCCTTCCTTCCTTCCTTCTATCCTTCCTTCCTTCTCTCTGTCTTTCCTTTAAAAAAAAAAAATAAATAAATAAAAGGGGGAAATGACCATTTTCATCACAAAATGAGCTTTGAGAGTTATTAAAAACCTTAGAGCTATTGGCTTCTTAATCTGCTGCATGGCAAGAAATCCTTGATAAAGACAAATAAATACCCTAGAGCAATTATAACCATTCCCATTTCCAGTGAACATTTCTTCTCTGGGTTTTCTTTTTCATTCTGTACCCCACCTCAATTTCAGAAGGTTTTCCAATAATTTCAAGAAAACCTTTCAAATATAAACAAATTCTCCTTCCCTCTTCATGCTCTGAAGAACACAACCTAAAGGGAAGCCCATCATTCTATACCACTTCCATAGCAGGGTGCCTTGTTCTCAGGAGAAGGTGCCGCCATGCTGTTGGCTCTGAGCTGCCCCATTGCGATGAAAGAAGGGCATTCTTCTGCAGATATCGGGAAGGAAACAGTGGAAGAGAGGGGAATAGTCATTCTCCCATGGGAACAACTTCAGACAAATGGATCACAAATGGGCCAGTCTTAAATGGCTTCACCTGCTCAATAACCTAGGCACTATGGTTTTCACAATTTCTCATTTCCATGGTTATTTCCAAGTTTCTTTTAAGAAACTCTTCTTAGGGAATGGATACAAGAAGAAACTCAGGCCTCTGTTCCCTGTATTTTTTCTTTCATTTTATTTGGAATATCCCCTCCATTACATAGCTGAGATTCTAATTCCAGAGCAACAAAAAAGAAGGAAAAAAAAGGTTTATCCACAAAGTAATTTTAGAGTGCTCTATGAATACAAACAGTAAACTGACTACATAAATGCTAAAGAAGAAAATCTTAAAAAATAAATGATGTATATACAGGGAAATAAAGCCATCCACATGGAGGATTTTGAGAAACACTTAAAACTATAAGAAAACAAAGGAAAATCAAATTCTCACAAAGAAGTGATTCAAACAAAACTTAAAGGACTGACATTTTTATAGGAATCAGTGATTACAATATTAAGCTCATAGATGCTAAAAATGTGAAATTCCTTTTTAAAGCAAAATACAAAATGTGATATTTTCACATCAAAATTCTGCCTACCTTTTCATAGTGCTCTATCAGGATCTCAACCACAATATTCTGAAATTTAATATTCATCATGGCAGCCACAGTTTCTTCCTGTGCTCTCATTAGAGTTGGGCCAAATATGACACCAAGATTTGAGACAGTCATGAGATTCTGTTGGCTGTGCAGTGAAACTCTGCAAATATACAGCATCAAAAATATTTTAACTTAAATGTTAAACAGTTACGACACTATCAAATTTGTGACATAAAAGAAAATATAAAATACGGCATTAAGAGCTAATTTTCCTAAATAGCCCATTTGAGTCACTCCCACAGGTACTGGTAGATATGACCTAAAAGGTGGAAAGAAAGTTAACCCCTGTAGAACCCCTTTCAGACCTGTAGAACTCCTACTCTGAGTCTTAGGTGTCATACAGGAACCCAAAGTTCTAAGGAAATACCAGATTTACATATATATAGGACAGTCTCTCAAAATCCGAAATGACAATCATAGCACCAGACTAAATGTGACTGCTATAACAGTTAAAAATCTAGACCCCAAGTCAATAGGCCAAGCCTTTGATCTTGAGGCTTGCTCTTGTGAAGCTTATTTAGCAGGGAAGCTAAGCCTACCTATAATTACGCTTAAAAGTTACTTCCAGAGGACCTCTTTTGTTGCTCAGATATGGTCTCTTTCTTTCTAAGCCCAACTCTGCATGAGAAACCACTGCCACCCCCCCACCCCCGCTACATGGGAAATGACATCCAGGAATGAAAGTCTCCCTGGCAACATGGTATACAACTTCCAGGCACAAGCCTGGCCCTGGTACCGTGGTATCAATAATGCCTTCCTGACCAAAAGTGGGGAGAGAACTGTAACAAATAAAGTATCAGTGGTTGACAGAGTTCCAGTAAAGTCTAGAGGCTATTCTCATACAAGCTTCAGCTAGATATTGCTATTTATCATGCTTTGCCAACCCCCAACCAAAACCATTTCTGCCAATGCTAAAGAACACTTAGGGCTTTATCTGAGATTCTGCAAAGATTCCACGTATTATGATTGCATTCCAGAAACCTATAACCTCTAGATGGGTACCTAGGCCAGATAAGTCTTGAAACCCAGAGGGTCACCCTCTCAGAACATCAACTAGTTACATCCCTCGTCCCATATTATCAACAGCCCCTTCCAACATGAAATAGTTAGAATGGGCATATCCCAAATACCTATAAAGAGTGAGATCAAAGGAGAAGGTGGAGTTATAACAGAGAAGATAGGATTTAAAAAGTGGGTAGGACTGCTGAATCATTATATCGATATTTCCTTTAGTCTCCAGTGACTTGGAGCAGCTAATTGTTCTTAACCAATTGTTGCAGTGTGCTTTGAATTTATTGCTTTTTTGTACATATGTTATTTTTCACAATTAAAAAAGTTAACATTACATTGGAGGAAAAATATCTCCATTTGCTGAGATAAATTCAAACATGCTGGAAATATTATCAGCTGTTTGGTATTTTCTATGGTACTGTACTTATATCAAAATGTGGTTAAGAGTGAATTGCTTGTATTTATGTTCAGATTCATCAAACATGCTTTTGAATACCTCTTGCCAGGCATTTTCAAACAAAATATTACACTTGCTCTTCTTAGTAAATTATTCCAACATTACTCTTTTTTTTAAAAAAAAAAGCTCCTAAAGTAAAAAGGATGTTCATAGATTATAATAAATTATAGATTATAATAAATTAGAGACAGAGCTGCTATTAAATTCAGGTCTCCTGACTGCAAGTCAAGGGTTTCTGCTTGAGCTTCCCACACTGATCACTGGTCAACACATGTCTTTCATCCATTCGTCCAAAACTTCCCGAGTGCCTCTTAGTGCCAGACACTGGGTTAGGCAAACAGTAAGGCAAGGAGATGTGATAGCAACAACGGCTGGCCTGAAAATTAAAAGCCTCTGATATCACTGACCTGAGAAAATAATTGCAGCAATAATCAAGAGTGACTTTGACTAGTTAACTAATTTCATCTGAAAATTGGATACATCTTTTAAAGGAAAACCTGTTCATCTGATCAATCTTTCAATTTGACCAGTCTTCTCTATCATACTCCCAGCAGAATCCTATCATAAGAGTATGACGATCAGGTTGTTGGAATATGAAGTTTTATGAAAAAGCATAATACAAGATTACACTTATATCTATGTGTCATTAAATGTATTCCAAAAGTAAAAAATTATGGAAAATCCAAGATTTGGGATTATTTGATGTAATTCCTTCCACAGAGCAAGGAGAGCCAGCCAACTCCTGTGCCTGAATTTTCTCTATGTGCCTAGAAGAGCACTACCTAAGAAGGCTTTCAGTTTGAGTAAGAAATGTTTCATACCAAATTTCCTCCCTAATATCAAATACATATTAAGTGCTAAATATGTATTAGATAACCTGTTTTGGAAATTGAACCCTGTTCCCCACAAAAGATATGTTAAAGTCCTAACCCCTGGTCCTGTGGGTGTGTACCTTTGTTAATAAGAACTCTGAATATATTAAAGTAAGTCAGGGTGCAGATGGGAACCCTTTTGTAAACAGGACCTTTGAAGATATTTTTAGTTAGAAAGACAGCTCAGAAAGTAGCATGCAAAGGCATCAAGAATTTGATCTCTGCAGTGGGAATGCCCAGACAGGCACTCAATGCCCAGCACTGAGTGTTCGGGAAGATCATGGCCACCACGTGGTACTCGGAGAGGGCAGGGCCCATAACACAATGTTCTGGAGAACATGAGCTCCATATCAGTGCTTGGAAGGGTGAGGCTGTCACTCCAGCAGTCCACGAGTACAAAGCATTGATCCACAGATGACTCTTAGACCTTGAAATCTAATAAAGTTGGCCATGGTGAGTTTCAGACTTACTTAGGACCCACAGCTCCTTTTTTCTTCCCACTTTCTCCCTTCTGGAATGAGAATGTCTTTCTTTTCACCCATGCATTTTAGAAGCAGAAACTTGTTTTCCAGGTCTCACAAGTCCATAGATGAACAGGAATTCTACTCCAGGAGGGGCCAACACCCACAACAGATTTTGATGAGACTTTAGACTTAAAGAGATGTTACTGAAATGATTATTAGCTTTGGGGATACTTAGATGGGATGAATATTTTGCATGCATAAAGAATGTATACTTTGGGGGTCCAGAGAGCATACTGTAAGGGACTACATCATATTCTTCACTCAAAACATGTCCAAGTCCTAACCCTTAGTCCTGTAGGTATGAAATCATTTGTAAATAGATTTTTGAATATGTAATTAGTTAAGGTGAGGTCGGGTGCAGATGTGAAGCCATCTGTAAATAGGACCTTTGAACGTGTTTTTAGTTAATAAAACAACCTACTAAGAAAGTAGCATGGAAAGGCATTAAGGATTTGATCTCTGGATTGAGAATGTCTGGGTTGAAAGCCTGGCTCCATACCCACACAGCTAGGTGAGGTCACCCAAATTATTTAGTATCTCTAAGCTTCAGTTTCCTCATCTGTTAAAGTATGAAAATAATAACCTTTATAGAATTTTTAAAGAATTAAATTAAATAATGTAGTAAGTACTCAAACTTTAACTATCATTTATCATTATTTAAAACTTTATATTAATAATTAATATTTATAATAATTAATTACTATTAATAAATTAATATTTATTCCCCAGTAATCCCTATTTTGCTACTGAGTGATTAGCTTAGAAAAGCTGGTCAGTTGTCCGTAAGTGACATAACAGATTCAAATCTGCTTTATTCTTTTTGATTACACAACATTCACGTCCTACACCTAAAATTGTTCTATGTTAAATATCCATTTTTTAAAAAGGTGTCTTGACAATTATACAAACTTTGGGCAAGGAATATGATCTCAAAATAATATTTTCCCCTGAAATTAATTTAGCTTTAGGAAGTCTTGCTAAAACTTAATAGTTCCTAGTGGTATTAAATAAAATGGAATAAGATTAATATTAAACTCACAGGCCATAAAACTGGGAAATTGTAAAACTTGGTCAGGTGAGAACAGGAATGTTAATAACTACATTTCTCAAAAGATGGAGCATTTCATTGATCGATTTTCTTTTCATTGACCTTCCCTTTTGTTGGACTAGTGAGGCAATAGTCTCATGTCAGCCTGCATTCCAGCTGGCTCTATACCTCACTCCCTTGACTCCATAGAACAAACACCCATTAGCTTTCTCCTGGAACATCTCCCTTTCCATGAACCTAACGAAGAAAAGTACACTACCATCTGCTCATTTGCAACATTTTAAAATCAGAAGTTTATACACTTCCTCCCCTTAGCCCCCACTCATAGGGCCGACGCTCTACCCTAGACGCGGCAGGCTGAGAATACCAGGGCTCTGAGTGTTGTTTTTCTTTTGTTTTGCCTTGTTTTTGGCATGGGCAGGCTCCGGGAATCAAACTCGGGTCACCGGCATTGCAAGAGAGACCTCTGCCACTAAGTCACCGTTGCCCACTCTGAGCATTCCTGTCTCAGCTCACTTGAAGGAAGTAAGTGTGCTGAGGAGACCGGAAGCTACTAACTCCACCCAGTGCCAAAAGCAATGACTCAAAGGATTTTGCACAGCAGAAGAGGCAATCATTAAGAACACCAGGCTCTGAAGCGACCCTCCAAAGAACGAACTATATTTGAATCAGTGTAGGAAGTTCAAGCCTAACAGTGATCTCAAAAACAATGGAGATTTTGGTGTTAATGATTCAGGAAAGGCTGGTAGCTAAACTGAAAGACAGCTGGTTTACTAGAATGAATAAAGGAAAGGAGGCATCTAAATACCCTCTTGGGGTCAGAACAGATCTCAAAGACTGATCTGAAAAACAACCTCACCAAAGGGATTCACGTTAACTGAATCAGATTATGGAGCAATTTATGACCCAGGACACTGTCAAAAACAGAACAACTGAGAAATCTGCTGGCAATTAATAGTCTAACAGCTGGGTGTGATACCAAATGAAGCAGACAGCTAAGCAGAGGGATCAGGGATGGAAACAGTGAAATAGAACAGAAGTGGTTTCAGCAGTAAAACCACTCTCATCCCATGACCATGCCCAAGGCCTTCTGAGCAGTGACAACAGAGGTTTCCCACGGCAGCTGGGGAAATAGATTTAGATAACATACTCCAGACAAGTCACTAAAAAAAAAAAAACAGCAAGCAAATAACAAAAACAAGAGCCAGGGGTGAAGAAAGTCAGGATCCACAGTCGCTTAGATAATTACTTAAAACGCTCAGTTTTCAACAACAACAATATGACACAGGCAAAGAAATATGAAAATGTAATCAACACACAGGAAAAAGAGCAGACAAAATAAACTGCCTGAGAAAGAGGCCAAAAGTCAGATTTAACAAATACTTCAAAGCAGCTACTATAAATCTGTTCAAAGAACTAAAGAAAATAGTCCATTCAGTACAATAGCAAATGAAAAACTCAATAGTGGGCCTCAACAGTACATTGATCTAGTAACACAATGTATCTCCAAACTTCAAGAAATATTCCAATAATGTAATCAGAAGAAGAGAGAGGAAAAAATGAAGAAAAATAAACAGATCAGAGAAATGGTGGGTACTATTAATCACAAAAATATAAGCAAAGTGGGAGCATTAGTGGGGAAAGGAAAAGGAGCAGAAATTATATTTGAAAAAAGAGTATCTGAAAACTTTTCAAATGTGATGAAAAATATTAATGTATATATTCAAGAATCTCAACAAACTCTAAATAAGATAAACCCAAAGAGATCCATGAACAAATACATCATAGTAAAGGTGCTGAAAGCCAGAGATGGAGAGTAAATTCTGAAAGAAATAAGAGAAAAGCACCTCCTCAAATACAAAGGAACCCAGTCAAGTTAGCAAGTGACTTCAGAAACAAAGGAAGACAGAAGGCAACAAGGTAACATCTTTAAAGTGCTCAAAGGAAAAAACTGTTAACTGAAATCCTTTATCCAATAAAACTAAATTTCAAAAATAAAGACAAAGAATCTAATCTTGTATATCCCCATTATAAAAAAAATACTAAAAGGTTGGGAGGAAAAAAACTGAGCCTCAAACGTGTATGGAACTGAAAGAGGCCCAGAATAACCAAAATAATATTCAAAAACGAGAGGGTTGGATGACTCTTGTGTCCTGACTTCAAACTGCATTACAAAGTGACAATAATCAAAACAATGTGGTACTGGCATAAAGACAGAAAAACAGATCAGTGGAACAGAACTGAAAGTCCAGAAAAAGATCTACATTACCTAGAGTCAACTGACTTCTGACAAGGTGCTAAGTATATGCAGTAAAGAAAGGACAGCCTCTTCAGCAAATGGTCCTGGGAAAACTGAATATCTGCATGCAAAAGAATGAAATCAGACCTATACTTCACACCATATACAAAAATCAGTTCAAAATCGATCAAGGACCTAAATATGAGAGCAAAAATTATAAAACTCTTGGAACATAACGAAGAGAAAATTTTCATGACTGGGATTCAGCAATATATTCTTAAATACAAAACCAAAAGCATGTATAACAAAAAGAAACAATAGGTAAATTGGATTTTATGAGAATTAAAAAATTTAGTACAGGGTGCATGGATGGGTACATCAATGGTAGAATGCTCGGCTTCCATGCGGGAGAACTAGGTTCAATTCCCAGACCATGCACCCCCAAAAACCTTTTTTTCATCAAAGGAAATCATCAGGAAAGTAAATAGACAGCAAATGGAATGGGAGAAAAAAGTTTCAAACCACATACTGAATAGGGTTTTAAGTCCAATAGATATATATATATAAAGAATTTTTAGAATGCAATAACAAAAAGAAATACAACCCAATTAAAAAATAGACAAAGGACTTGAACAGATACTTTTGCAAAGAAGATAATAAATGGCCAATGAACACATGATGCTTAAAATCATTGATCATTAAAAAAATACAAATAAAAACCACGAGATACCTCTTCACTCCTACAAAGAAGGCTATTATTTTTAAAACAGTGGAAATAACAAGTGTTGGAGAGGATGTAGAGAAACTGGAATTCTAGTACATGGTTCGTGGAATGGTAGAATGCTGTAGCCACCGTGGAAAACAATATGGTAGTTCTACAAAAAGTTAAATCTAGAATTAACATTTGACCTGGCAATCCCACTTCTAGAGACTGAAAACAGGGTCGCAAACAGATATTTGTACACCAATGCTTATAGCAGCATTTTTCACAATAGCCCAAAGCTAGAAACAACCCAAGTGTCCATCAACAGAAGAATGGGCAAACAAATTTTGTTACATACACACAATGGAATATTATTCATTCATAAGAAAAAAATAAATTATAAGACATGCTGCAACATGGGACAACTTGAAAACATTATACTCAGTGAAATAAGCAAGACACTTAAGCACAAAAATTGCATTATATAACTTACGAGATCATAAGAAATACCAGATCTGCAGAGAGAGAAAGCAGATTTGAGATTACTAGGGAAGGGGAGGGAAGAGAGCGGAAGGAGGAATGCTTGCTTTGAAAAATAAAAAATAAGTGTAAAAAATTATTCAAGGCTGCACCACATAGGGCAGCCCTGGTTGAGGCTGAGGAACTGAGAAACAGAAAACTGCAGCCTAACACGGAAGCGCAGAACCCACAGGAGTGAATGGATGGGGAGCTGGGAACTAGGAAGAAAGCCATGCTACCCTCACCAGCGCAGACCCGTGACCGTGACTCACCCCACACCCCATGCACCTGAACCCCGTCACCTGCCCCCATTCCCTGCCCACACCCCACCAACCCCCTGTGTGCATACCTGCTCCACAAACCCACCCCACCTTTCCTGCACCCCTCCCGAGCACTGCCTCCCCCTCCTTGCTGCCTGAAGACTGTTGCCAGCGCATTAGCACATAAGGGCTGAGGGCACAAATCTCCATACCCAGGCTACACCGGTGGCCCTCCCATAGTGTCACACAGCCTCACCCCATCCCCGAGCTCTGTGCATCAGTTTATGAAACTCCAAGACCAGCGCATGTGCTCGGCTCTCAGTCATGCCCCTCAGTTCTGGGACATCAGTTTACGGCACTCCGAGACCCGCACATGCACATGGTCTTCAGTCACGCTTCCCAGATCTGAGAAAGCACTGACCTGCACAGCAGAGTCACATCCACCCCCAGTTCATGAAGGCATAGTGCTGGCCCACTGCCATAGCTCTGCACATGTGCACAAAGGGCCCAGTGCCCTAGACCAGAGCATACCAGGGTTACGGCCTCCAGACCTGTGCACCTGCACAGCTACATCCTCCCTGGTCCCTGGGCACCCAAGCTCACAAGCACTAACATAACATCCCCAACCTGCACCTGTACCTGTGCTGCAACACATCACAGGACTGCTGTGCCTGCCCGTTACCCTGCATCATGCTACACATCCACCCTGCAAACGCAAGGCTTTAGGCTACTGAAGGAAATCAACTTCCAAAGTAAATCAATCGAGGTACTTACATGAGGTGAAAACAACAGAAGATCACTAAGCATATCACAGTGTAGACAGATGTAGCCTAGCCCAACAACCAAATTAAAACACCAGAGGAGACACAAACATTGGAACAACTAATCAAAGATGTTCATATAACTCCACTTGATAAAAGAAGTGGGATAGCAAATGACATAAAGGAGATCAAGAAGACAGCAGAAGAGCATAAAGAGGAATTTGAAAGAATAAATAGAAAAATAGCAGATATCACAGAGATTAAAGACTCTGTTGAACAAATAAAAAACATACTAGAGGCACACAACAGCAGATTTGAACAGATAGAAGAATAAGCAATCTAGAGGACAGGATGACTGATTTCGAACACCAGAAACAACAAAAGGCAGAAAAGAATAAAAAATTTGAATTGAATCTCAGGGAAATGATAGACAAAACAATGGACTCAAATTTAAGAATCATTGGTGCCCCAGAAGGAGAAGAGAGGAGTAAAGGGCTAGGAAGAGTAACTGAGGATATAATGGGGGAAAACTTTCCAACCCTTATGAAGGACATAAATAAATAAGTCCAAGAAGCTAAATGAACTCCAGAGTAAATTCAAATAGGCCTTCCCAAGACACATAGTAATCAGTCTGTCAAATGCTGAAGGGAAGGAGAAAATTCTGAAAAAAGCAAGAGAAAAACAATCTACTACATACAAGTGAAACCATATAAGACCAAGTTTAAACTACTCAACTGGTAGCATGGAGGCAAGAAGGCAGTGGTATGATATATTTAAGATCCCTTGTACTCAGCCATACTGTCTTTGAAAACTGAGAGAGAGATTACAATTTTCACAGACAAACAAATCCTGAAAGAATGTGTCAACATGAGACCAGGGCTACAAGAAATACTAAAGGGAGTTCTGCCAGTCGAGGAAAAAAAGACAGGAGAGGAAGGCCTAGGAAGGCACAGAATTAAGAGTATCAGTAAGGGTAACTTAAAAGATAAAAAGAGAGAGAGAGGGAAAAGAATACTTAGATCTGACAAATAAAAAAAAAAATAAGGTGGTGGATTTAAGAAACACCTTTTCAATAATAACTTCGAATGTTAATGGACTAAACTAACCAATTATAAGCCATATGCTGCTTACAAGAGACACATCTTAGACACAAGGATACAAATAGATTGAAAGTGAAAGGATGGAAAAAGGTTTTCCATGCAAGCTGTAACCAAAAGAAAGCAGGAGTAGCTATATTAATATCAGACAAAACAGACTTTAAATGTAAAGACATAATAGGAGACAAAGAAGGGAGACTATATATTAATTAAAGGGACAATTCACCAAGAAAATATAACAATCATAAATGTATATGCTCCCAATCAAAGAGTTAAAATATACATGAGACAGACATTGGCAAAACTGAAGGGAGTGATAGATGTTTCAACAATAATAGTAGGAGATTTCAATACACCACTCTCCTCTATAGATAGAACAACCAGACAGAAGATCAACAAGGAAACAGAGAAGTTAAATAACTTGCTAAATGAAGTAAACCTAACAGACATATATAGCTCATTGCACCCCAAAACACAAGGATATACATTCTTCCCTAGTGCTCATGGAACATTCTCCAGGATAGATCATAGGTTGGGGCATAAAATAGGTCTTTATAAATTTAAAACATTGAAACTATTCAAAGCACTTTCTCTGATCACAAAAGAATAAAGCTGGATCTCAAGAACCGCCAAAGAACACGAACATTCACAAATATACGGAGATTATATAACACACTTTTAAACAATCACTGGGTGAAAGAAGAAATTGTTAGAGAAATCGGTAGCTATCTAGAAATGAATGAAAATGAGAATACAACTTATCAGAACTCGTGGATGCAACAGAGCCTGTGCTGAGAAGGAAACTCATTGCCCTAAATGCCTACATTAAAAAAAAAAAAAGAAAGACCAAAAATTGAGGACTTAACTGCTCACCTGGAGGCACTAGAGAAAGAACAGCAAACTAACCTCAAAGCAAACAGAATAAGAGAAATAACAAAGATTAAAGCAGAGTTAAATGAATGGGAGAACAAAAGAATAAAAAGAATCAATAAAACCAGAAATTGGCTATTTGAGAAAGTCAATAAAATTGATGGGCCACTAACAAGACTGTCAAAGAAAAGAAGGGAGAGAATGTAAGTAAACAAAATCAGAAATGAGAAGGGGTGCGTTACCACAGACCCTGAAGAAATAAAAGAAATCACAAGAGGATACTATGAACAACTATATGCCAAGAAAGTAGACAACTTAGATGAAATGGACAAATTTCTGGAAACACACAAAGAAGTTACACTGACTCAGGAAGAAATAGTAGATCTCAAAAACCCAACCACGAGTAAAGAGATTCAATCAGTCATCAAATTTCTTCCTACAAAGAAAAGCCCAGGGCCAGATGGCTTCACAGGGAAATATTACCAAACATTCCAAAAAGAACTAACAACAATCCTGCTCAAACTTTTCCAAAAGAGTTGAGGAAGAAGGAACTCAACCTAATTCATTTTATGAAGCATCTAAAATGAACCTATTTTAGAAGGAACTCTACCTAGTTCATTTTAATATCAAAACCAGGTAAAGATGCTAGAAGAAAGAAAACTACAGGCCAATCTACCTAATGAAAGTGCTGTAAAAATTCTCAACAAAACATTAGCAAATCGAACTCAACAAATTAAGAGTTATATACCACCACCAAGTGGGGTTTATACTAGGAATGCAAGGATGGTGTGACACAAGAAAATCCATTAACGTAATACAGTACATGAACAAATTGCATGATCATTGCAATTAATGCTGAAAAAGCATTTGACAAAATTCAACAATCTTTTCTGATTACAAAAACACTCCAAAAGATAGGAACCAATGGTAACTACCTCAATATGATAAAGAGAGTATGTGAAAAACCTATAGCCAGCATTGTATTCAATGGAAAGACTAAAAGTTTTCCTCTAAGATCACAAATGAGACAAGCATGCCCCTGTCACCACAATTATTCAACATTGCGCTAGAAGTTCTAGCTAGAGCAATCAGGCAAGACAAAGAAATAAAAGGCATCCAAACTGGAAAAGAAGAAGTAAAACTTTAATTATTTGCAGAAGATATGATACTATACTTGGAAGATCCTGAGAAATCTACAGCAAAGTTACTTGAGCTAGTAAATTCAGCAAGGTGATGGGATATAAAATTAATTTGCAAAATTCAGTAACATTTCTATATACAAGCAATGACCTAACTGAGGAGTTAGTTAAGGAAAAAATTCCATCCAAAATAGCAACTAAAAAATCAAGAACATAGGAATGAACTTAACTAGGAAAGTAAAGGACTTTTACACAGACAACTATATAACACTGCTAAAACAAATTGAAGATCTAAATAGGTGGAAAGACATTCCCTGCACATGGGTAGGAAGGCTAAACATAGTTCAGACTTCAATTCTACCCAAATTGATCTACAGATTCAGCACAGTACCAATCAAAATTCCAACAACCTACTTTGAAGACTTGGAAAAGCTAACTACCAAATTCATCTGGAAGGCAAAGTGACCCCAAATAGCTAAAAGCATCCTAAAAAAGAAGAACAAAGTGGGAGGATTAAAACTCCCTGACTTTAAAACCTATCATAAAGCCACAATGGTCAAAACAGCCTGGAATTGGCATAAAGACAGAAGCACTGACCAATGGAATCAAATCCAGAGTACAGAAATAGACCACCAAATCTATGGTCAACCGATTTTTGACAAGGTCCCCAAATCCTCTGAACTTCAACAAAATAGTCTTTTCAATCCCTGAGCATGGAAGAACTGGATGGCAATCACCAAAAGAATGAAATAGGATTCCTATCTTACACCCTACACAAACATTAACTCAAAGTGGATCAAACACCTAAATATAATAACTAGCACCATAAAGCTTATAGAACATATAGGGAAACATCGTCAAGACCTAGTAACAGGAGGGAGCTTCCTAAACTTTACATCTAAAGCACAACAACAACAAGAAAAATAGACAAATGGGAGCTCCTCAAAATCAAATGCTTCTAAATCTCAAAAGACTTTGTAAAAAAGGTGAAGAGGCAGCCAACTCAATGGGAGAAAATATTTGGAAATCACATATTGGACAAACTTTGATATCTTGTACACACAAATCATACAACTCAGCCACAAAAGAACAAACATCCTAATTATAAAAGGGGCTAAAGATATGAATAGGCATTTTTCTGAAGAGCAAATACAGATGGCTCAAAAGCACATGAAGAGATGCTCATTTTCATTGGCTATAAGGGAAATGCAGATCAAGACTACAATGAGATACCACCTCACACCTATAAGAACAGCTGCTATTAAACAAATAGAAAACGATAAATGTTGGAGAGGAGTGGAGAAACTGGGACATTCAGGTACTGCTGGTGGGAATGTATAATGGTGCAACCACTATGGAAGACTGTTTAGCGATTCCTTAGGAAACTATATATCAAGTTACCTTTGATCCGGCAATAGCACTACTTGATATATACCCAGAAGAGCTGAAAGCGATGGCACAAACAGACATTTGCACACCCAGTTCATAGCAGCATATTCATAATCGCCAAAAGATGGAAACAAACCAAGGCCCATCAACAGACAACTGGATTAGCAAAATGTGATATATACACATGATGGAATATTATACAGCATTAAGACAAAATGACGCCCTGAAGCATATGACAAGATGGATGAGCCTTGAGGACATAATGCTGAATGAAGTTAGCCAGATACAAATGGACAGATACTATATGATTTCACTTTATGACCATGGTAAAGGTATAACCAGAGGCTTATAATACAGAATATAGGGGACTCAGAGATACACAGAAGCTAGAGATGGGTCAACAGGTAGCTAATGAGGTTGAACTCCAATGTAAGGGAATAGGCAGAAGTGAAGGTGGTTCTCTAGTGGGTCTAGAAGTAGCATTACCATATTGAAAATGAACAAGATTGAAAGGGGTTGTATAGACCCTCGTGTCCCACTGATTAACGCTAGAAATAGGAATCAGTTCTTGCAAGAACTACTTCAAAGGTATTATTCGTTTACAAAGAGTGTTTAGGTCCAGGGTACAGGGGAAAACTGCTATTGCATGCTATGGGCTCTGTTTAAAAGGAAACCATCAGCACAACCACAGCAACAGCAGAGGTAAACAAGGGGGTGAGGGACAAGAGTTAAGGGGAGGTTTAGATTTCCTATTTGGTGAGGCTGTGTTTATTGGTTTTCTTTCTCTTGGGAACAATGAAATCATCTACAATTGAGAGTGTTGATGGATTGTGGACTTTGGGCACTATACAAGATCCCTAATGAATACATGTAGCTGAAGCACTGACTGAGTAGACTGGCGAATGATGGTGTATACTTATGCATGAATGTTGTGCTGCTACAAAAAAGGAATGCAGCCGTGTAGCAATAATGATGTGAATGAATTGTGGGACTTTTGGTAAGGCAAAATAAGCCAGAAACAAAAGAACAACAATGCTATGGTCTCCTTTAGAAAATGCATACAAGAAAGCAGGGGCCTAGATTGTAAGCTTTTATAAGCAGACAAATTTAGTTCTGAGTGGTGATTTTTATTTCTGGATTTTGAGAGGCTGTTTTATATATATATATGTGCGTGTATGTATACGTATATAATTGTATGCAATTATGTATAAATGCATACAATGTGTATATAATTGTATTGTTGGGCCTATACCATACAGAAATATGTTCTTTTTGAGAATAATAGGACAAAGGAGAAAGGTGAGAGCAAATACATCTTGGAATAAGGAAGTGATGATAGATAACAGAAGCAAATGAAGAGGACAATAAATGGTAAATATGAAAGTTAACATAACCAACTTTATAAATACTTCTCTTAGCTCCTTCAATAAATGCAAAATTATATAAAGTAATAATTATGGCAATGAATTACTGTTTTGTAACATACTTCATGTTACACATATGGAACATGTGTATCAATAATAGCAAAATAGAGGGCAACAGGCTATAGAGCCATGAAGGGATAATGTCTCTATATCTCATTGGAAATAAGTTAGCATAACTCTGAAATAGATTCTGAAAAACTGAGATATATATGGTAAACACTAGAGCAACCACTAAAAAATAATTCATATACTGTTAAAAAATTAAATGAATGTTATAGCAGAAAATATTCATTTGCGCAAAAGAAAGCAGTAAAGGAGGAATAGAGGAACAAAAAAAAAGGTAGAATATAAAAAAAAATAAATGACAGGCTTAAATCCAACAACATGAACAATATTAAAGGTGAATGGACTAAAAAATACAATCACAAGGCAAGGATTATCAGGCCATATTTTAAAAGACCCCACTATATGTTGTCTATGGACTTTAGGTTTAAAAATACAAAGAAATTGAAAATAAGAAGGCTAGAAAACGATGTATCTTGCAAACAACAACCATAAGTAAACTGACATGGCTTTATTAATATCAGACAAAGAAATTTTAAAATGAAAAAATGTTACTTGAGATAAAGAAAAACATTGTATTGATAAAGGGTTAATCTATCAAGAAGATAGAGTATATACATATATAATGTATCACACATGCGATAAAGGATTAATCAGGAAGATAGAGTATATATACACACATATATATCATATATGCATTAACCAGAGTTCCAAACCAAAGTGATGTGCTTCCAAGTATGTCTACCAAACAGAACCAAGAGTTTTGTTTAGTTTCACAAATTCACTACATTAGGGACTATTCTACTGAGTATTATGGATAGAGAAATAAAATGTTAAATTCATATAAAAATATCTTAGGGTGATAAATTTAACACCAACAGCAAATATCCATCTTTGAGGTCCATCTTTGAGGTAAATGAAAAAAAATTTCATTTACAAGGAATCAATTTCATGTTTTACTTTGCCTGAAACAGAAATCTGATAAATATTTTAATATATAGACAAGTCCCTGTAAAATGTAATTTGAAAAAGTTGTAAGTAATATCACTTTTACATTATTTAACATTACACACATTATTAATAACATATATGATATAATAATTAATATCACTTCTAATTATTTACAATTAGAGACAGAGAGACCAATTTGTTTTAAAGACAAAGGAAAGGATTATCAGAGAGGAAGCAATGATCTATACCATATCACAGAGCTAATTAATGGGATCAAAGAGGTGAGATTTAGAATCAACCTTTAACTTTTAAAATCCCAATCCAGGTCACAGGTCTTAGATTCTTCAATTCCCTTTTTCTTTTTCTGCAGCCATAGACAGTCCCCAGAAAACAACAGCGATTAGGTGATTGAAGTTTACATAAGTAGATCATTGGTGACCTGGGCACACATTCAACAGCTGCTGCTCTTTCAGTGGGACTTTTGGTTTAAGAAAGGAGCCAGAAATGGTGGTAGAGGCCCAGTCATGAACATTTCAGGCCTCCCTAGTGACCAGATAGTCTCCCTGCTATTCTCTGGGTCACAGCCACACATATTCTCTTAATGGCAGAACCTTGTCTTAAGATAATATCACAGTTAATTAGCAAAAATATTCTCTGTGATACTCATGTAGCTTACAAAAGCACATTCACAAAGGCCTTACTAGAAAATCCAGCAAGAAACTGCCCAATAAATACACTGTGGTTAAATTTCATGAAGAGCTCAAAGAATTCAAACACAATTCAAGATTTATTCTGACTGAGGATGGTAAATCTTCATTCATTAGCTAAAGAGCTGTTGCTAAAGGGCAATAGTTAATGCGTTTGAAATGATGCCATTCCTAGTGGATTTACTTTTTATTTTGGAGGGAGGGGGGATTCATATTATGCCAATTTTTCAAGTAAGCTAAGACATATTAATATGTTTATGCAGGATTATTTCAAATGTGCATGGCTTAGAATACCACAAATTGGGTTATTACTTGTAGTAAATAAAGAAGGATTACTCATTTGATTGTGAACCTTGGTACTCATTAAAGTGTAAAATGCCCCTATTTCTAAACAGGGCTGTAAGGGAATTGTTAAGTAAGTTTAAAATCTGCATTTGGACTTCTGTTTCCAGCACATGGCAAAAAAAATTGCTGGCTTAAATATGTATTATATGTGTGTGTGGTTTTTGTCTAGCTTTCTCAGTCTCTCTCTAGAAAGAGCAACCTATCTCTTTATCATTCCCTTTCTGCCTCTATCATTCACATATATGTATATATGCATATTTCTGTGCATCCAGAGACAGAGACAGATATTTAAGTACATTAGTAGGAAAGTCAGAAAAATTTTCAGAGACCATAAAAAACTATGAAAAGGAAGCCAACACTGGAGAGGTAGCCTGACCACGGGAGTCCGTTGACCCTGGAAGTAGAGAATGATGGTCTTCAAACATGATGCTTACAGTGCACTTAAGAAAATTTGGAAAATACTATACACTCCTTCATGCATTTTCAAGTTGACATCTAAGTCTTATATCAATAGTTAATAGCTGCAAAGGGCAGAATTGTTTACATATTGTAAACACACCTAATTACACACAAACACATACAGATACATCTTGAAAAACAAATCACACTACACATCATTTTTAAGCACATTCAGTGGACTCTAACATTGACAGCAATGTTACAGCACCATCATATACTTTAAAGATATGAACAGGCTGAACAAGTAGATATATGAACAATATAAATTAGAGAATTACTTGACCAGGTGCTTTATTAAGATGTCCAGCATCTCTCTGTTTTTCTCTGGTAATCTGTGAACCAATGCATGTACAGCTTCTACCCGATAGTTCTGGTCATCAGATTCTGTAGTAAAAAAAAAAAAAATCAATGCTCAAGTTTTAATTGCATTAAAATATGCACATAAACATTTACAAACTAACCCTCAATGACACACCCACCACCCATGTTTTATAAGTAGTTTCATGTGGTAGGTATTTAACCCTAGCATTCCCTAAAGCTTAGAGCAGCTGAGCAGCTTGCTCGTGGTCATAAGGTTAGTACATGGAAGAGCCATTCAAAACCAATTCTATATAATCCAGACCTGTGCTCTCAAAAACACTGTACTTCCACACAACCAAGACTCGTCATCTGCAAGGATAGAATCAAACCTTTAATAGTGTGAGAGATCACAGAAACTGTTGCCACGTGCCTCTCATACACATTGCACAATACACATTAATAAACATATAAATACGTTACCTTAATTGATAGCTCCTAACAGTCCTATGAAATAAGCATTTGTCTCCTTATTTAACAAATTAGAAAGATGGTGAGTTGAGAGTGACTTTTTCTGAAGAGTCAGTATTATTAAGTAAATACAGGTCCAGTAGGTTTTTATGCACTCCCATGACTGTTAAGAATGGAAAATCTGAAAAGCAAGAAATCATGCAAAGCAAAGACCAGCCTGCCAGGCAAAAGCCAAAATGCTAACTTGTCTGCCAGGGAATTCTCTATTTAACATTCTTTCATACATTAGACAAATTCTGGGGTGATTGCTCATGCTGCCAAGCCCTTTTTCTGGAAAGTGCCCCAAATCATATGGTTTATATAACGGGACCACCATTTCTTCCAGCACCGCGATGAAGATAAGTGTAACAAAGAGCATGACGCAAGTCTGGGCCAAACACTAAGAGTTGAAATGAAGACATCAAAGCTTTGATCTGTCCACTAGACATGTGAAAAGGTAGATTATTCAAAATCAGGGCTGGGATTTCAAATGTATCCCAAAGCCAAGAAAATCTGAATGGAAAGGGAGACAAGAGTGAGGCGCATATGCAGAAAAGAACAGATAAGAGACCCTCCAAAAAGAGCAGGGAGAAAATTTCAGTTCAGTTTCCAGCTCCTAGGTGCAGGCCCTTGGAAAGCCTGACTATTCCTTGCCAAGGAATTTTGTGAGACAAATCTTAGTGTTTGAATAACTTTCTCTTTTTAATGAACTGGATTCCTGTTTTCTGAAACTAAATATCTTCAATTAATTAATTTAACATCTAGAAAATGGGGCCATCCTTGACCCAGACAGTAGACTGAATTCTTGATGTAACGATACATTTAAATATCACAGGAGTCTCACTATTGGAATCTACCATTCATAAGCTGATAAATATTGCCTTAGAGCACCACCATAACCTGGTTCTTTCTCCTGGATCCACCATGTCAGTGAATGGTACCCTTATCCACACAGCTGACAGCCAGGGTATTATTCTTGACTCTTCCCTTTGCCTCATCTCACACATCCAGTTAGTCATCAAGTCCTGTTGTATCTATTTCAAAATCTCTCTCAAACCCAACCCTTCTTCTCTGTTCCCACAGCGAGACACCTTTTGCTGGACCACTGCACTGATTTCTTAACCCATCTTCCTGACTGTAACCTCAGCCCTTCCTTTCCAGCCTCCATACTGCTGCTCCACAAAGCTCCACTGTACTAAACCTGGCCATCCAATTGTTTAAAACTCATCAATGCCTTTCTAATACGTATAAGAGAATCCAAGGTCCCAGTTTACAAACAACATCCTCTGTGATATGGTGTCCTTCTTCCTGCCTTTCCCCATCTCTCTCTCAGCCTCTATGCTCCAGACTCAAGAAACTATTTGAAAATTCCTGAACTAAGCCAAAATTTCATTATTCTATGTTTTGTTTTGTTTTTTTTATCTTAATAGTGTTCCTGTCTAGGATATACAAAATCTGAAGCCTACCCAAGTCCGGTTCTTTATATTTCAACACTGGTCCAAATACTCCTTCTCTTTGCTTCAGTAGATTAATCACTCCCTCTTTTGTAGTCTCACTATAACCTGAAGGTGTTTAGCTCCCAGAACCTATAATACTTCAAGATTAGACTGTGTGACAGAGGACAGAGCCAGAACAAAAGTTACAGGAGGGTATTTCAGTTCAAATTGAGGTTGAGCTTTCTGATAAAATCTCAGATTGTTTCTACGTATGCAGCTAGATTCCCTCTGAAAAAGGTAGAAGGACAAGGTTTGTGATCTTCAGAGATATTCCCATCAAAAAATTTTACTTCGATAGATGTATTCTAAAATTTGATTGTAGTAGGGGCTGTATTTATCAAAAACTCACCAAACTATACACTTAAAATGAAGTGAATTTTATGGTACATAAATTATAACTTAATTCAGTTGTAAAAAAAAAATAAGTTGCTCAATAGCAGTAAGGAATTGGGAAGTGTACCCTGGCATATATTTCATCCTGAAGGAATTTTTGAGCAGAATAAAATTTGTATAAGTGAGATTTTTCAAACGAGATTACCAATTTCATAAACTATTTAATTTCTTAAACAAATTTCTTAAAACTACAACTTCTACCATACCTAATGTTACAATTGAAAAAACCTATAGAAGGAGAAATAGAAGCAATGGTGGCAAGATCTTCTAAATAAAAATACTAGAGAATGTCAGAAAAGTATATACACATATATACACAGTAATGAGTAATAGCACTGTTTACCACAGAAGTAAACAGAGGAAAGGAAAAACAAAACCTATGACCACATAGTTTTTGATACATAGTATCAAAACAACAAGTTCACTGAGTCATTTTAGCTAAGTGGCTCAAACACCAGATGTTACAGAAAAAATTTCTGTAAGAAAGGTTTCTGGGTTAAAAGAAAATATCTGACTTATAGCACTGGTTTTGCCCTAAATTTACTAGTCACTTGCCTGTTCTGGGTTCTAATTTCCTAGCTGATAAAATGAGAGTTGGATTATATAGTCCCTACAGTCTTGTCCATCTCACTAAGAGTTCTATGAACAGAATGTTCAGTGGAGTACTTTTAGGAGAAAGCGAAGAATAGGTACTTACAAGATCATGTGGTCAGTCATGTATGCCAGATTGAAAATCAAGGTCACCCAACATTATCTGACACTTTTATCAGCAGACAACATTTCCTGTGGCATTACAATGTATGGCAGTAAACAAATTAAGCCGATTTCTTTCTTGCATTATGGAAAATACTCTTGTTACGGTCACTGCTCATACATCCTAACAATGAAACGTCAACTTCTAATTGTTACAGGTAATTGTGATGGGTTCAGATGGCGATCTTGCTCTTTAGCCCTAATGGTTTAGAAGTATATATTTCTAACTTCTTATGTTACACCATTCTCATTGTCTCTCCACCTTCTGTTTTTCAATTAAGCCATCTATTCATATCACATTATGGCAATGACAGATCTCAAGAAATGATAATAAATATAAGATTATAACAAGTAAATACGAATATTGAGAAAAGTGGATTGATCTGCTATTAGCAATTACTGCTAATTTGTTGCCTGCCAAAAATATTTGACTTTTCTTCACAGATTTAGGGATACAGCATTTGAGCACATTTGGTAGTAGGTCTGCATGAAGGTGTGTATTTATAGCCTTGCCTAATTATAAAGTTGCTTTATTAAGAAACTGACATTTATCCATCAAGTAAAATGAAATTACAACAATGCCTCAGAGTGCTTTCTAAGAAAAATGACGTGTCATTCTAATGCTCTAAAAATTTTGTTTTATAGGCCACTTTGCCAAAATATACATATTCAGTAAAGCAGAAGCAGGAGACTGATGAACTGATGTCAAAATTAATTTCTACAAAGGCAGAGTTATCTATAAGGTGCTATGAAGAGACAAAATATTTTACTTCACTCTGTAATTTATTTGCTACTTTAGATAAAAACATACAGTTGGCTATTAAATATCAGAATGGCACCTTCTTAAACAATACTAAATGGCTTAAAGGTATATGGTTAAGTAATAGAACAGAAAATTACAACAGTTATAATACATCCAATGCAAGTATACTTACTAACAGCAACAATAAAATCTTTGTGCAACTTATAAGTCATCAGTGGTTCTGCAAGACACCTAAAAGGGAGCACATATTAGAACAGCAGTATCATTTTTAACTCTGAACTTCCAGTGCATTTTTACTAAATAGGTGATTTGGCAGTAGCCCAAGTCACAGAGGTTCCAGGCAGCCCCAAACCCAGGCCTTAAAGGCTGCATGACCCCACAGCACTTCTTTCTACAAAAATATTAAAGGGAAGGCTGGGAGACTTTCTTTTTTCCTTTTTTTAAAACTTTTTGTGAGAACTACTGAACCATGGGAACAAAATTCCTCTCAGTTATGAGGAAAAGCTAAAGGGAAAAAACTTTCAATTTTAACTTAATTTAAAGAACTACATGAAAACCCCACAAGGTTAATAATAGAAAACAGAAGATAAGTTATCATAAAATATTATAGTCCTTTAGGCTATTGGGGAAATACTAACACAAGTTCCAGAACAATACATGTAATAATAAATACAAACCTTGTTCCTTCTCACCAAAAAGTGAAGGAAGTGAATCACTGAGAGAAACCCGTGCCCAAAGGTCCCATGAGACCCTGTGGTCACCGCCCACGGAGGTGAGTGTGAGATCACACCTAAAGTACTTAAATCCTCCTCACCTGAGGTAGTTTTTCAGTCCGCTTGTTATCGTCTTATTGTCCCACAGTTCAATATCAATGTCAATATCAGGAGGGGATTTGGGAGCTGCAAAAAATAAAGCACGAAGTTTAAAGGTACAGCTCAAAACACAATTCACATCATTAAGAAAACATAAATGGGTCAAAAGAGAAAGGCATTTACTTCTTAGGATGCTAACAGGACTAACTTTTGGATTGCTGTTTGTGGGATCTGGTGTAAAGTTTGCTTGGACACTACACCACAAAGAGGTGTGGGGGACCCAATTACTAACATCACAGAGGGCCCCCTGTGTGCCCGACATGCTTCTAAGTACTTCGTAACTCTAAAAACACGATTATTATCCCAATTTCATAAGTGAGGAGACTAAGGCACAGAGAGATCAAGCAAATTGCCAGAGGTCACAAAACTTGTAAGTGGCCAAGCTGGGATTCCAAGTCAGGCAATCTAACTCGAGCATTCACACTCTTGCTACATGAAACTACACTGTACCTCCAGTTAATAAAGGAATCCTTGAGAAAAATGTCTGACATAAAAACACGCCACCTCAAATTCCAATTGTTCAGTTGAACAGTAAAAAGTGAATACAAATATTAATTTTAAATATTACTTGGAAATACTCAAGAATAAACAACAGTGTATATTTCAAAGAAACCTATGGTAAGGATTACATAGAAGAAAATACAGAGATTACTTAAGTGATCTGCTTCGTTCAAAACTTACAAAATGTGGTGTTCATGAGTTTCTGAACTTTGGAGTTCACTCCTCCTATTCGGTAGAGGCCTAAAATGGTGATGCCTAATGGGAAAGAAAATCAGACACAGAACAAATGGCTTGTGATACAGCTTTCCAAGTACAGAATAATAAGTCACATATATGCCTATATAGAATGTGAAAGTACTTATCCAATTTTGTAGTCTACCCTGGAAATATCAATAAGACATTTCCTCAGATCAGACACCAAACAGTGATTTGCAAGTCTCTGAACATCTTCAAAGGAAAAAAAGTACACTTGCCTATTCTAACTTACTTGAATATAAAAATGTGTCAAAGATGGGAAAGACTCATCAGCATGCCTCATGCTTCATTTCTTCAGAGTCAGGGAGCCCTGCATGTTGAAGCAGGTCCTCTCAGGATCTAACCTACTGCCTGGGGCTTGTGAGAACCGCTTCATCTCAGAGGATCTATGGACTCCAGCACCAAGGCTTCTAACCCCAATGCAAAATGCCTTCCATATAATGACCACCAATTGAGTGCCAAGGATTGCTCAGCTAGGGGCTGAACTTGAATTAAACTGTCTCATTCACTCCTTACAACAGTCCTATGGCATTTTAATCTTCACTTTCAAAGTAGGAAAATAGATTCAGAATTTAAGGAACCTGTTTAACGCCTAAAAACTTCTAAGTGGCAGCACTAATATTTGATGCTAAATTAGTAGAACTGGAAAGCACAATACAAGTTTTGCTTAAGACAAGTTTCCCTGGAGGTGAAAAGAATTTAGCAGGCAACTGGAATGGGTTTCAGGTAAGAAGGCATGATAACAAGAAAGAGGAAAGGAACTCACTATAGGAAATAATACAGGGAAAGACAAAAGACAACCCTTAGGAATCTTACTCACTCCCCGATGCTTTAAAAAAAAAAAACAAATTAAAGAGGTATTCACAATAATAAATAATACACAGCCCAACATTAAGAAGTGTGGCTATATTAGGAAAAATCATGAAAAAATATAAAATGTGTACAGTATGATTTTTTTAATTGAAGTTCAAAATACAGCTATATATTTATATGATTGTTAAAATGAATCTCTTGCCTTAATGACTAAACATTCTTATTTACTATATAAACTCTGAGGTTGAACTCTTATTTCAACATATACAACAGCCTCTCAGAGAGGCTCTTAGGTAAGAACGGAACATTTGACAGCGATGATGTACCAATCAGGCAATACTTGCCTCTTGTTTCCACAGCTTGAATGCATTTTCTCACAAAGTTGAACCCTGCTTCATTTAAGTACACTGAAAATAAAAGAAAGTCACATTTATAATTTGTGCTGAACTTACATACCTCTTCAGGTGGTTCTGTTGAGTCATCACACATAGTAGTTGTCCTTGAATTTATCAAATATTTTGGTTAGAGTCTGAATTTTCATTTTTGGGTGGAAGTGGAAGGAGGAGTAACCCACCAAAGTTACTACATCAATGTGCTTATTTAGAAGCACAGATCCTTCAGAAAAATGTAAATGTTACAGTGATCCCATCCAATTTTCTTACAATTTGCAATTATCCTACACTACATTGTTTTCCAGATGATAAATGCAATAAGAATATATTTTTACTGTGTGTTTGAGCATTACCCTACAAAGCCTTTTATATATTCTTTCCTATAGCATTCTCAAAACATCATTATGAGGTGGATAGAGAGATTTGCAATCTTAAAATGATCCACTGGCTTGCCCAAAACTTCACTTTATTCTGTTCTAAGCTCTGGGCAGAAAGTTAACTCAGATCTCCTGCTCTCAAGACTGAGTCTCTTTCCTTGGCATGTTGCTATCATATTCAAAATAACTCAGAATATGCTTAGTCAGTCCACTAAAAAAAAACCCTGAAAGATCTTAAACTTTATAATAGCAATTTATTTTATTGTTGTTTGCTAGACTTTCTTTAAAACTGTTCTAATTTTGCTTTTTTAAGACTTGTCAGTCAGATAAAAGATTACTTGTTTAAGAAATAGCCTTCAATTTAATGATACTCTATAAAGTCTAGAAAAAAAGTCAAATTATATTTTACTTAGAATATTTTAAATCTTTCAAAATTTTTATCACATTTGGTAGAGATATGATATTTCCAATGCTCCCAGATAAAAATAATAAAGATGTTAAATTAACCACAAACAGACCCATAGACCAAAAAAAAAAAAAAAAAGGATGTCAACAACAGTGTAAAAACTTTGAAGAAACAGTAGAAATAAACAAAAAACAGTGAAATTAAATTGACTGAGAGAAAATTTTGTAAACTCTGTGGGCCAAAACACTGGAGGTAATGAGACAGAAGGATATGCATTATGTGTTGTTGGGTTAAAAAAAAAAGTAATCCACAGTATAGCATACTTCTCTAAAATATGAAATCTGAAGGCATGTGTGCTTCTATTTGTCTAGAAAAACTCTAGAAAGAGTCCCACAAAGAGATGATAAGGAAAATAAGGGCAGGAAGTAGAGACTCTTTTATTCACTAGATTTCTGAACTGACATTTTTAAAAAATCAAATAATACTTTTGAAATGAAAAAAAAATTTTTAAAACTGATTTAACCATATCAAAATGACAAAATATATGTATTGCCACCAGCTGGAATAAGTTCATTTATCTCTGTCTCCAGTGCCCCAGGTCAGGCGATCAGGACTCAGTGTTTCAGGTGAACTCAGCACGTAAGAATGAAGGATGCAGTGATTTTTCTTTTATAAGACACTAAGTAGTCTTAGAATAAAATAGTGGCCAGCGAAAATACTGCCCATTAGAGTGCAGATGACTACCAACATGAATGAGTGTGGAACTCCTTTTGAACACTTATTTCCAATAACCCAAAATGCCAAGTACTAATCATGTATAGCTTCAACAATTTGCCCTGGCAAGAAAAAAATTAATTGAAGTAAAGCCAAGCCCATACATCTAGCTTTTCCATAACTGGAATTCCCTTTAGGCTCCTTGGCAATTAATGTAACAAAGACAGCAAAAAGCAATAGTGGTGGGGAGTGCTGGCAGTTGCCTTGAAGAATACTATATTCAACATTTTCTCTTGCTCAACCACCAGCTTCTACTGAGGTCTGAGGATGAAAAGAGAGCATGACTTAAGCACTCATCTCCATTGACTTGAGGTAAGATGGAGTCATCACAAGGAGTAGCATGCAGGTGGAAGTCAGGTGCCAAGACATTTTGGAAAGAAACATGAGCAATTTTCCAAAGTCATGAAGAGGTTACTATACTCAATTTGTCAATGCTAATGAGAGTTCAACTAAAATAGGTTCTTGTTATCTTTAAAAAAAAAAAAAAAAAGAAAGAAAGAAAAACTGGGAATCCCTTAGCATTCAAATGACCTGCAAAATGGGGAGGGTTATCACTAAATTCAATCAGTATAAAGGCTGATGATTTAGTGTAACTTTCCTTTAGTTTGAGGACAAGGTACTCTTGTTGCCACTGTAGAGAGGACATACTAGTGCTATACAGGGTAAGTCTGGAATGCAGACCCAGGGCACACGTCAAACCAGAAGAGACTGCCAATAAATGCGTATTGATGGGCAGGTTGTCAGCTACTGGTTTGTACCAGATTTGAGTTCAAGTATCTTCTCTGACGGCTCCTGTTTACAGGAGACACTCCCACCCCAACCCCTAAGCAGCTGCAAATCTCCCTGTTTTAGAGTCCACCAGAGGGATATTCAGAATACAGCCACCACCAAATTTCCAGGAATTAAAATTCTACAATACTAATGATACCTTTAGGGGTAGAAGCAGAAAACAGACTCACTTAAGGAACTTAATTTATTCAAACGTTAAGCGCAAAAAAATCAGCTTTTCCTCTGGAAACTATTTGGGAATAAAGCTTTTCTCCAAACCCGAACGGAGTTTCCATAAAGCAGCTTAGCAGCACAAAAGCTACTGATCTCCACAGAAGTCAAACAGCCAGGAGGAAAAGGAAAAGAATAGTCTCACATACAGCTAACAAAGCAAAAGTCCTTGTACCTTCAACTTCCGAGGACTTAAAAATCCAGCTAATTCTTAAAGATGTAATCTACTTGGCCTTACAGTACATTCTTAGGGTTGACAGAAAAAGCCACACTTGTGTTTATTTCTAACTCACTTTTCTAATCTGCCATTTCAGATTAAAATGCTTCTTATCACAAACAATTAATATCATGTGATATATGGCTTGAAAGAAATAGAAAAAGCAACAAGCACATTTAATAGTGCCCCTGATACCCACAGGATCTCTTCTCTTCGCCCTAAAGGATGCGCATCTTTGCCCTACAGCCCTATCCAAACTGCTCTTACCCCACTCTGCCCACAAAGAGCACTGGAGCTGTGACCCTCTTCCTGTGTCCTCTGTGATGGAAATAAAACTATGTTAGATCAAAGGACTGGGAGAGGATGCAGTGGAGGAGGAGGATATAATCTAGGGACATCTGAGAACTTCCAGAGCTAAACTATATCTAAACAGCAATACGAAGCTCAAAAATAATTGCGACAGATGGTGGCCACTGCCTAGTATAAGAATGAATTTAATTTTCCTGTTTATTGCTAGGAAAAAGACATTCCCTAAGCATATGTGTGTAAGTCACTGAAAAACACAGTGACAGAAACTAGAGCTGTTTGGGAATTATCTTCTGCCCAATCCCTTTAATTCTGCAGATGAGAATTAAGCCTTAGGTGACTCTGCCATTACAGGGCTAAATAGTGACTTTCATTAGAGGAAACATCAGTTGAGGATCAGGACTTCTGTTCACTTAGACACAAAATCTGGAATGAAGTGGGTGCATAATGGAAGATTTGTTGAACTGAAATGCTTGAGAAAGTCAGAACTATTTGCCTTTCACAATTCTGATTTTCTCCAGATCTAGGACAGAAAGACCAGCTAAAAAGCCATTATGCAAAATTCCTGTTTGAAGGTAGTCAAGGATCAGGGCAACAACAGAGAATGCCTAGAGGAAAAACAAACAAACAAACTAAACACTTGGGGGGAACATTTTTTGCCTTTGCTGCTGTTAACAACCAGAATCAAGATGGATGTCCTGGGTGAGAAAAGTTGTGCCAAGAAAGAATGGGTTCAAATGGCAGAATTATGAAGAACTACTGGTGAGCTAATCTTTAACAAAATATCTCCAATGCTATGTCTTGAGAAAAGTTTGGTTCTAATCTTAGTTAAATGCAATTTGTTTAATATTGATGAAGGATGTTACTATCTTCCAAGAAAATTTCCAAAGTCTTACAATTTCAAGAAAAGGATACTGTGGCATATTTGACAACCAGAGCATTCTGTAATTGACAAATGCTTTAGATTTCTCACTTGATGTCTTTTCATAAATATAATTCAAGCTTTCCTTCTAAATTAAATTCTACTCGCCCCATTTATGGCCTCCATATTCAGAAATGGTAAACTAAGAGTAGCCTACAAAGTAGAAAGAGTAGCCTACAAACCATGTGTCATGTTTGGCACGCAAAAAAATTTCATTGCTCTAAAGTTGCACTGCAGTTTGATTCTTCATTCATGGTATATGTTCTTGATGTATTCACATGAAGTCTTAGGCCCTATTTTAGGACAACAGATACATAGCTTTAGCATTTTCCAGTGAAAGCACAGGTTATGACTACTTCTAATGGCTGGCATTCAAAACTATCTTTTCCCTAAAGTTTCTATCTTACCATCCTAAATTTCATCTTTATCTTCAGCTGTTCAAAAACACAAAAACATTCTGTGCCAGTTTGAAAATACTACATACCCCAGATAAACCATGTTTTAATCCTCATCCAATCTTGTGGGGTCAGCCATTTCTTTTAATCCTGATTCAACATTGTAGGGTGGACATTTTGATTATATTATCTTCATGGAGATGCGGCATGTCCAACCGGGGGTGTGAACTTTTGATTAGATGAAGATGCAATCCCACCCGTTAAGAGTGGGTCTTGATTAGTTTACTAGAGTACTTTAAAACGGAGAACATTTTGAAGAAATCTCAGCTGCAGACACAAATGTGTGGAAGAGTCAATGCAGACACTTGGAGAGCAGAGTAACAAAGCCGACAGACCCAACACGAGACCAAAACGTTTGGAAATGCAGAGCCCAGTAGACATTACCATGTGTCTTCCCATGAGATGCTAAGCAAGCCAGAGCTTGGAGAGAGCAAAGGAAGCCAAGAGATGAAACCTAGTCCCAGAGAAGCCAAGAACCCCCACAGGAGACAGAGTCTGAAAACAACAGAGCCCAGGAGCAAGGAACCAGCAGATGCCAGCCCCGTGCCTTCCCAGATCATCTTCCTTGACCAAGGAATCTTTCTCTGGATGTCTTAGTTAGGACATATTTATGGGCTCAGAACTGTAAACTTGTAACTTATTAAAGTCTCTTTTTAAAAGCTGTTCCATTTCTGGTATATTGCTTTCTGGCAGCATTAGCAAGCTAATTACACATTACAAGCAAAACTGAGTTTCCAAAGGTGAACAAGAGTATGTAGGATGGACAATTCCATCTGAATTAAAAAGACGCCCCTTTCAAGGTAGCAAGAAATAAAGTATTGGTTTCAAGTAACAATTGTGAGAGCAGTTATACACTGAAATTGAAACAATGCCACTCTGGGCAGGATTCTAATGTCAAATTAAAAGGGTTCACGAGATCTCAAAAACAGGATGAGGTACAGAAAAGCGGAGGAGGGAATGTACATAAAGATATAAGCTGCCTCAAATTCTTAACATGAGGAGCTGCTTGTATGATGTATTTGAGATTAAGATTGAGGGCCAATAACTTCATTACTGGGATATAATTTTGGACTGAAAATTCTGAACACATCACTAGGAAGAAAACCGGACCCTGCTCTCCAGTAAATAACGTTGTAGACATGGAAAACCGTCAGGCTTTCAGATATTAAATCACTGTAAAAAACTTTATCCTGTAAAAATAACAGGTGAAAAGTCATGTAGCAAAGAGAAGAGGTGAAATTACAGTCTAAGAGTCAGTTTCATTAAAAAAAAAAAAAAAAATAGGCCTTGACGTAATAGGATTTTCTAAACTAAACACTTAAAAAATTAAAATTTGAGGCCCTAAGAAAGTCCTCCGGCCAGTTTAAGAGGCAGGTCATCTGGGGGACAGGCCCTTCATTATCTCTTGGGTTGAGGGATGTTTAGAAAGCCTTGCTCATATGAACTAACCTTCCAAGAAGTCCACCCCACAACTGCCAGAAGCTTAGCTCTTGAATCTGTTTTTCCTTCTATGTCTCTATAGTCAATATCTCTTTTATTCACATAATTTTTAAAAGAGGGCTATTCTGTTTGACTGAACAAATTTGCACCTGTAGGAATGGATGAAAAACAAACCATACCAAGCATAATTTTGGATAAGGCAGGTTTATAACACTGTAGCAAGACCTTTTGAAATCAAAATCATTATGCAATTTTGTGTGTAATCTGTTTAGAATACTTAAAATGCGTAAGGGATATTGATCTCTGGATTTATAAGTAGATTTACTAGACTGGAAGAGTTGTTAGGTGGTGAGGAAGAGTATAGTTGCCAGAATTGCAAATTTGTCTTATTAGAAGTAGTCAAAGAATGTAGGAGAACAAAATTTTATACTTTTGTAATTATAATTTGATGTGTCTAAAGAAACTTGATTGTTTAAAAGTATAAATGGGAAAATTTGATCTGTCAAATTTATGAAAACAAAATGTTAATCAGAAGCGAAAATGATTTTATAAAATTTATATTATAAATGTAAAAATTTTATTAAAAGCAGACAAAAAGACAGTTTAAGATCAAATAAACTTAAAAATCAACACTAAATGTTAGCAAAGCAAAAGTGTGTGTAATATTCCTTTTCCTTCATTTTTTTTTCTGTTTGTTTGTTGTTTGTTCAGTAGAGATGCCAGGAATAATCTTTCTTTTTATGATTCAAATCTCTCCTTGGACAGTAAAAGCCCACTGGATCCAATGATAAGAAAAGCAAATATGTGCAGAACACACGTTTGATGACAGGCCTGCATTGAGGCTAAAGAAAAGATGAGATGCCACAAATAACTGAGAGAACTAGGTAAGAAACAAAAACAAATTAAAAGCCAGAATGTGTACTCTAAGACAGCTATGCTTCTGGAATACACACCATCTTTGAAATTGTAAATGGTAGCATAGTGATATTTCAGATTGATGCATTACTGTCTTTAGAAGCAGATTGCTCCCACCATAGCATAAGCCCAGTTGATAATTTTATTATTTAAATTTCTTAGTTTTAATAGAAACCCTAGCTCCAGGAGTTCATTAAATAAGTATTAATATATTCTGATGATTTGACCATGTCATTACTCAGAAGTCCGAGTAAGCACAGTATGTGGATGCAGCTGTTTTCCAAGAAGGATTTGTCCTTAGGCAGTGAATCTGAATTGTAGAAGGACTATCTTCATACTAGATATGAACAATGAAACCAATATTATAAATCCCATTTCAAACTCTACTCAAAAGTTGTATAACTGATTACATTTTAGAATGAGCATTCTCTTATCTGTTGGCTAATAGTTCTGCGATTAGATAAAAACTGGCTATGAACAATTTTATATTAATCACTTTCATGATTAGCAAGAAAGAAATAATAGAAACAAAAAATAGAAATAAATTTTTTTAAATCTCTCATATTGAAATCTTTTAAGTCACAAATTTTCAGTATTTCTGATAGTATCTACTAGAAAGCATTTCATTCAGTTAAAATGAAAGGCAATTTTTTATATACTCAATATTACTGACTTTCAAATGAGTTGTTTTCCCATGTTTTATTTTTATCTAAATCAAACTTGTATTTTAAAAGCAATCTAAAAGTCAAGGCTATTAAGTCTCTTCTAAAAATAAACTTAGGAATCATGAGAAAAAGATAGTGCATTGAATACAACTTAAAATTGCCTTATGGGGGGGGGTGGGTAGGGCACAGTAGCTCAGCAGGCAGAGTTCTCGCCTGCTATGCAGGAGACCTGGGTTCGATTCCCAGTGCCTGCTCATGCAAAAAAAAAAACGCTTTATGGGATAGACACATAAATCTAGACAAACATACACACTAATTTTAAAAGTGGAATAATTTGAGTATATAAATAAAGAACACAAGAATATACCCTAAACTAACCAAGAATAAAAAGCTGTGAGAAGATGGCAGATTAGGAGGACTCAGTGCATGATGGAAAACACATGAAATGTATTTATAAAAAAACAATTTTACATCAAGGATTCAGTAATAATTCACTGAAAACACATTTTCCCACATATACTAGGTACCATGTATTATGGCAAGGTCCTTATATTTTACATTTTGGGACACTATTTCCTAAAACCAGAACAAAGTGTTCACATTTTCAACCTTGCAGTTCTCAGAAAATTCAGCAGAGAAATATGATAAAGTAACTCTACTGCCATAAAAAAAATTACACTATCAACTGCCTCAAATCTTTTTCTGGGAAAGGCAGGGCATGTACTTATAAACATCAAAGAAATAAAAATTAATTTTGGTCACTGTAACTCCAGCAGCCAATGAATGGTTCAAACATTAGAAACATTTCCTCTGAACAATTCTAATTTGCTGTTTCAGCTGATCAATGGTATGTTGCCAGTTATTATTTCCCCAGTTAATACCTATTTTATAAAATCAATGTCACAAAATGCTTTGGGATAAAAATAGCTACATGACAAAAGTAACAATTATTAAAATGACTTACTTTCTTCCTTCTTGCTAATAATGGCAGGCAGTGTGTAAATCTAAAAAAACAAAGGATGTCAATCAGATATTTATAGTTAATGACCTAGCACAAAAGATAAGCGAGGTAATGTCTGTACAATGATGCACAACGGTCATATCTTGCTTTCAAGGTCCTGGAATTTCTGCTTCCAGAACACCATTTCTCCACCCTGTTACCCAGCCTCCTTCCTGCAGTGAAACTAGTTTCACCTGCCCTCTACCACCCCTGCATGACCTGCCTGACACAGTTCCAGCCCTTTCCTTCTGATGCCTGTGTCCTCTCTGCTCTCCAATACAACTGATGGTATACCTTCTGCAGTAAGTATCCCACAATCAACTGATTGTTCTCCCTCAAATTATCTGCTTAGTGCTGTGTCCTCAATCTGCACAATCCTAACTTGTACTTGTTGAGACATCACACTGTCCTCAAGGTCAGGACTTCTCAACTGTTTGTAGTAAGAAGAGACAAGTTTTTGTTTGTTTAAATATGTCAGTGACGTTTTTGTAAAATGAAATAAAACTGAAATAGAATAGATGTGGAGCATAAATTTTATCATTAAATTTAACAGACTTAAAATGACTTTGTCAAACTGCCACAAAATTTTCTGAAGGCTGAATCTGAATCTCCATCCTCTCCTTACTGTGGACTGGTAGCAGAGTTTGAGGGAGGATCAGCACGTGTCCAGGGACCACATTTCTTTAGCATTGTTGTAGTGTAAGTGCTTTGCCTTCTAAAGCAAAGTTCTCAGGGGACAGGATGGGGTCTCCTATTTACTCTGTGTGCTGACCCCTCTACCTCTCTGGAGTTCTTCACAAAGTAAACAGACAGCAATTGAAGATCTCTTCTCTTTTTACACAAGCCTCCCTAATGTTTGTAAGTATGTTATCACAGCAATGTCAAAATAACTGTTAGAAAAATGGAGGTAGGGGTGGAGGGAAAACATCAGGCCTAAGTAGCTTTATCAATTATACTTCTGAAACTGGTCTAAACTAGAGAGGACCTCTGCTCCTAAGCACACACAGGCCTCACAAAGAGTCGGCACTCAATAATCATGTACTGAATAAAGCAGTCTGAATGCAGTCACATTTATGTTTATAAGTATTTATTTTTTAAGGTAAGTTGAAGGTTTCAAATTAGTCCTGCTAGTACCTGAGAAACAAATTCTAAAATGGTATTATGTGCCAATGAGCAAGACAATATGAAAATGCATGTTCCACTCTCTTAATATGCTACTTAAATATTTTTCGTGAGAATAGAGACATATGAAAAAAATGTCTGAAACAGTTTATAATTATTAGAACAACCAATAGAAGGGTGAATTACAGCATGTGTCATATTCTTACCGGTTCCTTCCCATCCATGGCTTCAAGCCAGAGCTTCCTATTAGCTTCTGAGAAGGCCTGCAACGTGATGATCCCATGCCTGTTCAAAACAAATACTTCATAAACCTGACTTTTATCCTGTAATATATTTACAATGATATTTTATATTAAAGAAATCACTATGGACCCATTTTTTAAAAATGTTTAACTCTAATGATGCAGGCATTAAAATCATAATAGTGTTTTAAGTACAGGATAGCCTGAAACAGGCTAGTTTCAAACTACTTCTGGAATGACCAAAAATGAAGAAAAAACTATGTTCACAAAAGATCAAAACTAAATATTTCACAATCTGAGAAAGACTAAGTATAAGACACCATGCAATAGAACCTAGTCACTGAAAACAATGAAACTCATATAGCAACATGAAGTCTCTGCCACAACTAGTTCATTATTAAAGAGACACAAAATTTAACACTTTTGTCTAAACTATGATCATGATATTAAAATAAATTCATTTAATATTCATTATCATCCATGCATTCATTCTGAAAGGGTTATTTGAAGATATACCAAAAATGAGGAAAGAAAGGAAACGAATGGGAGAAAAGAAGGAAGGTGGGAGGGAGGGAAGCAATCTAAGAAAGAAAAAGATTTGAAATCACAGAAATAGTGGAATTAACCTAGTTACACAGCAGGCAGCCTAAAAAAGAGAAATCAGAGGGCTCTGTGAAGAAGACTATCAAGAAGAAAGTTTCATCCTAACTATTTTAAGACTGAAAACCTGGAATGACCTTAAAGTGTGATAAAGGCAAATATCTCTTTTTTTTCTGAAAATTAAAAAAAACAGGTCATTAAAATAGCAGGAAGAGGGAAAATGTATATAAAGATTAGAATAATCTTATCTTGGAGAATTTAAGTCAATACAAGAATACAAATGATAAAATTAATAATGACAATAATTTTGACTGTTTACCATGTGCCAGGAACTATGTCATATATATCCTATATTATCCCATTTACTTATGTGATAACATGCCCCAAGGTTATTAACTAGAAAGTGTAAAAATAAGACAAGAAAAAGGATATGTTAACACGTTAATATTTGCCTATGTAGAAATTTCATAAGTCTTACTTGAAAATTATTAAAACTAATAAGGAGTATTTACTAAAATTAACCGGATGTAAGGTTAACATAAAAAAGAAACCAATTGCCTTTCTATACAGCAGTCTCAATCATTCAGAAAAATAAATTCTACTAATGGAAAGGATTCTATTCAGAATTGCAATAAAAAGGCATACACATTGAAAAAAAAAGGTATTTAAAATATTCAAGGAGAGGTCAATTACTCACCAATTAATTCACAATCCTACTGCCACTCCAGTCAAAAATCCCAGAGACCTGTTTTTTTTTGTTTGTTTGCTTGTTTGTTTGTTTGTTTGTTTTTGGGGGGGTGCAGGATTTAATGAGCAGATCTCAAAAATTATAAAAATACAATGCCAAAAGAGCAGACATTATTTTGAGGAAGCAAAGGAATGGGGGTGTAGTCCTACTAGGTAATATTAAGTAATTGTATCATATAAGCCTTAGTATATAAGGTATAGTACAGTTTACCTAATATGTAATAATACACATAGAATGTAAATTCCCATGTGCACATGTGTGCACATACACAATAAGCTACAGTATTTAGAAGAATATGGTAGGAACACAGGAGGAGAAAAATGATATGGAACACAACAGAGAGCAGGGATCAAGAAGCTTTTATTTTATTCCACTTGTACTGACACAGTAAGGGGGCAAACCTAAATTATCTTATTAGAATACAAACTCGATACACATTGTGTCTCTAGGAATGCCTAGAACAGGGCTTTGCATGCACTGAACCTTAACTGGCTAAAGGAAGATTCTGACATTCCAGCTGAATCCTACTATTCCTTAGAGCTTCGAAAGCCTACTAAAAGGCTGGCCCTAAAGCCAAGAAAAGGGCTATTGTGTTCCTTCATTGTGATGGGGACCTCAATTCAACTAACATGCACTTTCCCCTAATACATTATCATTTTTATTGATTTTCCATATTCTTTGAATGATGTGACTTTTACTGGCATTGTATGTCTCAGTTTTTTTGCAAGCATCATGCCATAAATATTTGTTGAATAAAGATGTGAAAGAATGAACATGCAAACTATATTTTTAAAAAGATTGCAAAACAAGAACTTATAGGTGCTGTTTCATATTTGCATCTAAAATAGAAAGAAAAAATAGTTCAGCTTATTAAAAAATACAAAGTAAAAAAGGAGCTCAAACCTTTCAACTACTTCTATGTCAAAGCAGAAGCGTTTGTCAATTGAATCTGTCTTTCGCCGGATACAAGATTTCAATTTAAACATTTCTGGTGAGCTAGTAACAAGGCCATTCTGAAACAAGAAGGGCACTACATTATCAACTTGGCGACAAAATGAATTAAAATATGTCAAACCTATAATCTAAACTTGCTGCATCAGCTTACTAAAGAGGTCATAATCACACCAATGTCCTACAAACACAAATATTTTTTCCTAACATTAACTGCCCTGTTTTAACACATCAAACCATTTAATAACAAATTAATCAAATATACATTTAGTCAAAGAATTTTATGACATGTACCTATTTAGTACTCTTCTGTATACATACTTACAGTAAATTATACTACAATGCATACTCCCTTAAGACTTTATTTTTAGACTCAGTGTGAAATTAGAGTAACTGAAATGTCACTATTGATTATATAAAACGCTTATTAGGATAAAACATTGCTGTTCTAAATCAAATTCCCTAGATTGCTAAGAGATTATCTGTGTGTGTATGTGGGTGTGTCCACATGCCTGTATATCAGAGCATTTTAATATTAAAGAGTAGCTTGCTCAAAGCCTCACGAGTGCTACCAAAATAATAATGTCTTGATATATGCTTGGAATAACACTATTGCTGGTGGTAAGCACCTGCTATTCCAGTACAAAAACTATTTGGACAGGATCCAAAATAGCCCAATTTATAGAAATTCTCTTCTAAACCTGCAATATGCCAATGTATTTTAAGGGCAAAGTTTTACCCAGTGTCAATGCCTGGCTAATTCTATGGTTGCATATCTCATACAATTATCCATAGAACCTTGAGGGGGAAAAAAAAGTAAAAAGAAGGATGGAGCACAGTGGCTCAGCAGGCAGAGTTCTTGCTTGCCTGCCATGCCAGAGTTGGGTTCAATTCCTGATGCCTGCTCATGCAAAAAAAAAAAAACCTTGGCTTGATCTACTTACAGTTATTAGCTCACTGTCACCTAAGCTGACTTTCTGGCAATATCCTTTATTATGAAACCTAGCGTAGAAACCAGGTTTGTTTATAGCGCTTGATAGCTGCTAGTGGTGTTAGCAATCTAAGGTTTCTTTTTCTCTGGTATGTTATCCTTTATTTTGTGTCCCTCCGTTTGAATTATTAGTCTCTAATGAATGCCCAAGTACAATAAGTTTCATCTCGTGTATTTGAGCATGTGTCTAAGTTAGATCAACATTTACCTCTGCCACAATCTATGCCACAAATTAGCTGGGTGAGTCACTTACTTTTCACAAATTTTATTTCCAAATCTATTAAAAGAAGCCTGAAGTAAATAAAGTTTAGGATGATTCCCAGGTCTAAGATTCTTAAAGATGGCCCTAATTATCTAATACATAAGTTCCATTATTTGCCACAATCATTTCTTAATGTACAAAAATATATACTACATGCAATAAAGTGGTAGCTCTCTCCAGCACTTTCTCAAATAAAGTACACAGTGTTCTATACTGTTCACTAGCCATGCGAGACATACAGAGACCAATTTAGTTTTGGAGTAAATGAGCATCGATTAGTCTCTTCTGAGAAACCATGTTGTCCAGCATTTCCGTAAAGAGTACACAGCACCTCAGAAGAGGAAGTGGCCTGCAGGACAAATGCAGCCCCCCACAAAGGCCACCTTTGGGGAAAATGCAGAATCCTTGAGCCTGGTACAGTCTGACAGTTCCCTCCTAGGCTGCTGGCCAACCAACAGCACCAGAAAAGCAATACGCAGTGTGAGATGATACTCTAGAAGTCTAGTAAAGAAGCCATCGACTGACATTTAACTCAACCATTACACAGACAGCTTATGGCCAAGCTAAAAGAAATCCTTGGTCATTTTTTTTTAATTATTATGGTCAATAAAGTGAGAGAAAAAAGTTCTGATTTTTCAATTATTAAAAACTGTGTCCACGTTACTAAAAACGTAGGCAGATATGATTTTTTGCTTTACCTCTATTACTTACATGTGTGAAAGTTTAAAAAAATCTACTCACCATTTTCCCACTGGATTTCATTTCTGAAACACTCATCGTAAATGTTTTACTTCCCTTATCATATGTACAGTAATGTTTAGTCCATGTAAAACCAAGTGGTCCTAAAATAAGAAAAGAAAAACTCAGGTTTTATAAATAAGTGATTTGTATCTAAGTTTGTACAATTTCAATGCTAAGATACACAATTAATCGATTGTCTCCATATACCATGCAAGTTTAGACAATTTACTGGGAGCAAGGAAGGCCATTATAGAGGAGGAAGAGGTGTGGCTTAAAGAGTATCTTGGAATCCAACGACCTGGCTTTACTTTATGAGTACAAGAGTTACTTTAGATTTGAGCTTTAGTTATTTCAACTGTAAAAGTTATATACTTATACCTATCAAGAGGTGGGAAAAATGAGAATATATGTGTAATGTCTAGGGTAGAAGTAGCAATAGTAGCTTCTCTCCTCTGCTCCTCTCCAGAGCAAAGTCATCTTATGAAAGGCAATTCTACCATTCCAGATTCAGGCCAAAAAATATGGAGTTTACCTTGACTCATACCTTTCTCTGACACCCCACAATCAATCTTTCACCAAATCTTGCTAGCTCTATAAAGTATGGCCATAATTCAATCCCTTCTCATCACCTGCATTGCTGCCACCCTAGTTTAGGCCATAAGCAACCCTTGCCAACTATTCTCAATAGTGCCAGAAAGATGCTACTAAAAATTTAATTGGCTCATTAACAATTTAGTTAATTTAGTTGGGTCACTGAGCCTTTAATTGGAGTTTAAACTCCTTTGTTTAAAACCCTCAAGTGGCTTCCCAGCCCACTCTAGCTAAAAAATCAAAGAGCACACTTAAAACTGAAGAGCCTGTGCTCAGAGACTTGTTTGCCCAGAGTCACAGAATTAACAAGTGGCCCATCGTTATCCTTCTCACTTCACATCCTACTGCTTTCTGTCTTGCTCATTCTGTTCAAGCAACCTTGGTCCCTAAACACACTGACAATGCACTGCTATCCTTGCTTTTCCCTCAGCCTAAACTGCTTTCACTCCAGATCATTTCATGACTTACGCTCTTATCTGCTTCTGGGCTTTTTTTAAATGTTACCTTTATAACATGGTCTTTCTTAGAGAGACATCTCACATCTCAACATCTTGCATCTTGATACATCTTATATTTCTTTCTTTCTTCCCTTTCTTCTCTGCAGTTGTCACTTTCTAAAATATGGTAAATTTTACTAATTTATCCTGTTCATTGTCTGTCTCTGTCACTAGACACTAATATTCCAAGAGAGCAGAAAACATCATAGTTTTACTGGCAGATATATTCTTAATCAGTAGCTCAGAGCCTGATATACAGTTGGCCCTCAACAAATACTGAAAAAATGAATTACTGATCTTGGTCTTGTTTACTGACCTAGGAATTATTTCCTCTTAAACACTAATCTGAAATAAAATAAATTCAAATTATTCCTTAAAGTGAAAATATTTGCCACTATTTCTATTTAAATAAACTTGAATATATACAACATTCCTTTCCTCTACTTTTGTTCATAAATGCTGAACAATCCTTTCCCACAGACTGCTTATCATTGACTTATTCTCCCTAAGGAATTGGATGCTGCTACAACAAGGGTTAGGGATGCATTGTTAGTCCAATTCATCCACGTTCAAGGTGGAAGACGTTTAGTTCTCCCACAGGAAAGCCAATATTTTGCATTCAAATGTCACAGTGGGCTGGAAATGAAACTCATTGTCTACACATCTTCTCTACCAAGGGTTCCATTCTGCTTATTGCCTGATTATTCGAGTAACGACTATGTACGATGCTATTTCTGAATTGTTGCTAGTCTTCTGAACCATATGTTTAAAAGCAAGGAAATGAAATATAAAAATGTGCCATGACAACGTGGTACAGAAATCCTGGAATGAGCTGAGACTCAGCATCAACAGATTGAGAAAAACCCTAGAATGAGCTGAGACTCAGCATCAGGGGATTGAGAAAACCTTCTCGACCAAAAGGGGAAAGAGTGAAATAAGACAAAATAAAGTGTCAATGGCTGAGAGATTCCAAACAGAGTTGAGAGGTTATCCTGGAGGTTATTCTTACGCATTAAATAGGTATCACCTTGTTAGTCGAGATGTAGTGGAGAGGCTGGAGGGAACTGCCTGAAAATATGGAGCTATGTTCCAGTAGCCATGTTTCTTGAAGATGATTCTATAATGATATAGCTTTCACGATGTGACTGTGTGATTGTGAAAACCTTGTGTCTGATACTCCTCCTTTTATCTATCTTATCAACAGACGAGTAAAACATATGGAATAAAAACGAATAGTAGGGGAAACAAATATTAAAAAAAAAAAAAAAAAAAGAAAAGAAAAGAAAAGCAAATGTGCCATGAGAGAAAATTATTTCATGATCCATTTGAATTTTCTTCCTTTAGTAACAGTTCCCTTGGTATCAAGTTTAACTTTAATAAGTAAGTCACTTCAGATTTTAAAAGCACAGGGTACAGCCATATACTTTGTAATCATAGAGGATTGTTACAAGTAACTTCAATTCCATTCTGGTACCATTCCATACTATAATACTTAACAACACATATTGATAATTCTGCTACATGTGATATAAAATACTTAATGGTTTAGAACCGATTAGTGTAAACTGCATGGTACCCCTCACAGTGTTTTTTACTACTTAGGAAGCGATTTATGAAGCAGTATCAGCTATAATTTTTAAGTAAAGCTGCTACAATGTTTTGATGACATTTCAGACCTAAGATTTGTTTTCTTCTAAAAATTCTGCCTTCATCTTAAGTTCAGAACTTCCTGCAGTTCATCTTCAAGTTTACTGCACACACATGCTGCCTTCTTTATAGCTACTTGGTATTAGGCCAAGGCAGATGTTTCTTAGACAAGCAATTCTGTCATCTCTAAAAAAGTCTAAAAAAATAAAAATATATTACAGCTATAAAGTTGCAAAATAAAAGAAGTTTAATTATTTTACCCAGTAATCAGGTGAAATAATTGAGATGATATTAGAGCTGTAGGAGGGAATTAATAGTCACTGGATACCTACAAAGTTGTGACTGTCTATCTAAGAGCCTTTCAAGTCAGACATTACAAACCTGCATTTTACATATAAGAACACTGAGCCTAAAAGCCACAGATGGCACAAGACTCTTCATGAACAGAGCCTTTAATTGGAGTTGTTTATTTAGAGGAATGATATTCTCAGGGTCATTTTGAGAACTGAGATAAATGTAAAGTAAGCAGAATAGATAACAGTTCAGGGCAACCAGCATATTATTTTTTAACACCACCACTGATACTATAGACATTTTACATACATTATCTCTAGTTCTTGCAATATCCTTAGGAGATAGGGATACTAACACTCTTTTTTTTTTTTTTCCATAACCCTCTTTTATAAATGAAGAGCCTGTGCTCAGAGACTAGTTTGCCCAGAGTTGCAGAGTGAACAGGCATCAGGCATTAAATTTCATGCAATTCTGTTTGACTCTGGAACCCAAATGCTTTCTGGTTAAAATGAAGTCTCTTAGAAAGCTAATGCCTGGAGCTGGTTAACATAAAAACCACATATGCCAATAACGTAGGGATCTGTGTTCAACCTATAATCATCTGCTACTACTCCATCCCATCTCTTTCCATTTACATCTCTAGATTTACAGCTCTGGTATTTAATATTGATCAGTAGTTGCTAATTGCCTTCTACCACAGAATGAGCACCCTGAAGCCATATTCTTTATCTCATTTCTGTTTACCAGAGAACTTAATCATTCAGTGATTGCAAGAATGCAATCAACGTATCATAGTGAAGTGATTCGATTTCATATTATAAATGCCTCCAAAGATACAAAGTTGGAACATAAGTTAAATATTTGTCCCTCACATAAAACTATATGCAAATAATTTCAAAAGCATATACATTTCTCCATTTTTCTTTTTAAATTCCTAGGCAAGGGGAAGGGATGGAGGGTGGAAAAGGACAGGAAGGAAGCAAAAGAAAACTTCTGGAGGTGATGAATATGTTCATTATGTTAATGTCTTCATGATTTCAAGGGCGTATACACACAGCGACCACCAAATTGTACATTTTAAATACGAGCATGTCATTGTATGTCAATTACACTCAATAAAGTTACAAAAATAATGTAAAGAAATACAGAGAAAAACTAGCTAGAAATTAACTTGCAGGGGGAAGGCAACATCGAAAGAAAGAGAGGAGATGTCCAACTGTGAGAGTGTCTAATGCCATGCTCTAGTTAAGAGGCCAATGCAGGAGGGGGACAACCAAATAAGCATTGAGGATCAGCTAGAAGCTCTGCTGAGTACAAATTAGAGCACCTGGAGACTGAGGGAGCAGTTAGGAGGTCAGAGCAAAAGTCTGCTGAGACACAGGAGATGGAGAGAAGCAGTGGATTTAAAGGCATCAAGAAGACAGAATGGACAGGCTTGGCCCCATGCTAGAGAGAAACACCAGAACCAAGAATTTACCTTGTTTTCCAGCCTAAAACACAGGTAATGTCATTAAGAGAGAAAGGAAACCTCAGACGAAAGGTCAGGATCACAAAGGGCTTTATGGTTAGAGTGACTCAGAGGCAAAGTCAGGTATCATTGAAAAAAAGATGCCATCATCCAATGGGTATAAAAAACACTGCACTTAGCCCATGGAGACCTCAATTTGTTAAAGGGGCTTGTTTTAAAACTGTGCTTATAGACTGACTGTCCTAAATGTCCAACAGTTGGAGAACAGGTAAGCAAAATGTGATACCATCCAATAAATGGTCCATCAGGTTATCACTGAGAATCATATATCTGAAGATACATATACAAAAAATATATATACATATTGCTAGGTACTATAGAGCATTTTTCTTTAGAACAAAGTACTGTACGCACATATGGATTTCAGGGACTATGTTACTCCTGGAGAACTCCGAAATAAAATATTGTTGGGTGACAATGAAATCCTTAGATGAGACGACAATACCTCCTCCATACATGCATGTTTAAACAGCCCTCACTGTTCAGCAAATTCTTCTGTTTAGCAAAATCACATTCTTTATAAATATAAAATGTGGGCTCTTCTCAATGTACACTCACATGAAGGCTCTTAATCTTTAAATAATTATTCAAAAATTTCCTTAGAGGTCTAAGTCAAATCCATATGGCCCATACATGATCACCGAACTGTGTTTTTCTCATGAAGTAAGGGTGAAAATGAATAATGCTCCCAATTATAGGGTAGCTGGGCAGGTCATTCGGAAAACTACAGACTGGGCAAGGTAGGTAGTTATGAGAGAGAAAATCTTGGAACGGAGATCTCTCAGGCCAGTGGTTCCTTTACTAACTAGTGGTGCAATAAAGAGTATCTGCCAAGTTTGTTGGACAAAATTGCCATTTTCTTATACAGCAGTATCAACCAAATGGGGATTCCCTGGGCATGTGAAATATAAAATATACTGGTGTTTTAATGAGATGTTACATATATGCTGTGCTGGTTTGAAACTGTTGTGCACCCCCCAAAAAACCATGTTCTTTAATCCTGATTCAATATTGCTGGGTGGGATCTTTTTGACTAGGTCATTTCCATGGAGATCTGTCTCCGTCCATTCAAGATGGGTCTTAAGACACCTACTGGAGTACTTTAAGAAGGAACCATTTTGGAAAAAGCTTCAGAGCTGACACAGACAGTGGTGTCTAGAGATGGAGAAAGAAAATACCCCCAGGGAAACCATTTTGAAAGGAGATGCCTGGAGAGAAAGTCAGCAGATGCTACCACATGCCTTCCTAGCTGACAGAGAAACCCTGAATATCACCAGCCTTTCTTGAACCAAGGTTTCTTTCTCTGGATGCCGTAGTTTGGACTTTTTTATGGGCTGAAAACTATTAACTCATAACTTAATAAATTCCTTTTATAAAAAGCCAACCCATTTCTGGTATATTGCATTCCAGCACAATTTAAGAAACTAGAACATATGCCAAAAGCCTTTCAAAGTCAATCCAACATCTCTGGATTCCCCATCCCAAACTCGTTAACTAAAATATCTTAGCAACCAAAAACTGACATGGAGACTTAAGAGCAGGGCTATTCTATGTGGTTTCCAAACCAGTCTAAATGTGCAGAAACAAGTACAGCAAGGAAAAGTGTTTTAAAACTAGTACAGTTATTTGACTTTGCTGCAAAACCCAAGTACATGGCTTTGGATTTTATAAGACACTGGTCTATGAAAGATTAGAAATGAAGAAACTGTTCCTATATTGCAGATAGTTTGGCAAACAGTGCTTTAATGCATGGCTAGGTTGAAAGACAGTTAATTTAGTGAAAATAATCAAACTGGTGGTGACAAGTAACAAGCAGAATGGACCCTGTTAATAAAAATGACTTTTAATTTCTGGGAAGATGGTCGAATAGACTAGCTTGAGCTTAGACCTGCTCCATGGAATAGTTAAGGGGACAGGAGGGTGACCGAGGCGGTGATTTGGGAGTGCGGCTGACCTGGGAGAGACTTCTGTACCACATGTGGCAGCCCTGGTTGCAGAGGCCAAGTAAATGAGAGTCAGAAAGCTGGAGGCTGGTGTGGAGGCATGAGACTGTGGAGCCCTCGGGAGTGCATGGATGGGAACATGGGACTAGGAAGTAAGCCAGGAAGCATTCTTGGGTGCGCTACCTTCACCAGCACAGATCTGTGAATGGCAACTCATCCCACACTCCACGCACCCGAACCCCATCATCCACTCCTATTCCCCGCGCTCCAGGTGACCCCACCCCACCAGCCCCCAAGTGCATGTACCTACCCCACGCCCCCACCCCAAGGGCTGTCCAACCCACCTCTCCTGCACCCCTCCTGAGCACTACCTTCCCCTCCCTGTTCCCTGCAAGCTGTTACCAGTACATAAAGGCTGCAGGTACTAACCTCGATACCAAGGCTACCCCTGCCCCCCACTCCTTCCCTCTAGTGTCGCACATCCTCACTCTGCCCCACCGGAGCTGTACGCATCCATTTACGGCACTCCCAGGCCCAAGCATGTGTCAGGTCCCCAATCACGTCATTCAGCTCTGGGCATCACACCTTACAGCACTCCTAGAACCGCACATACATACCGCCCTCAGCCACACTTCCCAGCTCTGAGAAAGTACTGACCTGTGCAGCCAGGTCACATCTGCACCCAATCCATGACAGCATAATGCCGACCTGCTACCACAGCTCTATGCATGTGCACAAAGGGCCCCGTGCCTTACACTAGCGCACACCAGGGTTACGCCTGCCAGACAAGTGCACCTCCACAGCTACAAATTTCCTGGCCACTGGGGCCCACATTCGCAAGCACCAGCATAACATCCCCAACCTGCACTCATACCTGCCCTGAAACAAATCACCGTACTGAGTGCCTAACCCGTACCCTGCTCCCTACTGTACAACCATCCCACAAACACAAGGCCGTAGACAAGTGAAAGAAATCAACTCCCAAAGTAAATCAATCAACATATTTACATGTCACAAAGACAGCAGAAGATCACTAAACATGTCACAATGCAGACACAAATATAGCCCTGCCTAATGACCAAATTAAAATACCAGAGGAGACACAGACACTGGAACAACTAATCAAAGATAGCCATACAACTCTACTTAATAAAATAAGTAGGATAGCAAATGACATAAGGGAGGTCAAGAAGACAGCAGAAGAGCATAAAGAGGAATTTGAAAGAATAAATTTAAAAATAGCGATATCACAGAGATTAAGTGGTAGGATTAACACTCCCTGACTTTAAAACCTATTATAAAGTCACAGTGGTCAAAACAGCATAGTACTTACAAATGACTGAAGCACTGACCAATGGAATTGAATCAAGAGTGCAGAAATAGAACACCAAATCTATGGTCAACTGATTTCTGACAAGGTCCCCAAATCCTCCAAACTTCAACAAAATAGTCTTTTTAATAACTGGGCATGGAAGAACTGGATATCAATAGCCAACAGAATGAAAGAGGACCCCTATCTTACACCCTATACAAAAATCAACTCAAAGTGGATCAAACACCTAAATATAAGAAGTAGCACCATAAAGTGTCTAGAAGAAAAGGTAGGGAAACATCTTCAAGACCTAGTAATAGGAAATAGCTTCCTAAACTTTACACCCAAAGCACAAGCAACAAAAGAAAAAATAGATAAACGGGAACTCCTCAAAATCAAATGCTTCTGCACCTCGAAAGACTTCGTCAAAAAGGTGAAGAGGCAGCCAACTTAACGGGAGAAAATATTTGGAAATCACATATCAGACAAAAGTTTGATTTCCTATACATACAAAGAAATCATACAACTCAACAACAAAAGAACAAACAACTCAATTATAAAATGGGCTAGAGATATGAATAGGCATTTTTCTGAAGGGCAAATACAGATGGCTCAAAAGCATCTGAAGAGATGCTCATTTTCACTGGCTATAAGGCAAATGCAGACCAGGACTACAATGAGAAACCACCTCACACCAATAAGAATGGCTGCTTATTAAACAAACAGGAAACTATAAATGTTGGAGAGGATGTGGAGAAACATATTTATGTCCTATCATAATTGAAAGGACATTTTCACTGCTGGTGGGAATGTATAATGGTGCAGCCACTATGAAAGATTGTTTCGCGGTTCCTTAGGAAAGTAATTATCAAGTAGCCCTATGACCCAGCAATACTACTACTTGGTACATATCCAGAAGAGCTGAAAGAAATGACACAGACAGATTATTTGCATACCGATGCTCAAGGCAGCATTATTCACAATTGCCAAAACATGGAAACAAACCAAATGCCCATCAACAGATGAGTTTATCAACAAAATGTGGTATGTACATACAGTGGAATATTATGCATCAGTAAGACAAAATGATGTCCTGAAGCATATGACAAGACGGATGAGTCCTGAGGACAAAATGCTAAGTTAAATTAGCAAGACACAAAGGACAGGTACTATATGATTCCCTTTCATGACCAGCATAAAGGTAGAATCAGAGGCTTATAATACAGAATTTAGGGGACTTAGAGATACCTAGAAACTAGAGATGGGTGAATTGTTAGCTAATGATGTTGAACTCCAATGTAAGGGAATAGATAGGAGCTAAGGTGATTCTCTAGTGGGTCTAGAAATAATATTACCATATCGAAGACGAACAAGATTGAAAGAGGTTGTATAGACCCTACGTGTTCCATTGATTCACACTAGAAATATGAATTACTTCTCATAAGAATTACTTCAAAGATATGATTCTTCTATAAAGAGTGTTTAAGTCGAGGGTGCAGGGGGAAAACTGCTATTGCATGCTATGGGCTATGTTCAAAAGGAAACCATTAGCACTACCTACCACAGCAACAGCAGAGGTAAACAATGGGGTGAGGGACAAGAGTTAAGAGAAGGTTTAGATTTCCTATTTGGCGAGGGTATGTTTATTGATTTTCTTTCTCTTGGGAACAATTATCTAAAATTGAGATTACTGATGGACTGTGGACTTTGGGTCCTCTACATGATGCCCAATGAATGCAGGTGGCTGAAGGATGCACTGACTGAGAAGTAGATTGGTGAACAATGGTGTATACTTATGAACAGTGGTTGTGCTGCTACAAAAAGGAACAGTCGTGAGGCATGCAACGATATGAATGAACACGTGGGACATTTGGTGAGACAAAATAAGCCAGAAACAAGAGAAGAACAATGGTATGGTCACTTTTAGAAAATGCTTATAAGAAAACAGGGGCCTAAATTGTAAGCTTTTAGAGCCGACACATTAAGTCTGGAGTGGTGATTATTATTTCTGGATTTTGAGAGGCTGTTTTATATATTTAACCTGGTGTTTGGAGATAAGAACGAAACTGAACAGGTTGGGGTTAAAGTAATTCAGAACACAGGTAAGGAAGATGGTGTCCATATTTTAGAACCACATATATTCTTTGAGACCAATGGAAAAAAGGTTTATTTGATCTGGAACTGAAATTTTCTGCAGTATATAATCTAATTCAACCTATCTGTATAGTTCATTTTAACAATTGAAACAGAGGGAGCACAGAATAAGAAAAAGGTCCTTACATCCTGTATAGATTATTGTAATATCTAGAAACATCCTAGAGTATATTAAACAGAGAATCAAAAAGTATTGGCAAAGTCCGCTGAGGGAGGGGAGAAAGAAAAGAGAACTATTAAACCTTATACCATCAGGGAATTCCCTGATACTGTGTCAAACTTTAGGGACTCAAATCAACAGGTCACTGCCTCGATCATGAGGCTTACCCTTGTGAAGCTTATGTAGGTAGCGGAGAAGCTTAGACTACCTATAGGCATGACTAAGAGTTACTTCTGAAGGACCTCTGGTGTTGCTTAGATGTGGCCTCAGTCTCTCTAAGCCCAACTCTGCAAGTGAAATCATTGCCCTCCCCCCACGTGGGACATGACATCCGGGGCGAAAGTCTCCTAGGCGACGTGGGAGATGATGCCCAGATTCATCCAGACCTGGCACTGTGGGATCAACAATTCCTTCCTGACCAAAAGGGGGAAAAGAAGTGTAATTAATAAAGTATCAGTGGCAGAGAGTTTTCAAATAGAGTTGAGAGGCTACTCTTGAGGTTGTTCTTATGCAAGCTTCAGGTAGACTTTGTTACCTGTCATAACCTGCCAACCCCCAATCAGATCATTTCAGCCAATCCTAAAGAACACCTAGGGCAATATATAAGATTCCACAAGGGTTCCAGGCACTAGAGTAACTTCCCAGAAACCTACAACCTCCAGATGGGTCCCTGGTCCAGGTAAGTTCTGAAACAGCCCAGCCTCTCCAGAACATCAGATAATTTCATCTTCCTACTGCATATTAGTGACAGACACTTCCAATATCAAAAATTTACAATTACCATAGCCCAAACAACCTTTAAGAGAGGTATAGACAAATCAAAGGTGATGGTGGAGTTATTTTCATAGAAGATAGGATTTAACAAATGATACGAATGCTGGATCAATAAATTGGTTTCTCTTTCAGTCTCCAGTATTTTAGAGCAGCTAGAAAATTCACTAAAATTGTGAAACTGTAACCCATGCCAAACCCTGAAATATGTTCTACAACTAATTGTGGTGAGTGGGCTTGCAAATTTATAGCTTTTTTGTATGCATGATATTTTTCACAAAAAAAATAAGGAAAAAAAGTCAATTGTCATGATAAAAAAATATTTAAGCCCTCTAGCCTCCTATATTATGGAGTAGCTAGAAGGAAAAATATGAGAGGATTATACGGTAGCCCCTGGAAAACTCTGGGATCTGTCCTGTAAAATGGCTTTTAAGTAATTTTTGTAAGAAAAATTTCTTAGTATGAGACAATTATAACAATGCTCTATTGGATCTGATACTTATTTCTCAATCTCAGGAAGCAAGGAGTGTCAAATTGATATTACATAATTGCCGATTTTATTCCTTAAAACTGATGGAGCACAGAATAAAATGAAATGATGCTACAGCCGCTGCTGGGATGGGAATGGGGCACAGACAGACTATTATGATAGTTATCAGGAGAATTCATCCAATAAAGGCTATTCTTTTGAATTTTCCATGAAACCTTAAATTAGGTAACACAAATTCTAAATCTAAACTCATGTCACCATATAAATAGGGACATCTTTAATTTCCTATTTCAACAATACATCAACTTACAGATCCCGATGGCAAAATGTCGAAAAAACTTCCTCACGTTGGTGGTGGTAAAAGATGAAGTATAGTAACTACAGTAAACAATGAATTTGCTAATTAAAGGAAGTAAACTATCACATCTCCAGGAAATTAATGGTAAATCCTAAGAGACATTATGTCTTCTTGACTCACGTTTCTCCTGGACATAAAGATAACCTTCCATTGTCCACTGGCTGGGAGGTCTGTAGTCTTGGTTGGCAGATTTCATCCTTTGCATCAACCGTTCTACCTCCTGACGAGTACTCTCAAAATTATTCCTTGTCTTAAGCAAATAGAAAAAAACAAAATTAAGAACCTCCAGGCTAAAATTTCAAAACTGCAAATGGTACAAAGTATAATCTTGGATCTTCAGGCATTATTACGACATCCACAACACTGCAATGTGACATCCTAAGAGTCTGATTTCAAATTGCCTTAGTGGAAACTCATCTGAGTGACTTTTTGTGTATTTCTCCTTGAATGTGTGTGTGTGTGTGTATGTGCGCGCGTGTGTGTCCTCCTTCCTAATTCCCTCTCTACCATTATTACATGGGGGCAGATTAGAACATTTAAAATTATTGTAATATTTATTTGAGTTTTGCATTCCCTAATATCTAAAGTAAAAAGCAGACACAAAGGGATATAAATTTATTTTGCAGGGGAAAACAAATTAAATTCACATACTTTTGAAATATGTGGAACTTAAAAAATCAGAGATGCTTAAGCAGAGAAAAAAGTTCCTCAGCTCTGTCCAAATATTTCTAAAATTCCTAACATTGTTACTAATTGCTCAGAATATAAACTAAATCATAAAAATTAATGGGTTTCTAAGATCTAATTCCTTCTATTTCAGGAAATAGCTTACTTATTTTACAGAAAATTTAGTTAAGCAACAGAGTTTCAGGCTCTACTTCTCCATGAAAACCTCTTTTGCATTCTGGTAATATTATCACAAAAATATGTGTTGGAAACATAACCACCTTAGCCACTTAACTCTAAAATCTCCTTATGCCCCATAAGAAAAATAAATGAATCTCACAGTTCAGAAAATTTTTCTAAATTTTCAGTTTTGCTATTTTTTTTTAGTAGTACAATCTTTTTTTATTATTAATTAAAGGAAAAAAAGAAATTAACACACCATTTAGAAATCATTCCAATCTACATATGCAATCAGTAATTCTTAACATCATCACATAGATGCATGATCATCGTTTCTTAGTACATTTGCATCGGTTTAGAACTAGCAACACAACAGAAAAAGATATAGAATGTTAATATAGAGAAAAAAATAAAAGTAATAATAATAGTAAAAAAAAAACTATAGCTCAGATGCAGCTTCATTCAGTGTTTTAACATGATTACTTTATAATTAGGTATTATTGTGCTGTCCATTTTTGAGTTTTTGTATCTAGTCCTGTTGCACAGTCTGTATCCCTTCAGTTCCAATTACCCATTATCTTACCCTGTTTCTAACTCCTGCTGGACTCTGTTACCAATGACATATTCCAAGTTTATTCTCGAATGTCCGTTCACATCAGTGGCACCATACAGTATTTGTCCTTTAGTTTTTGGCTAGACTCACTCAGCATAATGTTCTCTAGGTCCATCCATGTTATTACATGCTTCATAAGTTTATTCTGTCTTAAAGCTGCATAATATTCCATCGTATGCATATACCACAGTTTGTTTAGCCACTCGTCTGTTGATGGACATTTTGGCTGTTTCCAACTCTTTGCAATTGTAAATAATGCTGCTATAAACATTGGTGTGCAAATGTCCGTTTGTGTCTTTGCCCTTAAGTCCTTTGAGTAGATACCTAGCAATGGTATTGCTGGGTCGTATGGCAATTCTATATTCAGCTTTTTGAGGAACCGCCAAACTGCCTTCCACAGTGGTTGCACCATTTGACATTCACACCAACAGTGGATAAGTGTGCCTCTTTCTCCGCATCCTCTCCAGCACTTGTCATTTTCTGTTTTGTTGATAATGGCCATTCTGTTGGGTGTGAGATGATATCTCATTGTGGTTTTGATTTGCATTTCTCTAATGGCCAGGGACATTGAGCATCTCTTCATGTGCCTTTGGCCATTTGTATTTCCTCTTCTGAGAGGTGTCTGTTCAAGTCTTTTTCCCATTTTGTAATTGGGTTGGCTGTCTTTTTGTTGTTGTTGAGTTGAACAATCTCTTTATAAATTCTGGATACTAGACCTTTATCTGATATGTCATTTCCAAATATTATCTCCCATTGTGTAGGCTGTCTTTCTACTTTCTTGATGAAGCTCTTTGATGCACAAAAGTGTTTAATTTTGAGGAGCTCCCATTTCTTTCTTTCTTTCTTCAGTGCTCTTGCTTTAGGTTTAAGGTCCATAAAACCGCCTCCAATTGTAAGTTTCATAAGATACCTCCCTACATTTTCCCCTAACTGTTTTATGGTCTTAGACCTAATGTTTAGATCTTTGATCCATTTTGAGTTAACTTTTGTATAGGGTGTGAGATATGGGTCTTCTTTCATTCTTTTGCATATGGATATCCAGTTCTCTAGGCACCATTTATTGAAGAGACTGTTCTGTCCCAGGTGAGTTCTAGGCACCATTTATTGAAGAGACTGTTCTGTCCCAGGTGAGTTAGCTTGACTGCCTTATCAAAGACCAAATGTACATAGATGAGAGGGTCTATATCTGAGCACTCTAATCGATTCCATTGGTCGATATATCTATCTATGCCAATACCATGCTGTTTTGACCACTGTGGCTTCATAATATGCCTTAAAGTCAGGCAGCGCGAGACCTCCAGCTTCGTTTTTTTTCCTCAAGATGTTTTTAGCAATTCGGGGCACCCTGCCCTTCCAGATAAATTTGCTTATCGGTTTTTCTAGTTCTGAAAAATAAGTTGTTGGTATTTTGATTGGTATTGCATTGAATCCATAAATCAATTTAGGTGGGATTGACATCTTAACTATATTTAGTCTTCCAATCCATGAACACGGTATGCCCTTCCATCTATTTAGGTCTTCTGTGATTTCTTTTAGCAGTTTTTTGTAGTTTTCTTTATATAGGTTTTTTGTCACTTTAAATTTATTCCTAGGTATTTCATTCTTTTAGTTGCAATTGTAAATGGGATTCGTTTCTTGATTTCACCCTCAGCTTGTTCATTGCTAGTGTATAGAAATGCTACAGATTTTGAATGTTGATCTTGTAACCTGCTACTTTGCTGTACTCATTTATTAGCTCTAGTAGTTTTGTTGTGGATTTTTCCGGATTTTCGACGTATAGGATCATATCGTCGGCAAACAGTGATAGTTTTACTTCTTCCTTTCCTATTTTGATGCCTTGTATTTCTTTTTCTTGTCTAATTGCTCTGGCTAGAACCTCCAACACAATGTTGAATAATAGTGGTGATAGTGGACATCCTTGTCTTGTTCCTGATCTTAGGGGGAAAGTTTTCAATTTTTCCCCATTGAGGATGATATTAGCTGTGGGTTTTTCATATATTCCCTCTATTATTTTAAGGACGTTCCCTTGTATTCCTATCTTTTGAAGTGTTTTCAACAGGAAAGGATGTTGAATCTTGTCGAATGCCTTCTCTGCATCAATTGAGATGATCATGTGATTTTTCTGCTTTGATTTGTTGATATGGTGTATTACATTAATTGATTTTCTTATGTTGAACCATCCTTGCATACCTGGGATGAATCCTACTTGGTCATGATGTATAATTCTTTTAATGTGTTGTTGGATACAATTTGCAAGAATTTTATTGAGGATTTTTGCATCTATGTTCATTAGGGAGATTGGTCTGTAGTTTTCTTTTTTTGTAATATCTTTGCCTGGTTTTGGTATGAGGGTGATGTTGGCTTCATAGAATGAATTAGGTAGTTTTCCCTCCACTTCGATTTTTTTGAAGAGTTTGAGGAGAGTTGGTACTAATTCTTTCTGGAATGTTTTATAGGATTCACATGTGAAGCCGTCTGGTCCTGGACTTTTCTTTTTAGGAAACTTTTGGATGACTAATTCAATTTCTTTACTTGTGATTGGTTTGTTGAGGTCATCTATTACTTCTTGAGTCAAAGTTGGTTGTTCATGTCTTTCCAGGAACCCGTCCATTTCATCTAAATTGCTGTATTTATTAGCGTAAAGTTGTTCATAGTATCCTGTTATTACCTCCTTTATTTCTGTGAGGTCAGTAGTTATGTCTCCTCTTCCATTTCTAATATTATTTATTTGCATCCTCTCTCTTCTTCTTTTTGTCAATCTTGCTAAGGGCCCATCAATCTTGTTGATTTTCTCATAGAATCAACTTCTGGTCTTATTGATTTTCTCTATTGTTTTCAATTTCATTTATTTCTGCTCTGATCTTTGTTATTTCTTTCCTTTTGCTTGCTTTGGGATTAGTTTGCTGTTCTTTCTCCACTTCTTCCAAGTGGACAGTTAATTCCTGCATTTTTGCCTTTTCTTCTTTTCTGATATAGGCATTTAGGGCAATAAATTTCCCTCTTAGCACTGCCTTTGCTACGTCCCATAAGTTTTGATATGTTGTGTTTTCATTTTCATTTGCCTCGAGGTATTTACTAATTTCTCTTGCAATTTCTTCTTTGACCCACTCGTTGTTTAAGAGTGTGTTGTTGAGCCTCCACGTATTTGTGAATTTTCTGGCACTCCGCCTATTGTTGATTTCCAACTTCATTCCTTTATGATCCGAGAAAGTGTTGTGTATGATTTCAATCTTTTTAAATTTGTTAAGACTTGCTTTGTGACCCAGCATATGGTCTATCTTTGAGAATGATCCATGAGCACTTGAGAAAAAGGTGTATCCTGCTGTTGTGGGATGTAATGTCCTATAAATGTCTGTTAAGTCTAGCTCATTTATAGTAATATTCAGATTCTCTATTTCTTTATTGATCCTCTGTCTAGATGTTCTGTCTATTGATGAGAGTGGTGAATTGAAGTCTCCAACTATTATGGTATATGTGTCTATTTCCCTTTTCAGTGTTTGCAGTGTATTCCTCACGTATTTTGGGGCATTCTGGTTCGGTGTGTAAATATTTATGATTGTTATGTCTTCTTGCTTAATTGTTCCTTTTATTAGTATATAGTGTCCTTCTTTGTCTCTTTTAACTGTTTTACATTTGAAGTCTAATTTGTTGGATATTAGTATAGCCACTCCTGCTATTTTCTGGTTGTTATTTGCATGAAATATCTTTTCCCAACCTTTCACTTTCAACCTATGTTTATCTTTGGGTCTAAGATGTGTTTCCTGTAGACAGCATATAGAAGGATCCTGTTTTTTAATCCATTCTGCCAGTCTATGTCTTTTGATTGGGGTATTCAGTCCATTAACATTTAATGTTATTATTGTTTGGATAATATTTTCCTCTACCATTTTGCCTTTTGTATTATATATATCATATCTGACTTTCCTTCTTTCTACACTCTTCTCCATACCTCTCTCTTCTGTCTTTTCGGTTCTGACTCTAGTGCTCCCTTTAGTATTTCTTGCAGAGCTGGTCTCTTGGTCACAAATTCTCTCAGTGACTTTTTGTCTGAGAATGTTTTAATTTCTCCCTCATTTTTGAAGGACAATTTTGCTGGATATAGGAGTCTTGGTTGGCAGTTGTTCTCTTTTAGTAATTTAAATATATCATCCCACTGTCTTCTAGCTTCCATGGTTTCTACTGAGAAATCTACACATAGTCTTATTGGGTTTCCCTTGTATATGATGGATTGTTTTTCTCTTGCTGCTTTCAAGATCCTCTCTTTCTCTTTGACCTCTGACATTCTAACTAGTAAGTGTCTTGGAGAACGCCTATTTGTGTCTAATCTCTTTCGGGTGCGCTGCACTTCTTGGATCTGTAATTTTAGGTCTTTCATAAGAGTTGGGAAATTTTCAGTGATAATTTCTTCCATTAGTTTTTCTCCTCCTTTTCCCTTCTCTTCTCCTTCTGGGACACCCACAACACGTATATTTGTGCGCTTCATATTGTCCTTGGGTTCCCTGATACCCTGTTCAAATTTTTCCATTCTTTTCCCAATAGTTTCTGCTTCTTTTTCGAATTCAGATGTTCCATCATCGAAATCACTAATTCTATCTTCTGTCTCTTTAAATCTATCATTGTAGGTATCCATTGTTTTTTCCATCTTTTCTACTTTATCCTTCACTTCCATAAGTTCTGTGATTTGTTTTTTCAGTTTTTCTATTTCTTCTTTTTGTTCAGCCCATGTCTTCTTCATGTCCTCCCTCAATTTATCAATTTCGTTTTTGAAGAGGTTTTCCATTTCTGTTCGTATATTCAGCATTAATTGTCTCAGCTCCTGTATCTCATTTGAACTATTGGTTTGTTCCTTTGACTGGGCCATATTTTCAATTTTCTGAGCGTGATCCGTTATCTTCTGCTGGCGTCTGGTCATTTAGTCAGATTTCCCTGGGTGTTGGACCCAACAGGTTGAAAGATTTTTCTGTGAAATCTCTGGGTTCTGTTTTTCTTATCCTGCCCAGCAGGTGGCACTCGTGGCACACGTTTGTCTGCGGGTACCACTAGTAAAAGGTGCTGTGGGTCCTTTAACTTTGGAAAACTCTCGCCGTGGGGGTGGTTCGCCAGCCGAAGCGGCTTGGAAGAGTGCCAGCCGGCCTGGGGGTTCGAATGCAGGGAGGGTCGCCGGCCGCCGCAGCCCGTGAGGGCGCCCGTCCGAATTTCCTAGTCGGCCTGGGGCGCCAAGCGTGGCGGGAGGGCGTCAGCCGCGCGGCCCAGGAGAGTGCACCGTTCCCAGCCGGACCAGGGATTCACGTGTTTGGAAGGGACCCCCCGGTCACTGTTCTCTGCGGCCTGGGGATTTCCGATCCAATTCTCTCAGTTGGTCCGGGGGGCCGCGTGTGGTGGGGGCGCCAGCTGCCGCGGCTTGAGGGGACTGCCTGCCCAATTCTGCCAGCTGGCCCGGGAAGGAGGAAGGGAGGGACTCCGGCCGCTTGCCGCCCCACCCGGGAAAGCCCGCGCCGCTCAGCAATCTCACCAGAGCGGGTTCTCTCAGCCAGTCAGCCGTTCCAGGGTGGGGTACGCTGTCTTTTTGATCTCTGTCTTGGCTCCGGGAGCTGTTCTGTATCATTTCTACTCCCCTAGTAGCTTTTCTGGAGTAGGAACTAAGATCCGTGCATCTTACTAAGCCGCCATCTTCTCCGGAAGTCCCAGTTTTGCTATTTTTTACATAAGGTTCCAAATTTTCTCCAGTTCCTTATTTCTGTCACCAAATCCAAGGAATCCTAACATATCTGCATCTAGTATGATAATAAAGTGCTAAAATGCTTTGGCTTTATAATTTCTCCTTTTAATATTTACTGAAAAAGTCTAAGAGCATTCCACACAGAAAAACAATTAATGAATTCTATTTGAAATCAGTTCTGCTAGTATATTCAGATTAAATAAAAAGTGAAATTTGAAACAAAAGTAGATTAAATCCAGTTACTTATGTCTCACTGGACACTCCAACTCTTTAATCAACTGTGTAGCGGACATCTGTACAATGGCAAGAATCAGATAAATAGAGCAACACAACCTTTCTATAGGAAATTAAGTGAAAGCATTCCAAATTATTTTGGCTACAGAGTAGCAGGCAATTAAGGTTTGAGGAATAAGTTTTCATTTATAGAAAATCCTCGTCCATTAGGACTTCACTATTTTTCAGGTTTGTTAATGCAGACGTGGGTTGCCTGAAGTTGTTTTTTAAAAATGTAAGGGGTGGGATAGCATTTGGAAATCAGAATTTGTATAAAACTATGCAATCTGAGATTAAAAGAATTGATTAGACAACTGCGCAAGATGAACTGATAGAAAGAGATAGGTTGTTTGTAGTAATTCTCACATATGCTTTCAAGATGTCACTAAATAGTTGCTTCAAAACCACATTCAAATTTATTATTTGAATATAATATTAGATAGTAATAAAATTGTAGAAGAGTAGGGCCTTAAAAAACTAAAGTACAAAGTTTTTCATTTCACAAACTCATCATCACAGGCCACTTAGTAAACAAGGATTGTGCAAGGTTCCCCAGTAAGTAAATGGGAACATTGGATAATGAAACAAAACAATTCCAAACTTCAGGTTTTCACCCCTCAGTAATATGTCTATAAAATTCATTAGTATAAATGTTTCTAATACTATAATAGTTTTTCCTGATTTTTTCTACCAGCAGCTTGAAAATTCTTTTAAAATAAATTCAGAGTGGGTTTTCCAAATTGGTTGAAACTAGTGAAGTTTCCTATACTCGTCCAAGTTTTTGGAAGAGTCTAGGATATGACTCAGTTATGCTGTCCTCTCATCTTCAGATGGAGAGGCAGTGAAAACAGGTTTAGCCTTACATTTTGCAAGTTGAATTGCAGCTGTTGCTTATATGGTGCGAATTCCTGGGCGAGTTCATATCCCTCGTGGTAAAAAGTAAACAAGCCCTGAAGGAATGACAAAAGCTGCAAAACAAAGAGATAAAAAAATTATATTTCATTCTGTTTCCACAAACTAATAAATTTTCAGTCTCTTCGGTAGGCAAAACAGGTACTAGAATTATGGATACTTAATACAAACTATAAAAATCAATTCTTATTTTATTTACTTATTCAACTACTTTATTTACTATTCAAATAGATTTTTTTAAATATTCAGGAAAGACCATTAAGGGGGAGAAAAGAACAAAGTGGCATAGGAAGATTGCACCCTTAAGAGCTTGTAATCAAAACAAGGAAATGAAACACATGCAAACGTAAGGAAGACAGAAAATCAGAGATAAGTACTAATGGAATCCAAGAGACTTTACCTGTTTGAAATTAAGAAAGTAATCACTAGGTGGCACTACTGATTCAACTTTTGAATAGACAACACTTTGACAAGGAGTGGGAAGATCTCAGAACAGTGTGAGCAAAAGCACAGAGCTGAACAGAACAGATCTTTCATAGGAGAAATGGACACAAATCCTTCTTAAAGAAAGAAAATGTCTGTGATCCTAAACTTCTAGGCCCAAATTCCTAAGTGCTTATTTATCATATCTTTTTTAAAAAATAAGACTGGTTCTCCAAGGAATTACAGGGTACAACTGTTTATCAGGAGTAAGTCACATTTGAAAAGTAATTGATTTAGATTTTTTTCATTTCATTCACTGAGAATTTTTCCCACAGACTTGTCCAATAATTGGGTCTCTCCCACAACTTCCTCTGTATTAAAATTAAAAAAATATTTTCAAGTGACCAATGATTTTTCCAATTCAAATACAGCATAACACGCCTGTAACCCATTATTATAAAAAATTGAGGGAGGAACACAATTTGAAACCATTTGCATATGTGAATACATCCTGCCTCTTTTGCTGCTTGGGGAAGCAGGGAAAATATACTACTAAACATCAACTGGTATACCTGTTATGATTTCCAACAGGTAAGCAATAATAACTTTTCTTCCTATAAAATTTCAACTATTTAAAAAGTTAAGTTCATTTCAGAAAGTATATGTTTGAAATAATTTTGTTTTCATTAGTTCTTGCATTTTACAGACTTTGACAGGTCCTGATAATCTACTAATATGAACCCTTTGCCTAGTTTAGAATGATGTTATCCTGTCAATTTTACATCAAGTCATGATTACCATAAAAAATTAAATACTGTCTTTTACTAAAATGATACAATATATTTGTCAAATTATCCAATAAAATACAGTCTGCCAAATGCACATATTAAATAAATGTAAATAAAAATGTAGTTTAAAATTAGGATTAAAACTACCTTTAAGTTTTAGGTAAGTGGATGTAGAGTTTTTCAGATATAAAATAAGAACCTACTTTTAAAGTATATAAACTTTTAATAATACATACTTTTGAAATATATGTTAATCTCTTAAATATCCCCAAAATTGTTTATGAAATTGTTAGAGGAAATATTGTTTCATGTTTTGCCTTCTACAATTACTGCACAAATTGTCTCATTATGAAATGTATCCTTATAAGTAGAGAGGATTTATTTTCACTTGTAAAGAAGATACGTTGTGTATCTCTGCTATAAATCTTTCTATAAGGCTCACAATTTCCTGAGACCATATTTTCTAATATTGGGTGTCTTTGGAACATGGAAAAGAGACAAGGCACACCAGTGCTTCAAAAATAGGAAATAAACCACTCCGAAAAATACTAGAAAATTGCTGAAGATTCTAATTAATGTTCATTCACAATACTTTGCGCTTTGAGGTTTTATGATATGTTTGAATTATTACAGATAGCATGGCTTAATATTCTTGTCCTAAATCAAAAGATCAAGATCAACTGGAGAGGATGAAAGGAGCTCTTCCTATCAACTCTTGAGTACCTTTTGGGTGCCACTTCTCACACCCTCACCACAAGAAAATCCTCTTAATTATACTTATACATTCACTGAACTACACGTGGGTCCCTTAACTAAAACTATCTTATGGAATAGTATGGGCTTCAGTAAGCCAGCACTCTCCACTGAATTATGATTTTCAAATTATCAACACTGGCTAAAATAACTAAGGTTCTGAAATCTTCATTGTATCCAGATTACTCTATACCCGTGGCTTTTTACACACAGCAGATTCAGTCAAAATGAAAATAAATCCACTGGTGTCTTCCAGCAAAGCGCGAATGAAAGAACTGCCTGTAGATGGCAGCAAAGTTACACCTTTTCTAGGTTTGAATATATATTGTTTTATTTTACCTTCAAGAAGTTTCAAGATGCTGTAACAAGGGAACTTAATGGGAAACGCTGAAAACTTTAAGAGTTTTGGAGAAGACTGCCTGTGTCAGCCTACATTAACGTCAGCCTAATATTCAAAAACAATAACAACTACAAACCACTAAATAGATCAAGTTTAGTTTAAAAAGTGACTATCACCATCAGGAAACATTAATATAGCACTTTAACATTCCCAAAATTATTACTTGCTATTTCAATAATATGGACCTATGCAAACTGTCTCTGAGATCTTCGTGTGATGTGAGGCAGGGATACAAGCCAAGGAACCTCAAGAGTTGCTGACAGCAAGCACCAGAATGTTGCAGATTTTAAGGAGAAACCATCGCCTTGTTGATGCCTCAGTTCTGGATTTCTATAGCCACAAAGCCATCTTTTGAATTCTCCACCACAGGATATGATCAAAAATGGATGAAGCACCCAAAAGCTTTCCGCAACCAACAAGAACTGGCAGAAACATCTTTCTCAAAGCTCCAGATAACAGTTAAGGGGCTACAGTAACAGGGAAAGTGCCAAATCAAGAAAAAAGGACACTTAAAAGTGGTAGGATCTACTGGAGCCCTGGATGGCCCCTCCACCACAACTCATGGGCTTGCTGTGGAGCCAGTCTCCGCTCACAAAAGGAACACAGTACCCCCGTGCACATACTGGGAGCATACATTCTTGTGAAATCCTTTGGGTGGTGGCCTAAGGGACTCCCCAGCCACACATTTGCCCTGCATGTGGAGGGCGACTCGCCGAGCTCTCTCTACAAATGCTGCAGGAGAGTAGTCATATCATGCTACCATTTAGGACATACGGCGCAGTGCCATGGATCATGAGGAAACTATTTCCTAGGGAAGGGGTAACATTTGGAACCATGTAAAAGGGGGAATTCCTAGGCCATACATGCATGCTCAAGACAAGCTGCATGAGCAGAAAAGATCAGGGGGGCCCCTATACTTTGGCCTGGCACCACTCTCTACACGCATGGTATCCTAAGTCCTGAAAGACAGCAGTCACACAGCTGATTCACTAAGACCTATAAAAGTATTTCCTTTTTTTATTTCTTCCTTTTTTTGCTGTTGGCTCTTGGCATTCAAGGAAAGCTCTATCACATAACACTGGCTGGATATGAGCTTAAGGAACAGATACCTCAGAGTCCAAATTCCAGCAACACATTAAATATCAAAATGTCTGGATTTCAACAAAAGGTTACAAAACAGAAGCGCTGGCCCAGGCAGAGAAGATAACTGAAACATTAGAAACCATCAGTGAGGAGGACTAGACCTGGGCCACACAGAAAATTATGACTCTTTAAAAAATGGTCCTAAATAAACTTAAAGAACTAATGGAAAATATGGACCAAAAAACTAAAGGAAATCAGGAAAACAATAGGCAGACACACAATTAACTAGTATGTAGTATCATAATCAGACTGCTGACTGACAAAGACAGAATCCTGAAAGTCATAAGAGAAAAGCAACATGTCATGTACAAGGAAGTTTCTGTTAAGATTAAGTGTTGATTTCTCATTAGAATTCTTGGGGGCAAGGAGCCAGTGGGACAAAACCTAGTAGTACACTCTTAATCAACTCTGGATTCACAGACACTCTCCATACCTTTTATTAAATATTCTGAGTTGGGCACATGAGTGCTGAAAGCTAGTGGTCAGTGCATGATTCTTACCTTTCCCTGCTGAGCTGTTTGCCAAGTTAATCATGCTTCTTCCCAAACCCTTTTACACCAATTTTCTTGTTATTGGCATTAAATACTATATAAACTTTTTTTTTAAAGTCAGTGGAAGGACATATTTAAAGTGCCGAAAGCAAAATATTGCCAGCCACAAATTCTGTATCTGGCAAAACTGTCCTACGAAAATGAGGGAGAGATTAAGACATTCCCATAGAAACAAAAGCTGACGTGGTTCATCACCACTAGACTGGTCCTATAAAAGATGCTAAAGAGAGCTCTGCTGGTTGAAGGGAAAAGACAGTGCACAATGGATCGAAGTTGCATGAAGCAATAAAGATCTCCTATGAGGGTATGATATATGTAAACATAAATGCCAGCACTATGGTATTTTTGGTTTGTAACTTCATTTTTTATTTCCTACATGATCTAAAGGGCAAATACATAAACTGTAAAGATAAATCACTGGGCTTGGACTTATTATGTATTTGAACATGTAATTTGTGACAAGAACTACATAAAGGTGGGGGGAATGGAAGGATATAGGAACATTTCTTCTTTTTTTTTGCATGGGCAGGCACCAGGAATCGAACCTGGGTCTCTGGCATGGCAGGCAAGAACTCTGCCACTGAGCTACCGTTGCACCACCCAGAACTTACTTACATATACTACTGAAGTTGTTATCAAAGCAAATGAGACTGTTACATATTTAGGATGCTAAATTTAAGCTCTATGGTAATTATAAAGAAAATACTGAGGAATATGTAAGCACATGGAGACAGATATTAGAGCACAGCTTGCCAGGGTTGTAGGGCAGGACTGGAGAGTTAATACAAAATGGATGCAGAATTTCTGTTTGGGGAAATTTTTTTTTTTAGTAATGGATGGTGGTGAGGGTAGTGCAGTACTGTGAATGATTAATCCCATGACTGGCATGCTTCAAAGTCACTGAAATGGGAAAGTTTATCTTGCATTTATGTTCCCACAATGTTAAAAAAAAAAAAAAAGAAAGAGAAAGAAAAGAAAAAAAGAGGAACGAAAAAAAGAGAAAGGAGGGAGGGAGGAAGGGAAGGGACAGAGGAGAAGGAGGGGAGGGATGGGAGGGAGTAAGAGAGGGAAAGAAGAAGGAAGGAAGGGTAAATCTGACAAAATGCTAGAATTGGTAGAACTGGGTATCTGGAGGTGGGATAGGGGTATGCTGGAATTCTCTCTACAAAGTTTGCATTATTTTTTGTAAATGTCCTATAACTTTGAAAGTATTTCAAAAATCACCTGAGAATTAAATGAAGTAGACATATGACACTTCCAACTATTTCAAGCTTTAAAGCACCATCATCACTAGAAATAGCGTGGATAGCATGGGAAAGAGGAGTCAGAGAAAAGGGACTGGGAGTGACATGAGGGTGAGAGAAGGAATTTCTAAGAAGACAATTTGGTGATTTCAGATGACAATAGCCCAAATTGTGCAAAACATCCAGTACATATATGCTCACATAATGAAGTGATTCATTCATATGTGCTTGCCTCTTTTCTGAAGTGATAATATTTAATTATTACAGTTAATTATTTTCCTTATCTTCATAAAATATCCTAACTGGTAGGGATGTTCCATCTGCCCTGAGGAACACTGCCAAAGATGCTCAGAATTTATTCTTGAACTTGACAGAGAACTGATAATCATTTTCTACAAAGTCTTCCAGTAGCCCTACCAATAAGATAAAACTGGGTGACAAATAAGACTCAGTGACCATAAAGCACCAATAGATACTATAAAGCACAAATCTTTATCTTCTAGAGCTTAAATAAACATTTCCCTCCCACAGTTATAACACTTAATGGTGTAAGACTGGATGCTTTTCTCCTAAGATCAGGAGCAACACAGGAATGTTCACTCTCACTACTTTTTTTCAACACTGTGTTGGAGGTTCTAGCCAAGGCAATTAAGTAAGAAAAAAGAAATAAAAGACATTCAGATCGGAACCTAAGAAGCAAAATTTATCTGTATTTACAGATGGCAAGATCTTGTATACAGAAAATCCTAAGAAACTAAACAAACCAATAAAAATAATAAACAAATCCAGCAAGGCTGCAGGATACAAGATTAATATAGATCAATATACAACATTCAATTGTGCGTCTACATACTTGCAAAGACCAATGAGAAAATGAAATTAAGAAACAATTCCATTTACATTGACATCAAAAAGAATAAAATACTCAGGAATAATTTTTTTAAGAAAGTGCAGAAACTGGAAAAATGTCCCATGTTCACTGATAAGAAGATTTAATATTGTTAAGATGGCAATACTCCCCAAACTGATCAATGGATTCAACATAACCTCGACCAGAATTCCAGCTGGCTTTGTTGCAGATATTCACAAGCTGAATCTAACATTCATACGGAATAGCAAGGGACCCCTGAATAATTAAAAACACCTTGAAAAAGAAGAACAAAGTTGGAGGACTCACACTATTCAGTTTTAAAACTTACTACAAAGTAATCGCAATCAAGACAGTGTAGTATTAGTACAAGGATAGGACATACTGATCAGTGGGCTAGAATTGAGGGGGCAAAGTAAACACATATGTTGATGGTTAACTGCTATTCAAGCAAGATGTCAAGATCTTACAGGTCTTATAAGAAAAGATTTTTTCTTTTCTTTTTCTTTATTTTCTATTTTTTCTTTTCTTATAGGAATAGAAAAATCTTTTCAACAAATGGTGCTGGGAAAACTAGACAGCCACACATAAAAGAATGAAATTGGACCTTTACATCACAGCATAACAAAAAATTTACTCAAAATGGATCAAAGACTTCAGTGTAAAAGCTAAAACTATAAACTCTTCATTTCTCCAAAGACATACAAACGGCCAATAAGGATATGAAAAGACATTCAACATCACAGTTATTGCAGGAAATTTAATTCAAAACCACGATGAAATGCCACTAAGACAGCTAAATCAAAAAGTCAGATAAGTGTTGGTGAAGACACAGAGAAAGCAGAACCCTCATTCACTGCTGATGGAGCTGTAAAATGGTGCAGCCACTTTGGAAACCAGTCCAGGAGAGCTCTTCAAACAGCTAGACACAGACCAGGCAATTTCACTCCTAGGTACTATCCCCAAGACAAAGAAAAGTGCATGTCCACACAAAACTTCATAACAGCCCAAAGGTGGAAATAACCCAAATGTCCATCAAGAGACAAATGGATAAACAAAATGCAGTACTGTCAAACAATGGAATATTACTCAAGCATGACAGGGATGAATCTGGAAAACATTCTGCTAAGTGAAAAAAGCCGGTCACAAAGACCACATTCTGTATGATTTCACTTACAAGAAATGTCCAGAATCGGCAAATCTACAGGCCAAAAACTGATTTGTGGTTGTTTAGAGCTAGAAGGGCTAGCAGATGCTCAGGGTGATAGCTGAAGCCCACAAGATTTCTTTTTGAGAAGATGAAGATATTTGAGGATAATTTCAAAATGCTTATACAGTGCTTTAATTCTAATGCATTAGATTTTCAGAGGAGTTTCTTGAAAGGGGAAAAAAAAAAAAAGGGAAGTATCAAAATCTAACCAAATTGGCTGCCTGGGTGGGTCAGTGGTATAATGCTCACCTTCCATGTAGTTGACCCAGGTCAATTCCAGGACAACACACCAAAATATAATAATAACAACAACAACAACTAACCAAATTACAATGGATAAGTTGAAGAAAGAAAAGAGAAAGAGAAGGATGGAAAATGGCCAGTCAGCTGTAACCTGGTGTTCTAGTTTGCAAGCTGCCAGAATGTGATTGACCAGAAACGGAACGGCTTTTAAAAACGGGGATGAATAAGTTGCTAGTTTACATGTTCTAAGGCTGTAAAAATGTCCCAATTAAAGGAAGGTTATAGAAATGTCCAATCTAAGGTATCCAGGGAAAGATATCTTGGTTCAAGAAAGGCACCTAGTGAACTTGGCCACATCTGCTAGCTTTCTCTACAGGACTGTTTCATGAGGCTCCTCCAGGGACGTTTTTCCTCTAATTCCAAAGGTCTCTGGCTGCATGGGCTCTCAACGCTCTAAAGTTTTTTTTTCCGAAATGTTTCCTCTTTTAAAGGATTCCAGTACGTTAATCAAGCCCCACCTGGAATGGGTAGAGTCACATCTCCCTCTAATCAAAATAACCACAATTGGGCGTGTCACATCTCTGTGGATATAATCTAATCAAGCCTCCAACCTGCGGGGCAGTATAGGGATTAAAAGAGATGGCAGCCTCTACACAATTGATCAGGATTAAAACATGGTTTTCTAGGGCATATAATCCTTTCAAATTGGCACACCTGGGGAGATGACTTTTAAAATAGGACAATCTAAGAACAAATGAATGAATGGATCGATAAGTATACTAATTCAATTACTAGAATGCAGCTTCTGAAGTCGTGGCCAAATATCACCCCAATAGTAATGACATCACTGGAGTTCATGAAAAAGATAGATTTCAAAGCCTTCAGAAAGTAGATGGGATTGAGATGAAATGGTCTGAGATAAATTTTCATAGTAAATAAACAAAAGCTATGGGGAATAATCAGGCCATCTTTCCAACTACAAGGTCTTGAAGAAGGTAAAGCAGCCAGCAAGGTGGTAAGGCCCAGCAGAAGCTACATGGAGACCAAGTCATTCAATCATTGACTTCTCAAATGAAGTTCAAAGGGAACAGTTACCAAATACACCATATTTTTCTTACTTTTTACAAAAGTCTACTTACTAGCTAGCTGCTATTACAAATTTCGGATTTTCAATAACAGTATCTAGAACTAAACCCAAGGATCATTACAGAATTCATTGTATTCAAGATATATGACCTGAGCAGAGCTTTACTGTTTCATTTTTATAGAATGATGGCACTAGGATTTTACCCAGGACAGAAATTCAACCTGTTGTTTACAGAGTTTTAAAACATAAGTCTCATTTGTTCATTCTGATTTATTCTAAATTAAAATTTAATGCTAGCCAATCATATTTAAAAATAAGAACACAAAAATGTCCATCTTCTAAGACCTGCAGGTCTATACACTAACAGACAGACTTTAAAGCTATTTATTGGTCAGTCTCAAAACTCATCTGAATTTTTTAAATTTAGAAAAAACTGGAAGCATTTTATAGTATACTTCATAACACAGTAAGCTAAAACATTTTAAGCAAAATATGTGAAATTTTCTTCAGCATATGCTTTGAAATCAAACTTGGCTGTCCAAAGAAAGAGTACCAAAAGTAATATATTTCACTGTCTATAATAATGACACATTTATTTCTCATACTACATTTACGGATATTAAATTAATTTAATCATATCAATTCATACTGACTGTATATGAACTAAAATTCAAAAATACCAAAATGAAGTCTAAAATTTAGTTCTGTGTATATCTAGAAGCATATTACAATCGAAATACAGTTTTGTAAAACCTACATCTGGCTTTAAAGTTAAAAATAATGAAATGGATTCACAAATGTTATTTACATATCTAGTTATAATAGTAAACATGGTAGTTCACAACAGCTGGTCCATGACTGTTGCTAACTAAGCACAAAGCACTTGCTCTGTGCATTGCTTGATCCTCACCACAATTCATAGATGAGAACCATGAAGCAGACAGAGTTTGAATAACATCCCTAAAGTACACAGCTGTTAGTTGGGTAGGCAAATTAGATCTTATTCCACAACTTCCACTCCTTTTACATTATACTTCCCTGCCTTTACTTAGTAAAGTGAAGGTAAACTTTTATCTTTATCTTCCAATTTTAGCTAGACAACCCCATTTCCTAAGCTCATTCACACTTGGTTATAGCAAGAACCATGAAGGAATAATGGGTATAGTCAAGTAGTCACTGAGGTGGTAAGTGGTACTACAAAGTGACTTCAAATTTAGGTTCCGGATTCCTGCCCCAGCCCCACACCTGGGCCCCACAGCTCAGAAGCTGTGGCCTCAGGCAATTAACAATTTTTCTATGACTTCATTATTCTTCAGGAAAGATAATGACCTTGTAATAAAGTAGTTGTAGGGTTTATGTAAAATAACACAGGGAAAACACATAGTAGTTACTCAAAAAACATTAATCCCAACTCACTGCCCTCGCCCTTTACATGGGACATGACTCCCAGGGGTTTAAACCTCCCTGGCAACATGGACAGAAAACCCAGAATGAGACCCAGCATCAAGGGATTGAGAAACTCTTCTCGACCAAAAGGGGTAAGAGAGAAATGAGACAAAATCAAGTGTCAGTGGCAGAGACATTTCAGAGTCACGAGGTTATCCTGGAGGTCCTTACACATTATATAGATATCCCCTTTTTAGTTTATGATGTTTTAGTGTGGCTGGAGGGAAGTATCTGAACTGTAGAGCTGTGTTCCAATAGCCTTGTTTCTTGAAGATGAATGTATGATGATAAAACATTTACAATGTGACTGTGTGATTGTGAAAACTTTGTGTCTGGTGCTCCTTTTCACTAGGGTATGGACAGATGAGTAATAAAAAAAATATAAAAAATGAGCAAATATTAGGGGGAACAAAGGTTAAAATAAATTGGGTAGATGCAAATACTAGTGGTTAATGAGATGGAGGGGTGAGGGGTATGGCATGTGTGAGTTTTTTCTTTTCTTACTTCTTTTTCTGGCGTGATGCAAACGGTCAAAAAATTATCATGGGGATGAATACACACTATGTGATGACATTGTGAGCCACTGATTGTATATGAAATGTTTGTATGTTAAGAATGTTTGTGTGTTTGTATGTTGTTTTATTAATAAACATATTTTTTTTTAAAAAAGGCCTTAGTCCCAACTAAGTATGCTCAAAAGACATAATCAAAACATACACAAACTGCAGTTGAACGAACTATAGCGGAGTTAAGTTAAAGAAAGATTCTTGCAGTTTTCTGAGTCACAAATGTTCATGTACGCTAAAATATTTCTGATGCCCTAGGACTCAACTCCTGTTAAGTGTAGCTGTTGAGACCCAGAGGGCTTCTCATTCCTCAAAATTCTCATAAGCTCTAGGCAACTATGAGGAGGAGAATGACCAAGAAAGACCTTAAACAGAAAGGAGTAGGAGACGATGTTCTCCCTCTCTGATTTCTTCCTTCCCCCTATCTCACCATTATAGACCTGAACTTGTGTTTCTGGTTGGCAAAGCTATAAAGATGGGCTCTAGCATTGCTAACAAAAACATAAATGAGCCACAAATGCAAGCAACATATACAATTTAAAATTTTCTGGTAGTCATGTTAAATAAATGAATTAAATTTTAATAAAACATTTTATTTAACCCAAAATATTACCACTGCAATCTGACATCAATATTTTAAAAGTACTGAGATACTTTACATTAATTTTTCTTTTTGTAGTATGTCTTTGCAATCTCAAGTGCATTTTACACTTACAGCACATCTCAATACAGACTAGCCTCACTTCAAGTATTCAAGAGGCACATATGGGTAGAAATCACTAGTTACCTACAACCACATTCTATATTAAATATGATGAACTTGAAGGAAGATGGCCATTAAAATTGCATAGCTTATGGATAGCTGAGTTGAAAAAGTTGACTTTATGGTAAACTTTGACAATAACATAGTTCATTTAAAAATATCTCAATGGCCTCTTTTATTTCATGTATTCAGAGATCTGTATTTCTCTTCAAATAATGGCAATATAGAATATTTATTCCTAACACTACCTAAATATTCTGTAGAAGTTTTATTACAAATAGTAGGATATTAATAGAAATAATATAAAAATTATCTAAAATGTATCATCATAAAGTAAGGAGGTTATTTAAGATGAACTGTCGTCTCCTATTTATATATTTTCTCCTTGATTGCTCATAATCTGCAAGAGAAAGGGTCCATCCCAGGGCATTCTGCTTCACTCTTATGCTTACACATCTTATATGCTAAATGAATAAAACTAGAACAGACTGCTAGATTTCCACAACAAAAGTGCAAAGAGGAGATGGATTGCTGCAGAATAAAAACTGTAAGGATATCAAAGTATTCTCATGCGTTATTCTGTTTAGAGCTCCTGGGAGCTGTTTCCAAAAATATAAAACTTCTTTCCTTTCTGAATTAAATTTTCAATGTGTAACCTAAAGATCAATATGCCCATGTTTTATTGGTCCCATTTCTATTCTACTCAATACTGAAATAGAAATTAATAAAACCCAATGGATTAGACTTTGAGACTAGAAATGAGAGTGAGACTAAACCAACAGTATCACTTGGTTTGGCCAGACACACTAATAGGAAAATACAGCAGCCAAGAAAATATTTTAGAAGAAGAACAAATTTAACATCAGTTTTTATTGTGGTGTCATAAGAAAGGTATTCATTTCAGAAGACTTATCAGAGCATCCCAGTTTTGAGGTGGAGGCAAGGAAAAAAAAAAACATTTCAATTAAATGACAGCTGCCCCTTCTCTGCATATACAATCATAGAAATTCATAAATTATCATTCCTTCCATCGTCTGAAGCAAACAATTCTACAATCGTCTCCTTATGCCTCTGATGTCATCTTACAAAATGGTCTAGTTCACAGCTCTCAGACGGGACGGGCTATAAAAGAGACTTAGACAAGGAAGTACACACCCCAGGTCCTGTTCCAGGAGAAGGTGTACAGATGGGAAAGGATCATTCCAAATGCAGCAGACAAGCACAGCATCTGAAGGGAATGGGAACAGGCAAGGAAGAAGTATGAAGAAAAACTGTCAGAATTCATAAGGGCACCGTGACAGTCTGATGCCAAGAAGAACCAAAACTCAGAAATCCCAGGAGGCAGGCCCTAGGCAGGAAGCTTGCCAGCAAGCAATAAGGCTTCAGAATGGAAGCAGGAATAGTAAGTACTGGTCATCTTCCCAGAAGAGGGGTTCTTAAACGGACTCAGTTGTCCAATGAGCTCCAGAAAGTCCCCTAAGATCTATAAAGTTTAAAGTTTAATCAGATCTTGAAAGAGTCTGTTCCTGAAAAATAAGTTATGAATCCACACTAGGGGATTTAAGGACTTCGCTATTTGGCAAACAGAGCTTGGAATTAAGTCTGTTATCCCAGCGAAAATATAAAGGTTAAATCCCAAAGCCTGAGGGTGGTCTCCAGTTCCTTAAATCCGTCTAGCTGAAAAGATGGTCTTATAAACTTGCCAAGTGCCTAGATTATAGGAGAGAGTCAGTGGCCCCAGCTGACTCCCCCAGGGAAGTGATACAGAGGCCCTGGAAGCTGGGTGGGGTCTAGCAACTATCTTCAGCCTCTCTTCTGTCTTAGTCTCTCATTATCTTTGGGGCATCACGGTGGGTCTCCTTTAGAAAATGTACTGTATTAAGTATGCTTTTAAGTTTGTCCTCCTTTGTTACCATCATACCACTAAAAAAAATAAGCACAGAACATTTCATTTCTTATTATAAATAGACTTAAAACTCTGGTCTAGAAAGAAAATAATGGCTTCAGTTAGATATCTGATTACCGATCCCTATCCTCTCATCTCACAGAAATTGAGTCTTCTTAATAGAAAATTGTCTAGATTCTAGAAACTTACCTTTATCTATTTCATCATAGATGATGTTTCTTGAAGATGCTCATCCAGGCAAAAAGTAGCATACGCTTGAGGAAAAAATGCTAAGAAAATGAAGCAAGCTTATAAAGAACAGCCACCTGTTCTTTCCTGTAATGCAGTTTACATCAGGGAATCCATTACTTTTTACACTGACTTAGGAAAAGAAATGACTTCATAGGAAAGTCAGGCAGATTCTAGCCTGAAAAGGAAGGGGGGTGGAACAAAGAAAGACTTTAAGGTAGAAGCCTGAAGTTTTCTCCCTTCACCTAAAGGTTTGGTAAATGGGTCACTGTAGCAGTGAGGCATATTTTCATCTCAAAAAATCTTAATACATTGGAGCCTACTATCTTACAGGGAAACCATAACTTACCGGTTCAACAAATTCAAACTTCTTTTTTTCTTGAACTTCTTGGATTTTAAAGACATATTCTAGTGATGCTTCATAGAAGTTTTGATGTTCCCGGTCAATCTGTGAATCAGCCTAAAGAGTAAACAACAAGCAAAGCATGACACAGGAGGGTAATTATAGGCAGTTTTTTATAAGCAGAGGGATCCAAAATTTGGTCTACTCTGAAACGTTTATTAAAAATTAACTCCTGCAAAAAGCTTAAATTTAGCATTTGTTTTTATGCCCTGGGATATACACAGACTAGGAAAACATAGCACTTACTCATAAAAGCTTATAGAACATGGAATGAAATGGAAACAAAACAGAGCAATCATACATTGATTATATTAAAAACAGTATTAAATTAAAAAAGTATTTGCAAAGTCTCCTTCGGGGAATAGTGAGACAGAGGGAAAATTCAACTTCCAAGTTGAATTCTTGATACTCTACAAGCAGTGCAGACAAACAAAGCTATAGGCTGAGCCGCCAGTCTTGGAGTTTGTTCATATGAAACTTAACCCTGCAAAGGATAGGTCAAGCCTACTTAAAATTAGGCCTAAGAGCCACCCCCAAGAGAACCTCTTTTGTTGCTCAGGTGTGGCCTCTCTCTCCAGCCAACACAACAAGCAAACTCACCACCCTCCTTCTGTCTACGTAAGACATGACTTCCAGGGGTGTGGACCTTCCTGGCAACATGGGATAGAAAGCCTAGAATGAGCTGAGACTCAGCATCAAGGAATTGATAAAAAGCCTAGAATGAGCTGAGACTTAGCATCAAGGGATTGAGAAAACCTTCTCGACCAAAAGGGAGAAGAGTGAAATGAGACAAAATAAAGTGTCAATGGCTGAGAGATTCCAAACAGGAGTTGAGAGGTTATTCTGGAGGTTATTCTTATGCATTAAATAGATAACACCTTGTTAGTCAAGATGTAATGGAGAGGCTGGAGGGAACTGCCTGAAAATGAAGACCTCTGTTCCAGTAGCCATGTTTTTGAAGATGATCGTATAATGATATAGCTTTCACAATGTGATTGTGGGACTAGGAAAACCTTGTGTCTGATGTTCCTTTTATCTACCTTATCAACAGATGAGTAAAACATATGGAATAAAAATAAATGATAGGGAGAACAAATGTTAAAATAAATTTAGATTGAAATGCTAGTGATCAATGAAAGGGAGGGGTAAGGGGTAGGGTATGTATGAAATTTTTTCTGTCTTCTTTTTATTTCTTTTTCTGAATAGATGCATATGTTCCAAGAAATGATCATGATGATGAATATGCAACTATGTGATGATACTGTGAATTACTGATTATATATGTAGAATGGAATGATCAAAAGTTAAGAATGTTTGCATTTGGTGTTTTTTGGTATTTAAAAAAAATTCAAAAATCAATAAAAAACATTATTATAAAAGACATGTATAAATGTACATGGAAAACTATGGGATTGTAGGAGAACTAAATTCTGAGAGAGAACGATGGTGTAAGAGTTCAGTCTTAAGATGAACCATCCATGATGGGTACGCAAAGATAAAGGTAAGGGCCACTCCCATGAGAAAAAGCAGAGAGGAATGAACAGTCTGACAGGATTCAGCTGCAGATCAAATACATGAAAAAGGGACTGAGGGGTAAAGTTGGCATCACACTATAGAAGATTTTAGACACAGCATAACTAAATTGGATTTTAACTGGTGGAGAAGCATCTGAGAATATTAAGCAGGAGAGCCACTTCATTAGGCTCTTAAGATCTGGTTTTGGTAGCAGAACAAATAAAGTCAATGAATCCAACCCCATTAATCGTGCACCATCAATGCCATGCACTTTCCTTCTTTCTGATTACAAGGTTAGTCTGGTAAAACATGGTAGGGTATTCTGGAGATAATTTCATTTTCTTTTTGACTGGTCGACTCTTCCTGCTTCTACACCCACTATCATCCTCAGAAGGCACTACTACAGTTTAGTAGGAGGCACAACTCACTGCCGCCCAGTCGCACACCCCTCTCTGCCAGCTGAGATTACTACTAGAAGCAGATGAAAAGGGGCTCTCTTGAGAACTGTCTCCAGAGAGATGTGGGAATAGACAACTGCTTTGGAGCAGTGTTACAATGGTAATTTCACAAGCAAAAGTTAAAATTAGGTTTTCTGGTCCAGATATCATAGCATCCTAACTTCATTTGGAACACATTTTAAAATAATTGTTTTTCAAGATATTTATTGATATAATTAAAAGTAATTAAGTATTATAAGTAACTACTAGAGATCTTTTTAAAGTTGAGAATTATAAGTTTATAAGCTAATATATAGAAGGTACATCTACACCAGGTAGGAAATTCAGACCAAAAACTTCTCCACCCTAAAAGATTATTTATGAAATTAAATAACTACCAACAATGAGAAAAATATTTTACATAATCCAAGTAATTTTTTCTTCTTACCATTACTTATGATCTATGGTAAATAAACCAAACACGATTTATAAGAATGAACGATAAGTCTGTGAACAAGGTATAAGTAGAGGTTTGCTGGTAAATGTCTAATAACTGGCTCTGGGATGGCGGGAGTGGGGGGCAGTTTCAAACTACAAACCTGACATTACTGAATGCAAGACTTGTAAAGATATGTGCACAATTGGCATTCTAGAATAAGTATACCACTGCAGGTAAGGGATACAAGAATAGTCTCAGTATCGAAGACAACATTCTATTCCATAAGTTATTTCTCAAGCTTTTATTGTACTTTGAAAGATGACAGGCTGCTTAGCACAGGGGAATAAACAATATTGTGGTGTCTTTAAAACTTAAAATGTTATCCTGAAACCCTGTTGGCTCAGTATATACCTGGAGGAACTGAGAGTGGGGACATAAACGGACATTTACACACCGGTGTTTATGGTGGTAGTGTTTGCAATGGATGGAGGTGGCCTAAGGGTACAACAATCAAGGAAAAGAAGGGGAACTATGGAGTATACTATACAATAGACTACTGAGCAGCTGCAAGAAGGAGTAAGTTGTGAGGCAGGCAACATGGTGAATGAACATTAAGGACTGCATGTTGAATGAAATGTCAGGAATAAAAAGACAAATATTATCATGCCTCAATCATATGGACCAACCATAATATAAAAATTCAGTGAACTAAAGTCGACAGCATAGATTATTAAGTTGGGGCTTACTGTAACAGGGTCCTAGATTGTAAGCTCTTACAGCAGTCACATATATTCAAGAGGTATAACTGTTAATTATAAATTCTAAGATACTAAGCTGTTGTATTTAACATGGTCTTCTCCAGACACTTCAGGTATTTATGTGACATCTGAGACTCAAATTTAGAGGTGTGGTGCTTTGAAAGTCAACAGCATCCCATACAGGAACTGTTCAAAAAGTTCAGTATTTGCAAAGTCTCCTTGGGGGACTGGGGAAAAGGAGGAATCTTCAACTTCACCATTTGGAGAATTTCTGGTATTCTTGCAAGCAGTGGGGACAACCAAATCAACAGGGCAAACCTGTGATCTTGGGGTTTGCCCCTATGAAACTTATAGCTGCAAAGGATAGGCTAAGCCTACTTAAAATTCGGCCTGAGAGTCACCCCCCAGAGAACCTCTACTGTTGCTCAAATGTGGCCTCTCTCTCTCTCTAAGCCAACCCAGCAGGTGAACTCACTGCTCTATCTCCTACGTGGATGTGACTACCACAGGTGTAAATCTCCCTGCCAACTGGGACAAAATTTCTGGGATGAGCCAGGACCCGGCATCACAGGATTCAGAAACTCTCTTAACCAAAAGGGGGAAGAAAGAAATGAGACAAAATAAAGTGTCAGTGGCTGAAAAATTTCAAACAGAGTCGAGAAGTTACGCTGGAAGTTATTCTTACGTATTATATAGATATCCCTTTTTAGTTATAGTATATTGGAGTGGCTAGAGGGAAGTACCTGAAATTGTTGAGCTGTGTTCCAGCAGTCTAGATTCTTGAAGACGACTATATAAACATACAGCATTTACAATGTGACTCTGTGATTGTGAAAACCTTATTTGATGAGTAAAAAATACGTAAGAATAACTTCCAGCGTAACTTCTCGACTCCATTTGAAATCTTTCAGCCACTGACACTTTGTCTCATTTCTCTCTTCCCCCTTTTGGTTAAGAGAGTTTCTGAATCCTGTGATGCCGGGACCTGGCTCATCCCAGAAATTTTGTCGCATTTGTCAGGGAGATTTACACCTGTGGTAGAAAAACTTGTGTCTGGTGCTCCTTATATCCAGGGAATGGACAGGTGAGTAAAAAATATGGGAAAAATAAATAAATAATGGGGGGATAAAGGGTAAAATAAATTGGCTAGATGGAAACACTAGTGGTCAATGAGAGGGAGAGGTAAAGTGTATGGTATGTATGAGTTTTCCTCTTTTTACTTCATTTTCTGGAGTGATGCAAATGTTCTAAAAATGTGATAAATATACAACTATGTGATGATACTATGAGCCACTGATTGAACATCATGTGTGTGTGAAGATTTCTCAATTACCAAAAAGAAGAACCCTAAAATGTTAGTTTCTAGACAACAGAACTGTACAGAAAAAAGTTATCTGACTGCTATTCTTTCAAAAACCTGTTTACAAGGTTGGCCCTAGGCTCATGTCTGGGAATGCGGATTCGGGGAAGGTTCCCACAACCTTAAGTGATAAGCGTGGCTCACTGCACCTAAACTGTCTGCACAATTTGGTTTATGCTGAATACCTGCTTTCCTTCTGGAAGTCTAGAATTTTGGTACACGCCAGAGGGTGCCTATGTGACCAGCCTCCAGTAAAAACCCTGGACACTGATTCTGTAATGGGCTTCCTTCTATAATGGCAGACAATTATTTCACATGTGTTATCATAATGTGTTGCAAGGAGAATTCAGTGTGTCCTATATGACTCCAGAGAGAGGACTCTTAGAAGCTTGTATGAGCTCACTGGCGTAGGACTACATACTGAGTTCTCCTAGAAGATAAGTAAATCTGGGGGTGGGGACCCCCAAAACATAAGCATTAATTCATTTATTCAGAAACTTATTTGCCATGCACAAGCCCACCCCACAAAAACGGGAGAGAAAGGGAGAGGGGGGGAAAGAAGGGATATAAGGGAAATAGTGAATCCTGTGCCCATTAAAGATGTTTTTCTCACCTCAAGGCTATATGACTGAAATTCTATATACCTCAAGTGGTTTTGAAAGGTCATCCAGAATATACAGTCCTTAAGGAATAAGAGATTAATTCCTTTTCAGTACAAAATTCAGACATGCATTCTTTTACTTGGGATGAATCCCTTCAGTACTTAAGCACATAATGTGTGGTTCACTAGCAAACACTTGTTTATAAACCTGCTAGCGACCAGTGCTATATATTCTGAACAAGATAGGGAGGGTAACCATATAATTTATCATCCAAATTATAACACTTATAAAAATGAAAAGGAGCATTATTAAAATTATGCCAACACAACAGGTGTACAAGAAGAGTCTCCATGGCAGATTATAGCGTCATCCTAGTATGAAACTGAATTAATTTTATAAGAACACCATATGGTTATGCAAGATACCTAGATTTCTCCCAAACTGCCACCAGCTATTACAACTCAAAATAGGGAAAAAAGCCTCAGGTAATATTTCTTCAAACATTTCCAGAGGAGAAAAGATTTAAGTAGGATTTTGAAGAATGGGGAAATTATAGTGGGTGGAGATAAAATGAGAAGAGTTTGCAAGGGAATAGAGTCAGGAAAACGGAAGTTATGTCTATAGTTAGGTTTATGACTAAAGGCTTGGTTTGGAATACTCAAAAATGATAGTTAAGGCAGGAAAGATAAGATTAGCACAGATTACATCCTACAGACAGTGCAAAAGCTTGAAGAAGGACTGACAAAACCAATGTAGCATTTCAAGAAGATTAATGTGAGGATTATACAAAATATATCAACTCAGTAGTGGGGGAAGGTGCATCTGACAAGTTCTGGTCAGATAAATGTGCACAACATATACCAGAGCAAAGAAAAACTGAAAGATACGGGAGTGAAAGACAAGGGACGTGTCAATGGTAACTTTGATAAAAGAAATACATCAGCATTAGCACAAAATTAAGGGGATGAAAAGTGAGAGCAAATTTGAAAAGAAGGTAATGTGCAGAAATTCATATTTTACCCTGAAGTGGTAGTCTACGGTTCTAGAAGCCAGTCAGACGGCAGTGTAAAAGGTTAGGCAGGATGAGCTCACGACTGGGGAGATAATCAACAAGATGTTACCAGTGGATAAAAGTATAAGAGATTTCAGGTAAAGCACAAGAATAGAGGTATAGGGCAGTGTGACGGTGGCTCAATGGCAGAATTCTCGCCTGCATGCCGGAGACCCAGGTTGGATTCCTGGTGCCTGCACATGTTAAAAAAAAAAAAAAAAAAAAGGAATAGAGGTATAAGAATGGAATATAAGGGATACCCTTCATTTAGGAAGTAGGGGTAAGAGGAATGAGTTGAAGGAGCAAATGGAAAACCATAACATGGATTATCAGAAGGAATTTCTTGCCCTTTCCTTTCTCTTCCAATTATAAAAGTAATAAATCATAATTAATGTAATTTTATTCTTTTTCTATCACCATAACAGAGAAATTTAAAGATAATAAGAATGACTTGTAATCCTACCTCCCGCAGTTAGCACTTTGATTTGTATTACTCACTTACACACACACACACACACACACACACACACATAAATACTTGAAAAGAAACCTGGAATAATACTATACACACTGGTTTAAAATCCTCTTTTTTCAATTTAATTGAATTAATATATCCCAAAATCTTTAAGTAATTTTTCAAATAGAACTTTTTACACACATGTAATGTTCCATCTTATGGTTAAACGAAGTTTGTATATTTCTGTCAATCATTTTTTTTGTGCCATTTCAGGTGTTTCTAAAAGTTTTCACTGTGAAGTCTCAGATCAAAGTATTTATACTATTTACTTTTATTCTCATCTAATTCCTACCAATAGAAATCATCCCAACTGTCTTGCCCATTTAAAGTTTATTGAAACATGATGTCGCATGTACCTCAAAAATGAATGAACCATTTTATACTCACCAGGAAAGCTTTTGCCCAGTATCCCAAACCTTTGTTAACAACGGCCATTATCTTTTTATAAATTAAAAACAGCATCCTCTTGCTATTTTTAGTTTGCCTTGCTTTTTTAATACTTGTGACACTGAAATTGAAAATATGGTTCCTATTTCTTCTGGATATAGTACCCACTTCATATCCTTAGCCCATTTTTCCTCTGAGCTCTTTAACTTTATCACACTGACTTATAAATGCTCCTTTTATAGAAGACTTGGGACCTTTGTGTCATATGTTATACAAAATGCCCTTTAATTTGGTTTACTAGCTTTTTAAGTAGACACAGATTATTTAACTCTATGCATACAGGTCTTTCTAGGTTTCCTTTATGATTTCTTGCTTTTACTTTATACTTAGAAAAAAAATCTTCTCTTCATATATCAAATACGTATTTCCTTCTGATGTAAAGGCTAGAAGCTTGACAACTTTGTTTCCAGTTGTTTACTTCAATGATCTAATTGACAAAGTTTTTTCAAGATAAGCTGACCCTTCAATTTACTACTAGAAACGAGCAGCCATTTATTTTCCATGAGTAAACCGAATAAGGAATCAGTTACGCAGGTGAAAAGGCATGGAAAGGTCTTTCAAAAATAAGCTAATAAGCTTGGCAACGACAAAAAGATCAGAGCTGCTCTGGAAATGAACAGATGAATTTTAATGCCATGTCATGAATTACATCATCATCTCCTGATGTATTTCATTCCTGGAGGGGTAAGGGAAAAAACCCAAGTCACATTTTTACCTTGTCTCTATAACACGCCCCTAAGGAGTTGCTTTGATTTAATTTGTTTGTTGTGTTGTATTTTGTTAGGAGCTAGGCCTCCTGGAAAATAAATGTATGCATGTGTGAAAGCTGGTGTGCATGTGGAGTGGAGTGGGGTGGATGTTTAGGATGTTATTTGGGAAATGAGTATTTGGTAACCATTTTACACACTTTCCCAGTATATATTTTCAACTAAGTATAGACTATGACAAACGTTCTATTCTACCATAGTCTAAAACATTTAGGGGCTCTAATGAGGAAAGTATTAAATACTGAGCTAGGGTTATTGTGGAATTCTAAGCATATTCTCTAGAGGACTTAAAAATTAGGATATTTGCTTGAGATCATTAAAGGAGGATTTTATCTAAGGGTGGCCTCACATTTTCACCAGGAACTACAGATTCTATAACTCTATGATTCTATAACTCTTCAGTGACTCTAAAACTACCCATGATTTCAAGACAACTTATTTTTAAAACGGCATCTGGACACAGCCCTTGACAGATGATGGTGTACATGTGATAATTAGGGGAGCCTCTCATCACAGGACTTTATTTCACACACCCCATTCTCTCATAGATTTATTCTAGGGCAATGCCTAAAAAGAAAAAAGACATTTAAGACATGTGCAACATATGAATATAATATTAAATTACAATAACAGTACCTACTACTTCAAAATATTAAATATGGCTATAGAATTTTCCAATAAATCTAGTTTTCCTTAAAGGTAGATTTTTCTCCATTTCACTTTGGTCTTCAAGCTTTTATATAACAAAACAATTATATATTAATTTCTCCTATTTTAATAACATGTTAATAACAAAAGACAGTTTAAATGAACTCATGTTTAAATAACAAGCAAAATAAAATTACATTAACATTTTTAAATGAAGAAATTCAGTTCTCTCAGAGTATATGAGAGTGTGGAAAAAAGGAATCAGAAGCAAAAATAACCCTTGTAAAGACTACACAACAAGCACACCTTGTGACTGGACTTGGAGGTAGGCGAAATAAGAAAAGGAGCAAGGAGCAAAATCAATCAAAACAGGTTGACTTTGAAAAGCTATTCAGGAAGGCAGGTGGTATTTTACCAGGAGAAAGATCAGCATAAGACATCTGAAAGCGGTTCATGACTACGATACCTGGAAGAATTACAGGGAGAGGAGAAAGAAGGAGACTTGGCATAGTGTCCGGTTCCATGTGACATCCTGGATGGCAGTAATGCGCTGCGGCAGAGCTGCCCTAACACCCCCAAATCAGGCCTGAGCGACTCCACTGTTTGCTGGGGGGGAAGCATGGGAGGTGTTTCAAGATTTTATGCCTGCTAACGTGATAATGGCAAGGGGGAAAGTCCAACTTTTGGCATATACCATTGCCACTACTGGTATTGCATTATTCCTTAGTAAAATGATTATTCTCAATCTTCACAATTATAGTACCACACAACCAACAGGAAAAATGAGTATTTCATTAAAAAAGGAATGAAATGGACTAAAGATGCGTACACGTTATTAAAATATTTGTTCCCTTTTTGAAAGGAATTAATGTACAACAATGAAGATTTTTAAACGTGCAGTTGTACATCTTTTGTTATTCCTAATGCTGAAGCAAAGCCTTATAAGTAATGTCACAGATATCTCTGTTTTAACTTAAAATAATATAAGGGCTATAACATAACTTTAACAGGTTTCCATCCCTCAAAATATGCCCAAGAAAAAGAAAAGGTCTTCTGAAAATTTTTCCTTCATCCTTTTACACTCTTAAAGGAAAAACTGTTAGTATTTAGTGCTGTAATGTGTCTACAATGCTCAGCAAAATGGTAGTCCATAGTAAGTAACTCAATTAAATTAGCTACTGTTTCTATGATTATCTTAAAGAGTAGCAGATTCTGAGATATTCTCTTTGGAAACTGTGACCTCACATAACTAACGCTAATGCCCTTTTCATGTTTCAAATGGAAAAGCTTACCTCTTGTAAATGAGACTCCTTTTTCTTTGCAGACAAATTTAAATGCTTGTCAAGAATAGAATAATATTTTTCACTCTCCTTGTCAAACTTCTTCTTTCCATCCTAGAGGATAAATTAACAACAAAAAGATTCAAATCAGAGGATCAAGAAAACCCTGATTTTTATCATCCCCCTAAAAAGGTAGTTTAAAATATTTAATAAAGATTTATTAAGTTCCAACTCTACAAAACCTTGACAAAGTTGAATAGGGGAAAGGATGTGAAACGAAAGTCATTTGAATATGTATTCTGCTCTCAAAGAAGATTTTCATCCTGCAGAGACAAATGCATGTGTATATAAAACACTACAAATCATGGCCTTGCTCCTTTGGGGTACATGGAATTACAGCATGAAAAGGATCACAGCCAGCTACAGCTGAGTCCCTCAAAAGTCCTCTATAATTTGACTCCCCCAAAGATAATCTGATCTAGTAAATCTGGGATGGAATCAAGAGAAAATGAGTTTTTTAAAGCTTTTTGGTGATTCAAGAGAATGAATATACAACCAGTTTAGAGAATCCCACACAGATGGCTCTTTTCAAGGAATCTTGTTATTCCCCAGTCACAAAAAGATATCCGTTATTTCTAACAAGTAGTTTTTGATAGGGAAGAAAACAGACTTTTAAATGCTGGGAGCTTCAAATAACCATTTGAAGACAATTCAAAGTCCAGTAAAGTCAAAAGGATTCTCAATATCTGTTTCGTACACTCGGAATGTAACTGATAGCTGAGCTGTAAACAGGTCAGCTTTATTACAGAGGGTGAGGCGAAGAAATAGGATAACTACCTTTCATCCTACAGTATACACTACAGAATTTCAAATGGAATTTGAATTAAAGACCTACTCTTTCCTTTTATTTCAGTGTTTCTGGAAGCACAATCTACTGCACCACCTGAATCAGTCAAGTGTTTACAAACATGTTTAAAATACAGATTTCCTATGTTCCCCCTCTATGATTAGTATGCACACTGCTTTGCTTCATTACTTGGAAGGAATTTGTTAAAAATCAATAGCGGAGGAAAGTAACAAGGGAGGGCAGTCCTCTGGCTTTAAGGTGTTTCCCACTCTCCTGAGCTTGTCAGATGCAGGCAGGCTAAACTACCTAAGTAATGCTACTTCGCTCCACCGGCACTCAAATCTTTCTATCTTCTCAATTATACTTCCAAGGACACATAAGGATCAAGATCAATATACAGAATTTTACAAAGTGAGCTGGTAAAATTTAGGTGAAAGGAAGAGCAAGTTCTGCTTCAGGGGTTCAAGCCACTTTTAGATCATTGTAGAACTACTGATTCATTTGCACAAATGTATTACATCTATAAATGAGAAAAAAAAAAAAATAGCCAAACTCCTCAAAGGATTTTTGTTACACCAGGAGACACGTAGTCCTACTAGGAGAAATACAACTGGAAAATAAGTGTAGTGTTCCTATACAGAAAAGGTCTGCTTTTCTTGTACAGCAAAATGTGGACTAGCAAACCTAAAAAGAAGCACGAAGGCTCAAGGTTTAGACTGGAAGGAGCCTGTCCTCTCCACTGCTGGAATAAATACCTGGGATAAACATTTCATATTTTCTTCACTGGATGTTAGTCTTTTCTCTGGCATTTCATGTCCACCAGGGACAAGCCCAACTTACCTTCCCAGAAGTCCCTCTTACTAGCTCCTATGGAGCTCCTTATTCATGTTTTTTTTTTCTCTCTCTTTCTCTGTTATTCCATTTGACATAAATACCCACTACTTCCAATTTCCATGTATTCGAATTTTATCATTTAGCAACCTGACCAAAGTGATTTCATTCCCAAGCATCTTCCATCAACCCTCTTTCCCTACTGAACGCACAAATAGCTTTTACATATACATATCTTATAGCATTTACAGTCTACATTGTAGCAGATGAATTTATGTATATACCACATCCTTCTTAAAACTGACTATCTACTGAGGGCTCAATAATAAATAGTTTATGAATAAATGAAATTCTTCCTGTCATAACAGTGGGCACACCGCAGTCCCTCCAGATCTATTCAATAAACAAATAACCATAGTACAAGGGACAATTCAGCACAAACGGCCTTAACTTAAACCCAATAGTACATGGACATTTGTGGGCAACCAACTGCATTACAGTACAGAACATAAAACTGATTCACTTTCATCTTACAATAGGGTGCTTAAAACATCTAATTCTGAATAGAAGAGGAAGAAACGGGCTTTAGGAAAAGAGAGAGCACAGCTGTAGTGACTACACTTGTGACTTTGTTTTCAGTTACTGTTTGATGGCATTTTTGGAAACATTAGTTCAGTGCCAATACATCAGCATTTCTGGCACTACAAAATATCATTCCCAGAAGCACTTCCTGGACTCCTATTCAACCCATGGGCTCTTACACCACCAGGCCAGCAAAATAAAAAAGAGATCTACACAAAGGTTCCAACACAGAACGCAAAAAACCACTCAGTTCTAGCATACAATTAAAGAGCTAAGTTAAAAGACAAGGCTACAAGAAGAACAACTATAATCTAAAAAGCAAGTTCTACTTGCTTTACTCATAATTCACATCTAATTTCAGAAAGCCATGATTTACTGTTTATATAAGCAAAGCCTTATTGAATTTAGCAACTCAACACTATCCTGGTCTCTCTTGTTCTGTTTTTGTTTCTTGGGTATTTATTGTGGACATGCAGCTAAAACATTTTCTCTGAAACTAATGTGGCAGAAGAAAGGAAAAAGTAACCTGTCAACCTTCACTAAATGTCATGCACAATCACTGACCTCTTATTGCCATGGAATGACTTCAAAGAAGGAAACCATATTATAGAGGTATGTTTTCCATAAATCTACAGTAAATGCATTTGAATTAGGTTGTCATTTAAAATAAAAGCACATTCAAATAATAATCTTCATGGGAAAAGGAAGAAGAATGAGGTAGAAGGGATGTCCTACAAGATATATAAACACAAAAAGTAGTTGTGCTTTTATTGAGCATTATACTTGTTGCAGTTCTATGTTCTGCAGATAGATGCCGACAAACAGACTAAGAGATGAACAGACAGAGCATAACTGTATAAAACAGATCCCTGGACATAGCAAATTAATTTTGTGATAGATTGAATTGTGTACCCCAGTTTGGACATGTGCTCAGTCTTGGGACAGCATTCTCATGGGTGCAGACCCACTGTAGATAAGATCTCTTCAAGATGTTATTTCAGTTAAGGTGTGGCCCAGTGAATCAGGTTGGGCTTTAATCCAGATAACTGGATCATAGGCAGAGCGAAAGCTGGGCAGGAGAGATGGCAGAAGAGGCAGCCAGGTGCACTGCCATGTGACACAAAAGTCGAGGACAAAAGATCTCTGATAGTCAGCCACAGAATGCCACAGTCTTCTGGGAGAGAGCATCGTCTTACTGACACCTTGATTTTAGACTTCTAGTCTCAAAACCAGGAGCCAATGCATTCCCATGTTTAAGCTAATCCATTGTATGGTATTTGTTTTAGTGGCTGGGAAATTAAAACAGCCCCCAAATCCAATTATAGCTAGTGAAAGGGTAAACTACGTTCCAGGTCTGCAATCAGCGCGATTTCCAAACTACACTACGTGTACTCTGAGCACAGTGATGCTATCATCATTCAGCTTCTAAGATTAGCCCCAGTGGTTTTGCCAGAACTTCACTGTACATTGAGGAGTGGGAGAAACCATGAGCACATAGACGAAATGTCACTTTTACTCTATTAGACGGTGTTTATAACCAAAATAAAATTGTCAAATATTTACAAAAATTTTAGGGTTATCATGCAGGTAAAAAATACCAAAACATGTGTTTGTTAAAACTAAAGCCAAACTAATGCCTTCGCTGACCACCAGAGGGTACCAAAGGTGAACACACTCGACTACAACATTTAGAAAATCACAACTAGAAAGAAATTCACAAATGTTATTATTTACCCACATTTTCTGTTTCTACAAAAGGTGCCTAACAAAATTTGGCTAAAAAAAAAAATAGTTGTCTGGTACAATTAACAACACTAAGTTATATATATGAATGTGGTTAAAAAGAGAAATTTTAGGTTGTATATATGTTACTTGAATTAAAATTAAAAACAACTATAGGACAATGAACTCTAATGTAAATTATGGACTACAGTTAATAGCACCATTATAATAATCACCTTTTATCAATAATAAAAAAAGGTATCACACCAATGTAAAGTTAATAGGAAAAACTGTGTATGAGGGAGTTATATAAGAACTCTATTTTCTATATGACTTTTCTGTAAACCTACAATTTCTCGAAGGGAAAAATATATAAAATTATCTTTCCAACAATTATAACATAATTTAATTAAGCAAATGCATAGTTTTAATTTCTTTTTTAAAATGGAGCATACATTTAGGACTCTTGCATCATACTTTTAAGACAATCTCAATGTTATAATTGCCACACAGGATACTGCACAATTCTCTATGCAGCTATATATGTCATCACATTAGTATAACTACTATCTAAATAAGAACCACATATATTTTGAAAAATCCTTCAGTTTAAGTCATAATACTAGATACAGTACTACGAAGGGGAACAATCAATTGCAATAGCTAAATTTCTATTTCAAAAACGGGGAGTGTTCAGGCACTGAAATGACCACTTTCCACCACTGGACTTCTCCCTTCTTCTGGTATAGTCCACCTCAGAGTACAGGAAGGGCCAAAACCCAGGACACTCAGACCACATGTTACTCAGGAGTTTTCTGAGGCCCCAGGGATTTGTCATCCCGAGGTCCAGCTTGTGGGAGAATCACCGTACAGCCTGCACAGCATGTCCATCCTGCAAGTCTACAGTACTCAACAATTCCCAGTCTCCTCCAGTCATCACTTACAAACTCTCCCCTCCCTGCAACCACCCAATGTCCTGAAATGCAGACTCTGAAAAGACCCTTCCCTGGGTGGCTGCACCAGCATAATTCACCACATCTCCCCCCCATCACAACCACTTCACCAGGTGATCAGTTTCATAGGGATCAAAAGATTCATGTTTGCATTGATAAGGATCTCCTACTAGCTTGCCTGAATAAGCAGCAAAAAGACATGAAAATATGATGGGACAAAACACACAAGAGGAAATCCAAGAGTAGCAAGCATATGAAAACTTGCTTGAACTCATTTATAATCAGAGAAAAGCAAATTAAATCAATGAACTATCACATATGATCTGTTAGATACTTTCCAAAGTTAGAAGGTCAGAACCTTCCATCTACTGGTAGGATGGTAGATGGCTACACCCTTCTAGAGAGAAATCTCACACTACTAAGAGACCTAGATGTGTGCCTTAAGGACCAGCCCAAAGAGATGCTCACAGAAAAGTCCCTAAGGGAACATGAATGAGGCTATTTATGGATGTAATATCTCTGGAGGCAGAGTTGAAAGCAGCGTGGCTTTTCATTAGTGAATACATAAGAAGTACTGGATGCATACCATGGGGCATTATGTAGTAATTAGAAAAAGTAAGATACAGATGGATCCTAAAACACAGTTTCTGGATGAAAACAAACAAAAACGCCAACGAAAAAACAGTATCATTTATAAATTTAAAAGCCACACATGTAAAACAGTATCAATTTTGCATTAGGATAAGACTAAATGTACACAGTAAACACAAAGACTAGCTGTCTCTGCAAAGAGGAAAATGTGAGTTGGGGATCAAGTAAAAAAATAAACAAGGGAGAGCTGTGAATTAAAAAATAAAATATATGGAAGAAAGAAAAGCAAATTAAAAGATCGGCTACCAGGAAATCTAACACCTAATAGAAGAAGAGATAAAATAAAAGGAAGGAATTATGGCAAAAAAAAAAAAGAAGAAAATATCAGAACCAACAGAAAAGGTTTCCACATTAAAATGGCCCATTATGTAACCAGCCAATGAATGAAAAAAATATCCAATGAATAGGTCATAACAAATATTAGAAAACCATGAATAAAGATGAAAACCGGAAAGCAGTCAATGAGAAAAAAAGAGCTTATATAAAAACTGTTAGAAATCATAATACTGGAATCTCAAAAGCACCAACAGGAGCTATAAAACAAAGGAGACGTGCCCTCAAAGTTTCTGAGCAATAATTAAATCCAACCGAGATTTCTGTATCCAGTCAAATCACCAATGAAAGTTGAGGGAAGAATAAAAATATTTACAAATGTGCAGGGTCTCAGAAACTTTACCACTTAGGTATCTTTCCTTAGGAAAATACTGAGCGATCGCCACCAAAATGAGAGGATAAACCCCAAATACCAAGACATAGGATCTGGAAAAACAGGAGCTCAAAAAGGCTAAAATGTTTCCAAGATAACAATGAAATGAATTTCAGGAAAACAGATGGACAATTAAGCTCTCAGACTTTAAAGCAACCAGTTAAGATGCGAGTTCCAGAAGGAATGTCTCTAAAAAAATAAATGGAGAAGATATTATCTGATCCGTGTGGTAATTATGTCCAAGCATTTGGGAACAAAGAAATTTATGCACATTTCCAAAATTAGGAAATTATTAAGTTTAAGAAAAACAAAAACTTACGCAAGAAAGAAAACATAATCATAGAGTCCAACATGGCTCACCTATGAACAATAATTACACTGTAAACATGAAGCACTGACTTTTTAAAATGCAATTTAACTACATATATTTCGAAGAGGAGAGACATATGAATGGAGTAGTAGCTGTTATAGGGTTGAAAGGACATTTACTAACTCTTCATCTCCCAGAGCAGCAAGTTAATTTAATAATGCTTAAAACTGAAGAAAATAAGAAACAGCAGAATGAGCATATTATACAGGAAAATGGACGATCAAAGTAAAACAATAGCTTAAAGAATTATAAGTGACTACTTCTGGAGAACTTTGTAGTAGAGAGATGGAGTCGGAGACTGATTACTTTTAATTTATAAAACTATGTGTCTTCAGTAACAATTATATTCAATTTTTAAAATGAAAGAGGAAAAGGAGAAAGGAAGATAAGGATAGATAGAGAAGGGGAAAAAATAAAAGCTGGTTGGGTAGGAAGGAAGGGATAGCTTTAAAAAGAGAGAAGAGAAAATGTTCTAGGGGCATGAAGAAAATTTGCTCGTAAATTAGTTTTTTAGTAATTAAAACATTAATTTAAGTCTTTAAAATAGTTCACTAAGAGGTAGAAGAGTAGTTCAGTAGAATTCTTGCCTGCCATGCAGGAGACCCAGGTTTGATTCCCAGCCTGCGCACTTTCCAAAAACTAACAAACAAAAACAAGCAAAAATTCAACAAATGGTGCTGCAATAATGGGATACTCACATAAAAAAAAGAATGAAATGTGACCCCCACAATACAGCATTCAAAATAAATAAATAAATAAAATAGCTTAGAAAAATAAATGAAAAAAAGTAGCTCCCTAGTACTGATAGCAAGGTCTAATCAAAACTGGGAGGAGAATGGAAATAAGTATCCAAGCCTTCTTAAGTGGATACAAAGTGGTTTGCAGACCCAGTCACCACAAACCCCTACAAGGTAAGAAAAATTATCCTCATATTACAAACATGAAATACTAACTGAGAAGAGAAGTAATACGAACAAGATCACAGTGGATAATCAAAATCGGGACTGCCGAGTTCCAAAGCTCGTGATCTTTGCACAGTAAAATATAACCCGAAGATGCCGGCAAATCAAAACTACAACACTTCCTTTGACTCCTGGGGCAGTAAAAGAGAGGGGGCAAAAAGAAGGGAGGGGGCAAAAAGAAGGGACAAAAGAACACGGAGACAGGAGAAGAGATGAAAGAAAGACAAGGGATGACAGAAAAGAAACGGAAAGAAGGAAGCAGAGGCAGCTGTGGGTTTTCTGTAATGGTACCGTGGACCATGGGAGAGAGAGAGAGAGAATATACCATAGAAAAATACCTAATGACTTTAGATTGTTAATCTTCCCCAGTCTGTGAGAAGAAAGGGAAGACTGGAATATCAGGAGGGCTGATAGCATCTGCAGTGGCTATAATCTGATGGGCTCTGGCATGACGTCATGGATGAAACTAAGGATACAAAACTGCCAGGAAGGCCATTTGGAAAATTACCATGGGCAAATTTAGGGATTTCTTAAGGTAATCTAAAGCTTTTCTCTTCGTAATCCATCAAATTTCTCTGCTTTTCTGGGATGACCAGGACTTAGAGGAAAAAATAAAAACCCAGTCACAAAATTCCAAAAGAATGGATACCACAGGAGGAGGAGCAAACCTGGGGAGGTAAAAAGACTATGACAAAGAATACTTAGGACAAATACTGTATCTGACTGAAAGTGTGAGAGATGTGTTTTTCTTTAATCCTTAGGGAAACATCAGCAGCCAGTAGAAATTAATTTAAAGTATATTATAAATAATGCTTTTTTGGTTCATATTTCCTAAAAAACAGAGCCTGACACAAATCTTGCCAGGTTTAGCTTAGGGGGAGTGAGGACAGTGTGCAATCCTTGGGCAGCAAGAGTGATAGAAAAAGGGAAATGAGACATGGAAGTCAGACAAGTACAAGTGGCTCATTACTGAATTGGTAACAGCAGCATGAAAAAAACCAGCCAGCTGCTCAGGCCATATGGCATAACTCCATTCAGATTTTACAAAACCAATGCAAGCCAAGACAGTTCATTGGGTAAGACAGGAAAAAGGAAGATTTATCTGCCAGTTCTCTTCCTCCTGATATGGTCAAAAATTGCCCCATAACTGCACTTCAGTTACCTGGTCCCTCCAGCAACTTTGGGAGAGGCCAGTGCCCAGAACACACAGTATAGGTGGGAGATACTCCATCAGAGCCCAGGTGTGATAGGAGGAGCCTGTGTAGCAGATCTCCTGCAATGCCCACTGCACTATTGCTGGGGCCCCAACCTGAGCCAGACACTCACCAGTTAGGAAACACAGAAGTGACAGCCCCAGCCCAGATTTCTCCACTGACTAAGTCCTAACAGCATGGGTGAGGCATAAACTGGGTCCAAGACCAATACACATTCTAAGTTATTTATAAAGATAAACTCTTTATTGATTGTGATTGCTATCTTTATGATATATGATAATGAAAATAAAGCCTTTTCAAGGGATTTGCATAATCCTTCACAACCTTGGTCTCAAGTCAATTTTGTATATTTTCCTGTTATAGGGATTTCAAGTGCAGATAGGAAAGAAATGTATTATCATGGCTCCCATCTAACAGAGTGGAAAATGAGGTTCATGGAAATTAACTATAGGCAGCTCAATTAAGCAAGAGTGGAATATAGATTCAAAGACAAGACCAGTCTCAAAATCAGCATGAAGAGTGCAACTGTTTAGTTTTAACAGCAAAGGGAAATTACTCCAGTTCTCCAAAGAGTTGAAATGTCTTGGTGAATGGTACAGAATTAGATACATGAGTTAATTATAGTAACTGTCCTATCTGCTCATGGGATCCTTTTGTTTGTTTCTATTGCTTTTTAAGAAACCCCTTTTGACAGAGCTCCACCAATTTTCTACCGTAACAGAACCCCCAAATTTTAGCAGAGCACATAGTTACCAAGAATAAAGAGTATGTTTTTTCTCTCTCTAAAGCCCAACTCTGCAAGAAAAATCATTGCCCTCACCTCCTAGGTGGGACATGACATCCAGGGGTGAACGTCGCCCCAGCAGCAAGGGAGATGACTCCCAGGGATGAGTCTGGCACTGGCATCGTGGGATCAACAATGCCATCCTGACCAAGAGGGGAAAAGAAGTATAACAAATAAGGTTTCAGTGGCTGAGGGAGTTTAAATAGAGTTGAAAGGCAACTATGGAGATCACTCCTATGCAAGCTTCAATTAGACATTGTTACCTATCATAACTTGCCAAACCCCAACCAAAACCATTCCTGCCAATCCTAAAGAACACCTAGGGCATTATATAAAATTCTACAAGGTTCCATGCACTAGGGTAACTTTCCAGAAACCTACAACCTCCAGATGGATCCCTGGACCAGGTAAGTCTTGAAATACAGAGGAGCCAGCCTCTCCAAAACATAAACCAGTTCCATTCCCCTATATCAGATTATAGACAGACCCTTCCACCATGAAAAAATCAGAATTGGCATAGCCCAAATACCCCTAAAAAAGTGGGAGAAAGATCAGAGGTGATGGTGAAGTTATACAGAGACAGTAGGTTTTAACAAATGAGTATGACTGCTGTATCAATATATTGATATTTCTTTTAGTCTCCAGTATCTTAGAGCAGCTAAGTAAAAACCTAAAATTGTAGGATTATAACCCATACAAAACTCTGCAATCTGTTCTACAACTAATTGTTGCAATATGCTTTGAAATTTATGGTTTTTTGTATATATGTTATTTTTCACACACAAAAAAGTTGATTGTGATGATAAATGTACAGCTATATGATGATATTATGAGCCACTGATTGTACACTTTGCATGACTGCATGATATGTGAATACATATCAATAAATAATAGTACGTTTTCCAGTCTTCTAATAATGAGATATGTCTATATGGCCAAGTTTTGATCAATGTGATATAAGAAAAATCTTGGGTATTAGGTTCCAAGAGTCTTCCTAAAATATCCCATGCTCATCTTCCTTCTATCTTTTCTCCCACAAAAAGGAGAACATGGTCGGAGTTTGTCCCCCAAAATGCCCTCTACTAGTTTACTCTGACCTTTTCATAATATTCACTAGGACAGTATAATCTTCTTTAAAAAAAAAATTGTTTTCTTTATAAGAGCTGTTTAGGGGAAAAGCAGGTATCTATGGCCTAGTTTACACAATCAGATTGTAAGGCTCTCCCAGAGAGATGGAGGGAAAGAGAGAAGAAGAGAGGAAAGGAAGGAAGGAGGGGAGGGAGTCTGAGTTTACTCCAGTACAAATGCTGATAGTGGTTGAGAAACCCTGGACCAGATGGTAAGCTCAATAAAAGCAAGAATTTGTGTCTTACGTTTTGTTCGCAGGACCTAACATGGCATTTCCCACATAAAAAAGCTCAATGTCTAACTGTTGAATGAAGGAGTGAATTATACATTCAGCCAGCTCTATAAACACTGACAGAGTTCAAACTATCCCCTTATCACTAAAAGTGTATTACCAACTCTGGAGTTTTGGTAATCTTATCTGTCATATAAGAGTGTTAGAATCAATGATTTCAGTTTAACATTTTGCTTGTGCGATTCCATGACACTGTCAAATTCTTACTTTGGAAATGATGGCAAATGAATAAGAAATTAATTACTTAAATCACAACATGATTGTTTCATAGTGTTATATACCAATTATTCCTAGACACATACCAAGAGAAACAAGTCAGAGAGATGGCCGCCTGGGAGTGGCCCTGCCAGCTGGCACAATAACCTCTAATGGAATAAGGTCACCTCCTGGTAGCACTAAAAATAATTGGGGAGACAAGAATTCTACGAAATAGCTACTTGTGCACCTTCACTTCTTGCTATCTTAATTGCTTCTCTGTCCTTTTTGGGATTTTAGACTCCGGTGACAAAAATCCCATTCTCAAAATTTCACAAAAATTGAAGAGGACCATGCAAAACTCAATGGATAAAGAGAAAGAGCTACCTGTTCCCAACACTGAAAATTGTCCATTTGTAAAACGTGAAGGCTTGTTGGTAGTGTTAACCCTGGACAAATTTCAAGTCACGTAGCCTGAGCCACAAAATTAAGTGCAAATTCCATTTGTAAAATTATACTTTATTTTTTATTTTACCCTACTGTGCAATTTTGCCATTCAGTGCGGCATTTATGCCTGAGATTTAAGCAAAGTTACACATCACTGTTGCTTTACAATGAAGAAATTTCTTTGTTATAAGAAATACGATGGGAACATTTGGGAAACAGTAGTCTGTAGAGTCTAGAGACAGCATCATGCCTCCTATTCAGTTACCAGTGGTACCACTCCCACTCCTCGCTGAAGTACCAAGAAGGACTTCTTGGCAGAATGATTTTAGAAATTTCTTTAGAATGTAGGAGTAAATATTTTCATGGTTGGAAAAAAGTCTCCTTTGTTTTCACTGAGAACAATCGTTCTAAATTTCAAACTCTTCACTCTCAAATAATCCTCTTTCCTATTTACAAAGAATTCCAAAGAAAAGGAAAAAGAACAAAATAAATTTCAGTTAGTAAAATACGAGTTTAAATTCTAGACACCAGTGATCCATTATTTCTTAAGAAATCTTAATCTAGTTTAAAAAACAAATTTTGTGATTATAATAAACAATATTGGGAAACTAAATCAAACATTCCTATCAAAAGTATGCTCATTGCTTAGCTTGAGAAATAGGATTATTTTTTTACCAGAGCATTTATTATTTAGAATAAGCAAAAGTAATTCTTAAAAGCTTTTCTTGTGGTCACATAAAACAAGATTAAAATATTATTCGTAATTCTGATTATTCTTTCTTCCAGATAGTAACACAACAATCAATACAAATAAAGCTCTAGGAATCCTTAATTTTCACAGATTTATATAAATCACCAAAGATATTGTTTCCTCAAAAGAAATTCAATTTTATATTAAAGGAGTAAAACTCTATTCAACTTGAAAATTATAAGATGCATTCCCCATTTGTCAATTATTTGTGATTCTAAGTTTCTCCTCACCAAATATTCTTATTTATGGCCTTTTGGTCATTCATTGTGGCCAAATAAATGAAAAAGGAAAGTTATAACTCGAGTTAATCTAACTTGTATATTCTTACCGATACTTGAAAGTTAATAACAAAGTTGATTTTAATGCAAAAGCTAAGAACAGAGATTATGTAGTTGTTCTTTTCAACAGGCTGAATATCCTCTCTCCATATAATGAAGTCAGTCCAATTTCAACCACAGACTAGGAACATCTGAATGAAATTAATTTACAATAACATGAAGTTGAAATTTGAAACACTAAGACTCAAAGCCCTAATTCACTCCTGTAAAGAAATACACGCATGCACACCCTTAAATGTTTCTCCAAGTGCAGTGCTAGTGGAGAAGGACTGTCATTTTTCATAAAACAATCCTGCAACTCTACATAGAAACCACATTATTCAAACAGTCCTGGCATTCCGACGAACCCATGATGAGTACCAGGAGGGAAATCCAAGGTGAAGGAAATAATTTACAAGTTCTTTTAGTTGCTCATAAAATAGTAGTTATGTCACATGGTGACCACCTGTTCTTCATGTCTAGCAAGGAAACAACAGAAGGAAATAGACTGAATCACAGATATTTAGGTTAGTCACAGGGAAAAATTTTAAACTACATAGTATACCAGACAACAGTGAGAGACATGAGGTGTTATATAACAATTAACAAAAGTGACTAAGTGAGCCAGGGATCTTCTTCAGAGCTCAGGTGCAAGATATATCTGGAAAAACGGAGAGAAAGCATGTGTTCTAGTTTGCTAGCTGCCAGAATGCAATATACCAGAAATGGAATGGCTTTTAAAACAAGGAATTTAATGAGTTGCTAGTTTACAGTTCTAAGGCCGAAATAATGTCCCAATTAAAACAAGTCTACAGAAATGGCCAATCAAAGGCATCCAGGGAAAGATACCTTGGTTCAAGAAGGCCAATGAAGTTCAGGGTTTCTCTCTCATCTGAGAAGGCACATGGTGAACAGTCATGGTTTCTCCTTTGGCTGGAAGGGCACATGGCGAGCATATCATCATCTACTGGCTTTCTCTCCTGGCTTCGTGTTTCATGAAGCTTCCCGGGAGGCATTTTCCTTCTTCATCTGCAAAGTGTTGGCTGATGGACTCTCTGCTTCGTGGTGCTACAGCACCCTCTGCTCTCTCTGAATCTCCTTCATTCTCTAAAATGTTTCCTCTTTTATAGGACTCCAGAAACTTATCAAGACCCACTCAAATGGGTGGAGACATGTTGTCACCTAATCCAGCTTAACAACCACTCTTGATTAAATCACATCTTCAGGGAGATGATCTTATTACAGTTTCAAGCATACAGTATTGAATAGGGATTATTCTGCCTTTACAAAATGGGATTTTGATTAAAACATGTCTTTTCTAGAGTCCATACATCCTTTCAAACCAGCACAGCATGCTTCTGTTTTAAGGGCAGGTGGCACTTGATAGCTAATGCATTTGGGCCAGACTTAGAAATCTGACATTTTATTTTAAGATTTCCTAGAAGCATCCATAAGGCCTTTGTGAATGCAACTTTCTTATTCATTTGGTTCTAGATAGACATCATATATAATCAGTCCCCTTTGTACTGACCATCATGGCTTCTTTTTATCATACTTTCTAAACACAAAACCAGAGCAAGAAGTTTTATACTTAAATTAGAAACAGGCTTAGAGTGTTACTTTTTAGAATCTGAATTAGTATAGCACAATTTATTAAAAATACAATATTCAAGAAGCAGACTGCTATGGGCTTATAACTTGATCCATGTGAGGCACCACTGGTCAAACAAAGATGTCCATTTTCAGAACAACAGTCTTCTCCCGTGGCTCCCCAACACCCCACCCGCCACCCCCAAAACAAACAGTACTAGTTTCTGAGCAGAATACAAGAGCGAAAGACGTATCTTTCAGGTATCTAGATTGATGCAATCTGTCCAGTACCTGCCAATATTACAAGAGGCTTGTGATTCAGGATATTTCACTTTTTGTTCGTTTTCTTAGTGCTTTTCTTTAAGGTTGATCTGAGAAAGACTATCCACAATTTAATCATTCACTCAGGAGGAAGTGTGCAAGGAACTGGTATGAACAAGACATATTTCCATGCTTCCTCATAGTCTAGTGGAGGAATCAGAAAAATTAAAATATAAATATAATAAAATGTATCAGTTCAAGTAATGGTAACCATCTCATATAATCAATGTAAATCAGGAAATGGGACACAATAAAAAATTATTAGACTTCATGTGCAAACTGGCAATCTGTGAGATCGATATTGATCGTCAAGTAACATTTCGACATCCTAAGCCCTGTGCTTCATGCTTACAGCATTCAGAAATTTTCATTTGGAACGGGGTAGAGTGGGGAGAGAATGATTATCAAGGGATATTTCTCTGATAGCAGGATGAAAAAAAGATATGAAAGGAGGTACAGGCAAGACATAGCTGGGGCCTGGATTAAAACAATACAGGAGAGGTACAAAAGGTATTGCTATTTCCTTTGACTCAATCATCTTTCTACCTCCAGGATCTAAAAACAGGTCTGCATGGTAAGTACCAGGTTAATAAATGCTATGAAAGTCAACCATCTGAAGACTACATATATATACAGCAGCCACTGGGAGGAGAGGGAAGGAGAGACAAGGACAAGGAGATGAAGAAATTTGACATGGTCCACACAGACTTTCATTTCCGATTCTTCCATAAACAAAAGCTCTGCAAATATTTGCCTTGGAACTTAAACAAAGCCACGTTTTTAGTAATGCTTTCTTTTTTTTAAGAGTTAGATAGAGAGTGCTATCTTTTCTCGAAGATTTTTCTGTAGAAAATGGCCTAAAAGCTAGAATGTATGGATAAATGAGAGCTTCCCGTCAGGTATCTACCTTTGCCTTTAGATGATGAGTGGCCTCTCATTATGAACCACATACATCCCTCACCTGGAGAAAACATAATACACCACTGTAAAATAGATGCAGGTCTCCAAGACTTGGAGGTATTCCTTGGAAAAATGCAGTAATCCAAGCCATATTAGTTATGGTTCTCTAGGGAAATGGAGCTGACAGTAGATATCTATAAATATTTTGAAATTTTTATAAAAATTGTCTCATATGACTGTGGATGAGTAAGTCCAAATTCTGTACAACAGGTGCAAGCTCGAACTCCAATGAAAGTTCCTGATGGATTCCCTAAGACAAGCTGGCTGGCTGGCTGAAGTAAAGATGAAAATTCTCTCCTGACTGCTGAAAGCATCACTTCTCCTATTGGATGAGATGTCTTTCACTGCTGAAGGCAATCTCCTCAGTTGATTGTGGACATGATCTTCCTATAGTCGCAATCAACTTACTGATGATTTAAGTCCATAAAACGTCCTCACAGTAACAAACAGCCCAGTGCTTGCTTAACCCAACAACTGGACACCATCATAGGGCCAAGTTGTAAAATGAACCTAACCATCACACAGCCAACTTCCAGGGAACTTCTAAATACCAAATTATTTTACACAGTACCTTGATAGCAACACAACATCTTATTCCTCAGTCATGAAGCCTATGTAAAACTAAAGTGTATTTAAAATTAATTAGTCTCTGTCACAGGCACAGAATTTAAGTTACTTAAGGTAGCATGTTAACCCAATTTTTATTAAATTAAAAAAAAATCAACCTCATTAATAAAAAAATAACACTGAAAATTATCTTGTTAATCTTTACTATATAATATCACAGATTACTAGCACAGCCCTTAGTGACGGTCATACTCTCTGATTCCAAATCCTGTTTCCACTATTTAACATTCACAGGGCCTTCTCTGCTTTCCTCATCTGTGCAGCAGGAATAATAGCACTGCCTAGCTAATGAAGTATTAAATCTTTAAAAAATTAAATGACCTCTTGTAAATGACTTAGGACTGTTCTTAAAACCTGGTAGATATTCAAAACTTATGGATTTTACAGGATAGTAAATGAAGCCATCAAAAATCAATTAAGCCAGGAAGAAGAAAAGGAGGGGAAGGAAGAGGAGAAAGGCGCAGGGGTGGGAGCTGTTGCTGAAGCTGCCACCACAAAAGTTCTTCCCCCTTCCCCCTCACCCCTTCCCTCGCTCTCAAGGCCTCTAGAAAGGTTGGAGCTGTTGGAGCTGCTGCTGCCGCTGCCTGCAACTGGTGAACCTCGCGACTCGGTGCCCGCCCCTGGATGGAGAGGAAGAATCAGTAGCTTGGAAATTCAGCTAAGTGATCTGGCGGGATGGGCATTTTCCTGACATATTTTGTAGAAGGATTTGTTGGCATAAGTGATTAAGGTGATATTATGGAGTTTTGAAGCCTATGAAAGGTGGCAACTCAACTGTGATTTCTTTTTTGGACTTAACAGCATTTTCTTCCTTAAAATCTCCATTTTTATTTTAGTCTCAGATAAATGTAAAGCAGGAAATTACTTTTACTGATGCATCTGAGCAACTGACAAGAGAAAAACAAATCAGAGAGCCTGCAGACTTATAGAAAAAGAAGAAACAAAATGTTCTCCTGCAAAAATCCTTAAAATAAATGAGGATGGATCACTTGATGTGAAAATGTCTAAATCTTATGATTGAGTACTGCAATGCTGCCTTTAGAGTGAACTATCACTTACAGAGACATGTCTTCATCCATACAGGTGAGAAACCATCTCAATGTAGTCGAAGTGACATGCATTTCATACTGAAGTTCCTGCTACAGAGACATGATTCATGCTTATTCCACTGACTTCCAACTTCTCCTCTACTGGTTTTATGACTCTACATGTGGCTATATACTCCAGTAAAAGCTCCAACCTCATTTAGTTGGGCCACATCTCAATTAAAATTAACTCTTCAAAACGGTCCTATCCACAATAAATCCACACCCACAGGAACAGATTAAAATTAAGAACATGTTTTTTTGGTACATTAAACCACAGAACATTATTAGAGAAATTGAAGAAAATGTAAATAAATGGATGGACATAAAGTGTTGATTTATAGATGGCTGTTGTTGAGACGTCTATCCCCCAAACTGATCTACAGATTGGATGCCATTACAATTAAAATCCCAGCAGGGGCGCGCTTGTGTGCCTGTGTGTGCGCACACATGCGCGTGTGGAGAGAGAGACAGAGAGACACACACAGGCATCTAGATCAGGGAAGGGAAAACTTTCAAACTGATTTTGGGGAAAATAAAAAAAATTTTTTTTTTAATTATATGGAAAAGGCAAAGCCAAAATAGTTAAGACAGCCATGGCACTGGCAGATGTATATAGTGTTGGACATCAAGATATGCTGAATATAATATTATATAGTATAGTATATACCAATGTAATGTAATATATGTTAAATATATTATAAAGCTGTAATTGTTTTGGTTGGCACTGGGGAAGATAAAGAGATGAAAAGAGCAGAATATAGAGTCCAGAACAGACCTGTACCCACATATTCACTTGATTATCAGCAAAGATGCCACCATAATGTTTAGAGAAAAGATGATCTTTTAAATTAATGGTGATGCATATATGGGGAAAATTAATCTTGACTCCTTATGTTACATTATCTGCAAAAATAAACTCTGGAAGGATTGTAGATCTAAATGTGACAGGGAAAATAAGAAAATCTCTATTAGAAAACATAGTTTTATCACTTTCAGTATGAAGAAAAATTTCTTGAATAGAATACAGAAAGTACTAATCAAAATGAAAAAAAACCCTGATATATTAACTTACATTAAGTCTGTTCATCAAAGACACAAAAAACCTAAGTCTGAGAAACATGTATTATTACAAATCTATTTTTAAAAAAAAGCAAGTTAATAGAAAAGTGGGCAGAAAGCTTGAACAAACATTCCCCTCAAGGAAAAAAAAAATCCATGTGGTCAATAAACGTGTAAAAAAAAATATTCAACTTCATTAGTCATTAGAAAAAATGTTATTAAACACTATAATCTGATATCACTTATATATATCCCAGAATGGCTAAATTGTACAATGTAGGCAGCATGAAGTACTTATAGGATGTGGAGCAATTAGAACTCTCATATACTGCTGGTGGTTGTGTAAACTGGTAAATCCATTCTGGTAAACTGTACATACCAAGGTTGAGCATACAAATACCCTATGTGCTGCCATTTCCACTATTAGCCATATATCCTATGTGAATGTGTGTGTGTGCATATATATATAAAACTTTTTTTATTGTATTATATAACATATATATATATAACAAAGAAAGAAACAAACTAGTTTTCAAAGCACTCTTCAACAAGTACTTACAGGACAGATCCCAGAGTTTGTCATGGGTTTGCTACCATAACATCACCTCAGATTTTTCCTTCTAGATACTCCAGAACATTGGAGGCTAGAAGGAATAAATATATATTTTTTATCATCATAATAGACTTTTGTATGTGTGTGTGTGAAAAATAACGTATATACAAAAAAGCAATAAATTTGAAAGCATGTGTAACAATTAATTATAGAACAGATTTCAGAGTTTGGTACGGGTTACAACTTCACAATTTTAGGTTTTTACTTCTAGCTGCTCTAAGATATTGGAGACTAAAAGAAATATCAGTATAATGATTCAGCAATCATACTTCTTAAATGTATATATATGTTAACCAAGAGGCAAGAATATTGCAAGAATGTACAAGAATATTAAAGCAGCATTGTTAGTTATAATCCAAAACTGGGAATAACACCAATTTCCATAAACGGTAGAATGAATAAGTCATGCTATAGTCATATAATGAAGTACAGTACATCAATGAGAATGAGCAGACTTAGTAGACACCACACTGTGGATAGATCTCAAAAGCATAATGTTGAGTAAAAGAAGGCAGAAACAAAGGAATAAGTACTGTATGATTCCATTTATGTGACATTCAAAAGGAAGACAAAACCATATGTTAGAAATCGGGACAGTGATTATGGTGGAGGGGTGAAGATGCTTCTGCAGTGCTCACTTCTTGATTGGGATGTTAATTACACAGGTGTGTTCACTCTGAAAAGGTCATCAAGCTATACATTTATGATTTGTACATTTCAACAAAATGGTGAAGGTACCTTCTATATACTTTGATGTGTTTAAAATTTCCATAATAAAAACTTAATTAAGAGGCAAAAAAAAAATCAATTAAGCCAATCAATTGTGAAAGAAAAGAAACACAACATAACTTTTGGAAGTTCACTGAGTCCTGGAACACTCTTGGGAGGTCAAACTCCAAAGACCAGAGGCTGGTTGCCAAGAGATTAATCTGTTCTAGATAGTAAAAGGACATCGGTGGAGACAAAAACATGACCTCCAAAAGATAACACCACATAAGCAAAATCTGTCTACAGATTCCTTGGGACTGTCATCATTTGGACACAAGCTCTGTCTGTTAGTTCCTCCAAGTTTGGGGTATTTTCACCCTTTTGGAATCTGTGTAATTTCCATGGCCTTGCTCCTTAACTTCTCATTCTTTTCCTGATTTTTTACTTCTGCCACAGAACAACAACCTTAATATCTTGCTGGTAAAGTCCCAGAACTTGGCTTTGGTTTTCTGCCAATATGACCCAGAACCCAGAAACTGGACTGTAAGGAATGCTTCAGACTGGGAAAGATGGACAAGGAGGGCCAAGCATTAAGTCAAGAAAACAAGAAAACCAATGGTGGTGAATAAATGAGCAAGATTATTTCCAGAAGGGAAAAGACTGAAGAGAACATGTAAACTTTGACAGGACTAGTCTGCTTTTCATCTTCCAATAGAATGGGTTTCCCATCTTTAAATATCTGTAGAATAAAACAAAAGAGAACACTGGATTAAATCAGAAAACCAGGGTGTAGACAAGACCACACCTTAGACATGTTAAGACAACCAAAGCCACTGCACCTTTCAACTTTCAATTTCTTTATATATAAGAACATGAATACTTATGACTACCTTGTCCAACATATTCACCCCCCAACCCCACAGTGATTCACCAAGCATTTACTGAGTACTTACTAAGTCCTCTAATTGTACTATTTAAGCCATGGCTTCCATGTCAAAGATCTTATCTTTAAGGAGAGGAAAGACTATAGTACATAAATACTATGCATACTGGAAACTACTGCAGTAAAAGTATAAATGAAATTCAGATAAAGTGCTTTGGAACTCAGAGGACGAGAGATTGGTGTCCGAAAGAGTCTCGGAGTAAAAAAGGGAAAGTACAGGTAAACGCACCACAGTCAAGACACTGTAATACACTGTAACTATAAGGTAATAGAGGAAACCACTGCCATCACCACCATTTTATAGTCATCCTTTCACTGTCAGGGAATGCACTCTTGCTTTTTCTACAGTACTACATATTCCTCAAGAACCAAATTAAATTCTTCTTCCTCTATAAAGAGTATTAGTATTATTTATTTTTATGATTTTAATAGATAAATCACCTGGAATTCAAGTTATGGTTTCAACGGTTTTTTGTGTGTGTGATAAACTAGGAAATTGATTTCCTTTGGTCAACAATAGCACTTTAAAAGTCAGAAAATGAATGGTAATTAACTTTTTTCCACATGCACTTAAAACATATTTTATTCTCTGACCAAAGAATTTTAGCAGCTGGAAGGAAAAACACCACACACATACAAACTCTCTTTTACATCAACTAATCCATTTTTCTCCATGCAACCTCTTAAAAACCCTACATTTCTCTAACATAAAAGTCTAAATTGTCATTTTGAAGGCACTTTACAAGAAACAAAATTATCATTAACTGACAAGTGGGAGCATTATGTTCAAGGCCGGGGGGTATATGTCAAGCTAAATTATGGAAATCTATTTAAAAAAAGGAAAGTCTATTTTTCATGACTGCCAAAGACATTGAAGCTGTAAATGATGTTTGCAGCATTGAGCTCTACAGCCAAATACACCTTGAAATGCTTCCATATCTCTGCATATTTACCCTTTTCACTTTGATGAAGCTTCTACTATCTGAAAATAGCCTACCCTTTAAAAAAAGTGAAAATATTTTAAAATAAAACCTTGGACTTTGAGGGTGAAACATGTTATAAGCCACTTTGTCATTGGAAGGGTTTTTCCAGAAGATGCTGAGGAGCCTGGAATGCAGAAAACTTTTTTAGGATAAACACAAAAGGAAGTGATTGGGAGGGAAAAATGAAGGGAGGGAGGAGGGAGGAAGGGACGGAGGGAGGGAAGGGAGAGAGGGAACAGAAGCAGAACTGGGCAGAGGGAGATGTGAAACTGTGATACAGATGAGGCAAAGCCTAGACTAACTCAGGGAGAACTCTGAATTCAGAATTATACTTTGAGAAGCAAAAACAACTAGGCTTTCATAACCTGTCAGTCATGGATATAGCTGCTGGGATCATGGTCTGACTCAGGGAAGATGTGTCCTTGGTTGAGGAAAGCAGCAACTTGTAGAGGAGACAAGCCCAGAAGGAGCTGACGGCTGAAGCACTCTCTGTGGTAGGGGAGACAAGTCCTTCCTGGTTAAGGAAACTGGCTGGTGCATCTCTTTGTCCATCACACACCCTCACACAATTACACTGCGTGATAGCTTACAGTTTGGTCAAATGAAAACTTCAACCAAAAAAGTTTAAGACCACCATTTAAGAAGTGAGCAAGATCTGGATAAAGATGTAAACTTCTCATTTCAAAACAAAGAAAACAAAAATGAAAGGGTTCAAGTGGCTTGGATGTACAATCAACAAATATATAGGGAAGAGTATTAGACTCCATCAGTTCTAAATGTGCCTGAAGAAGGGAACCTATAGAGAACCAAACTCAACCAGAGCCTGGACTCAACAGGCCAAGAGCAAGTACCATCTCTTACTCGTTTCAGTATCTCCAGGACTCAGCACCGTGGTAGGTCTATAGTAAGGATGAAGTGTTCATTAAGAATTTTTTCAGAAAGCTGTGTACAAATGGAGCACATGGACTCAGAAGAAGTAAGTTTTACTTCACTGGCCTACCTATAAATCAGGTTAACTATTTGGGTAGTGATTGCAAATGCCTCAAACCATCATGTATGTAAATGGAACACATATTAAACAGTTAAAGTCTCTCCCATTTGGAAGATTGTCTGATTCAAAACTCCAGGTCTCATGAGCTCTAGTTACTGTTTTCCTTTAACAACCCAAATTAACAAAGCCCAGAAAGAGGACACTTTTATTTTAAATCAAGGATGATCAACATAAAGTCTAAGCCAAAGTTACTCCTTCTCCCACTGTATTTATTTCTTCTCACAGAAACCATTATTGCAATCTTGCATATATTTACAGTTTTGTTGCTAATTTGGCTTTAAAAGGGTCAGCTAATTAAAAGACACACTAATGAATAGTCATTTCTTATCGTTCACCAAAAAAAAAAAAAAAATGCATAAATTATTGCAAAGAATACCATGGACTTCATTATGATAAAGTAAAATTATTCCAGATAAAAAAGCTGATTACTTGTGATTATCTTCAAAATTAGAAGAAATAAAGACTACTTCCAAGAGTCATTTCATACTTTCTAAACCAAGGAATTACAAAGGGAAGCACTTTCAAAATAATGATTTATAAGATTATGCAACCAAAGAATCCCAGTTTGAAGAAAACTAAGCAAGGTCACTGAGTCCAACGCTGTTTAAAAAAAATGTATTGTTCTGTATTCCCTATAGATGGTTAGTCAGCCCCTTCAGGAACTTTTCCCTTACTCTTTTTCAAGGCCTCCTTTCCCCTACAGGGTAGTTATAGTTTGCTAGCTGCCTGAATGCAATATACCAGAAACAGAATGGCTTTTAAAAAGGAGAATTTAATAAGTTGCTAGTTTATAGTTCTAAAGCTGAGAAAATGTTCCAATTAAAACAAGTATACAGAAATGTTTAATTTAAGGCATCCAGGGAAAGATACCTTGGTTTAAGAAGGCCGATAACATTCAACACGTTTCTCTCTCAGCTGGAAGGGCACATGGCAAACATGGTAGCATCTGTTGGCTTTCTCGTGGCTCTACAAAAAGGGACTCTCTAAAATGTTTCCTCTTTTAAAGGGTTCCAGTAAGCAACTCCACCTTCCATGGGTGGAGACACACCTTCATGGAAATCACCTCGTCAAAAATTACCACCCACAACTGGGGGGGTCATATCTCCATAGGAACAATCAAAATGCTCCTACCCAGCAACATTGAATAAAGATTAAAAGACATGGCTTTTCTGGGGTCCACCATAGATTCAAACCAGCACAGCAGTTATGTTTCAGAGTCAGACAAATCACAGAAATACTTGTTCTGAAAAAGAACAGGCTGGAAAAAGCTTTGTTTGATGGAAAAGAATAATGACCAGCAATTGGATGATACTCGAGATTTCACAAAGCATTTTCACATAAGTAATTTCAGTTGATTCTCTCAAAATCCAGAGGTGGATATGAGCTATATGCTTTAATCCTGACTTGCCCAGGTCACCCAATTATAAAGCATTAGACTTAACAAATGTAGAGTTCAGGTTTCTAAGACCCCTTAGCACAAGAAGGGGACAAAGTGCCCCTGGCACTACTCCTACAAGTGCCACTCCACTGATAGAAATAAACAAAGCTCAACTTGGCTTTAAACTTACTCCATGGAGAACTGTTTAGGAAACCATGTCCTAGGAGAAAAAACAACATACTTTATTATTCCAAAGCATTTAATTAGTTCTTCTTACAGAAATCTGAAAAAGGATTACATTCTGTAATGCCAACTATGTCTATGTACATTTATAATTTCACTTTAGTCCCAGCGATCTTATTCTATTCTTAAATATTTCACTATTAATTCTTGCAGATGCACTTTATGCATGCACAACTAAATTTCAAAATTCAATCTGAAGTTAACTTGGCAATTATATCTCCTTGACAATAAGCCTTTTTGTTTAGTTTCTTAAAATTGTCTAAAGTATTTATACATGATAAATCAACAACAGAATATATTACAGATGTGTGAAGAAGTGTAGTTTTATAGGCAATAATTCTTATTATGAACTGGACTTTGGAACCAATTTCAAATTTAAATATACACAGGCTCAAAAGCATTAAGCGTTTTTTTGTTTGTTTAAAAAGCAGAGAGTAGGGTGAAATAAATAAATAATAGGGGGAATAAATGTTAAAATAAATTGAGCAGATTGAAATACTAGTGAACAACAAAAGGGAGTGGTAAGGGGTATAGAAAAAAAGGGGGAATAAAGTTTAAAATATATTGAGTAGATGAAAATACTAGTGGTCAATGAGAGGGAGGAGTAAGGGGTATGGTATACACAATTTTTTTTTTCTTTTTATTTCTTTTTCTGGAGTGATGCAAATGTTCTAAAAAAATGATCATGGTCATGAATATAGCACTATGTGATGATATTGTGAGCCATTGATTATATACCATGCATGGAATGTTTGTATGTTAAGAATGTTCATGTTATATGTTGTTTTGATTTGATAATAAAAATAAACTTAAAAAAGCAGAGAATAGGGCAAAAGCATCTGATCTCTGCAGTGAAAATAATGAAATTGATTTAAACCGATTTCATGTTAAATGAAATTTGACTTTTGCTTTGCACAAATTTTAAGGCACCAAAGCAAGTGCTATATAAGTAACTTCAGGAAACTGTCGCAATTAAAGATTCTGTAAGATCCCAAAGAAAGTCAATTCAGTGTAACAAAACCAAAATACTTAGCTCCTTAAACTTTCTGGCTCCAACAGAGGTATGGAAATCAGAGGGGCTCAATTCTTTGACTGTTTTAATCTGATCTGCCCTATGTACTGTCAACCACAAAGAAAAAAAGTGGTATTTATTTCTAATGTAGACCAGCAGGCTTTGAAGCTGAATTAAAATCCATACCCCAATGTCACCATTCAATAAGCTGTCTTTTCTACCCTTGACCAAACCAGGCCATCTGTGGATGCTGCAGATTTGACCTAGCTGCTCGATATGCCCACATGCCCAGTGAGGAAGGGAAAGCATTCTGAAGTAAGTCATTCCCTGTATCCACACATCAGGCTTATGCTCAGGGAAGAGAGTAGTCAGTGAGAACTGGCTGCATTTGAATCTTCAAGGACATTCACCCAAATAATACTCAATCCAAAAATTTCCTATTTTCAATATCCTGTGGCCACCCAGGCTGTCTATTTTGCATTTTTTAGATTCTTTCTGGGGTGGGGTTTGCAATAGAATTCAGCTTCTTTTATACTAAAAGACAATTCCATATCTCTCCTGAGCCATATATTGCTTTTGTTAGATTATTAGTTCTCAGGAGGAGAGTGGCCAGGAGGGATGTGGAAATACTCTGAAATACAAAGAGTAAATTTCACTATAGTAAACACATAATGGAAGAATAATTGGGGGGGGGAGGGCAGGAAGGATAGACCCTGGATTAAACAGTAGGGAAGAAGAGAAGAGAAACAGAGGTTCTATTTTACCTCACCAATGACATACCATTTTTGTGATTTTATCGCCAAGTGATTCTATTCAGGCCCCTATTAAACATTTTTGTTTAGAAAATGATTAAGTTCCTATCCCTGGCTACTAAATGTTGACTCCTAGAAATAAATACAATATAATAAAAGAAAGAAAGGTAAACCAAGACCTCTACTGGATTTGGGGACATACTGAGTGAAGGGTTTATTCTATACATTAATATATATATCAATGCCAAAATTTCTACCACGTTTCTTTGTGCCAGGCACTGGGGATATCTAAACAAATAAATGAAGAAATGGCTCTGTATCCCAGGAGTTCATCTTATAGATAGATGAGAATTGGCACGTAAAAAGAGAAATTATCAGACAAGGTGATTACTGACAGCTGAGAAAGAAGAGAGAAATAGAAATAGAAGAGAGATGGGGAGAAAGTAGTTCTTATGAGAAATTACAACAGAAGTCACCAGAGTTCAAAGCTAGATAGGAATCTAAGTAGCAAACAAGATGATGTAAATTAACAAACTGTGGGCAGGAGATGGGAACAGACTGAAAGGAAGTATCTTCAAAATCTAGGAATAACCCCCAACATAAAGAGACCACACTCCTCATCAGAGTGAGGATTCCAATTAAGTGAATCAGAGCAGAGCTTCTCAGTCCTTATCGTGCATTTAAACAACAACTAGGGAGATTGCTAAAATGCTGATTCTGATTTGGAGTCTGGGATAGAACCAAAGATTCAGCATTTCTACTTAAGCTCCTAGGAGAAGCTGCTGGCCCTGGACCACATTTTGAATGCTAAAGACAAAGAGCACCCCTTCCTCCTGTCACCACAAGGAGAATTGATGACAAGGCAAAGAAGAACCCCAGGTCATGTGAGTATATTTAAAAAGGAGTCCGTTGAACACAAGGCCAAAGGAAAGACAGAATCAGTCCTCTGCTGCAAAAGAAGAAAAGGAAAATTGACATTTATTAAGTATTAATTTTGTACCAGAAAATTTCATCCATGTATTGTGCTTGTGATAGTCATGGAACTGTCCCAAAGTCATCAAGTTCACATGAAAGAGCCAGCTTTTCAAACCTAAATCTTTGTGCCTCAAAACCTGCACTTTTCCTCTAGACTGCCTCTCGGAAAAGCCAAGACTGAATTTGAGAAACAGCCAGACTCAGGATACAGCCAACCTTGAGCCAGGATTTTTAAACACAAGCTATGGGAAGCTGCAGTGTTTCTTTTCTTTACTAGATATGAAATGTTATGTGGTAATTAAAGGAAATGTAATTGGGCAGATTCGTCTTAGCATTCTAATGTATAGAGTAAACCTATAAGCGAGAGATATATGAAAGCCAAAAAGTACACTGGGATTTGTTTCACAAAAGGTGATTTATCCTTCGAAGATTAAAAGTAAAACCAAAATTCCCCAGTAGCTAAGTACAGTGAACAATATTAATAGACCAGAAATATATAAAGGAAATTTTTAAGTGACAAAGTATTTGAGCTTTAATTTCCAAACTTGTACTCTATTCTTTCACATTCAATGTAGTCTATGGATCATCAAGAAAAACCAAACAAATACTACTTATCTAATTCGAATGGATAAAAACTACAAGAATCTGGCTAAAAGAGACAATATATCTCACAATGAGCTCACCATCATTGCCAGCTGGGACCAGTTAACCACATTTACCAAATAAGGCAAGTTTTTTCAATGCTTGAAATATTTGTACAGTGAGCTCACTTCACTTCTCACTGGGTTTCTACGGTAATTGTAGAGCTCATCCCCCAACTCAGTCAGTAAATCACCAGAATCTCCATATAAACGTGGGCTGCATGGCCTCTAGAGAGCATTCCCTTTGGCTTTCGATTATTACTGATAGCATATAGAAGAAAAAGATGCAAAATTGACTTTAAAGGTAAAACAAAATCAGTAAGAGTTTTTACTATTGTGAATATCAATGGCAGACTTTACTTTATTACTCTCTATGTATTTGTGTAATTGCAAAAATACCACTTGTTGTCTAGGGTTGCAGCTATACAAACATGTTCACAAACTTCAAAAATCGTAGGTAGAATGAAGTCTTCTTATCTATATTATTCAAAATAATTTCATTTTCTCCATTTTTAATTGGCTGTTTTTACATAGTGTAGAAACAGCACTCACAGACAAAAATGAAGATAAATATATGGTGAGATCTACCATATACATTCTTACTTATAACACTGTTGAGGGGAGATTGACCACTATATTAAGCAATTTAGGTAGCAATCTGAAACTAAAAGCATGTGGTTTCAGAACACAGTGCATCTTATTTGTACTTGTACTGGTTTGAATCTGTGGTGGACCACAGAAAAGCCATGTCTTTCAATCCTCATTCAATTGCTGGCTGGGAACTTTTTGACTTTTTCCATAGAGATGTGACCCAACCAATTGTGGGTGGTAACTTCTGATTAGATGATTTCCTTGGAGGTGTGTCTCCACCCAGTCAAGGTAGGGTTGCTTAATGAAGCCCTTTAAGAGAGAACCATTTTGGAAAGAGCTACAGAACGTGCACAGCCACAGACCTTTGGAGATAAAGAAGGAAAATGCCCCCAGGGGAGCTTCATGAAACAAGAACCCAGGAGAGAAAGCCAGCAGATGCCGCCATGTTCACCACGTGCCTTTCCAGCTGAGACAGAAACTCTGAATGTCATTGGCCTTTTTGAACCAAGGTATCTTTCCCTGGATGCCTTAGATTGGATATTTCTATAGCCTTCTTTAGTTGGGACATTTTCACAGCCTCAGGACTGTGGACTTGCTACTTAATAAATTCCCCTTTTAATACCCATTCTGTTTCTGGTATATTGCATTCCAGCAGCTAGAAAACTAGAACAACACTTTTCTTAAAGATGCATTATCCTACTTTAGAGATAAGATTATCCTTCTTCCTCTTTTAAAGCCCTATAGCAAAAACCTCACCCTAAACTGAAAGTCTATGTTTTGATTCAAAGGTAAAAGACTTCCATAAAGATGAATAAAACTAAACTATAAAAATTTTCTGTTTGCAGCATAAGTATGACTTTCAACTACTAATCTGTTCAAGGTCATACCCATGATTATCTTAGTATAAATTCTGTAATTTACCAACATAGGAAGCCATTCTTGAAACCCACATAGTTAAGTCTGAGATATCAGAGAATCTGATAAAAATATTATACAGTTTCTTTTTTTCCCCAAAACCTGTGTTTGTCAAAAAATACTACACAATTTTTTTCCCCAACCAAAGTTTCTGTTGAAAAAAAGTTTTGGAAATGGAAGATGGTGATGGTTGCACAACATAGTGAATGTAATTAATGGCGAAGAATTGCACACATAAAAATGGTTAAAATGGGATATTTTATGTTGTATGTCACAATACAAAAAGATTTTTTTTTTTTTAATGTAAAAAGCCATTCCTAGTTCGGGGCTATACAAAATAGGCAGTGGACTGGACTTTGCAAATTCCTGCCTCAGAGCATCAGAATAATTCTCAAATCAGAAGAGGAAATGAAGGACACTCTCAAATCTGAGGGGCTAAAATAAAAACTCATTCTGAGCTAGAAGAGAGCAGAGGCACCTCGAGCCTTTACTGGGACACTTATTGTAAGAACTGTTAAGGACAATAAATTCTCCATTGTGCATTCCTTCAGGACGTTAACAACAGCTGCATTCAGGGATTGGTGGATAAACCGACAATGTCCAAATGGGGAGGCAGGAATCAGTCTGAAAAAGCAAAGATGTGTGCCCCAACTCGACCAAGATAGAAGAGTACAACCTTTCAGGGCTCCATAACCTGCAGAAGCTTTGAACAACCAGCAAGAACTGGCAGAAACTCTTTCTCGAAGCTTCAGAAAACAGATAAAGGACTATCAATAATGGGGCAAGTATCAAACCAAGAAAAAGGCTACTTAAATGCAGTAAGACCTAAGGCACCCTAGCAAGCCCCTTCACCATCAAGCCTCACAAACTTGAAGAGGAACTACACCCAGCATGATTTCCCCCATCCACCTCCAGATGGTAAAGAATAACTTTCACGAACATAAAGGGTAGGTCTGGCCCAACCTCTCCAGTGGTGGCCTAGCGACTCACTACCCTCAACCTTGCCCAGCATGTGCATAACCGAGAAATTAGGATTTAAGGGATGATTCTGCTTACTGAATCATTATATAAGTATTCCTTTTTGTTTTCTGTTATATTGGAGCAGACAGAGGGAAATATCTGAAATTCCTAAACCATGATTGTTAAAACCCTTACCATGTGCCTTTGTGAACGTAAGAGCTGTTACTCTTTTCATCTGGTCATTTTCTTATAGGGCAAAGGTCCTAATGCTAAGAAGGATTTGCCCTAGACATTTGTAAATTTGTATCAGCTAGACTCTACTATTGAAAGATAACTTGTCTCCCTTCCTTTTGACTGACACCTTTAGTATTAAAGTGATAGCTCTGCCTCCCCTCCTATTGAAATCATGACACAATGTCTCCTTTTCTGCTTTGAACTTGCTATTCAAAATGACCTCATTTCCACCTTGCTAAAATCCTTTAAAACTTTGAACCCCCTAAACTCTAGGAGACAGATTTTGGGCTGCTAGGCCATCTGCTCTCTTACTATGCACCTAGTAATAAACTCTTTCTTTGAAACCTGGTGTCTCAGGAATCGGGCTCTCTTACTATGCACCTAATAATAAACTCTTTCTTTGAAACCTGGTGTCTCAGGAATCGGTTATCGAGCATGTGTTTTGGCAAAAAAATCCATGGCCATCGTCCAGTAATTTGTGTAAGGTAGTTCACCGGGCTCTGCCTGGGAAAACGGATTGCTGGCTATGGGATATACAGTGCAGCACCTGGGACCATGAGGAAACTGTTACCAAGGGAATAGGGAATATTTGTAAATCTGTAAACAGAGGAATTTCTAGGGCCACACACAGTTGCCCAAACAAGATGCAGATGCAGAAAGGATCAGTGGGGCCGTTTCATTTGATTTGGCCTAAAGCTATTCTGTAAACTCATTGTATGGATATGCCATGAAGGAAAGTACTCACACAGGTGGATCTTCAACACTGGGAACGGTGTTCCCTTTTTTTTAGGTTAGCTGCTGCAATTCAAGGAAAGCTCTGTCTTAACACTAGCTGGATACAAGCTTAAGAAACAGATGCCTCAGACTCTAAATTCCAGCAATAATACATGAAACATCATAATGTCCAGATTTCAATAAAAGATTACAAAACAGGGAGGGCAACAGAAACACCCTAATAAAATGCTAGTAAAATTAGCATAATTCATTTACATGAAACAACCCCAAGGAATAAATTACAAGATACTAAAAACAAAAGTGTTCTATAAAAATGAGTTGGAAAAATCCTTATTTTTTTTTTATCCTTCTTTCCTAGATCACCCTGATGGTAAATTCTGATGTTTTTTATATTTTTGTAACAATCAACTACTATAGTGCACAGTTAAAAACAGGATGGCTTGATTCATTAGTGGACGTCATTTTATCAGAGCTATGAGTCCTGATTCCACTTTTTCCTGACACGCAAGTACTTCTGTCCTCAAAGCGCTTGAAATGTACTCCCTTTTGTATGCGGAACTTACTTTGACTTCCAAAATTTAAATGTGAAACTGAATGCTTCCAATTTTACTGAGTTCTTGTTCAAGCATTTCACAGAAGTCAATATAAAGACTCCTAAGTATTTCAAAATATTTCTAAACAATTTAAGTTTGGCATGCATACACACACATATCAATAGTCCCCCAACCACATCAAGGCCTATTTTCTAGAAAGCCAATGACCCTAACTAAAGAACTTATAAGTAAAAAAAGGTACCTAAATAGAAATGCCTTGGGTCTAACTATATCTCATGAGACACATATACTAACATAAATTCTCATCTAGCAAATTCTCCTACAGCAGAACAGTCAGCAGGTGTGGCGGAGGAAAAAATGAATTCCACCCCCAGCCCCCACAAAAAATTTTTAACCAGGTAAATCATACCTCAGTATTTAGAAAAGACACCAAGTTCACAGTGAAAATGTGTGTTCTGTAAAGATGGAATTTCCTCAACTCCATGCTTTTGTCCTAATGGAAAGCAACAGACTTAGGAAATTATCATTAGTTAACTGGGGGCTTCCCTCTCTACTGAATTTACTATAATCAACCGGTTCTGCTATCAAGAAGACTTCCTTACAAGGAAACTGGCTTGATGCCCACCCAAAAAGGCTAACAACCAATGATTCAAAATAATCATTTTATGTCACATTATGTGTAAGACTAAAGCAAAAAATGTTTGTTACAAAATTTAGATTTTGACTAGAGCATTTCCTAATATAACTCATGTAGATAGTTTGATTGAATGTCATAAGTACTTGAAATCTCAGGTAGCACATGAGATTTTGCTGGTTTGTTCAGAGTGATCCCCCGATGAATTCCAGAATGATTTGATCAGTGACTGGAAAAGTATTTGCAAGCCCCCTTCGGGGAATGGTGAGAGTGGGGAGAAATTCAACTTCCCCAAGTTGAATTCTTGATATTCTCACAAACAGTGTGGACAACCAAAGCTATAGGCTGAGCCCCCAGTCTTGGGGTTTGTTCACATGAAACTTAACCCCACAAAGAATAGGTCAAGTCTACTTAAAATTTAGGCCTAAGAGTCACCCCCAAGAGAGCCTCTTTTGTTGCTCAGATGCGGCCTCTCTCTCCAGCCAATATGATGAGCAGTCTCACCACCCTCCCCTTCTCTGCGTAGGACATGACTTCCAGGGGTGTGGACCTTCCTGGCAACGTGGGACAGAGATCCTGGAATGAGCTGAGGCTCAGCATCAAAGGACTGAGAAAAACCCTAGAATGAGCTGAGAATTAACATCAAGAGACTGAGAGAACCTTCTCGACCAAAAGGGGGAAGAGTAAAATGAGGCAAAGTGTCAATGGCTGAGAGATTCCAAACAGAGTCGAGAGGTTATCCTGGAGGTTATTCTTACGTATTAAGTAGATATCACCTTGTTGTTCAAGATGTAGTGGAGAGGCTGGAGGAATTGCCTGAAAATGTAGTGCTATGTTCCAGTAGCCATGTTTCTTGATGATGATTGAACAATGAGATAGCTTTCACAATGAGACTCTGTCAATGTGAAAACCTTATGTCTGATGCTCCTTTTAGCTACTATATCAACAGAAGAGTAGAAATATGGAATAAAAATAAATAATAAGGGGAACAAATGTTAAAATAAATTCAGTTTGAAATAGTGGTAAATGAAAGCGAGGGGTAAGGGGTATGGTACGTATAGTTTTTTTTTTCTCTGTTATCATTTTATTTCTTTTTCCGTTGTCTTTTTATTTCTTTTTCTAAATCGATGCAAATGTACTAAGAAATGATGAATATTCAACTATGTGATGATATTAAGAATTACTGATTATATATGTAGAATGGAATGATTTCTAAATGTTTTGTTTGTTAATTTTTTTTAATTAATAAAAAAAAAATAGTACAACATACTGCCTCCCTCTCAAATGAGTCAACCAGCCAATTTCCTTCTTCAAGAAAACTGAAGAGGAATTAAAATTTCTTAAAGCATCCAAAATATTCTGATGATAATTTCTGATCAAAACCTGGCTTTACTCCTTACTAGTTACATTATTTCAGCCAATTGGCTCCATTTTTCTGTGCCTCGGTTTCCTTATCTGTAAAATGAGCATTAACAGTTTTCTTATATTAATAGGCTGGTAGTGAAGAGTAAATGAATTTACATGTAAAATAGGGCAAAGTATTTGGTTAACTATTATTATAAAGATTACCTATCATAATTGCTATAAAGGTGATTAAATAATAGAAATCAGTAATTCTGCAGCCCTGTCCACATAAAATGTTTCCACTGATATAAGGGAATCACAAGTAGTCTTAAAGAACTATCAAATGATTTATAGCTGGATCAGAGAATTCAGCTCCAAATAAGTCCTTGCCAAAAAGTATCTGTCCAGGAGACAAAAATGTTCAGGTTTTTTAAAAGTTTAGGAGCTTGCTGTCTTTTTTCAGCAGCAGATGAAAAAACATCCCTGATCATTCTCAATAAGAGCTACTGACACTGGAAGAAAAATAAAGTGATCTGCTAAACTCATATTCTGCTTCTGTAAACCATACTCTTCTGGATCGCTCTCATTGTGAGTCCAATGTATAATCCAGGTAGGTGGTGAAGACTTTAAATTTTAGAATAGTAAAGGATTTGTAATTTTACTAGATTTTCTAAGTCATATTGTATCTGAGGCAACAAATTAGACTGTAGCCATTTTTCACATGAAGGAAATGTAAGGTTGCAAAAAAAGAAACTACTACTCCATAGATTTTTAAACACTAGATATTAAAATATTTACATGTATAAGGCATGTTTAAAAATAATAAAGAATTGTTTAGAGACAGAACCAAACATGACTATGTACAAAAAAAGGGGATAAGAATTATCGGAACCCACTACAATCTTCAATATGAAACAAATGCAAAGAAAAATTAAGTTCTATTTTTAAATGACTAATATTATATCATATATGTCTGCATTAAAACCACAGAAAACTGTTCATATGATTTTTTTATTAAGGTCTTACAAAAAAACAAAACTCAGTGAAAATGCACCGTTTAACTTTTATGGGCAGACTTTCTCAAATCTTTTTCATCTCTAAGGAAACTAGTCAAGGAAACTAGTCGAGGTTAAGTGTCTGCTGTGTGCTGGGAACTCCAAGGGGGATTTCAAAGCGAAATACATCAACTGTGCTTGACTCGAGGTGAGCGAGTTTGGGCATATCTGAAACATTTTCACAATTAAGATTGTTTCACACTATGTCACTTATTTTCTTAAAATAAAATAAAATACTTAGCAAAAGAGCATTCTGAAGAGCAGCATGGAGGAGTCAAATGATTGTCGGTCTAGAATTAGGTTTTAGTCCTCAATCTAGCTGTTCAGTCCAACTAGCTGTTGAGTCTATTTCTATATGTGGAAAATGGGCATTTGGCTCCTTAAAGTGGGTTCCATCTCACAAAATATGCAGTGGTCTGGTACATATATATGTTCACACACATATTTTAAAATAATGCTTTTGCCTTTGATTAGAAGAGGTCAGTTTAGGAGTTCTACCTAGCTTGGCATCACCCTCTTTGTAGGAACAAAGAGTGGAAAATTTGGAAATAACTTAGAATTGATTCTCTCTCAGGGCAAGAAGAATATTTTCAAGACAATTACTGAAATATGTTGCCAACTTATGCAAAAACTGTGAAAAGGAGGCTATGACTCATCTGGCTCTGTAATAATGCCACTCTAGATGTACTCACACAGCAGAATTTCTAGTTGGCATTAACTGTTCTGAATATCTGTTTTTTAGGCATTTTCCAGAATTTAACATGGTGGTGTGTCAGGAGACGAATCTGAAGAAACAAAGCACTTGATCCAACCATCTGGCACATGCAACATGCCTGGCCTGCAATACAGTTCCATTCTACACATACCATCAAAGAACCTTTAAATAAATACATTCTTGACAACTGTTTATAGATAATTCTTCCAATCTTCCTCTATACAAAAAGCAGGGCTCAAATCTTCCTGTCCTTCAGTTCAACAACCCCATCATTAATCTTTCCCAACACTTCTCAAAGAGGCACCATGTTTCCCACTGAAAACTTCACTTCCACGGCAAAGTATCAGGTATCTCAAAGCTTCACAGAACACACTACAAAGGAAATGTCTGTGATCCGTGGACGTCATCCACTTCAGTTAAACAGTATCATCTGTTTGTGAGAAGAGGGCCACTTTGACTCAGCATTTTCCAGGACCAAGCTGAGGAAATCGCTGACTGCAGTGGAAGATTCTGTACTTAACTGACATCCCTACCTTCCAGCTAGCTAATTGGCCTGGACTTGCTTGTGGGAAATCTCCACTGCAAAGACTCTGAAAAGTAGCAGTGTCGTTTGTAGAATTTACTTTATTTACCAAGAAAGAAAATATTCTAAATAAAACAGAGTAAAGCAATGAGAAAAATAAATACCTAGAAATAATTTCATTCCTCCCAACTTGTTCCTACTATACTAAAAGAAAACTGCCCTATACATATATTTCAGAAGGGAATGTCTGTAATTCACTATTCTCTTTACTAAAGGATGATTCTGCAGCCTATAAACAATTTAGAGCTAAGAGCACCAGGCAAAAAAATAAAAATACACAGCAGTCCTACCACCAATTGTAATGATCTTTATGCTCCAGATTTCATTTGGCTTTACTTTCTCATGCTTTAGCTTCCCGGTGAGGAAGAAAAGATATAGTATAGTATTGTGTGCTCTCAAGTGATCTGTCCATGAATTGGGATTTAAAAAAAAAGTTGTTACTGATTCTGTCACAAACTGTAGCCTATACCCAAGCCTTCAGATAAGAAATAATAGGCACACAAATGAAATCTCTCTTTTAAATGGACCAGAAAACTTGTAATACCTTGTAGTATGGAAAGAATTTTCCATAAAGTGCTTTAATTCGATTAAATATATATATACATATAAAATGGATGAAGATACATACACACAAATGCACACACACCTATATATGTATCATGCATGAAGTGAAAGACTGTAAATTGAGGTTGTGACGTAAAATGGCTGGATTTCAGGCCCACACTCTGCCACTTTCTAGCTCTGTGATCAGGGGCAGCATTTTCCTCATTTGTAAAGGAGGAGGAATAAAAGCACCCACCTCACAGGTACTTGTGAGGGTTAAATTAGGTCATGACTCTCATAGTTCAGAGAAGTACCTGCCACGTACACCTCAATAAAAATGAGCTATTTTTATTCTTGAAAAAAATATTATTTCTTTGTTCAAGGACACCACATTCTTGTAATTTGTCTTCCTTCTTCTGCCCCTTCCTTCTCAGCCTCTTTAACTGTCTTGTCCTTCTCTCCCCAGACATCAAATGTTAAGAACTCTCAGTTCCTAGGTTCTCTTCTCTTCTTGCTCTGTTCTTTCCTAGGGGTATCTCACCTACTTTCACAGCTTTAATACCTACAGGACAATAGTTCCTAAGCATTTATTTCTAATTCAGACATGAATTGGAATAGTCCACTCGGCCGACTCAGCGGAGGCTCAAAACAGTATGCCTAAAGCTTGAACACAGTATCTTTGCCATTCAAACACAAATGTTTCTATTTCAGTAAATGGCTGCAATAAGCACCCAGTTATACAATCTGGAACCCTGAGATTATCCTTGAAACTTCCATCTTCCTCATTTCCCAGTATGTGATTCATTTCCAGTCCTTTCCCTTTTACTTCTGAAATAGCTTTCACACATACCCTTAACTCCACAGGCATGTCACACTGCTAGTGTATCCATTCTTGCCTCCAATAGCCCCCTAAAATGGTTTGGCCACAGTTTTGCCTCCTCCATTCCATGCCATTCCTTGGAAACCAGAATGATATTTAAAAATGCAAATATGAAGCCCCTCCACCAGCCTATCCCTGCGTGCCTGTCATAAGGAGTCAAATACTGTGAACCATTTATAAAGCTGTGTATGTGGTCCCTACCCACCTGAAACTCTGTATTTCAAACACTGGACCTTTATTCTCTAAAAGGCTATACTCTTTCCCCCATCTTTATTTATACCCATCTTCTCTATTACTTCCCCTAGAATGTTTCAAGTGTTTTTCCCTTCCAACACCTGCATCCAAATTCCTAGCTGCTTCTTTCTCATCACTTAGGTCTAGGCTTAAGCAATACTCTCTCTGGAAGGCATTTTCTGATTCTTCAGAGAAGGTCGAACCCATCAATTACATGCTCCCAGAGACCTCACTTCTACATCACAGTCTTCAGTGCATTTGTTATTACTTTGGTGTCTGTTTTCCAGAAAAGATAATAAGATACTTCAGTACAGGCATCATGTATGTCTTGTTTACACTTGTATCCCTTAATCTGATCAAGCACCATGCTTTGCCACAAGTGGGCCAAGCATGATATTGATAAATATTTGCTGAATTAATTAATGCAAAACAGATCTGAGTTAGTCCTTGACCTAACAATTATTTGTGATTAGTAAAGAAATGCACATAAATCTCCAAATCAAAGCAGACTGTGATGGTTTTTAACCGGAAATAAATATATGGCCTACTAGAGTCTGTGAGGGAAAAAAAATCAATCCTGTAAAGGAAATGTCTATATTAAGAAAAGGCTTACATAAGAAAGGCATCTTTCTGGTACTGAGATACAAAGCAGGCCATGGCAAGCCAGTAATTTGAACAAGTGTAAGGAAAGATATATTTCAGGTAGAGAGAAAAGTTTGGGCAAAGATCTAGATAAAGATAAAGTCAGGGTACATAGAGACACCAGTTAAAAAGACTATTACGCCTGAAAGAGGCACACTGAACAATCAAGTTGTAGAAAGCCCTTGTCGTCGGGACTAAACTTCCTCTAGTACTCTTTATCAGAAGACTGGCAATTAAAGATGGCAAAAACTTGTAAAACAGATTAGGATGGGATGCTGGGACCAATTAGTAGGCTATTACAATAATTCAGACAGAATTTAAGAAGGAAAGGTGAAGAAACAAGTCTGCAGTAGAATGGACAGCATAGCTTGAATGAGTAAGGGGTACATTACTGACTAAATGGAAATCCAAAATAAAAAAGGAGGATGGAGGATGGATGGGAGATAATGAGTTCTGTTTCAGAAATCCTAAATTTTAGGTGCTTACACGATATTGAACATGCAGTTAAAATGCAGACCTAAGAAAGAAGATAAATGGAAATTTCAGAAAATATTAGGCTCTGGGAAATTTTTATCCGTCCATAACTAATTAAACATTAATGCAAAGACTTTGCGACAAATACACTTAGAGTTCTTCAACAAATACAAATTTTTATTACTGAAAAAAAAATACCGAGAATGTTAAAAGTTCCTTAATAATTAATGCCTAATTTTTCAATATTTCATGTGTCTTATTTTTATTTTATATAGGCATCTGGAACAAAGCTGTCTCTGTTTTTTGTTTTTTTTTTTTAACAATTTCATCCTCTCTTTAAAAGTTAATTTCCTACAGTTGTAAGGGTGGGAGGAATTCACTTATTACAGGCTGACTTTTTCTCTATTCAGCACAAGAATACCATCTTTTATGTTTAAAAGAATTTCAGTCTTTGTAATAGGCTCTATGCAAAAAGTTAAAAATGACATACAGACTCTTTTAAAAGGTCATTCTAATTTCAAAAATGTTAACATCTGAAATTATGTTAACCTTTAGGTTCCAGGAGAATATGGGAAGAATAATGAAACACAATACTTACTTTTGCTGCACCTATCTGTTCTTTTCGAAATTTCTCAAGTGGTGCAATTAGTACATCATTTGCGTTTTGAATCTGAAAATTTAAAATGTACACGCATTAAATTCTGTTTAATTTCATGTAAACAATATTTTTAAAAGATGGTTCTGTATTCAAATCATTTACTATATACAGCTTTTGCTCTATTATTTGAACCTATTAAATGAAATAAAAAACACCTTACAGTTTGTAAAGTGCTCTTCTATTTTATAATTAAATTGTTTTCACGTATTATTTCATCTGATCTAAATAAGGTGAAGTATTATGAATACTGTGGGAGGAAGTGGTAAAATTTTAGTTCAAATATTTAAATTTCTTATTTTAAGACAACTAAGAAACAGTATATTGGCTATTAAAATTGTAAAGCATCTTTAATTACACTACTTTAATGCAATCAGTTTGAGCATCATTTAAAAATTAAATCATACAAAAGCTCTTCTTCCACTCTACCAACAGAATAGTACAATTCTACAGCTGCAAAACAAAGTTCATTTTTCTTCATATTTAGATTACTTACACTTGGGATGTACTTGAATGTTCTCATAATATTTCTCATCCAAGTAAAATAGCATCTGATTTTATTTCTATGAACAATATTTTAGACACAGACACCAAATCAGGATTTGCTTAAATATCAAAATAGATAAAACCTTTATTATTGATGTCTAAAAATATTATGAGGGTGTGGAAAGTACAGCCGGCAGGGATTAGATGCAAGAAGGCACAAATTTCTCAAGATAGCATTATGCTTAAGGAAATCACGATTGAGTAGCTTTTAGAAAGCACTAAAATAAAATGCAGACTCAGTTAACAAAGCTTATAATCTGTTCTACTACCACTGTAATAACCAAGCATGATGTTGCATACTTAGCAAAAGCTAACATGAAGAGAAAACCAAATTTTAAATTACCCTACTTTCAGTTATTTCTATTAAGCTGGTTACTCTCCAGTCCAGCTTTATTTCTTAAATCCCTAAGATCATATTGTGTGCCATAATTCCACCCCTCCCCAATATGCCGAAAAATGAAATTATAGATTTTGAAAAGAAAACCTGAAGGCTTATCCTGAGAAAACAACAAAATAGATCAATACTCGAAATCCTTTCAAAGACATTGGTGTCCAACTGTAGATACCTCTGCCATCCATCACCTAATATCCATGTATTAGTATTACTAATTATTATTCATATCCATGAGTGCAGGCAGCCAAGCAGGCAGCCATCATCCATGCCAGCAGATACACTACGCAGACATCCCAGTGGAAAATGTTAAGTGGAAACAGCAGTAAAGCAGCTCATTTTTAATTCTCACTCTCTAAATCTTCTCTGACCTCCTAAAAGATATATATATATATATAATGGGCTAATTGTATAATATTGTATATAAGCAATACAAAATATATACAAATATACACAACTTCTAATTTTACAGAGGTAATAAGTAGCTGATTCAGCCTTTAAAGTTCAATTTGTACCCACGGAAAGACAGTATTCATGAACACTTTAATTTGGAGGAACAACAGCAATTAAAGGCTAACAATTACAGGATGTTTATGCCAGAAACTGTAATGTGTACTTAACATTTATGAGATAATGTACTGAGTGAGTTTAAACAGAGAAATATTTCTCAAGTGGTGAATATCCTAGCAATAATGGGACTGAAAACGATGATATGCAGTATTGTGCTGAAGTATACATATTTAGAATCAAGAACATGTGGATTTAAACCATATTCTGCATATAAGCCTGTTATTTTAACCAATGTGCATCAGCTTTACTATCAACCGAACAAGGACTCTCAGGACTAATGAAAATAAAGCAGGTAGCTCACTGCCTTGCATATAGCAAGTACTCAAAAGTAATAGGTTTTAATATATACAAATACAGAGATTATAAATCTTATCCTGTATTTATTTGCCTACCTAATACATTTCCATAAATGAATCCATTTTATTGCCCTTTGGTTTGAAGTATGTCTATATGCACACTATGAAAAGGTACTTTCCCACAAAAGTTCAATGTGATTGATGACCTGGGCTCTCCCACAGCCTGTCAGTAGGTATTTATAGTGCCAACAGTGTACCAAATAAAGCGCTAAGAGCAATGGGGCAGGGAAACAATTACGGCATGGGCCAACCCTTCTAGAGAGTTAAAATCTACTTGAAAAGGGAAAAAATAAAGGCATTCATTCAACGAGTATTTGATACTTGTAAAGCACTGCTAAAAACTTTCGAAGAATTCAAAAAGATGAAATTGACTTGATCAAGAATACTTAGATAATAAACTATGCAGGCTATATATAAATACGTTAAGATTTTGGAGACAGGAAAGAACATGATAACTAAATGAGTCATGGTAGTATTCAGATAGTTGAAGTGATTTGGCTACATAGGACAGAAAGAATATTCTAGGAACATGGAACACTAATAAAACACTAAGCATAGCATGTCAGAGGGGATAATAAAGCCCTAACAAGAAAGTATTTATTAAGCGCTCATTATGAACCAATCATGGTTGTATGTTTGGCAAGTTACTGGCTCTCAGGTAACTTTTCTAAAATGGGAATAGTGGAAATGGATGTGAAGTATGTAGCACAGTATCCAGCACATGGTAGGCTCTCTATGACTGTTGCATATAATTACTATTAAAATGGTCTAATCAGAGAAAGGGGATATACATTGGTATTAACAGGAAACTTGACTGGAAAAAGTATAAAGAGGCTGAATTATAACCAAAATCTAGGCAAAAAAAGGTCGAATACAGCATCACTGCTGGCTTCTACAATGAGAACTGATGTTGTAAAAAATTTATTTTAAGAAGACAGTAATTATCCTGTAAGATAATGTTGACAACGAAGAGATCAAGGCAAGATAAGCCAGCATAGAAGCTAAAACAGGAATTCAAGTCTGATGTGGTAAGGGGCAAGATCAGGTGACTGCAGGATTGACAAATGGGTAGCAGGGGATTCCAGAGAGAGTCCTGTGGAGAACAGAAGGAAAGGAATCATAGCAGACACTAAGGTGTGTGTCTTAAGACACCGGAACTAATGACACCACAGTCAGAACTGGGGTAAATAAGGTGGGCATGTACTCTACTATTAGTAGAGATGGAATAAAGACAACGAATCTACTAAGCTGGAGGTGATGGGAAGACTCAAAGAACTATTTTGGCAGAAAATCTCATCTCGAAATGGCAGCACCATCAGCACGAAGGAAAGGATTAGGAAAGGAAGATGAGCAGATCCATACATAATCAGCACCCAAATTCATATGCAATGTTTAAATCTCTGCCAAAACCCTTCTGTGGCTGTTATATAAATATGACCTGGAAATAAAGCAAAAGCCTGAGGTCATAACAAATCAAGTGGGATCATTAACAACCACCCTATGGGGAAAGTAGTATTTTCTACTTCTATTTCTTCTGTTTCTTTTTTCTTTCTTTTTTTTTATTTACTACATTTTCTCTCTTTTTTTTCTATTCTCGTTTTGTTAATGTGAAATTGAAGGAATAATATAAGAAGTGCAGAAGGGTAGTACCAAGCAGAAAGAATGTGTAGTAAAAAATAGTCCATAATCATAAACCTAAAGTTTTCCCATAGAATATAAGATATGTATGGTTTTAGATGTGAAATATGATACTTCTTTTGTGTGCAGTCAAAGGGGCTGCCAGTCACAATATATGAATTTAAATTAAGAGATTAAAATGGAAAAGCCAACACTCAAAGGGCACTAGGTAATGTATTACTTTCATTCCTACATACTGGTCAATCACACAGATAAAATTCTTCAACTTTGAAGTAATCCCAGTATGAACTAAAGAAAGTGCTAAAATTTTGGTAGGATTAAAAGAGCTGTTGTTGGTACTGCATAATAAAGGAAAATGACATAAAAACAATAAAAAATGTGAATTAAGGTGCAACTTTGATGACAAACATTGAGAATGTTTAAAAACAATTGCAGTCTACAGAACTGCAATTCCAGTTTACATGGACCTCTTCTCTACAGATTTATGCAGAAGGCTTGAGAAATTCTTTCTAGAAGGTAATACTGGGAGTAGGGGAAGTGGGGAGGGGTGGAGGATTAGGTCACAGAGTTCAGGAGAGTCAAGATCCCATAACATTTTTGGAATATGTGACTCTCCGTGACGTTACTAGGATGATTTCAGAAAAATATAAAAGTAATTTTATTATTCTCCCTGGATGCTGATAACATAAACTCTTGAAAATGTTTTATTTTAGTAATTAAGACAATGTATTAACTATTTTAAAACTCTTAGCCACCATCTAAATTTGGACTAAACAATTTATTTTTATAGATATTGGTCCATATCTAAAATTTAAAAATAATTAACAGCAACTTCATTTATTTTCAGTAGCAGAGAAGCAAATCTGATTCTGGAAAATGCTTTACAATACTGCATTTATCAGGTAGACACTCTTTAACTGTGGATACATTACATTAAGCCTAGCAATTAAGCTTCCTGTCACTTTTCTTTTGCTATTTCAAGTGGTTCTAATAAACAGCCACAAGGGAGTGCTCATAAATCACTCAAAAGTAATGACTAGAAATGTTTTTATGTGTTACAAGAATGAGTCTCCAAATACATTTGATTTTTTTCCTTCAAGTTTACATGAATTTCTACAAACCAGAGATTCTCAAGGACTACTACCCCATAGGAATGTTCAATGCTTGCTTTTCACTGCTGAGACCCTACCACAACTTCTCTGTCTAATGGAGTGAGTTGAAATGGAATAAAAGAAATCTGAAAGGAGAATTATACTTTTAGTTCTATGAAAACTTGAGGTCCGGGATGGTAATCTATCTTACACCCTGGGGTTAACTTTTAAGGTGCAGAATAACGGGACACTATAATCACTGATTAGTGATTAACTGTGTTTAGCACTAGCAATACCAGAATATAAATAAAACTAGACAAAGGAAGACAAAGACTCAAAGTTTAGAAAATTTAATGATATTCTACAGTGTAATCTAAAATAATTGCTTGAGAGGGCTACGAAAGAATACCCTGTTTATAAATAAAACATGTTATAGTATATTGCGAAAATAATTTCCTGTGGAGATAATATAATCAAGCCACAGATTATGGAAGGATCACAAATTCATTAAACATCTATAAAAAGTCCTTTTCAAGACTTTTTAAGAATGAACTATTTTCCCATTAGGGTATATGCAAATGGAAAACTTAGAACAGAGTTCTAATTTGAGATAACAGGCAGGATCTCTCCTCTGCCTTGTCCAACCTCTGTCCCCTTTCCCCATCCCCAATAGCTTTCAAGGGTGAAGTTCTGGGGTAGGGCTTGCCTGGAGTTCACACTGCTAGGTACTGTTCAAGTTAACTCTTCACAGCTACATAAGAAGCAGTCTTTCTCTAAATCAGTAAGCCCACAGCACTTTGCAACTAGAATTCAAAGACCAAAACTCACATGAGGAATGGAAGCTGGGCGTATGAACAGGACTGTTATTTTAATATTTATTTTCTTCTTTTTCTACGTTTACCAGTAACAATATTTGTCTTACAAGAATATATTGGGAAAGGAAAATTAAAGTTTTGGAGAATGGAGCTACATGAATCTCTTCTTTTATTTCTGAAGATAACTAGAAGCACTCCAGGATAGCGCATTAGTTTATATTTAATTCTTGTTTCTACCCTGACCATTCTGTAATCTTGGACAAGTTATTCAAACTCTCTAAATTTTAGTTTCCTTGCAGTATAATTAAAATCATAATATGCCTTTACTTATAACATGTTTTTAAAGTCAGAATTTATACTTTAAATCTAATGATCATCATAAGAGCTTAAAAAATACAAAGCATTATTTGCCTCCCTACTAAACTCACTGTTTTGAGTAAGCCACTTGTAATGTATCTATGTATCATTTTCTAAAATGACTTTCTAAAAGCTTTTGGAGCTTTGTTATAAGAGTAGAATCAAACCAGAATACATTGAATGTCAAGGAACTAGATGAGTAGCCAATAGGGCAACAAAGCAAGCAAAATCCTATCTACTTCTAGAGCTTATGACTGCTATTTTTTAAATTAAACCATATACACACATAAGGTGAAAGAATGGAAACCATTCAACCAAAAAGGAACTGATCATTTATATACAAACTAGCAGAGGAAATAGGAAGTGGGAAAGATAAATTGCAAAATTTCAGAAAATCCACTGTGATCCAATAATATCCTAACTCTGGGTTGTACCAAATGAAATTCTTTGAATACTGAGTTATTTCAACCAGAAGAGCTAAAGTTAGTTACTTCAGCTTTTGTCATTGTTTCTGAACTATTTTTGCTTTGTTCCTTTCTACTAAGTAATATCTAATGAGAATTTAGAGTATATTTTTAAAGGACTTAAGCACTGTGGAGAAGCTTTTTTACTTTCCAAATGTGAGTAAACTTGAGTCTACCTATTGCTCACTGATTATAACATTTTTATTTATAACGCTAAAATAGTTAAAAAATCAGGAAAGAAACAAAAGCGATGGCCAAAGTGCTTTTCAGTCCTAAATAATGAGCTATCCATAGGGTCGAATGAGAACTGATATCTTAAAAGCTTCTTAAAATAATTACTCCAAACATCCTGCACATACATTCACTTTTTAACAAATACTTTCTATGTTCTGATTTTGACCAAAAAACATGTATTTAGCAAAGCACTCCTATAGAATATGTGACTGAATTAATTCAAAGGTCATGCAAGAAAGGTGTTGAGGTCACAGCATATTCTCAAAGGGAGATTTTAAAAAGGCTCCAACCCTGGTTGTTTCTGTTCATCAGGTTAAACGATCACTTCTGTATACGAGTAAGTAAAAGCTCTTCAACTAACAACTCTCAAGTGCTGCAAGGATTAATGAGGTTACCGTCTGCTTCCTTTGGCCATTCTCAGGACACACCAGGATCTGCTGAACTTGTGGAATGCTAACAGCATCGCTATTAGATTACCACAGTGCTCCGTGTTTGTCCACACTACAGAAGTTGGTCACAGATATCCCCCCACGCTCCATCAATATGAATGCCCTTGTGTTAATGAAAAAATACCTCCTCCCCACCCTCCCCATCACAAAAGTTAGAGATGCTGTACATCCTAAATCTAACTAAAGAAGCCTCAAAAAGATTTCTTTTCCCAGGTTTTATTCCCTAACATGGGGGAGGAGAGTATGTTGGGGGGGGGGGGAAGGTTGCAGGGATAGTACCTCAATAAATTGTTAAAGTCTGCTTCCCCTCCTCTACTTTATAATGCGATCTCTTCTTGCTGATATTACTACACCCTCCTCAGTATTCACTATTAAGAGTCTTTGGAGAAAGAAATTAAAATCATTCATCTGTTTTAAATTCTTCACCTGTCAATTAAGCAACTTCCTAATAGTCACCATGAATTTATAAAAGAAGGAAAATTCATTCAATAAACTCCCAGAGTCATAGTTATTTTACAGCAATTACATCCTCACAGTGGCACGTCAAAGCATTTTAATCATAATTGTTCAATACTCAGGTAGGAGCAGATCACTGAAATCTTAAAGATTTAAGATACCCAATTTGTATGTAATTTCTTAAATTGCTTATTGCAGATTTGCAATAATGAGAAGGGATGGAAGGGCGGGGCGGCGCAGAGGATGGAATTCTGCAAGATAGAGATGTCTATAAAGCAAAGCAGATGCTGACCTGACCAGCGCAGGGAATGGTTGGGAAAAGATTATACAGGTAGGTTAGAAAGATGGTAGCTGGAGCAGTTCACTGTAGCTAAAGGGAACACGTGGGTACACCTCTTCCCAACCTATGCTCAATGTGACCTTATGTTGTTAGTTAGAAATCAGCAAGCACTACAAATCAGGGTTCCAAAATATGCACCCCTGAGAATTAGTGGTTCACTACTTACCAGCATATCACTGCTTGGAACCAAATATCATTTGGAAGACATCAACGTTAAACTATAAACAATGGTAAAGAGTACTAGCAGTACAACATTCCTTTTCTCTAGTTATTAAAGCAGCTCTTTGAAACATGTACCTTTTGGCCTGGAAGTGATGCACCATTTCCAATTTAGTATGTCTTTTCCAACACCTCAAAGATTCAACCTCATTCGTACTTACTAACATTTAAACTTGATTGTATACAAAGCAGGTGACTTTTAGGCTCTTCCAGCAAGCCTCTATTTGAGCATGCCTCTGATGACAAATAAGTTTAATACCACAAGTACCTCTGAGTGTTACCAACTGTCCATAGTGCTGGGTTAAGAAAGATTTTGAAGCTGTCTATGAACTCTTTATAAGAACGGGTGGCACAATGACCTAATGATGTTGGTCATAAACTTCTGTGGGCAGCAAGGATAACATTACTTATACTAGGTTATTTACTTTATTTTTTGTTTTGTATTTATCTTCCCAACCAGCCTTCTGGCCCTTCAAAGGTAGACACACTGTCTTTTTCATCTATTACAGTCATTGCCTAATAGAGGGCAACTGAACACACAGATTGAATAAAATTAATTGATAGCTATATCTGATAACATTAATAAGTTACTGAAGCAAACACTGTCCCTTATAATTCTGCTTAGGATGACAACCTAACTAAAGGAGGCAAAATGGTTTTGAAAATAAAACTATTTCCACGATATACTCTGATATGTGCTATATAATCTACACAGGTACTAATGTAAAGCTAAATTACAACTCACGGGTAGGATTTTTACCTTCAGGAAAAAACTCGTGAAAAAAACAAAGAAACAGTGTTCCTTCAGAATTACTTTTTAATATTCAGATAAGTTTATGTATACATTCTTTCCCCATAAGAATATAAACTATTGTACTTGAAGGCAAAATTTCACAGACCATAATCATACCAATGGCCATACTGGGCTAAAGGTAGGAGATACATATGACTTTCAATATTCTACCGATCCCTCCTTCCTTGAAGACAGTTTCACTGCTATGCTGAACTGAAAACTGAAAAAGAAAAACACCGTGCTTTGTTAGATTTTAGCTGGAAACCAGGAAGAGGGTTTGGGCAGGGGGAATTATAGGCCTGAAAGCATGGAGGGGAAAAGCAAAGAGGTCACTGCCATCAAAAAAGTTGGGGAAATGGATTCAAGAATATACAAATTCTACAGTACACAGAATTTACTAGGGGCCAGGAGAGTTCTCCTTTAATCCTTAAACGATCCTAAAAGAACATGTAATATTATTCCCATTTTACAGGTGAGAAAACTGAGATGCCAAGGTCACACACAGCTAGTAGGTGGCAAAGCCAGGATTTGAACCCAGGCAGTATAACTCTAGAGTTCATATTCCTAACCACCCCACTATACCACATTACACTACCTCTCAGACAACAATCTATTACAGGTCCAGAAACAAGAGCTGCCCCAAAATAATGTTATATACAATCTGAGTCTGGCTATCAAAAAACATAAAAAACAAACTATGTATTGTTTTCATATTTTCTACTTTCTAAACTCTGAAATGTGGGTAGATTATTTTTCCCTATTAAAAATCTTGTTTGAAAATGATATGCAAAGTTTTATTGCTTCTCAAAACACAGTTTCAATATGTCACTTAGGCCATATGTATGTGCGTGTGATAAAGTCAGCTGAGTAAATTAATAATGACTTTTCTTGGCTTATGAAAGTGCTTAGTTTTAATAATGTAATGGTGAGGTAAGAATCAGTCTGACTACAGAGGTTAGGAAAAGATCATCACAATTATTAGCTTAAATTGAGGCATTACTCCCATGTATTCTACTCAATTAAAGTTTGAGAAATGAGGAAAATAGTGGGGGATGGGAGGGGATACTCTCAGAAACTAACTGTAGTAGCTCACTACTTTCCTAGTTCAGTTTCTCTGGAACAACACTTACTTGGGATGTTTATGTCACATACTATCTCGATAAAAATAAACACAGGAAACACTGTAATTGGGACTTGTACAGTTAACAAAACAACAGCAGCAGAAGCTACTACACACATACAGTATATCTCTACTGTAAACTATCCCCGTGGTGTCTGCTTGGATGTGAATGTTAAGGATCTCTGGGGGGTTAAGGGGAAGAGAATATAATCTCTTGAAAATAATTTCTTAATTGAATAAATCAGCAAATTAAATCATAGTGTTATTAAAAATAAAATCAGGAAACTAATCAAAAGAGAAAACTTCAGTGCTTTAATACAGAATTAGAAAAATCCATGAGCACCCAAAAGTTATAAGTTCTACAATTACGCAAACAAGAGATATGATTTATTTTGCAAAGATTTTCTTTTAAACTTTCCCAGGCACTTGAGCACAGCCTCTTTCTTAGTCATAGCTAAGAATTATTTCCCAAATAAGTTCCATATGTTATAACTCTCGTCCTTGGTCTTTTCCAAATCCAGATCTGGTCATAAACTATGGGCCAGTTTTCCACACTGTACAGCTGTCAAAAACCTTTCTTACTCAATGAAGTAAAGAACAACCTCCTTCAGTCTTTTTGTGAGGTCTTATATCATGTGAAGTTATGAGAGGTATGTCAATACTAGAGAAACACATGACAAACAACACAGAAAATAATATGCTTTTCCTTATCTGCAAAAAATATGCCCCCAAAGAAAATACAATCATTTAATAAATCATTTAACATCTGACCCCTTTTGGTCTTACCCTCAGGCCATAGCTTGAACTACTTTCAGTTTGCAGATTTGGCTAAAAGTAAGTTTAAGATTCTTCTCCACAAAATAAAGCTTAGAAAGTACTTCTTTTTCTGAAATCAGCAGAAAGCTTAAGACATTAGGGCTCTGATGCGTTCATGACGGTGTGTACAATCTGACACGATGCAAAGATAATTACTGCAACACTCTGAGATGCCTAAATCATCTTATATAATTATGAAATAGTACTGAGAATTAAAATCTCTCATTTTTCCTTTTTTCTTCCTCCTGAGGAGCCAAGAGATACTATATTTAGCTGGAAAAAAAAAAAAAATTGCTCCTGAGATGCCGAGTTTACATGAACATGAAGGCTGTTACTGACTGAAGAGCCCAACTACTTATCTCAATGTTATCCAGGTCCCAAAATGCAGAATCCTGACAAGCCAATACCTATCACTCCTACTGCTGAAAATCAAATCCTGTTTGCAACCTCCTGCTCTTAGTAATATACTAACGCATTCGGGTATGTGACTGTGATTCAGACAAATTTTAATGAATCACAAAGATTACGTGACTGAAAACAATGGATGGGGAAAATTCATCTTTTCAGATAATTCAGAAATACAATAAAACTGGACTGTAAATTACAACCATCAGAAGAAAAATAGCTTTGCATACTAACAAAAGAAGCTAATGAAATCAGCATCCTTTAGGTTAAAGCTTCCAATCAAACTCTGCTATTTAAATACTCCAGAGAGCACCTAGGTAGCCCTTAGGTTACCCTGATGGTCTTTTTCTTTTGAGCCAGGTCACCCATCAAGAATTCTCTTTTAGAACAAAAACGGCAAAGGCAGAATCAACTTACATTGATCTTCCATTTCAAGATAAATCCCAGACATTTCTGCTAAGCTCCCTATCTGTAAAGCCTATGCTTTTCCCTCCCCACAGGAACCTCAAAAAACACCCCCAAAACAGACCTCAACATTCTCTGCTGATTTGTCTCCTCTCTCAGGGAATAGCACCAAATTCAGCCAGTGGTTCAATCATCCTAGACTACGTCTTTTCCTTCATCTTCCACATCCCCTCTCTAATTTCCCCACCATGTTAGAATGCCTCCATCATGGCTCTCCAGAATTAAAGCAAGATCCATCTTACACATCTCTCAGTACCAGTTCACAAAACCGCTCATATTTTAACTTTCTATGCAGACTTCAGAACGAATGTCACTCTGAACTTTTATTACCTCTCCACAACTTGCCATATAAAAGGCCTTAACTTTGCCCAAAATCCTTAATGAAAATGAAGGAGACCTACCATATCTCCTCATAATCTTTCCTTCTTCACTTCCTCATGGAAGCCTCCTTTTCCACCATGTGACATGACTTATGAAAGGTAGATCACACTGTGACCTTTTCAGTCGTTGTCCTTCCCTTATTTACTCATTCTATCCTCTATCCAAATACCTCTTACTTCTAAGCCTTCTTAAGTGTAAAGGCCCTCTCCACACTTCCACAGAGTACTGATCACACTACTATATCACAACATATTGCTACACTTCACAACCACACCTTACCATTCTAACTTCACAACTAGATTGTAAGTTTTATTTAAGCAATCTCTTCTTCTGGCTTTTGCTTTTATATCCATAAATTCCTAGAATCATGTCTGAGGCATACAGTCATTGGTCAAAAATATATTTCTTGATATAAACCGCTTGGCAGTGGAGAAGGAAGAAGGCTAGAAGACAGAAAGGTAAAGAAAAGAAAAGGCTAACTCAAAGTGAATGGATAACTTGGACAATGCTCGACTTTGTACTTATACAAATTAAATTTCATTTTCTTATTCATATACCTGTTTCAACCTCAAACAATAGTCCATTTGTTCATATCCTAGTCAAGTATGAGGACCCACTGAGGCTGAGAAAAAACTGAGGCATATGGATTGGGGGGGGGGGGGGTGTTAATATAAAGTCTCCTTTTGCCTATTTTGGGGTAAAAGGGGATGTGCATTTCAATATTAAGCCGACTTCTCCCTATTTTGGGGTAAAAATGGATTTTAACAGATAACAAATGTAGACCGTCTTCAATCTGGGCATGCCAAATTATAAATTTTCACTACATGCACAAAGAAAAACTTCAGGACAATTCGATTTTCATTTCTACTTTTAAAAGGATGAATGGATTAGATTAACTTCAGGAACTTATTCTATTTCATTATTAACTCTATACTTACCATTTTGGAAATGAATCTTGAATAAGCAGTAGGGATATGGCAGGGAGAACAGGGATGCTAAATGCCATGTGACAAAAATAAACTTACTCCAGGGTTTTTACTAGGGATGAATAAGCAATGGTCTGGTGTCTTTGTCATTGAATGATGCTGTGCTACTCTGTGCCAAATTTCAGTTAAACTCTGGGGGTGACTCCTAGCCCTAATTTTAAATAGGCTTAGCCTATTCTTTTCAGGGATAAGTTTCACAGGGGCAAACCCCAAGACTGAAGGCTCGGCCTATTGATTTGGTTGTCCCCACTGCCTGTGAGAATATCAGGAATTCTCCAAATGGGGAAGTTGAATTTTTCCCCCACTCTCCCCATTCTGACAAGGGCACTTTGCAAATACTTCTTTATTCACTGTTCAAATCATTCTGGGATTTGTCAGGGCATCACACTAACCTGGACAAACCTACAAAATCTCATGCCCTATTCAAGGTTCCACGTATTTATGGTGTTCAATTAAAATGTCCATATAAGTTAAATTAGGAAATGCACTAGTCAAAACCTAAATTTTGTACCAAATAAACATTTCTTGCTTTAGTCTAACACAGAAGTTGAAGTTTTAAAATATGAATGACCATCCATTTTCAACACCCTGCAATAATGACATTCCTTTGTTCTTTCTCATGCAAAAACATTTCTTAATCTGTACATTTAGTCACTATCATTGCATACTCTATAGAAATTCCTAGATTATTTCATCTCAGTCTTCATGGTCTAGCTTCCTTTTGGTTTCATATACGCCCCCAGCCCTCCTCCTTCTATCATTCTCACATTCAGCTTCATTCAGTGTACTTACATTATTGTACTACAATCAGGTAGTACTGTGCTACCCATTTCTGAATTTTTACAATCAGTCCTGTTGCACAATCTGTATCCCTTCAGCTTCATTGACCCAATCTCTATCTTATTTCTATCTCCTGAAAAACTGTGTTCCTAATTGAAATTCTCCAAGTTCACTCCTTAATGTTAGTTCATATCAGTGAGACCATACAATATATGTCCTTTTGTTTCTGGCTAATTTCACTCAACATAAACATCCTCAAGATCCATCCCTGTTGTTACATCCTTCACGGCTTTATTCTGTCTTACCAGCAGCATAATATTCCATTGTAATGTATATACCACAACTTGTTTAGCCACTCATCTGTTGATGGGCATTTGGGCTGTTTCCACCTCTTGGCAGTTGTAAATAATGCTGCTATAAACATTGGTGTGCAAATGTCTGTCTGTGTCCTTGCCCTTACGTCCTCGGAGTAGATACCTAGTAATGAAATTGCTGGATCATATGGCAATTCTATACTTAGCTTCCTGAGGAATCGCCAAACTGCCTTCCACAGCGGTTGTACCATTTTACATCCCACCAACAATGAATAAGTGTGTCTCTTTCTCAGCTTTTGCTCCAGCACTTGTAGTTTTCTGTTGTTGTTTTTTTTTTAACGGCCATTCTAGTGGGTGTCAGATGATACTCCATTGTGGTTTTGATTTGCATTTCCAATAGCCAGGGAAGTTGAGCATTTTTTCATGTGCCTTTTAGCCATTTGTAGTTTCTTTTCTGAGATGTGTCTGTTCTTAACTTTTGCCCATTTTTTAATTGAATTGTTTGTGTTTTTGCTGCTGAGTTGAAGAATCTCTTTATATATTTTGGATACTAAACTCTTATCTGATATGTGGTTTCCAAATATTGTCTCCCATTGCGTAGGCTGCCTTTTTTCCTTTTATTTATTTATTTTTATGCATAGGCAGGCACTGGGAATGGAACCCAGGTCTCGGGAATGGCAGGCAAGGACTCTGCCTGCTGAGCCACCATGGTCCGCCCCTTTTTTCTTTCTTAAAGTTCTTTGATGCACAAATGTGTTTAATTTTCAGGAGTTTCCATTTATCTATTTCTTTCTTCAATGCTCGTACTTTGGGTATAAGATCTAGGAAACTGTCTCCTATTACAAGTTTTATAAGATATTTCCCTACATTTTCTTCTAAAAGTTGTATCATCTTAGCACTAATGTTTAAGTTTTTGAATCATTTTGAATTAATTTTTATATAAGGTGTGAGATATGGATCATCTTTCAATCTTTTGCATATGGATATCTAGATCTCCAAGCACCACTTATTGAAGAGTCTGCTCTGTCCCAGGTGAATTGGCTTGACAGCCTTATCAAAGATCAATTGTCCATAGAGGAGACGGTCTGTATCTGAACACTTCTTATTTAATTCCATTGGTCAGTATATCTATTTTTATGCCAGTACCATGCTGTTTTAACCACTGTAGCTCCACAATACACCCTAAAGTCAAGAACATATTTGTTCTTAATTAAGTATGGTCTTCAATCAGATGTAAATGCCACTTTTTATTAGGCTTCTTCTAAAATGTTCTTATAGGAGTTCACTAGTTGTTTCTGGTGAATTCATCAGTCTGCTCCAGGTTGTTGTTCAGATGCGGCCTCTCTCTCTCTCAGCCGACACAACAAGCAAACTCACTGCCCCTCTACCTGCGACACGACTCCAATATTACACCCAGGGTTTTAAACTTCCCTGGCAATGTGAGATAGAAATTCTAAGACCAGCTTGGACTCAGCATTGAGGGACTGAGAAAACCTTCTCGACCAAAAGGAGGAAGAGAGAAATGAAACAAAATAAAGTGTCAGCGACTGAGAAATTTCAAAGAGTAAAGACGGTTATTCTGGAGGTTATTCTTATGCATTATATGCATAAGAATGCATATATAATGGTGCATTATATTCTTATGCACCATTTTAGTTTATGGTGTATTAGAGTGGCTAGAGGAAAGTGCCTGAAACTGTAGAGCTGTGTTCCAGTAGACTTTTTCTTGAAGATGATTGTATAATGATAAAGTTTCTGCAATGTGACTGTGTGATTGTGAAAACCTTGTGTCTAAATGTTCCTTTTATCTACAGTATGAACAGATGAGTAAAAAATATGGATAAGAAATAAACAAATAATAGGGAGAACAAAGGTCAAACTAAATTGAGTAGACTGAAAATACTAGTGGTCAGTGAGATGGAGGGGTAAGAGGTATAGCATGTATGAGTTTTCTCTTTTTTTCTTTTTTTTATTTTGCTGGAGAGATAAAAGTATTTAAAAAAAATGATTACAGTGATGAATACGCAACTACGTGATGATATTGTGAGTCATTGATTGTAACCATGTCAAGAATGTTTGTATGTTTGTTTGTTGTTTACAATAAAAAATTTTTAAAAAAAACAGGAAAAAAATTCAGCTAAGCTTATAAACAACCTTGGAAGAATGAAGGATCAAAAAAACAGCTTCTCATGGTCTTTGAGCTTACCAGCCAGGGATCATACTCACTACATTACTATGGTTCTAAATTACATTACTGTGTCATAGTTAGAGCACTTGGGCAAAAACAAGGGCAAGCTTAGGTCAAATTGTGAAGTGGATAAAAATTGTTTTCAGAAACTTCAGCTACCCCTAGGTAGGCTCTGACCTTTATTCTAACATGTTTATCAAGGCCATGCACCACCACCTCCTTTCCATCTTACAGGCCCTCAGTGAGGACTGGCCTCTCAGGGAACCCATGTCCAAGATACACTGCTTGGCCCACCACTGAAATCTTATTAGTACTTTGGCTTCTTTCATTAGGAACTTGTTCTGTGTTTGGTGACAAGTAGTAAATCTGATCATTTGTACTGATTTATTGACAGGTCCTAATTAATACGCTTCTTGTGCTCTGGAAACTATTTGCCCTTGGGACATTTTAAACAGCAAGGCAATCCAATCTTGTGATTTTCAGTGCCATGCAGAGTACAATGAGAAAATTGGGTAGGTGAAAAAAATAGGTTGTCTGTCTGTCTGTATGCAAACTTGAATAGGTTCCTGTCTGGATTAAATCAACTTTGTAATAGATCAGGCTCATATTGAGATAACGTGGTATTAATGCGTCCATTCACTGTTTACACATATAGATGATGAGGAATGTAGGAGTAATTATGTATATACCCAGTAAAGGTTACTGTTCAACCAGAAGCAACAGACACTGCATAACCTTCCAGATAATAAGAATTTCAAATCAATCACTAAGTGTATGCAAACCAAAGCTAGATGCTGCTAAAAGTTTACTTTATACTATTTCAATATTAGGCTATAATCCATAAGTAACTGTACTCACCTGTAACTCAATCATCTACCAGCAAATATTGTGGTACCAATAGTCATGCTCTTTTAGGAAAATGCTGTGATTGTGTCTGATGTATAATGTATTGCTAAAAAGAGGCCTGTTAGGATTTGTGGCTTATATATTATGGTTCAGGAAGAGAGTCAAATAGCAACTTATAAAACAAGATTATATAAGATAATGATAGGAATTATGAAGAAAACAAAAGTTGATGTGATAGGAAATGATGATGGTGGGAAGCACTGATTTAGATTGTGGGTAGCAAAGGATTCACTGAGGAGGTGGCCCTGAAACCAAGACATGAATTATAAGAACAGCTCACCTTACCCTACTTTTAATATTTGCAAGAAGTATTCCAGAGAGAACAGCAAGTGCAGATGGCCTAAAAGAAATATATTAACATGGTGATGGAAAAAAAAGAAGGCCAGCCCCTCCAAAGCACTGTAGAAGCTATGCAGAATGGTCTCAGATTAAGGCAGGAGTCATAGCATTAGGAGATGAAATCCATGGTAGGAAATTTAGATTTTATTCTAAGTTACCTATCACAGAAAGTCAGAAAGTGATTACAGTAAGAAAGGAATGCAAATATATTCTAAATAGACTCTTCATGCCATGCATGATATTCACTTGCAAGTGCTGTGCCTCTTGAGGTTTTTAAAGTCACTAGCATAGGAGAATGAGATCCACTGAGAGCTGAAAGGAAGTTCTGCTGCTAAATTCAATTCAACTACTGCACAGTCCAAAAAGGTTCCAAAACAACAGCAACAAAAAAGACTATGGAAAAACCCTTTTGGTAATAACTGCCAAAAACTTCCCATCAAATAAACCCAAATATTCAGAACTTTTATCTATGACTCTACACAATCAGAAGCTTACAAGGTTAAAGAAACCATTTTTAAGGTGAAAGATGGGGGATTTGGGTAACTGAATTAACCTGAATGGCAGCCTCCCTCCATTAACCACAGTCAGTATCATTCAATTATAAAGTGTCTTGTTTTTACTTCTCAAGAACTATATTTCATGTCCTATTTGTAAGTTGAGAAAATTTTTCATATGTCAAGCTCAGACCAAAGCAAAAATTATCTAAAGCTAAGGGGAAGCACTGAGATAGTCATAGTTTGTATTGTCGATTACATAAACAAGGAGATTGCACAGATACTTAATAGCAGGCCCACCAAGTACATAGTGCCATGTTTCCAGCTGAATTAAAATGAAGTCATGTCTCTCCTGACTCAGTAATCACTAATTAACAATACAAATTTGGGAATAAGTTTAAATTGTTTCAAATTATAGAGAAGCAGTTAGGTATCATATCAGAGATGGATAGCTTTGCATGAATACTATCACAAAAACATGAGAATCTTAAAAGATGAAAGCCTTGTTATCTCACTTTAAAGTTAATTACCTCCTTTGTTTCTTTTTTTACCTTTCCAGGTGGCAGCATAGAGAGAATGAAAGAGGTGATCTTGGTCATTTTTCCCTTCTTGGCATGTTCCAAAATCATCTGATATAGTCAAAGAAGTCAAAGAAAATTAGCCTTAAATACTGAATGGTCATTATGACCATTATTAGAATATCAAGGTTCTTATATTTTATGCTTAAAAGTGAGGAATCTTGGGGAATCTACCCATAGGAAGAACACTCAAGGGCCAGAGAAAATTTTCAAACTTGGTCGCCTCCTTGCAAACCTCTGCAATAGAAAGTGTGTCAGGTACCTGAGATGAGCTAAGGCAATGAATGAAAGGACAACTTTGTGAGACTTCGTTGGAAGTGGCACATCACTATTTTTAAGCAAATATAAGAAACACAAGAAACATTTAGCTACTTTTAAACAGATTACATAGCCGGAGACCTGGGTTCCACTCCCAGACCCTGGATTTCCCCTCCAAAAATATATTTTTTTCAACCAATAGTGCTGCAATAATGGGAAAGTCACATGGGAAAAGAACGAAATGTGACCCCCAGCTTACAGCATACAAAAACAAAAGATTATGTAGGGAATGTTTGATGCACTCATTCCATACATGCTTTTTCAGAGGTTCTTTCATCCCTTCTAGCATTAAGTTACTTCATAAGCAGTAGGCACCATGTAATTTAAAGACTAGTCCATATTTTCACTTTTGATCTAACTTTTACTCTGTAGGAAGTAAAAACACAGGCTTGTGGGGTCACATCACGCATCTAAAGGTTAACAAGATGGTCTGGTATTATTTTCTTCTTCTAGTATAAGTCTAGGAAATTATTCTAAATTATTCTAGCCCTGAGTTTGTTCCTCATGACTTAAAAATCACCTATTATTTGACATAAAATTGGGTATACTGCCTAATTATCAGTCACTCTTTACTAGAACATGTTCCCACAAGTTCAACGCTGCCCTTGGGCTTTGTACCATTTCAGGACCTTATTCCAAATATCTTCAAGCTAGTTCTTTATTTTATTCACAGCAGGTGCTCTGTTTAGCTGATTAATGGATGTTATAATAATGCTTACTCCAATTAAATAGAGAATAGCAACTCCAGCATTGCTGAGTTTATAGTCGCCTATCTTTACTGCTTGCAGAGAAAATTCAAGCCACATATTTATTAAGAAAGATCTTAAAATCTCCAATGGAAAAGATTTAGGATTCAAGATGCTGTCACATCCCAGAAAAACAAGTTCCTTAAGAATGGCTGTTCTAGGAGGGGCCAAGATGGCAGCTTAGCAATGTACACGTTTTAGTTGGTCCTCCAGAACAACTACTAAATAACCACAAACAGTACAGGATCAGCTCCTGGAGCCACGTCAGTGACCAAACACACACTGTGCCCCAGTCTGGACCAGCTGGACTGGCTGCAAGCTTCCCCAAAACCGTGAGATCCCCAAGCCAGGGTGGCCGTCGCCCCTCCCCCACAGGCAGCTTCCCAGAGGGAAAGGACAGAGACTCTAAAGCTGGTCAAGGCAGAGGTTGCTCATTGGGCTCACAGAAAAAGAGGAAAGGGGAGGAAATGGATGTTTTAGTGGCTGTTTCTACAGAGGCTTGGCACCCTCTGGATTCAGCGCTGGGACTTCTTCAATTGCAAGTGCCCCAGGCATAGGTAGAAACAGGTTGGTTTCAGAGCTGTATCCCACCTGTGCCTTCCGCAAGGGAGGGGTGAAGTCCAACTCAGGTGGAATTCCTCCCTCAAGGAATTCAGACCCCAGGGTTTGGCAATTTGAAGCCATTAAAACCAGCCTACAACCTCTCCTCTGTCTCCACCACGCCCCCAGCAGGGAGAGTCTTCGAAAGTTCAAAGTGCCGCAACATCTTTTGCTGGTGCGACCAACAGGCAGACGAACTACATACTGGGCAGGATAAGAAAAACAGAGCCCAGAGACTTCACAGGAAAGTCTTTTAACCCGCTCGGTCTCACCCTCAGGGAAAACTGACGCAAGGGACTCCTTCCCCCTAACAGGAGACCAGTTTAGTCCGGGGAAAACCCGGCTGGAGTCCATAATACCTACGAAGACCCTCCTAAGGGTGGGGAGGGAAAAGGTACCATACAAGCAGGGCAAGAAACAAGAAAACAAGAACTGAAAAATTATCCTCTGTTAAACAAAACTTAAGCTAGAGGTCCAGAAAAAAGCTGAACTGAAGGTCAAAAGAACAGACAGACAACAAATTCATCTAGCAAGAAAACCCTAAGAGAAGTGAAAGCAATCTCCAGAGAAAACTAATTAAGGTAATTAAATGTCTAGATACCAGCAAAAAATAAATCACACCAGGAAAAGTGAAGATATGGCCCAGTCAAAGGAACAAACCAGTAGTTCAAATGAGATACAAGAGCTGAAACAACGACTTCAGAATATATGAACAGACATGGAAAACCTCATCAAAAACCAAATCAATGAATTGAGGGAGGATATGAAGAAGGCAAGGAATGAACAAAAAGAAGAAATGGAAAGTCTGAAAAAACAAATCGCAGAACTTATGGGGAAGAAAGGTATAGCAGAAGAGATAAAAAAACTATGGAAACCTACAATGGTAGATTTCAAGAGACAGAGGTTAGGATTAGTGAACTGGAGGATGGAACATCTGAAATCTGACAAGATACAGAAACTATAGGGAAAAAATGGAAAAATATGAGCAGGGATTCAGGGAACTGAATGATAATATGAAGCGCAAAAATATACATGTTGTGAGTGTCCCAGAAGGAGAAGAGAAGGGAAAAGGAAGAGAAAAACTAATGGAAGAAATTGTCACTGAAAATTTCCCAACTCTTATGAAAGACCTAAAATTACAGATCCAAGAAGTGCAGCGCACCCCAAAGAGATTATACACAAAGAGGCGTTCTCCAAGACACTTACTAGTCAGAATGTAAGAGGTCAAAGAGAAAGAGAGGATCTTGAAAGCAGCAAGAGAAAAGCAATCCATCACATAAAAGGGAAACCGAATAAGACCATGTGTAGATTTCTCAGCAGAAACCATGGAGGCGAGAAAACAATGGGATGATATATTTAAATTACTAAAAGAGAAAAACTGCCAACCAAGAATTCTGTACCCAGCAAAACTGACCTTCAAAAATGAGGGAGAAATTAAAACATTTTCAGACAAAAAGTCACTGAGAGAATTTGTGACCAAGAGACCAGCTCTGCAAGAAATACTAAAAGGAGCACTAGAGACTGATATGAAAAGACAGAAGAGAGAAGTGTGGAGAACAGTGTAGAAACAAGGAAAATTAGATATGACATATAAAATACAAAAGGAAAAACGGTAGAGGAAAGTTCTACCCAAACAGTAATAACACTAAATGTTAATGGATTGACCTCCACAATCAAAAGATATAGACTGGCAGAATGGATTAAAAAACAGAATCCTTCTATATGCTACAGGAAACACATCTTACACACAAAGATAAACATAGGTTGAAAGTGAAAGGTTGGGAAAAGATATTTCACGCAAATAACAACCAGAAAAGAGCAGGAGTAGCTAAACTAATATCCAACAAATTAGACTTCAAATGTAAAACAGTTAAAAGAGACAAAGAAGGATACTATCTACTAATAAAAGGAACAACTCAACATGAAGACATAACAATCATAAATATTTATGCACCAAACCAGAATGCTCCAAAATACATGAGGAAAACACTGCAAACACTGAAAAGGGAAATAGACACATATACCATAATAGTTGGAGACTTCAATTCGCCACTCTCATCAATGGACAGAATATCTAGACAGAGGATCAATAAAGAAACAGAGAATTTGAATATTACAATAAATGAGCTAGACTTAACAGACATTTATAGGACATTACACCCCACAACAGCAGGATACACATTTTTCTCAAGTGCTCAGGGATCATTCTCAAAGATAGACCATATGCTGGGTCACAAAGCAAGTCTCAACAAATTTAAAAAGATTAAAATTATACAAAACACTTTCTCAGATCATAAGGGAATGAAGTTGGAAATCAATAATAGGCAAAGCACCAGAAAATTCACAAATATGTGGAGGCTCAACAACACACTCTTAAACAACCAGTGGGTCAAGGAAGAAATTACAAGAGAAATCAGTAAATATCTCAAGGCAAATGAAAATGAAAACACAACACAACAAAACTTATGGGATGCAGCAAAGGCAGTGCTAAGAGGGAAATTTATTGCCCTAACTGCCTATATCAAAAAAGAAGAAAGGGTAAAAATATAGGAATTAACTGTTCACTTGGAAGAACTGGAGAAAGAACAGCAAACTAATCCCAAAGCAAGCAAAAGGAGAGAAATAACAAAGATTAGAGCAGAAATAAATGAAATTGAAAACATGAAAACAATAGAGAAAATCAATAAAATCAGAAGTTGGTTCTTAAGATTGCTGGGCCCTTAGCAAGACTGACAAAAAAAAGAACAGAGAGGACGCAAATAAATAAGATCAGAAATGGAAGAGGAGACATAATACTGACCCCACAGAAATAAAGGAGGTAATAACAGGACACTACGAAAAACTTTATGCCAATAAATACAGCAATGTAGATGAAATGGACAAGTTCCTAGAAAGGCATGAACAACCAACTTTGACTCAAGAAGAAATAGATGACCTCAACAAACCAATCCCAAGTAAAGAAATTGAATCAGTCATTCAAAAGCTTCCCAAAAAGAAAAGTCCAGGACCAGACGGCTTCACAGGTGAATTCTACCAAACATTCCAGAAAGAATTAGTACCAACCCTGCTCAAACGCTTCAAAGAAACTGAAGTGGAGGGAAAGCTACCTAATTCATTCTATGAAGCCAACATCACCCTCATACCAAAACCAGGCAAAGATATTACAAAAAAAGAAAACTACAGACCAATCTCTCTAATGAATACAGATGCAAAAATCCTCAACAAAATTCTAGCAAATTGAATCCAGCAAGACATTAAAAGAATTATACATCATGACGAAGTAGCATTCATCCAAGGTATTCAAGGATGGTTAAACATAAGAAAATCAGTTAATGTAATATACCATATCAACAAATCAGAGCAGAAAAATCACATGATCATCTCAATTGATGCAGAGAAGGCATTTGACAAAATTCAACATCCTTTCCTGTTCAAAACACTTCAAAGGATAGGAATACAAGGGGATTTCCTTAAAATGATAAAGGGAATGTATGAAAAACCCACAGCTAATATCGTCCTCAATGGGGAAAAACTGAAAACTTTCCCCCTAAGATCAGGAACAGGGCAAGGATGTGCACTATCACCACTGTTATTCAACACTGTGTTGGAAGTTCTAGCCAGAGCAATTACACAAGAAAAAGAAATACAAGGCATCAAAATTGAAAAGGAAGAAGTAAAACTATCACCGTTTGCAGATGATATGACACTATATGTCGAAAACCCTAAAAAATTCAAAGCAAAACTACTAGAGCTAATAAACAAGTACAGCAAAGTGGCAGGTTACAAGATCAACATTCAAAAATCTGTAGTGTTTCTATACACTAGTAATGAACAATCTGAGGGGGAAATCAAGAAACGAATCCCATTTACAATTGCAACTAAAAAAATAAAATACCTAGGAATAAATTTAACTAAAGAGACAAAAGACCTATACAAAGAAAACTACAAGAAACTGCTAAAAGAAATCACAAAAGACCTAAATAGATGGAAGGGCATACCGTGTTCATGGATTGGAAGACTAAATATAGTTAAGATGTCAATTCTACCTAAACTGATGTACAGATTCAACACAATACCAATCAAAATCCCAACAACTTACTTTTCAGAAATAGAAAAACGAATAAGCAAATTAATCTGGAAGGGCAGGGTGCCCCGAAATGCTAAAAGTATCTTGAGGGAAAAAAAAAAGCTGGAGGTCTCACGCTGCCTGACTTTAAGGCATATTATGACGCCACTGTGGTCAAAACAGCATGGTATTGGCATAAAGATAGAAAGATTGACCAATGGAATCGAATAGAGTGTTCAGATATAGACCCTCTCATCTATGGACATTTGATCTTTGATAAGGCAGTCAAGCCAACTCACCTGGGACAGAACAGTCTCTTCAATAAATGGTGCCTAGAGAACTGGATATCCATATGCAAAAGAATGAAAGAGGACCTGTATCTCACTCCCTATACAAAAATTAACTCAAAATGGATCAAAGATCTAAACATCAGGTCTAAGACCATAAAACAGTTAGAGGAAAATGTAGGGAAATATCTTATAAATCTTACAATTGGAGGTGGTTTTATAGACCTTACACCTAAAGCAAGAGCACTGAAGAAAGAAAGAAAGAAATGGGAACTCCTCAAAATTAAACACTTTTGTGCATCAAAGAAGTTTGTCAAGAAAGGAAAAAGACAGCCTACACAATGGGAGAAAATATTTGGAAATGACACATCAGATAAAGGTCTAGTATCCAGAATATATAAAGAGATTGTTCAACTCAACAACAAAAAGACAGCCAATCCAATTACAAAATGGGAAAAAGACTTGAACAGAAACCTCTCAGAAGAGGAAATACAAATGGCCAAAAGGCACATGAAGAGATGCTCAAAGTCCCTGGCCATTAGAGAAATGCAAATCAAAACCGCAATGAGATATCATCTCACACCCAACAGAATGGCCATTATCAACAAAACAGAAAATAACAAGTGCTGGAGAGGATGCAGAGAAAGAGGCAGACTTATCCACTGTTGGTGGGAATGTCAAATGGTGCAACCACTGTGGAAGGCAGTTTGGCGGTTCCTCAAAAAGCTGAATATAGAATTGCCATACGACCCAGCAATACCATTGCTGGGTATCTACTCAAAGGACTTAAGGGCAAAGACACAAACGGACATTTGCACACCAATGTTTATAGCAGCGTTATTTACAATTGCAAAGAGATGGAAACAGCCAAAATGTCCATCAACAGACGAGTAGATAAACAAACTGTGGTATATACATACGATGGAATATTATGCAGCTTTAAGACAGGATAAACTTATGAAGCATGTAATAACATGGATGGACCTAGAGAACATTATGCTGAGTGAATCTAGCCAAAAACTAAAAGACAAATACTGTATGGTCCCACTGATGTGAACCGACATTCGAGAATAAACTTGGAATATGCCATTGGTAACAGAGTCCAGCAGGAGTTAGAAACAGGGTAAGACAATGGGTAATTGGAGCTGAAGGGATACAGACTGTGCAACAGGACTAGATACAAAAACTCAAAAATGGTCAGCACAATAATACCTAATTGCAAAGTAATCATGTTAAAACACTGAATGAAGCTGCATCTGAGCTATAGGTTTTGTTTGTTTTGTTTTGTTTTTGTCTGTCTGGTTGTTTGTTTGTCTTTTTTTTTTTTTTACTATTATTACTACTTTTATTTTTTTCTCTATATTAACATTCTATATCTTTTTCTGTTGTGTTGCTAGTTCTTCTAAATCGATGCAAATGTACTAAGAAACGATGATCATGCATCTATGTGATGATGTTAAGAATTACTGATTGCATATGTAGAATGGTATGATTTCTAAATGTTGGGTTAATTTCTTTTTTTCCGTTAATTAATAAAAAGAAATACAAATGGTCAAAAGGCAAATGAAGAGATGCTCAAAGTCCCTGGCCATTAGAGAAATGCAAATCAAAACCACGATGAGATATCATCTCACACCCAACAGAATGGCCATTATCAACAAAACAGAAAATAACAAGTGCTGGAGAGGATGCGGAGAAAGAGGCACACTTATCCACTGTTGGTGGGAATGTCAAATGGTGCAACCACTGTGGAAGGCAGTTTGGCAGTTCCTCCAAAAGCTGAATATAGAATTGCCATATGACCCAGCAATACCATTGCTAGGTATCTACTCAGAGGACATAAGGACAAAGACACAAACAGACATTTGCACACCAATGTTTGTAGCAGCATTATTTACAATTGCAAGGAGATGGAAACAGTCAAAATGTCCATCAACAGATGAGTGGGTAAACAAACTTTGGTATATACATACGATGGAATATTATGCAGCTTTAAGACAGAATAAACTTAGGAAGTATGTAACAACATGGATGGACCTAGAGAACATTATGCTGAGTGAGACTAGCCAAAAACTAAAGGACACATACTGTATGGTCTCATTGATATGAACTGACATTAGTGAATAAACTTGGAATATTTCGTTGGTAACAGAGACCATCAGGAGATAGAAATAGGGTAAGATAATGGGTAACTGGAGCTGAAGGGATACAGACTGCGCAACAGGACTGGATACAAAAACTCAGAAATGGACAGCACAATACTACCTAACTGTTATATAATTATGTTAAAACACTGAATGAAGCTGCATGTAAGAATGATAGAGGGAGGAGGGCTGGGGACATATTTAAATCAGAAAGAAAGATAGATATTAAAGATTGAGATGGTATAATCTAGGAATGCCTAGAGTGTATAATAATAGTGAAATGTACAAGATACAATTTTAAGAATGTTTTTGCATGAGGAAGAACAAAGGAATGTCATTATTGCAGGGTACTGAAAACAGATGGTAATTAATATTTAAAATGTTACCTTCTGTGTGAGACTAAAGAAAAAATTTTTATTTGTTACAAAATTTATATTTTGACTAGTTCATTACCTAATATAACTCATGTAGATAGTCTGACTGAATGCCATAAGTACTTGGAATCTCAGGTAGGACATGAGATTTTGCTGGTTTGTCCACAGTGATGCCCCGATGAATCCCAGAGTGATTCGATTAGTGAGGGGAAAAGTATTTGCAAAGCTCCCTTCGGGGAGTGGTGAGAACGGGATGAAATTCAACTTCCCCAAGTTGAATTCTTGATATTCTCACAAGCAATGTGGACAACCAAAGCCATAGGCAGAGCCCCCAGTCTTGGGGTTTGTTCACATGAAACTTAACCCCACAAAGGATAGGTCAAGTCTACTTAAAATTTAGGCCTAAGAGTGATCCCCAAGAGAGCCTCTTTTGTTGCTCAGATGTGGCCTCTCTCTCCAGCCAACACAATGAGCAGTCTCACCACCCTATCCCTCTCTACGTGGGACATGACTCCCAGAGATGTGGACCTTCCTGGCAACGTGGGACAGAGATCTTGGAATGAACGGAGACTCAGCATCAAGGGACTGAGAAAAACCATCTCGGCCAAAAGGGGAAGCGGGAAATGAGACAAAGCGTCAATGGCTGAGAGATTCCAAACAGAGTAGAGAGGTTATCCTGGAGGTTATTCTTATGCATCAAGTAGATATCATCTTGTTATTCAAGATGTAATGGAGAAGCTGGAGGGAACTGCCTGAAAATGTAGAGCTGTGTTCCAGTAGCCATGTTTCTTGAGGATGATTGAATAATGATACAGCTGTCACAATGTGACTGTGTTATTGTGAAAACCTTGTGTCTGATGCTCCTTTTATCTACCTTGTCAACAAAGGAGTAGAACATATGGAATAAAAATAATAGGGGGAACAAATGTTAAATTAAATTTAGTCTTAAATGCTAGTGATCAATGAAAGCAAGGGGTAAGGGATATGGTAGGTATAATCTTTTCTTTTCTTTCTTGTGTTTATTTCTTTTTCTATTGTCTTTTTATCTCTTTTTCTGAATTAATACAAATGTTCTAAAAAATGATGAATATGCAACTAAGTGATGATATTGTGAATTACTGTTTATGTATGTTGTTTTATTTTGTTTCTTATTTTTTTTAATTAATAAATAAATTTAAAAAAAAAAAAGAATGGCTGTTCTTAGACACCAATTCATTCTTCATCTCATTCAATAAGAATTGAAACAGTATTTACTACCTGCTTAACACCTTGCTAGATACTAAGGGATGGAAAGCTACCAGACTATACCTAGATTCTGTAGATGATGTATTATATCACAGAATTATATATATATCACAGAATTTAATACATGGAGATAGTATGAAATACGAACATGACCCTGTCCCTAAAAGATGCTGAGATTTTGCTGGTACTCTCAAAACATTATGAGAAAGGTTCGAAACAATGAAGGTAAGTGCAAGAATAAATAATAAAAGTAGATGGAAGTCAGGTATGGCTTACTAGAAATTGTGCTTGCCAATGAATAAGATGCTTTTTTCTTTTTTCTCATCTTGTCAGCAATTAATTACTAACAGCAAATCTTCAATGAAGAAATTATCTACCTGATAAACACTCCTATCAACACACTAAATAGGAACATTTCTTTTCACTCTACCAGGTTCCAAAGAGGATCTACAAAGCAGCTTACAAAGACGGTACAGTACAGCAAGATAAAACAGTCCAAGTCAATACTGAAGTCAATGAATAGTATAGTATCGAAGCCCCATGCTCTGACTTCAGGGGCCTCAAAGCTTACCTCCTCTGTATTACCATCTAAAAGGCAACAAGAAATTCTTTAAACGTTTTTTTCCATTACTACAACTAGTTCTTTTGCAAGTTAATTAAAAGCATGAAAAAATATTTCCTATTAGAATCAATGATGTTAAAACTGATGGGTGAAACTGATGTGCAAGAGGATATATGAACACGCAGTCTTTCTGCACAAAGCACTTAAATCGCAAATGGAGAAAAGATAGTCTTAGCAGAGGAGTCCACCAGGTTTCTCCACAGGGATCATGTTTACATCAACAGGAATGAGATAAAATGACATCAGGTGAATTGGTTCTTGGCAAAAATACAGAACCGGAATCTATCCATAAGGAAATACCAGACAAACCCAAATTGAGGGGCAACGTAACTATTCTAAACTTTTCAAAACTGTCAATGTCACGAAAAACAATGAAAGTCTAAGGAAGTACTCTAGATTTCCATGCCCAAGGCCAAGAAAACAGTCTATAAAACAGTCTGCAGTAACAGTATTCTATCAGTGCTAAATTTCCTAATTTGGATAATTGTATTGGAGTTACGATGATAAATGCCTTTGTCTGAGGAAATAAACACATGTTTAGAGGCTAAAGGAAAATAAAAAAGGCATGTGGTTTGCAACTTATTTTTGGGAAAAAGAGAACATAAAGCAAATCTGGCAAAATTTTAGGTATTAGTGAATCTTGATAAAGGATATATATAATTTTTTGTACTTGTCTTGAGATTTTTCTATAAAATTGAAACTACTTTAACATAAAAAGTTAAATTTTTTCTTGTTGATAAATGCTAAAGAAAATATGAGAAACTATAAAATCTTGAGCACTGCAGTCCTTATAACATAAGACTTATTTCTACAAACCAAAAGTATTTTGCCAGAAACAAGCATTTATGAATGGTATGATTTATTTATTCCAAGAGAAAGAACTCAATCAATAATACTGAAGCAGAACGCATACAGGGAATTGCCTGAAAGTAGTAGTGAGGTATTTTTTAAGTTCCAGACATTATACATATTGGTAGTTTTTTTTAAATATATACCAGTACGTGTATGTATGTCAAAAAAAAAATTTAAGAAAAAGCACATCTCAAATCTGAAAAGGGATACCAAGCCACTCTACACCAAACAACAAAAGCCTGAAGATACAAGTTTTACAATGTCACCATCTTCTTGTAATGTTTTCCTGCAATTTTAAATTTTTAAGAAAGGCAGAGGGAACGATGGAACAAAATCCTTACTAATTACATGGAATCTTGAATAGGGCATAAGATTTTGTTGGTTTGTCCAGGTTAGTATGATGCCCCGATAAATCCCAGAGTGATCTGGACAGTAAATAAAGAAATATTTGCAAAGTCCCCTTGGGGGAACAGGGAGAAAAGGGGAAATATTAAACTTTCCCATTTGGAGAATTTCTAATATTTCTCACAAGCAGTGGGGACAACCAAATTCATAGGCCAAGCCCTTGATCTTGAGGTTTGCCCCTATTAAACTTACCCCTGCAAAGGACAGACTAAGCCTACTTAAAATTAGGCCTAAGAGTCACCCCCAAAGAACCTCTTTTGTTGCTCAGATGTGGCCTTTATCTCTCTAAGCCAACATAGCAAGCGAACTCACTGCCCTCCCCCTCTACCTGGGACATTACTGCCAGGGGTTAAACCTCCCTGGCAACGTGGGACAGAAATCCTAGGATGAGCTGGGATTGAGAAAACCTTCTCGACCAAAAGGGTAAAGAAAGAAATGAGACAAAATAAAGTGTCAGTGGCTGAGAGATTTCAGAGTCACAAGGTTAAACTGGAAGTTATTCTTACACATTATATACATATTCACTTTTTAGTTGATGGTGCACTGAAGTGGTTAGAGGGAAATACCTGAAACTTTAGAGATGTGTTCCAGTAGCCATGTTTCTTGAAGATGACTGTATACTGATACAGCTTTTACAATGTGACTGTGTGATAGTAAAACCCTTGTGTCTGATGCTCCTTTATCTAGGGTATGGATAGATAAGTAAAAAAATATGGATTAAAAAAACAAACAAATAATAGAGGGAACAAAGGTTAAACAGAGTAGAAAAAATGAAAATAAATAAATTGAGTAGATTGAAATACTAGTGGGTCAATGAGAGGGAGGGGTAAGGGGTATGGTATGTAGAGTTTTTCTTTTTTATTTCTTTTACTGGAGAAATGCAAATGTTCAAAAAAATTATCATAGCGATAAATACACAGCTATGTGATAATACTGTGAGCCATTGATTATGCACCATATATAGAATGTCTGTACATCAAGAATGTATGTCTGTTAAGGCTTGACAATAAAAAGACTTAAAAAAATGCTTACTAATTTAACATGATATTTTCCAACAATAATTCGTATTTCTGCATTAACTCACATTTCTTCCGAAGCCATAACTATTACACAATTTTAGATATAGAAATTGACATTTAATACAGAAAAAGAGCTGACTGGCCATGATAGAAGTCTGTATTCTACCTTTAATGGGTTAGCATAAGGTAAAACTCTAGGCTTCCTTCAGTACCCAAAAACAATCTTTAATCTATCAGTTTATACTACCTAAGTTAATGTGAAAAATCCACTATTGCTAGAAGCTAAAAGTTGATTTGACAACATTTTCAGAAAGAGAACTGTATTACAAAATTAGAATATTAAAATCTATTCGTTACTGGCTACCTGTTCTTGGGCAAGTCATGAGACACACTCTAAGGCTGCACCCTAGCCCAGTTCTGTACCCTGGCCCGATACCAAGAACTGAACATGGACTTGGTCTCTCTCGTCCCATTTATACTACATAGATCAAAAAAAATACAGGAAGACTAAGTTTTGATTCATATAAAAGAAAAGATTCTGTTAATCAAGGATGACCCATAAAAGAAATGCTTTGACAGGTAGAGCAGCACAACAGCAATGAGAACAGACTCTAAAGCAGAGCTCTGGGTTCATATTCAAATCTACTACCACCTGACTGAGCTTGTAATTCAATCCCTCTAAGCCTAAATTTCTCTAGTCTGTAGAATGGGAATAGTAATAATATTAATGAAAATTTACTTCACATAGCCATAAACAATGACTCGAGATTTAAATGAAAGTATGTGTGCAAAGCGCTAAGCATAGCACCAAACACATGGGAAGCACTAAACAAATGCTTGATACTATCAACTGGTTTGACTATTATAAATTAGACATGACCTTTCATTTATTTTCCAAGCCTTAGATTTATTATGAATTGCTGAAACAAAACTGGACTCTCAAATTCCTAGTGATACCTAGTGTAATATTTTTTTTTTAAATCTATCTGATGCTAAAACATATCTGCAAATTCTTTAACATTGCTCCTACCAAAAGGTTAAGTACAGTTCCCATTTGTGTTAAATGGGGGCCAGCCTAATTGACTCACCTCGAACAAACATAAAGCAGTGGGAGTACACTGAGTGACCTCAGAAGCTAGGTCTAAAAAGGTGACAGAACTCTGCCTGGCTCTCCTTTCCTTGGGACATGAGCCTTGGAGAATCCAAATCTACACCTAACAAGTCAAGCTGCCCTCAAGCCACTACCTGGAAAGACCAGGAGGAAAAGTCACATAGAAATAAGGAATGCCCAAGGAACCCACTACCACCCCCAGTTGTTTAGATCTTCTCATGATCAACCACAAGACAGGTGTGTGAGTTACCCTCAGATAACTGCAACTTCCAGCCGCAAATTGACCCACTGACTCTGTTGTGACAAGCTCTGCCAGCTGAGCCCTGCCCAAATTGCAGGTTCATGAGCAAAAGAAACATAGTTTTAAGTCACTAATATTAGGAGTGATTATTATAGAGCATTGGAAAACTACCTACTACTTTATCTATTTCTTCTTCAAATATTTTATCTATGGCACAGTTCATTCCACTATGAATGAACAAACTGACATTATCTAAGAAAGCATGATAGCTCCCTATATATTTATCTTTTCGCTTTTCACAACAGGCTGGCCCTCTTTGTTTTAATCAAATTATATAAACTTCAATTGCCATTCTGGGTATTAACTTTATTTTTAGGGTTGAATTTACAGCAGAGATAAAACACTGAGATTCAAAATGACCTTTGGCAAAAACAGGATATTCGGACAATTTGGGATGTGGCAATATGCAAAAACACAAGTTAGATTTTTGAAGATTTGTGAGCAGCCTATATTTATAGGATATACAACTCATACTCTGGTTTGCTGTGATGCCAAGTAGCACACTGCCCTCCTGGTCTCCTTCCCACTGAAAAAGAAACCCAGCTTGGTTCTCAGCATACCAATTCATAATTCTTCTACTTCATATTCCAGAACCAATTACTTGGACTTCAAAAGTTCAGTCTTTCTTTAGTGAAGGGAATTTGTTTTCCAACAAGTTTGCTTCCTTCAAACCCACATCCTGCGCCCCTGCTGTGGTGCCCTCCTCTGGAAAGAGGCACATCTGGCCAAGTTAATGCTTTCAAGATAGCAAGGAAGAGGAATGAGAATAAAGTTTACCAAATAAAAGAGTATATTCAACCGCCTGTTAGAAATGATAAAGAAAACAGTTATAACTGCAATGTTCAATAAAGATTTGTCAGAGATTCTAATCAAAAACACTCAACTGAACTTTCCAGTCACAAAATAATTCACGACCCTCATGTATTACAAGATCCTAAAATATTTTATTTACATAATCCCTCTATTTATCCAATATAATCTTTGTGTTGGGAGGACTTTACTCAGATTCTCGTATCATTTAAGAAACTTTAAATGTCAAAAACCAGAAAACTCAATTTAAAGTGGCTGAAACACAAAGAAACACATCAGTTCACATAACTGGAAAAGTAGGGGTAGGGAAAACTTCAGGTTTGGATACTCTAGCGACTCAATGATCCAAGTTCTCTCAGTCTCTCTGCTCTTACTGTCCACAATTTCCACACAGTGCTGAGAGGGAGCAGCCATTAATAAAGGGCATTGTGGCCTTCCTTGTTCAAGTATGGCAGAGTAAGGAGAATGCCCCTGCCCTCACAATCAAACTAAAATCCTTGCAATCTGCCCAGCAGTCAGCGGAGGTCAGATGCCTCAGGAAGTCCAAGCATGGTCCGGCAATGCCATTCCTGACAAGTGGGGCAGATCCCAGGGCACATCAACATAGCACAGGGGCAGGGGTCCAATGAATGTGGGGGACCAACCCCCCAAGGCCACTAAATTTCAAATTATCTGAAAATTGAAACAAACAGGAGAGCTGTCACTTCTCTATTAAATGCTCTATTTGACCAATTAGAAATGGAAAATTCTCAGTTTCCAAATGGATTTTGTTCTAAAAGTTCTCTTCACCTCAGTTTTTAACTAAAAGTATGATCAGGGCATAGGAGACATAGAATGTGTTTTCCCATTGAAGTAATATATTTGCCATGTGCCCAAATTAGCTCTCGGTACATTTAAACCATTTATAATTGAGGTATTTAGGCTGGGAATGAATCTTTCCCTCCTTTCCCAGTGTAGTAGAAACAGCAGAGACCCACTTAGGCTATTTTGCCCTGGCACCAAAGAGCAGGAGCAAGGAATCCTCCTTCCCAACCCCCCTCAAACACAACCAAACCACCACCAGCAGCAGCCAAAATAGTTGGATCAAAATCTCCCACAGTAGCAATGGGTGGGATGGCAGATTGGGAGCGTCCCTACACCATTTGTGCTTACTGGACACTCATGAGTCGCTTATATAAAAGTGTCTTATCTGCTACTTCCTTAATAAAGAAAAATTCGATTTAGTTTTCCCAGTACAATGCTATATAGTCCTAATAACACCGACAACTTCTTTTAAGACAGTTCTGCATTCTTGTTAATAAAACAGAATTATTCTTATGTACATTCTTCTTGAATATTTTTTGTTTCTTTTAGGAACTCAACGAGACCAAAGGCTTGCTTAATAGCCTAGGGATGATGTCATGAAAACACTGACAACAATAAACAGAGCTATCCCACATAGACTACACGCCTCCACTTCATGCCCACAACAACCTTGCAAGGCAGGAATGACCAGCTTCAGTTCACATACACGGAAACTGAGGCTTCAGGTGTTTTGGTGACATACCCAAGTTCACATGATTAGAACACAGTGGGAAAAGGATTCCACTTTAGGATATATGATACCAACAGTTATGTACAGAAACCCCAAATAGTAGAAACTCTGCAACCACTTTAGCAAATCAGGTCAAATTAACTTTGAAAGAAATGATCCATCTCCCATTTTTTTTCCCTTACCCTGTACATTACTCATGGTGTTTTGAGAAGGAGGAAAAATAAAATAATATATATATATATATATATATATATACTTGTGTTCCAAGAAAAATGTTTCCCTCTGCTTTTTTCTCTCTGGTTCTGAAATAGTAACCCATCGTGCCCACCGAGGTTTCTGTAAGCAGGATGTTGGCCTTGCCAGAAATGACAAAATTATCCGCCTGTATGCCATTTCCCAACAACGCCAGATGACAGTTAACTGTATGAGATTATTATTATAGTTGGCACTAAACCAAATAGATAATTGGTTCATTCTCTGTTCACTGAAAGTTGAAATTCTACCCAACCAACAATCTGACAAGAATGCTGGTATCAACAATGATTTGAGATGCTTTCCTTCAGATCAGGGCTTCTCAGACTTAAAGTACATGAGAAACACCTGGCGACCTTGTTAAATTGCATTCTCATCCAGTAGGGGCGAGTCTGACAGTCTGCACTGCTAGCAAGTGCTCAGCTGCTGCTGCTGCTGCTACTCCACAAACCACCCTCAGCAGTCACTGCAGACCACACCAAGAAGGGGAAAGCCTATGTTTTTCAAATTACAACAACAAAGTACTCAAAGTACAGTCACAGGTTGCAAGCATTAATGTTAAATGGTATGGTACTTTCAAAATTATATTTTAATTTGCATTCTTCCTGAATTTGTTGTTGCCCCATGGACAGTGTTTTCCAAACAGCATTCAGTATGATGCTGTCAAATTTGGGAAGTATCACATGCTATGTTTTCCTCTCAGTAAGACAGAGTGCACATGCATATTTAAAATTGAGACATACTCTAATACAAAAAAATTAAAGTTATTTAACCAAAGGTTTCTCTTAGCCCTGAAATCTTTAATTGCCTCGTCCTTACTAACATTCTATAATCTTTGGAAGACTCAAACACACACATTTGGAGACTCAAAAGCATGCAGCTTTGATCAGAATTTTGCCCATGCTAGGAGCTGCCAAAATATAACTCTAGGATTTAGTCAAATTATCAAAAAGTACTTTCCTTGTTAAACATCTTACAAACCTGATCTGAAAGAACCTTTGTTGAAAATATATTTCATTAGTAAGAAAGTAGTTGATTTTGTTCATTTAATTCATAGTAAAAAACACCTCAAAATTCAGAGATCTTAATTTTTAAACATAAACAGATGGGGGAAAAAAACAGCATACAATTGCCAACAGCTAAACGAATAATTAAATTAATCCTTGTAAGATGACAAAACCTCAAGATTATATGAATGCACAATACTTAAACCCTAATTTATATCATTGAACAAGCTGGTAGTCCCTGGAGCCATTTGGGAAGTTTTAAGGGTTGCAGAAAAATGAGCAAAGGCCTTCATCAAACTACCAGAGGTGCCCATGTGTCCAGTTAAAAAATATTCTCCCAGACCAGGCCATAGTTAAGGCCAGCCTGTGCTGGCCAATAAGAATTAAGAAGAATTCACTAGGTGGGGTTTCTTGGAAAGCTTTCTAAGAGGGATAAAGGGGAGTGGATTTCCTTTTTCAAGTCACCCTTCTTTTTCCTGACAGAACAGGGACCTGATCCTAGAGAGTACAACTGCCAAAATACAGCCACTAAATAACAAACACAGGGGTTAAAGGCCACATGCTAATAATAGTAAGGAAAGAGAAAAAAACCCTGGGCTCCTGTATGCATCAGTCCTAGACTGCTAATAAACCCACTATTGATTTAAGCCACTGTTAGCTGAATTTCCTATTATTTGCAACTAAGCACGTGCAAAACTCCTTCACTCTCTGTAACATTCACTAGCTGTGCAACCCTGGGCAAGCAACAACTACTGAGTCCTACTTTCCACGTCTGCAAAATGGTAAGAAACAGATCAGCAAACCAGAATTACATGGGATAACATATCCAAAAGTGCTTTTAAAGCCATATGGCAAAGCAGTGCTCTAAAACAACTGATAGATTCCCTCCCCTTTAAAATTATCCAGTTTGACTCTAAGATCACTGCAGCCGATCTAGGCAGCTCTGTTCACTGGCTCCCCTGGAACCCATTCATGATAGTTCCCGGTATTGCACTCAGGGTGGGACCCTACCAGGGATCAACACACATTTGAGCACATCTGATGAAGCAATGACTTACTCCACAGAAGTGTAGTTAGAGACACTGACACTGGCCCCTAAACGTCCATTACAAATCAAAGAGGAACAGTGGTTCTGAGTAGTCTGTGGTAGAATTTCTCACATCTGTCCCTAGCTCAGCTCTGTGAGCCTGAAATGAAGTTTTAAGTAAACTCCTAAAAGTTCTTCCACCGAACTATGCAAAACACTGAGAATTTTTTTTTTTTTAATTTTTTAAAGCATACTTTGGGATTCTTCTAGAAGATGAAACAGCAAGGGAAGAAAAATATTCCCCTTCTCTTTGCCACCAACTATAAATCCACTTTGGCTGAACTCTGAAGGACTGACAATACCAAGCCTAACAGTACTCCTGGAACATAATGCTATGAGCCATTCTTACTTACCTCCCATTATCCCTCTAAATCTGTTCAATGGAAGTAGTCCTTCACCTGTCCTCCGGATAAGAACACATAGTAATCCCATGACTTTCCGGGACATTCAGGAAATGAAAAGCCTCTAATCCCTGGCCCACCCACTCCCAGCCGGTGTAGGGAAGAACCCATGGTAACCCATGGTTTGTGAAGGGTCAAAAGAGAAATGCAATTCTTTTTTTCTCACCTCCCTTTCCATCTACCTCTTGCTGTTACCAACCATTTCCAGGACCAACATGGGGTATGAGCTAAGAAGTTTCTTCTTTCTTGATACCAAACTAAGATGAATTCCTGTCGTCTGGCTATGCCAATAGCTCTCCTTTAGCTACCCACTCCCTGCCTCCTCTCCTCCTCAACTACCACACCCAGGAAGAATACCCCACAGCTTCTTATTGATGAGATTCCCTGGCCTCTTGTGCATGATTGCTTTTTAAATAACTCCAGGTGAACATTTCCATCCTGAGTTTCACATCTGGTCCTTAGTATTCAGGAACTTCTAACATGCCATCTGACTGGAATGCAGCCACTCCTCAAGAGGCTCTCCTGTCAGCTCCACAGTCACAGACCTAAAATACGATCTGAGCGTGAGATCGCTGCACCTGACAATGGTGGGAAAACACACCACCACCTCCCAGCAGTTCCACTGAAGGCCTTCCACTCAATGTAAAGATGTGAAGACTCACAGTCAAGCTTACCCAAAGAATCTTCTCAAAAAAACCCTCTTCCCATAACCACCCTTTCCATCCTTATTGGAAACAAGAATTGTATAACTGCTTTTAGGAAATCTCCTTTGAAACGCTGTAGCTTGTTCTGGCATCTCACTTTTGTAGGGGGCGTGAATGGCAAAATTATTTTTCCCAGATGAGCAGCAACAATAATTGCTGGCCCCTGAGAGGCAGTGGATGCTCAAAACTTACTAGGTGAAAACAGGGACTTTGGGGAGCTGCAAGTCTTGCGTTCTGAGGACTGGGGCAGTGAGCCTGTAAAACATGAACTATTACTGTTAATGTGATCTTATTAATAGTTAAACGCTGGTCAGATCTAATTAAATTTAGTTTACCTGAAGGCCATCAATTGAGAACATCAATTCTCAATTGTGCATACCAATGAAGGACATAAATGATCTAAAGCCATACCTATTTGGGCTTGAAATACATTAAGTAATTCAGTGTAATTACCAATTGCTTTTCCAATAAGACAGTCCCTAGGACAATATCAAAGTACACTTGAATATCTTAGAGTCTATCCTCTGGATGGGAGGTGCAGGAACTGGGAGGGAGCATTCAGAAGCACACAGAGTTGCAGAAGTAGCCAATCTAGGATTTCAAAATCAGAATATAGAAGGGCCACAAAATGGATCACACACACTCAATAACCATCGAATTTATGTGTTCCCCCTACAGAAAAATAATAGCATGTGTTCCATAGCAAGCCACAAAAATATTTTCTTAAAATGCTCAGCAAAAGAAAGGCAAATAAAGCTTTGGCATAAATGTTAAGACGATTCCCTCCATGTCACACTCTCAAGAATCAAAAAAAAGGAGAGCATTTCACCAGAATAAACAATAATTCATATACCATTTGGACTCATGAATCCTAGATGTAAGCTTCTAAGGTACAGATAGATCAAAGACGCTAGTGAAGTGAAACATTTGACAACCACCGTATGGTTTTCCTCATCCTACTATACGCTCTCTAACACTGTTAAGCTTTTCAAATTAAACAAATAAATAAATAAACACAAAAGACTATGTTTTCAAAAACAGCTGCCTAAATTGAAACCGCAAACACATGCACACTGAATGTGGGTAAAAGCCCACATAAGCTGGACATGTAAAGACATCAGTGAAGGAATGAAAAACTAAAGAAACCTAGGAGTAGCATTTCCAAACAGATTTAAAAAGCAGGCTGTGTAACAGACATACCACATCATCTCATCCATGTGGAAAGACTTGTACAAGAAGCCAACAGAGCAGTAGTAAAGAGAGAGCCTCCATTCACATTTTCTCTATGCCCAGATAACACAAGCCACATGTCTGATCAAATATTCTTCTCACATAAATTAGGCAATAAAGAAATACAAAAGTGCTTTTTCTGACTTAACAAAAATTTTGTTCTTTGATTTGAATAATGGATAGAAGCAAAAAAAAAAAACTTTAAAGCCATTAAATTATGAAGGCTTTAAAACCGGTATCTTTCAAATACTAAATGGAAACTATTCTATCGTCCTATGAACTTCCTTTACAGTTGTGTTAAGCCTTTAAATTATTTAAATGGGTATACCGTTCTCAAAAACATGTTATTATAAACAATACCCAATTTGATTAGAAACAAAGTATAGTGTGAGAAACAAACATAACATGAACACAATATGATGATCATTTGAAACCTGAAAAGGTTTTTTTTCCTTAATATACGTTCATTCCGTTCTACATATATAATCAGTAATTCACAATATCATCACATAGTTGCATATTCATCATCATGATCATTTCTTAGAACATTTGCAACCTGAAAAGGTTTTACATTATTTGATAATTTTTTTTAAAAGGCTAGTAGTCTATGCCAGTTCATGAATTACAAGGTATTTCAATTTTCCAGGAGCTATTCATTCTTAATTTTATCAATGAAAACAAGGTTACAAATTTTTTCCAGAAAGCATTTCCATTACTATTATTTTTTTCCAAGTCACTGTGTCATTTCTTACGATTAAAATGCAACACTCCCAATTCTATTAAACCCTCTCCTTCTGCCTCTCTATTATTAATTCATTTATACAGACATTCATCCAGTGATAATTATTGAGCCCAGCTGGGCTGACTGCTACGGTTACTGAGGTAAGTAACAGCTTCAAGGAGCCTAGAGCCTTAGAACAGGAAACACATAAGCAAATGATTGGCAAAATATAACATGTGCAATGAGAGAACTAGTTTATTCAAAACTTTTCAGTTTTCAAAATGCATTCATAGATATTATTTAAGTTTATACACAACTCATGAAGGAGGCAGAGGAACTATTTGAACCCCAGCATAGCAAAGCATGGGCCCAGATATTAAATTTATACGCCAAGACTACATAGCTGATTAATGTGGAAGTGTCCACTAGAATAATGTAAATCCATATGCTTTTCACTAAACTGAACCGCATTTCACAGTTCATAAGATCCTGATAAAAAACCATCATCATACATACAAGTAGTTACTGAATTCATGTGCTTCCCAGATCTGCATTCAGGATTCCACTATTGCAGCTGGGGCAATATTTTCTGTGCTCTGATCCTCTAAAATTTTAATGACCCTCTGGTCCTTTCTTCCTCATTTCTAAATTGTGTCTCTTAACCTTTCTTTTCATCCCTACTTCTTGTGAAAAGGATTTGATTCATTAGTAGTCCATGAATGAAAAACAATGAGGGGGAAAAAATTAACAGATGGCCACCTTAATGCAAGCATCATTAAACTTTAACTTGAAAATAATGGCCAACAGCAAACCACACAATCTACAGAAACATGTGCAGAAAAGATGTGACCACCTAACTATTAAATACCACTGTATGTTAATCCTGGGAAAATTCTCACAAACATTTCTACAGCCTCACTTCCAAAGACTCCTCCCAACCTGTCTGGCCCCAGATACACTTAGTCTTGTAAAAGCACAAGCACTGTCTTAATTACAATATACTAATTCTAATAAACATAGTAGTTAAATTCATGGCCAAACTATACACTAATTTTTTTCAACAATGCTTTACTTACCAAAGATCTTTATTTCACAGTTCTGCTTTTGAAATCACCAGCATAATCAACAACATATTCTTTCCAAATATCTTCAATAATGACATACTTCCAAACTTTAAATGTGAGTGTGATTCCTGAAAGAGTGATGCAGGGACAATTGCTTGTTTTGTCCAATGGCCTCATCATAAGACTAAATATTTAACTTCCCATAAGAGGACAGCATTTATTAGGACAAATAAATAATGGTGCATGCTTGGTAACCTAATAATCTCAGTATTTTATATTCATAGTCTGCAAGGTTCATGAGTTAAGGGTTAATAAAGTAGAGGCTTTTTCCAGTTAGAAAAATATCTCAGACTTCACTGACTGTTGCTTACTTCAAGGGCTTGCAGAACACTCCAAAGAAAATACTCCCTCTAGTAATACTTGGATTAAATTGGCAAACTGGATGTTTTGGCCAATTAAGACACAGGGAATTACCAGACACAGCCTCTGTAATATAAAGCTGAACCACATGTGGTGTTAGTTCCTCAATCACATAAATTTAGGGGAGGGAACCAAATAAGGAAGAACTGAATTGTCACACTGATTTCTATACTAACTCAAATTACCAAGACATCTCTGAAATACCCCCTTCTTGAGAAGACTTTAGAGCAAGATGTGGTCTACCACCAGCTTAGAGAAGCCTGCGGAGAAGGCGGCAGACCAAAGAGACAATCCTGCAGGAGCTCTTGTGAGGCAGGATCTTACGTAAGTTTTACAGTAAAACAAAGCAAAGTGAAGCAAATGGTGCACCTTGAACTAAAAGGACATGTTCATTCTTTATAGAAAAGATTTCAGTGTGATTCTACCAACTCTCTGGGCTTCCCAAGCTTCATTCTAAATTTAACTTAAGCTAGTACTGCACCAGGAAGAAAAATAAAACTTCAAGTCAGAACAGTGAGTGGGAAGATAACCAGTTCACAAATCAGAGCTGGAAAACCGACGGCTCTACTAGCAGCTATAAATCGCACCAACTCTGTAATTGTCACCTTTTGGGTACCAACCTCCTTCTCTATCAAATTAGAGTGCCAAGCAAGAACTTCAGGCCTAAAATCACCTTTAACCCTCAATTACTTTTGGCCAACAAGTTTCAAAACTTTGTATCTTAAAACTGTAATGCATGGATGAATATGTTAATTCATTTTTGGAAATTAGTTTCTGTTGCTGAAGTATCTAAAGATTTCCATGCTTTGGGCATAGGTAATTACATTTAATTTCCCATGCAAGCATTCCATTTTGTTGGAAACAAGGGTAACAATCAAATTGTGCATAATGTAGAAAAAGACCACACAGTCCAGATGAGCACAAACAAAGCATTTCAGAATGATAGAAGATATGTTCCTCTCAAAGTATCTGGAAGCCCTTCAGACTAAATCACTACAGCTCACAAACAGCACAGAAATGATCCAGTCATCCCCATCACAGCGGAGTGAATTGAAAGATGACATTTTCAGAAGGAAAACAGAAAGCAAGATCCAATTTACAAACATTTTCTAAAAGAAGAGCAATGGAGTTGTGGAAAATGATGCTGAAATAATATTAATTTGCTCTTATTACTATTATAAAAAGAGCCCAAACACTTAATTCCCTCAAACAATACTCAACCCTACCACTGACTACTGATTCAGCAGATATTCTTCTGGACAATGATGTCAGCCAAACAAATGAGAAAATCCATTAAGAAAAACTCAAGTACTAGAAATTCTTTAAAAAATATTATTCTAAATTATTCTAAAGCTATATCATAAAATTTTTAAGTAAATTAGAATGGTTATGCTTTGAGGGAATTTCATACTTCATTCCAGAGCCAAGTCACAGGAAATATTTTTTTCTGGACAGGTAGTGATATGTCTAACTTCATCTCAAAAGCCTCAAATGTCACCCCCTAGAGTTCCTGACCTTATCTAGGACCTAGGATTACCTCTTAGACAGATAGTGAAAAAAACTTCATACAGATGAACATTTTACTAGACATTTATCTGTAGATTCAAGGAGAGTCACTGGGAATTCGCTACGAGCAACAGTACTCTATCTAGATGAAGAAAGCAGGAGAAAAATGTAATTCTTACTCTGAAAATGTTTTTTATCCAGAATCATTAGGAACAGCCCATCATTTACCAGTGAAGAAATGTGATTCTGATTAAGGTAAAACAAGTATGGATACACAAACACGTTGCTCAATATGTTTCAGTTGTCATAAAAAAAAAAAAAAAAAAACTACTTCTAACTGCATTGGAAGGAAAAACATACAGGAAGAGAATATTAAGTAGAAAAACAAGACAATGGAAAACAACTAAATTGAATTAAAAGAACGCAAAAGGGGCGGGCCACGGTGGCTCAGCAGGCAAGAATGCTTGCCTGCCAAGCCAGAGGACCCCGGTTCCATTCCCAGTGCCTGCCCATGTAAAAAAAAAAAAGAAGAAACTATACCTGCTACCTCTGTCTTCTTTTACTTTTAACTTTTGTATGTTGGGAGAGGGGTGATAGGAGGCAGGTATCAGAGGAGGAAGGTAGCCTGCAGCTTGCGCAGGCACAAGTCGTCCTACCTTACAGACACCACATTTTACTCCCTCAAGGACTGAACAATGGGACGATTCTTTCATCATTTTGAACAGGCTGCCAAAATCATGCTCCCTCTCCCTTCCTCTAACAGCTTACCAACACTCAAAACTTGAAGATCTGGAAACTCGGCTTCCTTCTAAAGATGGGAGATAGCATTTCCAAAGTACAAAACAAAGAATACTTCCTCTATTCACACTTTTCTATTTCTTCCCCATGGCCACATTTTGCTCTACATAGCAAATGTCTTTACTGCATATCAAAAGGTTCCCTGCTTGTCTCAAGGGGCGGCACAAAGTTTCTCCCACTTATAAGGGCCCAGAATCTGCTTTTTCCAAAACGAAATCCTATCCATTCCTGGGTACCATAATCTTCAGTACATATGGCTTTTCTGGCTTTTCTGAACTCCCTTCGTATTTATAGGATGATCATCCTAATTCTTCATCAGTGTTTTCTAATTGCTTCATGTTTAATTAAAAGACTAATATTAATCTTTCCTCAGAGAGCTAAAAACAGAAGCACTTGACTTAAAAAAATTAATAATAATAAAAGCTTTTGTTGCCATGCACTCCTGAAAAACAAATGAACTCTATTTTCACACTGGACCAACACGGAAGTTAACAGTTACATTCATATTTAAAGACCTGTACCAAATACATTAAAGATGTAACAACAATTATACAAAGAAGTAAAGAAGAACACTCTAAGTTCCTAAAGATCATGAGGGGGTGGGGGGGAGTCAAACTAAACTCTGAATTCCAACTGTTTGTCTACTTATAGACCCAGAATCCCAGCGTACTACTATGGAGAATGGATGGATTAAAATAATATATCAATACTATACTGCAGTGTCATAAATTTCATTTAGCACAAATTGATCTATCAGCTGTAATAAACATTATTTTAAGTGGAGATGGTCTTTAGGGTCCATGCACTTTCCAGAAACCTACAACCTCCAGACGGGCCCCTGGTCAAGATAAGTCCTAAAACCTAGAGGGCCCAGCCTCTCCAGAATATCAGATAGTTCCATCTTCCTACCCCATATTAGTGATGGACGCTTTCGATATGAAAAATTTAGAATTGCCATAGCCCAAACACCCCTAAAAAGAGGGATGGAAAGATCAAAGGTGATGGTGGAGTTATACAGAGAAGACAGGATTTAACAAATGAATATGAATGTTGAATCATTAAATTGATATCTTTTTTAGTTTTCAGTATCTTAGAGCAGCTAAAAGTAAAAATCTAAAATTGTGGAATTGTACTCTGAAATATGTTTTACAACTAATTGTAGTACAGTGCTTTGAAATTTATTACTTTTTTGTATATATGTTATTTTTCACACACAAAAAAAAAGGAAGGAAAAAAGTCGATTGTGATAATACAAAAATATCTAAGCCTTCTATTCTAGCCTCCTATATTCTGGATCAGCAAGAAAGAAAAAAATCTGAGAGGATCTTTGTATGGCAGCCCTGGGATCTGTCCTGTAACTATTTGTTGAAGAGAGATTTGAAAACTATTGCTCTTTTATTTCTTTGCTTTGTATATATGTTATACCACGCAATAAAAAAGTTTTAAAAAATATGGAGATGTTCTTTTTTATTTTTCTTTCTTAAATGGAGATGGTCTTTTTAAAGAGTGACTTGCTAAAGTTTCTTTAAACTTTTTAAAGACTCTTACTACTCAAAACCACCATAGTAGCCCTGAAATAGGGGGCAAGAGTGGCATCAAAATAAATAAGATTTTTAAATATTTTTGAAATTAGTGAAAAGAAGTTACAATCCTGTGCCTATGGTAATTGGCAGGAGTTGTCTGGGGACCACTGATGTAAATATGAAAATCAAGACTTTATTCTGGTTTTTAGTACCTTTTCATGTCTATTGCCAACAAGAGTTATGGCAGTACTATCAAGTTAGGATCTGCAAAAATCACCAAATGAAAATTTGAGAAATCACACAGAAATGTGAAAATATTAATATGTGACAAGAAGAAATGGAAAATGCCAAGACTAGAAAAAGCAATACTGGGCAAGCAAACGCAAGAGGATTATTTTTAAACCAAGAATTTCTGAATATCAAGAAAAACATGAGCTCACTGTTCAAGCTCAAACTATTCATTTTCTAATCTTAATCCTTTCATTATTCCATATTTGGATAAAGATTTGAAAAGTTTCATAGTGATTTTACTTTATTTAACAATTATATAGCCCTTATGGCAGGCACTGTTCTAAGAGTTTTACAAATATTAATTCAGTTAATTCTCCTAATATCCATACACTGATACTATTAGCATTTAAAGGTGAAGAAAAATGTCCAAGGTGACACAGCTAATAAATGGCAGATCCAGGATCCACAAGTATCACACATTTTCTGTGCTCTAAACCACTGCACTATGGTATCTCTACCAGAAGATCCTAAAATAAGCTCAACACTTTCCTCATGTCACTTTCAATCCAGCATTTCCTTCACATGTGTTGACATCTCATTTATTCGGTAACCTGTATTATATGTCCTTTTATTCATCTCCCCTTCCCTCTGCCCTACACTATTGGTTGCTGGCCCTATTGGTCCTATTTCCTCTCACATCTTGCTACCATTCCTTCCCCTCCATCTCCACTAGTAGAATAATTATTTAGAAGCTCACCATTTCTTCCCAACATTCAATAGCCTTATAATTAACCTCACCTGTGTCTGGTCAGCTCCTATGCTGATCTATTGTAAATACTACCAATAAAATTTATTCATTCAATATAAATTTATCAATCCAGGCCTATTACTAAGTGTGGGGAATGCAAAAACAACACCCTGCTGTTGAAAGAGTGACAATCCAGTTCTCCTAGTTCTGATTATGTAACTTTAAAATATTCCTTAAAGGAATAAATAAAATAGTCTTTCTTGTCAGCTGGCATGGCTGTCTATAAAGAAAATCCCAAGGTATTGTCAAAAAAAAAAGGAAAACAATTCCAGGACTAGTTACAGGAGATAAGGTTATCGAAATTCAATTGCACTTGAGTCCCCTAGGGGGAATGGTCAGAAAGGGGGAAAATTCAACTTCCCCAAGTGGAGAATTCTTGATATTCTCATGGGCAGTGGGGACAGCCAAAGCAATAAGCCAAGCCTCCACTCTTGAGGTTTGTTCATATGAAACTTAATCCCGCAAAGAATAGGCTAAGCCTACTTAAAAATAGGCCTAAGAGTCACCCTCAAGAGAACCTCTTTTGTTGCTCAGATGTGGCCTCTCTCTCTCCAGCCAACACAACAAGCAAACTCACTGCCCTCCCCCTGTCTACGTGGGACATGACTCCCAGGGGTGTGGACCTTCTTGGCAATGTGGGACAGAAATCCTTGAATAAGCTGAGATTCAGTATCAAGGGATTGAGAAAACTCCTAGAATGAGCTGAGACTCAGCATCAAGGGACTGAGAAAACCTTCGTGATCAAAAGGGTTAAGAGCAAAATGAGACAAAATAAAGTATCAATGGCTGAGAGATTCCAGAGTCGAGAGGTTATCCTAGAGGTTATTCTTACACATTAAATAGATATCACCTTGTTAGTCAAGATGTAATGGAGAATATGAGATTTTGTTGGTTTGTCCAGAGTGATGCCCTGATAAATTCCAGAGTGATTTGATCAGTGAATAAAAAAGTATTTGCGAAGTTCCCTTCAGGGAATGGTGAGAATGGGGGGGAAATTCAGCTTTCCCAAGTTGAATTCTTGATATTCTCACAAGCAGTGTGGACAATCAAAGCTATAGGCTGAGCCCCCAGTCTTGGGGTTTGTTCATGTGAAACTTAACCCCACAAAGGATAGGTCAAGCCTACTTAAAATTAGGCCTAAGAGTTGCCCCTAAGAGAATCTCTTTTGTTGTTCAGTTGTGGCCTTTCTCTCCAGCCAACACAACAAGCAAACTCACCACCCTCCCCCCTGTCTACGTGGGACATGACTCCCAGGGGTGTAGACCTTCCTAGCACCGTGGGACAGAAATCCTAGAATGAGCTGAGATTCAGCATCAAGAGATTGAGAAAACTTTCTCGACCAAAAAGGGGAAGAGTTAAATGAGACAAAGTGTTAATGGCTAAGAGATTCCAAACAGAGTCAAGAGGTTACCCTGGAGGTTATTCTTACACATTAAATAGATATCACCTTGTTATTCAAGATGTAATGGAGAAGCTGGAGGGAACTGCCTGAAAATTTAGAGCTGTGTTCCAGTAGCCATGTTTCTTGAAGATGACTGTATAATGATATAGCTTTCACAACGTGACTGTGTGATTGTGAAAACCTTGTGTCTGATGCTCCTTTATCTACCTTGTCAACAGATGAGTAGAACACATGGAATAAAAATAAATAATAGGGCGAACAAATGTTAAAATAAATTTAGTTTCAAATGCTAGTGATCAATGAAAGGGAGGGGTAAGGGGTATATATGGTACATATTTTTTTTTTTCTGTTTTCATTTTATTTTTTTTTCTGAAGAGGTGCAAATGTTTCAAGAAATCATCGTAATGAATATGCAACTATGTGATGATATTGTGAATTACTGATTATATATGTAGAGCAAAATGATCATAAAAAATAAATATATATATATATATATATAATTAAATTAAAAATTCAATTGCACTCCTAAACTCCATCAACGGACAACTGAAATTAAAATCCAAATTTTTAACTAAAATTAAAATGCAAAATCATTTACATTAACGCCCCCAAAAAAGAAATACTTAGGCAAATATCTAATTATACACACACTCACTCACACACACACACAAGATTATATCTTGAAAACCCCAAAACTGATGAAAGAAATCAAAGAAGATCTAAATAAATGAAAAGACAGTCCATGTTTATGGGCAGGAAGATTCAAAATTGTTAAGATGTTAACTCTCCCTAACTTGATCTGTAGATTCACTACAGCTCCAATCAAAATCCAAGCCAGCTGTTTTCTGGATATATGCAGTTTATGTGAACGATAAATGGAGAACAAAGTCAAAGGACTACATTATCTGTCTTTAAATCTTACTATAAAGCTATAGTAGTCAATACAATGCACGACTGGTGAAAGAAAAATAGGTAAAAAGAAGAGAATAGAGACCTCAGAAATACAGTCAACTGTCTTTGACAAAAGAGCAAAGCTGATTAAAGGGAGGAAGGAGAGACTTTTCAACAAATGATATAGGAGCAACAGGACTTGCATATGCCAAAAAAAAAAGAGGAGGAGGAGAAGGAAGACACGATGTTTACACCTTTCATAAAATTAATGTCAAAATGTACCTTATGCCTAAATTTAAAAGGTATAAAACAATAAAATTTATAGAAGATACCATAAAAGAAAATCTTGGAGGCACTGGGTTTGACAATGACTTCTTAGATACAACACCAAAAACATGATCCAGTGAAGAAAATATTTATAAATTGGAGTTGATTAAAATTAAAAACTCTGTTCTTCAAAAAACGTACTTATGAGAACAGAGACAAGCCACAAATTAGGAGAAAATATTTGCAAACACATACCTGATAAAGGACTTCTATCCAAAATACACAAAGAACTATTAAACTAAACAATAAGAAAACAAACATCCCAGATTAAAAATGAGTGGAGGCCTCGTTAGTCAAGATGTAATGGAGAGGCTGGAGCAGAGCAAACTGCCTGAAAATGTAGAGCTGTGTTCCAGTAGCCATGTTTCTTGAAGATGATTATATAATGATATAGCTTTCACAGTGTGACTGTGTGTTTGTGAAAATCTTGTGTCTGATGCTCCTTTTATCTACCTTATCAACAGATGAGTAAAACATATGGAATAAAAAGAAATAATAAGGGGAACCAATGTTAAAATAAATTTAGATCAAATGCTAGTGATCAACGAAAGGGGTATGGTATATATAATTTTTTTTCTGTTTTCTTTTTATTTCTTTTTCTGAATAGATGCAAATGTTCCAAGAAATGATCCTGATGATGAATATTCAACTACGTGATGATATTGTGAATCAGTGATTATATATGTAGAATGGAATGATCAAAGGTTAAGAATGTTTGCATTTGTCTGGTGTTTTTTGGTATTTTTTTTAAAAATTTGAAAATTATCAAAAAAAAAATGGGTGAAAGAGCCAAATAGACACCTCACCAAAGAGGTTACATAGAAGGAAAATAAGCACCTGAAAAGATGCTCAACAGCATATGTTACCAGGGGATTAGAAATCAAAACGAGACACCACTACATATCTATTAGAATGTCTAAAATCCAAGACATAGACGACATCAAATGATGGAAGGATGCAGAACAAGAGGTACAGTCAGTCATTCACTGCTGGTGGGAATGCAAAATGGGACAATCACTTCGAAAAACAGCTAAACATAGTCTTACCACATGATCCAGCAATCAGGCACTCAGGAACTACCCAAGTGATATGAAAACTTACATCCACACAAAAATATTTCTAGAAGCTTTATTTGTAAATATCAAAAACCAGGATCAATCAAGATATCCTTCAAGAAGTAAATGAATAAACAAACTCTGGCATATTCATACAATGGTGTATTATTCAGTGATGGGGGGGAGAGCTATGAAGCCACAAAAAGACATGGAGAAACCTTAAGTGCACATTGCTAAACGAAAGAAGCCAGTTTGAAAAGGCTACACACAGTATGATTCCAACCATATAACGTTTTAGAAAAGGCAAAACTACAGAGACAGTAATTGCCAGGGATTCGGGGGAGGGAAGAATCGGTGAAGGTCAGGGCCCTTTCAGAGGAGCGAAACTTCTCAGTATGAAATTGGAATAGTGGTTACATGGCATACATTTGTCAAAACCCAAAAACCTATACAACACAAAGAGAGAACCTTAAAGTATAGAGACTACAGTTAGTAATATTCTATCAGTATTAGTGTACTAACCATAACAAATGTACCACACTAATGTAAGACATTTATCTAACAGGTAAAACTCTGGGGGTGGGAGGATAGTGGTGTGAGGATGGTGTATGCACCTCTACGTACTATCTGCTCAATTAATCTATAATTAATAAAGATAAAAAATAATAATAAAGCATATTAACTTTTTTAAAATGTTAATATCTACATTCTGTCTACAGGAACTGTGCCCAACACCTAACACTGATTTTCTAGGTTGTCAGCAATATTAATTTTTCCCTCTACTCCTCTACAGAACACATAGTTTTCTTTTAAGTCATCATGTTTTCATATCTCCCTATCTTTGCTCATGTTTTCATTCCTACCAAAATATCATCCCCACCACCTCTATACAGTTTGGCTAAAATCTTAAACAATTGCCAGGGCTCAGGATTCTCAGGTATGCCCCAGCCAGACAGCAGTTTCCCAGAGCTCAAAGAACAATAGCTCCTTTAATTGGACGGGAGGTATCAGTCTGCCTTGCATTATCTAGTTTACAAACAAGTTCTAATTCATATAAGTACACTTAAATTTGTCCTTTCAGATGAACACATTCTATGATACCCCAGAACAGCTAGCTTAGCCAAACCGCCCTTTTTCTCCATATTTCACTTCCGTCACTTGGTATTTTCTCTCCTCCTCTCCCCCTCTGTCTCTCTGCTGTTGCTGGCAACCATTCTTTAAAACCTGGGCAAGTGCTATCTCCCACACAAAGCTAATTCTAATTCCTCCAGTTAGAGATAATTCCCCCTTCCTTTGAACTTCCCTAACACTCTGCTTGTGCATTGCTTCCAGCATTCATCACTCCTACATCACTAATGTTACGTTAATTACATTTGTGTACATATCCACCAATAATTCAGCACCTCAAGAGCAGAACACTTCTATTACTCATTTGCTATCATACCATAGTAACTAGAGGTGAACAGATGATAAAGATGATGGGTGAATAATGGGTGATTGTATTTATTTATTCTGGTCCAGGCCAAGGGACTAACAAAACTAATGAAGGAAAATAAGAAAACTCCAGAGGAAACAGGACGATAGGACTAGGCAGAAACATGTTGAGGGGTGGATGGGCAGACATTCCTACCCTATTTTAGGCAATATAATTTCCTTCTCCTGTGGTCTCACCACGCCAGATCTGTCCTTAGACTGCTGGAGCCGGTATCGATGGTTTGTAACTTGTGAAATTACTACTCTGTGAATGTAATAAGTGGGAAGCAGTGAAGGTCCCTGTATTAGTCAGGGTTCTCCAGGGCAACAAAACCAAAAGGAGATATCTGTAAATACGAGATTTTATAAAAGTATCTAATGCAACCATGGGGATGCACAAGTCCAAATTCCATAGGGCAGGCCACTAGCCAACAGCACCAACAAAGGTCTTTGATGAATTCCCCAGGAAAGACTGGCCTGGCTGAAGCAGAAAGAAAGATTCTCTCTTGTGAATTCTCTTTTAAAGCTTTTGGCTGATTAGATTAAATGTCACCAACTGAAGGGGGTGCTCCCCCCTTTGCGGACTGCATATGTGATCAGCCACGAATGCAATCAACATGCTGATGATTTAATAAACTAGTCTTCTGGTTGTTAACCAGCCACAAAACGTCCCTGCAGTAACAGTTAGGCCAGTGCTTGCTTGACCAGACAACCGGGGTCCCTCACCTGGCCAAGGTAACACATGAACATAACTTGCAACAGTTCCTGCATGCCCAGTTGGAACTGTGGTGACACTCCTACAAAGAGCATGTTATCATGTTGGTTTGGTTCCAAGAACTATATCAGTACCCCATTCACTGAAGACCTCATGCAAGGTCTTGAGCTGCTGGGGTCAGGCAAGCTAGAAAAGCAATATTGATGGGGTTTAGAGTTCTACTTCTAGAGACAGGCATGATTTTCAGCTCTGCTACTTGTAAATGGCAACAGATAGGTAAGCCTCAGTTTTCCCAATTATAAAATTGGAATAATGATAGAATTAAAAGAATTGTTGGGAGGATTAAATGAGAGTATACATGTAAGGTGCTTAACACAGTGGAATATAGGAAGCAGTTCAACATCATGAATTATAGAAATATGTAAAAATTATGTTATTTGACCTTAAGAAACTTAGTTAGAGAAGAACATTCTTAAACAAATGTTTTACCTATATAATTCGACAACCATTTCCTGAGCTCCAATTTATTACACATAAATAAACAAGGTTAGCCACTAAAGAAAACAAAGACAAAAGCCGCCCCATCTTTTGAGACCTTAAGACTAGTCTTTCTAGTAGAAAAGATCAAGTACCCCACTTAATTATAAGATGTCAGAAAATGTCAAGGGATACCTACTAGAAACACTAATAATGGCTCCCCCGGACAACACCTACTCTAGTGGTTCTCAACCAGGGTGACTTACATTTGGCAATGCCTAGAGATATTTTGTTTGTTCAGGGAAGGGAGATGGGTGCTACTGAGCAGAGACCAGGGATACAACCACATCCAACAATGCACACGACAGCTCCCACAATAAAGAATTATCTAGTCCAAAAATATTCATAGAGCCAGGTGAGACTCTCTGCTCTACTCCAACTGTAAATGGACTTCTGGGGCTCTGGGGCTCAAGACCCTAAGTTTCCCCCCTACTGCCTAACTCACCTCTGATGAGACAGACTTCCTGACGCTTTGGCAGCCTGGTACTCTGCCATGTGGGCCAACAGTAGTTTCTCTTGTAGATTTATCTGCATTTCTTTCCAGATTTACCTTCCCCCATGTCACTACATGTCCAAACAGCCACGCTCAAACTCTATGAAGCTGCCTGAACTCTCAATATTTCCCTCACTTTGGGGAAGTCCCTCTCACATCCAAGCTCCAGATATAACAATGAGAAGTCTGCCAGAGAAATATCAAGCTATTCTCATTTTTATTGACTGCTTTTCTGTAGCTGGCAGCAAAACCTCTTAAACCTCTGCCTGAAAAGAGTGAAAGGTAAAGAAAATTACTGCTACCTAACTTATGCCAATTAAAATAATGAAACTTCAAATGACTGAATTATCCACAGTATAAATATACTTTAGATTAGATTCTTGTTTCTATAATTATGTTTTGATACTTAAATGCACAATAAAAAATCTTTTTGATGTTTTTAAGAACTTGCCTCCCACAAAGCATGATCTGAATCAGTGTCTTGAAATAGTCAAAGTTTTCTGTTGCTTTAAAATATTCACTATGTGTCGAACTTGTACATTCATGGATTTAAGGCATATAAACCCACTTACATCAATTGTAAGAGATGTATGGAAGTATTTATTTAAATAGAAAAACCTTAAAAATCTCTTTTTAAAAACTGTGCTATTTATAATAATCAAATTGAATGTGTTAATTCAAACATAATATAAAATTATTTAACAATAAAATTAAAACCCAAAGCTATATTAAAAGCTTTAATTAAATATTAATTAATATAACCCATAAGTTTTCTTTTCTTAGAGTCATTAACTAAAACTTCTTTACATATCTAACAACCAATACTTCTAAACTCATAAGAACTATATGGGAAATACGAACTATCTAGAAACTAAGCTCAGTACAACATATCCAACCTAAATTTTAAAAGCATTATACAAAACAGAGCTTTAGCAATAAACATGGTAAAAATGTCTCGCACACAGCCTCTCTCTCACACAATCTGCCCTTTAAGGAAGTGTGGTGGTTTGCAGCTGTATATACCACAGAACTACACATTCTTAAACATCATCCATCCCTCTGGGTATGAACCCATTGTAAGTAGGAATTTTTTATGTGGTTACATCAGCTAAGATGTGGCCCACCTCAATCAGGATGGGTCTCAATTCTATTACTATAGTCTTTTATAAGCAGAATGAAATTCAGATAGAGAGCCACAGGAAGCAGCCAGAAAACTGAAATTCAATGGAACCTGGAAGAGAACAGAGAGGACAGGAGAAGCGGCCATGTGCACTGCCATGTGATAGAGGGGTCAAGGACCAAGGATCACAAGCAACCAGTCCCAGGAAACCAGTCTGCAGGAAGAAAGTTTTGTCTTGGTAATTTGAACTTGATTTGAACTTTCCGTTTGTCTCAAAATTGTGAGCCAATAAACTCCCACTGTTTAACCCACTCCGTTGCTTGGTATTTACAAGGAAACTAAAACAAGGGGGATTTTGGAAGGCAGACAAACCTGTATAAAATGCCACCATGGAAATGGCTGGGTAAATTATACCATGCAATGCAGTGGAAAGAATGGATATGCAGATGTGCAAGGATGTCCATGAAACAAAAACTGCACAGAAAAAGAAAACTGTAGCATAATACCAATTCATTCATCCCTTAGTCCCACAAATATTTATTGAGTACTCTCTGTAACCCAGGTCACACATCTAAGTTCTTGGGAGCAGAAGTAGACAACACAGTTTTGGGTCCTGCCCACAAAGCATCCAGTTTAATGGAAATAAACCAACATATTAATAAGCATATAACTGAAAATTAGGGCAAGTCCTCATAAAGGAAAAGCACTGGGACAGCAAAGAAGTGCATAATATGGACAACACATTTTAAAGTAGGTGCCAGGGAGGTATCCACTAAAGGGCAGATTCATAACTTATGTAAACTGCAGCCTGAAGGATGGATAAGATTAAGCCAGGTGTTGAGTAGAAGAAGAAAAGTTGAAATTCCACATGCGAAGGCTCTTTTCTGTACATAATAAGAATCTAGAAACAGAGCCACACAAGGATTGAGCCTACAGAGTTGTACTCAAAAGCTTACCACCTTCTCATTTAGTGGGCAACCTTTGTTCTGCTCTTTTCATTCCTACTATCTATCAAATGATGAAGTGACTTAAATTTTGCTGACAGTTTGACTAAAATATGTTGATGAAAGAGCATATGTGTTTTAACTTATGTCTCTCTAGTATGCAATATAACAGTATCTACTAACCAAAGGAATTTAGAGAAAGCAAATTGATTGTTTTGGGGGAAAGTTGTATTTGAGAGGAAAAAATATTGTAAAAACATTTCTGAGGCTGTCTACGAAGTAATGACAGGTGCTCCAAGCTAAGACTTTTTGAACATCTATAATATGTACTAGACACTTGTGTTCAGTGCTTTACATAAATTATTTCATTTAATTCTCACATCTACCTATGAGGTAGGCATTATTACTCCCATTTTACAAATGAGACTAAAGAGAGGTCAAATTTGGGGATAGTAGGAAAGAAAAGGGATGGGTATCAAGCCACAAAATACTATTCTTTACACATAATCTGTTCTGAGGATTACCAATGACAGTTGACAAAGGCTTGGAATTATGAGCTTTTACAGCTAAAAATATGAGAGTTCATTCACCATTAGTTTTTTCCAAGATCTAAAAGCTACTCTTACCTAGGAGAGGGCAAACAAGCACAACCAAAATCTTCCTTGTGATGCGCCTGCAGATACCAAGGAAGACAAATACTCCTGCCTAATAAGTTCTCAGAAATTCAGAGCAGGTATTTGAGACATTGTAGATGTGGCATGCACAACCTCTGTGTACAGCCTGTGATGCTCTATGCAGGGCCACAGAGATAAACATCACTGTGAAGGAGACAGTGTTTGTTAATGGTGCCCTTTCAGAATGTCTCCATTCAGCATTCTTTACCTCACTTTCCTGCAAGTTCACTGGTCAGAGCCCCAAACTCCAGACCATCAGGTCCACTCTCTCTCCATCGCACCTACAGATCTTATCTCAATCTGGTTCCTTCCAGGATTTGTTTTCAAAGATCATTCCTACAATCACCTACTAACAGAACTCAAAAAGTATGTGATGCTCTTTTCAAATAGTGGTTTATTTTTCAAACAGCAAAATACATGACAGCAATTCTAGGAAAGAAGGAGGATTTACTTTTCTTTGATAGCGCTCTGATTCTAATCTGGAGAGCCTCCCGCTTTGTACAGCTCTGCTTAGAAGGGAAGTTCACAAATTGAGCAACTAATTACACTGTGACAAACCTATTTTTAAAAAGCTATTTACTAATGACATATTATATACCAAATTCAATCCCAGCAATCCATAATACCAATATTTTCATAATTTATAATGAAATATGAATTCAGTACTGTCCAATTCCATATCTCAACGATAACTACTACTAACCACATGGTAGCCATTGTCAAATGGGGAAGTGGGTGACTCCCACTGACAAAATTTAGAGAAGGGGGATATCTAAACTGGAGAGGAGGCAGGGAGACTGCTAAACATCCATCCTACCATGTATGGGATGGTCCTCCACAATGAAGACACTTAACTAGCCCGAAATGTCAATAATGCTGAGTGGGGGAAACTTTTCAATCAAGGCATCACTGCCTCCTCTCTCTTATAATCTGTATTTAATCCAACAGCAAATCCTGTTGGCAGAACCTACTATGCCAGTTTGAAAGTATTATGTACCCCCGAAAAGCCATGTTTTAATCCTGATCCAATCTTGTAGAAGCAGCTTTTACTTTTAATCCTAATTCAATACTGTAGGCTAGAAACTTTTGTGATTAGATTGTCTCCAGAGATGTGCTGTACCCACATGCGGGTGTGATCTTTGATGAGATCGAGTTGTGGCTCCACCATTCCAGGTGAGACTTGATCAGTTTATTGGACTTCTTTAAAACAGGAGGCATTTTAGAGAGAATCAGAAATGATATAAGCATTAGAGCCAAAAGAAACTTCAGAACAGAGCTGACACAGATGCTGGCACAGATGCCTTCACTTGAAGAACAGAGACACAGATGTCTGGGGATGCTTAGAGCCCAGAAGAGATTAAGTTAAGCAAGCTAAAACCTGGAGAGAGCCAAGGGAAGCCAAGAGATGAAAGCCAGCCCCACAGAAACAAAGTGAGGAATCCCCACATGGACAGAGATGGAAAGCAACAGAGCCCAGGAGCAAGGGACCAGCAGATGCCAGCCACGTGACTTTCCAGCTGACAAGAGGTGTTCCAGACCAATCAGCCTTTCTGGAGTGAAAGTAATCTCTTGTTGGTGCCTTAATTTAGTGACTCCCACTTCTTTAGAACTGTAAACTTGTAACTTATTAAATTTCCCTTTTTAAAAGCCGTTCCAGTTCTGATATATCACATTCCAGCAGCTTGCTAATACATCTACAAATTAAGCCCAGAATCTGATCAGTTCTTACCACTCCCCACTGTTTTCATTCTGGTGCAAATCACCATTGCTCCTACCTGAATAATTAAAATAGTCTCCCATCGGTGTCCCTGCTTCCCACCTTGCCCCTCTATAGTCTACATAACACAACAGCTGGGAAAAATCCTTTAAAATTCTCTATCAGTTGTTTTTTAAGTCTTCTGCTGAAAGACCCTTCAGCAGAGCAAAAGCCCAATTCATTACAATTATCTTAAAGTCCCTCTTCTTCACATCCCTCCACCATCCCCTTGCTTCATTTCTTTCTACTTCCCCATTTTCTTCTGTGCTTCAGCCACACTGGTCTCTCTGTGCTCCTGAAGCACCCGAAGCACCCGAAGCACTCTTGAACCTCAGGGCTTCTGCACTTGCTGTTTGAACTACTCCCAGAGATCTGAAGGAATGACTGCTCTCTTACTATTGTCAGGTCTCTGCTTAAATGACACCCCATCCCTGAGTTCTTCCCTGACTACCCTACATTAAAAAAACCCACTTTCCCCTCTTTACTACCTACTCTCCTTTCCTTCCTTTTACCATTGGACATATTACCATCTGAAAATAAACCAGACATCCTTACGTATGTCTGTCCCTGGCAACTAGAGCTGTATTCTCAGATCCTGAAACAATACCAAACCCACAGAAAGAAAAAAAATGATTGTTTAATAATCACTTACACTTCCCAACTATTTAAATGTAGAAAATTCTACAAATTTTCTTTTGCTTTATTTGGTAAACAAATATTAAACTATGCTATGCATACTGTTTTACCACATGCTTGCTATAAGGGTTCCTAAATCCTACAGCTGACAGCTTATATCTTTCAGCATTAAGACATAAGCAGAACCTAGCTTAACCTGCCATTAATATGCTCACTATATGGAGAGGTTTGTTCATAAGTTGACGAGAACTCAGACCTCTTAATGGAGAATTATTTGGATACTAACCACTACCGACATCCTGAAGAGTATACTGCCATAAAAGATAAAAATAAAATAAAGAAATTTATAGGAGAAGTAGCACTGTATGCCACCTACCCAATGGTTTTCCAAATTTCAGTCACTCATATCCATGAATCTGACCATATCCTTAGTTCTACACTTTTCCGAAGTAAATATAAATTGATCTACTTCATTTACTAATCCTGTAAAGCAATAATTTCTTTAAAGTCTGAGCAGTTCTTTTTCAATTAAAATAAATATGGAACTTCCAAAATTTAAATGTCCCTCATATAATACTTAATTCCTAATACACTGGGATCCATTTCATACTTTGGGCAACAATGAAGTACTTCAAAACTCTTCATTTAAAAAAAGAGTTTCAAGGAATTTAAATTTGTTTGGTGTCAACATTTAAATGGAATTTAGGCTTTCCCAATTTCATGTTCTGGTTTCGTTTCCACCATGTAAATGCATTTTATTTTATTTGCACGACTTAAATAGTACTCTCTGTGAATTCTGTGTTGTGAATAGAAGTTAATACTGAGAGTGAATGTAAAGTGAATAGAATTAAAGGTATCAGATTGGTAGGAATATTTTATATTGCTGTGAGAAACTTAAATAGAAATACAGTAAGGCAGTAAACCAAGGTAGTAAGAAATTGTTGTAGGAATCAAGAATCAGCTTTTGAACAGTAGTCCTTTCTACTGTTGAAAAGTATCTTAAAGATTCAAAGATTTGACAGAAGTCTGGAATATGGTGCAAGTTTTATAGGGTAGCCACATTGTCCAAACGAAATAACACTATCTTCAGAACCTACCTGAGGTTTATCACTACACTAGTAAAACATCAATCAAATTGCTATCACTTAGCTTATTATTGTAAAGTTTCTTGTCTATTATAGTTGGGTTGTGGGTGGGTATTAAGAACGTTGGTTAAAACCATTCTTTTTAACTGAGTCACTGTATTGGCTTTTATTTAGTTAGTTCTATCATGTCTTACAATAAAGCACTTTAATTTCACACGAGAATGCTGTACATCTTTTAAGTATTCTTCAGCATCTTATTTTTCTGTGGCAATTTTTTTTAATGGCAATAAAATTAATTTATGTCTATCACACTGGCTAAGTTCTCTTATTTCTAATACTCTGTAGATTTCTGGAGATTTTCTATGTGGCAAATCACACCAAAATGATAGTTTTGTTTCTCTCATTCTAAGTTCTAGATCTTTTATACCTTTAACTTTATTTTACTGTAAAGACTTGGACCCTCTAAAATAATACTGAATGTAAGCAGAAATTGTGTACACTCTTCCTTTTCACATGAATGGTTTTAATGTTTGAGTTTATATAATGTCTTCTAACTCCTGTAAAATTTCACATACAACTCACTATCATAGTATTCTTTTTAAATCATAACGTTAACTTGAAAATTTTTAGGGCCATTAGCATGCCATAATAGACAAGAGATGGGGTAACCCCTCAATTCACAATAATTCTCCTGTTTCTGAAAACAACCCTGATATTCAGAGGAAGGCCCCTAAATCTATGCAACATATGTCCTCATTGGTCTGGGCTTTAGTCAAGGTTCTTCAGTGACCTTGGCTGAGCCACTTAGAACCCTTCTATTTTCCTATTTTTTTAATTTTTTTTTTTTAATTTACCACGGTTAACTTGACAGACCCTCTCTAGAAACAATTTCTACGAGATGAGGTACAGTTGGGATATATGGTGGCACTGTTAATGATTCACTCTGTGGAAGAGGCCAACCAAGAGAAGGAAACTGACAAGCAGATGAGAGGTAGAGACAAAAACCTCTGGAGTCCTCAGAGTCTATGCTTCCACCTGTTCCTGAATTGAGGGACAATCCTGCCCTTCCCAAAGATAAATGCCCTGCCCCCACGTCTTCTCAAGCAATGTCCTTTTTGCTTTGCAGATGAGTGTCTGAGTTGACACACATGAATCAAAAAACCACTGTGAAGCTGCATAAGAATCCACTAAAAGTCAGGCCTTTTTTACTCAAATTACGACTTCTGATTCAGGCCAAAAGGAAACATGATGAATAATCTGCTATTTTAATTAATACTGTAACTTGAACTAAACTTCCAAAAGCTATTATGCTTTAATTTTGCAAGATATGACCACTGGGGGAGGCTGGGAAAATACACAGAATTTCTCTGCGTTTGTTCTTACAAATGCATGTGAATTTATACGTTTAACCTCTAAAAACTTGAAATTCCTTTTATAGTGTACAAACATTACAACTCTATTGTTTAATTAGGAACAAAAGACAAGAACATTTTGCTCATTGAAAAGTAGCTCAACCCCTTATTTGTGAATATATCTGTGTCACCTTATTTTAAATTTCCCTGTGGGATATCATTTACAGGCGTTTTTCTCATCTACCTTATGTCTACACAGGCTTGTTTTCTCTGTCCTCTAAAATGAAGTGCCCCATCCAGGTCTTAAAGAACTTTTATGGGACAATTAAACAATGATTTTATATATTTTACCTTCTACAATAGGGTACTTCCTAAGTATCAAAGAAGAACATCAAAACATGTTTATGAACACAATAAAGACCATGTTCTAATGAAGAATGATGGCCAAACCCACAGAGTAAGGGTTTTGAAAGTGCAGGGGTAGGAATAAAAAGATTTCAATATTATGTAAAATTGTAGTATTCCCAAGTAAAGCCTATAAAACTGGGATAAATAACAAAGGCAAAAAGATTAAAGAGCTAGTATGGGAGGAGAGAGACAGCAGTGCAGCTGCCGTGTCCATTAGCAGGGTACAGTAGCTCATGAACATTAGTAGTCAAACAAGACAACAAAAACCTCAACACTCAAAGAGTCACACAATTCAGAAAACTGAAAAGGGAATTTTCAATACAGCTTATATCTTGACAACACAAAATCAAAAGAATGCTAAAACAAAATATCCCATTAAAACTGCTTGCTTTTTAAATGATCCTATATGGTGGCAAGTTCTCTTAAAACATTCTTTACAGTTGGTGTCGATCTTAAAATAATAAAATGGTCTTGGGAAACAAAAAAATACATAAATACTGAATACCTATTATTCACATATCCATTTGCAAATCTCTAAATCTAGCAATTTGATACATGCCCATAAAACACAAGCTGTGAAAATGATTTCAATCCACAGGAAAAAAAACTTCACGTCCACATGTTAATAAAACTGGTACAACAAAATACAAATATATTTTTTTAATTAGTGCCAATTCAGTTCCCATTATTAATTGATAGCTACAACGGCAGAGCACCTAATAAAAATTAACCCTAAATTTACTAAGGAAAACACAATATTTTTTTTCTATTGCAAGAGCTAATAAGGAATACCTTATCTCTTTTATTCTCCTTTCATATACTCTGGAGTACTAGTGTTAATGAGCAGTGAAATGGCAAAAAGGCAGCCTACCAGTATAGACTTCACTGTCTGACCACTGTACTATTTCTATTCGGAGACAATTTTACAATTTTTTACAGAGTCTGAGTTTTTCCTTGTCCTAAGTATTTTTCAGTTACAGAATAATCAAAAGACATTATTCTCAAATAGGGATACTTTGAAGTTTTTTCTAAAATCCTAGCTATTATCCTATTCAGGTCCCTCAAACTAAATTAATGTATTTTACAGGAAGAAAGTTAATTTCTCTATTAGATTTAATCACAATGAATTAATTCAAACTATCTGGGAAATGATAACTAGGAAGACATGACAACTTTTAATGACCATCTTGCTTTTCAGTAAAGGACTATGTGTTACTAATAAACATTACCCTGAATTTTGATCAAGGCTTTTAAAAGAGCACCTACTTTATACAAGAAAAAAAAGATATAAAAAAGATCAGGCCTGGACTTCTGGGAAGAGGGCCTAGTAGAGCAGCTCGAGATTAGCCTTGCTCCACGGAAAAGTTAGAGAAGGGACAGGAGGGTGACTGAGGCGGCAACATGGGAGTGCAACTAATCTGGGAGAGTCTTCTGTACCACATTTGGCAGCACTGGTTGCAGAGGCCAAGGAAATGAGAGGCAGAAAACTAGAGTCTGGCACAGACATGCAGAGCTTGTAGGAGTGCACGGACAGGAACACAGGACTATGAAGTAAGCCAGGCTACGTTCCTAGGGTGCACTACCCTCACAAGCACAGCCCCACAACCGGTGACTTACCCCACACCCCACGCACCTGAACCCGGTCATCTGTTCCCATTCCTCACACTCCAGGTGCCCCCAACCCACCAGTCCCCAGTGCACATACCTGCCCCACACCCCCACCCCAAGCACAGTCCAACCCACCTCTCCTTCACCCCTCCCGAGCACTACCTCCCACTCCCTGTTCCTTGTAGGTTGTTGCCAGCACATAAAGGTGGCAGGTACTAACCTCCATACCTAGGCTACGCTCGCCCCCATGCCATAGTGTCACAAAGCCTTGCCATGCCCTCCCTGAGCTCAACACATCCGTTTACGGCACTACCAATCCCACGCATGCACAAGGACCCCCAATCCCGTCATTCTTCTTTGGGAACTGCACTTTACAGCAGTCCTAGAACCACGCATGCGCACAGCCCTACGCCTCACTTCCCAGCTCTGAGAAAGTGCCGACCTGCACAGCCAGGTCACATCTGCCCCCAATCCACGAAGGCATGATGCTGACCAGCTGCCAAGCACTACACATGTGCACAAAGGGTCCCATGCCTCGCATGAGCTCACACCAGGGTTACACCTACCAGACCGGTGCACCCGCACAGCTACATCCACCCTGGCCACTGGGTGCCCTTGTTTACACAAGATCAGTGTAACATCCCCAACCTGCACCCACACCTGCCCTGAAACAAATCACCATACTGAGTGCCCACCCTGTGCCCTGCTCCCTACTGTACAACCATCCCGCAAACACAAGGCCTTAGACTACTGAAAGAAATCAACTCCCAAAGTTAATCAATCAAGATATTTACATGCAACGAAGACAGCAGAAGATCACAGAGCATATCTCAATGCAGACAGACATAGCCCTGCCTAATGACCAAATTAAAACACCAGAGGAGGCACAGACATTGGAACAACTAATCAAGGATGTTCATACAACTCTACTTAATAAAATAAGTGGGATAGCTACTGACATAAAGGACATCTAGAAGACAGTAGTAGAGCACAAAGAGGAATGTGAAGGAAAAAACAGAAAATTAGCAGAAACTACTGAGATAAAAGACTCTGTTGACCAAATAAAAAACATACTACAGGCACACACCAGATTTGAAGAGAAAGGAGAAAGAATAAGTGATATAGAGAATAGTATATGACTTCGAAGACTTAAACAGCAAATGGCAAAAAGATGTTAAAAATTGAATGGAAACTCAGGGATATGATAAACAAAACAAAGTACACAAATATAAGAATCATCGGTGTCCCAGGAGGAGAAGAGAGGAGTAAAGGGCTAGGAAGAGCAGTTGAGGATATAATGGGGGAAAACTTACCAAGTCTCAAAAAGGACATAAATATACAAGTCAAAGAAGCCCAAAGAACTCCAAACAGAATAAATCCAAATAGGCCTTCCCCAAGACACATACTAATCAGCCTGTCAAATGCTGAAGAGAAGCAGAAAATCCTCAAAGCAGCAAGAGAAAAACACTCAACTACATACAAGGGAAATCAAATAAGACTGAGTTCAGACTACTCAACTAGCACCTTGGAGGCAAGAAGGCTGTAGGATAACATATTCAAGATCCTGAAAGAGAAAGACTTCCAGCCAAGAATTCTATACCCAGACAAACTGTCCTTCAAAATTGAGGGAGAAATTAAAGTTTTCACAGATAAAGGAGTCCTGAAAGAATTTGTCCACAAGAGACAGGCTCTACAAGAAATACTAAAAGGAGTTCTGCCGGCTGGAAAAAAAAAAAAAAAAAGACAGGAAAGGGAGGTATTATTGAGGGGGGCACAGAATTGAAAAGAACCACAAAGGGTAATTTAAAAAATACAAAGAGAAAGAGGGAAAAGAATACATATATATCTGATAAATAAAATTTAAAAGATAAGACATTAGACTCAAGAAACGCCTTTTTAGTAATAACTTTGAATGTTAACGGGACTAAGCTTATCAATTAAAAGACAAAGACTGGCAGAATGGATTAAGAAACATAATCCAGCTATGCTGCTTATAAGAGACTCATCTTAGACACAAGGATACAAATAGATTGAAAGTGAAAAGGATGGAAAAAGATTTTCCACGCAAGTTGTAACCAAAAGAAAGCAGGGGTACCTATACTAATATCAGACAAAATAGGCTTTAAATGTAAAGACATCATAAGACACAAAGAAGGGCACTATGGGTCAATTCACCAAGAAGATGAAACCAATCATAAATGTTTATGCTCCCAATCAAGGAGCTCCAAAGTACATAAGACAGACATTGGCAAAACTGAAGGGAGTGACAGAGGTTTCAAAAATAATAGTAGGAGACTTCAATACATCACTCTCCTCTATATATAGAACAATCAGACAGAAAAATCACAAGGAATTATAGAAGTAAATAGCTTGATAAATGAATTAGACCTAACAGACATATACAGATCATTGCACTCCAAAGCATAAAGTTATACATTCTCCTCTAGTGCTCATGGAATATTCTCCAGGATAGACCATATGCTGGGGCACAAAACAGGTCTTTATAAATTTGAAAATATTGAAATTATACAAAGTACTTTCTCTGATCACAATGGGATAACACTAGATATCAATAACCACCAAAGAACAAGAAGAACATTCACAAATATATGGAGATTAAATAACACAATTTTAAACAAACAGTGGGTAAAAGAAGAAAGGACTAGAGAAATCAGTAGCTATCTGGAGATGTATGAAAATGAGAATGAGACTTATCAAAACGTATGGGACACAGCAGAGCCTGTGCTGGGAGGGAAATTTACTGCCTTTAGTGCTTATATTAAGAAACAAGAGCAAAAATCAAGGATATAACAGCAAACCTGGAGGAACTTCAAAAAGAAGAGCAAACTAACCCCAAAGCAAATAGAAAAAAAACAACAATGATTAAAGGATAAATGAATAGGAGAAAAAAAGAACAATAAAAAGAATCAATAAAACCAAAGGTTGGTTCTTTGAGAAAAACAATAAAATTGATGGGTCACTAGCAAGACAGGCAAAGAAGAAAAGAACGAGAATGCAAATAAACAAAATCAGAAATTAGAAGGGGAGTGTTAATGACAGATCCTGAAGAAATAAAAGAAATCATAAGAGGATACTATGAACAACCAAATGTCAACAAACTAGACAACTTAGATAAATGGATAAATTCCTGGAGACATACAAACAAGACATACTGACTCAGGAAGAAATAGAAGATCTCAACAAACCAATCACAACTAAAGAGACTCAATCAGTCATCAAAAATCTTCCTACAAGGAAAAGCACAGGGCCAGATGGCTTCACAGGGGGATTTTATCAAACATTCCAGAAAGAACTAACACAAATCTTGCTCAAATTTTCCAAAAAGTTGAGGAAAAAGGAACTCTACCTAACTCATTTTATGAGGCTAATATCATTTTAATACCAAAATCATGTAAAGATACTATAAGAAAGGAAAACTACAGGCCAATCTCCCTAATGAACACAGATGTAAAAATTCTCAATAAAATATTAGCAAATCGAATCCGACAGTATATTAAAAGAATTATACACCATTACCAAGTGGGGTTTATACCAGGAATGCAAGGATGGTTCAACATGAGAAAATCAATTAATGTAATACAGCACATTAACAAATCGAAAGTGAAAAATCACATGATCATCTTGATTGATGCCGAAAAAGCATTTGACAAAATTCAGCATCCTTTTCTGACAAAAACATTCCAAAAAATAGGAATCAATGGTAACTACCTCAATACGATACAGGGAATATATGAAAAACTGATAGCCAGCAACATACTCAATGGAGAAAGACTGAAACCCTTCCCCCTAAGATGAGGTACAAGACAAGGATGCCCACTGTCAGCACTATTATTCAACATTGTGCTAGAAGTTCTAGCTAGAGCAATTAGGCAGGACAAAGAAATAAAAGGAATCTACCTTGGAAGGGAAGAAGTAAAATTCTCATTATGTGCAGATGATATGATACTATACTTGGAAGATCCTGAAAGATCTACAGCAAAGTTACTTGAGCTAATAAACAAATTCAGCAAGGTGGTGGGATATAAAATTAATATGAAGAAATCAGTAACAACTCTATACACAAGCAATGACCTAGCTGAGGAGTCAGTTAAGGAAAAAATTCCATTCAAAATAGCAACTAAAAGAATCAAGTACCTAGGAATCAACTTGACCAGGGACATTTTTGCACACAGAAAACTACTTAATATTGCTAAAAGAAATCAAATGAGATTTAAATAGGTGGAAAGACGTACCTGCTCAAGGATAGGAAGGAAATATAGTTAAGATGTCAATTCTTCCCAAATTGATCTACAGATTCAACACAGTATCAATCAAAATTCCAACAACCTACTTTGAAGATTTGGAAAAGCTAATTACCAAATTCATCTAAGATCCAGAATAGCTAAATACAACCTAAAAAAAAGAAGAATGAAGTGGGAGGATTAACACTCCCTGACTTTTAAAACCTACTATAAATCCACAGCAGTCAAAACAGCATTGTACCAGCACAAAAACAGAAGCATTGACCAATGGAATCAAATTGAGAGTGCAGAAACAGACCACCAAATCTATGGTCAACTGATTTTTGACAAGGCCCCCAAGTCCTCAGAACTTTAACAAAATAGTCTTTTCAATAACTGGGCATGGAAGAATTGGATATCAATAGCCAAGAGAATGAAAGAAGACCCCTATCTTACACCCTATACAAAACTTAACTCAAAGTGGATCAAACACCTAAATATAAGAACTAGCACCATAAAGCTTCTAGAAGAAAATGTAGGGAAACATCTTCTAGACCTAGTAATAGGAAGTAGCTTCTTAAACTTTATACCCAAAGCACAAACAACAAAAGAAAAAATACATAAATGGAAACTCCTCAAAACCAAATGCCTCTGCACCTCAAAAGACTTTGTCAAAAAGGTGAAGAGGCACCCAACTCAATGGGAGAAAATATTTGGAAATCATGTATCAGACAAAGATTTGATTTCCTGTATATACAAAGAAATCATACAACTCAACAACAAAAGAACAAACAACCCAATTATAAAATGGGCCAAACATACAAATAGGCACTTTTCTGAAGAGCAAATACAGATGGCTCAAAAGGACATGAAGAGATGCTCATTTTCACTGGCAATAAGGGAAATGCAGATCAAGACTACAATGAGATACCACCTCACACCTATAACAATGGTGGCTGCTATTAAACAAATAGGAACCTATAAATGTTGGAGAGGATGTGGAGAAACCGGGACACTTACGTACTGCTGTTAGGAATGTGTAATGGTGTAGCCATGATGGAAGACTGTTTGACAGTTCCTTAGGAAAGTAAATATTGAGTTGCCCTATGACCCAGCAATAGCACTACTCGGTATATACCCAGAAAAGCTGAAAGCAATGATACAAACAAGATATCTGCACACCCATGTTCACAGCAGTGTTATTCACAATTACAAGATCAAAACAAACCAAATGCCCAGCAACAGTAGAGTGGATCAACAAAATGTGGTAGATACACATGGTGGAATATTATGCAGGAGTAAGACGAAATGATTCCTGAAGCACATGACAAGATGGATGAGCCTTGAGGACATAATGCTGAGCAAAATTAGCCAGACACAAAAGGATAGATACTGTATTGATTCCACTTTTATGACCAGCATAAAGGTATAATCAAAGGCTTATAATACAGAATACAGGGGACTCAGAGATACATAGAAACTAGAGATGGGTGACCCATTAGCTAATGAGGCTGAATTTCAATGTAATGGAATAGATAGGAGCCAAGGTAATTCTCTAGTGGGTCTAGAAGTAATATTACCATATTGAAGATGAACAAGATTGAAAGGGGTTTTATAGACCTACGTGTTCCACTGATTCACACTAGATATATGAATGAGTTCTCGTAAGAATTATTTCAAAGATATGATTCTTCTATATAGAGTGTTTAAGTCCAGGGTACAGGGAGGAAACTACTATTGCGTGCTCTGAGCTATGTTCAAAAGGAAACCATCAGCACTACCACAGGAACAGAGGTAAATAATGGGGTGAGGGACAAGAGTTAAGAGGAGGTTTAGATTTCCTGTTTGGTGAGGGTGTATTAATTGGTTTTCTGACTCTTGGGAACAATGAAATTATCTAAAATTGAGAATACTGATGAATTGTGGACTCTGGGCACTCTACATGATGCACGATGAATGCAGATGGCTGAAGGATGCACAGATGGGCAAGTAGATTGGCAAACAATGGTGTATACTTATGAATGAAGGTTGTGCTGCTACAAAAAGGAACAATGTCATGAGGCATGCAATGATGTGAACGAACATGTGGGACATTTTGAGAGACAAAATGTGACAAACCAAAAAAACAACGGTATGGTCACCTTTAGAAAATGCTTATAAGAAAATAGTGGCCTGGATTGTAAGCTTTTTGAGTAAACACATTAATTCCGGAGTGGTGATCATTACTTCTGGGCTTTGAGAGGCTATTTTATATTATGTAACCTGATATTTAGAGATAAGAACGAAACCAAACAGGTTGGGGTTACAGTAATTTAGAAACAGGGGTAAGGAAGACAGTGTCTATATTTTAGAACCACACATAGTCTCTGAGACCACTGGAAGAATGGTATATTTGATCTGGAACTGAAATTTTCTGTAGGGCATAATCTAATTCAACCTATCTGTATAGCTACCTCATTTGAACAACTGAAGCCAGAATAAGAAAGAGGTCCTTTAATCCTGTATAGATTACTGTAATGCCTGGAAACATCCTACAGTATATTAAGCAGAGAATCAAAAAGTATTGGCAAAGTCCCCTGAGGGAGGGGAGAAAGAAAATAGAACTATTAAACCTTACCATCAGGGAATCCCCTGATACTGTGTCAAACTTTAGGGATACCCAAATCAACAGGCCATGCCCTTGATCATGAGGCTTACTCTTGTGAAGTTTATGTAGGTAGGGGAGAAACTTAGACTACCTATAGGCATGCCTACGAGTTACTTCTGGAGGACCTCTGTTGCTCAGATGCGGCCTCAGTCTCTCTAAGCCCAAATCTGCAAGTGAAATCACTGCCCTCCCCACTATGTGGGACATGACATCCAGGGGTGAAAGTCTCCTTAGCAACATGGGAGAGGACTCCCAGGGAGGAACCCAGACCTGGCACCGTGGGATCAACAATTCCATCATGACCAAAATGGGGAAAAGTGCAATTAATAAAGTATCAGTGACAGAGTTCAAATACACTTGAGAGGCTACTTTGGAGGTTGCTCTATACAAGCTTCAGGTAGACCTTGCTACCTATCATAACCTGCCAACTCCTAACCAGGATCATTCCTAGAACAAGAACAAACTGTTCTTTAGCCAATTCTAAAGAACACCTAACACAATATATAAGATTCCACAAGGGTTCCATGCACTAGAGTAAGTTTCCAGAAACCTACAACCTCCAGATGGGTCCCTGGTCCAGATAAACCCTGAAACCTAACCCAGCCTCTCCAGAACATCAGATTGTTCCATCTCCCTACCTGATATTAGTGACAGACCCTTACAACAGCAAAAATTTAGAACTGCCATAGCCCAAACAACCCTAAAGAGAGGGACGGAAAGACAAAAAGGTGCTGGTGGAATTATACATAGAAGATAGGACTTAAGAAATGAATATGAATGCTGAATCATTAAATTAATATCTCTTTTAGTCTCCAGTATTTTAGAGCAGCTAGAAGTAAAAACCTAAAATTGCAAAATTGTAAACCATGTCAAAGTCTGAAATATGTTCTACAACTAATTGTGGTGCTGTTCTTTGAAATTTATAGCTTTTTCATATATATGTTATTTTTCACAAAAAAAAATAAGGAAAAAACACTGATTGTGGTGGTGATGAAGTATTCAAGCTCTCTAGCTTCCTATATTTTGGAGCAGCTAGAAGGAAAAATATTAGAGGATTGTATGATACCCGTGACAAACTCTGGGAACTGTCCTGTAACCACTGTTGAAGAATGCTTTGAAAACTATTGCTTTTTTATTTCTCTGCTTTGTATATATGTTATACTATATACAATTTAAAAAGTTGGGAAAAAAAATCAGGCCTCTCTCAAGGTGATAAAAATTTAAATAAAAAGGGAAGAAACAGGATATAAAGGAACACTGTATTGAATCCTTCACCCTAAGACTAGAAAGGGTATCTAAAACATGTTAAGCAACTTATTCAAAATCTGAACTCAATTGCAGATTGTTGGGATGATAAGTCTGTACTATGTAAAATTAAAAAAAATATATAAAACAAGTACTATGAATATTAGCAATAAAAAAGATAGCCGTCATTTTATGTGACCCACTACTTCTCAAGCCTTAGTATTTCACCAGATAATTGTAATGCAGGAATCAGAAACCTCTAATACAATAAATATGAAAATGAGAACTTTATAAATAGAGAGAACAGAGATGTATTATTTACTCTTTGTTTTTAATTTCCGGTGAAGTCATTGAAGAGAAATGTTGGTCTGCAGGCTAACATAAGTAAATTTTACTTATAATAAAAGTTAAACAAAGCCACAATGGAAACATAATTCATACTCATGCATATGGAATGTTTTCATATTGTACCTCATTTACATGAGCTAATAAAAAAAGCTGGATTACTTCACAGATTACTGGATTTAAGTATATAGCAGCATCAATGCAAGAAACGTACAGATTAATAAATACCACCTAATGATGCTATATGTGCAATGTAAAAATTTGTGGCAAAAAAATTAAAGAGGAAAATCTCTCATCAAAAGAAATGGGGATATGCAATTTTCTCAACATTTAAAATATTCTATTTCATGAATTCTAGGTTCAAAGAGGGAGGAAAAGACTTAAATAAGCATATCATCCCTTATTAACATTTTTGGCTCTCACATGCCAAAAATTTAATGTGAGAAATGTCAATGAGTAGTAATATGCAGACTGGTGGATTATGTTTTTGCATTTAAAAATGATGTAAAATAAATAAATAAATAAATAATAAAAATGATGCAAAAAGAGCATAACCAAATGTGAAAGGGCCTATTCAAATTTGTAAATAAGGCTAAAATAATTTCAAAACTTATAAATGTCTGGGTTCTCTAATTTTTGCAAAAAAGTAAGATAATACATATAAAACACTTCATACAGCACCTCTCATACTGTGTTAACAATGTATGTTAAGACACTGTTATTATCAAGTTATTTAAAACATAATATTGTAACATTATGAATTACATGAAGGGCCTGGATCCCAACAGCCTGAGTTCAGGGCTCTCAAATATCACTTTATAGGTGCCCCTAAGTTACTTGAACTTTCAGTGTTTCTTTATTCTCTTTAAAATGCATTTTTTAAATAGCATATACTGCACAGAGCTGCTGTGAGTATCAAATTTAATTAAAACACACACAGCAATTACAGCAGTGTCTGGCACCTAAGAAACAAATGTCAGCTGTTACTTAGTGCTACCCCAGAGAACTATAATGCAACCCACACAATGCTATTTTAAATTTTCTAGTTGTCACAATAAAAAAGTTAAATGAATCAGGTGAAATTAATTTTAATAATAGTCTTACTATATCCCAAACACTGTCATTTCAACAGGTAATCAATATAAAAAATATTAAAGAGATATTTTACCATCTTTTTACTGTACTAACCGTCTATAAAATGCAGAGCTTTTATTTTGAGCAAATTTCAATTCAGACAAGCCATATTTCAGGTGCTTAATGGCCACATGATTGGGCAGCACAGATCTATTCTTTAAATCTCTTGAATATCACGTATTTGCTCAAACTTTACAACCATGACCAAATAATGCATGCTTCCGATACTTTTTTCTGTTTCTTTGACAAAGATCTAAACCTATTATGATTTTCTCCCATATTATCACTTATGTAGGACTATTTGTTTAAAAAAAAAAGTGCTTCTGTTTTTAAAAAAAAAGTGAGAAAAGAAAATTAGAGGCTTTTCTAATTTTCTTAGAAATAAGAAAATAAGGAAGTACTATTGCAATTTTTTTTTTGGCTTGGGTAGGCACTGTGAATCAAACCCAAGTCTCCAACATGGTAGGCAAGAATTCTGCCACTGAGTCACCATTGCACCACCCTACAATTTTAATTGTTATAAATTTCACCTCCCATTCACCCACCCCTAGTCCATTTCAAGAAAGTACTTTCACTACCGAGGAATAAAAAGATCAATTTGGGTTTTGAACTGAAAGAATATAAATCCTGGGAAATCGAAAGCAAAATGTTTAATTTACTTTATAGGTCAAATGTGAATGTGAAAACATTAAGAGTGATGATGGCTAGGAAAAAAGTTGTTTCACATATTAATTCTCCAAGATAAGCATTAGCTAAAATATTCTGAAGTTGAAGTTTCCTCAATGGGTGACTAAAATATAACAAGAAAAAATATATATCTACATTCCTATACCAAAAAAAAATTGTCAAGGGCAGGGACTCAAATGTACAGAAAAAATGGGTGCCCCAGGGGGCAAATGGGCAAGCAGCATAAGATGGATCCAAAGATTTGGACTCTGTTCTGAGGGATGCTCCAGCCACTAAGTCTACATCATACAATCTTCTATCTATCACCATCTCACACCATTGTGAATCAAGTAAATAAATGAAACTTTGAGCAAGCAGTCCAAATGACTTTCTCTTGGTGTTCTACTGATCTAGGTCTCCTTTGCTGATTCTACCTCATCTGACAATGCTCTGAACGCAACCCATCTTAGAGTTCAATTCCCAACGCTACTCCCCATTCTCTTCTCTCTCCAAAGACTGGGTGGTCTCCTCCATTCCCATAGCTTTAAATACCCTCTAAATGCTAACAACTTCTAAATATGTATCTCTAACCCCAAAGCTCTGCTGAACTCCAGTCTTATATCATATATGTGACCTAGACAATGTTATTTAGATATTCAACAGGCATCTAAAACCGAACAGGACCAAAATGTAACTGTATTTCTTTTCTCATCTCCTTCACTTCAATACATGGCAATTTCATCTCCCAGCTACACTGATGGAGTTTTTTCAAGTTTTTTTTTATATATATATACACATTACCACCAGACACAATAATCTGTTTTACATCAGTCTCTCCCCGTAGAAAACCCCATGAGAGCAGTTATTTTTGCCATACTAGATAGGCTAAAGACTGCGATGGAAAGGACAGACCTCCCAGTAGGGCTGGAGAACAGGCAAGGAGAGGGATGGTATCAGGAAAGGAGAGGTGGGGAGAAAGATGTAGGGGGGGGTGGGGAGGCAGGCAATAGTGCAAGAGATTCAGGAAAAGGTAATGTCATGTCCAAAGGCCTGTAGGCAAAAGCATCAAACTCAGTAGATGGCTGGAGAATCTTCAATACAAACAACAAAGAAGAGATCAACAAAATCTATTTCTTCCAGAAGGCCACAACTAGGCATTTCATGCCTCTCTAGGAGATTCTCTTATTGTATTAGTACTTACTGAAATTAATTTTAAAAACGCAGGCTAAACTTCTTTATAGTTACAGTAACATTTGCCCAACGAAGCATCAGTCATGCCCTGATGAAAAGAGAGGGTTTCTGTGGTTGCATGAAACAGGGAAGCAGCAGAAGTCCATGTGGCTTTAGAACCATCCCCAAATATTGTTTGTATTGGGGCAATCTCAGAATCTTTTCACCAGAGCACCATATCTATGACACTTTCTAATCAAATTCATTTCTATAAGTGCTGCATTTTATGGGGACAAATTCTTGCTTTTCCAATAAAGATTTCACTTAAGGAAAAGAAGAGGCTTATGTCACTAATTAATAATAGATCCTAACTTCAGCATGAAGTGCTTTACTAAGGTCAGTACAAGGGGGCTATTACATTATTTCTTAGATTTTCACGTCATTAAAAGGCTCTGCTCACCATGGCCAAGCGACAAGAGATTATCAGCATACCAACACCTGCTATCATGGAAGATGGTTTCCAATGAAATGAATTTTTCATCACTTTCTCTGAGCCACTTTGTTATGACTTTAAAACAATGTATTTTTAGTTGGCTTTAGCAGAAAAAAATAATAATAAACATAACAAAAGAAAGCTTGTAAGGAGCTAGGAGAAGGTGCCATTCTAAAATCAGTGTTCCTTTGGACTCTTTTTCTGCAAATAGCCATTTGATTACTAAGGTGATGTTCTTTCATCTTACTATGTGATGCAAATCTTTGGTAATAAAAGAGAATGTTTTAAACTGCCAAGTGCTAAGTGCCATCTCTCATCTTCATGAGATTTTATTTTTGTTTAGTCACTGTCCTGACATATGTAAACACTGGTCAAACTCAATATACAATCCTGATTTATAACTGAGAATATAGGATTAAATGACTTTATAATCAATATAGAATTCCTTTACACTTTTCTAGTTCACTCACAATATTCTAGTTTCTAAATAAAGTACTAATTTAAAACATAAAATCTTCAGCACATCTTTGCATAAAATCTGCTAACCACTACACTTTCAGTTAGTTGGAATAACATCATATGAAAGCGTTCATCACACCAATGTTTAGATTTGAATGTTTGATGATTATTCTGTATATAATCCTTGTGGAAATGTAATACATTAGGTCTTTATCCATAGAAAGGTTTTGTTTGTTTGTTTGTTTTTTCATTATTTTATATCTTTGTTATTTCAGATATTCTCTGGAAAGTAAAAAAAAAAAAACAGATAAAGTGAGCACAGGATGACATCCCTCATGAAAGAATTTCTTCCTTACCCCAAAATTAGAAACAAGACCAAAAGCAGAATGAGGATCTTAAAAACACCAAAAGCAGATGGTCTGATCTTCATCTTTGATGCTTTTAAGACAGTCTACCATATTCCTCAGCAACTTCTTCTCCTTCATCTCTGTCCTTTGTCCAAGGACAGATGATCCAAGATTCATAACACATCTAAATCTCTGAGCTCAGCTTTCGTGCTTACAGAGACTCTTCTCTCAACCATATATTAAATTCATCACTATCTGGACCAGTTCTACTGCCAAGCTCTGTGCATTTCAATTCCAACTCCTTGTTATAAATCCCCTGCTTTTTCTCTGACTCCTCTTTATGAAGTCAATTTATCTAAGTCATGCTCGCCCTCTCCACTCTCCAAGAGTAGATAATTACGTCTCAATTATCACAACACTCAGCCAGGACCCATTTTCATACCATATAAATTCCATTAATCCCTTTAATCTAATACCATGTCTTCATCAGCTTGAATCAGACCTCACTACTGGGGTCTGAGAATGAAAACAACAGTAACTAGTCTTCCCCTGACATTTATGATGTTTAATTTCAACTCGGTCTTTGCCCATGACCAGTAGCCCCTTTATTCATTTCTTGGATACCATATCCATCCATGACTTGTTACCACTTCCCACACTCTCCTTTCACAGCAGAGGACCACTCCTTTCTAACGCTATTCTCCACCCATCCAACCTACCAATTTACTCTCCTGAATTTCCACGAAATTTTCACCAATCTTCTTTTCCTTTTCTCCCAGCTCAGAGGATGATGTGTCTCTATCCACATTACAGATTCTGTCATAGTTACTAAAGGAATTCAATCAAAAAAAAAAAGTATTTCACTTCTCTTTACATTTCTAGTCTCTTTTATTTTACGGACTTTTCCTCTGGTGCCTGCAAGTCTCCTCAGGGCTCTGAAAACATTCCCCCGGATCTATTTTCTCCCACAAGCTACAACACACTTTCTAGCATTCTTTAAACTAATACGCATTTCCTAAAATTATAAGCCATGATATTATTTATCACTCTCCTTAGGATTTGAATCATAGCTTTACCAATCTCAGAACCTTAAGTATCTCTGGTGCCCATGCCACTTTCAAATATTGATTCTCACATCTCTCTAATCACTCTTTCCACTTTCCCTCATCAGTTTCTCTTCTGCGCCATAAGTGTTTATATCACTCATGTTTCTACCTAGAATTTAGTTTCTACTAGTAGCTCAGAAAGCTAGAGTGAGGATTACGTGCAAAGTGCTTTAAAAAGCGTTCCATTTACCCTTCAAGACTCAAATGTTACCTCCACAGAAAAGCTTTCTGCTAGTTCCCCATATAGAGCACATACTTCTAGTATGGAACACATGATACAGCAGTCTCTGCTTCACCCACCCACACATGGTAGGCACCAGATATCTCCTTACAGAACATGGTCTTAACATGGTCTTCCCTAACTCCGGACATCTCACTACACTTATTTCACACTGCTAGATTAATATTCCTGAATTCCGTATTCATCCTCTCGCTCTTCAGTAACATTTGGCAGCTCTTCCATCACCTACAGCAAACAAACCTTCTTGGTCTAGCCTTAAAACCGACACAGCTCCAGCTGTACTCCCTTCTAAGAACCAACAAAATACTTCATCTGTCTCATTCCCCATGCTGTACTTTCACCTTGTGGCATCTGTCAGGTTCATTTATTTGCCACCTCCTAACCTAATCCTATGACAATGTTCCCTATTAGTTAAGGCCACCTTAAAGGTGCCTGTCTCAAAATGCTTTCCCTTATCAATTTAGCAAAATGACCGCAAACTCATGGTGAATTCATTCAGCACTGAAGCCACACTTGAGTAGTATAGCTATTTATGTGTGTATATAATCCCTCAACTGGATGGGGAAGCATATGATATCACAGCGGTGTTTTTAAACAAGTCTGTAACCCTCACTGTAACTGACAATCACTATCCTTATTACCATCAACATTTATTTACTAAGTGCCATGAGCTGTTCCAAATGTTTTACCACAATCCTGAGGGATACATATTCCCGCTATACCCCTATTACAGGTAAGAAAACTGGTCACTGAGAGGGGCCATCACTGAAGGTACAAATTTCTCTTGAACACAGAAGGTACAAATTTCCATTGTGAATAAATACACATATTCCCAATAACTGTGCTCTGATACTTTAGCCTAAGGTAATCCACCCAACCAGAATGCTTTCTCCATTCTTTACAGTTTGGCAAAATCCACCCCGTCTTTAAAATACAACTCAAATGTCATGTTTTCAGGAAAATTCTCCTGCTAATATCAAGGCAGTTGGTTACTCTCTCCATGAATTATCCCTCACACATGAAACAGGTCTTTATTATAATATTAAAGTTATTTAGAAGTTTGTACAACTAACATGAGTTCCTTAATGGTGGGCTTGTCCAATATTTAAAATTTTCAGAAAAATACCTGGCAAGCAAAATGAATGTAATTCACATGTGCTGAACAAATGAAACAAATGGTTTATCTAATTACCAATATCTGATAATCGCACAAACCTTTTCCATAGCATTTAGCACATATATCAAGCTATAAGTTCTCATATGGCTAAGTCTAAGTCAGAAAGTCTATTCTTTCTTTTCATATGACCAAAAAAACAATATTTCCAAGAAGTAGAGAGAATACTCACCAGTCTTCTCCTTTCTTCTTCTACTGCAATGAGTAGCCTTGCAAATTCTTTTAGTGACTGAGCTATTTATGGGGAAAGTTAAAAAAAAAAATCATTAATCTCTTTTGCATTGCTAATATCAAATTACACAGAAATAAGTATTACAGTGAAGTGAGTTACATTAATTTGTACGTATTAATACCAATATTTCATGTTTCTATAACCATAAAGTAGTATATATAGTAGGATCCCAATGATAAACAGCTATAGGAAAGAGATGTGTGTTTGTCTGTGTATTACAAGCTGAAGTTGAGCAAGTATCAAGTATAACATTTTTTTCTTCAAAGGTATTGGGACAACATCAGTTGTATATTTATTATATAAACCTTACACATATTAATAAATAAAAGTATAGTATTGGAGCCTCTTCTCAACAGTCCCCTACAAATAAGGAAGAAAAAAAATGTAATGTATAAAAAAGAAAGAAATGGGGTACTAATGAGAAAATGAAACAGAATTAGTATCGGCTAGAATAATGCTAGATCTACCACTTAACTTCTAAAATCTTAAGGTGTTAGACATTTGAAAACAGATTCTATATTCTAAAGGGGCCCTTCACCAAAATCTTCATTTTACAAGATCTCCAGGTGTGGTAGTTAGATTCAGGTGTCAACTTGGCCAGATGAAGATACCTAGTTCTATTGCTGTGGCTATAAGCCAATGGCATGTGAACCTCATCGGTTGCTGATTACATCTGCAGTCAGTTAAGAGGCGTACCAGCTGCAATGAATGATGTTTGATTGAATTGGCTGGTGCTTAAATGAGAGACTCAACGTAGCACAGCCCAAGCAGCTCAGCATGCCTCATCTCAGCACTCGCAACTCAGCCTGGGTCTTTGGAGATGCAGAAAGGAATCATCCCGGGGAAATTTGTTGGAACCCAGAGGCCTGGAGAGAAGGCCAGCAGAGATCACCCTGCACCTTCCCACTTAAGAAAGAACTTCAGTTGAAAGTTAGCTGCCTTTTCTCTGAAGAACTATACATTAACTAAGTAAATCCCATTTTATAGAAAGCCAATCCATCTCTGGTGTGTTGCATTCCAGCAGTTAGCAAACTACAATACCAGATGACTCATGTGTGCACTGAAGTAGAGAAGCATTGCTTTAGAAAATCAATCTGTACCTATACTGGAATGGCTTTAGTATAAATCAAATAAGGAAAATATCTAAATTAGAATGAGAAAAGAATCAAGTATCCAGAAACAATGGGAGAGCAGTCTAAAAAATTAGCAAATAAATAGGATTACCATAACATATTCTATAAAAAGTGCACAGTTCCAAATGGTAACCGTGAAAGACTAGTGACCCAAATCTATTTCTGTACCCAATTTCTACAACATGAATTAATATGAAATAGGAATGTATGGATTATTAAAAAAAATCACAAAAAAAATACAGTGAAGGCAGAATTTATTTTTATTTAAGCTCTGAACCTTGCTTCTATGTCCTTATTCTTAGGCATCCATGCATCTTCCTTTATCCATATTGATACTGAAAACGTTCTATGAGACTTGAGATCTAATGAGGACAACATAAAGCCTGCAATAAAAGCAGGCAAGTGAGGAAAAAAATCAATAGTCTCACCAATGAAAAAAACGTTTTCTATTCAACAGTTTAAAATTTCACTCTAGGATCTGCCTCCACCTTCCCCGCCCCCACCCCCAGGTCCCCAGCCCCATTTACAAAACTTTTAAGCTTATGCTAACCAAGCTGGTTCAAATGCTGTCCTATGACTACTTCATATTAGATTTTAGTCAGTTATCATAACAGAAATCAAAGGATTACCAAGACTCAGGTTAATCTGATGAACACATTAATGGCCTTAGAATAGATATAACATTTAAAAAAATAGTTTTGAAAAATAAGATTTGAATTTCTACAGAAATATCAATATTGATCCTAGTTGAACAAAGTCATTTCACAAATGTAAAGAAGATGTTGAAGAGAGTATGTAATTTTTACTTTTTCTTTCAGTAAAGAAAGTATCATCACTCTGGCAGCTATTTCACTACTACTTTAGATCTCAGTTGGTGAACTTGAAGAAAAGGTTAACAAAACTTTGGATGATGAAAGCAATGCCCATACCTGCACAGAAAGATGCCAAGAGGCAAGTCAGTTTGGGAGCAAGAATTGGATGCGGCAGGTATTCCTGAAGGCGAAGATGTAAGAGGAGATTAAAAAAAACAGGAAGACTAGCTGAAAATCTACAGAAGTACTTTAACACTAGATCTCTAACAACGCTTCTCAACCTTTTTCCATATCATGGCACCCACAGAAGATGGTATTTGTTCTATACAACAGGAAACACAGAACAACCTCTTCTCCTATCTACTAATTACTCTGTTGTCACTCTTGATGAGAACTGCAATCTACTCTGGGATGAGCCAAAGAAATTCTGGATTCGATAACATCAGTCACAACTGTGGGATGGGGTGGTGAAGAGCCTTACCAGACTGACCTTAACAGTAACACTGGAAGTTTGAAGACAATGGAAAAAGATCTTGAAAATCATGAAAAAATGCTTTCCATTCTAGAGAATTCTATAGCATGCCAATTTCTTTATGAAATGTGTTAATAGAATAAAAATATTACAAATAATAAATATGAAAAAGTTTACTTTGGACACTTCTTTTACCAAAAACATTGAGATGATGAGTTCTAACAAAACAAGAGAACAAACCAAGAAAGAGATGTGAAATCTAAGAAACAGAAATCCCAATATAGCAAAAAAGCAAACAGAATTTCTAGGATGACAGTGAGATATCCTAGCACAACATCTGTGCAAAAGATCCGGAGGGAATTCTTGTGGATCTCCAAGAAAGCTACATCCAGAGAATAAAAAATGGAACCGACTGGTAATCTGATGGGTCTACTTAAATTGAAAAGAAATTTATACTTCTAGAAAAAAGTTTATGGATGAATTAGTGACAACTGCCATTCTTTCGTTAAAAGAAAATTCAAAAGCAGTTGTTGACTCCAGGAAAAACAAAATTATATAACAAAGGTAATTAGCTGAGTTCTAAATATATATATATATATAATTAATAAAACACTAAAGTTGATTTTAGTAAATCTGAGATTTAATTATACTGGGAAAATAGGGCAGTGTGCAAAATAGTATGATGTCAAGACAAAGTCAAGAGATCTTATGTAAAACCAGGCTAAGGGAGATTAGCAAAGAGATTAATGATGGACTTTAGAGTAGAAGAAATGACAGAAAGTTAGAAGTAACCTTTCTGGGGAACCGAAATAAACAATGGGGATGGTAAGAAAAGGTATTGCTGTTTTACGTAAAGCCTAATAAAATCTATGAATTCTTAAACAAATAATGAAATATGAATATGCTGCACAGATCATACAAGATTCAATTTCCCAAAGGGCTTAGGAAATACCTAGCACACAAAAGTCCAACAAAAGTTATTTGGGGAATACATAAAAATATAAGCTTGATTTTATGCTGTCAGGTGTACACTAGTCCTACACCTCTAGGTCATCCCAGAGAATGACCTCTAGCCTATGCAGCAGCACCCCAGCAGACCCAGACATCACTTTACTGGCTCTTGAGGTCATACCTATGATGAATGAGGAAACTAATCACAGCTTCCCCTAGGTACCCACTGTTACGTTAGAGGAACTTTAGAGCAGTGCAAATGGGGCTGCGGAGGCTGTGTCGCCCCTCCCAACATGACTTCTGGAACCTCCCCTTCTGGACACCATGACTTCCGGAACCGCCCTTTCCAGACACCTGACTTCTGGAGAGCCGCCCCTTCTGGACATCACCTGACCCACTTGCTTAAAAACTGTCCACGCCATCACCCGGGCGCAGAATCATCTCCCTCCATCTTGGATTTGGTGAGCTCTGCCCGGGAGTGCAGAAATAAACCCGCCCGCTTTAAATTTCCCCGTCTACCTTCCTTCTTTCTCACCCTTTTGCCTCCTAAACCTTTCACCTACAACTCCAAAAGTAAACTGTGGTGTTGCCTTAAATCAGATTTTGGTTAAAAGTAAGGAAACTTGGGTTATCTTTTTTGCTGTTGTGCCTCTCTGTCCAAAAAATAATGGTGCTATTTTCTACTCTTCTTGAATGCTCTTCCGGTCTGTTTCCCATCAAAATACTATTTATAGAGTCAGTAAGATAGTTCATGCTATAATGGGAATGTCTGAAAAGAAAAATTTTAGAAAGCAAAAAAGCAATTGTATGGTTCCTCACAACAAAAACTACTCTTCCTCTGGAAGTTTTCTGGGATTGGCCTCAATTTGACTATAAACTTTATTCTCCTTTTCTTGACTGTTTTTGCATGGAAATGACTTCAGGAAACTAAGATTGCTGTCTCTGAATATTATAGTCTCAGTTGCATACAAGTATATATTTCTCAGACCAAATGAAGGTATTCATATTTGTCATTTGTTCTGTGAGAAAATGAACCAGGAACACTCAAAATGTGCATGTCATGAATTAGTGACATTGCCCTATTTACTTTATAATTCCATATCTGAAGTAGTCCCCCTAAATTCTCTTATTTATAATGCTGTCAAGGTATTGCACTTTTAGTTTACTATGCATAACACAGAAACAGAAGAGGAATTAACAATCCTATAAGCAGTCATAAAACAATTCAAGGTGATGTCATGTTAACTGGGTTTTGGGTTTTAGGAGAAAGGGCCAAGAAGAAAAGCCAACCACTTCCCTGTCTTTCCCATGTTCAAAGTCTAACAGGAAAAAATAAGAAAAATGTCTAACAGGGACCTCTTGACACAAGCCAGGCAGATAAAAACTGCCTGGTGTACTCCAGGAGCTCCCTAGAGATCAGAGGCCAGTACTAGAATTTCGGGTCCAGGGAAACCACAAATGTCTTTAACAGCCTTAAAGGTGGCAGGGAGCCTATTCTACACCAGTCCCTGGGCACAAAATTTATACAAAATGATTCCCAAAGCACCCATCACAGTGCCTTCTACAGAGCAGGTACTCAAAACATATCTCAATTCTTGAGCCAGTAAGTCTAAGACTTCACTTATGCAAAATCTGAAGGCTTTTTTTTTTTTTAATTTCATGCAAACTCATAACACTCAAATGTTTTTTCCTTAATAAGCAATTATTTCTTATTTCATTTACTTACCAATATTAACAGTTATGTAAATAATGACCATTTTATTATCTGGTTTTTGGGGTCCAGACTAACATCCAATATAGCTTCTGCCATTACAGATTTTCATCATACCTACATTTCATGACGGGAGTTTGATTTAGTAGCGGCAAATTTCCAAAAACAATACTTAATACACAGTGAGTTTTCAATAGACTGTTCAAATAAGCCAATGTGTTTAACAATATATTTCCACAGTCTATCTGCTCTACAAGAACAATACTAAATTCTAGGATATATAAACTATTATGAAAAGAATAGGCCAGACATTTTGGAAAATTATATTAGCTATCTAGATTCCTGCCACCTGCATGAAATTTTCCTGGCTATGCTCACCAATAATAACATCTCCCCCTTCCTGTCCATCTGCAGCACAAGATACTCGAGAGCAACCAAAACATAGTTTGATATAAATTTTAACGTTCCAACAGATTGTAAATTCCTTGAGGTCAAGAATAAAACTTTGTTTCCTTTTTATCTCTGCAAGATAGTGTTGGGTAAAAAGCTTTTGGAACCAAAAAAAAACTCTATTATTCAAGGTTATTTATGATAGTTCCTAAGAGTATAAATATTCACAAAGACTACAATTGAATTATACCTGGACAATACAAAAGTATGAGTGTCTTCCGTATTTACCAATGTCATAAATTCTAAAACATATCTGAACTGTCTAAAATACCTATTTCCTAACTTAATTTTTTCAGCAGGCTTTAATGCATCCTACTATATTTTAACTGTAAAACCTGTTTAGAAGTAAGAATGAGAAAGAATGAAAAAAAAATAACCCCCTGTTCGTTGTTAACATAATCTCGATATCTTCAGTACTACACGTTAAACCATTAGATCTGCCCACAATTGATCAGCCTGCATTTTCTATGTTTTAGAACACGAATGAGAACAGACTAAGCAAGACTCTCTTAAATTCAACCAACACTTGATATCATAATATGTCAAAGATATATAACAATGGTATTCTACATATTACTCCCAGAAATCCCTCCTCAAACTTAAATAGCTTAAACATACACCCAAATAAAAAGTGCAGACCAGAAATTCAATGGTATATACAAATGTGTGACAGAATACTATAGCACTTTATTAGACCAAACAAATAACTTACGGCTGTCATATATCTTGGTCAACAAGGGAGAAATGGATTAGCCATAAGGATTTCGATTTTGTTAAATATCAAGGAAAACATGAAAATATGCAAAGGTCTATAGAAGCTGGACTGAACCAATGCCACTACTTTTTATAAGTCCAAATGTTTCCTAACACTCACCTTTCTTTTCTATTTGGATGTGATATGTACACCCCATCAAGCCCTTTCTCAGTACCCTTCATAAGGTGTAAAACATCAACACTTAAGATATAGGTCAGAGCAGGTAAACTGGTCATATCCTCCTAAATCTGGCCACACCCAGAAAAATAAGTAAGATCAACGTGCATAGCCAAGTGGTGCCCAGTATTATACTACAAGCATACAATGCTCTAAGGGGTGTTTTAATTTTTTTTAATATTTAAGTAATCAAAGGTGGTATAATGACTGAATTAAATATCAGACAATTTTGATTGGGGAACAATTTATCTCATAAACAAATCAAGAAGCAAAAGCAGCTTGTGATATGCCTTAACAATAAATACCACATAAGCAAAAGAGAGTGAGTGATATTGAAAGCAAGATCAACTTTCTGACTAGATATTTTATGTCTTTGGTAACAATTAAGACTCCCACCGATGGAACATCTTTATTTGTACTGTCTTCAGCCCAAACCTCTGTCCATTTCTGGGAGCCACAAATCAAGCAATATTTTTCCATTCCATTTATGACACCAAGCTCCATGAATGCCTAGTTGCAAGACTAATAAATTGCTTCCTAAGTCATAAGAGAGGGGAAAGGCCAAAAGGCCCACTGACAAATATAGGCAGGTCACTGTAAATATACTCAGAGGTGCTCATCTTCCTTCTACTACATCCCAATCCCTTGGAATCCATGGTCTTATGGGAAAAACTTGTTTATCTTTGAGGTAACTGAAACTAAACTGAAGGTAATCTTTGAGGTAACTGAAACATTGTTTTCTACAATGCCCTTCTTATGGTTAGATTTTTTTTAATTGTGTTATTCAATACATCTATAGCCAGGTGACTACCAAATCCATTCAATGGGGAAAGAATAGTCTCTTCAAAATACTGCTGGGAAAAGTGGATATCCACATGGAAAAGAATGAAATCTAACTTTTATCCATATATAAAAGTTAAAGTGGATCAAAGACCTAAATATAATAGCTAAAACCATAAAACTCTTAGAATATACAGGAAAACTTCAGGAACTTGTATTAGGCAATGGTTGCTCAAGTATGACACCAAAAGCACAGACAAGTGAAAACATGGACAAAGGGAACTTCATCAAAATTAAAAACCTTTACGCATCAAAGGACACTATCAAGTGGCCTCTCTCTTAAGCTGACTCGGCAAGTGAACTCGGCAAGTGAACTCACTGCTCTCCCACGAATGTAAATCTCCCTGGCAACGTGGGACAGAAACCCTGGGATGAGCCAGGACTAGGCACCAAGGAATTGAGAAAAACTTCTCGACCAAAAGGGTGAAAAGAGAAATGAGACAGAATAAAGTGTTGGTGGTTAAGAGAGTTCAGAGTTGAGAGGTTATCCTGGAGGTTATTCTTACACATCATACAGATACCCATTTTTAGTTTATGGTGTATTGGAATAGGTAGAGGGAAATACCTGAAACAGTAGAGCTGTATTCCAGTAGCCTTAGGATTATAAAATGATAGAGCTATTACAATGTGACTGTGCTACTGTGAAAATCTTGTGTCTGATGCTCCTTTTATCTAGGGTATGGACAGATGAGTTAAAAATACGAATAAAAAATAAACAAATCATGGGGGAACAAAGGTTAAAATAAATTGAGTAGTTTGAAATACTAGTGGTCAATGAGAGGGAGAGATTAGGAGTATGGTATGTATGAATTTTTTTTTTTCTTTCTTTTGCTGGAGTGACGCAAATGTTCAAAAATGATCATGGTGATGAATATACAACTATGTGATGATACTGAAAGCCAATGATTGCATAGTATTACAGAATGTCTGTATGTCAAGAATATTTTTATGTTCGTTTAAGATTTGACAATAAAAATAAATAAATAAATAAAAGATTTGACAATAAAAAAAGACTATCAAATAAGAATGAAAAGCAACCTACAGAATGGAAGAAGATATTTGGAAATCACAGATCTGATATACAAAGATCTAACCCAGAATAAATAAAAATACCAACACCACATCAAAAAGATCAAAAACAAACCACAACAAAAAGAGCGAAAGGACTTAAAAAGACATTTTGCCAAAGCAGATATACAAATGGCCAATAAGCACATGAAAAGATGCTGAACATCCATTACAGAAATTTAAATCAAAACCACAATGAGATACCACTTCATACCAACTAGGAAGCTTATTATTTTTTAAAAAAAAAAAGGAAATAGGGACTTCCGGAGAAGACGGCAGCTTAGTAAGGCGCGCGGATCTTAGTTTGTCCTCCAGACCAGCTACTAGGCGAGTAGAAACGATACAGAACAGCTTCAGGAGCCGCGTCAGAAATCAAAAAGACAGTGTACCCCATCCTGATACGGCTGACTGGCTGAGAGAACCCGCTGCGGTGAGATCGCCGAGGGGCACAGGCTTCCCAGGGAGGGGAGGCAAGAGGCTGGAGTCCCTCCCTTCCTCTTTCCCGGGCCAGCTGGCAGAATTGGGCAGGCGGTCCCCTTGGGCCGCGGCGGCTGGCGCCCACACCACACGCGGCCCCCCGGACCAACTGAGAGAATTAGATCAAAAATCCCCAGGCCGCGGAGAACGGTGCCCCGGGGGGTCCCTTGCAAACACGTGACTCCCCGGTCCGGCTGGGAACGGTGCACTCTCCCGGGCCGCGGCGGCTGGCACCCTCCCACCACGCTTGGCGCCCCGGGTCGACTAGGAAATTCAGACGGGCGCTCTCCCGGGTTGCGGCGGCCGGCGACCCTCCCCGCGTTCGGACCCGCGGGCCGGCTGGCACTCTTCCAGGACGCTTCGGCTGGCGAATCTCCCCTACGGCGAGAGTTTTCCAAAGTTAAAGGACCCACAGCACCTTTTACTGGTGGGACCCACAGAAAAACGTATGCCACAAGCACCACCTACTGGGCAGGATAAGAAAAACAGAACCCAGAGATTTCACAGAAAAATCTTTCAACCTGTGGGGTCCAACACCCAGGGAAATCTGACTAAATGCCCAGACACCAGCAGAAGATAACGGATCACGCTCAAAAAATTGAAAATATGGCCCAGTCAAAGAAACAAACCAATAGTTCAAATGAGATACAGGAGCTGAGACTACTAATGCTGAATATACGAACAGAAATGTAAAATCTCTTCAAAAACGAAATCGATAAATTGTGGGAGGACATGAAGAAGACATGGGCTGAACAAAAAGAAGAAATAGAAAAACTGAAAAAACAAATCACAGAACTTCTGGAAGTGAAGGATAAAGTAGAAAAGATGGAAAAACAATGGATACGTACAATGATAGATTTAAAGAGACAGAAGACAGAATTAGTGATTTGGAGGATGGAACATCTGAATTCCAAAAAGAAACAGAAACCATCCGGAAAAGAACAGAAAAATTTGAACAGGGTATCAGGGAACTCAAGGACAATATGAAACGCACAAATATACATGTTGTGGGTGTCCCAGAAGGAGAAGAGAAGGGAAAAGGAGGAGAAAAACTAATGGAAGAAATTATCACTGAAAATTTCCCAACTCTTATGAAAGACCTAAAATTACAGATCCAAGAAGTGCAGCGCACCCCAAAGAGATTAGACCCAAATAGGTGTTCCCCAAGACACTTACTAGTTAGAATATCAGAGGTTAAAGAGAAAGAGAGGATCTTGAAAGCAGCGAGAGAGAAGCAATCCATCACATACAAGGGAAACCCAATAAGACTATGTGTAGATTTCTCAGCAGAAACCATGGAAGCTAGAAGACAGTGGGATGATATATTTAAGTTACTAAAAGAGAAAAATTGCCAACCAAGATTCCTATATCCAGCAAAATTGTCCTTCAAAAATGAGGGAGAAATTGAAACATTCTCAGACAAAAAGTCACTGAGAGAATTTGTGACCAAGAGACCAGCTCTGCAAGAAATACTAAAGGGAGCACTAGAGTCAGATACAAAAAGACAGAAGAGAGAGACATGGAGAACAGTGTAGAAAGAAGGAAAGTCAGATATGATATATATAACACAAAAGGCAAAATGGTAGAGGAAAATATTATTCAAACAGTAATAACTCTAAATGTTAATGGACTGCATTCCCCAATCAAAAGACACAGACTGGAAGAATGGATTAAAAAACAGGATTCTTCTATATGCTGTCTACAGGAAACACATCTTAGACCCAAAGATAAACATAGGTTGAAAGTGAAAGGTTGGGAAAAGATATTTCATGCAAATAACAACCAGAAAAGAGCAGCAGTGGCTATACTAATATTCAACAAATTAGACTTCAAATGTAAAACAGTTAAAAGAGACAAAGAAGGACACTATATACTAATAAAAGGAACAATTAAACAAGAAGACATAACAATCATAAATATTTACGCACCGAACCAGAATGCCCCAAAATACGTGAGGAATACACTGCAAACACTGAAAAGGGAAATAGACACATATACCATAATAGTTGGAGACTTCAATTCACCACTCTCATCAATGCACAGAACATCTAGACAGAGGATCAATAAAGAAATAGAGAATCTGAATATTACTATAAAGGAGCTAGACTTAACAGACATTTATAGGACATTACATCCCACAACAGCAGGATACACCTTTTTCTCAAGTGCTCATGGATCATTCTCAAAGATAGACCATATGCTGGGTCACAAAGCAAGTCTTAACAAATTTGAAAAGATTGAAATCATACACAACACTTTCTCGGATCATAAAGGAATGAAGTTGGAAATCAATAATAGGTGGAGTGCCAGAAAATTCACAAATACATGGAGGCTCAACAACACACTCTTAAACAACCAGTGGGTCAAAGAAGAAATTGCAAGAGAAATTAGTAAATACCTAGAGGCGAATGAAAATGACAACACAACATATCAAAACTTATGGGACGCAGCAAAGGCTGTGCTAAGAGGGAAATTTATTGCCCTAAATGCCTATATCAGAAAAGAAGAAAAGGCAAAAATGCAGGAATTAACTGTTCACTTGGAAGAACTGGAGAAAGAACAGCAAACTAATCCCAAAGCAAGCAAAAGGAAAGAAATAACAAAGATTAGAGCAGAAATAAATGAAATTGAAAACATGAAAACAATAGAGAAAATCAATAAGACCAGAAGTTGGTTCTATGAGAAAATCAATAAGATTGATGGACCCTTAGCAAGATTGACAAAAAGAAGAAGAGAGAGGATGCAAATAAATAAGATCAGAAATGGAAGAGGAGACATAACTACTGACCTCACAGAAATAAAGGAGGTAATAACAGGATACTATGAACAACTTTACGCTAATAAATACAACAATTTAGATGAAATGGACGGGTTCCTGGAAAGACATGAACAACCAACTTTGACTCAAGAAGACATAGATGACCTCAACAAACCAATCACAAGTAAAGAGATTGAATTAGTCATTCAAAAGCTCCCTAAAAAGAAAAGTCCAGGACCAGACGGCTTCACATGTGAATTCTATCAAACATTCCAGAAGGAATTAGTACCAACTCTCCTCAAACTCTTCAAAATAATCGAAGTGGAGGGAAAACTACCTAATTCATTCTATGAAGCCAACATCACCCTCATACCAAAACCAGGCAAAGATATTACAAAAAAGAAACTACAGACCAATCTCTCTAATGAATATAGATGCAAAAATCCTCAATAAAATTCTAGCAAATCGTATCCAACAACACATTAAAAGAATTATACATCATGACCAAGTAGGATTCATCCCAGGTATGCAAGGATGGTTCAACATAAGAAATTCAATTAATGTAATACACCACATCAACAAATCAAAGCAGAAAAATCACATCATCATCTCAATTGATGCAGAGAAGGCATTTGACAAGATTCAACATCCTTTCCTGTTGAAAACACTTCAAAAGATAGGAATACAAGGGAACTTCCTTAAAATGATAGAGGGAATATATGAAAAACCCACAGCTAATATCATCCTCAATGGGGAAAAATTGAAAATTTTCCCCCTAAGGTCAGGAACAAGACAAGGATGTCCACTGTCACCACTATTATTCAACATTGTGTTGGAGGTTCTAGCCAGAGCAATTAGACAAGAAAAAGAAATACAAGGCATCAAAATTGGAAAGGAAGAAGTAAAGCTATCACTGTTTGCAGGCGATATGATACTATACGTAGAAAACCCAGAAAAATCCACAACAAAACTACTAGAGCTAATAAATGAGTACAGCAAAGTAGCAGGCTACAAGATCAACATTCAAAAATCTGTAGCTTTTCTATACACTAGTAATGAACAAGCTGAGGGGGAAATCAAGAAACGAATCCCATTTACAATCGCAACTAAAAGAATAAAATACCTAGGAATAAATTTAACCAAGAGACAAAAAACCTATATAAAGAAAACTACAAAAAACTGCTAGAAGAAATCACAGAAGACCTAAATAGATGGAAGGGCATACCGTGTTCATGGATTGGAAGACTAAATATAATTAAGATGTCAGCCCTACCTAAACTGATCTACAGATTCAATGCAATACCAATCAAAATCCCAACAACTTATTTTTCAGAAATAGAAAAACCAATAAGCAAATTTACCTGGAAGGGCAGTGTGCCCCGAATTGCTAAAAACATCTTGAGGAAAAAAAACGAAGCTGGAGATCTCGCGATGCCGGACTTTAAGGCATATTATGAAGCCACAGTGGTCAAAACAGCATGGTATTGGCATGAAGATAGATATATCGACCAATGGAATCGAACAGAGTGCTCAGATATAGACCCTCTCATCTATGGACATTTGATCTTTGATAAGGCAGTCAAGCCAACTCACCTGGGACAGAACAGTCTCTTCAATAAATGGTGCCTAGAGAACTGGATATCCATATGCAAAAGAATAAAAGAGGACCTGTATCTCACACCGTATACAAAAGTTAACTCAAAATTGATCAAAGATCTAAACATCAGGTCTAAAACCATAAAACAGTTAGAGGAAAATGTAGGGAGATACCTTATGAATCTTACAACTGGAGGCGGTTTTATGGACCTTAAACCTAAAGCAAGAGCACTGAAGAAAGAAAGAAAGAAATGGGAGCTCCTCAAAATTAAACACTTTTGTGCATCAAAGAACTTCATCAAGAAAGTAGAAAGACAGCCTACACAATGGGAGATAATATTTGGAAATGACATATCAGATAACGGTCTAGTATCCAGAATTTATAAAGAGATTGTTCAATTCAACAACAAAAAGACAGCCAACCCAATTACAAAATGGGAAAAAGACTTGAACAGACACCTACCAGCAGAGGAAATACGGATGGCCAAGAGGCACATGAAAAGATGCTCAATGTCCCTGGCCATTAGAGAAATGCAAATCAAAACCACAATGAGATATCATCTCACACCCACCGGAATGGCCATTATCAACAAAACAGAAAATGACAAGTGCTGGAGAGGATGCGGAGAAAGAGGCACACTTATCCACTGTTGGTGGGAATGTCAAAGGGTGCAACCACTGTGGAAGGCAGTTTGGCGGTTCCTCAAAAAGCTGAATATAGAATTGCCATACGACCCAGCAATACCATTGCTAGGTATCTACTCAAAGGACTGAAGGGCAAAGACACAAACGGACATTTGCACACCAATGTTAATAGCAGCGTTATTTACAATTGCAAAGAGATGGAAACAGCCAAAATGTCCATCAACAGAAGAATGGCTAAACAAACTGTGGTATATACATACGATGGAATATTATGCAGCTTTAAGACAAGATAAACTTATGAAGCAGGTAATAACATGGATGGACCTAGAGAATATTATGCTGAGTGAGTCCAGACAAAAACTAAAGGACAAATACTGTATGGTCCCACTGATGTGAACGGACATTCGAGAATAAACTTGAAATATGTCATTGGTAACAGAGTCCAGCAGGAGTTAGAAACAGGGTAAGACAATGGGTAATTGGAGCTGAAGGGATACAGACTGTGCAACAGGACTAGATACAAAAACTCAAAAATGGACAGCACAATAATACCTAATTGTAAAGTAATCATGTTAAAACACTGAATGAAGCTGCATCTGAGCTATAGGTTTTTTGTTTTGTTTTGTTTTTGTTTTTGTCGGTCTGGTTGTTCGTTTGTCTTTTTTTTTTTTATTACTTTTATTTTTTTTCTCTATATTAATATTCTATATCTTTTTCTGTTGTGTTGCTAGTTCTTCTAAACCGATGCAAATGTGCTAAGAAACAATGCTCATGCATCTATGTGATGATGTTAAGAATTACTGATTGCATATGTAGAATGGTATGATTTTAAATGTTGGGATAATTTCTTTTTTTCTGTTAATTAATAAAAAAAAAAAAAAGGAAATAAGTATTAGCATGGACGGAGAGATATAAGAACGCTTGTCCATTATTGGTGAGAATGTGAAATGGTATAGTCATGGTAGAAAACAGTTCGGATATTCCACAAAAAGTTAAACATTCGCCCCAACAATTTCACTTCTAGATATGACCCAAAATAATTGAGAAGAGGGACTCAAACAGGTATTTGTGCACCAATTTTCACACCAGCATTATTCACAATAGCCAAAAGATGGAGGCAGTAAATTAGTAGATGAATGTACAAACAAAATAGATGAATGGACAAACAAAATGTGGTGTGTATACACACACACACACACACACACACACACACATATACATATATATGCAATAGAAAATTATTTAGCCATAAAAAGGAATGAATACATGTGACAGATGAACCTCAAAGACATTTTGCTAAGTGAAATAAGCCAGACACAAAGGGACAAATATTTATAATTCCACTTGTATGAAATATTTAGAATAAGCAAATTCACAGAGACAGAAAATAGACCACAAGTTGCAGGACGGGGGGGCAGGAGGGGCCGGGCAGTTTTTGCTTAATGGGTACAGAGTGTGTGGGGTGATGACAAAGTTTTGGTAATGGATGATGGTAACAGTGGCACAATATTGTGAATGTTATTAATATCAGTGAGTTGTACACAAGAAAATGGTTAAAATGGGAAATTCTGTTGTAAATGTTACTACAACAGAATTTTTAAAACACTTTTGAAAAGATATTTCAAGATATTCATCTTAAAAAAAGCTCCTAAAAATGTACAGTTTATATTTTTCTTCTACATCCAACTATTGCATCCTCATGCAACATGCTTTCAGGTGAATTAGGTTTAGGCAAATATGAGCTATTCCAAACCAAGAGCTTATCAGACATTCGTTTAGCACTAACAAATTGTTACCTTTTAAACTGCCAAACTGCAACATGCCATATATATATGGCCATATTTGATAGATAGATGATTGATAGATAGATAGATAGATAGATAGAGAGATAGATAGATAGATAGATAGATTGACTGATAGATTGATTTATATACAATCCCAATTTCATGAAAGGCCAACCTTTGGCAAATAATACACACAAATATTCAAAAGATGGCTTTTCAATTTCACACATTCCCAAAATTTGATTCCAGATTTTTCCCCAGATTTCATCATACTATCTCATACCTTCAAATGAAGCTCATCTAAATTCTACAAGACTTTTTATGATGAGATTTTTTAAATCAGTGCATTAAGTATTGTTTATATAACATACAGTCTGCAGGTCACATGTTTTGTTTTGTTTTTTCCCAAGCACAGACGCTAGAAAATCAAGAGCTGTGCAGGTCCACTGTTGCTGGCAGTAGTTTAGTTTTATTTTGTTGCTGTGTGACTTGTTTTCCAAGGAAAAAATAATCCCCAATTCAGAAACTACTTCCCAAAGTAAAAGCACACACATTATGTAGCATCTCTACCAAGAGGGAAAGGGGTCACACATACTATCTCCTTTAATGTCTGCACATTGACATGAGGTACCAAAGTAGGTGTCAGCTTCATCTCACAGTGGGGTGGGAGTGGGAGGAAGAAAGGTGCCAGGCTACTACACTGCCACATTACAGGAGAGAAAAAACAGGCTTATCATCTTGAAAGGCAGACCGTCCTGGAGCTGTTTGTACTCAAAGGGTCATCAGGCGCCAAGCTGCTGCCCTAAAGTGAACAATCAGTAATCTGTTGCTGACAAACAACCACTTATCCCATGGACTCCCCAATCCTTGCTGCCATCAGGAACTGACCTCCCAGCACTCCTTCACATTCCACAGTCTGCAGCACCCTGTTCAAACTCCTCTGCACCCAGTCCCGCTGCTGCCATCCTACTGAAGCTGCAACATCCGCTTCCATCTCTAGTATCCAGTTTCCCTTTTCCACAGCCCCTTAACTTCCAGTGACCTTTCCTCCACTGTGGTTCACACACCCACAAGGACACTGAAAGTTCAAATAATCTAACCCCCTTGCTTTTGCTTTTTTGGCAATCCTTTTATTCACTCTAGCTTACTCCTTATCTTATTTCCCACAGTGGCTATCTCAAAAGAATTTCTCCTTTCTCAAAGAGCCCAGCCCCAAATTTCTCCTCACTTACCAGCTGCCTGCTTCTCTGAGAGAAGTTAAGGACCCTCCACTCAACACTGTTTTCATTTGTTCTCTTCAACTAGTTTCCTATCTCAGAAAAAAGTGCCTTCTTCCTCTCCATAGCTAACAACTCCCCATTAAATTTCTAATCTCACCCTTTCCCATCTCTCCCTACATTTTAATTTCATACTTTCTCTCTCGCTGTCAGTTATTTCCATCATCACTCTCCAACTTTCACTGCAACTTCTCTTTCCCCTAGGTCTACAACTTACTCCAGGGTTGCTCTGTCCTAAAGAGGAAGGAGGAACAGGAAGAAGTGGGGATAGGGGAAGGGGGAGTTATTTATTACATGTGCCAACACTGCACCCAGCTCTTTAATCACAGCAACACCATGAATCAGTCACACCTAAAACATACACGTTTTAAAATGTCAATGGCTGAGAGATTCCAAACAGTAGAGAGGTTATCCTGGAAGTTATTCTTACGTATTATACAGATATCACCTTTTTAGTTAAGGTATAATGGAGAGGCTTTGGAGGGAACTGTCTGAAACTGTAGATCTGTGTTCCAGTAGCCATGTTTCTTGATGATGACTGTATAATGATATAGCTTTCACAATGTGACTGTGTGATTGTGAAAACCTTGTGTCTGATGCTCCTTTTATCTACCTTATGGACAGATGAGTAAAACTTATGGATTAAAAATAAATAAATAATAGGGGGAACAAATGTTAAAATAAATTTAGTAGATGGAAATGCTAGTGAGCAATGAAAGGGAGGAGTAAGGGGTATGGTATATATGAATTTTTTTCTGCTTTCTTAAAGAAGTGTGAAGGAAAATTTCCAGGTTGGCCCCCATGCCCACTGCCTCTTCTCTAAAACACTAAACCTGGGATTCTAGGAAACTGAGCCACATCTCTAAGTTATAAGTAACATTTTCTGATAATTCAAAAAACAATAATAATCCACAACTCTTCAGACCCCCACCCCCATATGTACATAAACAAAGTAAGAGGATAATCCTAGAATTAGAGAAATGTAGCTTTCAGGTACGAAGATACATAAACCACCCCGGCGCCAACATTAGAGTATCACCAATGAAAGACTGACAAAATGGTTTTCAAGTTAACACAGAACTTCCATTATATTCAACAAGGGTGGATAAACACAAAGCAAACTAGGAAAATATCAACAAAATAAAGTCATTAGGTGGAACTCTGAGAAATGACATATCAATACTGACCTTTTTCCAATTTAAAAAAGTGAAAACAGCGCACGTAACATCCACATAAGCCACCACTTATGTGTCTAGTGCCTGATGCTTGCCAAAATGCAATAAAACATGATTCTGTTGTTAGGTAAAAAATTCAAAAATTAATGACATCAGGGATATGTCATATTTCAGGCTTGAAATTACAAGCCAATCATATGATTCCAATTTTACTAAGATCATTCTATTAATACACAGAATAAATGAAATGTACTTTATCTGTAGCTCTATGCAAGCCCATTAAAACACACACACACACACATAATCATAAGTTACATCATAAAGTCAGGCTACCCATGCTCAACTTTCTCCATGGTCCAAGCCCAGGGAAATGGCCAAGTAAAACATTTTTAAGCAAAGTTTATCCAGAGCACCTTCCCCTAAATTTTCCTAATGCTGCCAGATTAATCTTTTAAAAATGTATATAGGACTAATGGTTTGCAATGGTTTCCAGTTGCCTTTAGGTTAAAATTACACATCCTTAACAGGGCCCCACACGTTCTCCCTCTCCAAACCCATTACAAGGCATTTTCTCATTGGCTCTCTCATTTCCCCTGCAAAGCCTTCCTCTACCCCTTCCCTAGATGGGGATGCACCTCCCTCTCCCTCCACCCAACTGGTCTCCAAGCTGTTTTAAAAATTCTTCCTCAGAGGCCTCTCCTCATCTTCCCAACCACATGGTTTGCCTTAAATTCTCTCAGCACAATATACTCTGCCTTGGCAACATTCAACGTAACTGTGAATAAGCAACTATAATTTGCTGTTTAACAACAGTCTACCCAAAGAAAATATGAATTACTTAAAGATAACGATGATGCCTTAGACCTGGTTTACACTTGAATATTTATTGCATAAATGAGTTTTACAGATAGGAAACACAAGTACACACAGGTTTAAAAAAAATGTGGCAAAGGAGGAAAAGAATTTTAACAAATAAAATATCAGTGCTAAGAGAGTTCAAATAGAATCAAGAGGCTCCTCTGGAGTTCACTCTTAAATTGCAAACTTCAGGTAGACATTGTTTCCTATCATAACTTGCCAAACCCCAATAAAAACCATTCCAGCCAATCCTAAAGAACACCTAGGGCAATATAAAAGATTTTACAAAGGTTCCATGCACTAGGGTAACTTTTCAGAAGCCTACGATCTCCAGATGGGTCCCTGGACCAGATAAGTCCTGAAACTTAGAGGCCCAGCCTCTCCAGAACATCAGATAGTTCCATCTCCCTACCCTATACTAATGACAGCCCCTTCCAACATGAAAAAGTTAGAATGGCCATAGCCCAAATGCCCCTAAAGAGAGGGATAGAAAGATCAAAGCTGATGGTGGAGTTATACAGAGAAGACAGGATTTAAGAAATGAATATGATTGCTGCATCATTATATTAATATTTCTTTTAGTCTCTAGTACCTTAGAGCAGCTAGAAGTAAAAACCTAAAATTGTGGAATTGTAAACCAAAACAAACCCTGAATCTGTTCCACAACTAACTGCTGCGGTGTGCTTTGAAATTTATTGCTTTTTTGGATATATGTTATTTTTCACATAAAAAGTCAATTGTAATGACAAATGCACAGCTATATGATGATATTGTGAACCAGTGATTGTACACTTTGGATGACTACATGGTATGTGAATATATAATATATATTTTTATATATATATCAGTAAAAATTTTTTTTAAATATCAAAGAAGGTGGAGTTATAAAAGAGAATATATAGGATTTAACAAATGAATATGACTACTGAATCATTATATTGATATTTCTTTTAGTCTCCATGTCTCTGAGCAGCCAGAAAGAAAAACCTAAAATTGTGGAACTATAACCCATACCAAACTCTGAAACCTCTTCTATACCTAACTGTTGTTATAGAAATCTGAAATTTATTACTTTTTTGTATATATGTTATTTTTCACAATTAAAAAAATATATATCATACGGCAAAAAAAAGGTATCAATGATAAAGACTCAAACAATAGCCCACTTGCTCAAAATCAAAAGAATCAAATTCAAAACTGAGCATATAAAGACCAGATAGAATTTAATATTAAATTCAATGTTGTAAACTTGTTTTTAACAAAATAATCCATCACTCAAAATTAATAATTAGTTTTTGGACTTGGATTTAGTGTATATATTTAACTATCTTCTAATAAAAATCATTTGTCATTGTTTAAAAACAAAAAAACCCACAAAGCAGATTTGTGACTCTAATCTCAGACCTTTTGCTTTCCCATATTGCTCTTATAGAAAAGCAAAAATAACTATCCTCTTTTTAGTCTTCAAGAAACCATGGTAGCTCATTCTACCATGCTTCACAGATTTACACATTCCAAGTTATACTGGGTCAAAGTATTTTTTTTTCACTACTATCATTTTGTTGAGATTGTCTTTCAGCTATCATGAGTCACTAATTATGAACAAAAGTTCTCTTTCATTCCCCATCCACCTTTAAATGAACCTTTTTGAAAAAAGTTGTATTACCCTAAAAAAGGGACATTGCTACCACCTTATCCTTTAGCCTGTACACTTCACAAGGACAGAATCTATGACCCTTTTTCACCCTATGTCCCAGAAACTAAAAAGTACAGTTCTTATCACCTGACATGTAGTCAATAAATAGTAAATTAAAAGAATAAATCTGTTTGCTCTTAATGATTCCAAAGTACAGAAAAAATTACATGTATTTGTGTGTGTAAATATATGAACTATTTCTCCCTGAAAAGTAGTTTCTCATATCAAAAAGAATCATACTAAACTTTATTCAAATAAGTACATGTTTTATTATATTTTTAACTTACAACTTCTATTTATGTACCTTAAAGTGCTTTGTTTCAGAAATGGTTTAACTGGTTTTGCAGGGTGGTGGTGGTGGGTCAATTCAATATTTATTAAGCTTCTACTACAAGTAAAGCTCTGAAGTACTTTGCAGGAATATGAAAATGAATAAAACCCAGTTTCTAACCTCAAAAGGCATATAATTTGCTACAGACATTTAAGAGAGACTGAGCCTTCTGTGAAAAAGACCGAGGATCTATATGGATTTTAGAGCTCCCTGTTCCTAATGAGGTTTTCTAAAATACTCAAGGAAAAACAAAGCAAAAAATGAAAAAATACTCAAAGAACTATTTTTCAGTTCTTAAAACACAATTAATAAAGAACGACATTTCAGGTGAACTGATGGCTGTGATAAGTTAAAAAACTGTTTTTTTCCAGACTTGCGACCTAAGTTTTTTAGATAATTGTTTCAGAATCTAAGACTTTGATTTTCAAATTAAAATTAAATCAAAATGTTTTTTTTTAAATCAGATGAAAACATCTCTCTCTAGTAGCAGGCTTTCTTTAAGGAGGAACACCACCTGAAATGTGTAGAGCTTTCCCAGCTGCTACAATCCTTATCTGTGGGTGGTTCTATGTGGGTGCAAAAATAAGGGTGGTAAAAAAAAAATTTTTTTTAAAGAAAACAATAATTCAATTGTCTGAGAGCTATTAAAAAGTAAAATATGCTTCCTTTGCAGAGTTCAAAAGAAAATATTATTTGTATAAACAATTCAGGCATTTGGAAATGTTCCCCTTTAATAGAAGACTTCCTGATTTATGTAACCACATTTAAGTGGGTTGTAATGAGGGTTTGTAGAACTGATGGATGTTCTTTTGACACAGTAAACGAGAAGGTAATTTGTTCTCTTGAAGTTAATAAAAATCTCAGGTCTCTTTCAGAAGGGTTCAGTTGTGGCTGGTAATGGTATTACTGTCTTTGCTTTACAGACTTTTTTAAAGAAATGCCCCCAGAAGTGTTTCATGGAAACAAACAGGTCTCCCACCATCACCTTCAGCATCACTAAATCACTAGACAAATATGAGGAGTGATTTAGAAGGATGAATATATATATCTAGCTCTTAACCAAATTCTGAAGACAGTCTTTACAAAAGCATTTTCATTAATAGTTGTAGTAGTTCATTTTTAGCAGATGCATGTTTAATAAGGAAATGGGCTCTTCTTAACGAAAATCAATTATGATTTTTTATATGCATTTTCTAGGTTTATAAATATGCCAGTTATTCTTAACCTAAAAGGCAGGTTGCAACCGTTTGCCATACCTCCCAACCTAGACTATCTTCTTATTTATATTTTGGAAAACAGGATCAAATAATTCTTTCCCATTTGACCTGACATAGTTCCTCAAAGTGAACAGATTTATTTGACCAAAAAAAAAAGTATGTATTTTTTCCTCAGTAATTCCTCTAACAAAGAATCTGAACTTTTTCTAAACACCTCCTTAAAAATTTCCTCTACTTACCCTCAGAGCAGGCAGGCTCAAAGAGGCAGCCCTTCTCTTTCTGTGAACTAGGGTGAACTGAGGCTCACATTTGCATCACCTCTGTATTTGCATCACATTTGCTTATCACTGCAGCACCTGAAGCATACCTGGCGTCTGAGAGTTAATCAAACGACAAATATTTGCACCTGTGCAAAGCACTGTGCCACTAGGGAAGACACGAAGCTCCTCTGACTTGAACTGTCTCTATTCAAAACTCCTCTCCTGTAGGCTTATCTTTCATTATATTCTCCTAGTGACAGAACAGGAAAGTATGAAAGAAAGAAAGAATGCAGGGAGTACTCCAGCCAACGCAGTATACAAAACTTGGTATAGGTTCAAGCTGCCACCTATCACTCCGGACGCACACAATTTACACGTACATTTTCATAAAAACATTTATTTTTTAAAATGTAACATGCTCTTTAACCTTCACAACTACTAAGCACTCACAGCTGTTGTTACTAGGTCTGTAGATCTGCATTCAAAGCAGAGCAAATACCTGAGCAGGAATACCCTAGTTATATGGGAAATATCTGGGTGATAATATGAAATATATTTTGATGTGAATAACCTAAGTGGTGACCTCATTTCTCCACTTAGAGTTTGGAGTCACAGCCTTAGTTGACAAGTGGCAGTGTTCTGCCTGTCTCTACCACAGGAATTTTATGTTTAGGTGTGTCTAAAGGAGTGAAATGCCACCTAAAATATTTACTAGCAAACTGACTCTCCTTCTTGGTAAATGTTTAATCTCTTGTGCAAAGATCACATTATCCAAGACTTTTCTGAGACTTAGGCAAGGCCATCACACAACATCACCACCCAAGCTGTTCATGCAATACTACAAATTGACTTTCCGATAGTTGGTTTCCAAGATTACACAGAGTGAATAAACTTTTACTCATATTACTAATATTTTTATTGGCACTAGTCAAGCCTGACATTAGCTGAAATTTTGTTTTATCTAGACTTTTTTAGACTTTGATTAATAATGATTTCAAAATAGACACTAAATAGAGGGAAAAAATGGTAACTACACGCTCCAGCCTTGTGAATGGACATAAATTCTGAAGTTATGCATTAAGATTTTCAATCTTTTGCGTTTCTATACTCTAATGTGCTAAATTAATTAAGCAAAACAAGAATAAGATCTTTGAGCTTCAAGATGCTTGAACTGAACCATTGTAAATTTACAAAAGAATAGCGTTTTATTTTCTGTCAAGATAGCCTTTTCCTTCCTTCTAGAAAGCTTTTAAGGCTGAGCATGTGACTTACTCAGGAAAATTATCAATTCTTATTCACTTACTTCTGCCAGGACTGATGCAATGTGTGCTGTTTCTTGCATTTGCGCACATATTTCTGTGGGATTACAGTTAAATAAAGGTACATACATAAATTTATTATTTGAGTATAGGATTGAATCTTATACCACTTTGCATTCATTTCTGCCTCTCCATTACCATTTTTCAAGCCTCAGCTGTCCAGCATGGTATTCCTAACACCTTTACTCAATTCTAAAAACCACATCAATACAAAAAGTGAGCACAGAGGAGCTGTGGGAAGTTAAGTCTGATGGAATCCAAAGGCTGCTGCCCACTATTCCAGTTCTGCAGTGAGAAGATAAAAGGGAGCAATTGAAGGCTCACCTGTAGTTCATTTATATTCTTGGAGAAAGGAGGAACAATGACCTTTGCTGCTCTAAACTGAAAGGAGAGGGCTAAAAGGAGAGAGTAGGATGCTGCCTTTCTTGGAACTTCAGTCTTGGAAACAAGACGTGCTCTCTGGGCCACATGAATCACCCTGCTGGGTCCCAGACAACGAATCCCATTTTGCTTTCTTCCAAGCTGACCTATGTCAGCAAGTACAAGGCCAAAAAGGGTAGGAGCAGAAGGAGGAGGACAAATTTACAGGACAAACATGGGCAGATGGATCTAACAAACTCCCAGAACTTTCACAAATTAGATAATTGTGCTGTAGTAACACCACCTTCTTTTCCTTACTTTGCTCAAAATGTTTTTCATTATTCAACTGCAAACACATTGAAAAGACTTCTTACTCATCTTGTCATTGCCCTCCAACCCACTCCCACAATATCTTACATGCAGAAAATCTACAATATCTTGATTTTGCTAATCATTTTGAAGTGATACCGCTCATTTAAAACAGATTAACTTTTTTGTAAGACTTCACTTTTACATCATCTGTAAGTCTCAAGACAACTCTGGCTTTGAGTGCCGTGGTTATGACTCAGTGCTAAGTCACAGCAGTCCCTATTTCAATCCTCTTCCATTAAATCAGAGAAATAAAGAAGTTGAAATTTGGGGGCTTGAACAAGCTCTAGTAAAGACAGCTGTGACATTTTACCTTTTAATATCAAGTTCAAAGTGATGAAGGAGGATAAAGATAATCTTCGCACTCCATCTACCCCTTAGGCTCAGGGATAAACTTCTCAGGTCACTGTCCTTGCAACCACAGCTTGGCACATCTCCATAATTCCTCCCAAGTTGGAATGATTCTTCAAAGTCTTTCATTATTTCTTTATTATTTACATAATTTATTTTTAATTGTTTATACTATATTTGGGAACTCAGTTTCTAAATAATAATGCTAACATACCAGTATTTGATAACGCCATCTAGGCTTTTATCTGGTGAAGTGTACTATACAAAGCCTATGTTGGTAGTTAGGCACTTATAACAAACGGCAAGAGGGGGCATTGTGGTGTGTGACCCCATTCATCCTGTAGACAGGAGGAGGGCATGCTGCTTGACGTCCATGTCGCAGCCCTCGCTCTCCTTCTTTTGAGAGTATCGCTTGGCTCACTGTATCTCAGCCAAGTGACAGGCATGGCTCAGAAGGAGCCTGCAGCCAGTCACCATGCACCACATGGATCCCAAGAGACCAGACCACCTCCACTTTCCCTCCAGAGGAACTGACTCCTAAATCACAAGCATATACAGTGACCACGTGGCATGCTGCCTGAGAAAGACTGCCAACTTGACCATGATGACATATGCATAATGTACATGCCTCTTGCAAAAACAGTCTGTCAAAGGTCTGACTCTGCACTCTACCCAGAGATTTCTCCAGAAGGAACTCCTGCAACTATAAGCCAGCTAAAGCAACAAATCAGAGACTCAGGCAGCTTATCTTCTCCTGGGATAATACTGTCCTTCCATTCCACAGCTAGGCTTGTACTTGCTACTTAGGTTTGTAAAACTAATAAAATACACTGTTTAGAAGTATATACATAGGTGGTAAAATCTTAGACAAAAAAGCAAGGGTGGAGGAAGGGCAGGAATGTACTGGAGAGGTATGCTGTGTTGCTGTTACTCAAGGTAAGGCCCATGGACCAGCAGTACAGCATCGTTTTGAGGGTTTGTTAGAAATGCAGAATCTCGGGCTCCACCTGAGACCTACGGAATAAGAATCTGTATTTAATGAGATGAGCAGGTCTTTCATATGCACATTAAATTTTGAGAATCACTGTTTCAAGTACTGGCAATATTCTGTTTTTATACCCTTAGAGGGAGTGAAATAGTATTAGTCTCTACAATGCCATATGTCATTCATTCTTCTAAGTATGTGAAATATCTCTAACCTACCTACACACTAACAAGTAGGGATTGTTCAAAAATTGGGAAGAAAATGCTAGATAAATGCCATCTTCAAACAGTAAAATTTCAGAGATCTCATCACCCAACCTCTTCAATTGTAGGGAAACGAAACCATCCAATTCAGGAAGGGCCATGCCATCTCCAGGGTAAGACTGCTAAATTACTACAGCAAAGTCAGATTAGGGCTCAAATCTCCTTCTCCTAATCCCCAGTAAAGTTCTTTGTGTGGTGCTGTAATAACACTGTTTTAATGGATCATGACTGATTTTTTTTTTGGGGGGGGTTGGGGGAAACAGCAGGTAAATACATTAAAAACCAAGTCAGTATTAAGTAATAAAATATGAAATAATTATTAAAACCAGTAAGTGGTCTACTTAATATGCCTTTTTTTAATGGATGATTCTTTTTGAAGCAGAGATGAGCATTTGTATCCACATTTTCTTAGAAGGCTGAGCTGAGTCACACAATAATTTATTTCCTTAAAGAACAAACCACAGAGTTTCAATTTAAAAGTAATTGATAATATTCTCTATCACAGTAACAAAAACAAGTCATAGAATATCTTAAATGCTTATTATTTGGGTATGTGAGTCTGTTTGACTTCAATGAAAGGAATATCTGAAGTAAATGACTAAGTATCACTTAGAATATTGAAGAACAGCGTACTCACCGATACTAATTTCATCATCTGTCTCAGCATCACCAATACATTCAAACTGGAAATCCTGTAGTGACTGTGAAAATTTCTGTACTGCCATAGACAGATCTGCAGTTAAAGATTAAAAAAAAAAAAATCATCAGGTGAACATACTATGAAACGCTAAAGAGTTTCACATAATATTATGTGATTTTATTTTAATGTTATCAAAACAAAAGCATTAAAAATATTTAAAATATTTTAAATTTGTCTAGCTATTTTTAGACAAATTTAAGCAGAATTTAAGGAGCCTACTAAATAAATATTTTAGAAACCTGATCTGCTCTGCACAAAGGAGATTAACACCTTGAAGAAAGGGTTTGGGTGCCAGATATGTATTATCTGTAAGCCAAATTTCCAAAGTCTTTATCAAAAAATTACTACTCTAATTAATAAAAAAAAAGAAAAGTACATACACAAAATTTAAATCACCTGTAATTCCACCTCTCAAAAAGAAAGAAGTTTTGTGAAGATTTTGTTAACATATATTCTCTTCAAAACTTTTTCTATGTATATATGGTCATAGAAAATATATTTGTATATATAAATACGTATTAGTGGGGATTTTCTTTTTACAAAACAGAATGACACTGTACATATATACATATATATATATATATATATATATATATATTTTTTTTTTTTTTAACATGGGCAGGCACTGGGAATCAAACCCAGGTCTCAACATGGCGGGTGAGAAATCTGCCACTGAGCCACCATTGCCTGCCCCAGTATATACTATTTAGAAGTGTGTTTCATTGATATCCATGTATCACATTCATAAATAATCTTCTAAAATGTGATTTTTTTCTCCCACTTAAAAAAAAAATACTTCTATTGAGAAATCTTCATGCACATACAGTCCATACATGGTGTACAATCAGTGGCTCACAATATCATCACATAGACATGTATTCATCACCACGATCATTTTTTAGAACATTTGCATCACTCCAGAAAAAGAAATAAAAAGAAAAAAGAAAAAAACTCATAAATCTCACATCCCTTACCTCTCCCTCTCATTAATTACTCATAATCCAATCTACCGAATATACATTTTTTTGTTTGTTTTTTTTATTTCTACCCAACATATTTTAAACTTTAAAAAAAAAATTACTACTCATGCACTATAATAAATGGAGCATTTATAAGAAAAAAGGAATGTCACTGAGGTTTCTAAAAGGGGGGAAAAAAAATCAATCCTTGACTTGGAAGGGTTACCAATACTGTTTATATAAACTGAGGAAAAGGCAGGGAATATATCTTTACCAATAAAACAATGGGCTTTGATCTAAAAATTGAACCTAAAAGATTGTTTACTTATAAGCTTGTGGTTTACAGGAGACCTCATACTCCTCAATCCTGACTGTGATCTGAACAAGGCCTAGAGTTTGATCCAACCCAGAAAAAAATAATCCTTCTTTAAGAATTTCATTATTCCTGGGCAGAATAAAGAAAATCCCTTAATATTAAGAAGTAAATCCTTGGGAGGCAATAGCCTGAGATGCAATCTAACATCCTGGCTAAGAATGCAGACTCTGGAGTAGAACTGCCTGGGTTGAAATCTAATCCCAGACCTTTACTAGCTTTGTGGCCTTAGATAAATTAAACTCCTCTGGGTCTCTGTTTCTTCGTCTCTAAAAAGAGATCACTAAGGGCATGACCACCTCATAGAGTTGTTCAGAGGATTAGATGAGTTAATATTTGCAAAGGGCTGAGAACAGTGCCTGGCATTTAATGAGTTTTGTTAGATAAAAAGAAAAAGAAATCGGGAATTTTAAAGGTCCCAAGTCTCAGAGTTATTCTATTTCAGTAGACCCTTCCACAGATGTCTACCCTAGTAGAAAAATGTATTTTTTTTCTAGAATTCATGCTCCACTTGTTTAATAGTATCTCCCAAGGGCTCAGGTCTAATACCCCACTCACACTTAATTCGAACAGGAACTGTGGCCGCATGCCTAGAAGTGACCCCAGGGCTTACTGTGGCACTCCTACCCATCATGAAACCAAACCAGAGTACACATCCAAGTAAGAAAACACTCATTAACTTTTGCTCCACTGTAATCCAAGGACCCACCCACGCAACGCACCAGAGACATTTGGAAGACCACAGCCATTCAAGTCTCAGAGAGGCTGACTTTTGCTAAATCACACATAGAGAGAGAAATACATATATAGTCTCATTTAGAAAATAAGTAAACAATGTTCTGGCAAGGACATGCTGCTAGCAGGTTAACACCCCTTCCCAGCAAATGGATAAAACTCTGGAGTTGGCTGTACATTCTACTTTCAATTCGAGAGTGTAGAAAAATTTGTCAGCTTAAGAATCTTTCTGCTTTGGACTTTCAGGAAGAAAAATGAAGAGACCTTCTTTAATGAGTCATTAGTCAATGAAAAAAAAAAAGAAACCAAGTGCTTTCCCAGAACTAAACTTTACCAATTTAACTGTGAGACCTTGTACAATCACTCATCGTTCCTCATTTTACAACATAGAATTAATATTCATCTCACAAGGTTGTTATGAAAACTAAATGAGGTATATGCCTGGCACATACTAGGCAACTCAATAAAAGGCATCAGTTATTACCATTCAATCCAGCTCATAAAGGTGCAAAAGTAGACTGTACTTTCAAGCAAAGGGTACAATATAAAAGTATACACTTCTCTGACTGCCCTTCACTTTCCTTCTCAGCAACCCACGCGTGATGTTTAAGAGATGGACAGTGCATAGGTAGAGAAAACCAGTATCAAATGCTGTAGGAAGACATAAGGAAAGCTGACTCCTAAATGCAGATACTCTCCCTGAGACTTAGGAAAAGCATACCATTTAATGTGCCTTTATTTTTACATGTACAATATAAAGGTCTTATGCTCATCTGGATTTCAGCAACAGATACAACTCCTACAACAGAGGTGAGACTGAGGGTGTATAGGTAGATCAGGATGCCTGGAAACCCTGTAACAGGTATCTTTCCTTCTTTTCCCTCTTCATCACCACCAAGAGTTCCTGAAGTTCCCTCAAACCAGATGAGTTATTTGGAAAGTCTCTTCTAGGGAACTCTTGATGCAATTCCCCACAAAAGACCATTACTTCCTCATATTCTACTTTCCACAGCCTGGCTACTTAGCTGAGAAAGGTAAGTTGTTTTGTCCTTTCACAGACATGATAAAATATACTAGAATAATTTCTATCCCCAAAACAGACCACAATAGCCTATTTATAAGCATTTTTAGGTTACTCTATCCATTTAACAACATGACTGAAAGCTCTAGAGGCAGACTGCCTGGTTAGTCTGCTTCAACCACTAATTAGAGGCATAATCATGGTTAAATTCTATAATCTCTCTGTACCCTGGTATACTCATCTGTTTGGTGGAACAGAGCCCACATTGCAGGGCTATTGTGAGGAGTAAATGAGTTAATACAGAACAGCGTCCAGTACACAGTAAGCACTTGAAATTTGTTGGCTATTTCCATGTTGAACATCTCTCAAAAAGAAAAGGTAAAATTTCAGTTATGAAGTCAGCTATTAGACCTTAGATAACCTTGCAAAATGTTCAAGAAAACAATTTGTTGACAGCAGCTTCAAAATCGTAGTACAATGCAAAGTAATTAAGCCATGACAAAGACAACCTAGTGTGTATTTCTGTTTAAGAGAATGGTGTCTACTTCAAGACTGGATGGAATCAAGAAGGCATGAAAGATCCCATCACAGTTCTTTTGAGAGCATGAGAAGCAAGATTACACAAGAAAGTTTGGTTCCCAACTTGTTCAGATGGCAATTCTAAGGATAAAGGGGGAGTTGGAAATAGACCTTATTTTTTAACTTCAAGTGTATTTATTCTGGGTTCTTCATCTTCCTTTTATTTAGTTCTCATTTTCCAAATAACAAAATGATGAATGAGGTAAAAAAAATCATCATGGTTAAGTTATATATGGACTTATATTTACTGTCAGAAAATTGATCAATCTATAAAATGAGCGATCCAGCTCATGCTTTTAATCATGGCTCCATCTCCCACTAAACATGCAATGTTCAACTAGAAAGCCCAGTACTTTTCACTAACTTTAAGTCATGTGAAACAAACTATTCCTAAATTTCCTAATTCAGTTTCTAAACTCTGATCAAGGTACAAAACAGAATTGCCAGGTCAAACGTCTTTTAAATAAAGTTGATTCCCATCATACATATATAGACCATGATTTTTTAAATTTAATTAAATATTTAAATCACTATTGACGTTTGAAGTGTCACAGTGATAATAGCAGAATCAACATTTTCTCTTAAATACAAAAAGAAAGATCAAATAAATAAAAACATGTCAAGCTGGGGATCTAGTTAAGACAGGTCTCTCTTTCTCCCTATTTCTACCCAACCATTAGAATGTGAAGACAAAACAAAGAAAAAGATCTTAGTCGGAGCCACCATGGCCACATTCTAAGATAAAGAAGAATAACATTCACTTACTAGTGAGCAAAGTTGTGCACAGTAGAGATGCTACAAGTACCACTCACAAAATTTGTGAAGTCCTTTCCATTTGCCTGACCTGCAAGTTAAGCAGAGGATGGCTTCACATGTGTTCACATTACAACTTGGGAGAATTTCCTCTGGGCTTTAATTAGTAATGTCTTAATGTCAGAGTTAACCTCTAGCACCCATGATTAAATGATGCTAATAAAGCATAAACCTTAATTTCATAAGAGAAACACAAACAGTAAATATTTAATGATAAGATTTTCTTACATGTAGAATTATGAGCTGGGGTCTTAACCTGTTACTTTAGAAATGTTAATGGAATTAATTTTATAACGTTAGCTATGGAAGTGAGCTATATTTAGTGTCAGTCAAGTTCAACTAGTCAGTCCATTAGTATAAAGTAGTCCCCCTTTGAAATCCAGTACCTTTGGAATTTTAAACAACTTGCAGGAACAGTATATCCAGATATACATGCTGCAAAATTATCATACTACCATGCAGAAGGCAATATGAAGCAATGGGAATATAAAGATTAAAACAAGATTGGTCCTACCCTCCAAAACAGCACAGTATAGTGGGCATTAAATAAATCAAAGAGCACAATCGATAAGTTCTCTAACAGAGGTTAATAGTAACGATCACAAGAACACATGTGGTACTTACCATGCACTTGACTTTTTGAGCCCTTAACACAAATTAACCCATTAATCCTCACAGCAGCCATGGGAAATTGATATTATCACCCTCATTTCACAGATGAAAAACACATAGGCAAGAAGAGATGATGTGCCTTTCCAAGGCTGCACAAACTACTAAGGAGCAGAGCAGAATTTCAACTCAGACTCTGTTCCAAAATCCCTATTTTACCAGAGCACCCTACTGCTTCACACATACAGACCCAAAATAAATAGACACAATTGGTTCTGCTTGAGCGCATCAGAGAAGGGCTCCTCGGAGGAATCTACATGAGCAGACATTTGAGAGATAGGGCAATGTGCCAGCAAGGCCAAAGTAACAATATGCCCAAGAGCTTCTAAGAGGCCACTTCTACTATGCAGACCACATTTATCTTTGCTCGCACCAAGATGAGGTGCTGGCTAGTCCCATGTTTTTATTATTATTCCATATTATTGGAATATATTCTTCCCCCAGGTTCCATCATCAACATGGTCTCCTTGAGATTTCTCTCAAGCCCACATTACCTCAACAAAACTCTTCCCCCTGCCAACCTGACATGGTCTCCTCCTTTACACCATCTTTCTGACTCTCCTGTCATGTTTTCCTTCTACATCTTTTATCCTAGTTTTCCATAAACCTGGTTTAACCAGCTATTTTTACTATAAGTGTATTAAAAGTAGGAAACATTCCCACCTAAATATGCCCAAGTATCTACCACAACACATAGCAAGAGCTCAAGGGTTATAACCATTAATTTCTGAAAGGTGGGTAGATACTGCAAAATCCTAGATGCCCTTCACCTTCCCATCCCTTTCACGCTCTTACAAGTACTTAATGTGATTTTCTCAACCATTTGAAAAATAGTAATAACAAAAATATATTTATTATATGAAAATAATAAAAACAGTTGCTTTACTGTTTACAAGGATATTTAAATATGCATTTACAATAGCAAAAGTAACAGTGTTGGTAAGATCCTTTACTGTTTCAGAGCTCTTTTATATGTTTCTTCATTCTTAGACAAAGCTATAATGGCTATAATAAATTGCCCAGAGTCTCAGAGCTGGAATCCAACCTGGACAATGGTGTTTCCCAAATCAGATGCTCTTTTGACTGCATTCTATAGCCAGTTCCCAAAGGGTTACATTGATTCTCTATGAAAGGAGTGCAAGCCTTTAGACAACATCTAACTAATCCATTCCCTGCTGTATAAATCCTGAGAGAGCAAGACTCTGCATGTTGAACTATATAAGGAAGTTATAAAATAATCTAGCAGCAAACGTACATAGTCATTATGAAACACCACACTAAAAGTCAAAGGAAATTGTATATTAATTCCTGTAATGTTTGATGCCACAAAATGAACAAAATAATGCCATAACTGTTATGCTTCTTGAAAGCAGGTATCATATATTATTCATCTGTTTGCCCTTAGTGTCTAATAGAAAGAAAACACTCAAAAAATAAAATGAAATAAATGTAAGCAAACTGGCAAAGTATTCCCAGCATTAAGGATGTTCTATAGATAAGAGTACAGAAACCTTACTGAAAGGTTTACTGGTACTGAGCACACATGAGTATAACCATGTGCCTTAATAAAAAGCATAATTACAGGCCAGAGTATGTCATGGAATCAACAAATCAACTCTAGTTTTTAATAACCTGCAGTTATGCTTTTAGTGTTCTCTCGGGGAACTACAAATACTAGAATGTTAGATGAAGACAAGTCAAAAGAAAAGAACCCCAGGTGTGGCAAGGGATAAGAAAAACATAATGAGAACTTCTTAACAAAAATATTATGTCTAGCTCTTACTTGGACAGAATTTTAAAATGCTAACTTTGCTATTTCCTATTTTATATAAACGGCTCAAAATTAAAGGCTGTCCGATTTTAACAATTAAAAGTCTTCATAAAGAGGGAGCAGAACAAAACTTGGTACATAGCTGTCACTCAAATGTGTGGAGCTAAAGTGAAATTAACTGAGTGGAAATGGAATGTGGGATTCTCCTAGAAGGCTTTGAAAAGCATCAGACTGAAGCAGTGATCATGGCCACAGACAGAATTACCAGAGGGCAAAGGAACCCTGATGATGTTGCTCATTCATCCCTGGAAATGCAAAAAGCACCGGCTAGTCTGGACCACTAAAATAACGTGCTGTTCCAGGATGAATCAAACTGCTGGTTCTGGCACTTAAATTTTGGTAAAACAAATTAGCTTAACTTTAGACTGCCTCATTCATTTCTATACCAGATGTGCATTCGGGGTCTCATTTCTTTCTCCACCTTGTTTTGCAGTGGATGCATCCACCCTTTTGGTATGTGATACGAGTCAGAGCATCTGTTTGTGGTGAAGAACTAAATTCTTATGTGATGAAGGTATTCAGATCTAGAAAGACGCCCTTCATTACAACCAATCATTTTTTTACATCATGCACTAAGGATGTACAGGAGTCAGACAGGCATGGGTGCCAATCCAGGGTCACCACTCGCCAGCAACATGTCTCACAGCAAGCACGTGGCCTCTTTGAGTCTCAGATTCCTCATTTACGAAAGGAAGATACTAATTCCTTATAAGATTATCACGGGTATTACATGAAATTGTCTTAATACAGTATCTGGTAAAGAGCAGAAACTTGAAATACTGGCTCTCAACAAATGTTAACTATTAACCACTATTTATTATGATGATAAACACAAAATATGAAATATTTTCATTGTAAGCATAACACATTTAATCTGTGGATTAAATTACGATCTTCCATTGAAGGAGGGCTTCAATGAAAACAAACAGTGAAGCCCAACAGTTTGCAATCTCATAAATGATACGTGCCTGGCAAGCAGTTCCAAAAGATCCCAGCCTAAAAATAACAAACAGGAACCAACAGTTGGCTAGATTTTATCCACAGGTTCTATAATGCTACAAATTCCATAAAAATAAAAATGAAAACCACAAAGACTTCACTATTGCGACAACTAAAATAAAAATAGAAAGTTCAAAGGATGAAATAAACCACCCATCTTCCTACCCTGGGAGAAAACTGGGGGGAAAAAACTTGAAGAGAGGGATAAAGAAATAGTGACGTTTCAAAGTTGCTCCAGATGCTCCATCTCTTTTTAAGATCTCTCTTTCCCAGACTCCTTCTTTCAGAACAGGAAGACTGTCTTTAACCACCTCATTTTACCTCAATACTCAATGTCTTTTTAAAAAGTTCTATGTATCTATATTACAGGCAACTCCTAGATGGTTTCTGTTTGGACACAAAATATCCCCACTGCCTTTTTGTTTAATACTGCAAAATACTGAGTTACCCAACATAAAGGAGTTTTCTAAACTTCCCAAAGACACAAGAATGGCCTGGAATGTTTTCCCCGTGAGACATAAAAATGGCCTGGAATGTTTTCCCCGTGCTTTCTGGTCTTCCCACCATGTCTTCTTTCCCTCGTCCAATCCTATTTTGCCAAGCATTTGCAAATTACTCTCTTACCGCAACAGACTGTATAATAACGGAAACTTTCAGTGTCGCAGGTCATTGTCTTCTGACTACTTGAAATATCTCTCTACACACACAACAAAAAAAAAATTTTGTAAGGGCATTTGCTTTTATCCTATTTTTCATGTCACATGTCAACCTATTGCCAACTCCTACACCTTACCACCTTTCTCAATAGCCTTTTCTTGGTACCTCACACCAAATACATTTTTAGTTAAATCATTATTTGCCTGTTATAATTTCTTTTTAAAGGACCATGTTTATAAACTGTTACCTACAAGGTAATTCAAGCATATCATCTTCCTTCTAAGTTTCTTACCCCATTCTTTCTCTCCTCCTATTCCCTACACATTCAATATTCCATTTACACAAACCAATCTAAACTTAACTTCCTCTAGAGCCACAAAGTCATTCTCCATGTTGGAAATATTTCCTCTGTGCCATTCAAATGTCTTCAAATAGAGTGATACTCAAGAGCTCCAGGACTGTGAAGCAGGGGCTACAATATCATTAAGATGTTAAGATTTGTTGTACAAGAGCTGCTAGCTGTACTTCAGGATGGTGCGTGCAGCTTCATTTAGTCCTTTAAGAGCACCATTAAGTCCTGTCTCTTTCTACATAAACTAATCCTAAAGGCATATTAAATAATCCAATTAGGGCAGGACCACAACCGGAGTCGGATGTCAAATACTGCCAACCTTAAGAAACAAAGCAAATGTGCCAGAGGTTCAAAAAGCCAAGATGCTCTTACTGCCTCTTGCTGGTGCTACAAATTCTATTCAAAAGCTAGGGGGACGTTTTATACACTTTTAATTTTTTATCCAGTTTTATCTGGTTTTAATTTTTAAATAGTAAGAAACTTAACTTATGACTTAACATTTTCATTGAGAAAGCTAGTTTGAGCAACACCTCCAGACTACTGAGGATACATTTTCCCTCCTCAGATATTAGAAGTCTTTCAACAGAAAACATTGAGAAGTCCTACTTTAATGTAACCTACCCCCCTTTCCAAGGTCTATTGAAATAACCTACAATTTTGCATTATATTACTACACTTACTTGTGTCATAGACCGATGGTCCTCACTGAACAACAGTAAGGCTATGGGAAGCAAAGACGGTCTCCAGCCTTTACCCAACCCAGCATCAGAAGGCCTTGAAAACAGTAACAGAAAAAATGCGGGAATTCAAAGTATTTAATTGGCCTAAGGAAATGTACACTAAGGTCTTGCCAGGATTGGCAGAGAACAATTAGAGAATAGAAGCCAGGTGCCTTGCCTCAGCTATAAAAGGTGCTATGAGGAACAGAGGGAAACCACAGCCCAGAAAACACACACTCAATGAACAAGACTTCAGAGAAGCAGAGAGATTGACTAGAAGGTTCTTTCATTTAAGATCTTTTGGTAAGCAGAGCAAATAGACAGGTCACTGGTTAGGAAAAGCGGTGGCTCCAGCAAAAGCAGCGGCTCCGGCAAAAGCAGCCCAGGTATTTTAAGTAATAACCGAAAATCTCAGCACCGCCCTAACAGATCAGACTCTAAAAAACATTTTGGGGGGGGGGGGGAGTGCAAGGATAGTTCAGTGGTAGAAATCTCGCCTGCCACGCAGGAGACCCAGGTTCGATTCCTGGTCCGTGCACTTTTCAACAAACAAAAACCAAACAACCAAGCGAAAATTCAGCAAATGGTGCTGCAATAACAAGATACTCACATGGAAAAATAATGAAGTGCAACTATTTTTTTTTTTTTTTGTACAGCATACCAAAAAAAAACCCATTCTGGGGCTGTAATCAAGAATGGTGGGAAACTCACTCAGATTAAAAAAGAAAAAATACCATAAAATTAAATAATTAGAGAGGAAATTAGTATGGATTTCTATTTCCTTACATTATTTTCTAATACAAATAGGTATCTTTTTTTAAAAATGATACAAGCAAGAATTTTGGTGTCAGACAGACTACCAGTTAAACTCAGCTCTGCTATGTAAACAAGTTAATTTATTTAAATGCTTCAAGTTACAATTCACCCATAAGTAAAATAATAATATTAACATACCTACTTCTTAGGATAACTGAAATGACCAAATGAGATTCTGTGTGCAAAGGGCCTGAGCACAGCACACAAAAAGAGCTTGAAACACAATCATAATTATAACTGCTATTATTTAACTTTTAAAGTGGTAACGGTTAGCTTTTGTCTCTCAGTTAGGAGACCTACATTCAACCTATCTCTCTGGACCTAAAAAGGTATCAGCTCACCATTGCATGATGGCAGCAAATCCTAGTACAGCTAAAATGCCTGCCAATCAAGGAAATTTTGAAGTGACATAGCACTATACTTGGCAGGCAAGTTGTTTCCATGCCTAGAGTCTAATCCATTTATAAAAGTACATTTTCCCACTAGCTGTTTAACACCATATGTTAAAAAAAAAACATCAGACTACACCCATACCCCCCAACAAATATGAAGTTTATTTTTTAAAACTTCAAAGACATATCTTATCAGTAGTTAATAGATATCTGTACTTCAGCATTCCTTAAGAAAAACATTCCCAGGCCCAATAATGAAATCTATTAACCAAGCAAAGAAATAAGCTAACATAAATAAACCTCCAAGAATTTTCTAAGTACAATTTCAATGGGGGTTGGGGAGGGAGGACAGAACTTAGAATGTGGCATTAGTTTAAGTGGATGTGTTTAAGGTGACAGCATATTTAGGTTTTCACCACTGTATTATGTATTGATTTTTATTTGGCCAAATGAAGTGAAAGTGCTTAATAATGCAATACTGTGGGCTATACATGAACAGTAAGGTTATGTGAAAAAGAAATTTTTCAAATAGCAACATGACTAATGTCCTCTTAAAGACTGGAAATATTTGTTAATGAATGGTAATTGAAGATGATTACATAAGCTACTGTCTTGGATGAGATATGGAAGCTACACTGGCATCATGCCACATTCTTCCAAAAAGAAACAAAAAAGAACAACTCTGTAGAACAGGGTAGAGCCTGTGCTGCCAGGAAAATAAGGGCACAGAGATCATTATTCTCCATTTACACAGTCTTTTGTGTAAGTTGTTTTCAATGAACTTGTTATCCCACTTTTGCAGACTTCAGTTTTCTGCTCCCCTATCCCATTTTGCAAAGAATTTTTGAGCTATCAGGAAAAATGCATTTTAAAATTACAAATTCCATTACGCACCCTTAGGATGGTATTATAAGAGGATACTATTTACTGTTTTTTTTGTTCCAATTTAAATTGCATGTGCTCAGTTTTTTTCAAGTTTTCTTACTACAGCCACACCACCAGACTCAATGTACATGCGAAGAGTCTTCAAATCATATTCATACCCTTTATCTCACCAGAACCCTACTATGGAAAAAGGTTGTGCAGATAACTATCTACATTTTATAGGTGAGGAAAATAAGGCCCAAAGTAAAATGACTTATTAAAGCAGGAGAATCAGGACTGGCTTCTCAGTCTCTCGTGTCCAATTCTATCCTCCTTCTATACCACCTTAAATTACTTCTGGATATTTCTTTTATGCCAGCAATTCTACCAGGCTGGACTTAGCTCAGTCAGTTTGAAAAAAAAAAATTCATTTTCCTCACACCATTTACAATTTTCCAGTTCTTGTTTATCATTTACTTACTAAAACAAAACAAAACTATTTCTTTTTAGAGCTTTCTACTTCTCCATTACATTATTTTTAACTGCTGACATATTATCTACTTACATAGAACAATCATTATAAAAATGTGTAAATAGTTTTGAAGATTATACATTAAAGCATTGTTTTATTTATAGTTGATTAGTTATATTGATCAGAATATATTAAAATAAATCTCAATCTTTTATTCTAAAAGTACAAAATAAAACTCATTCATATAAAAATGCCATGCTGTTTGAGCCACTAACATGCATGCACTTCAGTGACCTGCCCATGGTCAGCAACTGCCTGCTGTGACTCTGAACAGCTAAGACTTTTGTTTAGCAACCAGAACAGAGGAATTCCAACTGTGTCAACTTTTGCAATTATGTCTGGCTTTAAAGCTTCCCACACTCTGGAAGGCATGTTGTCTCTAATTAATTTATTGCTGCAAATAATGTAACTTTGATACACACAATGTGCGCCAGGCTTTAATTAGATAGAACATAGTCAACCCATGATTAAGTCACTAAAATTCTATTTAAAAACTTAAATATCCATGTGGTTTTCAGCTCTTCTTACCTGGTATTTCTGGCTTACTTCAAAACTTATTACTATCAGTTCCTCAACTACTAAAGTATTTAAACAACATCATTTTTATTTACAATAGTTTGTACATTTAAACTGTAAGAACCTAACCCGACATGAGAGATGTTAAAATATAAAAATGGTACAACTTTATATTTTGTACTTCCATCAGTCATATGAATAACAGCAGCATACAGAGCATCTTACTTTGTAAATTAAACAAAAAGCAGTAACCCTAACCTCAAGGAGCCAAACAACATACAGTTCATTGCCTCAACTGCCTTTCTTATCTTTGCTTTAAAACCCTAAGACCCTGAAAAACCTGCTTTGGAAATAGATATCTATTGTCCCTGAATGGCAAATAAGAAATCAGTTCTCTCTAGCTTCTTGTTCCTTGAGCATGCACAGAGGCTGAAGCCTTCAACTCAACCAGCCCCTTGGGTTTGTTTCTGGCAGAGGCTCTAAGCCTGTATCAGTCAATGAGTTGAAGGTGGCTACCCACAGTTTATGAAAGCCATCTGAGAACCCCACAGTGGGGCAATATTTTAACAAGGGCTCTCCAGGTAATGCACAAGAAAGCCTGAAACTGTAATCTCAATTTTCAAAGGACAAAAATTAATGAAAAGAGATACACAACTGAGAAATTAAATTGTTCACAAGGCTTCTATTTTACCCACATGCCCTCAGACCACAATTTTCTTAGTATAGATAATACTCTACAGTCTAAGACTTACATTCAGTTTAGAGTCTGTGCAGAATAGGGAGCCAGCCCAAGGTCAGTAACCTTTTTAGTAAATGAAGTAAAGTTTGTGCATTAGTTGCCACCACTTTGAGGTAGGGGTGAGGGGAGAGCTGGCAACTGCCTTCAGCTAATTAATTCAGTAACTTAAGCTACATGACAGAAATACCAGGGAGGGATATTCTCAGATTTCTCTCTTTATGAAAATCCCCAGAAATCACACCCTGTGAGTGGCTAATATTTGCTACAATAGCAACATTACAAAAGAAAGTTTACACAGAATATCAGAACAATTTAATATAATGTCTAAATTATTAGATACTTTCAATGAAATTAAATGGTGTATTTCTTTTATCACAATCTCCAGAACCAAGGGAATTAGGAAGCACTAAGTAGAAGTCCTTGGGGTGAGTAGTAAACCTGATTTATTATCAGCATATCACTTATATGCAAATGCTAGTTTCTACAGGGCTTGAGGGATTTTCTTACTAAATACCTTGAACATTATCCTGCAAAGAACTCTTCTCTGTACTATGAAACTTTCACTAATTGTACAGAAATAGTTTATTTAAACAAGGGTAAATTTTAGCTGTGCATCAAATGCAACTGCAATAAATTCTAAAACATTGAAGCACAAATTAATGAGATTCTTATTGAGCATGCCAAAATGATAGGCGACAACAAGGTAGGTGATTCATTTTATCAAAACCTTCCTACTTTAAAGCTCATTTAATCAATCCAAAAGACATGTATTAACTTCCCTATCAAAGCAGTTTCTACCTTGCTCACTCTTCGCAGGCTCCATTCCTATCACCCAGACACTTTGGCAATTAAGAACTGGAGCGAATTTGAGATGTCACATTAGCTCAACAAGTGCTAGAGATAAGAGCAAAATGAACACTGCAGAATTAAAGACACTGAAGATAGTACTTTCTGGAACCCTAATCAAGTGGAATTGAGGAGACACCTTGTCAAACCATTTCTTATGTAAGAATCATTTCCAGATTAGTCAAAGGAGTAGACGGCAAGTGCTAGCACATCAGCTAGGAAAAGAGTACTAAAGTAAGTGAAATTTTACTCAAAATGAAATGGTTTTTTCTGTAGGTTAGGAAGAAGTTGGTATCTGAATGATCTAAACATAGGGCCTCATTCTCTCACTTCCTCTGGTTCTTCAAATGTCACCCTCTCTGTAAGGTCTTTCCTGACAACTTGATTCAAAATTGCAACAACCCCTGTACACACACACATACACACACAATCACACTCACACAATCACACTCACACTCCTTCCCCAGATTTATTTTTCCTAGTAGTATTTATCATCATCTAGCATACAAAATATTTTACTCATTATTTTGTTTGTCTTTTCAAATTAAAACATGTTCCACAAACGAACCAATTTTTACCTATTTGATCCACTGCTGAGTCTCTAGATCTGTGCCTGATGGTACATTAGAGGTACTTACTTTACTTAAGTAATGAATGAGACCAACAGGATCCAGTAAGATCTCTAACAGAGTCCTTAAAAATAACATACATTATGCTTTATACATTACTAGAATGGAAAATTTTTTACAACATATAAACCCAGGACTATATAACACAAACAGTAAGACCTAATATAAACTATGGACAAGAGTTAATCATACAGTTATCATAATATTCTTTCATCAATTGTAAAAAAAAAAAAAAAAAAAGGTACCCCACTAATGCAAAATGTTATTAATGGGGAGAGGGGGATAATAAAGGAACTTTGTACTTGGTGTGATTTTTATGTAAACCTACAATTTCTCTAATAAAAAATTATTTTAATAAATCAACAATAAAAACACACCTTGAAGAAATTTTGGCTTGTGATAGGTAGAATGGAGCTACATAGGTATTAGTCAAATGGGAGAGGATTGGCAGGTATTTAAGATGTGGTGTAAGTTTCTTCTCCTCTCCCTTTCCAAATAATTTTGTAAGAAAGTATGGAAAGCACTATACTGGAATTAAGGCATCACCAACAGAGACACATTTTGAAAAGATATCAAAAAATGTCTTCCTCTTACACATTCTAGCATTAAACATTTTTTCTTAAAGCTAACCTGAATCAAGTAATCAAAGACTAAAGCTAAACTTCCTAGAAGTTAATTTCCTATAAGTATGGAATAGACTCAGCCAGAGAGGAAAGAAATAGCAAGGAGTCAGTATAAAAATGGAGTGGATATGGTCTGAACTTAAAGTTCTTTAAAGTACCAACCAGTTGGTTTTTAAGATAAAATGAGATCATCTTCAACAGAGCAGGACTTCTTATAAGGTTAAGGTTAGCACTTGTTAAATGAAAGACCTTTTATTCAGCTTTTTATTTCTCCCATTAAGATCTTAAATACGTCTGACTCCTAGATCACTGCTAAGTTTGTCAATTTCCAATTAGGGAAGATTTCTTGAATGCTATCTGCGGTCTAGTAGTGTCCATGTCTACAGTGACTGCTCAGAATCTGTATGCACACATACAACTTACATTACAAGATAAAATGCTCTCAGAACATTATCAACTCGTTGAGAAACAGTTTTTTGAAACTCTCCCAAATTAACCACATTAAATGTATTTAATTCATACCCATTTCATTATGTGGTTATAAGTAGTTCAAAAAGGAATTAACACAAAGTTAATATTTAGAATTAAAATACTCATCTAATATAACAAGCATCTCTACTTTATGTGACATAAAAATATGCAGAGCATAGATTATGACCACGAGTAAAAAATGATCATAACATAACAAAAAAATCAGAAGCCAAGGGTTGTATTCCACTTCTGCTGGTACTTACTCTGCAACCCTATGAGACAATTTACAATCTCTGGGCCTAAGGAGATCGTACCACAGACAGTATCAATGGGCCCTTTCAAAAAGGCCATCACCCAGCAGAGTACGCCGCACTTAACAGGGGCACAGTAGTTCAATCCATAAAGCTTTAACTAATAGGATTCTGCTGCTTCAGAGTATAAAAAACACTTTTCTTGTAATGAAACCTCAAAACATTTCAACTCTACTAACACTGCACTAACCCAGATGCCGTATACCTGACACCCTCGGCTGTCCAGAACACTGAAAAGCAGAATCCTCAGAATCTCACACTCACTACCCCTGTGTTGTTACTCCACATTAGTCAACTGAGATCTACAGTCCTGCAGTTATTTTCTTTTTAAATTTTTAAAAGAATTGAAGGGAGACTGATTCCAGCTGAACAGTGACAATCAGCTAGCATTTTAATATAAAGGCCTCCCAAGTATGTATTAAGCTACACACACACACACACACACAAACACACACAAGACATTCTCTCTCAACCAGAAATAAACAGCCTAGTGGAGAATAAATAGATATGTTCACCAATGTGGCCAATGAGATGATAATATTTAACCCACAGTGGGAAAGAGGTAGAAACTCAAGATGCATGAATAGGAAGTAGCTTAGAAATAGGAAAGGGGAGGAGACCAGCTATAGCTCTGTCCAGATCAGCTGCCCTAAGCTTTTGATTTCTTGAAGAGATCAGTAAGATTTCCTTTAAAGTTTACTTTTTAAAAATTCCACAAGTAAAACAGAAATATTGAGTCTGAGGTTAAAGACAATCCTAGCAGACTTCCCTTTAAGCCTGAGCATGCCAGGACTGCACACAATGCCCACAACAGTGCAAACTAATGCCTGCTCTAAACTCAGTTGAGGACTGTACCAGTTTAAAACTGTGGTGTACCCCAGAAAAGCCACGTTCTTTAATCCGGACTCAATATTGCTGGGTGGGATCTTTTTTATTAAGCTGTTTCCATTGAGATGGGACCCACCCAACTGGGAGTGGAATCTTTTGATAACGTGGTTTCCATGGAGATGTATCTCCACCCATTCAAGGTGGAGTCACTTACTAGAGTCCTTTAATAAGGAACCGTTTTGGAAAAAGCTCAGGGCTGACACACACACAGAGACACTGGAAGATGCAGAAAGGGACCCCCCAAGAGGAGCCATTTGAAACCAGAACCTGGGAGAGAAAGCTAGCAGATATCACCAAGTGCCTTCCCAGCTAACAGAGAACCCTTAATGTCTTCACCCCTTTCTCGAGTCAAGGTATCCTTCTCTGGATGCCTTAGTTTGGATATTTTTATGGTCTTAGAACTATAAATTCTAAGTTAATAAATTCCCTTCATAAAATCCAACTCATTTCTAGTATATTGTATTCCAGCAGCATTATCAAATAAAAACAAGGACTAAACAGCATTGTTCAGATTAAAGTAGTACTTCTTATACTCATTTTATTTCAGCAAAATTCATCTCCAGTTTCACAACTGGGAGAAGTGTTCCACAAGAAGAAATCTGCTTTACAGGCAGTATTTCGGTATTTCAGTAACATCTAACATTTTTGTTTAGGCTTAGCACAGTTAACTGGTGTGCTCAAATTCAGAATCCCAGTAATGCATACATGTCAAGAAAACGAGGCCTCCAAAGGTCTTCAGTCTAGCCTATGAAGTGCAGAGAGGAGTTAAGGGACACATAAATGTCGATTACACTATAGACATGTTGGAACAGGAAACCAGCCCTCAACTGATCTTCCTTTACCCCATATTCCCTCTGTTTGCCCAGACTTAACCTACATGCCTTTGGAGACTGCCTTGTGGCTTTTGAGGAGGCATCCTGGCTCCTTAACTACAGGAACAAAGCTCCTTCTTCCTTCTCTTTCGTAGCATGTACTCTGCAAAATGCCTTTATAGTCCATCAAATAAATCTGTCTGCTCCCCCGCCCCTCCCAAATCCATGGGATTGGAATGATGCCGCATGTCTTCACTCCAGGAATAACTACACTTCATACATAACCCTGTCAAATTCTGTCTCCTTGTAGGGCAGGGGAAATAAAGAATAACCACAAGTACCTTCATTATTTAGACATACATGTTTTAAATAATCCAGTAACTAAAGTTTCAAAGCTTCATCCAACCCTGTGTCGTGCTGTAACAGTGGCCGAATCATCCCTGGAGCAGCAGTTGGATACTGGAGGTCAGGAGAAAGGGAAAGAAATAATATGTCTACCTCAACCTTCCACCTCACAAGTCCTGGCACCAGCCTTCTTTTCAGAAATGATTCCATTTAAAACTCTGTTTCCTAGGACTTGTTCCTCCCCACCCTTCATTCTATTCCCCAGAACAAAAAGGCCCCTGGATAATATTCACATTATCATCCACAAGTGGCAAAGAACAGAACTTTGGTATTTACAGACTTGGCTCTAAACCCTAGTTTCATCACTGACTATCCTTGTTACCTTGAGCAAATTATTTAACCTCTCCCTCACAGCCACAATTTTCTACCTATAAAAAAAACGCTAGCACTTACCTCCACAAGTACTGTAAGGAGGATGAGAGAAATAAATTCGGTGCCCTACCATTTACTCAGTAAATATGCTTCTCTCCCCTTTTCTTTGAAACCAAAGAAAAAATACTGAGTACATCACATTGTAATGGAGGAACTTAGATGGTCGGGGGTGGGGAGAAATGAAAGTGTACTCCAGCATAACTTGGTCTTTGTTGAAACGTTTATACTCACGATAAACAGTCACGAAACAAGGGAATCAGAAGTGTCATAGTCAACAGAAAAAGTTTCAGAAAACATATAAAAACGATGCATTCACACACACACACTAACCTGGTAGAGTCTATATTTCTAACACATACAACACATGACACACAAAACCTTTTCATTGGTATTCAGTGTTTGAGGTAAAGACCTTCACCACTAGTTTTTTTTTTTTAAACTGCAGCTGGACTGTGGGTCAGACGGCACTCTGCAGTTGTGTGTGTGCTGGGGGTGGGGTATGTCAGGAATGAATGTGGTTATCAAGGCATTTCTAAGTAGGGAACCCTTGGAACAACATTAGAGTGAGGGTCATGGGAAAAGAAGCTTTGCTCACCCTACTTCCTGGCAGCATTTTCAGTACACAAGCCATAAGCAGCCCATGTTTACAAAGTGAAACAAGAAAGAGGGGCTTATTAGATGAAAGGGGGAGGGGGGCTGGATCAGTGCACATATACACAGATTACACATAAACTACAATTTTAAGTGCTTTATTTTAAAAACTGTAGAAAGAGTCTAAAAGATTTCACTGATGCAAAATATTTCATCCTAACGGCCTTAATAAATTTGTAAGATTAGATTATTCTTACTAAAGTGAATCACATACATGAAAATGAAAGTCAATCAGGAAAAAAAATGATATCTCCTTCATTCTTTTCAGAAAAAAAATACAATGTTCAAACAAGACTGTTTTAAAAAAACAATGGTTGTTTCCTGGATTTATAATCCAAGAGCACTTTAATCATCAAAATCCAGCAGTTCCTTACTTTTTATCACTTTGCTAAAACTTACTACCTAAAGATAATCAGTGAATAAATCTCAAATTATAAGACTAATATCAGCTACCTTGTTTGTTAAAATGGGACTTTAAGATAATTCATCTTAAGAAAAAAAAGCCACCGCAAAATGCATACGCTTCTCCTATACACGATCTTGTCTTAATCCTGGAATTCTGGCAACTTATAAGCACTTTTCAAAACCATGTCAAACTAGCTTTAACAAATAGCTTTTTTCTTCAATTCTGAAATACATGCTTTCTTTATAAATGGATTTACAAGAGGAGGGGCCTCCTGATTGCCTCTGTGCTTATTAAATTAAAAGCCAGACAAAATATGGAACACTGACCTTAGTATGAATGCCACAAGCATAGTTTCCACCCCCATCGCCAGCTTCTTCTTGCAGAGAAGGAAAAAATATTTCAAACTTAAAATGCAATTATAAACAGATTTTCAATTGTTCACTTTACTTGTGATATAACATTTCTATTCCTTAAGTACTCTCTTTATTGTAGTTGTTCTTTAACAATTTACTTTATTTAGGGAGATAAATTGTTTATTAACTTCACACATATTAATTCTCTGAAAGAAAACATGACAACCTCTCACTATGCAAAAAACAGACACCAACTAGCAATACTGTGACTGAACTGCAATTAAGAGGACGCATATTAGAATTACTGAATCACAGTTGTTTTTTTGTGTGTTACATTTAAGCTAATGTCAAATGTAGTACATGATACTCTTTTTAAATCTAAACAAAGACAGTAAATTCAGGCTGACGCACTAATCTTTTTAATAACAGTAATGTGAGGTTTTAAGCAAACAGCATCTCTGAAATATCAGCATCTAATCTCTCCTGGTTATTTCAATGAATTTCAGCTCCTTCCATGTGTGAACACCAAATCTACATTATTGAAATGCCTCTTTTATTTCCCCCAAATTGCTAGTATTAAAGATGAAGAGAGAGCACACGAGTAAATAACTGTCTCTGAGGCATTACAATAATTACAACCAAATCAAAATTTGATAGCTATATATTAAAGGCTCTCACAAAGTCTGTAGGAATTAATATTTTTCTCTAATCACTTTAAAAATATTACCGCACATTCTCCCTGCTCCTCCTCCCCTTCAAAATATCCAAAAACATCTTTGGGTGTTTTAAAGATAAATATTTCATTTCTTTTTACATCAAACCACTGCCTACTAAGCGCAAGTCATCATAAGGAATTCTGAGGTGACTCCTTTCTCACCCTTTAGAGCTCATCCTACAGAGCTCACAATCTGATGAGAAAGAAACAACCACAGGTGTACCTTCCAAGGAAGAAGAGAGAGAGTCTTGGACTTTGGACATTGAGTAGGCGACTGAAACAGCAGTGTGAGGAAACCTAGGCACTGCTACAATGTAGAGGGGGGTGGATACCGGCCCCTTTAAATCCTCTCCAGCACCTGGTGAATGCCAGTCTGTTACTATTTGGTATCAAACCAATGAGACATTTGTCAATAGATTTATTTTTTGCTATAAGCTTTACAGAGTAAAGTTCATTTACTCAGCAAGTAATGAAGCATCAACTCAGAGCTAGTCACTAGGCTGCCACAGAGCTAGGAGCTGAGAACAAATGGGAGCAAGGCCAAGGTGGGCCAAGATGCCCCCAAGCCTTTGGAACAGGTCTTCTAGGATAACTGTCAACTCCGAATGGCAGGACACCAATATGATCACCAGCAGAAAGACAAGGGGGAACACACAAAGGTTTTAAAGGACAAGCTAGGGTTAGAATCTAAAAGGATACCTGAACTTCATACAGTAGTCGTAGTATACTAACAACGATAACAACACATACAGTCCCTGGCCAGACTCTGTGCTGATACTATATCATTCTGTCTCCACATTAACCCTCCAAAACTCTGCAAAACCCTCCAAAATAATAATCTTCATTTTTGTAGATGCAGAAACTGGCTATGAGAAGTTAGGGATGCAGAAACTGCCTATGAGAAGTTAGAGGGATTGCTCCATTTGCATGACTCTCAAAAATGGAAAAATACCCATGAAGTAATTATCATTTGTAACAAATTTAATAATAATTCTTTAATAAGATAAAGAGTCTGCCCACATTCAGAAGGTGAATGTGAGAATGACAGAGGGAGGAGGGCTGGGGGCACAGATAAAACCAGAAGGAAAGATAGACGTAAAGAGTGAGATGGTATAATCTAGGAATGCCTAGAGTGTACAATGATAGTGACTAAATGTACAAATTAAAAAATATTTTTGAATGAGGAAGAACAAAGGAATGTCAATATTGCAGGGTGTTAAAAATAGATGGTAATTCATATTTTAAAACTTCAACTTATGTGTGAGACTAAAGCAAAAAAATGTTTATTTGGTACAAAATTTATATTTTGACTAGTGCATTTTCTAATATAATTTATATGGACAGTTTAATTGAACACCATAAGTATATGGAACCTTGAATAGGGCATGAGATTTTGTAGGTTTGTCCAGACTGATGCCCCAATAAATTCCACAGTGATATGAACAGTGAATAAAAAAGTATTTGCAAAGTCCCCTTGGGGGAATGGCGAGAAAGGGGGAAAATTCAACTTCCCTATTTGAAGAATTTCTGATATTCTCGCAAGCAGTAGGGACAAACAAATCAATAGGCCAAGACCTCAATCTTGGGGTTTGTTCATATGAAACTTATGCCCACAAAGAACAGACTAAGCCAACTTAAAATTAGGCCTAAGAGTCACCACAAGAGAACCTCTTTTGTTGCTCAGATATGGCCTATCTCTCCTCTCAGCCAATATGGCAAGCAAACTCACCGCTCTCCCATTCTCTACATGGGACATGACTCCCAGGGGTGTAAACCTCCCTGGCAATGTGAGACGGAAATCTTAGACTGAGCTGGGACTCAGCATCAAGGGATCAAGAAAACCCTCTCAACTGAAACCGGGAAAGAGAAATGAGACAAAATGAAGTGTCAAGAATGAGCTGAGACTTAGCATCAAGGGATTGAGAAAACCTTCTCGACCAAAGGGGGGAAGAGGGAAGTGAGACAAAGCGTCAATGGCTGAGAGATTCCAAACAGAGTCGAGAGGTTATCCTGGAGGTTATTCTTATGTATCAAGTAGATATTATCTTGTTATTCAAGATGTAATGGAGAGGCTGGAGGGAACTGCCTGAAAATGTAGAGCTGTGTTCCAGTAGCCATGTTTCTTGAGGATGACTGAATAATGATACAGCTGTCACAATGTTACTGTGTGATTGTGAAAACCTTGTGTCTGATGCTCCTTTTATCTACCTTGTCAACAAAGGAGTAGAACGTATGGAATAAAAATAAATAATAGGGGGAACAAATGCTAAAATAAATTTAGTTTGAAATGCTAGTGATCAATGAAAGCAAGGGGTAAGGGGTATGATAGATAGAATCTTTTTTTTTCTCTTTCCTGTGTTCGTTTTATTTCTTTTTCTATTGTCTTTTTATTTCTTTTTCTGAATTAATGCAAATGTTCTGAGAAATGATGAATATGCAACTAAGTGATGATATTGTGAATTACTGATTATGTATGTTGATGCTTTATTTTGTTTCTTAATTTTTTAATTAATAAATTTTTTTAAAAAAATGAAGTGTCAGTGGAGGAAAGATTTCAAATAGATTCAAGAGGTTATCCTGGAGGCTATTCTTACACACTTTATAGATAACCCCTTTTTAGTTTAAAGTGCATTAGAGAGGCTAGAGGGAAGTGCCTGAAGCTGCAGAGCTGTGTTCCAGTAGTCATATTTCTTGAAGATGAAAGTATAATGACATAGCTTTTGCAATGTGACTATATGATAGTGAAAAAAAAAAAAAACTAAAATTACTGGAATTATAACCCATGTCAAACTGAAATATGTGGTACAACTAATTGTGGTGCTGTGTCTTGCTTGAAACTTATAGCTTTTTTGTAAATACGTTGTTTTTTGTTTTTTTGTTTTGCATGTGCAGACACCAAGAATCGAACCCAGGTCTCTGGTATGGCAGGTGAGAATTCTGCCACTGAGCCACGGTCGCACCACCTTGTGTACATGTTATTTTTCACCAAAAAAAAGAAGGAAAAAAGGTCTATTGTGATGATAAAAAAAAAAAACAGTTAAGCCCTCTGGCCTCCTATATTCTTGGAGCAGCTAGAAGGAAAAATATGAGAGGACTGTATGGCAGCCCATGACAAACTGTGGAATCTGTCCTGTAACTACTTGTCGAAGAGTACTTTGAAAACTATTGCTTTTTTATTTCTTTGCTTTGTATATATGTTATACCAAACAATAAAAAGTTTGTCCAAATTCAGATTTCCCCAATTATCTTTTTTCTACTTGTTTTCCGTGTTGTTTTTTTTAAAATAAAGATCTTCACAAGATCTACTCATTGCATTCACTTATGAGTCTCTTCTCTCTCCTTTTAAGCTCCTTTTAATGTAGAACAGTTCCCTATTCCTTTCTTTCCTTCCTTCCCAAGCTACCAAAACTCATTGCTCCACTGATTCCAGTTGTTCTGTAGGATGCCCTCAATTCTGGATTTAACTCACTGCTTCCTCTAAGTATTGTTGAACTTGTTCCTCTATTCCCAGTGTTTCCTGGAGTCAGGAAGTTATATGTAAAGGCTTAATCGACGGTAAGAGGAAAACCAGAATAATACATTTCCCTTTTCCTTTCATTCTTTTTTTAATGGAAGAAACTACTGTTCATAAGCCAAACAGACATTTTAATTGAAAAAAGGCAAACTGCTTAGTTTATTATAACAAAAACATCATGACCCTTTGAGAGAAATTAATCTGTACCTTTCATGTTCAGATGAAAATCATTCTGTTTCCTACAAAAAGTGCTGATAAACTTTTGTTCTGTTTTGTTTTTAAATCAATTGACAGTGAGAGAAAAGAAAGAATTTAGAAAGGAAAAAACACATGCAGAGACCTTCTAGGGCTGTGTCTCTGTTATCCAACTAAAGACATAGGGGTACAACTCTATGATTTATCCACTAGGCATTATCTTTGTACATAGAGCCCCATGATTTCTCAATCCCAGGTTTATTCCAGGAAGGCAGCACAAGGGGATTTCCATCAAGTTCTGCCTCTCACCAGAGGCATCCTCAAGTGATAACTGGGAAGCCCCCATCAAGGAACCATGAAATCCTGAGGCGCTGTGGAAAATGAAAAAAATAGAAGAATAAAAAAAGCTCACAAAGCCCCACAGAATGGTGAGAATTCTCTATACCTATTCCTTGTACAAAACCACTGAGGTTTAAAAATAAAAAAATTTTTAAAAAACCTTGTGCTGTTATCCGTAATTACCTGTCATCTGTAATTACTCCAAGTAGAAACAGTTGGGCTATGATTTTTAAGTATGTCTCAGCACTGAAAACTTTCCTTTCCATAGCTTTTCTTTACTCTGTTGAATTCTCACCTCTTTGTGACTTTTCTAGATCACCTGTGTAAACAAACACAGCCTCTCAAACAGCATATAAAATACCAAATAATATAGGTAAAATATGGCATATCTCTGACCTTTACCCAGCTCTTTCATATTTTTCAATTTTCTAAGTGCTTATAAGACACTAAAATTCATGTAAACTACTCCTAAACAAGCAATTAGAGAAAAAAATGACGTAAAATGACCTTGCTAACAGAGTCATTTTTGGCATTTCCTCTTAAGTTTTGAAAGCCTCTTTAAAAAGAGGCCAGAAACAAAAGGGGGATTCCACTCACCAAGAGAAGCTAAATAAAGAGGAGGAGCAGGAACCCACTTGACCTAGCAATGACTTAATGAAGTATTAAACTTCAAACACATAAAATGAAAGTAAGCATAAAAGATTTATAGGAGGAGAATCTGAGAAAATCAGAGTGAGATAGAAACTTAAAAACTGTTTCATTGGGTCCAACTCCTCACTTCTTGCAGTGGGAATATGGAGCCCAAAGAGGTCCAAGTTTCACTTCCAAGTTAGAGCATAGCCAAGTAGACCCCTGCTCCCCCAAACTCTGACGTCAGGGCTTTTACAGCTATGCCACATTGTCCTGAGCATGCATTTCCATTTTGCTTCTCTATCTTTCATCAGACTGAGCCACCTGCATCCTTATACTGATGAACTCCATACAATGAATGAAATATTTTCCATCTGGGCATTCATAGCACACTTGTCTGTGGCATTCTTCAGAAATCTTAAAACATTAGAGAACTGAAAATTGCAGTCTGTTCCACAATGTTTCTATAATGTGAATTAAGTCAATCATGATTAATTAGTGGACAGGGTATAACATGAAAGCCGCATTGGTCCAAGCCACACTGGTTCAACTGCGATATTTTTACCCAACACACGTTGACAATTTTAAGCCATTGGGAATAAGCCTTTTCACAATTAAAGACAAACCCTTAGCTGTACAGAAAATGTTTAAGAAAAATGCTGAAAATCCAGCAGAAGAGCTTTCTGTAAGTGGCTGACGTCGTGGATTCTATATTAACTATGCATGCTTTCCCAAAGCATTAAGCTATTTGGTGAAGTTACACATATGGATTCTGAGTATATTAAAAACAAAAAAATTAAGACGTACCAGTCTGAAAGTGTTGTGTACCTCAAAAAGCCATGTCCTATAATCCTGATGCACTATTGTAGGGTGGAAACCCTTTTGATTAGATTGTCTTCACAGAAATGTTGTGTTCCCAGTTGTGACTAGTTAACTCTTTTTTTTTCTATGCTATATGGCAAAGGTCACATTTCATTCTTTTTCCGTGTGAGTATCCCCTTACTGGTTGAATTTTGTTTGTTTTTCATTTGCCTGTTTGCTTGCTTGTTGGTTTGTGAAGTGCATGGACCAGGAATCAAACCTGGGCCTGACTGTTACCTTTTGATGAGCTGATCTCAAGAAAGATGCAGTGTAACCAATTGTGGGTGTGGCCATTTGGTTAGATGAAGACTAGATTCCACCCATTCAGGATGGGTCTTGATTACTTTATTAGAATACTTTAAAAGGGGAAAAATTTTGGAGAAACCTCAGATGCAGAAGCTTGCAGAAAAACTGACAGAGACACAGATGTTTGGAGTGCCAACAGAGAGAACAGATGCCTAAATACGGGCAGAGCCGAGCAAACATCGCCATGTGCCTTCCCATGAGATGCTAAGCAAACCAGAATTCAGAATTTTATCCTGGAGGAACTAAGCAAATGACCATAGATGCTTGAGGGGAAAGGCTTTGGAAGGTGGAAGCAGTGAACCCAGAACAAGAACCAGCAGATGACAGTCACATGCCTTATCAGCTGACAGAGGTGTTCTGGACCTTTCTTGATTGAAGGTAACCTTTTTTTGGTGCCTTAATTTGGACATTTTCACTAACTTAGAACTGTACACTTGAAATGTAATAAATTCCCTTTATAAAAAGCTGTTCCATTTGTGGTATATTGCATTCTGGCAGCTTAAACTAATATAGAAGTCAACACCATAGAACAGCTTTATCAACCTTTCTTGATTGAAGGTAACCTTTTTTTGGTGCCTTAAATTGGACATTTTCACTAACTTAGAACTGTACACTTGAAATGTAATAAATTCCCTTTATAAAAAGCTGTTCCATTTGTGGTATATTGCATTCTGGCAGCTTAAACTAATACAGAAGTCAACACCATAGAACAGCTTTATCAGAAGCAATCAAGAGCCTCAGAGTTTAAGGGTAGAACAGATCCAATAGTGCTGGGAGCAAATGATGGGGGGATGGGGAAGGTGGATAATATCTCTGCCGGTATCTTTATCGGACTGTTTGCTTTGATGATATGCTCTTAACCCTATTTATTCTCATAAGTCCTGTTATATTCTTGAGTGTAATACCAGAAGATGGTGAGCATTTTCAGGACTATAAATGTCTCATTAAGGCAGAAGTACTAATATGTGAGAAAAAAATAAAAGCAGTAACAGGGATATGCATGTTTCACAGATCCATCAAAATATCCACAGTCAACCTACTACCACTTGTCACCACATATCTGCTTGAGGAGAACTATATTTACTGTCCTGCCAATGTTCTCTTGTAAAGCTTTTCTTCTAAAACTTTAAAGTTATTTGAGTTATCTGGAAGATCTTGTCAAACACAGATTCTGATTCAGTAGGCCTGAAACAGATCCTAATGAACTCAGCACATTACACAAACGCTGCCAGGGATGCCAATGTTGCTGTTTTGTAAACCACAATATACCAGAAATACAATACAATCTACCAGAAACAAATGGCTTTTAAAAAGGGAATTTAATAAGTTGCAAATCTACTATTCTAAAGCCTGAAAAACGTCCAAATTAAGGAAAGGCTATAAAAACATTCAAAGTAAGGCATCCAGATAAAAATATCTGGGCTCCAGAAGACTAATGGCATTCAAGGTTTCTCTCTCAGCTGGAAAGGCACATGGCAATGTCTGCTAGCTTTCTCTCCAGGCTTCTTCAACAGCTCCTCCAGGGCTGTTCTCTTTATGCATCTCCAGAGGTCTCTGATTGTTTGGGCTCTGTTGGTTCTAATGCTTTTTCCAAAATGGTTCCCTCTCAAAGGGCTCCAGTAAGCAACTCCACCTTGAAAAGGCAGAGATACATTTCCATGGAAGCCATCTAATCTAAAGTTACCACCCACAATTGGGTGGGTCACTTCTCCATGGAAACAATCAAAGAAATCCCACCCAGAAATACAGAATGAAGATTAAAGGGCATGGCTTTTCTGAGGTACATGATAGCTTCAAACTGGCAGAGAGAGGAAGAGAATGTAAGACAAAAACACATTGCACCCATTGATCAAATTTCGGCAGCACATCTAAAAAGAACTTGTTGAGTCAAATACTAAAACTAAATTAGAAAATCTATTTTATCTTCTAAAAATTATACCCTATTTTAAAAATACTTTCTTGAAATGTAAACTTTTATTATTGAGTATAATATAAAATACCATAGGGACAGTCCAATCCCTACAGTACAGCACAAAATTTTGATTCCCAGTGGTCAAAACTCTTGCAAATTTAACAGGCTATGGTATTTACTATGGTTATTTTGGCAGGGTGTAAAGTCAGGGAATCAAACCTGGGTCTCCCACAGAGAAGGACTATTATATTTTTAAAAACAGACCTTACTTGAAGACTTATGTTAGACTTAACCTCCCTCTCCCCACCCCTACCGACCTCACAACTCTGACTTTAATGTCCATGGAATTTGCCTCAGTTATGATTTTCAATTATTGAGAATCCAGGTACCTTCTTATCATTTCTGTTTTCTTTTTAAATAAAAGGAAAACACATTATCCTTTTAAATAAAAACTTCACTGCATAGTCCAGCTAATAGCCATAGAACATACATTGCACTTATATTATAGTGAAGAAAATTCATGGAATTTGATGTTTTAAAAATAAGTTCTTCCTTGATGGGGAGAGAGAGAGAGAGAAATCATACCCACATATTTTAAGATCTTCAAATGTATTCAGGCCTTCTCCTTTAAAGCCAGCAGTTCTGCTTTCTCTTTTTATTCCCCTCCTAGTCTCAACAGAGGAGGTTGAAAATTGAATAGCTAAATGAAGTTTTCCAGATTACATTAAATACTATGGTGCAATGACAAAGTTCATTTAAAGAAAGAAAAATCCTACAGTCTTTTTCTTGTGCAGGAAGAGTTTACTGCAAGGGCTTTTCTAGGGTGCATGGATGGTTCAGTGGTAGAATGCTCACCTGCCATGCAGGAGACCTGGATTTGATTGTCAGCTCAAGAACACACACACAAAAAAAAAGTTAAGAAAAGAAAAGTATAAGGGCTTTTCTGGAAAGCAGTGTGCATCTATTTTGTGAAGACAGAATAATTTTTAAACATACAAGGAAAGCTTGCTTTCTTAAGGAATTCTGTTCTTAATCTCTGTCAGATCCTACTCAGACGTCCATTCATAACCCAAGTAGAAAGTTAGAAAAAGGGTTTTTTACAAGTCTTTCTCCTTTCTTTTTTTTTTTTTTTTTTTTTTTTTTTTAAAGGAAAGACAGAGAGAAGGAAGGAAGGATAGAAGGAAGGAAGGAAGGAAGAAAGGGAAACATTTTTAAACATTTTCTTGTTTTTATTGTATTCTGTTTCTCCGTTTTTGTTACATGGGCTGGGGCCGGGAATCGAACCGAGGTCCTCCGGCATAGCAGGCAAGCACTTTGCCCGCTGAGCCACCGCGGCCCGCCTCTTTCTCCTTTCTTAACCATACAGTGTTACAGACACTCAAAAGATCTTTTGTCAGATGGACAAATTTTTAGGCTAAAAGTTACTGAGCATTTACTATTTGCTAACCACGGTGCCAAGGGCTTTATACATAATCATACATAATTCTCATGGTAGTCCTATAAGTTATATACTGTTATACCCATTTCATAGAGAAGAAAACTGAGGCTTGTAGATAGTAAGTAATTTACCATAAGTCACCCAGCTAGTGTGTGCCTACACCTAGATCTGAATCCAGCAGCCAAACTACAGAATCAGAGCAATTAACAACTACATTTATTTATGCTTGGTATGCACAAAGTAAAGTGCATGATAAATTCCAAGTTTACATGCCTAAGCGTTACACTGGATTTGTGGTCATTTGCTTTGAAGTACTTTGTTATGAGTAGCATGATGTATGTGAACAAGTTAATCTGACCCAGTATTTTTGGGCTAATTATCAGAACAAGTGTCCTAATTAAACTGATATCTGATAATTAGTATATGAAATATCTCTATCAAGGGCTAGTTAAGAGGCATAAAAAGGATTAGGTATAATTTTTCCACTGGCAAAAGTATTGCTTAAGATTTCGATTTTCAGGAGAGTAACAGCTTCTAACCCTTAAGTAAGGGGTGAGAAGTAAGGCATAAGGCACTCACTGTGCCTTAGGTACAGCTCTCTTCCTATAGAGCTTCTTGGTCTGTGTCTACTTCAAAGAATCTGGCTGCCTGAGCTGATCCCAGGACCTTCTGATCTTATCCCAAGAACAACCTACATCTGCTTTAGAGTAAGGTTCTCACTGAGAATGTCAGTCAGTGTATGTGAGGACACAGAGAAGGAATTCTCCCAAGCCAGATGAGTATGGCAGTTTTGTGTACTTGTGAATAAATAAATGTCCATATCTTCAGCTAAATTTGGTCTGAAGCAATGTTTCTCCTGATGAGTCTGAGGGATAGAAACTTATAGAGTTCACCTGCTTCTAACTGAAAACTAACACTATTCAATCATCATGCATTCAAAATGTATTCTGTACTGTCCTAGGTCCTGGGGATTCAGCAGTGAACAAAAGAGGTAAAACCCCTTCCTTCATGGAGCTTATTTTCTACTTTAAAGAAACAATTAAGTAAAAAGTTTAGTATGTTATGTAGTGATAAATTCTATATAAGAAAAAATTTACAAAATGGGGAAAGGGAAGCTGTTCAGCTTTCTTTAAAATGGTCAGGGAAGGCCTTTCTAAGAAAGTGACTTTTGCGCAAAGATCTGATAGAAATATATGCACTAAATAGAACCAAGCATTCACACACCTGCTAATTTTCTTGAGCGGATAGCTACACTAAGATACTCTTTTTTGCCAACAATGTATTTAGGTACTCAACAACAGTCTGCCCAAAACACTCAGCTGTCCACACAGACAATACCCATCCATCCTTGCTCCCAAGGCCCTCAGAATGGCCCACAAAAACCAAGTGAACCAAGTAAAAGAACTCATTTTCCAAAAGCAGCACCTTCTACTGACAATAGTGAACAAGCAGCAAAATGAAACGATTTACCCACAGTCAGAATCACTAGACTAAAATTCCTTACAGTCTTGACTTCAAACTTTAAGAAAACAAAGATTCAAATCTAAATTATACTACAAGGCATTAAGGCATTGTTCTTACAACATTCTTGGCTTAAGAGGAATAAAATTTCAAGATTTAAAAAAAGAGTCGTTTTATTGAAAGGCGAAAAAAATTGAATGATTGCATAAAATGATACAGCAAAATGAGTGAAAGCAAACTGTTTTTAAAGCAATACACTCTTTTAAAAATGCAGTTAGAACTTTCCAATTTGTTTGACATGGCCTATGTCAGCATTTGCATCAAGCGTAATCAAAGACACATGGCATGCTGATAGTCCTGGAGAGGGAAGGAATTCAAGCTCTGACATGCATATTCAGTGTTTCTTAAAATCTCATTGTGAGAAAGCAGCATTGTTTTCCCTGCTGTAATTAAATTCCAGGCTTCAGAGGCCATTCTTGGTCAGTGAATCCCTCTGCACTCATCCACACACCCAGCCCACATGTACCTCTGAGGTCAAGTGAAAAACTGCTGATTTTCTCCTAACAAGAATTCAGATATTGATGTTCAGCAAAGAGCAGCGAGATATACTAGCAGAAAGCAAAACCACAATGCAGTTTGAGCTTTTCTTTTCCTGCTGAGCATTTGATAAAATGAATCATGATTTCCTTGGGAAAATGTACCCACACAATCCAAAGACCATCACACTTTTCCTAAAGAGAAAACTGTCACTTTGTGTGTTTGGTTAAATGTATCTTACTTGAAATTTAGATGACAAATTTACTGAGAAGGGACCAACATAAACCCTGAGTCTTGGTGTTTAACAAATACAATTTTCATCAAGGTAAAGTCTACTTCCACTCATCATATGAGGACAGTGTCCTAAAGACAGGTCTGGGCATTATCCTTGGCAATGGTGAGTTGATCTCCAGATCCGTGAATGTCCTGCCTGATAAGCATATGTCTTTGTTTACCTGGATGCCTTGGCACTGAATAGTCTTAACAATGTGATTTAAGATGGGGGTTTTATATGCTCTACCTCCAGCGGGGCTGGAGACCAAAGGTTTCAGGTCTTCCTCTAGAAGGGCTCGAGACTGAGATTAGCCATGTGGGCAGTCAACAATGGAAACCCAATAAAAACCCTCTTAATACCAAGATTTGGGTGAACTTACCTGGTTAGCAATACTCCATGCAAACTGTCACATGCTTAGGCTGGGAAGGTAATGCTGTCCATCACTGCAGAGTGAGGACACCTGCAACCTCCACAGCTGGAACTTTCATAGACTCTGCCCCACGCACTTCTTCATCTGCCTGACTTTAATCTGTATCCTTTCTTTCCCTATAACAAACTGTAACCATAAATTTAAGAGCTTTCAGTAAGCTCTTGTAGTCCTTTTAACATATTAACAGATATCAGGGTGGTACTGGGAAGCCCTGAACTTGCAAATGGTCCAGAAGTGAAGGCTGTTTCATGGACTCTCCTCCCTCTAAATTTGCAGACTGGTAATTTCCTCATTCTAATCTCTCCCCTTACTATATGAGCATTTGGCATATTCTCTAAACGCAGGCCAAATTCACAATAGAACCACAACCCCCTCAACGGCTAACATCCATGATACTCTCATGCTGTAATCTTCAGCTTTCTGATTCACAGGCTTCCTCTTGCCATCTACGTATATATACACACACACACACATATACATTAACATGTTCTGAACTCCAAGATACAGAGTTTAGACCTATTCAGTAGTTTTGCCATATCATCTAGAGGAAACACAGGCATCTTTTTATAACCATACTAACTAAATAAGCCAAGACAGGTATGTATTTTTGATAAGGTTAGCATAAAATTAAACAGTTCAGAAGCCAACCTGCTCGGGACTCAGATAAATCAGAATACAGAGCCAAAGATGATACTGTCTGTATTTTAGAGCTTCACCTACTGTATGAGACCAAAGGAAAAGTGGCTTGTTTTGTCCAAAACCTAAATTTTCTGTAGCACACAATCTAACTCAACCTACTTGGATAGCTCATTTAAATAACACAAACACATGAAACCCAGAATAGGAACAAGGCCTTGTAATTCTATACAGCTTATAGATACACCTCAGAGTATGTCGGGTAGATAATTTAAAAGTATTGGCAAAGTTCCCTGAGGGACAAGAAAAAAGGGAAAAAAAGGAGCTATTAAACTTTCCAATGTGGGAAACTCCTGATACTCTCTTAAATGCTAGGGAATCCCAAGTTAACAGGCCTTGATCTTGAGGCTTGCTCTTCTGAAACTTATTTCTATAGCAGAGATGCTAAGCCTGCCTATAATCATGCCTGAGTTAATTCCAGAAAACCTCTTTTGTTGCTCAGATGTGGCCTCTCTCTCTAAACCCAACTCTGCAAGGAAAATCATTGCCCTCCCCCCAACATGGGACATGATATCCAGGGGTGACAATCTCCCTGGTGTTGTGGAATATGACTTCCAAGGATGAGCATGGCCCTGGCACCAAGGGATCAACAATGCCTTCCTGACCAAAAGGGGGGAAAGAAGTGCAACAAATAAGGTATCAGTGGCTAGAAGAGTCCAAAAAGTTGAGAGGCTATTCTGGAGGCTACTCTTATGCAAGCTTCAGCTAAATATTGCTAATTGCTATGGTTTGCCAAACCCCACCCAACATCATTCCTGTTAACTCTAAAGAACACCTAAGTCTCTATCTGAGATTCTATAAAGGTCTTATGCACTTTATATTGTTTTCCAGAACCTATAGCCTCCTGATGGTTCCTAAGCCAGATAAGCCTATCCAAGAACATCAACCAGTTCCATCCCCCTATCCTATACTGTCAACATCTGTTTTCAACATGAAAAAGTTACAGAAAGAAATACAGGTCCCCAAATAATACAACTTTCTTTTGCAGTATAATCCATTTTTCTTAAGAGTAAAAATGTTTCATTCCTTTTTTTTTTTGGCAGTACACAATAGTTCTAAACAGAACAGTAATTGTCACTGTACTTCTTAGCCTATATTCAAGACAGTCAAAAAGATCTTTTATTCAAAGCAATTATATACCACATAGCTAAAATTGGTTTTTATTATCATTATTAAATAGTAGTGACCATTTAATCAGCACTTGCTATATGACGAACACTGACCTAATTAATTACCTTATTTCTATTATCTCATTTAATCCTAAATATCATCGTATCTCAATGTTTAATAATGAGCAGAGCCAGGATTCAAACCTAAACTGGTTTTATTCCAATTCCCTTGCTTTCACCGTGATGCTTGGAGGTGCCTTTCTCAAGGGGTGGAATCTTTTTTTTTCTTTTAACATGGGCAGGCACCAGGAATCGAACCCGGGTCCTCTGGCATGGCAGGCAAGCATTCTTTCAAGGGGTGGAATTTAAAAGCTTGCTCCCCATTCTTTATATCTCCTCTCTGTCCCAGAATGCATAACTTTAATCTAACAATGTTAGAACATTTTCTTTCCATCTCTTCATCCCTTAACTCAGCTGGAAGTTAATTCTCTTTTCTAGTAACTCTTTAAATCTTCAACAGTTAATCAAGCTTTGGTCAACAAGTTGGATTATTTGTTTAGAGAACTGGGGGACAGGAAGACAGAGAGTTGTTAAGCACCCTGGGTTCTGATTTTAGCTCTTTGTTAACTGTTGTGATATTTCCCGTCAGATTTGTCTTTATGAATCTGCTGCCTTCCTTCATTGTCCCTTCCATCCTAAAGTGATCTCTGCCTCCTGAATTTATAGTGCCTGTCCACTACTTCTCTATTCTGGCAACTAACCTTGGTCGGTGACATCCCTTATTTTTTATGTTTATGGTTATTCCACTTGTATATGACAACCTTCATTTTAACTTCAGTTTATCTCCCACTGCAACTAGTATATGGTACTCAAATATACTGAAGAGTACTAAAGTGTATGACTCTATTACACTTTATAAAAGGGATATACTTTGTTTTGAGAAAGAAACATGCACATAATAGTTTAAAAGTAAATTATCTAAATCTTTAAAGGTTCGTTGTAACACAGTAAATAAGCAATAGATATGATTTACTTAACTCATTCAGAAATAAAACACTGGTAAGAAAATTTTTTTTAATAGGAAAAGTTGAGGCATACTGAAGGCTGCATCTCACTATCTGGTTCCCCCCTTTCAATATCAATCAGGGTAAATCAAGTAATAGACAAGAAGACGGTCCTATCTTTACTACATTTTTTTCTTTTTCTATGTGGGTACTAAATTGCTATGTGAGAAAACGTCAGTGTAAACAACACATAAGCAAGTTTTCATCTACAAATGAAAAGAAAAGAAATAGCCAATTAAATGCTCATGTATTTCATGCAGCTACAAAATGGCACCCTCTACCCAGTTAGCTACTACATATTTAAACTCAAAGAATTCTTGCCTACGTACTCTGGGTATTTCTTATCTGCCTAATGAATTGAATGAAAAAAAAACTGATTTAATATTCTTCCAAGGCCTAAAAATGTTTACACTATGAATCTTTTACTTTCTAAAATGTGCATCTTCCAAAACAACTCAAACCGTCCTGAATTAAATACAACTAGAAGTTAAAAACAGATCTGAGAAGAGTCTAGGATTTGGAGCTTTGATTTAGAATCAACAAATTTCCGATCTAACCCATTGGTCCTTAACACTTTGGGGTCATAAATTCATCTGGGGTGGGATGGGGGGGCACAACAACAACAAAAAAAACTATGTACCCTCTCTACAGAAAGAAAACAACAAAAGAAAACGCACATCAACAACAAAACGATCATGCTCACCAGATCCAACTTGCAACTAATCTTTTAAGAGCTTTACAAACCCAGGAATCGCTGTTCCTATACTCTTCCCTTCTTAATAAATTCAACTCTGGTGGCTGACCCCATAACCACAGAACTTAGCAAGAAAATTAAAGGTATTAGATAGAATTAGGTACTGTTCCAAGTGACACACAAAAATGAATATGCTAATTTTTATATTACCAATTAATTATAGCATTAACCATATTTTATATATTAATGATTATATAATTAATAAGGTGATGATATTGTTACTACAGTGGCTTAAAAAGGAGATTTTCTCTCTCTCAAGATTCTAGGAGAGATCAAGGTTTATAAAGCTCTTAATCAACCAGAGACCCAGGCTCCTTCTATATTGCTTCTCCTCCATTTTTAATTACAGTTTTCATCTCCAGGGCTTCAAGGGTGGCAATCCAGCTCCACCCTTCCAATGCATTACAGCCTGTGACAAAGTAAACCAGGAAGGAGTGCCTCACTTGAGGGGAGCTTCCCAGTGAGATGCAAGCAGGTGGTGTGCACACATTCAACCACCCCACCCACCTTCAAGGGGACTCCATGAGATTTGAGTTCATTTCTTTCTAATAACAGACAAGTTGCTGGAAAAAAAAAAATCAAACATTTCCTGTCAAAACTCTCTAACAATACTTTTTGGTAAAATTATGTACCTTAAAGTAAAGGAATCCAATGAAATGTAAACTATCTACACATAACTTCAAACTCCCTTACATTCACAGTTGATATATACATTTTTTTAAGGTACAATGGGTTTTGATATTTAGACAACCCTGAGTAGGACCTGTCTCTGACTGACCATGCTGGTTTGCAACTGTCACATAAACCAGAAAAGCCATGATCGTTAATTCTCATTCGATATTGCTAGGTGGTATCTTTTTTATTAAGTTGTTTCCATGCAGATGTGACCCACCCAACTGTGGGTGGTACCTTTTGATTTCCAGGGAGATGTGTCTCCACCCATGTGGTTGCTTACTGGGGCCCTTTAAGAGGAAACTACTTTGGAAAAAGCTTTAGAGCCCACACAGCCAGAGACCTTTGGAGATGAGAAGAAAAACACCCCCGGGGAATTCTTATGAAAAGAGAAGCCAAGAGAGAAAGTTAGCAGACATTGATTGCCACGTGCCTTCCCAGCTGACAGAGGTGTTCCTGACCACCATCAGCCTTTTTTGAATGAAGGTAACCTCTTGTTGGTATCTTAATTTAGACATGTTCATGGCCTGAAAACTGTAAATTAGCAATATAAAAAATTTCCTTTATAAAAGCTGTTCCATTTCTGGTATATTGCATTCCAGCCACTTTAGCAATCTAAAGCACTGAGTTTGTGACATTTTTGGCCTCATAACTCTTTATTTCCAAATCTGTGAAACAGTGATTAATAACAGTACTACCTCATGGAAAGTTTAAAGATTAAAAGAAAACATTCACATAAAGAGCTTATCAGATTTCCTGGTACACAATAAAGACTTTTATTTACAGTAATGATTATGACAATAATTGTGAACATGTACAATTTTGTGAAGTTAAAATATAAATATAACTTGTATTTAACTTTTGTATTTCTCTCTCAAGCACACTGTAAATCCCAAGCAATAAATATGCTTCACTGATACAGATTATTACTCTACATGGTCTCTATTTAAACTATAAGATAGCCAAAGAAAAGAAAGCCTTTGTAATAGTAAATAAATGCACTAGGCTTAGAGGCAGAAGGGCCAAGTTGCGGTTTTAGCTTCTGGATTACAACTAGGTGTATGATCTGGAGCAAATCATAATCCCTCTGTGTCTCAATTTACTACTTCGTAAAATAAGGAAGGATTTCTAGGATCCATTTATAATTCAAAGTTCTACAATTCTATGATTAACCCAATTAGCTGGCACTATGAACTATTTAACAGCAAAGACATTTATATAATTAAGCTACCTTCTTATAAATGGCTTTTTGTGGGGGAGGAAGGGAGGAGGCTAGTGCAGTTGTAATATTATTAGTTCTTCCTATACCCAGATAAATGCCTAATCCCAGAATAACTGGCTCTATATTATCTGGAAATAAACATGATTTCAGATGCCTTTCAAAGCAAATATTACCTTAAATAATATATATATATATATATTTTATATATACATTCAAATTATATACATATATATACTCAAAAATATATATATATACACACTATATATATCAATATACACTCAAAAATATATATAATATATATATATATATATATACACACTCAGCAAACCCCCTGCTCCACTAACCCTAAAATAAGAAAACTATTCATGTTTGCTCCTCCTGATAGTGAAACTAGCCTCATTTTATCCAATAAAATTAGTCATGTATTATTAAATACAAATACCACAAAATTTCTTTTAAATTAGGAAGTTGCCAATTAAATTTATTATTTAAAACATCCTTTTAAAAATTCCAGATAAGAATAGAACCTAATGATAAGTATGTGGAGGTTCACTGTAATATTCTCTTTATTTTTAAGTATGTTCAAAAATGTTCATGATAAAAATAGCATAATTTTTAAATAAAATGCCTAATTTAAAGATGTGAATATTTATATTTTAAATTGTTAAACCTATTTGTCCAATTGCACTAAATCTTTGATATCAACATTTAGCCCTTTGATTAAAAAAAAGGTGAGATCAAGCAATATAGTCAAATAAAATATCACTAAAAGTCTTCGTTTCTAAGTTTGTTTTTTTGTTGGTTTTTGAAAGCAGATTCCTCAAGACCTTAAATCTAGGCATTTTTTACTTTCATAAATCTGGAATTTTTCCCCATGAGACCAAAACCAGCTGTTATTTTAAAATTACTATTTTTATATAAACAATACTGGATAGTAGAGAAATTTTGGAATATAAAACAAATGTAACTACGCTTTCACTAACAGAATAGTCATTTACATTAATTTCCTTCTAATTTTTCCCAACATTATTATTCATCATTACACAGGAACAATTTAAACACGGAATTGCTTGAAACCCACTCTCAACTTCCCATTTGCTTTATATCATAAAATAATTAATTTAAGCCAGGTCATCTAGTCTCTGGATACTCATTAAAAGCCTGATAAACTGAGTAGTTTGGATTCCCGTCTCATATACAACAGTCCATCTCACTTGGGAGAAAGCACCATGATGGCGTGACCTCAGGAGTAGTTCTCACCATCGGCAGGATTCCCAAAGGAGAATATGCCAGGTTGTCCAGTCCATAGCAACTAGAGCATGGAAAACAACTCTCCCTAGTTTCCCAACTTGCACAATGTGGCTGCCACCTCCCAGAGCCAAAACACTTGGCAGGAACAGTCAACTTGCTCTGAAGGAACAGTGGTTCCAAGGCTACAAAAAATCGAGGGCAGCATCAACGCCCACAGGTAATTGACTCAGCCTACACCAGAAATTGTATCAGCCAATTCAGCAGAGGAGGTACAGTTGAGGATGAAACTAGCCTGGAACAGTTCCTGGAATACAGTGGTGGTAAACAGCTTTGCTTATGTCCTCACTCTTCTCCCTTTCTCTGTGCAAGGACCTGTCTCCTCTGTGAATGGATGAGGTAGTTTCATTTTTCTTTTATGTGTAACAACAGACTTAGGACATGAAATATCTAAATGATGGGCAAGGCTGGTAGAGCCAAGAGTGCCTCTTTGCTGCCATTTTTCCACCAGTCAACTGGAGTCTGTGAACATGCATATGCACAAAGAGAAAGGAGAAGAGAAGGGTCAGAGATATGGGTGAGGATTCATGAACCTGGAGGCAAATGAGTATGATTGGAGAGCTACACATCTGACCTCCACTTGCTGCAGAGTGCAGCCAGACACAAAGCTTTAGGAAAATGCTAACAGGCAGCTCAGAGAGGGCCAGGTGCTGGCTCCTACCAGACTTGATCATTTAGGTTTTTCTGAATCCATCTGTTCTTTGCCTTGAGTGTTTCTCCTCGTTGCCATGGAGAATGATGTTAAATAACTATCATGACCAAAACTTCCAATTGAACTCAAAGTGGATACATCCTGCCGTCACAGGTTTAATCTGGAATCAATCTATATCTGAGTAATTTGACTCAACTATCATTTAATATTTAATTGTTTTCTGAAAATACTCATTATATGGCCAGTATTTCAGCCAAAAGGAAAGAACAATACCTAGTGGTAGGTAGAGAACTAGGTTAAGAAACCAGAACCCCTAGTTTTAGCAGTGCCCTGACATTTTTTAGTTTATCCAGGACCAAGGATCTCTCATTCTTAGTTTTTCAATTAGAGCTTTCCAAAACTTTTTGAGCAATATCCATTTTCTGTTAGTTATACAGTCCTTCCCATCTATCAAGTAATCTCTGCACTCATTTACACCGCAGTCAACAGAAATCATGAGTAGTGAAGGAACACAACTTCCTCTAATTTTCTCCATCACAAACAGCATTCATTAATAATACCTTAAAGCTTTAATCAAATAATATAGGATTTATCAAATGTAATAAACATCTAAATAAAGAACTGAATTGGACAAGAAACATTTACTTGATATCTTCCTCCATGTAAGCCTATATTTAGTTCACATTTTTTAATGATCTCTGCATTCGATATATAAGTATATCCCTCAAGAAGAAATTACTATAACTACATGGTAGATATCCATTTTACCAAATGGATATCTTGTTCAGAGACCTATTTTGATTTTCCGATTTGAAATTCATTTTTAAATTTCCTATATATTTGTAACTTTAATATATCCACCCTTAATATGTTTGAAAGTTTGTCCAATTTATCTATCATCTATATACTTGATTACTTGATAGGATAACCATTTGCCCTCTGTTAGGCTTATTTACTTCAATAAATCTTCCTTTTGCTAACAATCAGTCCTTCAAACTCTGAAATACTTTCAGTCAAACAAGACAAAAAGGCATGGTTTCTTTCAGAGGTATAGGGAGATTATAAGAAAAATTCTCTCTTGACCTCACTGTCAAGTTGCTCAACACAGTGGCTTTTTCCACCTTCACTGAGGCTAGCCAGGTTCTGCTTTCAGGAGCCTCACAGGACCTGTGTGATGTAGCACTCGGCAAGAACACTGTCACCTACAAATCTCTCTGTAGCAGACAGCTTTTCTTCCCCAGTGGATCTGCCCCACTCATCTTCCCAAAGAAGAGTTCATCAGGCTTCACCACATACATACCAGAGACACACAACTTAACTTCATGGAATGGTATAACTCAGCTTTTCTTTTTTTTTTTTTTAATTTTTTGACCATGATTCACAGTAAGAATTATATTTTACAATCCAAAATAATACTCATTCATGTGTAGTGAGAAAACAGAAACAAGTCTAATTAAACAATGTTTGACCTTAATGCATCCAGTACACTATGGTATCTGTGTCAGTTTGAAAAGATTTATGTACCCTAGAAAAGCCATGCTTTAATCTTAATCCAATTTTGTGGAGGCAGCCATTTCTTTTAATTCCTATTTGGCACTATGGAGTGGAAACTTTATTATCTCCATGGAGATGCGGCTGGCCCAAATTGTGGGTGTTAGTCTTTGATTAGAGGGAGATGTGACTCCACCCACTCCAGGTGAGTCTTGATTATTTTACTGGAACCCTTTAAAAGAGGAAGAATTTTGGAGACAGTGAGAGAGCCACGAGAACCACAAGAATCCACGCAGCCAGAGACCTTTGGAGATGAAGAATATGCCCCTGGGGGTCAGCTTCATGAAACAAGAAGCCTGGAGAGAAAGCTAGCAGACGCCACCATGCTTGCGACGTGCCTTTCCAGTTGAGGGGGAAACCCTGAACTTCACTGGCCTTTCTCAAGTGAAAGTAACCTCTTGTTGGTGGCTTACTTTGGACATTTTTATAGACTTCCTTTAATTGGGACAATTTCGCAGCCATAGAACTGTTAACTAGCAACATAAAAAATTCCCCTTTTTAAAAGCCGCTCCATTTCTAGTATATCGCATTCCAGGTAGCTTTCGAACTAGAACAATATCATCTACTCCGAGCCTATCCTATTGTTTATAATGCTAGTTTCAACCACTATGTTGATCTCAACAAGCTCCTAGGATCAGAACCCACAGTCAGAAGACAACCGGAACACGTGAATATGTAATATTCTATACTAGCGAACTTGAGTGCCAAGAGGAACACTTGGGCAGTTCATATCAACAGTAAAGTAAATACTGACTCCACATCAAGCTTGAATTGTTGTTCCCTCATTACTTGCATGAAAGGCAATCAAGACTGCTTCTCCACAGTTTCCTTTTTTTGAACCTAGTCTTCTACATAATCCAGAAACATCCTCAAACGATAAATGTTTAGTGATACTTCTTATTCAACAAATGTCTAAGCTGCTGAAATCATGCATGAATAATTAATCCTGTCGCTTTAACTACATCAGGAGCCTATTCTAGAAATTTCCTCCCTGGACCTCCTTCAGTCCGGGCATTCTGAAATGATACCCACTTACTGTTTTCTTTTTGCTCTATTCAACACATTCATTCTCAAAATAACCTTGAGATAATAAAAAAAATGAACAGAAAAGAACTTTCCACACATCCTGAAGCTCCTCACAAGAATCATCTTACAAAAAGAAGCTTTTGTAAGTAAACTTCCTTCCTTTTGACAGAGTTACCTGCAAGCAAAATAAAACCATTTGTTAAATTTCTATTTTGGGGGGGTTCATTTTTATGGTGAAATTCCAGTCACCTTCTAATAATATTATCTTTTCCTAATGAAAACTGTTTTTATCCCAAAAGATATAAGACAGCAGAAATAAAATTATCCTTCATATAACAGGCATATGAGTGAGTGAAGAGAAAAAACTGATGCCTCAGAGAAAGAAAGCATGTATGAGCTCATTTCTCTGAGTTAAGGTAACCAATTTCATTACTGTCATTAACTGCCTACAAGGTTTCTTTGACCCAGGATCTACTGTGCTTTTTTTCATTTACTTACCATCAAGTCCTAGTGCCTTAATTATCCAAGCTTGAAAACATCCTTTACAATGAACTACAAACAGGGTAAACTGCGCACACTGGTATTTGCACTGCTGATCAGGGCCTATATTCAACACATATTGAGGCCACACCACCATGGACCCAGCACAGTGCAAGGGATGGGGACCACCACAAAGCAAATCTGGGATAGGCCCAGGTCTCCACGGAGCATGCAATCTAATGGGCTCTATATAGTGTAGCCTGACTTTCAAAGATATTCTCAGCACCTGTTTCCCAATTCTTCCCTTGTTTTTCATTTATTAAGTGCTGCAGTTTAAAAAAAAAAAAAAAGCACAAAAGGAAAGAAAGAGGAGTAATCAAGCAGTCAGCACCTGTCATAGGATTATTCAATTCTGCCATGCTGCCCTATACAGCTGGACCGCTTCCCTCACCAGTCCAATCCATGGACATCACCCTCACAGACAGAATAGAAATCATTGCTTCCTGACTCTTCTGTAAGGTTCCTAACAACTGGCATAGTTGTATTTTTCCTGATAAACAGTAGGTAAATTCTACTGACATTTAGCTTTCCTTGCCATTCTTCCAAATACGTTTAGAAAGAAAAAGAAGGAAAAGGAAAGGAAGAAAAGAGGATCACTAATATGTAATATAAATAATGAAGTCAGTAGTGAAAATGCAAATTTGATTACCTAATAAGCCAGAATGAGCGAATACCTAGAGCCACAGGAATTGCACTGCTTATTCTCCTTACCATCTTCAGATAAACATGTTTCCAAGCAGCAACTTAAGTAGAACAGTAAGTGGAATGGTGGAGGGGACTAGGAAAAGTCCCTAAAAAGCAGTTCATTACTCCTTCCAAATTTTAAGTCCTGTCCCAGCCTAACAGATATGAAGACAAAAGAGTAAAGTTTCTCCTACTTTCCAACCAGAGACAAGAGTTAAACAAGATTGCACAAGGACATTAATAATTAGGGATTCATGGTCAAATATGCTTAAATAAGAATTTTTTTGGTCAGTCTGCTGTAGTTCAACTTGACCAGGAAAAAAGTATCTGGAAAAGACTAGTCTGGTATCCATCTCCTCTTTAACTGGGATTTCACTACCTCTTTCCCAGACCAAAGAATTATCTCAAGATGTTAGAGAGCTATCACAGCTGCTCAACAAAATTCCTTTCACACTGCAATTCTGGAATTCCCTTACCACTGGTGGTAGAAGAAAGATGAAGAACCCCCATCAACTTTGATGCTGCTTCCAATGACACCAAATTATTTCAAACATCACACATATACACACACACACACACAGCAATTTTATAAGGTTTATATATAAGTGAATTTAAAATCTGCCTCAACGTTGCGCCTCTGAAGTGTTTTTACAATTTTTAACAGCTTTGAAAAGATAAAAATTCCATTAACAATAACTTTCCACACTACAGCACTTAAGAATTGATTTTACAGGTAAATACATTTTAATCCTCTTTAAATAAGTCATTTCATAGTCTCTAGATTATTTAGAAGGTCTGCTAAAAAGATTCTATTTTCCTAAAAACAGACTGCAGAAAGCTTTGCATCATTCTGCCCACTACGATTACTCATGATTTAAATAACAGAAAATGCAGGATACTGATATCAAATTATAAAACCAAACCTGTTAAGAGTAGCCAGATACAGCAGAGTAATCAGAATTCTTTTAAGAAGTCTAACAAAAAGAAAATAAAAAATAAAAAAAAGAAAAGAAAAAAAGAAACCTAACAATTATAGTGTAACAACTTGGTTAGAAAGGATGATTAATAAATATAATTCAAACACATGGATCACCTCAAGGTAAACAGAATGCAATAAATCTGTTCAAAGTAAAGCTTGGCAAGGGAAGGCAATGAAGGCAGCATACCACCTACAGTAATATTCCTAAAGGAACAAGTTTCTACAGTTTCCTTGAAGAAATCCCTAAAGTAGAGCTAGTAAGTAACTGATACTTTATTGTACCAAATTCCTCTCAACTAAATATCTTAAAATTTCCAAGTATATTACAGCAGAAATTAAAGAGAAACTAAATTATCCTTTTCTTGGGTCTTTTACTTTAGATTAAGTTGTATCCCTAGTAAAATACTTGGTCCACAATAGGTGACTAATAATTACCTGAAAAATAAATACATTTATTTATAATAAAGCTGTAGTAAAGATAGCTATCCCAAAATTAAAGTAAGGGAACAGGCTCAGAGAGAGCTAAATACTTGCCAGAAAATGTATGTCACGCAGAGCCAGAAGCCATCCCAGGTTCATCCAACTGACACCAAATCCCACCAGATGCTAGCAACACTATTTTATGATCTCTGAATTTCAAACTTTCTCCACTCACACTTGCCGCATCTGCCTCAATATGTTACCTCAAAGATAATAATACCACGTTTTCCTAGGATAAGTTTCCAGTGCAACTAGATTCGCTCATAACAGTGTATAAACTATTACAAAAGAAAGCGAATTCACTATATGGTTTAATCACAAACCATTATCAGAAATACATTTTCAACATCCTTAAAACCTAAATCTGTTTTCCAGTAGAACGTTCGTAGTTATTAATACTGGTTATATTATAAAGGAATACCTGGTATAATTGATTTGTCCATGAAAACACCACAACTATAACTGGCCCTGACCTGGATATGCATATACATTTTATGATAGCCTTAATATGTCATTTCTACAGGAATGAAAAAAGGAAGTGCTCAAAGATAGCTGGATCCAAGAAGAGAAAGCAAATTAAATTACCAGAAATTGGAGGTGAGAAGGTAAGAAGGGGAAGTATGTGTAAAGACTACAAATGAATGGCGTCTCCATCAAATTATTTACAGAAAACTGTTAAATGGATCAGAAAGAGAAGTAAAGAGTAAACACGAGACAAGACTGTATTTATCCCAGCTCCTGCCTGATCAACTCTCAGTAACTTGCTGGAGTCTCGGCCCACACGCACCCCATAGCACTCACCCCACCCGGACACTGGAATGCAGCAAACACACCAAGGACTCACACCTGCAAAACCCCCAGGAGGACTCAGCAGGGCCCCTCCCTATACCTCCCACTGTGTTCTCACTAACGTCCTCTACCCTACCACTACCGGAAAAGCAAAGGGGGAATAAAAAGCCTCTCAAATATCTCCACCCTTGCACATTTACAGACATTATTTCATTCTGCTATGATTTACTAAGTTTTTTCACAGGTATATTCACTCTCTCTTCATGTAAAGACAACAGCATATAAACAATTCTGCACCTTGCTTTTCTAGCTTAGAATTACATCATAAGAATTAGGTACAATTCACTGAATAATTTACTAAACCTCAAGAGTAATTAAGTCATTTCTAATTATTTTCTACCATAAGTAGATTTTAATTATATATATGGTTCTCAAATTGCATGCAGTAGCGCCACACAGAACATTGCAGGATATTAAAATTGAAAAAACACATCTGACATCCCTTAAATTCTGGTTGGAACTGGTCAAATGGATTACCAGGAATGACCTAAGTAATCAGGATTTGCCCCTGATCTGAGGGAAGGGCTCAGTTCCTGAACCAGCACTCTTCTACAAGTCACGAAAGAGCACAGATGCAGACCCACAACTGGGGTTACTAAATCAGCTGGCCACAAACCCTTTAAAGACTCTTGAACCATAGTACCAATCTACAACTCTATCTGCAGTATAATGAAAGTAAGAATCTTAGCATACCCTTAATTAACAGCAGGTGTGATTTTTAAATATTTTAGCTAATTTAATAGATTAAAAAATTGACATCTTTCAGTTTGCACTTCTTTGACTCCTGATAAGGGTAATTATCTTCTCACAGGTTAACAGCTGTTTTTATCCTCTGGCTAATCAACTATCCTACAGGTAGTGCCCATTTATCTACAGGCTTCCCAACCTTCTTCCCTCATCTGTTTTTAGATATTAACCATATAGTTGTGGATAAACATTCATCACCAACTTAAGTCTACTGAGAAAAAACCAAGAAGAAAAAAATTGGAAAGTAGATGAAAAAGACTGGTAAAAGAATATGGCTCCACGAAAGTGAAGGGAGAAGCTTTTAGGAAGTTAAGGGATGGTGAACAGTGTCACCCACACTGCAGTGCAGTAAAATGACCACAGTGTCCTCTGGATTTGACAACTGGTCGCTAGAGTTCTAAGCTTTCGAACATCTCAGGGTTAAATTTTCACAAACTCAGCATAAACATTTTTCAACAGTTACCTGGCAAAATATATGTACCTAGCAAAGTATTAGACATGAAAGAGTAAGACAGAGAACATAGTCTAGAGGATCCTGGGACTTTAAAAGCCAGTTGGGTGTGCATGCACATGTGCTTACACATACACACAGTCTGAGAGGAGCAGATCAGCAGGGATAAAGAGAACATTTGGCCAGACAGATCTCAAAACCAAAAAATATCCTAACGGACTACTTTCTCCTACCTAATTTAATATGTAACTCCTTTAAAAGTAAAGTGTTTGTAATGTATAAAAGATAAAGTGAGGGTGGTGCAACAGTGGCTCAGTGGCAGAATTCTCACCTGCCATGCCGGAGACCTGAGTGAAAAGAAACATGTAAGAACTGACTTGAGCTGCCAGTGTTTAAAAAAAAAAAAGAAGCAATCTCAACGCATGAGTCTGAAGATGCTTTAAAAATAGCTATTTCTGATTTCCAGTTAAGTTCAATAGATGCTGTGTGTCCTAGTTTGCTAGCTGCTGGAATGCAACACACCAGAGACGGATTGGCTTTTAATAAAAGGGGATTTATTTTGTTGGTTCTTCAGAGAAAAAGCAGCTAACTTTCCACTGAGGTTCTTTCTTATGTGGAAGGCACAGGATGGTCTCTGCTGATCTTCTCTCCAGGCCCCTGGGTTCCAACAACTTTCCCCGGGGTAACTTCTTTCTACATCTCCAAAGGCCTGGGCTGAGCTGCTAGTGCTGAGATGAGGAATGCCGAGCTGCTTCGGCTGTGCTACATTGAGCTCTCTCATTTAAGCACCAGCCAATTAAGTCAAACGTCACTCATTGCAGCAGACACACCTCCTAGCTGACTGCAGAGGTAATTGGCAACAGATGAGGTTCACGTACTGTTGGCTTATGTCCGGAGCAACAAGACTAGGTATGCTCACCTGGCCAAGTTGACAACTGAATCTAACTAACACACTGTGGTTGCACTTAAGGTTCAGTAACAGTATACCGGGGCTTCCCAAAATCAGCATCACAATGTGTATAACACAGGCTTCATTTCAGAGTGAAATGCAGACTTCAAACAGGAAAAATTCTTTAAAAGATGAAAGTCTTATTCAATCACATATCTGATAAACGATTCAATTTCCTTTTGGTGAACTGTGGCAAACTGCAGATGTTTCTTGACTCAAAATGTAACCCACTCTGATTTCACTTACACTTCCTCCGTAAACTGCTTTAAATAACTTATACATAAATATCACGTTAAATCTGAAGACTTTTAAGCCACAAATATGCTAACGAAAAGATGCAGAAGCAAGGAAAATACTTCATAGTGGTATAAATTATATATACTATTACTGTATTTATATTTTTAAGTATCTTCATGTGGACACAGAAGGTTGGATGGAAAACAAAAAATATTTATCATCATAAGGTTTACAGCAATATTTTTCCCTTTCGAAACATTTTTAATAATGATGCTACTTCATCTTTTCTGTTTAAAAAATCAATTATAATACTATCTTTCACTAATTTCTATATACAAAGTACTGTGCTAGGTATATCTCACATAAAGAACTTCACCCTCATGAAAATTAGGTATTATAATTATCTTCATTGTAAAAATGAGGAAACCAGGTCTTAGAGGAGGGATGTATACACACAAACATAACCCTCAGCATCTAGGACATGGTAGGTGACCCTAAAGTGTGTCCTGAATGAATTAAGAACGGACACATATTCTCCCATGAGATCTTATGCAGGACTGTGATGGTCTGAAGTTGTAAGTACCCCAGAAAAGGCCACGCTGTTAAAGCCCATCCATTCCCTTGGGTGTGGGAACACTGTGAATAGGATCTTAACATAAACTGAGATGTTACCCACCTCATTCAGTGTGGGTCTTAATCCTCTTACTGGAGTCCTTTATAAGAGGATACAGAGAAACTGAAAGGAAGCCACTGAAGCCAGAAGCTGGAAGCAAGGAAACCGGGAAGAGAAGGCGGAGACCAGGAGACATCGCCATGTGCCTGGCCACGTGACAAAAAAGGATCACGGGTAGCTGGTCTTTGGGAAAAAGCATCACCTGCTGATCCTTAATTGGGACATTTTCACAGCCTCAGAACTGTTAGCTTATAAGCAAATAAATTCCCATTGTAAAAAGCCAACCCATTTCTGATACGGTGCATTTCATTAGCTTGGCAAACTAAATTAAGCGTTAACTGCTATAGTGTAAGTCACACTGGGGAAGAAAGAAGTGGAAGGCTGCCTGAAAGAGATTTTAAAAGGGTACATGTGGTACCCAGTAACCTTAACACAAAGCAATAACAACACAAAAACAATACGCTATTAACAGGGCCTCAATAAATATAAATCCAGGAAGGAAAGCATCTGTCTGTTTTGTATTCCTAAAGCCTAGAGCAGAATCTGGCAGACAGCAAGTGCTATAACTAAGTTTGCTGAATGAATGAATACATGTGTAAATGTTCCATTCTCCCCTTCTCCACTTTCCTTCTTCTAGCCCATCTCACCCTACTCTTAGCATTTTTGTCCTTCTTTTCTATTCCTCGTTCCTCTTGCTCTTTACCCATTGCCACTCTTGATACATACGTAAAAACTGCTATCGTCATACATTTACATCTTTAAATATCTATCCATCAACAACAAAAACTAAAGGAGCATAAAAATGTTTCCTCATAAAATATCCACAAACGGTTTCTGTATTCTCCAACATTTAATAAAAGACTGTGCCTGAATTTGTTATGGGAATTTATACTTTGCTTTAAATATATATTTAACAATCAAAATGCTTTCCATCATAAAACATGCAATATAAATCTATTAATTACAGATCTATTAAGCTTCTATTTATAAAAAACAAACTGCAACATAGGTAACATATCATCCAGCAATTCCAGTACAAGGTATATCCCCAAAAGAATGAAAACATGTGTCCACTCAGAAACAGGTAGACAGGCCCTGTCCCGATACTCAAAGGCTCTGCACCACCTCAGAAACTCTGAACAACCAGTAAGAACTGGCAGAAATATCTTTCTCAAAGTTCCAGAAAACAGTTACAGGCCTGCATGAACCCAGCAAGCAGTGAATCAAGAAAAAGGCTAAAACCTGTAGGATCTCATGGCTCCCTGGCTGACCCCTCCCTACCTCTCAGGAACTCAATGCAGAGCAGCCCGCATTCCCGGGGCGGATCCCTGATCCCGGTTCCCCGGTTCCCCGCGGAGCAGAGTAAACCTTGGACATGTACAGGAACATGTATGTCTGGCCCCATTTGTCTGATGGTGGCCTGAGGGATTTGCCATCCTACAGCCTGCCCTATGTAGAAGGCCCAGTCTAGTAGTTACCTGCAGCAAGGGATTACTAACTACAGAATAGGCAGTGTAGTGCCTGGGACTGAGGAAGAAACTGTTTCCTAGGGAAGGAACATTCCCCGTGTAAATAGGGCCCAGGACTGTGTGCGCATGCCCAAGACAAGAGGCATGCTCAGAAAGGATCGGATGGCCACTATGCTTTGGCCTTGAACAGTTCTCTAAACTCACTTTATAGATAAGCCTTGATGGAGAATACAGGTCAATCTGCAAAAACTGGGAGAGGTATTTTCTCTTTTTTGGGTTAGTTTCTGGCATTCAAGGAAAGCTCAGTCATAACACAAGCTGGATGCAACTTAAGGAAGAGAAACTTCGTTGTCTAAATTCCAGCACTAGCACATTAAAATATCAAAATGTTCTAGTTTCAAAAACAGAAACAGGAAGTAATCACATAGGCAAAGGAGAAGATTAAAGCATTAGAAACTGACAATGAGGAAGACTAGGCCTGGGACATACCACAAAGACATTTTAAAAACTGGCATTCAGTATGCTCAAGGAGGTAAAGGAAAACATGTGCAAAGAATTAAGAAAAATGATAGATGAGCCCAAGAGACTGTCAATAAAGAAATGAAAATTAGAAAAAGGGACCAAACAGAGCTAAAGACCAGAGAAACAGAAATTTACAATTCTCTACAGGAGTTCAACAACAGATTGGAGCTGGCTTCAGTGAACTTGAAGATAAGAAAATTAAAACCACCGAGTCTAGTTCCTCCCCAATCTCAGGACCTGCATCTCAACCCAGTATCCTTTCCCACCTCAAGCCCAGTTCTTCCCCTCTCCCCAGCCCAGGCCAAGTCAGGAGGTACTACCCTCACCCCATGTTAGCTACACTCTCCCAGCCCAGCCCCTGCAATCCTCCTCAGTCTCTGCAGTCCTGTTTGCAGAGGTTTTCACATGCGACCACTGCTTTATAAATGGATTCAGTAAACGCAGGACCTCTTTGTGGAGCATCTTGGTAAGTGCACTCTGATTTGGGTGGAAACAGGCCACTGAGACCACAGGAGACTCAAAATCTTGAAAGACTCAAGGCCAGAGCAAATTGGACCCGAGTGGGCAGAAGACAACTTCAGTTCGAAGCTAGGAACCAAAAGGGGGAAGTATGAACAGAGAGATCTATAAACACTTCCCGGGAGCCAAAGGAGGAGCCCAGGTCCTGGCCTGCTGTCATCATTCCCGTGGTCCTCGGAGAGGTCAGAACAGACAGCTCCCTGACAGCCATGCCTGGAGATGGAGGTGGAGGTGGAAACTACAAGTGTTGGATTAATGGAAACATGCTCATCAGGACTTCTAGAATGTTTGGTCTGGATCTGCAACCCGTGTGTTCTCATTGATGGAGCCAGGACAGCCAATTCCATGACTAAAAGGTGTCTGAAGACTTCTTTGGAGACCTCCTCCATCACTAATTGCCTGCTTTTGGAATCAGAACCAATACATCTGTTCCTGTGCCCAAATGTCTGTCAGCTGAAGGATGTGAGTCTGCGTGGTGTCAACCTGACTAACATAACATAAGTCCTGGGCCCCTCAAGGTTCTGGTTGAGAGAGCCTCAGCCACCCTTCAAGATCTGAATCTAGATGAGTGTGGGATCATGGATTCCCAATTCAGCATCCTCCTCCCTGCCCCGTCCTCCCTACTGCTTCCAACTGATGACCCTCAGCTTCTGCGGAAACCCCATCTCCATAGCTGTCCTAGAGAACTTGCTGAGTGAGACTCATCGTTTGGCTGAGTGAGTTAAGTCATGTGGTGAATCCTGCTCCTCTGGAGAGCTATGAAGACACTGATGGGACTCCCGACCCAAGGTAACTTGCCTAGCTCCATGCCAAGCTGAGGCAGATGTTGCAGGAGGTGGGGCAGCCCAGGATGATCTGGGCCCAGGCCAACTCCTGTCCTCACTGTGGCCACAAAACCTATTATTCCCCAGGACCTCTCTTATGCCCCTGTTATCTGCCTGTCTAGCTGGGGTGCACACACCAGATGCTTGGTTCTGTGGGCTTGGAAACGAAACCTAGGTCACGTGTTCATGAAGAAACACAGAGACTGCATTTTCAGACAGTCTTTCAGTAGGAACAAGAAAAGGGAATGGTGATTGTGGAGGGGTGAGACTGTTGTGTTTGATGGGGCTTTCCAGGAACATGTGTCCCAGAGTCAGAAATATGAATCTGACTTTCTAGAGAGGGCTTGGGGCTTGAGCAGTGTATCGAGTTACTCTTGCATGGATGTTTACAAAGAAACCGTTAAAAATAAAGGAAATTTATTTGTAAACCAAAAAAAAAACCACCCAGTGTGAGGAGCAGAAGGAAGAAAGAATGAAGAAAAGTCAACAGACAGTGGGCAACAGTGGCTCAGTGTCAGAGTTCTCACCTGCCATGCCGGAGACCCAGGTTCAATCCCTGGAGTCTGTCCACGTCAGAATAAAAAAAAAGGGGAACAGAGCTTGGAAACCTGTGGGGCATCACACATAGCAATATACACATTATGGGAGTCCCAGAAGGAAAACAAATGGGCAGAGAGAGTATCTAAAGAAATAATATGACTGAAAATTCCCCAAATTTAACACATGAATATATACATCCAAAATAATCAAAAGAACTCCAAACAGGCTAAATTCAAATTAACCCATGCCATAATATATTATAATCAAACTGTAAAATGCCAAAGTTAAAGAGAGAATTCTGAAAGCCACGAGGCAGAAGTAACATGCTACATACAAGGGAGTCTTGATAAGATTAAATGCTGATTTCTCATCAGAAACCATAGAGGCAAGAAAGCAGTGGGATGAAATTTAAAGTGCTAAAAGAAAAAACTGCCAACCGAGAATCTGTGTCTGGCAAAACTCTAAAGATGAGGGAGAGATTAAGACATTCCCAGACAAAAGCTGATGGAGTTCTGCAGAGTGACAGGAAAATACATGAGACAATAAATCAAGCTACATGAAGAAATAAAGATCTGGTAAGTATAAGTGCCAATACTACTATATTGTTGGCTTGTAACTCTACTTTTTTCTTCCTGCAGGATCTAAAATGCAAATGCATAAAATTTATTGGTTTTGGACTCAATATATAAACATGTAATTTGTGACAAGAACTACATAAAAGCAGGGGGATGAAAGGGATAGGAATATAGTTTGTATGTATGACTGAAGTTGTTATCAAAGCAAACAAGATTGTTACCAATTTTGGATGTTAAATTTAAACCCCTTAATAACTACAAAAAAATATTGGAGATATCCAAGCTCATGGAGACAGAAATTAGAGTAGAGATTGCAAGAGGTTGTGGGGGGCTGGGGTGGAGTACAGGATATTAATGCAAAATGAATATAGGGTTTCTGTTTGGGGCAATATTAAAATTTTAGTAAAAGAAGATAGTGAGTGCACCACGACATGGTAAATGCAATTAATTCCACTGAATTGTATGCCTGGGAATGGTTGAGATGAAATGTTATATTGTATATATGTCCCCACAATTTAAAAAGAAAGAGCAACTAAACAGACAATATCAATTAAAGGCAAAACATAATCCTGGAAGGGATATAACAAGGGATGAGAGAAGGCTCATAAGGAAATTAATGGGACACAGGAAAAAAACTGTAATATAGATGGTTAACTGTATATGAATGTTAAATTTCTTGAACTGGATAACAGCACTTAAGGTACGTAAGTGAATATCCTTGTTTCTAGAAAATGCACATGACAGTATCAAGTGTTCAAGAAGCATGAGATGCATATATGTGCTAGTGTGAAAGGATTACACACCCTGGAAAAACCATGTTTTAATTTTCATCCATCCTGTGGAGGTAGCCGTTTCTTTTAATCCCTATTTAGCACTACAGGTGGGAGCTGATTACATTATCTCTGCAGATATATGGCGCACCCAATTGTGGATTAGACTTTGATTAGAGGGAGAAGTGACTCCACTCATTCTAGGTGGTTTACTGGAATCCTTTAAGAGAGGAAATATTTTGGAGAGAGCCACCAGAACCACAAGAGCCCAGGCAACCAGAGACCTTGGAATGAAGAAGCAATACATGCCCCAGGGAGCTTCATGAAACAAAAAGCCTGGAGAAAAAACTAGCTGATGTTACCATGTTCTCCATGTGCCTTTCCAGTCGAAAGAGAAACCCCAAATTTCACGGGCCTTTCTCGAGTGAACGTAACCTCTTGCTGGTGCCTTAATTTGGACATTTTTATAGGTTTGCTTTCATTGGGACATTTTCACAGCCTTAGAACTGTAAACTTGCAACTTAATAAATTCCCCCTTTCAAAAGCTGATCTGTTTTTGGCATATTGCATTCTGGCAGCTAGCAAACTAGAACAATATACTACACACAAGTGTTCAGAAAATAGATTAATAGACTCATAAACATATAGGCAGATCAATAAATGGATAGCTTAACTGATAAAATGATAAGGTAAATATAATAAAATGATAAAATTGGTGAATCTGAGTATCTTGGGGGATAAGAAGTAAGTTGGAGTTCTCTGTTTGGGATTTATATTAGCTTTGTAACTGTCCTGTAGGTTTGCAAGTATTTCAAAATAAAAAGTTAAAAATTAAAAAAAAAAAAGTACACAAATGTTCATATCACCATTACTTACAATGGACCAAAAAAAATGGAAGCAAACCCAAAGGTCCATCAACTGATGAATCGATAAACAGCTAATGAGTGGTAGAACTGGAATTGAAAAGCATTTCTGATTCCTAAGTCCATGCTCTTTCAATTGTACCTCACTGGCTAATGTTAAATCTTCAGTAAACCTGTTTAACATTAAAATGTGCTAACTCTGTTTCCCAGAAAGTGCTAACTAAAGATTAAACATTAGTAGCACTGCACATGCTAATTGGTAACGCTAAACTAAAGAGCAACTCCCTTGTTTCTTGTAGCCAAAGTTAATGTTCATATTATTTGGATAAACTGGGATTAGCTCGAACTATCATATGTTCTGACTGACACGCAAAGCACAATTCCAAACAAAAACAAGTCTACCCCCTCAGGTAGGACTTAAAGTGGAATGAGCATCTTGCAACTGAAATCTTGGTTCCACATTTATTTCATCCTCTCTCATCTCCTCTTATCATGGGTTTCACAAAACATCACATTCAGCCAAGCCATTGATATCCATTCCATTCCAATTTCCATAATAGAAGTCCGAGGAAGCAAGCCAACATAGTCTAAACTTGATAAACCTGTACACTGTAACTCTCTACTGTTCCTGTTCAGGGATTTATTCAGAATCTGTATTCTCTTTCTTTAACCCCTGAGTTTGATCTTTTCCAGCCCTGGGCTTCACTTTCCAAACTATCCCGAAAATTCAGGCCTCTTGTTCATGGTTCCCTACTTCCCCCAGTCCCTGGACAGAGCTCCCTTTAACTCATGAAACCCCTACAAAATTCTGTCTCTTTTTCAAATATTGTCCTACGGTACAACACAAATACTCTCTCCTAGCAATTCTGACACCAAGTCAATCACAATACCTTCCAAGGATCAATTCAATTTTCTCATTAAGTCAACTGAGTCCTTCTCTCCAGGTCTTTCCTGAACCCTCTTCTCTCCCCATAATTTCCCTGCCCCCAGGCCCTGTGGCAAGCCCCTACCAATCTCATTTTCTCTTCACACCAATAACCACTAGGATGATCTCATCTCAAACATAATAACATTTAAAAAACATCTGTGCAGCATAAAAGGCACCTACGAAAGTGCTTGTCTAAGCCACTCACTGCCTTCAATGTGGAAACCAACATTAGGAAAAAAGAAAATCTGCAGTTTGGCCTGTTAGATTTTGTGAAATCATTCAATTATCTATTTCATTCCTGAGAAGTACAAGTGTGACCGTCACTTTTAAAAACTTTTATATACCACTGACCTAAGCCAGCAGAACTATATAGCACTAAACTCTGTACTCTCTATTCATAATCTCTAAACAGCAACCTAAAGTTTCCTCATTCCCAGACCAAGAGAGTTAATTATTTATGAGCTTTTTAAAAAAAGTAAATTAAAACCATGTTTCATCTTAGAATCATTTCCTACCAAGTAAATTTCATTTGGGGGACAAACACGGACGTCCATGCCTCAACATTCAAATAAAACATTCACATTGCAATAATTTCTTATTTCTGCTTATATGATAATATTGACAAGAATCTTTTAGTTAAGTCTTTTAAAAAGCTGAAATTATTAGACAGGATTCAAATGATCCTGCCTATCTGAGTCTATTCTTACACAAGTTTCAGCTAGAAATCGCTAATTACCACAGTTTGCCAAAACCCAATCAATATCATTCCTGTTAATCTTAAGGAACAACCTAGGACTCTGAGATTCTACAAAAGTTTCACACACCAAGATTACTTTCCAGAAACCTACAACTTTCAGATGGTTCCTAAGCCAGATAAATCCTGAAACAGAAAGGGGCCAAGACATCAACTAATTCCATCCCCCGTCCCATATTATCACACATCTTTCCAACATTAAAAAGTTAGAATGGGCATAGCCCAAATACCCGTAAAGATTGGGAGAAGGATCAAAGGCAAAGGGGGAGTTATAACAGAGAGGATTTAACAAATGAGTATGACTGCTGAATTATTGATATTTCTTTTAGTCTCCAGTGTCTTAGAGCAACTAGAAGGAAAAACCTGAAGTCACAGAAGGTAACTCAAATCAAACTCTGAAATGTCTCATAACTACTTGTTACAAAATTTATTGCTTTTCTGTATACACGTTATACTTCACAATAAAAAAAATTTTTCTTTAATATTTTCATATTATTTTATTGTGCCTCTTGGCCATTCCCATTGGCCCACACAAAAACCATACAGCAAGCATGGAGCAAATATTTCATTTTTGATGAAAACAGGCCTAGGACAAGCAGTTTGTATCCACGCTACTAGTCAGTGGTATGCTGGTTTGAAAGGATGTACGTACCCTAGAAAAGCCATGTTTTAATCCTAATCCCATTTTGTTAAGGCAACCGGTTCTTCTCATTCCTATTCAGTACTGTAATTAGATCATCCCCCTGGAGATGTGACTCATCAAGAGTGGTTGTTAAACTGGATTAGGTGGAGATGTGCCTCCACCAATTCAGGTGGGTCTGGATTAGTTTACTGGAATCCTATAAAAGAGAACGATAAGAGAGAAGCCAGGAGATTCAGAGAGAGCAGAGAATGCTGCAGCACCATGAAGCAGAGAGTACACCAGCCAGCGCTTTGAAGATGAAGAAGGAAAATGCCTCCTGGGGAGCTTCATGAAACAGGAAACTAAGAGAGAAAGCTAGTAGATGATTCTGTGATCGCCACGTGCCCTTCCAGTCAAGAAACCCTAACTGTGTTTGCCATGTGCCTTCTCACTTGAGAGAGAAACCCTGAACTTCATCGGCCTTCTTGAACCAAGGTATATTTTCCTGGATGCCTTTGATTGGACATTTCTATTGACTTGCTTTAATTGGGACATTTTTCCAGCCTTAGAACTGTATACTAGCAATTTATTAAATTCCCATTTTTAAAAGCCATTCCGTTTCTGGTATATTGCATTCCGGCAGTTAGAAAACTAGAACAAGTGGCAACACCAAGACCTACATGAAGTTCTAACTGCTACTGTTGTCTCTCTCTCTGCTGGATTACTGCATATGGCACAGCCCATATGCCAGTGAAGTAAAATAGAAAGCCCACTGAGAGCAATATTAAAGAGCATACCTGGGGTCCCCATTCACTGGCACACTGACTCAACAAATCTTCAAAATATTCCTTCATATCATGCTCTTCTTAGTAAAACGTAAATTGGTTGGTATTCAGCAGTTACTGAGTATTCATGATATAAGAGCTAATTAAAATACAAATATTCTTGGCATCTACAAGTTTATATTCAAAAACTAAGTAAAACATAATAAACAGCTAAACCCCTGAGGGGGTGTTAATGCAGGAAGAAAAAAATCACATTTAAATATTTGGGGTACAGAACTGCAGGACTAACCTAGTGGTAGCAGCTGGGTGGAGTAAAGAAATAGGATGAGTTAAAGGGGACTCTGAAGTTTCTCAATAAGATGATCAGGTGGTGTGGATATAACTGAAGAAATGAGAACTCAAAGAAAGTAAGGTGGAAGGGAAGGAAGACCTTCATTTTAGGCTTTTTTTTTGAGTCTGAGGACTCTGAAGCACATCCGTGTGGTTACATTTAATAGGCTGGTGAAAACCAGGTCCAGAACTCTGGAAAATGAGGTCCAGGCAACAGCTCTGGGAGCAGATGTTATTATACAACGAAAGCAAACAGTAAAAGGGCTGAGAAAGAATCTCTGTGCACCTACAACATTTAAAGAAGGAGAAAGGGGCCCCGCAGCAGCCGACCTGCCCGCCCTCCTTCTCCCCTCTCTTTCTCCGCCGGCCCGCCGCGCGGCCCCCACGCCCCGCAGCAGCCGACCCGCCCGCCCTCCTTCTCCCCTCTTCCCTCTCCTGCTCCGGCGGCTCTCCAACCACCACGGTGCCCTCTTCCGCCTTCACCAGCTCCTCCGCCACCAGCCTCGACAGCCTTGCCGCCCTCACCTTTCCTCCTCCAGAACAGCTACTGGGGGAGTGGAGACAATACAGAGCAGCTCCCCGAGCCACGACGGAGATCAAAGGGACAGCGTACCCCATTCTGGAACGGCTGACTGTCTGGGAGAACCAGCTCCGGTGAGAACACCGAGGGACGCAGGCTTTCCTGGGCGGGATGGCAAGCGGCCGGAGTCCCTCCCTTCCTCCTTCCCAGGCCAGCTGGCAGAATTGGGCAGGCGGTCCACTCAGGCTGCGGCGGCTGGCGTCTCCACCACGCGAGGCCCCCCGGACCAACTGAAAGAGTTGGGTCAGAAATCCCCAGACTGCAGAGAACGGTGACCAGGGGGTCCCTTCCAAACACGTGACTCCCCGGTCCGGCTGGGAACAGGGCACTCTCCCGGGCTGCGACAGTTGGCGCCCTTCCGCCACGCTTGGCGCCCAGGGCCGACTAGGAAATTTGATCGGGCGCTCTCACGTGCTGCGGCGGCCGGCGACCCTCCCCGCATTCGGACCCCAGGGCCGGCTGGCACTCTTCCAAGACGCTTCGGTTGCCAAACCTCCCCTACGGCGAGAGTTTTCCAGAGTTAAAGGACCCACAGCAACTTTTACTGGTGGATCCCGTAGACAAACGTGTGCCACGAGAGCCACCTACTGGGCAGGATAGGAAAAACAGAACCCAGAGATTTCACAGAAAAATCTTACAACCTATGGGGTCCAACACTCAGGGAAATCTGACTAAATGCCCAGACGCCAGCAGAAGATAACGGATCACGCTCAGAAAATTGAAAATATGGCCCAGTCAAAGAAACAAACCAATAGTTCAAATGAGATACAGGAGCTGAAACAACTAATGCTGAATATACGAACAGAAATGGAAAACCTCTTCAAAAACGAAATCGATAAATTGTGGGAGGACATGAAGAAGACATGGGCTGAACATAAAGAAGAAATAGAAAAACTGAAAAAACAAATCACAGAGCTTATGGAAGTGAAGGATAAATTAGAAAAGATGGAAAAACAATGGATACCTACAATGATAGATTTAAAGAGAAAGAAGATAGAATTAGTGATTTGGAGGATACAACATCTGAATTCCAAAAAGAAACAGAAACTATCCGGAAAAGAATGGAAAAATTCGAACAGGGTATCAGGGAACTCAAGGACAATATGAACCGCACAAATATACGTGTTGTGGGTGTCCCAGAAGGAGAAGAGAAGGGAAAAGGAGGAGAAAAACTAATGGAAGAAATTATCACTGAAAATTTCCCAACTCTTATGAAAGACCTAAAATTACAGATCCAAGAAGTGCAGCGCACCCCAAAGAGAATAGACCCAAATAGGCGTTCCCCAAGACACTTATTAGTTAGAATGTCAGAGGTCAAAGAGAAAGAGAGGATCTTGAAAGCAGAAAGAGAGAAGCAATCCATCACATACAAGGGAAACCCAATAAGACTATGTGTAGATTTCTCAGCAGAAACCATGGAAGCTAGAAGACAGTGGGATGATATATTTAAGTTACTAAAAGAGAAAAACTGCCAACCAAGACTCCTATATCCAGCAAAATTGTCCTTCAAAAATGAGGGAGAAATTAAAACATTCTCAGACAAAAAGTCACTGAGAGAATTTGTGACCAAGAGACCAGCTCTGCAAGAAATACTAAAGGGAGCACTAAAGTCAGATACAAAAAGACAGAAGAGAGAGATATGGAGAAGAGTGTAGAAAGAAGGAAAGTCAGATATGATATATATAATACAAAAGACAAAATGGTAGAGGAAAATATTATCCAAACACTAATAACTATAAATGTTAATGGACTGAATTCCCCAATCAAAAGACATAGATTGGCAGAATGGATTAAAAACCAGGATCCTTCTATATGCTGTCTACAGGAAACGCATCTTAGACCCAAAGATAAATATAGGTTGAAAGTGAGAGGTTGGGAAAAGATATTTCATGCAAATAACAACCAGAAAAGAGCAGGAGTGGCTATACTAATATCCAACAAATTAGACTTCAAATGTAAAACAGTTAAAAGAGACAAAGAAGGACACTATATACTAATAAAAGGAACAATTAAACAAGAAGACATAACAATCATAAATATTTATGCACCGAACCAGAATGCCCCAAAATACATGAGGAATACACTGCAAACACTGAAAAGGGAAATAGACACATATACCATAATAGTTGGAGACTTCAATTCACCACTCTCATCAATGGACAGAACATCTAGACAGAGGATCAATAAAGAAATAGAGAATCTGAATATTACTATAAATGAGCTAGACTTAACAGACATTTATAGGACATTACATCCCACAACAGCAGGATACACCTTTTTTTCAAGTGCTCATGGATCATTCTCAAAGATAGACCATATGCTGGGTCACAAAGCAAGTCTTAACAAATTTAAAAAGATTGAAATCATACACAACACTTTCTCGGATCATAAAGGAATGAAGTTGGAAATCAATAATAGGCGGAGTGCCAGAAAATTCACAAATACATGGAGGCTCAACAACACACTCTTAAACAACAAGTGGGTCAAAGAAGAAATTGCAAGAGAAATTAGTAAATACCTAGAGGCGAATGAAAATGAAAACACAACATATCAAAACTTATGGGACGCAGCAAAGGCAGTGCTAAGAGGGAAATTTATTGCCCTAAATGCCTTTATCAGAAAAGAAGAAAAGGCAAAAATGCAGGAATTAACTGTCCACTTGGAAGAACTGGAGAAAGAACAGCAAACTAATCCCAAAGCAAGCAAAAGGAAAGAAATAACAAAGATTAGAGCAGAAATAAATGAAATTGAAAACATGAAAACAATAGAGAAAATCAATAAGACCAGAAGTTGGTTCTATGAGAAAATCAATAAGATTGATGGGCCCTTAGCAAGATTGACAAAAAGAAGAAGAGAGAGGATGCAAATAAATAAGATCAGAAATGGAAGAGACATAACTACTGACCTCACAGAAATAAAGGAGGTAATAACAGGATACTATGAACAACTTTACGCTAATAAATACAACAATTTAGATGAAATGGACGGGTTCCTGGAAAGACATGAACAACCAACTTTGACTCAAGAAGAAATAGATGACCTCAACAAACCAATCACAAGTAAAGAGATTGAATTAGTCATTCAAAAGCTTCCTAAAAAGAAAAGTCCAGGACCAGATGGCTTCACATGTGAATTCTATCAAACATTCCAGAAGGAATTACTACCAACTCTCCTCAAACTCTTCAAAATAATCGAAGTGGAGGGAAAACTACCTAATTCATTCTATGAAGCCAACATCACCCTCATACCAAAACCAGGCAAAGATATTACAAAAAAAGAAAACTACAGACCAATCTCTCTAATGAATATAGATGCAAAAATTCTCAATAAAATTCTAGCAAATCGTATCCAAAAACACATTAAAAGAATTATACATCATGACCAAGTAGGATTCATCCCAGGTATGCAAGGTTCGTTTAACATAAGAAAATCAATTAATGTAATACACCACATCAACAAATCAAAGCAGAAAAATCACATGATCATCTCAATTGATGCAGAGAAGGCATTTGACAAGATTCAACATCCTTTCCTGTTGAAAACACTTCAAAAGATAGGAATACAAGGGAACTTCCTTAAAATGATAGAGGGAATATATGAAAAACCCATAGCTAATATCATCCTCAATGGGGAAAAATTGAAAACTTTCCCCCTAAGATCAGGAACAAGACAAGGATGTCCACTATCACCACTATTATTCAACACTGTGTTAGAAGTTCTAGCCAAAGCAATTAGACAAGAAAAAGAAATACAAGGCATCAAAATTGGAAAGGAAGAAGTAAAACTATCACTGTTTGCCGACGATATGATACTATACGTCGAAAATCCGGAAAAATCCACAACAAAACTACCAGAGCTAATAAATGAGTACAGCAAAGTAGCAGGCTACAAGATCAACATTCAAAAATCTGTAGCTTTTCTATACACTAGTAATGAACAAGCTGAGGGGGAAATCAAGAAATGAATCCCATTTACAATCGCAACTAAAAGAATAAAATACCTACGAATAAATTTAACCAAAGAGACAAAAAACCTATATAAAGAAAACTACAAAAAACTGCTAAAAGAAATCACAGAAGACCTAAATAGATGGAAGGGTATACCGTGTTCATGGATTGGAAGACTAAATATAATTAAGATGTCAATCCTACCTAAACTGATCTACAGATTCAATGCAATACCAATCAAATCCCAACAACTTATTTTTCAGAATTAGAAAAACCAATAAGCAAATTTATCTGGAAGGGCAGGGTGCCCCGAATTGCTAAAAACATCTTGAGGAAAAAAAACGAAGCTGGAGGTCTCGTGATGCCGGACTTTAAGACATATTATGAAGCCACAGTGGTCAAAACAGCATGGTATTGGCATAAAGATAGATATATCGACCAATGGAATCGAATAGAGTGCTCAGATATAGACCCTCTCATCTATGGACATTTGATCTTTGATAAGGCAGTCAAGCCAACTCACCTGGGACAGAACAGTCTCTTCAATAAATGGTGCCTAGAGAACTGGATATCCATATGTAAAAGAATGAAAGAAGACCCGCATCTCACACCTTATACAAAAGTTAACTCAAAATGGATCAAAGATCTAAACATTAGGTCTAAGACCATAAAACAGTTAGAGGAAAATGTAGGGAGATATCTTATGAATCTTACAATTGGAGGCGGTTTTATGGACCTTAAACCTAAAGCAAGAGCACTGAAGAAGGAAATAAATAAATGGGAACTCCTCAAAATTAAACACTTTTGTGCATCAAAGAACTTCATCAAGAAAGTAGAAAGACAGCCTACACAATGGGAGATAATATTTGGAAATGACATATCAGATAAAGGTCTAGTATCCAGAATATATAAAGAGATTGTTCAACTCAACAACAAAAAGACAGCCAACCCAATTACAAAATGGGAAAAAGACTTGAACAGACACCTACCAGAAGAGGAAATACGGATGGCCAAGAGGCACATGAAGAAATGCTCAATGTCCCTGGCCATTAGAGAAATGCAAATCAAAACCACAATGAGATATCATCTCACACCCAACAGAATGGCCATTATCAACAAAACAGAAAATGACAAGTGCTGGAGAGGATGCAGAGAAAGAGGCACACTTATCCACTGTTGGTGGGAATGTCAAATGGTGCAACCACTGTGGAAGGCAGTTTGGCGGTTCCTCAAAAAGCTGAATATAGAATTGCCATACGACCCAGCAATACCATTGCTAGGTATCTACTCAAAGGACTTAAGGGCAAAGACACAAACAGACATTTGCACACCAATGTTTATAGCAGTGTTATTTACAATTGCAAAGAGATGGAAACAGCCAAAATGTCCATCAACAGAAGAATGGCTAAATAAACTGTGGTATATACGTACGATGGAATATTATGCAGCTTTAAGACAAGATAAACTTATGAGGCAGGTAACAACATGGATGGACCTAGAGAATATTATGCTGAGTGAGTCCAGCCAAAAACTAAAGGACAAATACTGTATGGTCCCACTGATGTGAACAGACATTCGAGAATAAACTTGAAATATGTCATTGGTAACAGAGTCCAGCAGGAGTTAGAAACAGGGTAAGATAATGGGTAATTGGAGCGGAAGGGATACAGACTGTGCAACAGGACTAGATACAAAAACTCAAAAATGGACAGCACAATAATACCTAATTGTAAAGTAATGATGTTAAAACACTGAATGAAGTTGCATCTGAGCTACAGGGTTTTTTTGTTGTTGTTTTTTACTATCATTACTACTTTTATTTCTTTTCTCTATATTAACATTTTATATCTTTTTCTGTTGTGTTGCTAGTTCCTCTAAACCGATGCAAATGTACTAAGAAACAATGATCATGCATCTATGTGATGATGTTAAGAATTACTGAGTGCATATGTAGAACGGTATGATTTTTAAATGTTGTGTTAATTTCTTTTTTTTATTTTTATTTTTTTTTCTTTTTTTCTTTCTTTCCGTTAATAAAAAAATTTAAAAAAAAAAGGAGAAAGGAAATAAATGAAAAAAGAAGAATTCAGTATCACATATGGAGGAAAGGGTGCAATGGTGGAGCTAGGCTCCTGAGGAAGGAATAATGTTAGAAAGGGACAGTGAGGAAAACAGGATTGAAAGCAGTCAGTATACACTCTAAAATGTCACTTCCTATTATCTCTACGTTGACAGTATTTTTTCATGGGTACCGAGCTTCAGTTTTCCCAAATCTTCCCCAGTGTGCCCCTTAGAAAGTCACCCCTATTCTAATGTTAACCATTTTTAATGGCAACCATGCCCCTCAAATCTTCCCCAACCAAATTTTTTTTAGATAAGCCCATTTTAGTGGTGAGATATTTGCAAATATCTTTCAGTAATTAATAATCCACGTATTAGTTAGGGTTTTCTAGAGTAACAGAATCAACAGGAAACACTCGCAAATATAAAATTTATAAAAATGTCTCACATAACCATGGGAATGCAGAGTCCAAAATACACAGGACAGACTGTGAAGCCGACAACTCCAATGGAGGGTCTAGACGAACTCCACAGGAGAGGCTCGCTAGCTGAAGCAGGAAGAGAGCCTGCCTCTTCTGAATCCTCCTTAAAAGGCCGCCAGTGATTAGATCAAGCATCAGTCATTGCAGAGGACACGCCCCTTTGCTGATTACAAATGAATCTGCTGTGGATGCAGCTGACGAGATCATGATTTAATTCTATGAAATGTCTTCACCACAACAGACAGGCCAGCACTTGCCCAACCAGACAAACAGGCACCAGAACTTGGCCAAGTTGACATATGAACCTGATCATAACAGTCCAGCAGACAAAAAAAATCAATAAAGCATATACAATTTGAACACAATTATCATTTTATGTTATAGCACATATAGTACCCTGCCCTAAACAACAATGTATAGTCTTTTCAAAAACAGAACTTTTACACAAAGAGAAGATACTGTAGGATACAAAGCAAGTTTCTCTGCATTGAGATGTTTGGCACTAATGTTTATAGGTCAAAAAAAGTTGAAAAAAGGCAATTTAATATCATTCAATCTAATGCACATGTCAAACGGCCTATAATTTTACAGACCAGGCTTTCAGAAACAACCCAATTATTCCCCAACCAACTTTTTTTTGGGGGGGTGGGGGTGGGAGCGTGTCATGGTCCAGGAATCGAACCCAGTCTCCCACATGGAAGGCAAGCATTCTACCACTGAACCACCCAGGCACTCTCCCAACCAACTTTTAAAACAGTTGAAAAGGTAATCTAATTCTGATCCTCTCATGTAAATGGTAACATTTTCATAGGAGGCACACAGCATATCACTTAAGACCCAAAACCATAATTTAATTTAAATTGTTTCCACAACTAATTTTTATTTTTCCTTGCTATCCCCATTTCCTACCACACTTTTTTTCCATTGTTTTCATTCGAAATATAGAAATTCCATTACTGAGGAATGTGTCTGGCTTCCAAATAATGGGATGACATTCTGTGCTACCTATTTTCAGAGTAAAGCCAGGGTTCAGGGAGAGTACTATTAATGTAGTAAAGTTATATACATGAAGCATTTTTCCCAATTTTTTTTACAATCACCTGACCTTGAGAACCAACCCCAGAATGGTTCCCCATCCTTCACAAATTACAAGATGCTTTTAATCTTCCCAGGTTAATCAGCCAAATCAGATAAACCAATAACATTTAAGGAATGGATATTTTTACCATAGAATCTAAAAATTGAAATGACAAAAATCAATAAATAAAAAAAATCAATAGAAGAAATTGTGACTATTTATCCAAAGAGTTAATTATTAGTCTAATACCCCCTAGGGGGGAGGAATAGCAGCAGCAAATGGGGCTATAGAGAGGCTGGCACCTGCCTAGAAGGTTGAAATGAGCTGAAATTACTGATCAGGCAGCAAGGATGGCTGTGGCTACTATAGGTGGTAATCACAGCTCAAACAGGAAACAATGTCAGTGAAAGAGATTCAAGACTAAATAATACCCTCACCATTTCCCTACCCGTTCTTACCTGCCCATAATGAACATTATTTCATAACATTAACTGAAAGCAGCTCAATATTCTGAATTTTTTAATCTAATATTTCTGTATATAAATCTAGAGAAAAGATTTTCCAGACTCAACATACACATTACTTTAATAAAATCTTATTTCACAGCAAAGCAATACTGACTGCAAGCTCTATTATTTATATAATCTGAATAAAATGCCTAAATATCATTATTTACACAATTAACATTGTGCTCTAAGAAATGTTAATTGACAAGATGTTTGTTAGAGAAACTTTTCAGTAACTTAAAATTTAGCAAGTACCTGAATTTTCTGTACTCTCACAGCACAAGCATCCTAACCGGATTAGGGAGCAGTGCATAAAGTGGTTATTTCTACACCTGTGTCCTCCACCAAACAGGAACCATTTCCTATTCCTCCAGCAACCCATATTCTCACCTTTTAATTAGTACCTGCTAAAAAAGGAAATCCTGGGGAAGGAAAGATACTGTTAAAGGGCATCTATTAACCGCATGGCAGAGAAAGAGAAGAGGGTCAATGAAGTAATCAGACCAATTTAATTCCATTTTGATGCACACCAAGACACCCATCTAAATTAACACAAGCGGAACTGCTTTTATTTGTACTATTGTAGGTCTCTGAAGCAAAGCTTTAAAGCACCACCTTCTTAATCGACCAGTTCCTAAAATTAATTACAGTTCATTTGAAAAATGCAGTTACTTCTGCTCATTTTACTCAGTCTAATGACTTTAAGAACCAAATGAATAGCTGAAGGAATCACACATCCACACCTTTGATTAGCAACATGAACTTAGCACATTTAACAGTGAAGTAACTCTGGCAGACTGAACATGAATCTACAAGGAGTTTCACTTAAAGTAAAACTTACATGCAAATTTAAATACCTAAAACTATAGCAGTTCCTGCTAAAACAGCTGAAGGATAACCAAGTAAACAACGCAATAACTTTGCAACAGTTTACAAATTCCTTAAACTTGTCTCTTTTTTTTTCTTTTGCCTTTATTTAATTCCTTCTCTATTTGCCGCCAGAAATTCTGGTAGCGAAGTGAGTCCTGAATATTCACATATAAAAAATAGAGAACGACATAAAGTGAAAAACCCAGTGAAACAAGGCTGCATTTGTGAAACAGCAAATGGAAAACAAAGGTACTTCACCCTTTCACTTATCAATGTGGTATTTGCATTTAGGATGTTCTTCCCCTCTAAAATAACTAGTGTATCATAGTATTATACCTCAAACTGAAGTCTATAGACACAGGATAGACTTCTTGAGAAATTTTGATGATGGCCTAATTAACTCTATTTTCTTTATCAACTTATGAGCAATCAACTGCTATCACCTGATTCAATGTCTTCCTTGTTGGTAACAGGGATCACTAGTGCCAGGAGTTAGTACTTTAAGAACAGAGGCAATATGATGGAGAAATAAGGTTTATAATAAAAGGCGGCCATCATTAGGGTGATAAAATTTTTAAGAACTACATTTCCAATGAGGAAAATAGTGAGAGAGTGAATTATCAACAACGCACAAGCTAGGTACCAGCAGTCTCTGTGTGAAAGGAATTTAGTTTCCACAAAACATCATCATCCATCGAACTAAATGTAGTGGACTTGAGTCTTCATTGGCTTCACAGTATTTGTACAGTAATTAATTTGAAAAAAGTAATTTTGTTTTAAAATTGTATAAATGTCATAGAAATTATAGTTTCATGCTTGTATATATTTACTTAACCCCATAAAAAACAACTATACCTACAGTTAAGCCCATGAACATTTATGTTTTTCTTTAAAAGAAGCTCAGAAATACAACTTTGAAAAACATTACTCAAAAGTCTAAGAAGTAGCAGGCAGACCAAATAGTTGGGCAGTACCAGTCTAAGGCAATGAGCAGGAAACAGTGAAAAGGGTGGGGGGCCAAAATGCTACGGTTGAGGAAAGAATCGAGGATTGCTCTTCCTACTCCACCAATTTAATTCAGTGAATACAATTCTTTTTTTTTTTCTTTTTTTAACTAAGTCTGTCTATTCTTCACATAGCTCATTCCACTTAAAAGCGGTTCTTTGGAGTTAAAGTAGAAAGAAAAACAGTAAAGGAGAAATTGAAATGTGTTTTTTTTTTGGTATGCATGCTATGAGCCCTAAGAGGAGAAAATCAATATGCAAAAACAGCCTATAATTTCACAACTCAAGGAATCACAACTTAAGAGTGGCACCTGTTAAAGGAACAAAGTTCATAGAATAACATTTGATGAAAGGGTGGAGATGTTGAGTCATACAACATGAACAAAATCCTGATTTACCAGTATCAAGAATATTCTCCAATATTACTCACCAAGTGTCTACATGGCAGGTAACAAAGTGAACAAATAACCCTAGCAATAAAAAGATTTAAAGACATTTGATGTGAAATAGGAAAATAAAGACACTGAACTCAAGAGAGAGCAGTAAAGGAAATTTCAAAGTCAGTATAATACAGAGTGAAAACTTTTGTGACATGAATTTAACCAACACTCAGTCTGAAATGGCCAAAAATAAACTGGAGCTGTCTCCAAAATAACGGAGGTTGCCAGCAGTCAAAATCTCAAATCCCATAGAATAGGGTCTGAGGAGGCTCAAACAAAATTTATAAATGATAGTGATTCTGGCTTTGGTGAACCCATGCCATAGCAGATAAGGAAGGAGAGGGCCTTCAAACCAACCCTTTATCTGACATATATCGGAAATAAACCTGTTCCAGGCAATAGAAAAACCCTCGATTTGATGCAGCACTTTTCAAGGGCTATTATTGATTGAAACAAACATCACAACTAGACTTGGTCTTAGAAGAACAGGGAGTCAAAAACTTGTTGTAGTGGAGAAAGCACTAGAAGAGACATCAGAAAATCTATTTTCATTCTAAACTCTATCAATAAATATTATGTGACCATGAACTCATCATTTATTTATCACTTTACATTTCTGGATTGATTTCCTATCAGGAAACAAATACCAATTGGATACTTAGACTATGCCAAAACAATCTGATGAGTTCCTTATCATCATTTTATATTATATGCTTAATATTCAGACCAATCCAAAGAGGCGGGGCTTATTTTCCTCATTCACTTTTCCTCCTTTAAAGAAAAGGTAGAAACTAAAGAGGTTACATTACCTGCCAACTGTCACACAGTATTTGCCAACACTAGAATTTAAAACTCAGATCTCAGTCAATCCACTTAAGTAACTATTTTGTTAGCCTTTTTGCCTTTTTCTCATAGATATGAATATCAAATGCAATGCCATTTTAACAAATTTTACATATATAAAAGTATCTTACATATAGCATTTAAAACTGAAATCACCTAGTTCAACATCTTCACTGATAAGGCCCCTATAAATAGTCTACTAAACAAACGTACATCCTGGACCATAAATCAAGGAGCACATGAGATTCCCCTTTGTAAACCCTTATCAGGCACAATATATCCATTAAAAGAGTGCAGGCCAAAACCCTTATCAGAAAAGTTATTAACAAGGGTGGAAATAATATAAGATACTTAGAAAGGCATCAGTGATTATCAGCTAAAAAAAAGATTATAGGAAGAAATCCTTAACTTAAAAATAACGGCCAAGTGCTAAAAACTTGAAATGGATAATGGATACACCTACTGGAATAGTTGGGGGAGAAGTCAGAAAAGCTTCAAGTCAGGGGAGGTGGAGGCTTCCACAAACAAGAAGGGAAGAGGGGCAGGACCAAGAAAAAGGAGGCTTCCCATTTGGGCCCGACATAAAAGGAGGCAGGTTCCAAATCCCTGAAGAAGCACTCCTCCCTAGCAGCTTCAGAGGTCTTTAGCAGCTGCAGCTGGGCCTCAGAGCATCCTCCCCAGGGAACAGAAAGTGGCTTGCTGGGAAAAAAGGAGCAATCTCATGAGACATCCAAGGGTTCCTCTGCTCTGCAATCTTTCCCATGTGGCAACTGAGAATTATTTTAACAAGGAATAAACCTTTTTCCTTCTACAATGAAAGATGTTATAATCAAATGTTAGTTAAAGCAATATAATCTCAATACAAACCTAAGATTCCTAAAATGACTGCAGCAAGTTGTATATTTAAGGCTAAATTAATGAGACAGGGTCTATGACTTCAGGAGGTTACACTCAAGATTTCTTCACTTATGAATGGAAGAACAAATCTATAAGGATGAGAATAACCTGATTTTTGCAATGCTCGATTCTAGAATCCTAAGACAGTTGTAACAACAATAGCAAAATAATAAAGATTTTAGAGTACAGCTACGTGTTTTCAATTTTTGAAGGAAACAAACAAAAAACAAGACAGGATATTCTAGGGGAAAAAAAATGGATACATTATGTTCCCATCCCAGGGCATTTTGGGGGCAGGGAAAGGGGCAATTTGCTAACTCTTGTGTACCCAAATTTAAACTCTCTGAGTAAGGAACTTTGATGTGATCCACATTCCAAGATGACTGTTTTAGCCTACCCTAAGGGTCAGACTTAAATTGGCAAGACTAAAAAACAAAAATGACATACTTGCAAATAGCTCATAACATTGTGTGTGTGTGAGAGAGAGAGAGAGAGAGAGAAATTCATTAAGCAAGAGACTTAACTTCTCTTCGCCTCATTTTTCCAAACTGTAAAATGGTTGGGAAGTGTGAACCAACCCTTTTAGCTCTTCACTATACAGAAACTTAAGCAGCTAAAGTTGTTCATAGAACATCTGGCAGCTCCAACAAGAGTCTACTTGACATTTAGCACTGAATCGGAGAAGCTCTGTTTGAGGAGGTACAATAGGCAAAGAGCATAGTTCAGAGACCTCAACCAGGATTTGCAAAAACCTGTGGACAAACCTATTTTTCACAAATCACAGTAAACATCGTTACCAGTAGTCACTTCAAATTTGGAAATTATGTGAATATTCACACAGAATACATTTTATTTATCCTGCTTTAAATAACACCTGTGATAAGTAAATGTTTTAGCATTTGGGGTGGTTAAAATAAAAGATTTGAGGAGCACTAATTTCACTTTCTACTCTACACAAGATATTTTGCCAAGCTCCACCCTGGCCTTTAATGCATGCTTCAAAACACAGCTCAGCTGGTAGCACTGTCTCAGTTTCACGCACGGACAAACACACCCATCATACTATCACTCACTCGCACTTGACCTATACAAAGCTGTTGCCTCTACTTATTTATGCCTTAGGAGTTACTAGATAACCCAACTCCTCACTCACCCAGCTCTCACAAGCACAAACTCCCAAGGCTTCATTTCAGAGCCTAAAGCTTTCAGAAGCCTCCATTAGAATGCAAATACCCCTGGCGAAAAATAACAAATCTCATCATTTAATCACTCAATTCTCTGTATGAGAAACTCAGTCTCAGACACTCTTTCAAGTTTTAGTAATGGAAAATGAAGAGCCAAAGGACACCACAGGGAGGAAAGAAAATCCAGTCAGGAAAAGGTGGGAGAAGCCCCTAAGGGCAGTGTTTGCCTTCCAAGGATCCTAAGAAGTTCTGATTTGCCTTAAGCCACTGAACTCTCAAGCTCGGGTTACTGAACTAACACCAGATACGCAATGCACACCAAAAATTAAGATGCACAGAAAACTTAAAAAGAGAGAAAATCAACTGGTTCCATGCTGTCTCCGTGAATCTTACTAAAGGCAAAACTGCAAATGTGTCTTTAAAAAAAAAAAGGAAGTCGACTCAATTGGTTGTGCCTAATTAATAGTCACTGACGAACGTACGAAATTAATATTTTCTCTGAAATATCACTAAATTAACTTGCTTAATTTTACCCTTAAGATTAGCCTGAAAGATTTTTTTTTTTAGGGTTCAAACTAGGCACAAATTAATGAACTTGTAAAAAAGATCAATAGTACCCAAAATCTTTTCAGGAGCGTTATACAAAAAGGTGACTTAATTCGACTTTCCTCAGAATATATTTCAGTACCCATAAAAGCTTTGCCTTCTTTATAGACATGGGAGTTAGTAAGAACACCTAAGAACAAACTTGGTTGGCCACCAGCAGGGGAGCTCTTCAGCTTCTGTCCCCAAATCCATTCAAACAAAAGAAGCTCGTCTCCTCCGTCCCACCCCAAAGACCCGCACTCCGCGGGGACACCTTGATACCTCACTACTTCCCCCACCTCCCTGCCAGCCCTACTTACTCTTCAGCGCCCCGATGAGCAGAGAACCGTCCTTGATCAGCTCTTTGATGAACTTGTTGGTTCGCTCCAGCTCAATTTCATGACACTGCAAGCGCTCCCTGAAATCCGGGCTATCCAAGTAGGAATCGCTGAACTCCAGAGTGGGCAGCCCCATGGCCCAGGCACTGCCAGCGGCGGCCAAGGGCACGTCCGGGCCGGCGGTCAGGGCGGGGCAGCGAGCGGCCGCAGCCGGCGCTCGAGACGCGCGGTCGTATGGAACGCACCGGGACGCGAGGGGAAGGCGCAAAGGAAACGGGTCCCGCGCGCCGCGCCGCCTGCGCCGGGCTCCCGCGGCGCGCGGACGCCTCTGGGCTCAGGCTTCCTCCCCCGAGGTGAGGGGAGCGCAGGCGCAGGCGGCGGGCCGAGGCGCGGGATCGCTCAGGTCGTTGTCATCGGGGCGCATCGTTGCTCCCGGCGCGGAAGCTGGGAGGCTCCGGGCCGTAGCCGGAGCCGAAAAGTTTTTCTTGCGGCCCGTAGACACTTCCGGCAACTCCGCTCTGCTACTCTCTTGACAGTCGTTTACGCTGTGAGCCAGAAGCGCCCAGCAGCGACTTGGGCCGGGCCGGGGAAACCCTCCCCCTCAGCGGACGCAGGCTCAGAGAGCTTGCAAATCGGGCCCCGACTCGGAGACCCTCCTCCCCACCGCTGCGCTCCCACCCCGCGCCACCCCGCCCCTTTGCCCATTGACCCTCCTGCCCCCACCCACCCGCAGGCATTCGGCTCCCGGGCTTCGCTTTACGCTCCTGCCTTGGCTGGGGGCGTTAGCCCAGTCAGCTCTTGGGCGCCTGGCTCCGACTTGTCCATGGAGACACTTCGGGGTCTTTCGCTCATAAAAAGGCCTCTCCTTCCTCATCACCCACTCCCCGGAATTGTCAGGGAGAGATGCCCACGTTAACTTTCCCTAAAGTTTGGAATATTTTGAAGCCTGAAGAGAAGATAATACTTCATAGCGTTCGTTTAGATTTTACTTAGTACTTCCCCCACTAAGTGCATATAAATTCCAGGTTGAAAGGTTTTCCTGTCTCTTTCCCTCCCCTCACTTCATTGATCCTAGAAAATTAGGGGTTCTGTCCTCAAAAGCTTCATCGGACTTTATTGCTGCGTAGGTGGTAAGATTTTTTAGGTGATCTCCATCCGTCAAACACACATGGAAGGTTTAGGTGCTTCTACTTCTAGAATACTATTTGCATCACATTACTAGTGTCTTTGTATTGACACCTGGATGGAATTACCCTTAGGCGTGGAGATTTTTTGGGTTAGTGGGCTGGAGTTCAGAATGAAGACTTAATTCCTACCAAAAGGCTGCTAACCCTCCCTGATAGAAGTTCAATAATAAATTTCTGTTCTCTTGAAACATTGACAGCAAAATAAAATGTTGCTTTACATCTTTGTCCTCCCATCTTCCGTAAGATTTCTGAGAACTGTTATTTTTCTTAAGGATCTGCTTTTAATTTCTATGCTTTCATTATTTTGTCCATTTGAACCAGCTGTTAAAAAAACTCTTCAACAGATCATGGGAAAAATTCCATCAAAGTGCTTTACATTTTTCCCAGTTAAGTTTCAAGGACTGTCAAGATCTAGTTTCAAATGATTGGAGGAAATAAAAGTAAATATAAACATTAAAAGCAGCTGGTAAACCTTGGATTAAGACAGAGAAGATTATGTAAATAGTATATTTGATGGCTTGATTTTAATTCTTGTGGGCTAAGGAAATCAAACTTAAAATTTACCATCCATATTTATATCATTATTCCTTAAAATATTGGCTTATATTGCCAATCACCATTAGTCATTTCAATGCTAAAGTTCTAATCTGTCTGTCAGTTAAACATTCTTCATTTGGAGGCAATGGTGTTGTTGCAACGATGCAATATACAAAACAAGGGTGCTGTTTTTCACTTGAGGTAATTTTGCATCTATTTGTTACTGGAACCTAAAAGACAAAAACAAAAAAAGATCAGTTTCCTTTCAACTTTTGCCATGTTGATGTTCCAAACAACTAAATCCAATGCCAACTGCTCAGATATGAAACATGATAAAACACAACAATCTCTTCCTATTTTTCATTAGATAAAAGTACTGTGATTTTGAAAAAAAAATGCATCAACAGTCTTTGATAAACAGCATGTAATGTATTGGGTGTCAGTTTTCATTTTTATTTAAAACTCTTACATGTCAGGACAGGTTTATTCTACCTTCTCAGATATGGGTTATGACTTAATATTCATGTATATAATTGCATGTTTTATGCCTGTATTGTCTACACTATTAGGAATCACACAGAGAAGTGAGTTATATAGCAAGATAAATAAAGCATTATACCAGTTCTCAGGAAGTTCTCAGAAAAAGAAAATATGAAAAAGGAGTATCTATGGAATATGAGGCAGAGTACGCTATGTTCTCTAACCTCACACAGATGCTGAGCTAATAATACATTGAGGCTACTGTCAATATATTTCAACTCAGGCCCATCACTGTATTTATATAAAATTAGGATTCTTCCTCTTACCCTCATCCAGGAGTCCCTAAAGTTTAGTATGTTATAATGAACTTTGTTCCTATAGGTGCTTTCAGAATTACTCGTGACTTATGCCTATGATTCATACTTTAATTATACCTGCTATTCAGGCTTTCTCCTAGACCATATGAATGCAGCTACCTGAAAGACACCAGAAATACTTTTTCTTTGAGACGAATTTACTGTCAATTTTGAACTATGGTGTTGTGTTCATGTATTATTCTCCCCACCATAATAATTGAACCAGATTCTTCCTAAGAGAATAACTCTTTATACAAAAGACTATCTATACCTGCGATCTTGTTTTCATGGGATTTTTTTAAATGTTTTTTCTATTGTTAAATATAACATATATATACAAAGAAAAGAAAAAAGCACTGATTTTCAAAGTACGCTTCAACAAGTAGATACGGAACGGATTTCAAAGTTTATGTGTTACCATTCCACTATTTCAGAGTTATCATGGGATATTTTAATGGACTGAAATGTAGCCTTTACAAAAAATTTCCACTTCACAATACGTGGCCCTCTCAGCTGCATGGTGAGCTACATAAATATTACCTGGCACACTCTTTGGCACGGTTACTGGCACAGAAAGGTGTCTCTGTTTATTTTCTTAATTCTAAAATGGGATGTCTGCGACTTTTCTAAGAGTAGAAAAAAGGTAGGTGAAGATAAATTAATATATGGTATTTGTAAATCTGCCTAAAACTTTTCCTGAGTAATTCATGCTTGGTGCTTAATATGTACTCAGTACATATAATTGTTGAATTACTGCTTTTTCTCAATTGGTTATGTAGACTTAGACCTCTCAGGCTCAAGTATTCTGAGGCCAAATTCAGACATGGTTAAGAGATGACTATATTGAAAGCGATTGTACCTAAAAAAAGACTAAACTTGCACCTCAGCCCTTTGGAAAATGAGAATGCAGTGATTGTTAGTGCTTTCATTCCCACCTTTGTTCTTTGAAGATAGGTTGTGTATCTTTCTAGTTCAACCTTACATCACACTTAGATTAACAATTGTGAACTCAAATGAACAAAACACATGATTCAATTATTGTAAGAGGTGAAGATACAGGCATCACATTTTTTTTCAGATTTATTTTTAAAACCATTTGGACCTACATACATTTTGAAGCAAGAGAATTCCTGAGATACTCTTCTGCCAGCAGAATAAGAAAAATCACATTAAGCCCTTTGATAGCAGATATTGTTTATTCTGCCTTATTTAAAGTATTATTTTTTTGTGTCCCGCACAATTCTTCTACTATTACTGTGACTTTTCATTCTCTGATGGACAAGTATATGCTATCAGAGACAGCAGCTTATGTGATTCAATTGTCTTTTGTAGCTACAATATGTTCTTGCATTGCAGAGCCCCTCTAAAATAAGGACAATCCTCCCTCCTCCCTTTTTATTGTTTTCATGAAACACAGACAAATGCTAAATGTAGACTGGGTTGAAAAGAACTTCAGTGGTCCAGTGATAAGAAGAAAGAGTCTCCCATAGGAAAAGCACATGACATAGATCATGTCATATTAGTCTACCAATTCTAAGTGCCTTATCCAATAAATGAACTAAAGATCGGGGTTGGAAGACAAGAGCAGAGAAGAAAGTAACTGGTTCAGAGATAAAAAGAGAGAGCTTGGACTAGGGAAGTAGACCTGAGGACAAGGAAGAGGAAGAGATGTTATCAGAGGTATTATCTTTTTTTTTTTTTTTTTGCATGGGTGGGTACTGGGAATCCAACCTTGGGGTCTCCAGCACAGCAGGTGAGAACTCTGCCACTGAGCCACCGTGGCCCGCAACAGAGGTATTATCTTTTCAGTTGTCTAGTTTTCCATCCTGAGTTTGAGATAAAGTTAGTGTAATTAAGAGGCATGTCTTGGACAGATAAGTACAACACTAATACTCAAAGGCATGGTGGTTACTTTATAGATGAGTCATGGGACCAGGCTCAGCCACCATCTAAGGGAGCAGAAGTACCGGCAGAAGGTGAAAGTTTGTTCTATGTGGCAGGACGATGTCTAAACTCCCCTCCGGCTTTAAGATTTTATGATGACAGATTTGTGAAGAACAGGATGAAGGGAAAGAAGAACAGAAATCTTAAGTATGAAACCCTCAGAAATTAACTACATTCAAGAGGTGAGGAGGAAAAGACAATTGGAAAAAAAGCAGAACAAACAGGTAAGGGTTAAGAAGAGAAATAAAATGAAATGAGCACTAGCATTTGAGAGAGCGAGAGGATTGAGAGGGAAGTAGTTGATTTAATTTTAAGAAAGACAAAAATATTTTAGACATAGATTTTGATTTTCATTTGATATCGCCCCCTTGTGGCAAATGATGAGGTTTTCTGTGACTGAAAAGTAGAAGAGAGCAAAAGTAGTAACCAAAGGCCTAAGTGTAATGGGCAGCTTTATGTGCTGGCCATAGTACTCAGAGTTCTTACATACATTATTTCATCTAAGCTTCACCTCAACCCTGTGAAACACGTATTTTTTAAAAGTATTTTGGGCCCCATTTTTTTGTTTTTTTATTAATTTTTAAATTTTTTTAAAAACATGACAACAAGCTCAAACATTCTTAACATATGATCATTCCTTTCATATATAATCAGTAATTCACAACATCATCACATAGCTGCATATTCATGACCATGATCATTTCTTAGAACGTTTGCATCAATTCAGAAAAAGAAATAAAAAGACAACAGAAAAAAATTCATACACATCATACCCCTTACTTCTCCCTTTCATTGATCACTAGCATTTCAATCTACTAAATTTATTTTAACATTTGTTCCCCCTATTATTCATCTTTATTCCATATGTTTTACTCGTCTGTTGATAAAGTAGATAAAAGGAGCATCAGACACAAGGTTTTCACAATCACACAGTCACATTCTGAAAGCTATATCATTATACAATCATCTTCAAGAAACATGGCTACTGGAACATAGCTCTACATTTTCAGGCAGTTCCCTCCAGCCTCTCCATTACATTTTGACCAACAAGGTGGTATCTATTTAAGGCTTAAGAATAACCTCCAGGATAACCTCTCGACTCTGGAATTTCTCAGCCATTGACACTTTATTTTGTCTCATTTCGCTCTTCCCCCTTTTGGTCAAGGATTTGCTTAATCCCTTGATGCTGAGTTCCAGCTCATTCTAGGATTTCTGTCCCACGTTGCCAGGAAGGTCCACACCCCTAGGAGTCATGTCTCATGTAGACAAGGAGAGGGCAGTGAGTTTGCTTGTTGTCTTGGCTGGAGAGACAGTTTGGGCCCCATTTTAACAGGCAGGGAAATTAAGACAATGTGGTTAACTTGACATCTTTAAAAGGTACTAGAGTTGGGATTTCAATCCAAGTCTTTCTAGCCCAAAATCCATGCTGAAAAAAAATGCATTCAACAAATATTTATAGATTTTGATTATGTGCCTGTTCTGCTGTAAATGTCAGGAATGCAAAGGTAAGCAGAAACTTACCCATTGCTGCCCTAATTCAATTTTCAGTTTAATGAGCTATAGCTGAGACAGCAACCCAGTAGTCACACAAAGCTACTTATTGGTTGTTCGATTTAGGGTGATTACCTCTCAGGTTTTCCAGCTTTACCAGCTATAAAATTAGAGATGATAATGGCCATCATTTATTAAGCATTTAAAAGTGTGCCAGATAACTGTCCTAAACCCTTTATATTCGTTATTACACATAGGTCACTTTTCACTCTATACTGAGACATTTCTATGCCTCTACGACTCAAAGTTGAGATGAGGAATCTTCTCCACACCAATGGTGAGAATTAATCATGAGCAGAGTGGTTTTGACACGCCAGTCATGTGTACTTAGACTCACAGCTGTGTTTGGAGAAGTTTTGTACCTCTCTCACCTCGCACTGAAACCCCGATGACATGACCTCTGCTGGATTCCACAGCAAACCCCTGGCACATGGAAAGGAAGCATTTACTACAGCAGGGTCTGTGATCCCACCAACGCTACCAATCCTCACTGGAGGAAAGAATTTTATAATGAGGTTGAAGACACTCAGGCACAAAAACTTTTTAAAAAAAAACAAAAACACAACAACCAAACAAAAAACATAATTTGTCCCAGGATAAGCAAATTGTCATTTTAACCTATAACCTCTGACTCTAAGATTACATCACAATGAATGACCTTAGTAGGTCATTTAACATGCAGATTTATAATTATTTGTAAGTAGCTCTATTCCCACATTCACACCCTTTCCTTGTACACTCTAACCACATCTCAGCATCCCTTGTACCTAACACAGTAACAGTCCTAGAAAATGTTTTGAACACATGGCTGCATTATAACCTTCGAAAAATTGCGTCTCTGTTAGAAGTGCCTGCGCAGATTTACAGGGAAGCAGAGGAAAGTCTCTCCGATTTGGCATGGCGAGCTCTGCATGTTACTTGAGCTTCGCTGAGCATGACGGGAAGAGTGGAGCTGGTTATCTGTACTTCCAGGTGATGAGAATGTTTGTATGACACTGCTGGCATCCAGCACGCCGCGACAGGCCATGGCTACGGCACTGAAAAATGCGATGAGGACAATCACAAGCCCAGAGGAGCCTAAGGAAACTAAGTCAAACAAATGATCCACACCCAACAAAGAGAAGTCATAACTCAATGAAAGGGAAGAATACTCCTGAATATAAGAAGGATAAATGAAAAAGAACAGACCCACAGTCTCTAGTGCTTGAGTATTTCAGATGGAGAAAAATGAATAACCTGAAAGAGAATCTGTAAACAGTAGTCACAGTGGCAACTTCCATTTTGAGAATTAGGTTAAAATACAAGATATTATCCTCCAAAATGTATATTAACCTGTATTTTGTCAGTGTCGATTTTATCTAATAATAGAATTATCTGATAATGGAAAATATGTATAACAAAGACAACATTAATTTTTCCGAGAGGGACAAGTTCTTATATTCATGCTTATTTTTATATGTATTGATTTCTTCTGCTAGTATATTAAAATGTGAATGCGAGACAGAGGTGGATTACTGACATTAAAATTTAGTTTACCAGACGAAGAAAAATAGTATAAGTAAGTTTGTCTCAATTTCACTTAATACTGCAGCACATTGCACCTTTCTAATCCTTTTCTCTGTGATCTTTCAAAGAATGCTTCAAAGACTTGTGAAGGTCTCTGAACTTTGTTAAGAGAAATTATTTGCACATCATGGTGTCAAGGAAAATAGCAGCAACTGTGTAGTGAAAAGCTTGCTGGTGTATACCATGAATATTTGATGAATTCTTTTAACTCTTCCCTACCTGCTTTCCACTCCAACTTTGAATTACAAAGCTTTTCCAAATATACACAAAAGTTGAAAAAATAGCACAATGAACACTTGTATGCTCTCTATCTAGATTTGAGAAATGTCAGCATTTTACCATATTCGTTCTCCTCCCTTCTTCACTCTCTTTCTTTCTATATATATGTAAATATTAGACATCTTGATACATCATCCCTAAATACTTAACATGCATTACCTAAGTAATAGAAAATTCTCCAACGAAATATCCTTTTAATAAAAATTAATGTGCTATAAAAATCTTATAAAATATCCAATTGTTCCAAAAATGTCTCTAGAGCTTTAAAACTTAAGAAAAGAACAAGATCTATTCATAGTTCCAAACTCATTCTTAATCAAGGTAATACATAACTGCAAAATACTATTTCAGTGGGCAAGTAAAGCTCATTAATCATAACTCCTTTAATTCAGAATTTGGAGCAATGAAGCCTAGGTTAGTATGAAGTTTATCTTGTTACTGTCATGAAGAAAATATTTACTAATTGAATTAATGGAAGAAGACTATGTTGATAAAATTATCCCCAAGTCTCTAAATACCTGACTTTATCATTGGTGGCTTCTAGGAAAGTCTGTTCTGGAGAGAAGGAATAAGGGGCAAAAATTCACTATCTGACATATAGTTGAGGTCAGTAAATATTTTTTTTACTAAATTAGTAAATAAAATACTAGGGACTTAGAGACAAGCCACAGCACCTGGTGTTTTGGTTTGCTAAAGCTGTGAGAATGCAACATACCAGAAATTGGTTACCTTTTACAACAGGGATTTATTAACTTATAATTTACAGTTCTTAGGTCACGAAAGCATCCAACTAAAGGCATCAAGAGGACAATACCTGGACTCCGAAGAAAGGCCACCAGCATCTGGGCCGCCACTGTCACTGGGCAGGCGCGTGGCTTGCACCTGCTGGTCTTCTTTCCTGGGTTTGATTGCTTTCGGCTTCTGACTTCTGTGGCTCCATTTCTCAGCTCCTCCAGGGGCTTTTATGAGTTCTTTCATAAAGGACTCCAGTAAAAGGATTAAGACCCACCTTGAATGGACTGGGTCACATTTCAATCGAAATAAACTAAGCAAAAGTCTTACTCACAAGTCTGTACCCGCAGGAATGGATTAAAAGAACATGGCCTTTTCTGGGGTACATAACAGCTTCAAACCAACACACCTAGGAACTGGTTAGAAATGCAAATTATCAGACCCTGCCCTAGAGCTAAAGAACCAGAAACCCTGGGAGTGGGGCCCAGCAATCTGTGTTTTAGCAAGTCCTCCAGGAGACTCTGATGCATGCTATAGGTTGAAAATTGCTCTGGAACAATTGCTGTTAAGGATCAAAGTTGAAGAACCAGGTAGAGGATATAGCTTTAAGTTTAGATAGGGAAGAAGAGGTAAATGGAATGGTGAACAGAGGCTTAGGTAAATGCCAATGCCAGGGAGAGCCAGACTGCAGTTGGGGCCTCTGACTGGAGAGCTGACAGAAAGCTACCACCCTGGGACCCCAGCCCTTCAAGATGGCAAGTATTTTATGGGGCCCCAATTTCCTCAAAAGCTTTGGAAGAGAAAGAAAAGGCAGAAATATTTTTTCAAAGTGAAAATACTTAAATGACTGCACTAACAGGGTAAGTGCTAAATCAAGAAAAATCCAACTTAAAAATAGTAGGAGCCTGGGCGGGCCACGGTGGCTCAGCAGGTAAGAATGCTTGCCTGCCAAGCCCAAGAACCTGTGTTCGATTCCCGGTGCCTGCCCATGTAAAAAAAAAAAAAAAAGAAAAGTAGGATCCAAAGGTGCTCTCGCTGGGTCTTCCCTGAGTCTTCCCTAATCCCCTCACTGGGTCAACTTAGGGCCTGCATCCCAGGGCAGATCCCTGGTTCCCATTCCAGAGGGACCAGAGTAACACTTGTGCACATACTGGGAGCATGTATGTCTGGGCCAATCTGTCTGGTGACAGCCTAAAGTATGGAACCAGGACACTTGTCATAGACTGGCCATCACAGAACTTGCCCTGTTTGGAGACTGTAGGCTCACCATCTCCAGAACACTGTAGAACAGTCAAATTATAGCTTCTTGGATCAAAGTTTTGCTCACAGTGGGACAAACATGTCCAGACCCATTAAGAAATGTTGCTTTCTAGAGAAGAGGGAAAATTCAAGGGAATTCCTAGGGTCACACATGCATGCCCAGGACAAGACAGATGGACAGTAAAAGATGGGGAGGACGCTATGCTTCTGCCTTGGGCTATTCAATAAACTTATTATATGACTAAGCTCTGAAGGAGAGCACTCACTCAGGTCAATCTGCAAAGACAGAGAAAGATATTTTCTTTCATTCCTTCTCCTTATTTTCCTTCTTTTTCTTTTGTGTGTGTTAGTTTCTGGCATTCAAGAAAAGCTCTGTCATAACACTAGCCAGATAAGAGCTCAAGCTCAAGAAACAGATGCCTTAGAGTCAAAATTCCAGTGATAAAATATTAAAATATCAAAATGTCGAGGTTTCAACAAAAGATTACAAAACATATAAAGAAACAAGAAGCAATAGTCCATGCAAAAGAAAAGACTAGAAAGTCAAAAACCATCAATGAGGAGGACCAGACCTGGAACATGAGACAAAGGCTTTAAATATGCTCAAAGAACTAAAGGAAAGCATAGATAAAGAATGAAAGGATGTTAGGAAAATGATAGACGAACACAAAGAATATATGAAAAAGGAAATAGAAAGGATTAAGAGGAACCAAAAGGAGATGAAGACCAAAATAATAGAAATAAAAGTCTGCTAGAGAGAATCAACAGCAGATTGGAACTTATAGAAGAAAGAATCAGTGAACTTGAAGATAAGAAAGTTGAAATAATTCGGGGTGAGGACCAAAAAGAAAAAAGAATGAAGAAAAATGAACAAAGCTGAAAGCCTGTGGGACAATATTAATCCTACCAATATATACATCGTGGGAGTACCAGAAGGAGAAGAGAGAAAGGATCAGAGAATATTTAAATAAATATGGCTGAAATGTTCCTAAATTAGCAAAAGACATGAATAAACACATCTGTGCTGGTTTGAAACTGCTATGTACCCCATAAAAGCCATGTCTTTTCCTAATCCAATCTTGTGGAAGCAACCATGTTTCTTTTAATCCTAGTTCAATAATGTAGGGTGGACACACTTTGATTGGATTGTTTCATGGAGATGTGATACACGTAATTGTGAGTGTGAACTTTTGATTAGGTGGAGATGTGACTCCACCCATTCAAGATGGATCTTGATTCATTTACTGGAGTCTTTAAAAGGGGAAACATTTGGAAAAACTTCAGATGCAGACACTTGGAGAACAGTTGCTTCAAAACCAACAGAGAGCAGATGCCTAAATAGAGACATTTGGAAATGCAGAGTCACCATGTGCCTTCCCATGAGATGTTAAGCAAGCCAGAACCCAGAGTTGTGTCCTGGAGGAGCTAAGTGAAGGCCCACAGATGCTTAGAGAGAAAATCACTGGCATCAGAAGCTGGAAGCAACAGAACCAGGAACAAGGACCAGCAGATGCCAGCCACATGCCTTCCCATGTGACAGACATTGGCCTTTCTTGAGTCAAAGTATCTTTCCCTGGATGCCTTGGTTTGGACATTTAATACCTTAGAACTGTAAACTTGTAACTTAAATTCCTTTTTTGAAAGTCATTCCATCTCTGTTATATTGCAGTCCAGCAGAATTTAACAAACTAAAGCAATATCCAAGACTCTCAATGAACTCCAAACAGGATAAACTTACATAGATCCACACTGTGACATATTGTAATAAAACTATAGAATGCCAAAGGTAAAGAGAGAATTCTGAAAGCCACAAAAGAGTAGCAACATGTTACGTACAAGGGAGCCTCAATAAGATTACATACCAATTTCTTGTCAAAAAACATGGAGAAAACAAACAAACAAACAAACAAAAAAAACATGGAGGCAAGAAGGTAATGGAATGACATATTTAAACTTCTGAAAACAAATAAAAAATGCCAACCAAGAATTCGATATCCAGCAAACCTGTTTTTCAAAAATGAAGAAGAGATTAAGACATTCCCACAGAAACAAAAGCTGAGGGACTTCATCACCACTAGATCAGTACTATAAGAAATGTTAAAGGGAGTTCTGCAGGTTGAAAGGCAAGGACAATAGACAATACATCAAAGCTGCATGAAGAAATAAAGACATCCAGTCAGGGTAAGAACAGGGGTAATTATAAGTGCCATTACTATGGTATTTTTGGTTTGTAGGTTCACTCTTTACTTCCTACAGGATACAAAATGTAATGAGAAATTAGTGGTTTTGGACTCACAATGTATAAACACATAATTTGTGACATGAACTACAAAAAGATGAGGGGACAGAAGGGTATAGGAATAGTTTGTGTGAAGTTAAATTGGTATCAAAGCAAAAAGATTGTTAGAGATTTAGGATGTTAAATTTAAGCCACATGATAACTACAAAGACAATACTGGAGAATATGTAAGCTCAAAGAGATAAAAAGTAGAGTACAGATTACCAGGAGTGGCGTGCCATGGAAAAGGCGAATTAGTGCATAATGGATGCCAGTCTTCTGTTTGGGGTGATGAGAAAGTTCTAGTAATGGATAGTGGTGAAGGTACCACAACATTGTGAATGTCATTAATCCCACTGAACGTTATGTTTGGGACTGGTGGGTACGGGAAGCTGTATGTTGTATATATGGTCCCACAATTTAAAAAAAGAAGGAAAAGACACCAACCTTCAATTGACTCCTTTATGTATCTAGTGTTCTTACTCTTATTCTTTTCATTGTTGATGGGAATTTGTAATGCACTCGAGGACAGTTTTAATCTGCAAAAAAGTCTATTAGAAAGTTTTGTTTTTTAATTTAAGGAGTAACACGTTTTTGTTGTTGTTGTTTTTGTTTTTGTATGCTGTATGGCGGGGTCACATTTCATTATTTTCCATGTGAGTATCCTGCTATTGTAACACCATTTGTTGAATCTTTTTTTTTTTTTAACATGGGCAGGCACCGGGAATCGAACCTGGGTCCTCTGGCATGGCAGGCAAGCATTCTTGCCTGCTGAGCCACCGTGGCCCAGGAGTAACACTTTATTAAAACTTCAAATTTTGAAAACTACAACCAAAATCTCTTTTTTTTTAGTCTTCTAGGTTCAACTTACAGATCTTATTGTTTTAAGTCTAGGAAATTTTAGGGCTCATTCTTAAAGAATCTATGAGTATTGTTTGTGCCATTTACAGATTTAAACACCTTCCCAATAAATAAATCTAATGGACCAGGATTTAAAATTTTAATATTTAGTTTTTCCTTTTAAGGGCATTAATCATACTACCTATACAAAATGTTTCTGAATGCTAAATAATCTTATGTATTTAGCAATTTAAACTTATAAATATGGTCAACCACAAGTTTTCTTAAATATTCTCATATTTGCATAAAGTTCTAAAAATCTCTACTTGAAGTACAAGTCTAAAACAATTAGGCTTTTCAAATTAGAGTCATTTAAAATAAACACTGTGCTGGTTTGAAAGGATGTATGTACCCTAGAAAAACCATGTTTTAATCCTAATTCCATTTTATAAATCCCTATTCAGTACTATATGTTTGAATCTGTAATTAGATCATCTCCCTGCAGATGTGATTTAATCAAGAGTGGTTGTTAAACTGGATTAGGTGGAGACATGTTTCCACCCATTCAGGTGGATCTTGATTTGTTTATTGGAATTCTATAAAAGAGGAAACACTTTGGAGAAAGGAGATTCAGGGAAAGCAGAGAATGCTGCAGCACCACGAAGCAGAGAGTCCACCAGCTAGCACTTTGGAGATGAAGAAGGAAAATGCCTCCTGGGGAGCTTCATGAAACAGGAAGCCAGGAGTGAAAGCTAGAAGATGACGCCGTGTTCGCCACGTGCCCTTCCAGCTAAGAGAGAAACCCTAACTGTGTTCACCGTGTGTGTACCTTCTCACTTGAGAGAGAAACCCTGAACTTCATCGGCCTTCTTGAACCAAGGTATCTTTCCCTGGATGCGTTTGAGTGGACATTTCTATAGACGTGTTTTAATTGGGACATTTCCTCAGCCTTAGAACTGTAAACTAGCAACTTACTAAATTCCCCTTTTTAAAAGCCAATCCATTTCTGGTGTATTGCATTCCGGCAGCTAGCAAAACTAGAACAAACACATTCATTACTAAATCACATACCATATATCCATACATATTGTACAAAATTTTTGGAGATTCTGTTTTAACAGAGTTTAGTAAAAAAAAACACACACACACACACACACACAAACACACATTCTTGTAAGCATCATAAGAATATAAAATATCTAACAAATTTTATTATCTTTTTTTTTTTGCATGGGCAGGCACCAAGAATCGAACCCAGGTCTCTGGCATGGCAGGTGAGAACTCTGCCTGCTGAGCCACCATGGCCCACCTGTAACACATTACTTTTTAACCTCAAATTATTAACACTGTCATATAACTCTTGCAAATCTTTTTTTATATATGCAGTATACACAAAATTCTAAACCTTCCTGGGGTTAGAAGATGCATTTACCACTTAAGAAAACTGCTATAATTCCCAATGACTGAGATTATTTAGGTTCAGCCATGATCCTGACTAGATTCTTGTAAGCAGTCAGAATGGGACTCACTAGATGATCTTTTTGATAGTTGCTCAGTCATGATTCCATAACACAAGGAGATAGTTACAGCAATAAGCCCACGTCCCCGGACTCAAATTGCACACACTGCTTCAGTGACTTTCCAAATATTTTGACTCAAACCCCCAGAAAGAAATGAATACATTTCATATAATGCAGAGATATAGTCCTTTATTTTTTTGGTAGCAACTGCTGGATCCACCCACAATAATTTAGATACCATGATATACCAGCAGGAAGCCAATAGTAGTTTGAAAAAGTTTCACTATGCTTTTTTTTCTCTCTGTTCAGAGAAGCCTGCACTGCCTCATCCAGGTAGATCTCTTACATGGAATCTGCATTTTGGATAGTCAATAAAATCTTCCAAATACAAAAATTAACTTTGTGGGATCTTGCATTTTCTCATATTTTGAAGAAATATTGCGACTCATAGGAATATTGTTTTACAAATGGTATCTGATTGAACTGTGGGTATCTCATGTAGGTTCATCTGACTTGCAATCCCAACTCAGGAAGTTATTTTACTAGCTTTCATCTGCCTAATTTCCTGTCATGTCTACATTGTATATATATTTAAAACCATAGAGAGTTGTCAGTTTTGGAGAATGTATTTTTTTTTTTTTTTTTTTTTTAAAGAGAGAGGAAGGAAGGGAAGGAAAGACAGAGAAGGAAGGAAGGATGGAAGGAAGGAAGAAAGGGAAACATCTTTAAACATTTTCTTGTTTTATTGTATTTTGTTTGTTTGTTTTTTTTTTTTTACATGGGCTGGGGCCGGGAATCGAACCGGGGTCCTCCGGCATCGCAGGCAAGCACTTTGCCCGCTGAGCCACCGCGGCCCGCCCTTGGAGAATGTATTTAATGTGAATAACCACATTGGGCCATCCACAGAAATCAGTTTAGATGACTGTGGGGTTGGTGAAATCCTGGGAAATGGAACCTGCAGAAGGGATATAGCTAATCCAACTTCCTCAACACAACTCCCACTTTGAGGAATGCAGTGGGGCAAGTTGATGAAGAATTTTGGATCAGGATCAGACTAAACCATTGAGATTCAAGGTAGTATTAAGGTGTCCTAAGCTGTTCCTTAAACACAGACAGGAGGGCCTCTGGTACTCATAGCCTGCTATGTGGGGAAGCAGAAGACTATATTTATGAACCCCTGAGCAATGGTGGCATCTGCTTGCTGTCCTGCTGGGCTGCATTTGTTTCAGAAAAGAGGCCAGAAAGATAGAGAGAAAGAATGGGATTGGGACTAGGCAGGAATGAAAGATTTAGAAGGTTGACAAGATGGGTTTTCTTTCCTAACCTAGTCCCTTCCCTTGGAGAGGAAACATTAGTAAGATAGGGAAGGCAGAATCTTTGTTAGCACCAGGACTCTCTGGTATTAGGTTTTAAGGTCAAATTCAGTATAGAAGGAGTATGTGGGATCTTGTTTCATTGTTGCTTCACTTCAGAAAGCTGAAGGGTGGCTCCAGACCTGAATGACCTGACTTTATGCTGGGAATGGGAGCAATTGCTGGGGAAAAGAAACAATGATGAAAATACTGAAAGAGCTTGTTTGGAGGAGAGGGAAAACAGAGAGGAGGGATTTCCAGGATATCCTTCCATCTCTGGTGGACTCCAGGTAACTGATGGTGATTCAATGGGAAAAGTGAAGGACTATTTTGTACCATTCTTGAAATTCATGCACATCACTAATGATCTGTTAGTGACTTTTTCTTCCTCATAGTTTCTTTCTGCCCTTCCAGATAGTTAAAAAAAAAAAAAAAAAAAAAAAAAAAAGGCTAAAGGCGATCCTTCTAAAGAGCCATCTATAAAGTAAGGAAAGTCTTGTCTAACATTAAAATATTTTCTTCTCTTACAAGAAAAAACATCGCAATTCTCTTCAAAGCAGTTTCAGGCCATCATCAAAAATAAGAAAAACAGTAGCTGAATTAGTTTTAAAGCAATCTTATTTTTCCTGTTGGTATAGGAGGCAAGGCCCTTAACTGTGTCATTATGCTAAATATATAATTTTGCTTGAGTGTACAACTGAAGTAGGCATTTGAAAAACACCAAGAATCCATTTCAGCGTGTAGATTACATGCAAGTTAAGTCAATAATTAAAAATTCCCCATATCCTGTGCTGGAGACCCGGGTTCAACTCCTGGAGCCTGCCCGTGCAAAAAAAAAAAAAAAAGAAAATTATTGCTTTTTTGTGTATATGTTATTTTTCACAAAAAAGAAAAAAAGAGAGAAGAAAGAATAGAGAAGATAGGATTTAACAAATGACTATGACTGCTGAATCATGATATTGATATTTCTTTCAGTCTGCAGTGTCTTGGAGCAGCTAGAAGAAAAAGTGAAAAATTGTGGAACTGTGTAACCCATACCAAACTTTAAAATCTGTTGTATAACTATTTGTTAAAACGTACTTGGAGATTTATTGCTTTTTTGTATATATGTTAATTTTCACAATTAAAAAAATAAGATGAGAAAAAAAAATTCCCCATGTCCGTAACTAATTCCCTAATGGATTTTCTTGCAGTAGCTTTTAATTCTACTTTTATGCTTATATTGTCAAATTGGCATTTCCAGCCAGGCCTTTGTCTGGACCTCTCCACATAGATATTCAAAAGGTGCCACAAGCTCAACACGTACATTTTGCTACTCTTTATCCTTTTCCCTAAATCTGCTCTCTTCAAATTGCAATTTCTACCTTAGTTGTCTGAGAAGGAAACTTGGCATCTAATCAGCCACTGAGTCACTTTCTTGATAGCGCTGGCATCCACCCCTTCCTCTCCAGCCTCAGCTTCAGCACTAGATCAAACCTCATTGCCCGGGCAATTAAAATGAGCCATTAGCTAGTCCCATGGCTCCAGTCAGTCGTTCTCTAATCCTTACTTGCATCTGGAGTCATCTTTCTGAGAAAGTAAATCTCATCGTTTTCTCCAGGGCTTAAAATCCTTTAGTGGCTCTTCATTGATTAACAACTGGAGTCAAACTCCTTAGTTTGCTAAACCAGACTCTGTTAGCTCTCCAAACTTAATGATTGCCATGTCTTTTGCATTTGTAATTACGCTTCTGTCAAGCTGAATGTCTTTAAATTCTGTTCACGGGCTAGTGAGAGGGATTACCAGGAGTTCAAAGGAGCTTTCTGTTATGTGTCTTAATTTTGATGATTACATTTAAAAAGAATATAAGCATATTTTAAGTCATCTTGATCAGTACTTGTCAAACTTTAATGTGCATGGGAAACACTTGGAGACTTTGCTAAAAAGAAGACTTTGATTCAGCAAATCTTATGTGGCCCAAGATTCCACATTTCTAACCAGCTCCCAGGTGATGCCAAGGCTGCAGGCCCAAAGACCACATTTTGTGTAACAAGGGTCTAGAATGGTGACCACTTTCTAATTGAGCACTATCATGAAATTGCCTGTTATGGATTAATGAATGAAAAGAGACGTAGATCATATTTAATAATCTAAATATTTAAAACATTCATTACAAATGATGTCACAGTTTACCATATGAGTAAAGATCTGGCAAAAATACAAAAGGTGATGAAAGAATTGAGCCATTATTTCACACAAAATCCTATAGGTAAGTCACTCTCAAAGGATTCACAGTAGTCCAAACAATATTGTTTTGGTAAAACACACCATCTATACTATTAAGTTATTTCAAATAATATTTATTTTGTGGTTTTTTATACTTAATTTTTCCACCTTTTTTAGTTTTGTAATTATGCAATATCAATAAGCCTTAATGTTTATACTTAGGGTTATGTTTATACGTAGTTATATAATTTAAATCAACCCTGGGGGGAGTCGAATAAAGACATTTATTCCTTTATAAGAGGTCAAAATTCTACACAAGCTTGAGAATTTCTGAATTAGACTCTTTTATGCCTCTTTCCCTTTGATCCTATTGTCACCTCTGCCTGTCACCCTTCCCTAATTCTTTACTAATCTTGCCACCTTAGAAAACATTTTTTTCTTTTCCCTACAGCTTCTTTTCTGAGACCCTGGTCAAATTTATACCACAACAGTGTGCTGCCCTGATTTCTTTCATAATGTCTACGACTCTTGGTTTCATACTTGACTACACATGTCTGTTTACATTTCTGACTGTCTCTTCCATCCCAAAATTAAAGACCATGTCTTGCTTCTCTTATTTGTATTTGTTCAGTGTTTGGCACATCATAACCTGATCCATAGAGGTTTTCTGAAGCAATGGATAGAGGTAAAATTTGGCTTCCTCCTTCCCGAGACAGAAATTATGAGTATGCCAACATTCCTTGTGTTTACATTTGTGGGTTAAAAAAGTTAAAAGTATAAAATAATTGTAAAGCTCTTCTGCATGTCATTTAACTTAAACATGGTAATGCAAAAACCTTACTTGTCTCCTAGAAAAGATGCTGAAAATTGTGCTTTTTCCCTAATTTCCCAGAAGTCTACTTGTTGAGGTTCAAGCATAGAGATTTTTCAAATAATGTGAAAACAAATTGCAATTACATTTTGGTTGATGTACCATCAGAAATAAAAATAGAATGGAAAGATTGAAAATCTTGAACAGGATTCCAGCCAAAGTGTGGTTAAACATTATATGAGAGCTGGAATTGTTGTTTGCTTTCCACTTTCAGTCATGCAGGGAAGTTCTATAGCCTGTATAGTCTCCCTGCCCATTTCCCAGTTCCTTGGATTTGCCATTCCATTTTGGTTAGCACCTTCCCTGGAGCTGGTAGAGGAAGTAAAGCTCAGTTTTGCTTTTGAGAACAGAAAAAAAATTGAAATGCAATATTAAGCTTCATTTAATAATAAGATTGATTCTAGCGTATATTTAGAAAGAGATTTGGGGAAAACCTGGTAAGGAAGATCCTCTCTGGATTAACCAAAATGATGGATGGTGTGGAATTGGGGTTCAGGTATTACGCAAATACTACTATAGTGCTGTGCAAACACACTGTGAAAGAATGGCTGTGGTGAAATAGAGCAAGGCTAGCAGGATTTAGATCTTTTTTTATTATACCTTTATATCTTTTTTTTTAATTATACCTGTGTAGATATTCCCGTTTTAGTATAAGAATAACATTCTCTTGACCCTGGAAGACGTAGAAACAGTGGTTTAGGAGTATAATTAATTCATTTATGGCTCCAACTGAGTATATCTCTACTTAAAATGGAATTAAAAATCTGAGAAGATAATTTCTCTTCTAATTCCTTCCTATTTATGTCTTTCATTTTCTAGCAATATTGAACTAGACTCCAAGCTCATCATGATTTTCTTACCTCTTGACCCACCACCCTCCACCCCTTCCTGGAATGCCTATCCCCATGCAAGTGAAAATTATTTTTTCTAAACTTGTCCCAGATATTACTTCCTTCAGAAAACTTCCTTCAGAGAGTTACTCACTTTCTTTTCTGCATTAGCTTTGTGTCTGTTACGAGCTTCGTACAGGTACTTAAGACATGACATTACATTTGTTGACCAGGTCAGATAAAGGTGAACATTTGGAATCTCAAATCTGTGGTATAGTGAAATGAATATTTGATCAGGAGCTAAAGATGTGGTTTCCAAATCATTCCTCTTCATATAGTTCACCAGAAAATTTTCTCTTTTGTACAGTTTCTATATCGGGCCTCCACATTTCTCTCCTTGTGAACAGAGTACTAATCAGTTTGTATGCCCACTCTCTTGCTCAGTCTTCATTACACAATGGGAGCTCAAATGAGCATTACGATGAATGAAATTAGATGTGGCGTTCTTGTTATTGTCCCCACGTGGCCTCTGTGTTTCACAGGCAGACACTTGGTGTAAAACGGCAGGCCTTGTTCTATTTTGTAAGGAGGAAAACACACAGACCAAAAACAGATATGCCTTAATTTTTTGATGTGACAAAAAATTGTCCAACCCACATGTCTGAGTGAGGGTTATTTAACATCACTATATGTTTAGCTATCTAACATTATACTTACAAAAGCATCGACGGATCCTTCCAGATTTTATTTATCCTTTGTTCTACCTGTACACTGTGTTCATTTAGAAATGGCTTCTCATGCTGAGTGTCCCATTTTTGAAATAGATATCCAAACCACAATCTGCATTCTGCACAGCTTAAATGCCTACGCACTAACCACAGCTGTTTGTTTATTCCATGTTTCAACAGGGACAAATACAGTCTCTAATTTTTGCCTTTTAAGGTAGCAATTCAATTTAATACTTGAGGAGAGGGGGAAAGTCATCATAGTCACAAAGAATAAAAAATATTTCATATTTTTTCATACCATAGCAGTTGGTGTTCTTTGGATATTCGTAAGATGAAAACAGAGTTCATATAACATTATTTAAAGGAATAGGAACAATTCTGTGGCAGACAGCATGTCTAAATGATTGCTTTCTAAGGTAGTTTTTGAAGCTTTATTACGTAGAGTGGTTCACCAGAGCCTAATTTGTGTTGTCTTTATCACACATTTTATTCTACAAAACTTCAGGACATGCTCAGGAAGAAAATGACCCCTTATTTTTTGTTATGGAGTGTATGGGATATAATTGGAGTTTATATAATGAGTATAGTCATATTTATCTACTGCCCCCATATGGTATAGCGCTGACTATATTTCTGACATCTGGTTCCGTCTGACACCAATTTCTATTCATGATAACTTTTAGGGGTTGGTAAGGTATTCCTTGATAGTGATTATTTTATCTAATGTTTGTACACATCTTTATATGCAATATACTTTGTTTCATTTAATGCTCTGGGATAGTCAGGACCCTTTCCTTTGCATGTGGTCAGGAACTAACTTGAACTGGTTTAAGCATTACAGAGAGTCTTTTTTAGGGGTGAAAGGAGCCTACTTAATTGAAATTTTCAAGGGGTAGATCTGACTTTAATTATCTGGGGAGTAAGGTGCTCTCTGTCTTTAACTCTTATCTCTAAGTCTCAGCTCAGACTTTCTGACTGATAATTGGCCTAAGAATAAAATCTGAAACTTTTGTTTGACATGTTTCTTACTGCTTGCTATGCTAGAGAAGGAGAGATTCCTTCTGTGTTCATAAATCAAATCCCAAAGAAGGACTCCAGCTGGCCCCATGGAGGTCAGGTGCCCATTTCCAGGAAAAATTACCATGGTGAGAGCTTTGGGCTACTCTGGTTGGCCGGATCTTTGTCACTTGCTAAATTCTGTGGCCGAGAGAATGTTGGAGCTCTCTGATTTCACCATTGTATCAGAACCACGTGGGAGAGGCAGGCGTAGTTCTCTGAGGGAAGGAGGGCTGCTAGGAAGTTGACAACAACAGATGCCCACTGGGTTGTCATAAACACTAGAAGAGGTATCATTTTCCCTGTTTTAGAGATGGAGAGGGATTAAGTGACTTGCAAAATTTATACAGCTGGTGAATAGCTAAACTGAATCTTCTAGTACTCCTTTTACTGACCTACAGATATGAGGCCTCATCAAGCACTTAAAAATGTCTTCTTTCTCTGTTTAAAGAACATGTGGGTAGGCACATAATGTTGCATCTCAAAGTAAAAGTATGTGGTGCATTTTATGACCTGAGAAGAAATTTGGAACATTTTGCAAGTGATTGCACACAACAACAAAAGATAATTTTAAATTGGATACAGCACAACACACTTAAAAAATTATATTGCATTGTTGTTGCTTTCCCTTAAATATTCTTCTGGGATAGCTAGGTGGGGTGGCAGAGACAGCTGGACCAAAACGATACAGGGGAAAGGGCAGAACCAGGTAAAGAAAGCAGCTTTTCTTGTTACAAGCCTGCTTCCCACAAGCTGACGGTGTCAAGGGGAGCTGTGGTCCAGAGGGGCAGAGGCAGCAAGTAGTAGAGGTCACAGGGCCTGGTCAAAATTCAGCATGCAAACCTGATTTGAACTATCTGTGCTTAGAGACAAGAAGGAACTTAAAGGATAGCTCTTTCCCATGTTCTGGTTTGCTAGCTGCTAGAATGCAATATATCAGAAATGGAATGGCTTTTAGAAAGGGGAATTTAATAAGTTGCTAGTTTACAGTTCCAAGGCTGAGAAAATGTCCCAATTAAAACAAGTCTGTAGAAATGTCCAATCTAAGGCATCCAGGGAAAGATACCTTGGTTCAAGAAGGCCGATGAAGTTCAGGGTTTCTCTTTTAGCTGGAAGGGCACATGGTGAACACGGCATCATCTGCTAGCTTTCTCTCCTGGTTTCCTGTTTCCTGAAGCTTCCCAGGAGGCATTTTCCTTCTTCATCACCAAAGGTCGCTGGCTAGTGAATTCTCTGCTTCTCGTGGCTATGTCGTTCTGTGGTGTTCTCTAAAATACTTCTTTTATAGGATTCCACTAAACTAATTAAGACCCACCTGGAATGTGTAGAGACACATCTCCACCTAATCCAGTCTAATACCCACTCTTGAGCGAGTCACATCTTCATGGAGATAATCTAATTAAAGTGTTCAACAACAGTACTGAATAGGGATTTGAAGAAACCTTTGCTCCCACAAAATGGGATTAGGATTAAAACATGGCTTTTCTAGGGTACATAAACCTTTTCAAACTGGCACTCCCCAGGTCCCCAAATACCCAAAGCCTAATCAAGAAATATTTAACTTTAACACATTTATAATTGTGTAGTTTCATCATGAACTTTTCTTGCTTTTTAAAGATTCCTAATAAGCTTCAGAATCATTGAAACTTCACCTCAAGAAATTTAAGAAGAAAATTTAGAGGAAACTAAAGATAGAAAGTCAGTGTTAGATTGGGCTGAGAAAAAAAAAGAAAAAAAAAAGCTCCTCCCTGAAGTGGGCTTGCAATGTTGAATGTAAAGCAAAATGAGTTACACTTTATGGAAAGACTTATTAAATAAACAAACTAAGAGAAATTGTAGAGGGTTTTAGGGAAACAAATTCATGTATTAAGTACCTTGAGGTTTAGCCAAGAAAAAAATGACCATAACTTAGAAATATTCCATAAGCAATAAAATCTCTTTAATCGCATAATTAAGAGGCTTGACAAAAAGTTAGCCTAGTACTTAAAATAGCCTTGTGGCTTTTTACTGTGCAGATGGAACAACGTTGTTAAGGAAAATTGCATGTGAGAATTTTAAAATGCTGCACATGTTTAAAGTAATAAGCACTATTTCAAAATTGGTTAGGGAAAAAACACTGACCCCCCATATTGTCTATTAAGATTTGACAATGCGTATAACTTCATACTCAACAATAAATAACAGATGTGTTGATTTAAACATTTTTCAAAATCTCCATGAATGAACCTTAACTTTAAATAAGGAGTGGACATTTTATACTAATCTTGATTATTTTACCCCTTGTTTATTAGTCTTCCAAATTATTTCTAAAATACTACTTTTAGTAGCTGATAGTAGAGTTTATTCCAACTCTTTTTGTGTATATCAGATGAATTTTTCTTTTCAATCTCAGAAGGGAGAAAACCTAACAGTGCCAGAATTAAAAAAACAAAGTTCATCACCCATGCTTGCATTCTCACTTGCATCCTATTACAGCCAGAAAGTTCTTTGCTGTGTAAAGTCATGCTGTGCAGTCAGGAACCTAAGTACTGACTAACAAATAAATACAGAGAATAGTGCATCTGGAGAGATCCTAAGAAAAAGTGTTTTCAGAGGAACCTAACAAATACACTCACCTGTTGCTCAATGTTTCACCTAGACTTTTAAACTTTCACTCGCCAATTTCCATAGATTCAAAGAGAAGATCCCTGACCCTTCCTGAAACACACTGTGAGCCATCATTTGTATATATCACTATGGGATAACAAAAAATAGGCTCTCAAAGACTTCTTGGTATTTCTCCTGTTTAAAATGAGAGGATCTTCTGTTTCTAAGGGAGGCTGGGAAAAGAGCTTATGTTTAGTAAGAATTGTTTTGAACAACTGGGCTATTGCGTAGGCAGCTAAGCCATCTCTATTCACTTTATAAACTATCTGAGTATTCCAACAAGAAGACTGCATTTAATTTTACAAAACTGAAAACTTTTCAAGCTTACAGCTCATAAATGAATCCTGGTTGACACTGGCCTTGGTTTCCTGCTTAGGTGGTGCTCTATTCAGCTAGATGCTGAGAGCACTATACCAGAAATGGGGTGGCTTTTACCATGGGGATTTATTATCTTACAAGCCTACAGTATCAAGGCTGAGAAAAAATGTCCAAATAAAGGCATCATCAGGCAATGTCTTTTCCCCAAAGACCAGCTACAGGTGATCCTTGGATCCTCTGTCCCATGGCAAGGTACATGGTGGCATCTGCTGGTCTGTCCCTCCCCTCCCAGGGTTCATTGCTTTCAGCTTCTTGTTTCCACAGCTTGCTCTCCCTTTGTCTGGATCTATTCTCTTATGAAGGACTCCAGTAAGAGGATTAAGACCTATCCTGAATGAGGTGGGTCTCATCTTAATTTAAGATCCCACTTACCAGGGTTGGCCATGGTGGCTCAGCAGGCAGAATTCTTGCCTGCTACGCCATAGACTGGGTTCGATTCCTGGTGCCTGCTCATGCAAAAGAAAAAAAAAAAGATCCTACTCACCAAAAGATCTTAAATACAATAGGTCAACACCCACAGGAATGGATTAACTTTCAGAACATACTTTTCTGGAGTACATACAGCTTCAAATCATCACAGATGGAAACTTACCATAGGTGAAAATTCACAGGGACTCCTTTGGCAGCAGAAATAACTATTTTTAGTTATTCCTAATAGTTTTTGCAAAGAAAACTTATGCTACTACTATCAACTAGATCATAAAACAGTTACAAACTTGTTTCTGTATTATCTTTTTTGGTCAGTAGGTCTTTCCTCAATTATGATTCTGTAGTGGTTGATCCAGATTGGAGATAAGACTGAGATCAAGGAAAATGATGTATACTTTCTATCATGTTCTTTTTGTATCTCCATTTTGCTATCCATAAAACATTTCAGCTTTTCATGGCAGTTAATCTATTTCAAACCTCTCTGAGGGCTCTGATTAAAGAAACTATACATAATTAAAAATTTTTTTATGTTTTGTCATTAGCATATTTTTAAATTTTAGCAATTTTCATGAGCTTTGAAACATAATAATGTACTTCATGTAATAATAATACTTAATTATTATTATCCACTATTTATTCAATGACCTCATAGTATTTTATAAAGACTAATTAATTGAGATTTAGAAAACCTTGTGAAGTTTCGAGTACAGTGGCCATTTACCCACTTATTTCTCTAAGTGCTGCTTTGAAGTCTTTGAGTATTTAACTAGTGATTATAACTCATGTTGCTATCTGGGAAACTTGAAGTAAACCCACTTTTATCTTGTTCCCATGGTTTTCAAATAAAGTTTTTATTCATGATTTCTGGAGAGAGCGAGAGGGAAATTTGACTAGTAATTTTTCTTTTTTTTTCCTGGATGGGCAGGCACTGAGTAATTTTGATTTAGGGTTTGAGACTACAGCCTTAAAAAATTCAGATGCACGAGAAAACTGTGTTGATATTTTCAGTCTATAAGGAACTATAGAAATACAGCTAATCATTTATTCTGTAACATTCTCCATAGCCAGTCAGCCTTTGAGACTTCAGTCTGTGGCATCTATTGCACTGATCTTGCAAAGATTTATTTATTTATTTATTTATTTATTTATTTATTTATTTATTTTTGGCATGGGCAGATTCTGATAACTAAACCCGGGTCTCTAGCACAGCAGGTGAGAATTCTGCCCCTGAGCCACCGATGTACCACCCTGATCTCACAAAGATTTTATTGTGATTCTGATTCTCTTTTGATTTTCTACTCCACATTTGAACTGTAGAAAATGGTATAATAGGAGAGAGCTATGGACTGCTAATCTAGAGACCTGGACTCTTCCAGTATGTGACTTAAGCAATTCATTTCACCTCTTTAAATTAGGTTTTACATATATAAATGTAAATATATAGATACATATATATATATGCAATGTAAATAGTACCTACCCTAACATTTCTTAACATTGTGATAATAATAAAGTGAGATAATACACACATAGTCGTTATATTTTGGTGTTCTTGCTTGGTTCATATCAACTGCACTCATTCAATAAATATTTACTGAGTGCCAACTATGAGTCAGACTTTGTTCAAAGGGCTGGAATATGGCAGTGAAAAAAAATAAATTAATTAAAAACTGTTGCTTCCCTGGAGCTTACGTTCTAGTGGGCAGGGAGAAAAAAAACCAAATAAGTAAAAACATATAGCATGTTAGATATTGATAAGTGTTATGGAGAATCCTGGTTCAGCATAGGCTCTACTGCTTGTGAGCTATGTGGCCTTGAACAAATATTCGACCTCACTATAACTTAGTGTTCTAATCTGTGGAATGGGAAAAAAAAGGCTACTTAGGATGTTTTGAGAATTTACACTATCTTATCACAAATAATCCATTTTTTCTATCTTGTAAGATTTAGTGAATTCCTATCAGTTTTATAATCATTAAAATAATAAGGCTGTTCATTTCCCAGTGAACACTGGGACCACTTCTAGTAGCAAGTAGAACACAGTTCTAAGAACTGTGAACACAAAGTTTGTAATTCTTAGTCATGAGATTTGAATCCAGACAGCCTAATTTAAGGTTTGCATGCTTAACTACTGGCCTACATTACCTCTGACCAATAGTAATTGCTAAGAGCATTGCATGTGTAACTCCATTTAATCTGCACAAGCACCCTATAAAATAGGAAACATTAATGTCCCCACTCCATGGGGCCCCTCCTTGGAGTCCTGAGACACTGTCACAGCTGGGCAGTGCATCCTTCTCAGAGACCTGACTCCCACCCCCAGGTTCAGATGCTAATAACCCCAAACTTTTATCGTTGTACACTTGCTATTGAGGTAATAGGGCTTTGTGTGGTTGCTATTTCTGTTGTCTCTGTGTCCTCTTTTCACTTCTTCAGTAACTATTTGATCAATTCCTTTTAATACAATTTCTCTGATGAAACACTTGCTGTGGCTTTTGTTTTCTGCTTTGACTCAAACTGATTCTCTACTTGCTACTAGAAGTGGTCCCAAGAAAAATCCTGCACAGATGGAATTCAGGGATTGGTTTCGGAATTCAGAGATTGGTTTCATCAAACCTCGACTTTGAATGCAGCACTAAATTTTTAGTCAATGGGATGTGGAATTCTAGAAATCTATGACATGCAGTGGCACCCCAATTAACTAAATTAACCCCAGTGGTTGACTGGGATGAAGTGCTAACTCAGATAAATGACCCACATTTTTTATAGCTGTATAACAGTCCATTTTATACAGCCCACGAGTTATTTAGCCAGTCCCCTATAAATTGGGTGGTTTTCAATTTTTCACTATTATGATACTGTGATAAACATGTACATATATCTTTTTGCACTTGTATAAGTTTTTCTTTAAGATAAATCATTAAAAAGCAATGTTTCTAGTGTTGCAAGAGGTTATTTCTCACAGTGGAATTGTGGATGATCTTTATTTTCTTCTTTAGAATATTATGTTTTCTTCTGATTTTTTTGTTAAAAGAATTTTTTACTTTTGTGATAAGAAAAAATGATGTTTTCCTCCACTAATTAATTGCTATTAACTTTGGCACTATCAAACATGAGTGTAGTCTGCTGTGATTTGAGATTTCTTGCAACTTTGTCAACTCTTTGTCAGCTATTATCAGGATAAGTCATTAAGTTGGCCAAACTGAATGCTATGGTTCATTTATTTGAGTAATTTGTCCTCCTCAGGGGTGACAGTAATTTTCAATTAATCTGCAAATAACTCATGAAATCATAGAATCTTTTGTTTGCAAGGGACTATGCATGACCTAAAGAAGACCAAGAAAGATTGCCAAACTAAATGCACTGCCTAGAGATAGAGGATAGACATTTAGAACTGTTTGGAAGGAACTTTAGGAATCAGTTCAAAATAAGCTTCAAAATCAGTTGAACCTTATTTTGGAAGTTACATATGACAGTGCTATTATCTTTGTTTTTAATTTTCAATCTTCATTCTAATATAAAAATATATTATATATTATATCTATAATTCAGTAGTTAGTTAAATATGTAATATTTAATATTGGGTTAAATAGTGGTAGATCCTCAAAGCCCTTTAGTCTTCTCACTCTACTCTTTCCCTAGGCAAACTCATGAAAAACAAAACCTTTAACCATCAGCTATAACACTGACATCACTCAGTTTTATCTGTAGCAGGTACTTCTCTGCTCTTTGGATAGGTTTTTGAAAAATCAAGAAGAAAGGTCTGGGTTGGGAGAAGCAGATGCAGATTTTATTACAGAAGAGTTGGGCCTAGATGAGGCAGAAAGAGACCACTCCGATGTCCAGCCCCTGCAGAACTAAAAGAGGGAGCCCAGGCTGGAGACGGATGGAGGAGCAAAAACTGGGTGTTCTCAAAGGAGGACAGGGACAGATAGATCTCATTTAATGCACTTAATAATCGGGAGTGTGGTGGGGCATCAGGTGGCGTGCTCAAGATCAGGAGATTGCGGAGCACAGGGGTGAAGCAGCACCAGTGAGCTATGTGGAAGCCAAATTAAAAGGGGGCAGCGCCGCAGTTTGCATTTAAGAAAGCAAGAGGAATCACATTGGTTGTTTGATTCTCCCCCTCCATTTACAAAAGCTCAGGATTCTCACACATACCCAACCAGCTGTGAGGGTGGGAACGGAAAGCCCCAGCAACAGCACGTGGAGCTCTAGGGCAGTGTGGAAACCCTCTGTACACGGTGCTCCTCACTCGAGTGAGTGGCATCTGGTTGGACAAGCCAGAAAATTAGGAGTCAACACTTTAACTTTAAAAGTTTTAAATTTTGGCATAATTTACAACTTACTATAAAGAATTCTTGAATACCCTTTCCCCAAATGTTAACATTTTCCTACGTTTGTGCTCCGTCCCTCCCTCTCTCTTTCTCTGCAACGCAGACACAGACACACCCTCAACACAAAGACTTTTTTCCTGTACTTTTTAAAACTAAGCTGTAAACAGGATGCCCATTTGCCCCTAAAAACTTCGGTCATTATTTCCTAAAATCAAGGAATTCCTTCACATAAAAGCAGTGCATTAGCAAAATCAGGAAATTACCATTGATACAACATTATTATCTAATCTACAGCCCTCATTCAGATTTCCTCTAAGGCTCTAATAATGTCCTTTATAAAAAGAAAACTCAAGATTATGCCTGCATTCAGCTGCCATTTCTCTTTAATCTCCTTTAATATGGAATATTTGTGAGACTTCCCTTGTATTTCATGCCACTGAAACTTTCGAAAACTGTAGATCAATTATTTTGTGGACTGTCCTTCAGCTTAGGTTCATCTGATATTTCCTCATAATTAGATTCCAGTTAGGCACTTTTACTAGGAATGTCACAGCAATGTTGAATTTTTCTCGGGACGTGATATGCTGTAGAGTAGGTTCATTCTTAATGACAGTCTTGATCATTTGGCAAACGAGATGTCTAGTTTTCCAGGAATCATCATTTGACAACTCACTTTGTTTCTCCCCACATATCCAATGCATGACTTCCTCTTACGGATTTCACCTTCTAACTATGTCAGGACTCTGTTGGCGTTTCCACCCTGCCTTTGATCCGGCCTCACAGTTTTTTTCCCTCCCCATGCTTGCTGCTCTGTTTGTGAGGAGCACTCTCTCTCCCCATCTTTTTCTTTTTAAAATTTATTTATTTATTAATTAAAAAAAATTAACAACAAAAATGAACGAAAACATTAATATATGATCATTCCGTTCTACATATATAATCAGTAATTCACAATATCATCACATAGTTGCATATTCATCATTTCTTAGAACATTTGCATCAATTCAGAAAAAGAAATAAAAAGACAACAGAAAAAGAAATAAAACAAAAACAGAAAAAAAAAGATTATACATACCATACCCCTTACCCCTCGCTTTCATTGATCACTGGCATTTCAAACTAAATTTATTTTAACATTTGTTCCCCCTATTGTCTGTTTTTATTCCATATGTTCTACTCGTCTGTTGACAAGGTAGATAAGAGGAGCATCAGACACAAGGTGTAGTAGTTAGATTCAGTTGTCAACTTGGGCCAGGTGAAGGCACCTAGTTTTGTTGCTGCGGACATGAGCCAGTGGTACGTGAGCCTCATCTGTTGCTGATTACATCTGCAGTCAGCTAGGAGGCATGCCTGCCACAATGAATGATGTTTGACTTTATTGGCTGGTGTTTAAATGCGAGAGCTCAACATAGCAAAGCCCAAGCAGCTCAGCATACCTCATCTCAGCACTTGCAGCTCAGCCCAGGCCTTTAGAGATGCAGAAAGAAGTCACCCCAGGGAAAGTTGTTGGAACCCAGAGGCCTGGAGAGAAGGCCAGCAGAGACCATCCTGTGCCTTCCCATGTAAGAAAGAACATTAGTGGAAAGTTAGCTGCCTTTCCTCTGAAGAACTAACAAAATAAATCCCCTTTTATTAAAAGCCAATCCATCTCTGGAGTGTTGCATTCCAGCAGCTAGCAAACTAGAACACAAGGTTTTCACATCATGCAGTCACATTGTGAAAGCTATATCATTATACAATCATCTTCAAGAAACATGGCTACTGGAACACAGCTCTACATTTTCAGGCACTTCCCTCCAGCCTCTCCATTACATCTTGGATAACAAGGTGATATCTATTTAATGTGTAAGAATAACCTCCAGGATAACCTCTTGACTCTGTTTGGAATCTCTCAGCCATTGACACTTTGTCTCATTTCACTCTTCCCCCTTTTGGTCGAGGTTTTCTCAGTTCCTTGATTCTGGGTCCCAGCTCATTCTAGACTCTCCTCATCTTGATCTTCTGATTCCTACACTTTCTTCAGATCTCAGCTCAAGTATCACCTGCTATATTCCCTTGTTTTATATTTTTATAGCACTGTGTGCCTTTATTTCACAGGACTTACTATGGTGGTAAGTGTGTGATTTCTGGATTGACATCTATCTCCCCCAATAAATGACAAGTTCTAGAGCAGCAGAAATGGTTGCCTGCCTTTGTGCCCAGCACCCAACATAGTGTTTAAATGACAGTTCATAGCAGTCATTTATAAATAATAATAGCATTCATATTGAGAATTTACTGTTTGCCAATCACTCTGCTAAATTCTCAGTATCTTTATATTAACCAGATAAGCAAATGTGAATGAAATACAGTTTATGAAAACAATTTTTAAGTGTTGTATTTTCCATTTACACAATCTTTTCTAAATTATATAATTTGTATCTCTTTTTGTTAACCTACTGTCTAAAATTTATTATGAAATGCAGTTAACAATCTACCCTCAAAAATAGTTTTAATTTCACTGAGAGGGCTTTATAAATAGTAGCCAGTATTTCTTTAAAAAAATCTTTGTGCTTAGACACTTTCTTTCTGCATTTGCAGTCTTACAAAACTCAAACTGTGAGGATTATTTTTAAAGAATTATCTGGTACTGTTAGAGTCTGGAGTGCATAAATGGTAAGAATTATGTAAATTCACAATAAAAAGTGGATCAGGCTCTCTATTTTTAAAAGAATGAAGTTGGAGAAAGAAAGGGACCATTCTAAAAATAATGACATTATGGTTCACGTGTCATTCTTGTTTTTCAGAAATGCTATATCAGTATTTATTGGCCAAACCCACTTTTGGGGTCCTTGATTTCCATCCACAATGGCCAACATTCTCTGGTTTTAACTGTTGTAGTTTTCTCCATTAAGTGGAGAATCTGTGCTTTGGATAGTCTCTGACAGGATGAGCAGACTAGATTTACTTTACATGTCTTTTAATTAGAAACAGTGCCCATGTTATCTCAAAATCAAGAACATGTATAGCAGCCCCTGAAAGAAGAGATAGTCATTTTGTTGCTTAGAATTTGTTTCCAGTAGTTCTCATTAACTTGCTATACTTTGTTGGAATCAAGGGAATAAGGAATTGTTAGTACATGTGACTGTATGAGGATGGGAATACAGAAATTTTGCCCAAATACCTATAGTTTATAAAATAAGAGGAGGTGTTTGGATATCAGGATATTTGATAGCACTAGCTGATTGATAAAAGTTTTCATTACTGAAAATCTTCGTTGTTCCATTCTTTAAAGGACAACAGTTTACATAAAATAAGAACTACCTAAATTTGCATTGTTTCAAAATAAGGAATATTTTGGAATCTAGTTTAGCACTATTGCCTTAAAGAGATTTAGAGGACTTGATGATATCAAGGCACACCTCAGGATTCTGGGCATCAAAGTTCCCTTTAGGATGTATATATATATATATACCCTAGGTTATGACTAGAAAAATGACTAAGCTATGTCATAGGAAAAAAAACCAACTTCCTTTTTTCTGACCTGAGTAACATTTTATGGTTATCCAGAACATGAATGAGAATGCTGAAATGCAGCCAGTCTGGTTAAAATAGAAGTATGCTAAAGCTAAGTCCCTGAGAGCAATAAACTATCTAAAAAGTTCTTTATGGTGGATGAAAAGAAAGTCACTTAAAAAAAAAAAGAACCACAGAATGCTATATGTTTGAATTAGGGAGTTTGGAATAGTTGATTTTTTAAATTATAAAAATAGATTCGTTACTTTTTGTTACAAAAAATACAGAGGAGCAAAAACACAAAACATATATATGTCTTCCAGTTTGTCTTTTTACAAAACATGTGACCCACCTGTACATAGTGTGTATTAAATTACTTTTTGTATCTCAACTGTATATCACAAGTATCTTTCTACAATTTTAACTATTTGTCTACAAAATTTAAAACTAATTTTAAACAGTGTAACCCTTTTATCTACAGTAAGGTCTCTCATTAAATTTAGAAAAATGTGTAAGTGAACTGATTTAATTAGAAGAGTGATTGGCTGACAGGATAGCAATCCAATAGCTCCAGAACACTTTATGAATTCTCAGCACATTCCCCAACAACATCATCTCAAATATCTCACAACATTGCCACATCATATTTTATCTAACATATCCACAGTTGTTGAGCACAATGTTGCATTATGAATTTCCTTTTTAAATATGGCACTGCAAAGAAAACTCTTGCAGATAAATTTATAAGCACATTCATGATGGTTTCTTTCTCTCTTTTTTTTGCATTTTTTATTATTAATTTTTAAATTAAAAAAATATATAACAAACATTCTTAGCTGTTGCTCATTCTGTTCTACATATATGATCAGTAATTCATAATCATGATGGTTTCTTAAAGTGGAATCCTGGATAAAAAGTTACGTATTTTTAAAAGCTTTTAATACCGATTGCCAAATTTAAAAAACTTTTAAAATACAAAATACTCTCCCACCAATAATGTCAGAGAGTTCAATATAACAAGAATTTTGTGAAAACTTCGTTGGCACAATAAAAAAGAACCAAAAAAAAAAAAAACCCTGATAAATGCTACAACATGGATGAAGCGTGAAAATATAATGCTGAGTGAAAGAAGATTGTCACAAAAGACCACATGTTGTATGATCCCATCTATATTAAATGTCCCAAATAGGCAAATCCATAGAGACAGCAAGTAGATTGGTGGTTTTCAGGGATTGGAGGAAGAGGGAAATGGGGTGACTGCTAATGAGTACATGGTTTCTTTTGGGAGCTATGAAAATGTTTTAAAATTAGATAATTATGATGGCTGCACAACTCTGTGACTATACTAATGTCACTGAATTGCACGCTTTGCAAGAGTGAATTTTATCTCAACGAAGTTGTTATTAGGGAAAAAAGTTAATTTGAAAAACTTCATCAATGAAAGGAAAAATGTTAACTTGGGTAATCTGCTTTTTTTTTCCTTTTTTCACATGGTCAGGCATCAGGAATTGAACCTGGGTCTCCGGCACGGCAGGCAAGAACTCTGCCACTGAGCCACCATGGCGCACCCAATCTGCTTTTGATTAATAGTTGTATTGTATAATACTGATATATATATATCAGTAACATATTTCTTTGGTGAATTATTTATCATGGCTCTTACTCTTTTCTCTTTGAAAGAATTCATTCTTTTTGTAATGATTTGTATTTTTTTCTTATAAAATAAGACAATAATAGCTACCTTTTAATATGTGCCTTACCAACTACAAAAGAATAAAACCTTTAAATAGCGCTAACACAATTTTTAAATTTAATATTCTGGGCACAACAATACCTATTTTATTTAAGTGAGAGTCCAAAGCAGCATCTTCATACCTTAGTTTACTTCTAGAGTCACTACCATTTTGTTAATTCTCTGGAAAATGAATAGAAAAGATATGGATTCTAACTAAATTGGTTTCACTGTTGCAGGTAGTAGCAGCCTGCAGCTGCCAGCATTTTCTAAACCCCTAAATTAAATGAGATAACTGTAGCTCTGGAAGGAAGTTAACCTGGTATGTCCTTTAACAATATATATCAATTCATAACATGCTTTGCAAAATTAGAAAATGGAGAAATCCATTTTGGTGGCACAAAATGGAAGATGTTTCTTTGGTTGGTTATTATGACGTAGTGACATTTAGTTTAATACCTTAGGGTATGTTATTCAAGGATCAAGACTTCTGATTGTTCTTGTTACTGAGAAAAATATTCATTGGGTAGAGTGAGTAAAGAGAAAAAATGTAGTATTCTTTGAAAATATTCTTTGGAAACACTGTGATCCAAATTTTATACTGCATTTGTTAATTCTAAAACTTCTTTAATTGTAAGAATCTACTAATGCTTACGGAGGAAAATCAACATTACCACATTAAAAGTAAGCATCAATTATAAAATTTATCACAATTTTAAATATATTAAATTGTGAAAGAGTGTCTTAGCATTGTTGTTATGTGGTATTGCCATACTTTTTAATATCAAGGGAATGTGAGCATCCAAGTGCTGGGAAACTTTGACTCCCTAAACAAACTTTAAATCCTTTCATCTCTAAGGGTATAAAAATTTATTTTCAACAATGAAGTCCAGAAAATGACTCATCACTTGCAAATGAGGGCTATAACTAAAGAAAGAGCTCAACTATAGAGACCAGATTAAAATCTACATCATGATGTTTATGGTGAATTTTGTTGCCTGGCCAAACCCTTGCCTCCAAATTCAATCCAAGAAGTAATTAAACATAAGTTACTACTTGCATGTCACAGTGCTGGAGCTTCTGGGATGCAAAACTGAACAAGACCTTATTTATTGTGTCTGCCCTTGAGTGGCTTTTTAAAATAGTTTTTCCATTTTGTTTGAGAGGTTAGGAGAGGTTAGGAGATAAGGCAAAACCAGAAATGTCTAGGGAGACTTCATTTCTGCTTCTTTTGACAGGTAAGGAGAGGGGTGGTCTCTTGATAGCATGATTGAAGTTGGATAAAGCAGAGAGAGATGATTCATAAGTTTAGGTTTAAAGAAAGTACAGAGGGAGGAGGCAAGACAGGAAGTCCATGAAAACAAACATGAAAATGCTCTAGTGAGGAGTTTGGGGAGTCTTGTGTGGACTTCTAGGTCACCGGCAGTTCAGCGATCTCTGATTCACATCAGAGCAGAGGCAGACCTTGTGGTGGGAAAAATTGAGGATGCATCCCAGCATAGACAAACAAGCTTCTCAAAGTGTGGGTCACATGTTGGGAAAACTGAACAACAAGAGCAGGCAGGCTCTAGAGACAGCCCTGTAGAGATGAAGGGAGGCTGGTTGCTGGAAGAGCCACCAGGCTTGTATAAAATGTTTATAAGTAAGCACATTTTTCAGGCGCAGCTAAAAATGCATTTGTCTAACACCCCATCTAAGAACTAGGGATGTTTTTCTGACAGTTACATTCATAGCTTGCTTGTGTCCCATGTGATGGGAACATGATTGGAACGTTTCTGCGATCCATTCCTTGTTTTGCAGCTCTTATGAATTTATTTTCCTCAAAAGAGAAGTAATATGGATTCATGGGTTATGCTAACAATCAAGAGAGGATGATAGAGAGAACACAATTTTAGATTCTTTTCTGAGCCCGAGCTGCCTAAAATGTTTAGGCATAAACACCTTTAGTGAGTTTTAGCTTCATAACTCAGATCTAAATGGGGAGAGGAACTTGCATATGGGACTCCAGGAGGCTATGACGAAGGTTAATGAGATTGTATCCATACTGTACTTTGTATTCCTTGGAAGCAGTACAAGGCATTCAGGCATAGTTACTACGTAATTTAAGTTTTTGCAAGACTAAAATAAATATGAAATAAAGTTAGACATATGTTTCTATGACCAAAATTTGGTCCTTTTTCTTTGGAAACAATTTCATCCAAATATTCTTGCATTTCCTTTACCTGTTAGCTTTTCTCTTTTAGCTCTTGTTACTTTCCAAAAGCAACTCTGCTTACAATTAATACAGGAGTTCTAACAGAGTTCTTGGGAATTGGGATTTGGGAAGAAAACATACATAATTACCAAAGTATATAAATCTGGAAAGACATACACAACCTTTTTTGGCTTATATATAATTTATAACCACTCTATAATAAATATGAATATTTATTTCTTATACCCAAAGCACTATAAAAAAGTTAAATGAAGATGGAAGGACAGAAAAATACCATGTTGGGAAAATGTGTACAGAATTTTTTTAAATTAACAATTAAAACTTCTAATTAGTTTTTTAAATTAATAAGTTGTCTTTCCTATGAAGAGCACAAGCCCATATAGGAGAAACATCACATGTAAAGACACATCCTTGAGTTATCAGGACATCTGGAAACAACAGATGATGCCAGAACAGTGGGAGATAACAGATGGGATAAAAGAGAGGGAGAGAAGGAGCAGGAACGTGCCAACATGGGAAACGGAGCTGGCAGTGGGCGAGAAAAGTTGTTCAAGTCCCTGCCCGTAGGAGGCAATGGGGATATAGAACTTGATGGGATTTCAGAGACCACTGAGTCCAAACCTTTACTTTGAACGCCAAGGGAACTCCAAGCCAGAGTTAAGAGATTTGTCCACGGTCCCAGAGCTTGCTCCCTGTGCAGAGGCAACGTTGAGTCTACTAATTCCCATCCCCAACAGTCCTTCTACAATATGAGGGCCCTTTCTTGATCTCAACTTGTGACAAAAGCCTTTTCCCCATTTAGAATTAAAGAAAAGTCCTGAATTATGTGCCTTTGTTTTTCTGGAACAACTGAGAAGAAACACAAGGAAAATCTAAGAAAGTGACAAATGACAAAATCCTAAAGAGGAAAATAAAATTCTTGTGAAGCTTCTTCTTCCTCCATTATTTCCCTTGACCTTGGAGCTCCAGCTCCTCATTTCATTCTTTCAGAAGGAAAAAGCATTGCATTGTGAATCAATGAGTGTATTCTTTTCACCTGGGTTTGAGATCTGGGCTCTAGACCTTGAGCTGATTACTTAGTATCTTTGTGCCTCAATGTCACACCTGTAAAATAAAGATTATAAAATGGTTCTGACCTCTCATGGTGGTTGAGAGGATTACATTGTTTTAACCTAAAGCAAAATGCTTAGACCAGGGCCTGACACTTGGAGTACTCAACAATTATTAATGACTATTACTATAATTTTAACCTTGAATCCTTTGAAAGCTGTTCCCTCTGCTACAAACAGCCAGTTCCTCTTTCATGTCTTAGCTCCCCTGGAAACTTTTCTCGACTCTCACAGGCTGACTTGGATAACTTCTTTTTACAATCCTTTTGAAATTGTACATACAACTCTTAGAAAAATTCTTCTTGGTAGTGTAACAGGAAAAAAAAATTAAAATTGTACTTTAAAATCTAAAATTACCACTTCTGCTTTCTAAATATTCTGGGCTACTTGAATGGGAAAATAAATATCCTGCTATTCTTTTCCCTTGTGGAGAAGTTCAGGACAGAAAAGTGTTTTGAACACTTTTTCAGGTTGGACCATGAATTCTGCAGTAAAAGGGCCAAGGTTAATGTGTTCATCGGTGATCATTAGCTTCCAGGGCCCAATGTGTTGACCTTGTCCAGGCTTCTTTGTTCCCTACCAAGTATCCTTGTTCCTGCCCAGCCTACAACACTGTCCTGAATATCCGCTCACTGGTCCGGGGGCCCTGGAAGGATATCAAGCCATTCTCTTTTCTTAAGGCTGCACCCTGGTCTGTCTGTGCCCAATGGCTGATTGTGCCTGGGTCCTGCTTCCAGCAGACTGATCTCTTAAGCTCTGATGCTGCAGCCTGTGTAACTTCAGCTGGTCCCACTACGGAAGATCTGCTGCTGTGGTCTCCTCCCGAGATTGACTCCCCATGGACATGGGCAATATGCAGAATCAAGGACGAGTTCACCATGCTTCTTTGTACCCTTTAATTAGATTTATTACTTACCCAGTGCTTAGATCTCTAATGCTTTCTGCTTTGTCTTTAGCCAACACGGTGTTTAGCTAAGCCTGCCTCGTTATGAAAGGACAGCCCTTGGAGTCAAACCAAAACAAAGAACCTTGTTTCCCAAAGACCCAAAAGGGGAAACTGAAAATGTGGGCTAGGCTTGGGAGGGGAAATCATTGCTTCACAGAAGACCACCATGCCTGAAAGGGTTGGGCTCCTGAAGGAAGTATTTGACTAAAATGGGACCCCAAACCGGTAATATCTAGAAGAAAAAATGGGCAGAAGTTCTGGACTTCAATCCTCGTCTTAACCTCCTTGAATATCAGTTTACTTTACTGTGAAGTGCTGATAATAGTATTTGTCATACTTTCTTTACAAAGTTACTATGAGAATCAAGTGAAATGATACATGTGAAAATGCTGTTAACAGGTGTGAATTGCAATCCCAGATATCAGGGGGCAAGAAGTATGTCTTCCTTTATTTTTACATTGCAAGCCCCACTCTCACTAATAGCAGAAACTTCATCTTGTTCAGTTTGGGGTACTACCACCTCTTTTCCCTCATTTCCGTATGAATTCCTTGAGACTTATGCATTAGGTTTACAGTTTGTTTGGTTCTGAGGGCCTGCCATATTCAAGGCTTTTAAGCACATTTTTTTAAGAAGTGCTCTTTCCCAAAGTATATAGTCCAGTGCTTTGCTCCTTTCTTTTTTATTTACTTCACCTTGGATCCCTGTGAGCCATCAAGATCTAACTTCCTGTTGCAGAAAATTGACTATGGTTTACCGTGGAGGCTGTGCATTTCATAACTCAATCACATGTACTGTGATGTGAACGGTGTCTCAGACTTATGCAATACCTAACCTTTATCATGATTCTGTTTGAGATCCATTTTGTTTTTTAAAGTGCATTATACCCTTGAGGCATCCCAATTGAGATGCAATCTTTTGATATATATGAGAGAACTTCCCAAATGTTCGTGTATTATTAAGGCTGCCATTACAGAGAAAGGATATGCATAATCGAACAAACAGAGCCATGCAGGAATACAATTCCCAGGCATGTCTGTAATTGACTATTCCCTATGGCTAGCTAGGGGCTTGTGTTCTGGGGGTGACATTCAATATAGTACTCATTAAATGTACACTGAATGCATGAATTAATGAAAGAGTAAGAGGGAAAAAGGGGATAATGTGGGGAATTTTTATTAGAGACTGTTGTTATTTGGCAGTATGATGGCAATTGCTAGTTTCAAGTGATTCATCCTATTTCCTCACCCCACTGCTGCCTACATCCTCCACCAGTAATGAAAGGTTGGCTCTCTCTTAGACTATCTGCTCCAAGTTTATTGTCTGAGACTCAATAATACCCCTCTCTCTCTTCTGATCTGTTTTCCAGGCTGGGCCACCTGTTTGGAATCCCTTCCTGGCTTCTGCTCCCCAGATTGTTGTCCTTATTTTTCAGAGCCTTTGACATTACATTGCCCAGATGGATGAAAATGCCCCTGGTGACATTTCCAGAAAGGGGAGTGCCCTGGGCAATTAGAAGTCGTTTATTGAGTGCCTAAATTGAGTAGAGAGAGGCATCCTGGGATTTGAAGGGATTGAAGAACGTAGGGCAAGTCAGTGAAGGTCTTTAAGCAGAGCAAGAGACTCTGTAATTTAATCCAAAAGGGACTGGGCTAGCCACAATGGTTATTGTCAGCTTCACTCCTCACATATGAGAAAAAGCAGTAAGCTAGAGCTGTTCACTCTTTTTCTTATTGTTTATGATTCCATTGACCTTCTAATCTGTCTTGCTAAAAAATCCCTAGAAACCCTTGTTCTCTTAAGTCTATGCTCAGTGTGCATTCAGAGCTCTCCTGAGTCTGGCCATTCCCAGTGTAACTTTATCTTCCTACAGAAACGTGAGTGCACTGCCAATTTCCAAAATGATCCATTGGCCTGCCAGGCAGAACCCTGCCTCTGTGCTTTTGTTCAATCTATTGAAAATGCTTCCTTATCATTTCCCCAGTTGCTGCTTTACCCTCCTTTAAAAATTCCTCTCAAGCCCTTACCTACTCTTTAAATTTAATGATCGGTTTTCCAGGCTGGGCCACAAGCTTGGAACACCTTCAAACCAAATAATATTCGCAACTTGTGTGCTTCTTTACCCAAGTGCCCAATACCTAGAGTACAGGTCTCCCGTGTATTTGAGAGAAAAAATGTACTTTTTCCTTATAACAAGAGTATTGTGTGCTGATTTTAGAAAAATTAGAAAATAAAGATAAATGAAAAGCAGAAAATCAACATCATCTTTAATTCCCTTGTTTTATGAGACTCCCCCTTTCTTGTGTAAAACCATTCCACAGATTTCTCATATAATAGTTGCAATTTTAGCATCTTGATTGAAAAAAATATAATGAACATTAAACTATTATAATATCAGTTAATGTTTTAAAATGAATTTTATTGTCACAATAATACTACTTAACAGGATTAAAGTTTTGAAAAATAATAGTACATACATGATAGGATATCTTGCCTGGGTTGCATTTTGAATTTATTAACAGCTATTCTCAAGATCCTCTGTTGTTTCTGGGTGGACAAGCTTCCTTCTCTTTTATGTAATAATAAGGCATTCAGCTAGAGATTTGTAAACTCTAAAGAACTAGGCAAGTATTTAATTATGTACATCTACATAATATTTGCATAGTCCTGTATATATTTGCAAACTTTTAATAGTATATTTATAATCTATATTACATTTTCTGTATTTATGTAATTTTGTAAAAAAAAAAAATCACGCGTTTGAATGAGTGAAGGCCAGTGTTTCCCAGCTGTGTAATAAATTGTACAGTTATTGATACTCTTTTGACTTTTTTGAATGCCCAGCAGTGGAGCAGCAAAAAATCGGGGAAAAAAATCGCATTTTTGGGCAAGGAACATCTTGCATGCTAAAAGGTGTTTATTCTGTTTTTCTTTGTCCCTAGTAAACTGTGCAGTACTATCTAAAATGCTCCTATTTGCTGAGGTTGGGCCTATAGCCAGCATGATCTCTCCATGGCAACCCTCTGGGGACAGGCTGGGAGAGAGGCAGCTGCACCCATCCATCAGGTCCATTCAGCTGGCCCAACAGAGCTAAGGTGGGAGGAAAGCAGCACTCCGGATTCTGAAACCTTTCCTTGGAGTGTTGGGGGAGAAGCAGTGGAAAGCAAAAATGGGGCCCCTTTGGCTTTTAAAGAATCATGGTCTGACTCCTAAGCTGGTTAATCTACGCTGTCCCTGTCACTGCCATGTGACTCCACGTTTTGGAGTTTTGCAGGTTAATTTGAATGACAGCAGAATCATGGAGGAATTATTCCAGTTACTAAAATAAATGACTGCCATAACATCATCTTAACACCTTCCCTTCTAGTGCCTGCTGGATTGCAGATGACAGTAAGAATAAGCAAGTAAGAAAGTCAGAGAAGATTAATGGAAAGCATTATTATCCTATTTGCTGAGGTTGGGCCTATAGGCAGCATAATCGGGTACCCAGAAGGTACTCTGTAAAGCAGATAATAGAGAGTTTAGTCTAATCCCTTATAGAACTGGCTTCTTTCTGATTTTCCCATAGTATAAATTGCAGAACAGGATTACACTAAGCACTTGAGTGTCATTGACATATTCAATCTGTGACATTACTATTAATGCTGTAAGGGATAACTTTAAGTGTAAGGAAAAAAAGGGAAACCACTAACAGCTCTTGACATTCAAACAAGTAGCATGTATGTACTGGGAGGATCTGTTTGATCCTGTTTAATTCTCTAATAGACATTATTTTGGTATTATGAGACAAAGGCAGCAACCACGAAAACTCTCTCTTCTTCTGTTTCCTGGATACTCTATTATTTTGGTTCTCCTCAGTAACTGTTTCCAAAAGTTTGTTCCATAGAACGTCTGTTCCACAAGACGATCTTTAAAAAATATTTCTTTAAACAAGTAAGTTCGAAAAATGCTGTACCCCAGACACTGTCTTGGAAATTCGTAGTGCACATCAGTATATTAACAGACCTAAATTTTCTTACATTAAAGAAATCTATTTGACCTTTGTTTATTAGTGCATCTCTGAAAAGTCTGTAATGGGGCAATATTAAAAGTATATTTTTTCAGATGTCTCTCCATTCCTGTAAATATTGCTGCCGTAGGGTCCCCATCTTTTGAAGCAACAAGTTCGAGGGTAGTGGAACTTGTTTTGACTGTCAAACAACATTTACTTGGTTCCTAGGAAGGCAATAGTCTCAAGAAGCAGGCTTTATTGAAAGTTGAGATTACTGTATGCCATATGTAGAGGGACCTGAAGAGATGATGTAAGGTAGTCATCGCCTCACGCCTGACACTTCTGGACTGGTGAGTGTGGGAAGAAGTCAGACAGACAAGGAACAAGTGGTCAGACATGTGTGATGACTTAATCTTTAGGCTGAGAGCCTGTGACTGAGGACTGCTAGATATCTGGTAAGGAAAAGCCAAAAGCAGATGGTCTTTTGCCGCACTTCCTGATCAGAACCCTGAGAAAACATTGCCACACTGATTGCACCAACTTGGAGGGACAGCATCAGAATAAAAATGGCCGGGTGGAGTTTTTAGACAGGCAGAGAGTAAGTTAGCAAGTTTGTGCCTCTTTGAATTCCCAAACAGCATAGAAAGGACCTAGGAATTTTCACAGGACCCATGGGAGAAGTGGAAAATAGCAGAAGAGAGCCAGCAGGTTTACTGCAGAAGATGACCTCTCTGAGAGATCAGGGGAGGACGCTCTCCAGCAAGATGTCTGATTGAGGGCACAGTGGGGTTCTCAGAATTATCTTCACCACTGAGAGGACAGTGAGTCTGAGTGCTGACTAAGCCAAGAGACCAGATCTTGTGTTTACCAGTTTTAGTCATCCTCAGTGAGTGAGGTTTCTTAAATATCACACCAACTCACAGGCACCAAAAGGAAAAAAAGGAATAAGTGAGACGTCATCAAAATTTAAAACCTCTGTGCATCAAAGGATGCTCTCAAGAGAATGAAAAGACAACCCACAGATTGGGAGAAAATATTTGCAAATCATATATCTGATGAGCGATTATCATCCAGAATATATAAAGAACTCCTGCAACTAAACAACAGAGAAATAAACAAACCAATTAAAAAATGGGCAAAGAATATGACTAGGCATTTCTCCAAAGATGATATACAAATGACCAACAAGCACATGAAAAGATGTTCAGCATTGTTAGTCATTAGGGAAATATAAATCAAAACCACAATGAGATGTTACTTCATAGCCACTAGGATGACTATACTGAAAAACAACAACAACAGAAAACAACAAGTGTTGACAATTATATGGAAAAATTGGGGCCCTTGTGCTTTGCTAATGAGAGTGTAAAATGGTACAGACCCCGTAGAAAACAGTTTGATAGTTTCTCAAAAATTTTTCTTTTTCTTTTTTGTACGCTGTATGGTGGGGGTCACATTTCATTCTTTTTCAATGTGCATATCCCCTATTGCAGCACCATTTGTTGAATTTTTGTTTGTTTGTTTGCTTGTTTAGGAATTGCATGGGCCGGGAATCAAACCCACGTCTCCCTCACGGCAGGTAAGAATTCTACCACTGAACTACCCTTGCCTCCACTCAAAATTTTAAACAGCACTAGCACATGAGCTGGCAATTGCACTCCTATGGTATTCCAAAAGAATTGAAAACAGGGTCTCAAATAGAACACACCAATGTTCACAGTAGCATTATTCACAAAAGCCAAAAGGGGGAAACAACCAGTGTCCATCAACAGATGAAAGGATAAACAAAATGTAGTATATACATACAATAGAATATTATTCCGTTATAACGAGGAACGAAGTTCTGGTGAATGCTACAATATAGTTGACCCTGAAAAGATCACGGTAAGTGAAATAAGCCGGATATAAAAGGACACTTATTGTATGATTCCACTTGTATTAGGTATCTAGAATAGGTAAATTTGTAGAGACAGAAAGTAGAACAGACGTTACCAGGAGCTGATGGGTGAGGGGAGTGGGGAGTTACTGCTTAATATGTATTAAATTTTTTATTTAGGATAATGAAAATGTTCAGGAAAAAGTGGTGATAGTCACACAGCATTGTGACTGGACTTTATGCTGCTGAATTGTACACTCAAATATAGCTAAAGTTACATGTTAAGTGATATACTTTACCACAATATAAAAAAGGGGGTAAGAAGAGGCAGGGGAAGAAAAAAAGAAGCCTGAAGGAGCAATTTACCTGAAGAGGCTCAGATATGTACAACTCACAGGCAAATTAAAGTTATTACTCTTTCAAATCCTAACCCACCCAAGGTACTTAGTGAGGTGGAAACTTATAAAAAAGCAAATTGGAAAACTCTATATTTTCTTTGCACATCCAAGTGTTAAATTTTTTTTAAATCACTCTTTTATTTGAGCACAAAACTATTTCTCCCCTCTGGGTCACCAGTTTGGAAATTATTGCTCTAACCACTCTTTTATTATCCTTCATTGATTTCTCTTCTTCCTATAAATTTGGGTATTCCTTTAAGGCTCAGTTGTTCTTTCCCTTCTCCCTTGATGATCTTCTCCACTATACATCTTCCCCTATAAAGTATTAGAGATTTGTGAGCCTATTTTTCCTGACTGACACCAACTCTGGTGCTGTCACATTATCTCCTATACATTTCCTCTCGTTATTTTGCTTTCCAATCAAACCCATATATTCAGAACCAAACCTAGTCTCTTTCTACCTCTCAAATCAGTTCCTGTTTTCCCAGCTTAATTTTTCCACTGTTCTTGGAATCATCCTTGTTCCTCCTTTTCACACTCACTCATTTCTAAGCAATGCATCTCTCACATCTTACCCTTATTTTCCGTTCCCATTGTCACAGCCCTAGTTCAAACATTCATGACCCCACATCTAAATACTTGTAGTAGACTCTATATATAATTTGTTTTTTTAACACATCTTTTGTAAATAATTAAAATAGTTTATCATAGACAATATAAAGAAAAAAACAAAAACAATCAAAAGCCAAAAACAAACCCTGAAATCCAGTGCCCAGAGATAACATTGTTGTTTACTTCTTGCTAAATCTTCCAGGTATGTGAGTGTGTGTGTGTGAGTGCATGTGTGTATAAATGTGTGTGTGTGAGAGAGAGTGTGTGAGAGAAGATATTACTCACATATAAAATATAATTTACATGAAGTAACACTATCATTAATTGATGTTCTAGGTATCCTACTTTTATCATCTCTTCAACATTCACAAAAATTCTGTGATTACTCTCATTTAATTGATGAAGAAACTGGGACTCAGAGAAGCCAATGATGGTGCAGTGTTATCTAGTTTAGTGGAGAAACCAAGGAGTTTCCATGAGTCACAGAGTCTGTGCCCTTATCACTATACCATAACATCAACATGGACTCACATTGCATATCCTACAGTTAACCAGCCTTTTAAATTAACAAAGCAGTGTGACTATTTTTTGTGGTAAATATATATTTAACAGACATGAGGTTATATTATGCATGCTATAACTAACCGACATTAAAATTTAACAATATATTGTGAATATTTTTCATATCAAATATGCATTTAAAAATTTAACATAATATTCCATGGAATTGCTGAACCATACTTCATTTATCTAATTGTCTGTTTTAGGATATTTAGCTGCTGCCAATTTTGCACGGTTAAAAGCAAACAAATAAAATTTCTGTGCATATATCTTTGCATGTGGTGGATTTGCAAGTATTTTTCTTAATGCTTATGCGAAATTTTCCAAATTGAACATATACTTACAAGGCAACTCATAGTGTGGTATGGAACCAAGGGTAAATAGAGTAGAGGAGCAAGCCGCAGGCCGCCGACTCGGGAGTGGAAGGCAGGGGCTGGCTCTCCTTGTGCTGCTGTGTTCTAGAGGGATCTGAGAATTCTTAATTCAGTGTTGGCCTCCCAGGTTTGAATGGAGTCATATTTTAAAAGGTTGGAAAAAAGAAGGAGGAAGAGGTGAAGGAGGAGGAAGAAAAGGAGGAGAGGGAGGGGGGAAAGGAAGAGGAAGAAGAGGAAAAGGAAAAATGAGAGGGGAAGGGAGAAGAAAGAGAAGGAGAAAGAGTGAATGGGAGAAGGAGAAGGAGAAGAAAACAATCCCAACCTAGGAGTTGCGAAGGGTGTAGCCTGAACAACTGCAATAGCTGGCCCCTCATTATTTTTTCAAAACTCTCAATTCTGTTTGGGTTTGCTTTTAACATTTACAGGCTTCAGGGGAAAGAGTTCCATACAATGTACCTAAATGTTTAGAATGTATCTTTCAAGCTAAAAAAATATATATTATGTTTTCTTTCCACCCTTGACTCCATCCCATACCATCTGTGTGGACTTTTCAGCTCATGAAGTCAGAGCTCCATCCACTCTTGCCTTGGGCACCCCAGGACTGGGATGCACAGATAAGCATATATTAGAAGGAAGGCTTTGAGAAATTATTTGGGGATACATATAAGGGTGAGATTATTTCCAGCTGGTAGGATAGTTTCATGAAAGAAGGGCATTTAAACTAGTGACAACTGCAGGTGAAATTGGGAAAGAAGAATGAAGAATGAGTTGTGGCCAGAAGCAAAGGAGTGAGGGAATGCTATACGTGAGTAAGAACTTTGTGTATGTAGCGAGGAAGCTGGTAGGGATTTTGCAAGACAGGGAGCAACCACAGGCCAGGGGCACTTAAAATAATTTGTAAGGAGATGGAACTTTATTCTGTAAGTAATTTGGAGTTACTGAAAATTTTTAAGCATGCAAGTGTCATGACTGATTAGAGACAACTTTGGTAGCAGAATTGAAGGTGAATAGGGGCTATAATCCAGTAAAGAAATGGAATATTCCTTCAAATTTCTTGCCTCTGACCTTTTCCTCATGATGTTCCCTCACAGTACTGAAATGGAAATTATTAGTTCCCAGGCAGTCTTTAATGAACTGTGATAATATAAATGGTGACTTTAAATGTTGGCTCCTAGGTCTACACAGGTAGCCGAGGATTAGTCGCAATATTGCCAAAGATATTTGCCCTAGGAAAGATGTGTAGGCTTTGTGAAGGCAGAAGCCAAATGACATTTAAAATACTTTCAGTTTTAAGGAGTCCTGGGTACAGGTATGTTGGTGTGAGTGTGTGCATGCTCGCACGTGGGTGTGTGACATTGAAAGTAGAGATACTGAAATTCTGAATGCTGTTTGTTAATTACAGTCTTTGGAGAGGGCAGAGAGCAAGTCCCTTGTATATCTCTGTGTACAGAAGGAGTGATGGGGAGAGAGAAAGAAAGTTAGTTGTCTTTGGGATTTAATTTAGGGATCTGAAGAACATTGCTAAGTAAAAACTATGCACACAGGGGTGAAATATTGTGTCATTCTAGGCATAATAGTGAACTTTAAAACTACATATTATTTATAAGGAACACATAATTATAGTCTTTCTCTAAATACATTTTTCCAGGACTACCTGTAATAGCTCCTTTAAAATTTTTTTTTAATTGTAGAATATAACATATATAAAAAAGCAATACATTTCAAAGTACATTGTAACAAGCATTTATAAAACAGATTTCAGAGTTTGGTGTGGATTACAGTTCCACAATTTCAGGTTTTTCCTTCCAGCTGCTCCAAGACACTGGAGACTAAAATATCAATATAATGATTCAGCAGTCATACTCATTTGTTAAATCCTATCTGCTTTGTTATAACTCCTCCTTCTCCTTTGATCCTTCTCCCAATCTTTATTTGCACTACGTGCATTCTAATTTTATCATGTTGGAAAGGGATGTTGACAATATAGGATGGGGGTGGAACTAGTTGATGTTCTTGGAGAGGCTGATCCCTCTGGGTTTCAGGACTTATCAGGACAATCCGGAAGTTGCAGGTTTCTGGAAAGTAATCTCAGTGCATGAAACTTTTGTAAAATTTCAGATAGAGTCCTAGGAATTCTGCAGGGTTAACAGGAATGATGTTGATTGGGTTTGGCAAACCGTGGCAATTAGCAGTATCTAGCTGAAGCTTGCATAAGAGTAGTCTCCAGAATAGCCTCTCAACTCTATTTGAACTCTCTTAGCCACTGATACCTTATTTTGTTACATTTCTTTTTCCTCTTCTCAAGAAGGCATTGTCAATGCCATGGTACCAGGGCCAGGCTCATCCCTGGGAGTTATGTTCCATGTTGCCAGGGAGACTTCCATCCCTGGATGTCATGTCCATGTAACCGGGAGGGCAATGGTTTCACCTGCAGAGTTGTGCTTAAAGAGAGAGAGGCTACATTTGAGCCACAAAAGAGGTTTTCTGGAATTACCTCTTAGGCATAACTATAGGTAGGCTTAGCTTCTCTGCTACAAGTTCTCAAAGATAGACAATGCCATCCTTTACTCTATATTCTGATTTATCTTAGTTCTGACCAGATTGGTTTTGTTCTTATCTCTAATTGAAGCCTGATATCTTTTTCTTTTTCTTTAGCAGTTGTTGTATAGTGACTTTCAGAGCTTCAGGACTCCAACTCTGAGTCTTGGGTGTCACACAGGCACCCAAAGTTCCAGGGAAGCATCAGGTTATACATATATAGCACAGCATCTCAAAATCTAGAAATAACATTTACAGCCCCAGACTAAATGTGACTACTACAAGAACTTGCAATCTAGGCCTCAATTTTCTTGTAAGCATTTTCTAAAAGAGACCATACAATATTGGTTCTTTTGTTTCTGGTTTATTTTACGCCACCATAATGTCATCAAGGTTCATTTACCTCATTGCATGCCTCACAACTTCATTCCTTTTTGTAGCTGCACACTCCAGCCACCTCCATCCATTGGGCATCATTGATAATGTCCAAAGTAAATAATCCATGTTTCACGTTATTCTCACTTGGTTGTACAATCATCAACACTCTCAATTGTAGACAATTTTCATTGCTCCAAGAGAAAAATAACAGATAAACACATCCTCACCAGATAGAAAACCCAAACCTCCCTGTAATAGCCCTTTTGAGACCATCTGTGGAAGGTCAAATTATTGATCTAATTTTGGTCTATAGGTCGCAGCAAAGAGTAGCAGTTTGACTGGAGTAATCACTGGCTGTGAAATATGTGTGGTCACATGCCATGAGGACATGCCTAGGCATTTTTAGAATGAAACTCAGATATTGCATGTAAAGCTTCTCAATTTTAAAAGGGCATGTGATTTGGGTTTGTTATCTATTTACTCTATGGAATCAAATGCATAGCTGTTGAACATTTGGGCAGTGTCCTCCCTCAAATTCTGTTCTTTAACCTGATGACCTAAGCAACATCATTTCCTTTCTTCCTTGCCTGAATGGCCCAGCCCTTCACTCTTACTGACTTGCAGCTTTTCCTGATGACCTCTCCCTCATGCCTCTGTACCCTCCATTGTTTGTTATATTTCCTCCTTGCCCACAAAGGAAGATCAATAAAGCATCAAGCTAATAGTCAAGATATCTGAGTTTTTATAATCCCAGCTGAATAACTTTGGACAAGTCCTTTTACCTCCCTTCGCCTCAATTTCTTTCATTTGTACAATATGGGAGTGAGGAATAGATGGCCTTCACGGTACTCTTCAAATCTAACATTTGTGACTCTAGCAATCATGGAATATAATTATTGCAATAATGGTAGTGAGAGAAATAATTAAAGGGGAGATGTCTAGAAATCTGAAGTGTTTTTGTGCTAAGTCTGCAGTGACATCATAAAAGCTGGAAAACACTGCACATGAATATATTTTCTTTTATTTTTATGAAGCTCTTTTCTCCCCATCACTCCAAAAACTGTTGTAAATGGAGCAATTTTGTTTTTTTCTTTAATGCACTACATATCACATATAAAGTTGCTTTGTCCACTGATAATATGTGCTAGCATTTCTCATCGAAAGATCTTCTAAGATCTAGCTGGTATTGCACTTACTGAATCCCCACGGATGGAGTCCAAGATAGATTTGTTTTGTACCAGACTCTGCTCTGCATCAAACAATATGAGCCAAGAGCAATTGTTTGAGAATCAAATATTTAGTATAGCATGGCTTACTGCAAAGAGAGAAACGGGTATTTGCAATCAGAGACCTGGATTTCAGTCCTGGCTTCAATAATTAATAGTTTGTACCTAAGTCCAATTGACTCTTGACTCAAAATCTTAGCATTATATTTACTGCCTTCTCAAAGAATATTCTTAAAAGCAGTTGTGATGCAATTTCTAGCCCAGAAACATAGCAGCAGCATTCACGAACAGTAAAAGATATTTTAGAAAAGCTATTAAGCAAAAATCAATAGTAGCAATTGGATTTGTGATCAAGGGAGTTATATCTGACAGAGAAAACTCCTGGTTTAAGAGATTCAGGCCTGAGTGATTGGGAGCAGAAATAGATAAGGCAGAAGTCATTTGAGAGAGAGGTGAAGAATGAACATAATAGTGTAATATACCGTTTTTGAGGTACTAGCAAAAAAATTCTCGTGGACATACCTAACAGGCAGTTGAAACTAAGACCTGGAGGTAGAATTTTAGAGGTCATTCGTGCAGAAATTACAACTGAAGCCTTATTAGGAGACGAGATCTCCAAAAGAGAGGAAGGAGAATCCATGTTTTCAATCTTCGGTGTGAATTAGAATATCTTGGAGCTGCGGGCACTGACCTTAGAGATTCCAACTCAGTGAGTTTAGAATGGGTCCTAGGAATCCATTTACTCCAAAAGCACCACAAATTATTTTGATGCAAATGGGCCATGGTCCATACTTTAGAAGAATGGTTTTCTAACTTTAGCATGCATCAAAATCACCTAGAGGGTCTGTTATACCACAGATTTTTGGGCTCCACTCCCAGAATTTCTGATGCAATGGGTCTGGGAAGGGGCCAAATAATTTATCTTTCTAATAAGGCAAATGCTGATGCTCTGGTTTGGGGATCAATCCTTAAGACCCCTGGCTTAGTACACATTGATATAGAGACACTAAAGGAGAGTAAAAGACAGGCTTTTGGAGAATAATAATATTCAGCAGCAAGAAGGAGGAAGAACCAGTAAAGAAGACAGAGAAGCAATAAATAATGTAAAAGAGACTCAGCGTCCTGATGTGATTGGAGGAGATTAACAAATGTAAATAGAAACTTCCTTATAAAAGGAGAAAAGAAAACGGAAGTCATCTATTATCCTATCATTACTGGAGTGAAACAAGGATAATAATACGATTCTTATAAGTAGAATTATTAAAGAATTAAATGAGATACAGTGCCTAAATATTTATCAATGTCTGTAATATTTATCAAAGTCTATAATAAGCAGTAAATGAATATCATTATTATTATAGTTTATTAACAAGAATAAAATATTAGTAAGTAGCAGAGATGGGGCTCTTTCTGCTTTGTCAAGTTGCCAAGGGGGAAGTGGGTATAAAGGAGAAAAAGATACTAACAATGCTGAAGCATCACCTTACCACTCCCCCAAATCAAGTAAGACCTAGAAAAGAAGCTACTGAATCTGATGATCGTATAGGATAATCAGGGAAGATGGCAGGTTGAAGGAGGATTTAGTGAACAGGTAGAGGCAACATGTGTCATGTACTCAACTGAGAAACTTGGCAATAAAAGAAAGACAAGCATAAGATGGTAGATGGAGAACGCAACAGGGTGAAAGCCTTTTGTTTCCCCTGAGATGAGGAAAAGCTGTGCACATTTATAAGCCCACAGAAAAGCACTACAAGAATAGGCTGGCTGGAAGATGCAAATGAACAAGCAAGTAATAAAAGGCGCAGTTGAGAGGATGGGGTTAAATCACCAGAGGTGAACCTTCAAAATGAGCGTCACATATAATTAATAGGATGTAAACCATAGGATGTCCCTCTGTTTATTTGCTGAAATGAATAAAAGGGAGTAAACACTAACCACACATTCCATTGCCAACTTCTTGCTTTCTTGTCTTACTCTATAGCACTGGTCATGAAAAATCCCAATTAGATATTTTCTCAGTTTCTATACATGGGCATCTGAGTACTGCAAAGTAACTAAAACAATTTCAGAATAGAGGTATCCAACCCCATAACTTACCCATCTATTTTTGCAAGCTAAGTACTCCCTCATATTGTTCATGGTCCCCAAAACCTGTTTTACAAATTGTCCAGAGTTTCCTTGGCCCTTTTCTTCTACCACAACTTCATGCTCTCTGCAGATTACCTGACCACCTCTTTCAAGTTCTTGAATCTTGATTCTTTCTTTTTTTCTATTTACCAATGTAAAGAATAATTGGTTGCTCCCCTAATAGCCTCCAAAAGTGAGCACTGAGGTATTTTTAATATGATTATGAACTCATGGATTAAAAATATTTGCTTGTATCTTAATCCATTGATATTTTTATTCTCTTTGACATTGAAATTGTCCCATTTTTGGCCAGTGGGAAATGCTTCAAGTTGGACTACTATCCTATTACAATTTCAGTATCCAGTAATAATGCTTTTGCTTTCCAGGGTGAGAAAAACTTCCAGGTTCAAATTGTACATTCCTTGTCCCAAACCTGGAGTTAGCCAGTTATCCCAGAACCTTTTATTTAATTTTAATTTTAATTTTTTGTTTGATTATTACAATCTGGGAATTACAGGGTGTTCTGTATGCTTTCTTAAAGCAGCCTGTTGATTTCCAATACATCACTCTCTACTGATTTTTCTCTAACTTGCTTGGATGTTTCCTCTCAGTCTTCATAAATATCGATCTCCTCCATAATCTTGTCTTTTTCTTAATTTACACGCAGTCCTGAGTGATCACATCCATTCCCCTAGCATTAACTACGGTCATATGTCAATATCTCCGATCTAAACTAATATCAGAGGTGTCTTCCCAGTTCTATTTTGCTGATCATGACCTCTTATTTCTTTTTTTTCTACTTTTTTATTAATTAAAAAAATTAAAACAAATAAAACAACATCATTCCGTTCTACATATATAATCAGTAATTCTTAATATCATCACATAGTTGCATATTCATCATTTCTTAGAACATTTGCATCGATTTAGAAAAAGAAATAAAAAGATAACAGAAAAAGAAATAAAATGATAATAGAGAAAAAAAAGTTATACAAACCATACCCCTTACCCCTCGCTTTCATTTACCACTAGCATATGACCTCTTACTTCTAATAGCTCTCTTAGCATTTTCCCCATCTATCTGGAATTTAATGTGAATTAATATTAAATCATAGAATAAATAGATAAAGCTGAGTACATTTATATGGATCTACCTCGATTTTGTTATAGGAATGAGGTCAGGTGTCAGTTGTGAAGAGAGGGGAAAGAGACGGGACTTGAAGGTAGAGAAAACTTAACAAAAATCTCATAATTAGAGTGCTGGGAAGTGAAGAACACCTAGAAGTGACTTGGCATGCTCTTTTCAAGTCTTATATAAATATAAAGTTTTAACATTTTTTACAATACCAAGGACAGAAGATATTTAAAAACTATAGCTTAGGTGATTTTTAAATGTTGTTGATAAATGCAACAGAATTGACTGGAAAAGTGTAATGAATTTTCACTTTCATGTTTCTGTGATGTGAGATTTGAAAATATGTGAAAAGGAGCAAAAAACACCTGATTTTCATATATAGGTGACAGTTGATTACAAAATTACTTGAATTTCTTTGGCTAACTATAGGAAACAATGTTTTCAATGTTTTTCTAGTACTTAAAGATCTTGTTCTACCGTCTTTTAGCATCTATTATTTGTTATCCAAATTGTCGTTCCTTAAATATAATGTGTTTGTTTTACTCTAGATGCTTTCAGGTTTTTTAATATTTGATTAATTTTTAAAATCAGTTTGATTACAACATACCTAATCATGGTGTTCATTACATTTTTTTCTTGCTTGGGGGTCACTGAGCTTTCTAAATATATAAATGCATATTTACCAAATAAGATTTCTTTTTGGTATTATTTCAACTATCTTTTTTTTGCCATATTCTCTCTCCTCAATTTCTGGAACATCTACTACCCATATGTTCGAATTTTTAATATTGTTTCATGATCCCTATTCATTTGTTTTCAAGCTTTTTTCCTCTCTTTTCCTTGGATTTGAATAATTTCTATTTATCTATTTTCAAGTTCACTGACTATTTATATCTACTTTCTGTTTTCAGCCCAACTAATGATTTTTTCCAGATATTGTAGTTTTCCACTCTAGAATTTTCATTCGATTTTCTTTTACAGTTTTTATTTCTCTGCTGAGAGTTCCTAACTTCTTATTCATTACAAGCATATTTTCCCTTATGTCATTTCAGAAAACTTATAACAGCTGCTATAAAATCTTTATCTACTAATTCTAACATCTATGTTATCTTGGGGTTGGTCTCTGTTGCTTGACTTTTCCCTTGAGAATGGGTCATATTTCCTGGTTTTCATATATTAAGTAATTTTGGATTATTTCTGGATATTTTGAATATTATGTTGTGGAAACTCTGGATTCTGGTATATTCATCTGAAGAGTGTTGATTTGTTTAAGCAGAGAATAAAGTTGGTTGGATTCAAACTGAAAACTCTATCTCTTGGGTGAAAACGCCAATCTTAGATTATTTTGCCCTTTACTGGGCTGCTTTTGGTTGCATTACACTTGCATGGTTCAGGGGTCAAAGATTTGGGCGGAATTCACTCAGAGAATTTGAGGATCTCGTCTGTGTTTCTCTTTTTTCTAGAATCTTTCCTCACTTTCCAATGTCTGTAGTTTCTCAAACTCTATCCTTTGGTTCTTTAGGCTGGAGCTAGGCATTGAACACTTAACATCCTTTGCTTAAAAGCCATAAAAACAAGAAATTCATTCCCGCAGTTTCCTCTCCCTTCATTCAAATGTTTATTTCCCTCTTCCTTTTGATCATGCTCCAAGACTTTCATACACACATACACACAGCCACACCCACGCACACCCACACACAATACAGGTCCTTTGTTCTCCTTGCCATGTAGCTATGTTCTATGGAGCTCTTTCTATGGGGACACAAAGAGCTTCCTTGCTCTTCTTTATAGTTCCATAAAATTCTACTGTATGGAAGGCAGACTTGTACTGTATTTTGTAAATTGTGTTGCTGAATTGTGAATTTCTTCAGAAGTACTAATATTTTGTATAATATATACTATATCAGTGTTTATGCTCAGGTTTACTGTGGGATGTTTGGAGAAATGTGGAGTCAACTTGCGGGCTTTTTCTTCTAGAAATGTTTACATGTAATATGTTTATTGTGATGATAAAGAATATTTGTCATATTCTTGTTGTAGATTGTGTTTTCCAGATGATCTCAGGGATTCTGAGATTTTGACATGAAAAGACATTTGCCAAGTTTAATTATGTGAGTTATAGAAATGTTTTGTGTTTTTAATCACAAGAAAGATGTATATGAGATGCTGTTCAATGTTCTCTTACCACTTGCAGAAGAATGTCAAACATAGGCTTTTTTCCTAGACTCCTGTCCTAATACTTCTGTTCCCTTTTCCCTGTTCCAATGGCATGCCTCATGGAACTCACAGTCCAAGTGCAGCCCATTTAAGCCAATGTTGTGAGTTGTCTGAGGTTTTCGGCAAAAAGTATTTTGCCAGATTTGCAAGTCCACTGGATTTGTACAATCTAACCACCTGATGATAAGAAATTGGAAGCTTTTAGTTGGAATATAGAAAAAGCACTTCATTTGCCACATATGAGAAACTGCAGTGAGAGAAACAACAACAACAAAAATGTTTTGAGTTTTTTTTCCTGAGGAAAAGGGCTCTGTTTCCAGTTTTCTTGGTGCCCTTGTTAAGGAGAGGCTCTGCTGTGATTTCTGCACATCAGGTTTACCACCTGGTATGAGAGAGGACAGAATTAAGATTGTAAAATTTCGTCCTGCTCTACATGTAACCGTAAGCAGCTTATGGCATAATTGGATGTAGCTGGATCAGAGTCTACAGATATAATTTATTTTAGTTTAGTCCTGTTGTTAGGTCAAATGGCTAGTAGAGAACATGAAGCAAAGTAGCTATTCAATAAACATTATTAAACAATATTGAGGAAATTAACCAACTTGTCAGATCTTGATGACTCAATTGATGTGTCAAGACACTTGTAGCCAACATAGATCATTTCCTTACTTTTTAATTTTTTTGGTGATAATTGAATGAAGCTTTTTGCTCAGGGAAGATGATCCTTCCCCAACTCAGGGATAAGTCCTCTTTCCCCTTGCCAGTGGTTGCTTTAGGAATGGGAATGTAATACAATTTAGACAATGAAATATAAAAAGAATTATTCTTGAATTCTTTTTCACATAAAAAGAAGCACATAGAAATAACAGGCTTTTCTTCTCCTGGAGATGTGACAGCCTTCGTCACTGAGCTTGACTGAGGTCAAAGCCAACTCTAAAAATTGCAGAATGAAAAATGGTAAGAATTCATATCCTCAATAATGTCATTGAGCCCAGAATTTACAACCCTGAAGCCTTGTTATATATCATGTATGTGACATAACAACTTCTCCTTATTGTTTATGTCATTGTGATTTAGGTTTTCTTTTATTTGCTGCCAAAAGCATACTGAGTGGTACAATATTGTAACATGCTAAATTTGAAAAAGAATAAGGGCATTGATAATTTATTTATGAAAGTGTATTTATTCAGATTCACTTTATATAGATTGAACAGATGGTAGTTATAGAATATACATTATTTGCATCTGAGAAGAACTCTGGGCTGAAAAGAAACACGGATATTGAACTAATATAGATTTATTCGATGAATACAATATTATAATTTTAGAAGTTATTCAAAGATATTGAAGAATACAATTTTTGCAATCTTCAGGATGTTCCTCACTTACCAAATGCTTCTCCAAAGGTAAAATTTTCAAAATAATATGAAAAAAGTGAAGGAGGACACTGTTTATCCTAAAGAGACAGTTTTCATGGGAATTTGAGACAAGTTTATGAATCTATGAATTAAACTAGGGTTTCTGACTATATGATAAAACTCTGGGATGTGTTTTGATCAACTTGCTCTGTGAAAATACATTGTCTTGTGAATTAACTGAACTCAAAGTTGAGTCATTTCTATTGATGTAAGTCTGAAATAGGAATCGAGATTGGACCCACAAATATTTCTATAGTTCTGGAGAAGTGTTAATTTAGTTGCTAAATATTGCTATTTTTATTGATTGATCATCTTTGATCAAAAACTAGCATTAGGCCTATAAGTGCAGCAACAATCCTTTCCTAAGAGGTCTTTCTGGCTTGTATGCCAGTATATTGCTTTTATGACGTTGTTTTAGTAGTCTTGAAATTTCCACTTGTACTGTATTTGAACAATAATTTAATTTTGTAGGCGATTATTTTGAAAAGAAAATGTTGAGGAAATAGCAACGAACAAGTTCATGACATAGTATTAGTTATGCAGTAGATATTTGGATGAAGGACCAGAGATAGGAAAATTGCCTCTTAGTCATGGTATCATTTGTTACAAAAGGTAATGAATTTACAAAGCATGCTATTGACATTGTGGTGGAAAGGTTTATACATTTTTCTGGTAACAATGGAATGATAAATTAAAATTAAAATTTTACTATTTTCATTCTTAGTAATTGATTATGTCTAAAATGCCAGTGATATTTTCTTTGTTCAATTTTTGTTGTCCTTATAAACTTATCTAAATAAATATTATATTTTTATGCTTATAAATCACTTCAGCCTTATTTATTTATCAGCTTTTGTCTTCTTCAAACTTGAGATTTTCATGAAACTAACTTTTCTAATTTGGGAGTTTCTGCTGTATATTGACACTGTTTTTGTACGGTTTTTGTATTACTGCCCCAAATCCATGTTTTTGAATAGCTTTATTACTAAAAATTTTTTTGGAGTATGTATATATACCCACCATCGAAAATATTTGTATTCTTTCTCTATATGTTTGCTTTCATGGATCGTCAATGTCCAGGATTTTGTATATTATGGCAAATACTCTCTAAATATATATCTCTGACCCCTGTACCTGAACATCTCAGTGGTACCACAAATATAATATTTCTACCACCAAATCTCATCATTGTTGTTCCTGAAAACTATTCCTCTATCTGATATTTCTATTTGTGTAACATTGTTCTCATGGTGATTCAGGTTCAGAATTTTAGAGCCATTTTTGATTTCACCTTTTCTTTTCTCCCCAGTGCATAATCGGCTGCCAAAATGCATTTTCTGCTTTATGTGGAGCTTGAAATCAATCACCCACCAAGTATTTATGAATCACCCCTATATGCCCATTACTATGCTATCTATATTGGGGGACACAGGAGAAACATTAAATTTGATGCACAGAAGATCACACCCAGGTGATCTCACCAATTTTCTTGTCTGCTGTAATAGAAAACACCAATATTAGCTTATTCAGCAAGTAGCCACTATATACATAGAAATGACACCAGCCCTTTAGAGGGCCTATGAGTTGGATGCCTAATATGGAGGAAGAATCTGTTGTAAGAATCACAGCGTAATTGTAAGAAACCACAGATCAAAAACCTTCCCATGGTTATGACATGAAATATATACTCATTTCACAGTGGAGTATATATTAGAGTATATAAACTAGATATAGAACTTATCTAGTTCTTAGATAAGCTCCATTAACCTTTGTCCTCCCTGAGACGATAATCATGGGTATAGGTATGGGCGATACATATTTCTCTTCCTGAATGAGCTTGGATTAGGTGAATGGAATGACAATCTTTGCATCTAGGACCAGTTATGAACCACAATTTCAAAACTATCACTTATCAGATCTCTTTAGAAATTAATTTATAGTATTCTTACCCATTCTTCATGCCATTGACTACAAACCTCTACAGATTATCGGAATTCAGGGTGATGACTATTAGGATAGAAACATCTAGTGAGATCCACAGAAGCACATCAAAAGGCACCCCTGCTCCCTGTTCCCTGAGGTTCTGAAAGGGTGGGGTGGGGATCAACAGACTTTGGTGGTCTGAGGACTATAAAAAGTGAGGTAGAAACCCAGGTTCTTGGCTTAGACAATGGAGAAAATGGTAACTGATATCACAGAATATAACTGACCAAAGGGTCAACCCAACTCAGCATGGCCAGATTTTTAGAGGGGCAGTCAAGGAAAATTATAAGGTAAGATCCTTGGATTTCATGGCCACTAGAGAACTTCAAAGGAGTGATGTCAGTTAACCGAGGAGGGAATACAAGCCAAATTATGAGGGCTTCAAGGAGTAAGTGGGGCTGAGGAAGTGGACAGTCTCAGCTTAGACCATTTTTATTTTCAGCATTTTGGCAGAGAAAGAAAAGAGAACCATGATGGCTGCCAGAACGGGTAACCAATCACAGAATTCTTATGATTATCTTTTAAATTATAGAAATCTAAAGATGTTTGTAGGCTGAGAGAAAATATAGAGGGAGAGTTCTAAGACAAAGCATGAATTAGAACAATCAAAGAACAAGGACCTTGTAGAGCTAGGAAGGGATAGAGACAAGAATAAAAGTGGTGGGTATACCTAAAGCACACCTAGGGCTGTATCTAAGATTCTACAAACATTCCATGCACTGAGATACTTTCCAGAAACCTACAACCTCCAGAAAGTACCTAGGCTAAATAAGTCCTGAAACCCAGAGGGGACAGCCTCCAAGAACATCAACTAGTTCTATCCTCAAATCCCATATTATTGACAGCCCTTTCCAACATGAAAAAGTTAGAATGGGTATAGCCTAAATATCCCTAAAGATTGGGAAAAGGATCAAAGAAGAAGGAGGAGTTATAACAGAGCAGATAAGACTTAACAAATAAGTATGACTGCTGAATCATTATATTGATATATCTTTTCGTCTCCAGTGTCTTGGAGCAGCCAGAACAAAAACCTGGAATTGTGGAACCATAACCCATACAAAACTCTGAAATTTGTTTTATAAATACTTGTTACAATGTACTTTGAAATGTATTGCTTTTTTGTATATATTCCATATTTTCACAATAAAAATGTTTTTAAAAAAGTGGTGCATATAGACTTGTAGAAAAAACAATGACTCCCTTTCTCTAAGAGAAAAAGGAAAAGGAAAGATTGTGTGAGAAGAATAAAGGAATTTTATAAGGAAAGGAGGGCATGACTATGGAAAGATTTTGAGGTGGAGAAATGAGATTACAAAGCGATTCATGTGAAAAGTGTCTATCTCCTTTGGACAAAGTCTTCATGCTTGAGGAAATGGTCTGATCAGCAGTTGAGTAATGGCTGGCAGCATGGCTGAGCATGAGCAGGAGTTATTGGAATCAGTTAGCATGAATTCATAGAAGATTGTTAGAGATTGAATGATGTTCCCCACAAAAAGCATGTTCAGGTTCCAACTCCTGATCCTGTTGCTATGAGCCCTAGGGACGTTTGAAGATATTATTAGTTAGGTATGCACAAATTGAATGAGGTTGGACCATATTCCAATATGGCTGAAGTCCTTACAAGCAAAGGAAATGAACAGAGAAATAGAAGACATGGGGAACAGCCAGAAGCTGGATGCCAATAGAAACAGAAGGAGCTACCAGGTGCATTGCCTTGTGACAGAAAAGCCAAGGTCCAAGGATTTCCAGGACCCAGGCCCAGAATGCCATGGTCTTCAGGGAGAAAGTGTCACCCTGCTGAGGTCTCAGTTTTGGACTTCTCTCAGACTCAAAACTATGAGCCAATAAATTCCGGTTGTTTAAGCCAACCTATTGTATAGTATTTGTTTTAGAGCTGGGAAACTAAAACAAGGATCATTTAGCAGTATTTCAAACCTTTAGGGTTCAGCTGTCTCTTAGGGACTCTAAAGAAAGACAAGGTGTGGACCAAGAGAGTAAACTGAATATAATCTCCTTATCTCCCATCTCTTATATTCTGTATCCACCTTACATAATGTCTTCTTTTTTTCACCTTAACTTATTCATGTTTTCCTGTCTCAATAGCTGGTCAAAAATGCTCATTGATATGGTACATTTGTGAAAGAAATAGAGAAGCAGAGCAGTTGTAGACGGACCAAGATACTGCCAGATAAGGAATTCTGTCCATGCAATCACACTCATGTCCTTGCTCCTCCTGAATGATGGAACTTTGCTCATACTTCCACCTGAATTTCCTTCTTTTTACCATTACTTACAACATGCATGACTCAGTTTAAATGCTCCCTCTAGAATAGATCTCTCTCATTTCTGGGTGTTCTGGTACTATATACATCTTTTGTCGACTTAGTCACATTTCGTATTATTTTATTACTGTTTGTATGTCTACCATCATCTATTTCGTGTGCTCATGGGGCACAGTAACAATGTTTTAAATTATTTGTATCTTGAACAAGAGACTATCATAGCAAAAGTACACTATCATTTCTTTGGAAAAAAGTAAAAAATAAAACAAAGGAGAGAGTGCCAAATACTGATCTTTGAGGGGCAATGGAATGGTAAAACAACAAACTAACAAATAAAAACATAGGTATGAAATTAGGCAGCTTTGACCTCAAATTACAGCATGTAATCTGATTACTTGTGGTCTTAGACTTGCTACTTCACTTCTCTGAGCTTCCACTCCCTTAAACTATAAAAAGGGAATAATAATCTTTACTTTGCAGAATTGTTAGGAAGCTTAGAAATAATATACATCATCTAGTAAAAAGCTCAGCATGTAGTATATACCACTAAAGAGCAGCGATTATGATTGTTTGTTTTAACTTCTGTTATTTTTTTACTTAAAACATAAGTAACAATTACAAAGACTCAAATATGTACCATACAGCTTAAATATTAATGAAGTGAGTCTAAAACAAACTATCAACACTCTTTAAACAGAATTGGAAGAAACCCAGGGCTTTCTGCTTATATGCTGGACTTGAGTCCAGTAAACAACTGAACCCAAGCTGTTGGATGTATAGCCCATAAAAACATCAGTTTCTACTACCCTCACTGCTCACTTCAAGTACTTGTTCAGAGGTCTACACTGACCACTCGAAAAGGCTCCATGCCCAGATGGTCTGAGCTTCACTTTCCTGTTTGTATAGTTGGTTGTAGCCAATCTGTCAGAGGGAATAATCCTCCCCTAACCAGATGGAAGGACCAACTCACCAAGTATTGTCTCTTTCCCATTTCTAGTGACTATATTTATATGAAGTAATGTTTCTATGAAGCAAACATCTTTTACACTAAAAGTAAAGATTCCAGTTAATCTGAAGGAATCCTTTGCCTGGGAGTTCTGGAACAAGGGAATGTCTTGTTGAGTGAGCAACAAGGAGCTGAGGGCCTCCCACCCAAAGTGAAAACAGGCCACAGAGCAATTGCAACTGCTTGGGCAACTGGATGTGTGTTCAGGGAACCACAACATTGCCAAGGAGAAATGCAGTGTGATGAGCTGTTTAGAATAGACTAAGTATTTTTAGGAAGAGTAAAAAATATCCAATTCTATTTTGCTAGACATCATTTATAAATATCTTTCTACCCAAGGATGAAAGATTATATGCAAGCAAGTATGCCAATAAGTCTTCAACAAACACTTGTCTAAACTTGGCTAAGAAACTTAACATTGTCGGAGCGTTGTTGCAAATGATGTGCTTCTCTTTGCTAATATCAAACAGTCCTGACATTAGCTAAACCATGCTCTCCTCAGAGGCACTTTCTTGGAAGGTATATGGGTAGGGGTGTGGAAGCAGGGAATACTGGGTCTTGAAGTAATAATCTGGAAGATACAGGTAGAGCAGATGCTGATGGTGCCTCAGCGGTCTCTAAAAGGTCGTCTTCTAGACTTCTTCCTCCCTAGGCTCATCTTCTGACACTCCCTTTGCACTCTCTCTGTGTCAGTGAGCCTCAGCTATTACAGTATCTCTGGTAAGCTGTGGTCCCTGTGTCACTTTCCAATTCTCCTCTTCATGTTATTTCCTTTGCCTACATATCTGCTGAACTTTTTCTCCTGGTTAATTCCTTAATGTTCCCTCAGGTCTCAGCTTTGACACCACTTCCTTAGAAAGTCTTCCTTGACTACATCCTAAGAGGCCTTTGTTAGTTTGCAAGCTGCTAGAATGTGCTATATCAGAATTAGAACAGCTTTTAAAAAGGGGAATTTAATTAGTTACAAGCTTACAGTTCTAAGAAAGTGAAAGTGTCCAAATTAAGGCACCAACAAGAGGATACCTTCACTCAAGAAAGGCTGATGGATCAGGAGTACTTCTGTCAGCTGAAGAGTCACGTGGCTGGCATCTGCTGGTCCCTTGCTCCTGGGCTCTGCTACTTTCAGCCTCTGTTCCTGCGGGGGTTCCTTACTTTACTTCTCCATGGCTGCTTTCATCTCTTGACTTCCCTTGGCTCTCCAGGTTCTGGCTTGCTTAACATCTCATGGCAACATGTGCTGGGCTCCAAGCATCTCCAGATATCCACGTCCCTGTTCTCTGAAGCAACTGTTCTCCAAGCGTCTACATCTGCTCTATCAGCTCTGAGGCTTCTGTTATTTCTGTCTCTCTCCAAAATGTTTCCTCTTTTAAAGGATTCCAATAAACTAATCAAGACCCACCTGGAATGAGTGGAGTTACATCTCCATCTAATCAAAGGTGACACCCACAATTGGGCACATCATATCTCTGTGCAGATAATCTAATAAAAAGTTTTCAACCTACGGTATTGAATTAGGATTAAAAGAAAAGGTTGCCTCCACAACATTGAATCAGGATTAAAACATGGCTTTTCTGGGGTACATAGTACTTTCAAACCGCTACATTACCCCTCCACATTTCTCCATCCCCCTAATATTTCCTCAACATTATGCTTTCACATTCTTTATGATGATTACCTGTTTGTCTGTTTCCTTATTAGGCTGAAACTCTTGGAGGTAGATGCTGTATCTTGTTCACAGTTAAATACTCAGTGTCCAGCAAGTTACTAGAGATATAGTGAGTCACCAATAAATGTTTGTTCAATGGATGGATGAATAGATAAGTAAATAAGTATAAAATGTATTCCCCAATAGCCTAACAATATGAAAAATTAATTGATAAATGTCCACCCATTGGAAAATAAATCAGTCACCATAGAGGTGAAACAAAAAGATTTGTTAAAAATGTTTCATTAAAAAAATCATTTTATAAAAATAATCTTAATTTAAAGAAATATTTCAAGAGCAGTGTAAAGAATTTTTCCCCAAAGCCATCTGAAGGTAAATTGCTGACCTGATACCTCATCACCTCCAAATATTTTATTGTATATTTCCTAAAAACAAAGGCCCGTTCCAACATGAAACAATACAAAAATCAGAAAATTATCTAATCCTCAGGCCCTATTCAGTGTTAATAATTGTCTCAATAGTGTCTTTTATGGGAAATATTAGAATCATGGGTTGCATTTAGTCATCAAGACTCTTTAGTCTCTCAGACTTTTCTTGACCTCTACAAACTTGACATTTTTGAAGATTTATATGCTAGTTTGTTTTTTGAAGAATATTCTTCATTTTTATTTTATAAGATTTTTTTCATGACTAGGTTAAGATAAATTACATTGGCAGAAATGTCACAGAAATGGCACTATACTCTTATCTTTAAATTCTGTTATGTAACAAATGATACTGATTTGTCCCATTACTGGTTAGCATTGATTACTTGAGTAGGATGGTATCTGCTGGGCTTCTATACTATAAAGTTATTGTGTTTTCTCTTTATAATTCCCTCTTTTTATTTTTGAGAGTTATTTTGAAGCAATGCAATGTATTGTTTCTCAATAAACTTTCTATGTATGTATGCATGTACAGATAGCTTTCTTTTTTCTTTAATGGATAAAAATTCATTAGCATCATTATTTATTCTGATGCAAAAATTAGCCAATATCTGGCCAATGGGCACCCCTTCAAGTTGACTTTTGTGTTCTTTTGACATGTTCCCATTATTCTTTGAGCATTTCTTTACTTTCTGGCACAAGAACATATTGTAAGTTCATCTTAAACTTTCCTTGCTGCAGTCTTGGAATCAGTTATTTCTTCATGGATCCGTGGTTCCTTTTGACGTAAAATGGTAATTTATGGCATTATGTTATTTACACTAGTGATCTTATTTATGCTAGATGTGCTCATTGCCATTGGATGTTGCCACTTCCAGTTTCTCTCAGTGAATAGATCTATGGAACTTATATATACATATGCATTTATATCTACATTTATTTATATATCTATTTATGTAAATTGAAAACCAAGAATTTATACTGGATACCTGCAATTCCAATCTAACACCATAGGGTTCAATCTCATTTTCATCATTTCCATATTTCTAGCTCCTCTTTACTACAGTGGGAAACCTGGCTCTCATTATCTTCAATATATTGACTTGATCAGTTCCCCACATATAAAACCAATCTCTGATCCTGGCTGTTACACCCCTCTTGTGTGGATGCCCTTTACATTACTCTTGGGTTTTGATTCTTTGCTGAGTTTCTGACACCCCATATTAGGCCACCCTCCTATGTGGATGTCCTTCACATCTTGCTTGTGCTCATAACACATCAGGCTGCTGTCCAACCCAGGTAAATGTCCTTGTCCCACCCCTTGGGCTCTAATAATACACACAAGCTGCTTCATGTTCTCCTCCCCACATGGAGAAGATACATACCTGCACCACCTCACCTAATGTTTTTAGGGCTGATTTGCTCAAGAAGGGAAAGAAACTGAAGAGAAAGGGAGAGAATTGGGAGGTATAGTGGAAGATCAGGTTTTACTTTTGGATGGAGAGAACTGGTGGTCAAAAGACACAATCTCATATGAGCTTATCGAAGTGAAGAATTCACAACTTCAGGGGTGTACAGGGTGTGATCAGTGGAAGGAACACGAGCACAGAACAGAAGATCTTGACTGCTGCGATGCTTCAGTTGCTATCTGCTTTTGCACAAGTAATTTAATTCCTGAGCCTTAGTTTCTTCATCTATAAAATGAGAATGATACTTCTCGTGTCTACTCCATAGGGATTCTATGAGGAGAAAAATGAAGTGGTTTATTTGCAAACTTTAGAAACAAAACACATGAGATATAATTTGAATAAAGGACTATGGCCATTGATTCTGGCCTCCTAGTATTCACATCCTTACAATGTCTCCTCCCACATTTTATCAGGGTTGGTTACTGTGACGAATGGAATATAAGACAAATGATGGCATGCCAATTCCATGGCTAGATCATAAAAAAAAAACTGTTGCTCTGACTCTCTCTTTAGATTACTTGTTCTGGGCAAAGACAGCTTCTGCATTGTGAGGAGAGGTCCACATGGCCTCCAAGTAATAGCCAAATTCGTAAGCCATCTTGGAAATGAATCCTTTAGCCCCAGAAAAGCCTTTAGATGATTGTAGCCCTGGCTACCATCTTGACTTCAACATCATGTGAAACCCTGAGTTAGAACATAAGCTGTTCCCAAATTCCCAAACCTCAGAAACTGTATGAGATAAATAAATACCTGTTAATTTAAGTTGCAGAGTCTTGAGATAATTTGTTATCCAAAAATTGATAATGAATACAAATTGTTAGTAGGGTGATCAAATCACGCTGCTTTGCCTGGGACTTTCCTGGTTTTAGCACTGAAAGTTCTTTGTCCTGGGAAACCCCTCAGCCCTGGGAAAGTCAGAATAATTGGTCACTGTAAATGTTAGGCAAAATATAAATTGCATTAGAACTGTAGGACCTCGTTATTTAGCAGAAGCAAAAGAATCATTACAGAAAAGAAGTCAAGGAATAGTAAGTAGTATTACAATGTATTGAAGACTTCTATTGCAGAGGGGCCCAGTAAATCTTGCTTTTTTATGCCCCAGTTAACTGAGTTACTGATGTGCCATTTAGACTACAATGGATCAAGAAATGAGACCCAGAAGAGTCCTGTTCTTTTATTGGTAAAACAATTTAGGGGCAAATCTCTAATTTAGGTTAGAGATAGAGTATTTGGCAGAGACTTGCTATATATTCATTCATCAAACTTATTTCTTCTTTTTGTACATAGCTGGACAGTATTTCCCAGCTTCCCTTGTTTTTAGGTGGGATTATACGACTGAGTTCCAGTTAATGGAAAATGGGCACCAATTATGTATACCACCTCCAACCTAATCTCTAAAGCCTCTGTGATGACCCTCCATGTCCTATTTCTTCCACCTGAATGCTGACCAGATGCTGCCACATGTTGTAAATGACAGAGCCTGGCCTGTGTATGACTGCGTGGAGCAAACTTCATCTTCAAATGACCTTAAAGGACTGTCACTTGAAAGAACAATATACTTGTGCAGTGTCAAATCACCAAAATTTTGGTTTATATGGTACAACAGCCAGCATTACTTATCCTACTGCTATACAGAATGAAACTGGAAAAATTGCAGTCTTCATGGAGAGCCAAACAAGAAGCACCTGGACTGTAGTTGTGCCAGGGCAAAGGGAAGGAAATCACACGATACAAGATATAAATCCTGGGTAACTGGGGTCTACATAAACTCTTATGTATATAATTGGCATTATTTTGGCCTTGGTATATTGAGTATTATCTATGAACTGATTAAACCTCACAGCTATAGTAAAGTATTTTGTTATTTTTTCAGTTTTTTTCATTAAAATAGACATTTTTATTATGTACGTTTCAGACCTAGAAACAGAGTGGCTTTTAGAAAGGGGAATTTATTAAGTTGCACGTTTACAGTTCTAAAGTTGCGAAAATGTCCAAATTAAAGCAAGGATATAGAAATGTCCAATTTAAGGCATCCAGAGAAAGGTACCTTGGTTCAAGAAGGCTGATGACATTAGGGGTTTCTCTCTCTCAACTGGAAAGGCACATGGCGAACATGGCAACATCTGCTAGCTTTCTCTCCAGGCTTCTTGTTTCATGCAGCAACCCCAGGGGTGTTTTCCTTCTTCATCTCCAAAGGTCTCTTTGTAGCAAAGGCTGCATGGGTGGATCTGAAGCTTTTTCCAAAATGTTTCCTCTTTTAAAGGATTCTAGTAAATTAATCAATACCTACCTGGAATGTGTGGAATCACATCTCCCTCTAATCGAAGGTTAATCCCCACAATTGGGTGCGCCACATCTCCATGGAGATAATCTAATCAACTTTCCAGCCTACAGAGTTGAATAAGGATTAAAGAAAAATGGCTGCCTCCACAAGATGGATCAGGATTAAAACATGGCTTTTCCAGGGTCCATAATCCTTTCAAACCAGCACAATGTTCTACATGACTTGGGGAAGGGAGCAGGCACTAGAGGGTAAAAATGGATTTTCTGATGCGGTGGTTTTAAAGTATGTCCATAAATTCTATGACGCTACTCCCTTCAAAATATGGAAGCTATTTCCCCTCATCTTTTTATGTGGGCTGGACTTAATTACTTGCTTCTAATGAATAGAATGTTGCAGAAATGACTTTGTGGTATATCTGAGACTACATCATAACAGGCATTGGGACTTCCTCCGTGCTCTCTCTCTCTCGGATCACTAGTTCTTGAGCTGTGATATTCAAGCAGCCTTATGGAGAGGTTCACATGGAAGGGGATTGAGCCTACCTGCCAAAAGTCAGCAAGAACCTGAGTCATCCTGCCAGCAGCCATGTAAATGAGCAGATCTTCCAGTTTTAGTGAACCTTCAGATGACTGCAGCTCCAGACAAAATCTCGACTACAACCTCACGAGAGACTCTGAGCCCAAACTATCCAGATAAACCACTCCCAAATTCCTGGCCCAGAGAAACTGAAATAATAAATGTTTTTAGTTTTTTTAACTGCTAAGTTTTAAGGTAATTTGTTATACAGTGATAGATAACTTTTGTGCCAATCCAGAGATGGAATCTTAGGCTTGTTTTAATAAAATTTGGTGGAATAAAGAAATGCGACTGTGCTTATCTCCTGAGCACTGTGTTGCAAACCATTTGGATCCAGTACAAGAAGAACACTATGCATAATGGGAGATGATAGTATACATCCCAGCTCATAGATCCTATAGGCTCTGTAGGCTCCAGGACTTCCCAAGTATTCTTCCTTCTGCCCTGCTACATGGGCACTGGGAGTCTGGCCCCTGAGGATTGATACTCTGAGGGCTGATTATCTCTGGAACTGTCAGGTAGTTTCAGGACTCATGATTATATTTAGTTATGATAAGCCAGTGGGAAAAACCTAGCCTGTGAAGACAAGTAGGGAAAATGGAAACAGTCATAGAGAGGATGAGAAAAGAGATTACTTGCCTCCTTAGAGAAGGGAAGAATAGTTATATAAACACCCTAGTTTTCAGAGGACCAACTATATGCTCTGCATTTGGGTTTGTGAGATTTTCCTGTAACCTTTCAGCTTTTCCTTTTAGATCTGAGGTAATTTGAATGGTTTTCTCTTCCTTGCAACCAAATGATCACTTATTTCTACTAAATGATAGTTTCTGCAGATCCCTTATTTCTGCAGATCCCTTATTACTGATCACTTATTTCTATTAAATGACGGTTTCTGCAGAAGAGAAACAATTGACTTTGAGGTATTATTTTCAGCAAGGCCAGTTCTTCAAACACAAGATTGGATGACATACATGGAACTGTTCCTATGGCAAGCTAACCTCTAACAAGCAAGTAACTCCTGGAGGAAGTCAGGGCATGAGTAAGTTCAAGGTGAAGAATGGTCACTTCACAGTTGAGTTTAAAGGAAATAGAAATATGCTCATTTCTTGAATAAAACGTGTTTTTAAAAATCCCTAAATTCTGGGGAAAATGAATTATTTTAACCAAAAATGTTTCTTAAAGAATATAAGATATTTCTGATTAATCAACACATCTCTGGGGTTTCTCATCTAAATATCAACACATGGTAAACATTTGAGTCTTTCTAATATTAAATAACTCATAAAAGTTTAGGAAATTAATGGAATGATTTCTAAATGTTGTGTTAGTTAATTTTTTTTAATTAATAAAAAAATAAATAAAAAATTTAGGAAATTAAAGTTAAAAATAAAAAAAGTGTAAGAAGATATGAAAAATCAACTGCTTTAGCCCTTGAATAGAAAGCCTGTATGTAGATTTCTTGGGAATTGAAAGCTGTGTGCCTCTGATATTTGCAGCATTGATCCCCTCACATTAGTGTGTGAGGCAGAAATTTGGTGGCTCTCTTCCAGATAAAAAAAAGTAACTCTCACATAGAAATTCAACATAGCTGAGGTTACTGTTCAAAAATAAAGAAGCATTTGCAGGGTGACAATATTTGCCAGCACCACCCACATTCCAATACTCTGTTGCTGATTTCTCAAAGGTCTTGTTTACTGTTTCAGTCTTGACCTGATTCATGCCCTAGGGGATTCCCAGTTGGCAGCTTCATTTGTAAATTTAATTTTAGTTCAGAGATGATTTGAATAAAAACTGGTTGTATGGGTTGTAAGCACTATGAAAACATACAGAAGGGCTCACACACACACACACACACACACACACACACACACACACACACACGGTGGTCAAGTCTCCACTAGAAAGATATTGCTGCATTTTTAGCAAAGTGCACTTTCTCTGAAGGTATTTGCTCAAAGTGTCTTCTGCTAATGACTCAAACAATTTTGCAAGGCACCCTTCGAATGATTTTTAAAGTTCTGAGATGGATGTTTTAGAGATCAGAGCAGGGATGGGAGGCAAATGACCATTCACTCAAAGCATTTCTTTCTAAGAAACATGGGCAGGCACCGGGAATCAAACCCAGGTCCTCAGGCATGGCAGGCAAGCACTCTTACCTGCTGAGCCACTGTGGCCCGCTCCTCCTTGGACATTTTAATGAGACTCTTTGTTTCCACAAAGCTGCCCAGGTTCATTTGGAATGCTAAGTAGATGTATTAGCCTTGCATTTTGGAGAGCTGGGTGGGATGGGAGAACACAGTGGCATTTGGGGTTTGGCAAAATCTTTCAAATTATTTTTCAAACACTTTAGGTTTGGCAAAGACAAACAGGATTTTGCCAAATGTTTTTTTTCCTTCCTTTGGAACTCAAGTGTATTTCAAGGAAAATTTAATCCATATGCTTCTGATTTACTTACTCTTAAGTCATCAAATTGTTGTCTTGAAACAATTGATGCTCAAGAAAGTCATTGAACCATTTAATGAAATTGTTGTAAAATCTTCACTGCACCCTATTCCTTCCTCTTTGCCTTCAATGTCAAAGTCATGTGATACCGACATTAAATCAAGTCAAAATTGGGGGAACTTTACATTTTCTTTCCCATTTAAAACCCTATGTATATGTGGTGGTTTTAAGCTTGCAAAAAATATAGCCCATTGTTACCGGATAATATGATTTTAGGATCATAAAATTTTTTAGTTCAATATTTTCCTTAGTGTAAGACTTTTTTTTCCTTCCATGTGGGCAGACAGCTATCTACCATCCCCATCAATAGTGCTCTCACTATGGCAGGAAATATCCCCTCCTATTGCTGGATAGCTCAAAATGTAGATTTTTCATTAATTTGTTATTAAAATTCACAATAAATGAGGTGGTTTTTATCCAGGGAGATCATGCAATGGTGACCTGGGAAACATCAGCCTTTCTTACAGTCACCTCTCAATGTTTATCATTAGGCTCTTTGCTTATCTGGGAGTTCCAGTGATACTCCAAACCCAGAATGCTAGAAACCTATTTCATCATTTCCACATGCAAACCTACTTTTTATTCTTACCTGTTCTAGCTCAGAGAATCATACAACCCTCTCTCCTCTGACCCTTTTTCCTGCATAGTCTGTACATCACCTTGTCTATTCAGAGATTTCACTCATTGGACAAACATGTATTGAGTGTCTGCTCTTGGCAGGTAATGAAAAGGGCTGAAGCCGAAAGAAGAAAATGGCACAAATCAAATGGACATTGAATGCACATACCAAGTTATGTTCTGGGCTTAAATGATAAAGTGAGATTGGTCAAATTTGTGTGATATGAATGCTTTCTGGTGAATATTAGAAGATACCCAGAGAGATGTATGGATAAGCAGAGGTAGGGGTGGCCATAGTTTGAAGCCCTTGAATAAGAGTAGCATCAGAATGATAATGACTGTATTTCTTCAACGGCAAGGGACCATACATTGCCTGCTTCTTTTGTGGATTTGTTGATTGGCTACATGTGTGTTGGAGCTACAGGCACAAAGTGAGGGTAAATCTGAAAGAAGAGCACTGGAAAACATTGCTGGTTGCAACTCCTGGCTGTGCAGTAGAGGCAGCTTCAGTTGTGAAATCAAGGATACTGCCTTGAGCATACAGCATACAATTTAAAAATAAACTGGTTCCCATACTTCAACTGAAGAGCTTCTTATTATTCTCTACAATAACCAGATACCTGGGCCAAACACTATACCATGGGGCCTTGGTGATCAGAACTATGTGGCAGGTGTGTGTGTGTGTGTATTTATGATCTCCCATAAAACATTCAAGACAGCAGGTGATAAAATAAGACTTATGAAATAAGCATGGACAAAATATACTGGGTGCTTCTGGGAGAGGTGACTTTGATTAGATTGATCAGAGAAGTTTTCCCAGAAGAGATAGCAGCTGACTGGGTGTAGAAAGGCAGCTAGAGGTCATTCCAGTGAGGAAATGGAGAGGCGTTGGAGAGGAAGGGTGTTCTTGGTTGAAAGAACAGCATGGGCCAGGGCATGGAGATAAGAGAGCAGGATGTGTTCAAGAAACTACAAATAATTCATTACAGAACATGAGGATGGTGTGGCAAAAGATGAGACTGCATAGATGATTTAAGGGTCAGCTCAAAGTGGGTTCTATATTTCATGCTAAAGGACTTGAACTTTATGTTATAGGTACTAGGGGATCACTACAGATTCCAAGCAAGTAGTCACGTGATTAGATTGGCATGTTAGAAAAGTCAGAAAAGTTTTTCTACTTCAGAGAAAGTAGTTAATGGAGGGGTAGTCCAGAAACAGTAGGATCAGTTTGGAAATTGTTTCAGTGATCCATAGAGGCATTTTGAGAGTCAGAAGTTCAGGGAGTATAAATTTGAGAACAAAATAGATAATGCTTGACGGCTGATTAGGAATGGATGGTGAGGGACAGGGAGGGACCAAGAATGACTCTTGAGTTTCTAGCTTGTGTTACTGAGGCAGTGATGGTGCCATTTACTGAGAGGAATAATTCAGTAAAAGGAACAGATTTCGGTGGGGGCGATAGTAAGTTTAATTGTGGACATTCTAGGTCTATGTGGGTATACAATTCAGAAGATAGAACTATATAGGTTGGGAATTATAAACATATACAAAGCTGCTGCTGTTTGATATCCTCTTTCTGGAAGAATATTTATGGTAAAAAGAGGACTAAAACAGAGCCCAGTGGGGCAGTTTTCTAGGTTTCCATGAGATACTGATCCCCTAAAAATTTATAGAAGATGGGTGGAAGCAGCAGTAGCCAGAGTCCCTGGGGAAGTTTCCTCCAGATGTGGTAGCCATATCCAGGGCTGATCAGTGGGATGCTTGAGCATAGTGGTTCTAATAGCTTATCCTGCAGTCCTTGAAACTGGAAAGCATGATTAGAGTTTTCTGGCACTTACTTTGCTGTAAAACTGAGAATACAGTCAAGGGCATGATCTACCACCCCAGACATTTGCATATATTAGATAGGTGTGTCAGTCTGTGGTCAGTGTGTTATCCATCCTGTCTGTACAGTGATTGTTATTAACAATTCTGATGTACTTAAGAAATCCTTGAATTTGAAATCTTCAATATGAAAAAGTTCTAACAGGTTAGAAGTCCATTCATATTTTCATAAGAAATTTCAACACTGTTTTGTCAGTGAAAAAAGGGAGAGTTATTATTCTGGAAATATAATATCAACTGTTGTAAAGGTTTGAATGTTAGTAAAAATATCTTAAAATATTTTTATTATTTACTTGTGAATAATAGTTCTCTCTTGTTGATTGTATGAAGAGTTTGAAGAAATTATTACAAAGCCTTGTCAAGGAATTGTGAGTAGTCATTTCAAGAACAAAAAATTTTTTTAAATTTTGAAAAACAAATTCCTTATAAATTATTTCTACTTTATTTTGCTTACCATAAATTACACAAATATAAAGAGAAGATAATGACTTTTTTTCACCCAATATCATTTAGATACTTCCAAATATTGCCTGGTTTATCCCAGTATGTTATACAAAGAATTTCATTATATATCTATGCTGTGAGATAAAAAAGATTGGGAGGCACTGACTTGGAAAACACCAACATTTAAGTGATAAGTAGAAAAAGAGTAACCCATGAAAGAGGTTGGAAAGGGTTGGCCAGAGGGTAAGTGCCAAATAAGTACAGAGTGACACCAAGGAAGCCAATGGAGAAAGAGGAAGTGGTTCATAGTGTCATAAGGTATAGAGGGGTCAAAGGTTATAACTGAGAAAATACCTACTTAGCAACAAAGAAATGCTTAATCAGTAACTAGTGAGTTCAGTGTCAGTGGGGTACTAGGGTAGGATTGGTTTGCAGCAGGTTCAAGAGCGAAGGGAAGCTAGGATATAGAGACAGTAAGTATAAATCTACCCTTTCAAGGAACTTTGTTTTGAAGGGTTGGAAAGGATGGCAGTTAGAATCAATAAGAGTTGTGAATCTTATTGATTCTAGCTGCCATCCTTTCCATCTCCTGGAATTGGAGACTAGAATATATTTATGAGGCAGCATTAAAGGCCAATTGAAAGAGAGTGGTTACAGCTATAAGAGAGGGGGGGATAAATAATGGTGCAGTCTCTGAGGAGGTAGGTGGGGAGAAGATCAAGGTACAGGAAAATGGGCTAGCCTAGAACACAAAGGATACCGTTCCTTGGTACTTAGAGAAGTGGAGATGGACATGGGGTTCTTATACCTACATATGCTCATGTGGCTACAAATAGTTGCAGGCATATATACCCTTGTTTTTTCTCAGTGTATTAGGTGGCCAAGGCAATCTGAGACAGAGGGAGGACAAAGGAGCTGGAGAAGAATAGTTAAGTTTGAACTGGGACTAGAGACCTTGATTTTGTAATGGCACCCACCTAAACAATTGGGTGATTTTCTTTAGAGACTTTCAGCTGGTGCAAGATTAGAGAAGACAGATGGTTAGGTTGATCCAAGATTGGCTATTTCAGAATGACCATAAAAAGCGGAGAAGCGAAGGGGCTAGAATTATGAGAGCACTAGAATGGTTGAGGAGATAAACATGGTTTGGGCAACAAGGATTGAAGGGAGTGCAGCTACTTGCTATCTATTGCCTACACCAGGTATGTAGGTGTCAGAATTATTAGAGAATGAAGGGAGGAAAGCGAACATTGTGTTCAGAGTTTGAGGTTATAAGCGATTTTATTTACAATGAGATTCGAGTCCCAGTTTAAGGCTTAGGGGACTAGAAGACGACGAAGGAAAACTTCAGGAGGGTGGAAACATGGGGCAGTAAGGGTAGAGAAGAGAGGATCTCAGAGGTTTGCATTTTGGGGTAGAATTTTAGGAATTCTAGGATTGCAGGCCTGGGAGATATGAGAGAGACCAACAGGCCTTGATGTCCAGGAGGAATACAGGCTGAGGTCCAGGTGGCTAAAGGACCCCCATGAGACCAACTATGGCTGGCCTTCAGGGTTCTAAATTTAATGTGGTAAGGAAGGATTCAGTGTGCCAGGAGAGTTGGAACTGGATAGAATGGAGATGAGAATTTTGTCTTAGAGACAATGCTGCTCAGGAGGTTAGTTATGCTTCAAGTCTCAGATCAAACCTTGCTTGACCCATTCAGGATGCTGTCTCTGACATCTCCAAGCAGCAACCAAACATTTTTTTTTTTTTTATCAGGAAGGAGGCCACACAAAGGAATATGATGTGACAATGTGCTTGATCAGGAAGCAGTTTTACTTTTGGGTCATCTCAATTTCACCTTCAAGGAAGTGTTCTGGACAGTAGGCTCCTGAGTCATGGTCGGCAGGTCAGGCTGGGGCTCCACACAAACTGAGAACTCTTCCGTGTACAACTCCAGTGAAACTCTGACTCCAGCCTTTTGCCCCCAGGCTGGTCCAACAAAAACAACAATTTTGGCTTAGAAGAAAAAGGATGCTACCATCCAACTTTGCCACTTGAAATGAAACTAGGAAAACATCCTTAGAACAAAGGCAGGTCTTGATTCACTTATTTTTTCCTGAAGGAATTAGGATTTAGGATTTTAATAACTGCATCATCTGTCCTTCAAATCTGATATAATGAGGAAATGATATGATTTTTAATGGTTCAAAGGTCTGATGCTGTATGCTATTGATTTTGAGACAGTTATTTGAGGAAGTTTGATGAGGTACTATCTTTGTTAGTACTATTTGAAACATCTTTTTCCAGCACTCTGGAAATCCTTTTTTTAAAAGTTATCAGGCACAAGTATAACAAAACACTCAATAATGTTCTAATTATATGCTTCAAAATATTTTATATAAAAATGGGATTTTTTTTCGGTTGGATGCTTTACTTATTATTATTTCTTTTTAACAGTTGACAGCTCTGAGAATATAACCCGGGAGTAGAAGCAGAAAGGAGTATGTTTAGTATTAGTTCTGATGCTATGTATCTAAATAATAGCTCTATCATACATACCATTCCATCTCATCCTTGACTATTCCCTATCTCTCACACATCCCTATTCTGGTTTCTTTCCTTATTCTCTATAGAGAGGGAGAGTGTCTTGTGTTTGGTATCTTTTTCCTACATACCATGAAAAATATAGGTTCTCACTCCAGAAAAATACTCACACACACACACACACACACACTCAAGCACATTATTTTGGGAGATTCATGCCCTCTGTCCCCACCCTGTCCTCTTGAATCTCATCCTCATCCTTTCAAATTAAGTTTCCCTACTCTAACAAACAGGCATTCAGTAAAGACTACCAATCAATGTCAATTTGTTTACTGCCTTGCCTGATGTAGAGAAGGTATTCCATCATGTTTGATGAGCTACATTGCTGGAAAGGCATGCCATTTTAAGTAAGGATGAGCAGGGAAGAAAGCAGGAGTCATGTGGGCAGTGGGCTGGCAGAGGAGTGGTGTGGTGAGATGAGGGCTGTTGGGTTAAAGGTGGGATGAGTACATATTGAAGTTTCAAAATTATTTACTCTTAAAAAAAAACCTCAGTTCACCATAAATACTGAGAAAGAAGCATTCTTCAGTTAAAAAGGACCCAATCCTAAATTTCTGGAGCTGGACTCTGTGGACCATAGGAAAATATTGTATCATATCAAAGGAACTTCTAAAGAGTGATGTAGGTAAAAGAAACACTTAAAGGAAAGCTGAGATGGGGAGTAACCCCCAGAGGTGTCAGGTGAAGCTTGGCCCCCTTATTGTTTTATAGCAACCAGGCAAGGCTCGCAAAGGAGTGGGCCCAGGACACAGCAGCTGCTGGTATTGCTCTCTCCTGGCACCAAGGGCACTCGTTCCAAGGCCCTCTCCTGTATCCCCTGGAGGAAGAGAAAACATGCCGCATCTCTGTGGCATTTCTACCAAAGAGTTTCAGCTCAATCACTGTCTAGTCCTGCTTTCTGTGCAGACTATTTCCACCAGAGCTGGTGTGCTCAACTCTTGCCAAAAACAAATTCCTGATGTAGATAACTAAAATAAAACTGCCTGTGAAAAGCTAGTTTATACATTGAGACAGAGTCTTAACTACAAATGTATTTACATGGAAAAATAAACAACAGAATAAATCATTAAATGGCACACTCTCCCTCTTTCTTCCCTACCCCAGTTTTTCTTTTCTTTTGTACTCAACCTACAATCTTTTTGTGAATAGTTTTTTTTTTTAAATGAAGAAGTTGTTTGATCAACTTGGCATACATCAGCTGAAAACAAACTGATTTGACCAGGAGAGGAGTGTCAAGAACACTTTGTTTCTAATCTGAAAAAATGGGGGCTGAGATGGTATTCGCCTTAGGAAACAGGACAGACAACCTGAATTTTAAGGCCTTCATTTGGTTTCCATTTAAAAGGTCAGTTCTTAATCTCCTCACCAAATAAAGTACAAAACTTAAACCCAGTTTTTTTCTGCTTTCCTCAATATAGCCAGGATATGTCAACTGAGGACAAAAGAGGCTCAGACCTTTTCAATAGGTCCTTTACCCCCCAAGGAGGAATCTGTTCTGTGACTCTATAGGCAGGCAGATGACATACTGATTTACTAAATGTAACAATTTTAAAGCTAGGAGGAAAATAGTATAAACTCCCCACCTCAATTTGCTGAATTATTCCATCTTCTGTCATGGCACAAATATCCATGATGTTAGGAAGAGAAGTTTGGTCTGATATATTGCACTCTTATCAAAGAATATGCTCATCATTACTGGATCACAGATTGACAAAATATGATCTAAATAGTGTTAGTAATCAGGATTTAGTTTTCTTTTGGCTTAGTTTTCCCCATATGGTTTTGGTTTTGTGGTTGCCTTTCCAGCTCTGAGCAAATGTAATAAAAAAGATCATTAAGAAAATAAAACACAATATGATTTGTGAATCTCATTCAGTCCAACCCTCTAAATAAATTGATTTTTTAAGGAACTCAAGACTGAAGTATGATGCTGTGGTAGAGACACATGCATTGAATACCCAAACCAGTACACAGATACAAAACTAATATACCTCATTTGTGAATGCCATACTCATCAGAGAAATACGGTCATCCCCCTCTGATACTCTAACAACAACAACAACAAAAGAAAAAACAAATCCAGCAATGAAGAAAGTATAAAAATTTGTTGGTTGGAGTGGCCAAGAGAGTAGAGCCAAGTTCTTGTGGGTAACCATCAATTCTCTCTTATTCTTCTCTGCCAAATCTCATCTACCATGACATAATGCAAACAAAGGCTCTTTATTCGTCTTGGTCGGCTCGACCTGTCCCATAGAGTGTGTATTCATAACATGAAAATAATAATGGTAAGGATGACAGCTAACATACACTGTGCGCCTGCTATTGCATTAAGTACATTATAGGTATTATATTTGGTCCTCACAACAATTCTCTGTGGTAGGCTGAATTATTATTACTGCTTTATCAAGAGGAAAGAAGGTTGGACAGGCTAAATAATTTCCCTTAGGTCACAGGCTTAGGAAAATGGTGGAATGGGACTTGCAATCAAATTTTAGATTTGAAGTTATATGTCAGCACTTATCATTTTGCCTGTTATCTCTTGGGTCAATCCAAGAGAGGCAACTACCCACCAGGAAAAGAAACTACCTAGAGGGATGGAGCTCTCCTTCCTTGTTCTGAGTCCCACTTGGTGCTGTGTATACTCTATCAGAGCGCTGAGTGTTACAATCGATCTCCTTGTCTATCTGTCTATTTATCTATTTCCTCAACTAGACTGGACTCCTTGACAGTGAATTCTGACACACAGTAGGTACTTTATACATGGTAGTTGGGTGACATATGTCAAAATGTATTGCTTTCTTGAGATTTATAACAATTAGGATCATAGGTGTTTCCCTAGCTAATTGTGCATTCTTTTTCAACTCTTTAATAGTTTGTTTGTAATTGCACACCAACTTTTAAAATGTAGGCAGGTGCGGTTGAAAATACAATTTGGTGCATAATTGCCATTATTATACTTGGTATTTGCAAATTTAACTCTAATTACAGAATTAACTGTTGTATTGAAAAGAAAAGGAAGTGTTCTGATTTAACATTTTAATAGAAAGTGTAGGCATATTTATTAACTTCACTATAAAACTATCATCAATTAATTTTTGAATATCTATGCCACAAAGCATAATTAGCATTTTTGATGTAAGATGATAGTCTTATTTTAATGTTTGTTTTACTCACAGCATTGCATTGTACTTAGCACAGTCCACAGATGCCCTCTAGTGGTGATACATATTAAATAAATAACAAAGTAGGTGAAAGTAAAATGAATTTATTGCTCTTTCACGATTAGCAACAACATCTGTTCTGACATCAGATAAATAAAATATATAAAAATTAAGAGAGAATATTTTCTTGGTTATGTACAATTTTAATGTACCATCCTTTAAAAGTAATTAGAAAATAATTGTCAAGAGAATAGATACATATATACACACATATATAAATACACACATATACAGACACACACACATAATGAATGTACAAAGTATAGAGAATAATAAAACAATTGACCATCTACTCAGGGTGTGATTTAATAAATAGAAAAGAAAATAGAAATTGAGAAGAAAAACAGAGTTCAAGCTCGGTTTTTATTTGATATCAAAGGCCATTGTCTTCCCATGATGTCATACTACCTCCCAAGAAGCAGAATAAGAAAACTCATCCCTATGTGAATAAAATCAACCTCGTTAAAACAAACATGCCATAACCCCCTGATCAAATCTTTAGGTCTCACTGAGAAAAAAGAAAGGAAAAAAAGTCTTGTACATAGTGGGTGCTCAATAAATATTTATTTATTTTGTATTTAGTAAACTATCTTCTGCTAATAACTCTTTATTGTATAAGTCTTTAAAAAGCTATACTGGGGAAATACCATTTTCTATCATGTAGAAAATTAGTATTTTTTATCTATTTTCAAATTAAATTATTTCAAACTAATTCCCAGAGAAAATTGTTTCATTCATATTCTGAAAACAAAAACAACACTATTTTAAAAATCTACTGGCTTAAAACTCTTGCAGTATTGCAATCAGAATCACTTCTCACAACTCAATTTTATGATTCAGAAATTTATCATTTTTAACACATATTATTGGAAATTGATATTAAAATCTGTTGTCTTAAATTTGTATGGGACTAAACTACCTTTCAGTGGTCAACATGTCAAATTCGGACTCTGTTGACAGTTACCATTTTGTAAATAGAAAAAAGTAATTTTGAAATACTCAGAAACATACAGTTACAACTCAATATGCTTTTCCCACAAGATGTCACTATAGTACCTATGAAATATAGTCATAGCTCCATTTGTCTGTGACCTTATTTTTAGAAAACAATAAATAAGATCCAGACCTAGCACGCAATCCTGAAATTAAGCACACATATGAAATGAATGAATTTTTAGATCTCAAAGATCAACTACATATATATGAAAGTATATATTTATTTGGATATACATAGAAATTTTAATCGTATGTGTTCAAGGAAGGTATAAAACTGATAATCTAAAAATCTATGTAAGTTGTAGTTGAAATGACTCATTCTTAGACAAATACCTGAGGTTCAGGACATTTCACTCACTATTGTGACCCTTCTCATCAAGGATGTGATACACTTATGTGTGACCACAGATCGAGTTTATTTAACGTGTGTGTGTAATGGTTAAGGGATGAATGCTGCGTGGTTTCTGACTGGTAAACAACTGACAAATTCATGACTGCACTTTGTTTCTGCTTTAAGTGAAACTGAGGTTAAGCCAAGAAGTCAGACAGACCAGAGTTCGAAATCCAGCTCAGCCACCAGTATAACCTCTGACAAGTTAATTAACCTCAACTAAACCTGCTTTCTTCTCGATAAAATGGGGATAGTAATATCTATCTCATTGGGGTTGCTCTGAGAGTAAATCAAGACAACGCGTGAAAAGCACTTGGCACAGAACAATGTGCTGAATGAATGATACTAATATTATTAATTCCAAGAGGGAACTGTTAATAGAATCAAATTTATGCTTTGTCCACAGGTCTTAGATTATGAAGGTCTGAGTTTGGTTCACATATATGGAATTGTTGTGTAATAAAATTCAAACATATCCATACAAATTTAAACATTTGCAATAACTGGTACTCCACGGTGGCCTATAATCAAGCTTTTGTTTGCTAAACTCAACATTTGTTTGAAGAGTAAACAGAGGTCTGGCCTTGCTTATTGGAATGATACTTTGCTGCTGGTGACAGTAACTGAAATTTGTCTTAAGTCTGGCAGCTGCACACAGTTAAACATCATTTGGTCAATTGTTAGGTAAACTGTGGGGTTTCTTCTCATTCTCCTGTGTTAGTTCTGCCACGCAGCTTTGTATTATTCTCCTATTTTTAAGCCTTCAGTAGCTCCCCACGGCTCTTAGTATACAGTACAAACATGGCAGACATCTGCAGCTTGTCCAGTCAGTCCAATCAGTCCAGCTGTCATAGACCAGTTGCTTTTACCACCAGCATATCAGGCATATGTTACAAATGAGAAATCTGAATGCCAGGAAGCTGTGACTTGTCCAAAGTAATACTGCTACCAAGTGACTGAGCTAAAAATACAATCCAAGTATCCTCACTCACTAGCATGAGCTCTGGGTGAGAAGGGCAACTATAAAGGCCTTGACCAGGTGGGGATGGCAAAGATTAGCAGAGTGCTCATGCAAATCTGGAAACTTTTACCTAGCAGTAAGAAGATTTTTCCAGGGTTGTAAGAAACCCAACTTTTTGCTGATATCTCTCAAATTTTAAATGGGGCAATTAATTAAAATAAAAGAATGCTATATTGCCAGCCATTTTGCAAGTCGAATGAGCGTAAGGCCACTCTCAGGTCAAGAGTCCTACCATGCAGGTGGGAATTAGTTCCTATGCTAGAAGCAGCAAGGCTATGTTGGAGCAGGCTCTTTGTTCGCAGAAGTGTGGTTGGCAGGCCAGGAGCACCCACATTACCTGGGAGCTTGTGTAAAAAGCAGAATCCCATGTTGTACCCCAGACCCCATACCTTCTGAATCGGAATCTGTGTTTTAACAAGATTCCCAGGTGACTCACATGCACACTAAAGTTTGAGAAGCACTGTCTTAAACACTATGTGAAAGATCATCATCTCAGTCTATACTATTTAGATTCCTTATTGACTCTCTGGCTGGGTTTGCCCAAGGGAAAAACGTGAAATCCTTGGCACAGTTATTGATCTCATTTGGAACTCTACAAATGAAAGTTTTTTTTCCTCTTTCTTGGGATTTTATTACTCTAGCTTATCTGACAAGGGATTGTTTAAAAACAAAAACCAGACAAAATATTTGACTTCATTTTTTTAATTATAAAAGGAACATATAGACAATAGAGAAATGTGGATGAAACATGTAGAAAGAAGAAGAAAATAACCACTTGTCAATAGAGTGACACCTCCCTAACATGCCAGTGTATTTCCTTCCAGTTTATATTTATACATGCACACATTCATATATAAACATATCTATTTATCTATTTAGTATTTTGAAGGCTTAATACATTCAAATAGTTCAGTTTTTTTTAAATATTAAAAGATATACAGTAAAAAGTCTTTCTGTCAACTCTTACCCAACTGTCAGTTTACTCCCAAGCCTAATAGACAGCTATTGTTTAAATTTTTTATGTAGCCTTCCAGAAATATTTTTATGCACATTAAGCAAATTTGAATATACATACTTTCTATGTTTTTACACAATCGATAACTTATCCTACTCAGTTTTGTACCTTATGTTTTTTCAACCACTGAAAAATCCAGTTATCATACATTTCATAAATTACTTTTTTACTTTGTATCTTACCATAAAGATATCCCATATTTTTACAGATTTTTCATAAATATCATTTGAAATGACCACACAGTATTTCACTGTGTGTATTTACAATAATTTATTTAACCAGTAGATGTTACTGCTCCACATTTTGGCCCTTTCCATTTTGTATGTGTGTGATTAAAAACCTTTGTGCAAAGAGTTACTACCCAGTGGGTATTGAGTGAAGCTTGGAAAGAAACTCAGTTCCTGCTGCCAAGATTCCTAAGTAGCCCATATTCATTACCTTCCTGAGTCTTGGTTATTCACTTCTAATATCAATTTTATGGAATACTCTGTAATCTACTGATAATTTCCTTTTTTTCTCACTAGAAAGAGGCATTAATTACAACCAGATAAAGCTTAACTAATACATAAAAGAAGGGGAAAGAAAGAAAGAGATAACACTTTTATCTAGCAAAGTGTTAGTTCCCTATATGGTAGAAAAGGAATGAAATCATCTATTGAGGAAAGCAGACGTGAAAAAACCCCAAAAAATCCTGCCTAAAATTGAGAAAATGGCAAAGGAACATCCAGACCAATGGGGCATCAGCTCCTGTTACAGGAGGGAAAAAGATTGGAAAACAATAGGCATTTCATTGAAACAGGCTTTCTTGAAGCCTGGAGAACTTCAATAGCTGAGGAAATGCAGGGAGAGCACACAGTCTACCGGCCATCTCTGAAGGAATAGGCTTGGAAAGAACCAAACAGAAACCTCCATCAGAAACTTTATGAGACATATTCACCAATCACAGCAAACTCTTAGCCCTATAGTGTATCTCCCGACAAATTCTAGAGAAGAAGGCAGAGCTGCCACTGCAGTGTAAGGAGGTGAGAAAGTCTTGAACTTGGTTAGAGATAAAGAAATACATGGAGAAAAGTGATTTTAGAATTGTGGGGAAATGCCCATTCTTGTAGGTGGGGATAGGAAGAGATGATAAGTCTCTGACCTTTGTTCAAAGAAAATACTAAATTTAACCTTGGAGATCCAGTCAACCAGGGATTAAAAAGAAATTGAAACTTAAATTATTTGTGAGACTCCTAAAAGAAGGGGCCTCAGGAAAGACTTGGTGACCAGGGAGGTGTATATGTATATTTACTAACATGCTGAAAGAGCAGAACTCATAGGGTGCAGCCATAAGGAAACTTACTTATTCCTTCCTAGTGTTCGTTCAAACCCAATCTATAAGGGTTATTTGTCCAATGTTCTTGAAATCTTAGGGTTGCCTATAGCTTATCTTCCTGCTCTTGCATCTTTGCATCTTTGAATAATCAAAGATCTTTTGGGCACTTCATTCCCCCAAAGCCTCAGTTTGGGAAATATCCAGTTCAGTATAACATTCACAACTGCAAACTTCTTTTATAATTAAAGATACATTGATAAATTCTCCCCATTTCATCTTGGGCCTGCTGTAGGTGAAAAGCTTACACTGGGAAAAGGGTGGTGGTAGTGGTGAGCTTCTCTTTTGTCTCTGCTAGCTGTCTCTTCCTTGCCATTCACCCTTGCCTTTCAGCTTGGTGAATCTTTTCATAGACAGCGGTCAGCAGGGGAGAGGAGAGAAAAAGAGGCAGGAAAAGCACAACCTGCTTGGCATTGGTGTAACACTGATTTTTTTGAATGTGAAAGATGCTTACAGCTGACTATTTCAGAGGGCACTGGGGGGGGGGGGTTGGAAACTGCCCACTACCCCTCCAGCCCCATAGGGATTTTTCACCTATAGTTTTCCTACATGGGCAATGTACCTTCTAGACAGTTCTCCTTTGCTTCTGTTTAACTGCATCTGCCATTTCACAGACTCTCTGTTGAGACTGTGTCACCCTTCCAGGTGCTCTGGACAGCTTTAGTTCTGTAAACTTATTTTCCTGCTCTCTCCTTGGTCCATAGGAAATATGCCAAACGGGAATTCTTGGCTTCTTATAAGTGAGAGTTCACTTACTCCCAAAATGTTTCCAGGGACTTTACTACTATGGGTCAATCCAGTCAACCTTTCTGTCTTTAGATATCTCAATCATGCATAGGGTATCAATATACTGTGTCCCTTAAATTTCAGGAGACACATATTTAGTTCCAGAAGCTACTCGTCACTGGGCTTGAGGGAAAGAAAGTGTGCTCCATTCTTCCTATGGGTAGATGAAAGCCCTCTCAAAATTCTGTCTCATCTCCTACTCAAATCTTGGCCTCTCCCAACTTCTTTAAAGGCTGCAGATGTGTTGTTAGCTAAGGGGTATAAAACTAGGTCTTGACTACTTGTTCTTCAATTTATAATTAGGTGGTTGAACACCAACACTTTGATATGTGGGTGTGATCAAAGTACAGTTAACTTTCAATAATTTTTAATAATTGATGGGTAGTTGCATATATAATTATTTTACATTCAGATTTACACCAGTTTTAATCAAGTTGCTTTTTTTTTTCCCCACATGGGCAGGCACACCATGACCTGGGAAAATGAACCCGGGTCTCCAACATGGCAGGTGAGAACTCTGCCTGCTGAGCCACCGTGGCCCACCCTCGAGTTGCTTTTTAGTACTTATAATACTGAGAAATCTATGCGATATGTGATTCTAGGAACAATAATAGTCTGGAATTTCCTTTTTATGTGAAAGATTTGCATGCTTTTGCAGATTTAAACTTTCAGTTTAGAAGTGTACATATAGATTTTTTTTCCCAGAGAAAAGCACTCATACTTCGTTCTAGAGGAATGAAGAAATGCAACGAGTGAGGGAACAATTTAGCTTGGAGATTTTGTACATATGTGTTAAGTTGCTGGATGTCTATGAGATAAGTCTAGGTGGGAAAATACCACTGTGGAATTACACTTTTATGTTATGAAAGAGTGAGAAGAAGAGAGGTGAATAATTGACACTTGATTTTCAGTTTCCATTGCCTTCTCCTGCAAGTGGACAAAACGCATAAATACTAAGTGCACACACTAAAGATACTTCTTGCAGATGGAATTATATTCTAAAGGGACATTTTTAAAGAGTATCACTCAAATCACCCATTTATTCTACATCCCCTAAGCATGTCTCAATGTAGATCTGCAGTAATATCATGCACAAGTTTACATGATATTACAATTACTCTGTAATTGTTCTTTTACTGCTCTTTTTTGTGTATTTTAGAATACTAGATGGAAGTGGAACAGCTGAAAGGGGGTAGGGGGTAGGAGATAGGATAGACCTTGCTGAATTAGGAAGTAAAAATAAAAAGGAAACAGGGGTCCTCTGTTTAGTAGCAAACGTTACCGAAAACTAGGGGATTTTTTTTCTTTTTGTTTTTTGTGTAATGAATTTCTTTATTCCCATTGGTGAGGAGGGGGTGAGACATTTAAGCCCCCAGGGTCTTTTTTTTTTCCTGAACTACCTGTGTACCCATCCCCCCAGGGACTTTTATTTTTTTGTAAATACATGGGCAGGGACCGGGAATTGAACCTGGGTCCTCTCGCATGGCAGGCAAGCATTCTTGCCTGCTGAGCCACCGTGGCCCGTCCCCCCCCCGCCCCCAGGGGCTTTTAAAAGTAAGGAAATGGAAGATATTTTTGCTGAAAATACAGCAAAAGGTCATTGCTTCATTCCATCCCCTGCCTTGCCCTTCCCCCATCCCACTGCACACCTCCTAAGATAAGGGGTATTCTTTAAGCTCTATGAACCTAGTGATATATTCAATAAAGTTATTTATAAATAACCAGGGTTAATTAATAACAGAGTTGATACCGAGCCCCCTTACAAAGGTAGGATTTCACCTTTTAGACTTTTAAAAGAGCAGATGGCATATGGATTCATTAAAGAAAAAACTGAAAACACAGATAAGCACAAAGGTAGTTACTATTCATTTTTTATCACAGAGATACAATCACAGATACTTTTTTTTTTTTACATAAGTGGGATCATATTTTCACTTAAAGATTTTTCCAAGATGAGAAGCTGTAAACTCACTTTTAGTGGCATCACTTCTAAAGTACACTATTACTACGGTGGTTTTTTTAATCACAATTAATTAGCTGGAGAATTTTTTCTGAATTAGACAGCTATTCATATTTCTCCTTCTTGTCCACAGCCAGTCACTACCTATTATGGGTTGAACTGTGCCCTCCAGAAAGAAACGTTTAAGTACTAACCCCAGGTACCTGTGAATGTGAACTTATTTCAAACTCAGTTCACTACAGATGGAATTAATTTTGTTAAAATGAGGTCATACTGGAGTAGGGTGGGCATTTAATCTAACATGACTGTGCCCTATTAAGAGAAAAAACATAGGCAGACAGAGAAGGCCATGTAATGACAGAAGCTGAGAATGAAGTGAAGGAGCACAAAGAAAAGGAATGTCAGCGATTGTCAGTAATCACCAGAAGCTTGAAGAGACAAGGAAGAGTTCTTCCCTACAGGTTTCAGAGGGAGCTTGGCCTTGCCAACACCCTGATTTGGGACTTTTAGCCTCCTGAACTGTGAGACCGTAAATTTCTGTTGTTTAGCCGTCTAGGTTTTAGTGCTTTATAACAGCAGCCCTAGGAAACTAAGACACTACATTTACATTTATCCTCAGGGAAAAGAAAAGCATCCATCAGTTGTGTGTGTTCTAAGTGTTCAAGGGGCATGGTGAAGCTTTTAAACTTGGCTGGAGCCTCCTGAAAGGGTGCTGGAACATTAAAGGGAGTAGAACACTAGAAAAAAATTCAGGTAGGAAATACGGTAGATAAAGAGAATCCTGGGCTTTCAAAAGTGGGTAGCAAAGATTATGCACAACCTAAAACCCTCCAAAAGTTGAGGGAAGAACATTTGATGGAGGAGGACATGAAGAGTTGTTGGCCCCCAAACCTGTAGTATTTGGTACAGTACTGAGCACACATTCTGAAGTTAGAACTACTTAGAGAATGTGGCCATGTTTAAGGATATTACATGTATTTTTAAAATGACCACAATGAACTCTAGCGAGTTGTTAGACTTGGTTTCAGAGTTGCTGGGGGAAATGGATTTCTGAACTATGTCCTAGGACCAAACTAACATCAGAGATACTCCAAGTGTGGCAATGGCATAGCAAGAATTTAATTCTTTTTACTTCTCCCCAGTTCTGTTAGGATTCTCTCTAGCTAGCATGTGTTGTTGGCAGCTGCATACCTTGTAGGGAGACCAGGGGATAAGAGAAAAACCAGGCCAAGGTAGGCTGCATCTGCTCTGCATACATGGCTACCTTACTTCCAGTGTTTCTGAAATCTTGGCTGGTAAAATTAGGAAGCTACAGCTGGATTTATATGGGTGTGCAGTCTCTTTCTGCCAAGATGTAATCCACCTGCAGGTAACATTTTATCTTTTTTTTTCGCAAAGGAATTTTTTTCTTTTGAGCAGATGTACAGCACATCAATGGGAAGCTATGTGAAAAGATGCTGTCTGGCTCAGTCAGATGATGATTCAATTCTTCTACTATCTCAGTTCACTCTGAACTTTTCCTGCTGGCTGCCCTCAGCATACAGACACAACTGAGCAGCACTGCAGTCACTCATCAATGGTGGGCAGCCAGAAGACCATGCTGGAACATGCACTGGCAAAGGTCATAAACTTGGGGTTAAACTGCAAACAGGTAACAGGACCTGAGTGTTTGCCATCCAATACTGCTACTTTCATACCACTCTCTCCTTTCCAAACATGGATCTTGCCATCTTCTGAACCAATCATAACATACTGGGAATCTGGAGTAAATGAGGCCTCCAGTGTGACAGCTTTGCTGTTGGCATAACCCCCAAATGTATGCATCACTACTCCCTTGAAAGCATCGATGAGAGGGATGAAGTTGCCCTTGGTGGAGATGAGGATGAACCTGCCATCATTGCTGAACTTCAATCCTGTCCACTCACAAGTCTGATCACACTGGATCTTAAAGGTTGCGAAAGGTCCCTTATCAAAAGAACGAAGGTCATAAAGTTTGACCATTTCAGAATTGACACCTGCAGCAAAAATTAACCCTTCTGGATCAAAAGAACAAACTGGCTTGCCCTGGAGATGCATAAGGCCCTGGCAGTTAGGAGAACGGAGATCCCATAGTCGAATGGTTCTATCAAGAGATCCAGAAATGAAAATGTCATCCACAGGTGACATGGACAAGGCCACTACCCTTTTGTCATGTCCAGGAAAGTATCTGATATATTTGTTGTCATGCAAGGACAGATAACGAATAGTATCGTCGATTTTATTAGAACTGTAAACCACTGTGTTTGCTGCATGCGTGTATCTGATGAGGTCCACGCCATATTTCTTACTGTACAGAGTTCTTTTTGGTTTGCCCTCCTGGCAGTCATAAAGCACGATCGAGTCGTCGTCGCTGCTCGAGATGATAGACTCACCGTTGGGGCTGTAGTCAAAGGAGTTAATCGTGTCCCAGTTCTCGCAGAACACCCTGGCTACACGGAAGCTCCGAAGCACGCTGTCAGTCAGCTTCATGGCGGCTGTGGCGGCGCTGGGCCCGGGCGGCTGGTAGACGGGTGGGAGGGCTGCCGAGCCGCCGACGAACCTGTGGCAAATGAGAGGACAGCCGACAGTGGGACAGCCTCCTGCTCCTGCAATACTCTTTTGGCCGGGCAGACGGGCTTTGCAGACCGTTTCTCCTCAGGTCACCTCAGGGCCAACAAGCCGAAGGTCCGGCCATTGCCTCCGCCATCTTGGTACCACAGGTTAAAGCCTAACGCGAGGAGCCTCTGCCGGGGTGCATGCTGGGAAAGGGGGCGGGCGTTTGCGTTTTTTTAGAGTTTAAAGTTCCGCGGGTTTGTTTGAGTTGGGGGAGGGAAACGGTAATCAGCTAAAAGAAAAAAATATATCTATTTATGGCGACCTAAATTGGTGGTAGTAATATAAATGTATCTTCATACATGGACTCATCTTGCACATACTGTTTATATTCTCTTTTTCTTCCTGTGGATTGAGAATATTTTATCCCTGGTGTCATATTTGAATGGCACTCAAAATATGGTGCCGTTTCTTCCTTATGCTGTTCTCTAACGAGTATTATCCACCGTAAATTTTTATATGCCTGTTGAGGTCGTCATAATTCCTTTTCTTGTCTCAAGAAAGGCAGTGATGCCCACTGTCCTCAAGTTCCCCAAACAATGTTAGAAAAAGAATGGTATTCTCTAGAACTTAGTTCCAGTGGGAATTGCATTGAAAGGGTAGCAGAATATCAGAGGTAAATGGAATGCCAGAGGAGTCAGCTCTTTCTGTACCAGGAAAGAGAGACAGAGAAAAGAGACTGAACGCTCCTTGGAGCAGTGGATTTTATTCAAATTTCAGATATTGAAATTGGAAAAGAGTTTCCTTTCTTTAGTGACTAGGAGAATACTGGGCAACTAGTCAGAAGTTAATGAAAACTTATGGATGGTTACCATGAATGACATGTTCAAAGAGGTGATTTTTTTCCATAACCCCACAACAGAAAGATGCTTTACTTTCAAACTTAAAATTACACAATAAATTTTTTTTGAGAAAAAAGTAGAGACTAGATAAATATAATGAAGAAAATCATTACTCTATATGCCATCCACCTCCAGAAATATTATGCCTTATTTCTTCTTCAAAGCCAGGATCCTACTATATATTCTATTTGTATCTTTTCTCCCCTTATCAATATAATTTTCTTCAGTTGTATTGTGAGTCATTATTCTATTTGATCTGAAACATAACGATTGAGAGAAGGTTCATAAACTCTAGTTGCTGCAAATACCTCCAGCTGTCCTGGTCCTTCTCTTATGGAATTTTGATTATTTAATTTTTCCTTCAGTTTTCTAGGATTCTTTCAATCAATTCTCCCATTTAAGCTAGAAAGCCAATTTTTGATGTCTGATACCAAGAAAACCTTAAGCACTATATATGATAATTATGGGAAAGACAGTGAAAAATAGAGGAAACACTCAGATCTAATAAAAGGTGTGGCTTTCTATTGGACATTGAATCATGTCCTTCATCAAAGGTCCCAACCCCTAGTCCTGTGACTGTAAGCCCATTTGTAAATAGGAACTTTGAGGTTATTAGCTAATTTTGCCCAAACTGAATGAAGGTGGGCCTTAATCCAATATGGCTGGGGTCCTTATAAACAAAGACAACTGGATGTGATAGGGGAAGCCACTGGAAACAGCCAGAAGCTGGAAGGTAACAGAACCCAGAAGAGAAAGAAGATGCCACCATGTGCATTGCCACATGATGGAAAAGCCAAGGAACCCCAAAGATTGCAGGTCAGCCAACAGATACCAACTCTGGGAGGAAGCAAGCCTTTTAGCCTCTGAAACTGCGAGCCAGTAAATTCTTGTTGTTAAGTCACCTGTTGTGTGGTATTTGCTTTAGTAGCTGAGAAACTAAGACACTCTTAATGTGGCATATTGAAGTTAACAGAACAAGAAGCAAAAACCCTGATCTGACATTGCACGAAAACAAGAGAAAAATATACAGAGAAATGGAACACCATTAAAAGAAGAATGATGTCTTACTTTAGCAGGAAAAGCAATTAAAAAATAGGGAGTCTGTGATTTCATTAACTTAGTAAATGATACCCAAAGCTTAAAAATCTTAAAAAGCCAAGACAAAACAAAACAAAACCCAGTAAGATTTTTGTTGAAGAGTCTATGATCTTACTAAGGATGTTGGTGTAGGAAAGGCCATACAATAGTAACCATAGATCAGAACATTTTGAGGATTCTCCAGCTAGAGAAACCACTAGTGGGAGACAAGATTTGCTGGGTGAATGCCAGGGAATGAGGCAGGGCATTGGCCACCTTAGAAAAAAAGGATAGGCCCCAAATCAGAAATAATTGTTAGGACTGGAAGAATAAAGAAAAGAAGACATGCCAGTGGAACTGGGAAGGCCATTAATAGGAAGACTAGATTATGTCCTTGGCAGAGCCAATATCAAGTTCAGTATTAGAATGCCAGGAATGCCTAGTCAAAAGGGAACTGAAACTGATATTAGGTCTATAAATATTTATATAGACATTAAAGGAGAGGGGCCTGAAGACAGGTATAGGGGAAGAGCAGATTGCAAATTTCTTTAAAATAGGTGCTTCAAATAAAAGGAATTTCTGTTTATAGGTTATAGATTATATTTTCCTCCCCCAGGATATTGGGAAAAACTGAGAGTCAAAATTAAAAAAAAAAAAAAAAATTAAAGTCTGAATAAGTATTTCCTTCTTCATTTTCTCTCTCAACCTCTTTCCATAAGAGCTGAAACTATGTCTCTTTTGCAGTATTCTGCAGATGAAAATGATCACATAATTATAGATGGAAATATATAATGGGAGAACACAAATAAATCAATATTTGGAGGCTTCAAAGGAACCCTTGGCAGGTGCTCCAGGTTGTGGGTACTAAGAAGGGATCCTGCTTCTGAACCTGCTTAAAATTCTAAAAGCTAGAGCTGAGAGGAATGAGAATAAAATGGAAAAAAGAGGCTTTTCTCAAAAAACATTTTAAAAATCTTTCTTTGCAAACATCTAAATCGCCCATTGTTCCAGCTTGCTAAAGCTGCCAGAATGCAATATACCAGAAATGAGTTGGCTTTTTCAATGGGGGTTTATTAGGTTACAAATTTAAAGTTCTGAGGCCATGAAAATGTGCAAATTAAGGCTTCAAGAGTAAAATGTCTTCTCTGAAGAGAGGCTGCTGACATCTGGGGTTCCATTTCTCTGTATGCTCTTCTCTCCTTTTCATGCAGTGTCACGTGGGAGGGCACATGATGACATCTGCTGTCCCTTCTTTCTTAGTTCTGTTTTCTAATAACTGCCTCCAAAATGTCTCTGGGTGTTTTTCGCTCTCTTAGCTTCTCCCAGGCATTCTCTCCTAAGCTCTCTCTCCCCATGAGCTCTCTTAAACATCTCCCTTGAATTGGGTGGGTCATATCTCCATGGAAACAACCTACTCAAAAGGTCCCACTCACAAGTCTGTCCCCAGAAGAATGGATTGAAAGATTATAGTGTTTTCTGGGGTACGTAACAGATCCAAACTAGCACATCCATGAACAGAGTAGGGACTCTGTTTCTTTTAAGAGTAGGGACTCTGTTTCTTTTAATATATAAGGTGTACACTTTAATTTAAGATGTAAAAGCTCACTAAAAATAAAATTAGCTTTCAATTGCCTTACTTACACTTCAGAAAGATCTCATAAACAAATCAGTTTTTCTTAGATGACTTATCACAGTTCTCACTTAATTTTGTTAAAAAAGCCAGAGAGCGCTTTGAGTTAAACTAATATTTATATGCAGATAAAATTGCATGCATTACGTTTCTAGGGTAAGTTCATTTTCCCCTAAAAAAAAAAAAAATTGTCATGAGAAAAGAGACTATATTTGGATTCTTTCACACGTGTATACCAGTCTGGGAACCTAAGTTTTCCCATTATAGTGCTCTCAAATTAGGGTTTTGTATGACTGCCTGTGGTTGGCCGGTTTCCTATTCTATCAAGTTTCAAGTCTACAATGGTATTTACTGTCAATAAATGTTCAGAGTTTACTAGGGCACAAATGGATCTTGATCAGTGATCTCATTTTCTCAAACTGCTTGGCCATTATATTGTAAACTTTTAGGGATTGACATTCATTTTTCCTAGTTGCTTTGAAAGACAGCACAGGGCCACGGTGGCTCAGCAGGTAAGAGTGCTTGCCTGCCATGCCCAAGGACCCGGGCTCGATTCCCGGTGCCTGCCCATGTATTAACAAAAAAAAAAATTTAAAAGACAGCACATTCATAGACAAGAAGGAGTCATAGAGAAGCTAAGGAGACTTCTGACTATCATCTACTTTTCAGAGCTCTTAATTATTATTCTCAATTCCACTGGTAGTACAGAGAGTTGAGCTAGTTTTAGAATAGCAGTTGGATAGACAGTTATATGTCTGTGGAGTTTGCCATCTCCTTCTGTTTTTCCTTTCAGATCCAGCATAGACAAAATAACAGTGATGCATCTGCAACTAGTGACTTTCTTTGACCCCTTTTTTTCTGAAATGGAGATGCAATGGAAGTGAGTCTTCACTGTAAACTTTCAGGGGTTGAAACCCTATGCTATGACAAAGACATAATATGTGTAAAAAGGAACAGGGAAGGAAATATGGATGGAAAAGGAAATTTTTTTCCCCCCCAGATATGATTCCTCAAATAAAGTTGATAAAAAGGAAAGGGGTCTTTAATTCCCATTAGCAGAAATCTCCACATTATCTATAGTTTAAGTTAAATTAAAGCCATAATAGAAATTGATTATGCTTTATAAACTTTCTTTGGTTTAGTTTTGTAGAATTTCTTTTATTTTTACAGTATAAGTTTCATTTGAATAGTTTCAACTTTTTTTCAGCTAAAGTAAGGGGTAAGATGATTTCCCACTCCTTTAAGTATTCTAATTTTAAACAATGTAAGTCAAATATCCCATCAGATCAAGGGATTTATTTAGGAATCAGAGATTAAGTCAAAAGCCCAAGAAACAATTAATGCAAAAACAGATTCTGAATGAAGAAACAAGATGAAAAGATTAATTTTTTCACCTGGAATAGGGTTGGGAGTCCCAGAGCTCCTTTCTATCAGGTACTAGGGTCCAATAGTTCTTGTTCAATTGTATACACAATTACTTTTAGAGTAGATTTATGGCCTTGTTTGAGGTTGCTTCCATGGATCATCTCTAGGAAGAGGTGGCATGCATTGTCTTCCCTTTAGGGCCGTGTCCTTGGTTGGCTCATTACTTTTTATGAGAACGTAAGCTCTGCTCCAGTATGGTTAATTATGCTCTATACTTAATTGGCATAAAAAAGTAATTCTACCTCAAATACTAGTCAAGGAGTATAATGTTAAATGTATAGTAGCAAAACGGCTAGCAAAAAACACGAGTAGCTGAATTCAGCAGTTCCCTTGAAGGGAAACATGGCCTTATCCCTCTCCTAGTGAGGGGACGGGGTGGGGGTAGGGTGCAGAGAAGAACCCAGGTTTTGCCGCACATTGACCCTTAAAAACATCAGCATAGGGTTTGCCCTGAGAGAAGGAACCAAGGACATACCACTTTGGATTCTCCTTTCCAGCCATTGTTAGGGGATCATTCTGCTTTTTACCCCATTACACCCTCTACATGATCCCTAGGATGGTGGGAAGTTAGAGTCTCCAGTAGAGGTGGTGGGATAGAAGCAGTTCTTGAAGTGTTTAACACATAAGCAGTGACAATCCACTGGACACATTGGGCATGAAACATGCATATTGGAGGTTAGTGGGTGATGCCTACTCTTGGTTGGTCCACCAGTCCCCTTGGAAACAGTCATAGGACACCTTCAAGGAGCCTTGACAACTCCCATTTATCAGAAAGGGCTGGAAGGGGCCAGGAGACATGGGTAAGACCCTCAGATTAATGGAAAAGGGGTAACATTTTAGCTCAGAGAAAGGGGCAGACAGATTGAATGTCCTTAGAAGGAAAAAATATTACTGCAAATAGGCTGGGAAAAACACTTTCACAGGAAGTGTTTTCACAACTACCCGGTTAGGACAAGTTACTACTACCTTCTGTTTTTCTGCAGATTTGACCTGGCAGTGATCTGGAAGGAAGACACTTTGTCCAGTTAACTCAGGCCATCTTGGTGGCAGGGGATCTGACTGATGGCTGGTTTTGCTGTCTGTTCCCTTGATCTCTCTCTCTCCTCTCTGCTGAGTCTGGATGGATATGCAAGGAACTGATCGTCCCTGCCTGTGTTAGTTTGAAAACCAAGAAGTCCTTCATTTCTGCCCTGAGATTCTTCTCCACATTTCTGGAAAGTCTGTCAGGATGTGACAACCCTGGAAGTAATGAAACTGGCAAACTGCTCAGTCAACTTTCAAATTTATTCACCAATCAACACATGATATGCAATCTGTCATCCACCTTGGTTGACATTGCTGAGTTCATAGCACAAGCCCTTCAGTCTAGCAAAAATCATTAGACTCTATAGCCAAAGTAGTGTCTGACAATCACATTTGCCTCAGACTTTCTCCTAGCCCAGCAAGAAGGCATATGTGCTATTGCCAACATCTCCTGCCATATGTCATTAATACTTCAGGAGAGGTGGAATGGGAGGTGACTAAAATTCAATGGCAAGTCCGCTGGCTGCACAGTGTACAAACAGATTCTATGTGGGAACTCTTCAGCTATCTCCCGGGGGCAGTGGAGTATGGGTGCTACTATTACTTCAGTCAGGCTTGATCATCCTACTTGGAGTAATGGTATGCATAGGTGAAGGCTTCTTAATATGCTGCAGCTGCTGGTGCTCCCAAACCTTTACTGCCAACATTATTAAGAGCCATGGGCTGGCAGGCCTGATCTGTTTCCATCTTCGTTTCTCAGAAGGGAGTTGGGCTTATATTGTGGAAACTAATGCAGAGAAGTAGATGAGGCCTGATTGAGAGGCTGAGGTAGGATAGCTGGGGAAGTCACAGGCACACACTAAATGACCATCTCCCAACCTTCACCTACCCCCACCCCCTGCCCCATCTCCGCTTATGTTAGGCAATGATGTTTCAGTGTGTTTTTATTCAACAACCTAGGGGAGATATTAAATCTAATGAAAAGGTCCAAGCATATCCTAAACCTGGAAACTAGGCACAACCAGCCACAGTTGTTAATCAAGGGAGGAGTTCTCAGTGGCAGGACTCCCTTTCCCCAGGGTGGATAAATAGCACTCTCAGACAGTATAGATTTGTCTGTCTGTCATAAAGTGGGATATGGAGAGCTGCCATCTACTGACTTTGAACCAAGCAATTTTGGCCTCCCTAGGAGACTGCCATAATAGGGATTCTTCCCCTGCTTTTTTGAACCCTTTGTGCTGTGCAAATAGTAAAGCAGTCATGTGCTGAAAGTTTCGGTAGAGTCCTGAATCTGTGTTCCCATGATGCACAGTGTAGCAGCTTGCTCCACAGACACCATCAAGTGCACTAATATACATATTGTGGGAGTTCCAGAGGGAGAAGAAAGAAAGAAAGGAGCAGAAAGAGTATTCAAAGAAATAATCACAGAAAAGTTCCCAATTTTAATGAAAGGCATGAATATGCACATCCAAGAAACCCAATGAAACCCAAACAGGATAAACTCAAAGAGAACCATGCTTAGACACATAACCATCAAATTGTCCAATGCCAAGGACAAGGAGAGTTCTAAGAGCTACAAGGAAAACGCAACGAATCATCTACAAGAGAATTCCAACAAGATTAAGCGCTGATTTCTCATTTGAAACCATGGAGACAAAAAGACAGTGCTAAAAAATCTTCAGAGTACTGAAAGAAAAGAATTCCAACCGAGAATTTTTATCTGTCAAGCCCTTCTTTCAAAAATGAAAGAGAGATTAAGCTATTCCCAGATAAACAAAGGCTGAAGAAGTTCATTTCTACTTGACCCACCCTACAGGCAATGTTGAAAGGAAAGGACACTAGACAGTAGTTCAAAGTGACATAAAAAAATAAAGGCCTTCAGTAAAGGTAACTATATGGGCAATTATAAATTTTAGTACTATTATATTTTTAGGTATGCAATTCCATTTCTTATTTGTTACAGGTGCTAAAAATGTCATACTTTGGCCATATAATATACAAAGTTATAATTTATAACAAATATAATTTAAAAGGTGAAAGAATGGAGGGAATGGTGTATGTGTATGCTATAGGAGTTAAGTTGGCAGATATTAAAATATCAGAAGGCAGATATTAGCAGAATGGATTTAAAAAGCATGACCCAACTATATGCTGTTTACAAGAGATTCATCTTAAATTCAAAGATTTAAGTAGGTTGAAAGGGAAAAGATGAGAAAAAATATATACCATGCAAGTAGTAACATAAGAGAGCTGGGGTAGTTATACCAATAGCAGACTTTAAGTCAAAAACTAATATCAGTGACAAAGATGGTCATTATATACTGATAAAGGAGTCAATTCAACAAGAAGACAAAGCAATTATACGTACATATGCACCTAACAGCAGAACCCATAACATACAAAGCAAATATTGACAGATTTGATGGGAGAAGTGTGGGAAACTTTAGTATACTACATTTTTTTTTTTTTTGCATGAGCAGGCACTGGGAATTGAACCCGGGTCTCTAGCATGGCAGGCGAGAACTCTGCCTGCTGAGCCACCATTGCACCGCCCTTTAGTGTACTACTTTTAATAATGGATAGAGACAGTGCTGAGAGGGAAATTTATACCTCTAAATACCTACATAAAAAAGAAGAAAGGTCTCTCTTTTTTGAGACCTAAACTCAAAACTGGAGGATCTAGAATAAGAAGCAAACGAAGCTCAAGTAAGCAGAAAGAAGAAAATAACAAAGATTCGATCAGAGGTAAATGAAATAGAGAATGAAACAACAATAGAGAGAATCAATGAAACCAAAAGTTTGTTCTTAGAAATGATCAATAAAATCAACAAATCTTTAACTAGACATAAAAAAAAAGAGAGAGGCATCAAATAACTAAAATCAGAAATGAAAAAGGGGACATTATTACAGACCACACTTAAATAAGGATTATAAAATGATACTATGAACAACTGTATGACAACAAATTAGATAACCTAGATGAAATGAAGAAATTCCTAGAAACACAAAAATGACTTACACAATGCAAGAAGAATTAGATCTTAACAAACCAATTACCAGTAAAGAGATTGAGTCATTAATCAAAAATCTCCCCACAAAGAAAACTCTAGTAAGACACAGCTATATAGATAATTTTACCAAATATTCCAAGAAGAAATTAACACTAATGTTGCTCAAACTCCTCCAAAAAATTGAAGTGGAGGAAATTCTCCCTAACTCATTCAATAAGACCAATAAAGATAACACAAGAAAAGAAAATTACAGACTAATACCCCTTATAAATATAGATTCAAAAATCTCCAACAAAACACTAGCAAACCGAATCTACAAAAAACATTCAAAGAACTATACATTGTGATCAAGTGGACTTTCTCCCAGGTCTGCATGAATGATTCAACGTAAGAAAATTAATTAATGTGATATTTCAAATTAACAGAATCAAGGGAAGAAGCAAATGATCATCCCAATTGATGCAGAAAAGGCATTTGACAAAATCCAGCACCCTTTCTGGATAAAAATACTTAGAATCTAGGAATAGAAGGAAACCTCCTCAACACGATAAAGGGCATAATGAGAAACCCACTTCTAACATCATACTCAACGGAAAGAATGAAAGTCTTCCCTTTAAGATCAAGAACAAGATAAGGATGCCCATTGTCAACATTGTGGTGAAAGTTTTAGCTAGAGCAATTAGGCAAGAGAAAGAAATGGAAGGTATCCAAATTGGAAAGGAAGAAGTGAATTTTTCCCTATTTGCAGATGACATGATACTATATACAGAAAATCCTGAAAACTTCACAACAAAGCTACCAGAACTAATAAACAAATTCAGCGAAGTGGTTGGGTACAACATCAACATGTAGAAATAAGTAGTGCTTCTATACACTAGCAATGAATGATCTAAAGAAGATATGAAGAAAAAATTCCACTTACAGTAGCAATGAAAAGAATCACTATCTAGGAACAAACTTAACCAAGGATGTAAAGGATTTGTACATAGAGAACTACACAACATTACTGAAAGAAATCAGAGAATACCTGTGTAAATGGAAGGACATTCTGTATTGTTCATGGATTGGAAGACTAAGTATTGTTAAGATATCTCAGATTTGTTCTGCTATGCATTTCTTCCTTTCCAAGGATAAATGAAAAATTCATTTTACTGTTTTTACTCTTAAAAGCTATCTTGGGTATTTTACCTTTCATGAAAACCTTATGCATATGTTTCACTTGGCCCATTTATGATGACTATTTGAATAGAATGTTGCATAAAAGATGCTATTTTGTGCTACCATTCTCAAGAGAGTGATTTTCCTGGAGAGAAGACTAAAATTTTCTTATAGCAGGATAATCCCCACACTTCATCTGTCCTATTTAACTGAATAACAGCTTTAAATGTTTTTTGGGGGTATTAGTAGGGTGAACAGGGAACTGCTGACTGGTAGTCACAGTAACTTGGGGTTGTATGTGCCAAAAGTACAGGAACACCTATAGGGAATTATGATCTAAATTATAAAAACATCACTGTTGTGTGGAATCAAGGAAGCACAGAATGTCAAAGCCGGAAACTTTTAGGTCATCTAGTCCAATCCTGAATTTTTTATTCAAAATTTTATGTGAGCTCTTTGATGTGCTATAGCCACAGTAGAATGTTCATTGAAATACATTAGATGTAGTACACATATATCAAGAGAAGTATGTGATTTTTTTTTTAATTTTGAGATATAGTAACATTTAAGCACTTTACAATAAGATCTCGTTTCGTTGCTATCTGAATTTCATGGGTCAATCCAATAGCAAGCAGCTTTTCAACAAGAGCTTTAAGAGTTATATTTAAACACAAAACCATAGAATCATAGCACATTAAAAATAGGTATTATGAACCATTTATTTCAACTACCTACCCATTTCTCAATTTCCAAACATCTTCAATTAAAAAAATTTTTTTTTATTAGCTGAATGTGGTAGACAAATACCATACTAAGGACAGCCTTTAACATTTTCCATATTTCCTATCCCACAGAATATAGTTCCTACTTCCTTCTTTACAAGAGTTCCATCCAAAATAAGGGGAAATGGACTATTAATCCTGACTCTATAGTTTGGAAGGGACTGAAAGGAAGCAAGCAGATTGCAAAGAAATTTGAATACCAGAAGTGGGGATCATTGGAGGTTCTTCTAGAGTCTGTTTGCCACAATTCACTAATGAAAAAAAGTCACAAAATTTTACTTATGACTAAATTCCAGAGGTACAGATAATACACATAATATTTTTACAGAAGCCAGAGACAGCACTGTACAAAAGAAGAACAGTTTGGGTGACTTCACCCAAATTTCTTTACTTTTCTGGACTTGTTCCCATATCTGTAAAAACAGATAATTGGATTAGATGGCCTCTAAGATTCTAAACCTCTAGATTGTGAATTACTTAACCACTGAGCCTCAGTCTTCATATCTATAAATTTTACGTATTATTACCATTTAGGGTGCATTCAAAATCAGAGAATCAGGAAATTGAAGGCAGTCATTGGCTTTGAGATATTTTCATTCTTAAAAACCATTAAAAATATTCAAAGTGTGACTACATTTTTTTTTGTGTGTGTGATACATAGGTTACTGATTTAATGTCTTCCTTCATAAAGTATCTCCTGTGCTTCCTAAAACACAAACACAGATCTTTGAACAAAGGAAAGCCACTTTCTGTTGGTTTGAAAGGATATATGTACACTAGAAAAGCCATATTTTAATCAAAATCCCATTTCATAAAGGTAGAATAATCCCTATCAATACTGTATGTTTGAAACTAAAATCAGATCATCTCCCTGGAGATGTGATTTAATCAAGAGTGGTTGTTAAACTGGATTAGGTGATGACATGTCTCCACCCATTTGGGTGGGTCTTGATTGGTTTACTGGAGTCCTATAAAAGAGGAAACATTTTGGAGAATGAGAGATTCAGAGAGAGCAGAGCAGAACAACATAGCCACGAGATGCAGAGTCCACCAGCTAGCAACTTTTGGAGGTGAAGAAGGAAAATGCCTCCCATCGAGGTTCATGAAATAGGAAGCCAGGAGAAGAAGCTAGCAGATGATGCTGTGTTTACCATGTGCCCTTCCAGATGAGAGAGAAGCCCTGACTGTGTTCACCATGTGCCTTCTCACTTGAGAGAGAGACCCTGAGCTTCATCAGCCTTCTTGAATCAAGGTATCTTTCCTTGGATGCCTTAGATTGGACATTTAGATTGGAATATTGCATTCCGGCAGCTAGCAAACTAGAACACACTTCAATGTAAGCTATTGGCCGGGGACTTTGATTGCTGTCTAAGAGTTCTGTGCCAGAGAATGGAATGTTTGATGATTACAGAAAAAAAAAAAGAGCAGTTACTTTTCCCTATCTGTTTAACCCAGGACAATGAACCATTCATTGGATATACGTACCTAGATACTTTCAAACAAAAAAGTACAGAAAATAGGTCCCAGTGAAAGTTAAGGATCCATACGCAGGCAGAATAATAATTAGGAGATTCATTAGAAACCAGTATACAACAGCAACATTTGAATTAGAAAGGTGGCAAGGGCAAAAAAGGGTGCCTTACATTGGCATGTCCTGAAGAGTGGGGGACACTGGGATCTATCAAAACAACAGAAGAAACTGTTCACATGATGTCTGAATAAGCAAGTAGAACAAAGTCTTCCTAAAAAAGGGAGCAAACCAAGTTGAAATCATTCTACTAGGGTATTTTAACACATTCTTTTGGGATGAATTCTAAAGCTTGGAGCTAATGGGAAAGAATGTATTAAAAAATAATTTCTAAGAAACAAATTCCACTTCCAAATAATCATTCTTTTACAAATTGTGTTTTCCTGCATGTCCCACTTTCCAGAAAGTCATGTTGACCTTCCTACCACGTCAATCAAAGTAATTCTAGCCTGATTTTAGGTTGGATTGCATTCTCCCTGTTATGTTTCCTTATTCATATATCTCGATAATAAATCTGCAATCTCTTCCTGCATGTGAGTTTTGAACCTCATTTCTCTTCTTTCCCTTGAGTTCTGCCATCCTGATTTATTAAAAGGTGTTTGAAATAGCTTGAATTTTTTGCAGTTTAAGAATGATTCTGCTTGAATCGTCTCTGAATGTCAAGAGAAAACTATTCTCCTAATAGGACTCACAATAGTAAAGAGAGGAGAAGGGAATTTCTCCCCCAGAACCCTGTGTTTACTAAAGCTAACATAGGGGCAATCTAACTTTCCTCGAGTCAGCGGCTGGCAAAGACTGAGACTCTGATCCCATTATCTGTGCCTCCAAAACCTAAGGCAGCTCTGTTGGGTTGGAAAGTGGTGTGAAACAGGATTTCCATGAGAAGTTTTATGAATCTGAACAGTCCCAGACAAGCATCTCCCACACAACAGATTTCAACATGCCTATTTTCACACAGGCGGGTTTGAGTCAGCCTTGATCATTTCATATATATACTTCCAAAGACATAAACAAATGGTTTTAGAAGCATCAACAACAGCTCCTAATTTCCTGGTTTAAAACAAGAAGGTCTTGAGTTTTGGAGGTAAATGATTCTCAAACTTTTCCACGCATGTGAATCACCCGTGGATTAACATGTAGATTCTGAATCAGTTGGTTTGGGCGGGGTCTGAGGTTCTGCATTTCTAACCTTAATCCAGGCAGTTAATATGAAGTATAGGGGACTAAGGTGAGAAAAGAAACTATATGCCACATGCAAACAACTAAGACCTGAGCAAACCATAAAACAGGCAAAAAAAGCAATATTTTACATTTAGGCCTCCTCCTTCCGCACTAACAATAATACACGAGGGAAAGAAAGATTAGGGAAAGAGAATGATCAGAAAGGGAAGACAGGAAGGAAAGAGGCAAGGTTGTGAACTAGAATATTGCTTTGCCCTTCTTTGGGAGTTGTTTTGAGGAGCAAATGAACACATGGAAGTGAAGGCTTTGAAAAGCATATATTCAAATGCCAGATCTATAGCAGAAGAAGGAAAAGATAAAACAGAGCTCTGTATCTTGGTGTGGAAGCATATCAACTTTTAAAACAAAGGAGTTGATTTGAATTACTTAGTTTCAGTGCACTGGTTTTCTAAAAATCCAGCGATTTAACCATTTGCACATCAAGCATCTCCCGGAAGCAAAACTTGAAGTTCTTTGCAGGAAAGGACATCTTGCTTTCTCCTACCCAGTGACTAGTATAATACCTAAGGAGAAGCACGCATTGATAAAAGTGTTGGAAGTGATTTTCTGGGGTTAAGCTCTGCATTACAACAAATATGGATTCAACCAGAAAAGTAAACTTTAAATTGCTTACCCTCTTTTGTAACCGCAGTTTTCTGTTGCTGCTGCCTAGATTGTTACACAAGCAAATAAATCCTTTTAATTGGCCCACCCCAGGGCAAACAGCCCACCCCAGTAAGTAATCATGTGGAAGAGAGGAGGCTGCTGAGGTGGTGTGCAACCTGCTGAACAATTTTTGCTTTTATTTTACCAACTGATTTTAAAAGGCAGCACTATAGCTCGGTATTAAATATTTAAGGATGATATTAAGGTAAGATTTATTCATTTAACAGGCATAATGGAGTGGGGAAGCCACATGGAGTGACTAAAGGGCTTCACAGTGGGAAATCTATGCTAGCAGGCATCATCCGCACCTGCTAATGGCCATGAATAGGCTCGCTGTCTTGCTATTTAAATAAATTGATGTGCAATTCATCTGCTGTTTAGAGCCATTGGAAATGCACTGCACTAACTCTGTTTCTTGGCAAGCATCCCAATTAAGTGCCTGGGCAATTTATCAGAGTACCAAGTGTAGTTCAAGTTGCTACCCAGCTTCTATCATTTACTAATATGAAAACTTGTTCAAAGAGGGGATCTAGGAGATGGGGAAAAGATACTGGACTTGAGTCAAAAAACTGCAATTCAAGTCCTGGCTACTTTACTAGCTGCATATGTCACTGAGTCTCCTAAATGTGTTTCTTTATCTCTGTAATGTGGAGAATAATATGGCTGCATTATGTACTTGTGAGGCACAAAAACAATATAATAAAAGTGAAAGCATACTTCAGTTTAAAAAGTGCTATTCATATTATGAGTGATCACCAATAGCATAATTCTTGCAGGGGCACCATAAATGCCCGCCATTTATTTCCCCTAGAGTTTGACTCTGTTCCATTTTCTTCCTTTTTTGTTTTAATCAGACAATCTCAGAACAGGAAGGAGAATAAAAATGTCAACCTTTTAAAAAGCTCACACACCTTATGAGATACATAGATTTGTATTTCTTGGTGCTAAAACGCTCAGATTACTCTTGTAGTTTTATTAGCCACTTTTCTGCGATACGTAAATCAATGAGAGAGCACTTTAAAAGCACTTAAAATAGGTATGATCATAAAAAAGCAGCTAGCTAATTTGAGAATTTTATTTAGTTTTTGATAAGACTTGTAATAGATTTCTGTTGATTCCAGCAATTTTGAAACACACGGTTCTCCCATCAATCTTTCCCAGTTGGATGTGTTTGGTGGTTTGGTTACAGAACTTAGAAATATGATTTATGCGTTTTAATTTTTGAGAAATATAACTCAGAACAAATTAAGTCCATGCTTTGCATTGAAATAGGAATTTAGAAAACAAAGTGCTTACTTTTCAATAATGAATTGACTTCCACTGAAAAGTTTGAAACAAGCAATAAGACGAGTTATAATCATTAGTGGACCATGTGTCTCTGCTGATTCAGTGGCCTACTGAATGAAGTAGCGGACTAAAAATGCATTCATATTATGTTGACTTCAGTTGTTTACCATCCTAATCCCTTTGCTTGTTCTTCTAATTATTTTGCATATATTATTAACCATAATAATTAATAAGATGGTTGACTATAATTTGCTGAATATTATTTAGTCATTACTGTCTAGTATGCCTTAGTATCAGCTGTGATTAACCTGATGGCTGATTTGGTGAAATGAAGATATTTCTATTAAGAGTAAGCAGTGTGATGATAGTTCAACTACATCCAATGAGACCCTAAGCTAGGTGATATTTTCCAACCCCTCTCATGATACTCTGGCAATTGCCATTATATGTACTATAACTCATCTGTCTACGCTGCTTCCCTCTATTAATTTTTATCTTTTCTGGCAAACTGTCACCAGAATAATGGTTTGAAAAGAATCTAGTTGGTAGCAAGTTCTTTTTGCTTAGGAACCAGCATATGCAAAAAACATTAGTCTTACTGTTAAAGTTTAATGGTAAGAACAGCTCTTCTCTGTAGTCATTCTCTTCATAGATTTGTTTGGAAAAGAATTTCAAATATTTTTTCAATTGAACATCCCTAACAAGATAGTAAGAAAGAAACAGTGGTAATAAGTGATTAGGGAGCTAGCAGGACACCAGTAGAATAAACTACTACCTGCCTGGATTCTTGATATGAACAAATGCTCAATTCCCTGAGTAATTTCTTAAGTGATAAAAACTCACTGAAACTCACAATTCCTACCTTTAACTCAACGTCTTCCCCTTCCTATATAGTATTGAGTCTCTAAGTCAAAACGTAAAATATCAGATTTAGGTAATCAGGAATACATAATCAGAGATGCTCAAATGAAGTTGCTAACAGGTACAAGACTCAACATCCTATGGGCACTAAATGTATTATTTAGAACTATTTTTAAAAAATTATTTAAGAAAACAAAACAATATACTTAGAACCACCAAAAAGGATATCTTAATTGGCTTATCCATAGGCATATTTAAATAAAATATCCAAATAATCATTGTAAAACCCGTGTTTGCATAGTAAGTGTCATAAACCAATTTAAAATTAAGGCAACAGGGAAAAAAATCTACAAATTCAGATAGCAGAGTTTCTTACATTCTAAGTATTAAACACTAACTTAAATACCATTTGATCAGCTGTCAAACTGTGAATGTTCTCGAAATATCAAGTAGAAAGTTACCACAAATATCAATATTATTGTTCTGTCTCTACTATATAAAATTCATTTGCATCTTCATCAGTTTTCTACAAATACAAAGTTATAAAATAGCCTAGTCAAAGACAAGAAAAATTAAGAACCCCTTTAGAATCAGATCTCTCCAATGAGTTTGCTAGATCACACCCAGCATTCTATTGAAAGGGCATCCAGCCATCTTTTGCCCATTTCAGAGACTTGTATGACTGTTCTTACTACTTCTGCGTGGAAGATACCCCACTGATCATACCAGGATTCTCCAACTTCATACTTAGAAAACACCCAGCATTTTATCCTGTAGATGCCACTACTGTGGTCATGAGGACTTTTGTAATCCCTCTTTTTGGTCCTCACAATCCATGGTGGTCCTCCATACTAACCATTCCCCACACCCACCTAAAGCCAAAAAGGTATGAATAGGTACTTGGGGTTTGCAGCCTGTAATGCTACTAATACAACCACGGGAACTGAAAAAGAAGAGAATCTCAAAAAGAGAGAGCCCAAACCATGGCTTTTGCCCCAGAGTATCTCTTGGCTTGAGAAGGAGAAGGGCAGAGAGAAAAACACACTTTTAATAAAAATAGAACAGAGCGTGGATGGAGGCTTTCTTTCTTTTTTTATACTCTAGCCTCTATGATCATGTAACTCAATCAGTTTTCCCTAGTAACAGTCTTGATATGAGTCTATCTCGTCTCTGCCACTGCTATCACTCCGTCTCCACTAGGAAAGCATCCAGGCCCAGGGGAGGTGCAGCTCCATCCATTTTTGACTGTCCCTCAGGGATGAATCCCAAAGAAGCCCAGCCCTCTTCCTGCTACCATATCCAGGGTCTCAGACAGTGGCAAGAGCCACAGGACATGGAAAATGAGTTATAGGAGGTCAGACATCAGAAATATTTGTGTAGGAGCATGATTAGGGTTTCTTTATAAAAAATACTTGCCCTAGGGTCTTGGGCCTGAAATGCCAATTTGAGACAGCGATCTGCCCCAGAGAGTAAACAGAAGTTCTGGACTCTAGATGTAGCCTCTGCTGCAAATGAAGCAGAGGCTGCATCTGGGTTATTACTTTAGTCTGCAGATGGATGTGTACCCGAGAAGCTGTCAGCCCACAGGAGATCCAGCGACAGATATTGAGTACCACAGTTTGGAAGCCAAGTGTTCAAGACGGGAGCAGCTTAAGGACAAAAGGCTGCAGGCCAAAGTGGAAGCGGCAAGTTTGACTTAAGGCTGAAAAATGTGATTCTTTTCATGTTGCTTTGGGTTGATGTCTTAGATCCAGTGTAAGGAATGTGCATATGAAGGAGGATGAGCTTCTGGATGGTTAACTTGACTCTTTCCTAAGTTAGAGAATTGTGGGTATGGTAGACAATAAGGAGAAATCAAGCAGTTTACAAGGAATATTGTCTCTGAGCTGAGCTAAACAATCAGTTCTGCAAATGAAATTTCCCAAGGAGACATATCAGATTCAGAAACAACAGTGCTTGCCACTGAGGCTTTAAGTACACAGCTCAGAATCTGCTCTGAAGTTCCGTGCTCAGATATAGGACTCCTTGTGATTCTGTGTGGTACATGAACCCACTGCCAAATATCTGTCCCTATCCAGTGATTTTGGGGGGTTCATAAATCACAAAAAACATTTTATATTAAATTTTAATTTTATTTGCCCTCATGGAACAATGAAATCAATAGAAGTCAGGTTCATTTACCCTTAAATAATTAAAATATTGCTTTGTAATAGTTATTAGATGTCTGGAAGCGCAGTTGAATCCATTTTAATGTGCATTAAATCCTCTATTTTCATGAAATAGAAAGTTACTTAAGCCACTCTAATGGCAATAATTTTGTGTCAAATGTTACAGACCAAATCTACCCAAATATTCTTACTATTTTATCTTCAAATCAGCATTGCTATGTATTTCTATTTCACACAAGGAAAAAATGTCTGTATGTGCATTTTAAAGCAGATACATATAGCAAAGTCCTCTAACCTGTCATAATTTTCTAGAACTAATGGTATACTATGGAGCATCTTAACAAGCTCAGTTCTCATGTGCACTTTCTCTAAAACTGGTTTTGTGAGAGAAAGAATAAGATTTCCAAAGTGAGAACCTTCTCAAGTAAACAGATATAGGAAAGAGGGGGCTTAGAATTTGAAGACTGTTAATAGGTATCAGCACTGTAATCTTATAAAATATATGATACTGCTCCTGTGAATTCAAGGGAGTACTACTCTATTCACTACAGAAATATTTCAAGAATTGCATTCCCTTGCCTTCTAAGTTTAAAATAGATTGAAAATGAAGTTCACAATTTATCAAAATTGTTCAGTCCATTATAGAAATGTGAGATGTAAACAATTCTGTTTATTGAGTAATTTTTATTAGTAAAATTATCCAGTTTTTGAGATAGAACTAGTAGAGTAAGTCTAGAATTGGGGCAATCTATAACTCATAATAATCAATATTGAAATAAAAAAATTACTTCTTTCCCAATCTTTGTATGAATGCATACAATGTGTCAAAGAAATAAAATTTGGTGAAAAGTGATTATTTTGAAATATGCCATCTAAAATTACCTTTGAAGGAAATTAATTTCTAGTCTGCTCACATAAGCTTATTGAAACAGATATTTCAGCTCAGATGATTTCCCGAAGTGATGAATATTGATAAAAATATAAATTAAAAAATTACAAATGAGTTCTGTTATCTCCATTACAATCCACTGTAATCTTTACACACATTTATAAGCAAAGAAGAAACTACTCAGTTTATTTCCTACAATGAGATAAACTGAGTAGTTCCTACTTTACTAATAAATGTGCATAGAGATTACAAGCAATTGAAGTCTATATAGTCCCAGTAACTTAAGCTCTCTGTTTGTCTTAGTGTCTTCATTTAAAAATTGAGAACAGACAATTCTTTTCTGGTTGGACTGCTTTGCGGGTTAAATAAATTATACGCATAAAGCTTAGAATAGGCCCTAGCGTACACTGAACACTCAATAAATATAACTTTTATTATTATTATCAGTATTAGCATTATTTGCTGCTCCATTCAAGTCCAGTTGCACAGTGGCCTGCCGTAGTTTTTTTTTATTCCTCCAAACCATTCCCTTTTTTTGCTCTGTCTTTGCAAAAGTTATCCTGTCAAGGTTGATTCTTCCCTCAGAGCTGTGAACCTTCCATGAACCAAGGCAGTTCTTTTACAGTTATGCAGGTGGTATTTTGCACATATCCAGAGGGCACTATTTATTATTGTGGTCATCATATTTGGAGAATTATTATAGCAATATTCCAGCAGATATTAACAAACAGTCTTGAGGAAGAGTTCTTATACCAATTTGTACAAAGTCAACTTTTGGACTAGTGTGGGGCAGCCATTATTCACCAGGAGCGTTCATTAATTTCCAAGTGTAGTATAGTAGGAACGTGCAGTATAGTGGAAAGATAACTGGATGTGGCATGGAAACCCTTTGAGAATGGGGGAAGAAACTGGCTCTTATAGATTGAATTGTGTTCCCTGCCCCCCTCCCCCACCAAAATAAAAAGACACATTCAAGTCCTACTCTCTGGTCCTGTGAATGTGAACTTATTTGTAAATAGGACCTTTGAAGATATTGTTAATTAAAATGAGTCCAAATTGTATAAGGGTGGACCCTCATGCAATCTTACTATGTCTTTATAAGAAGAAATCTGGACATAGTAAGATACAGAATCAGAAAGAGAGAGAGACTTGGTCATATAACAGAAGAAGAGATTAAATTACCCTGCCCCAGTTTGAGGAATGCCATGGATTGTAGGCCATTTACCAGAAGCCAGGGAAGAGGAATTGAAATGGATTCTCCCCTGTGTAAGCATAGACCTACTGATACCTTAATTATGGTCTTGTAGTCTTCAGAATTGTGATATAATAAATTTCTATTGTTTAATCCAACTAGTCTGTGGTTTTTTGTTACAGCAGTCTTGGCAAACTGAGATAGTGACCAAGATATATTTGTTAAAATTAATAAGATCAAGAAACTTTTAATCCAAGAACAAAATTGCATCAAGTTCTGGTATGAATTTTTTGCATAGAAAAAGTTAAATCTTGTTGATTGTATTGCTCGAGGCTGTGCCTGATACTTTTGTTTAAAGCCACGGGAACTAAATGGCCTTAATAAAGCAATGAAACCTGTTTGAGTGTCAGCATTCTCATCTTAAAATTAGACTAATAGTATTTGTCTGGCATGTCTAATTCAATTATCCTCATAAGCAAAAAAGATAATGTATAGGAAAGTGATTTGTAGATGCAAGACGACTACTATATTTTGTTCCTCACATCTTCCCTCAATTGCATCTGCCCTCCTTCAAACTTCTCAAACACAGGGCGTGAGTAGGTGATGGCTCTAGCTCTCAGTTCAAGGAGTCAAAGCAGATGTTAACAGAAGCTACATCTCAAGAAAGTGCTTGATTGGATTTTGAGTCCATTGGAGCCATGAGAAGGGGGTCTGAGGTAGGTGAGAAATCCAAGCAAATGAAACAAAGAAGCCTGATTGAAAAACAGTTTTGAAGAGGTAAGTGGGAAGTGGACCCTGGAGTGATGCCTGAGCCAACACACCTTATAGCATTATTTAACTGGTTAATTGGTCACTCCATTGACTGTACACCCAGGTGTGTTGGGAGCTCTTGGAGTCATAGCCCTAAGCAGGCGTGATCCTTGAAACTTAAGATCATGCATGCTTCGATTCAAACTGACTGACACTTGAGGAATCTTAACATTTGGCTCTAGGATTAAAGAGACAGCTTGGTGCTTTTTATGAACACATGGTATCTTAGACTGAAGACTGAGCATCCCTGAATTTTAGTAAGCAAGACTTGAGTGGAACATATGCTGATGCTTTAATAGAATGAGAACTGATGCTCCTGGTTCCCATAAACATTCATTTTTTCCAGCTCATGTGCACCTTTTCTCAGGGATGAAATCAATCTATTTGAAATGAGGAAATGACTGTGTCACTAGCCCTCAGAGTTATGAATGGAAAATATGGGGATATTCAGCCTCACAGAAGTGCAGCAAATAATTCAGCATATTGAAAATGTTGTGTCAACCCCCAGAAGATTTTGCCAAAAATCTTATTAAATTTGATTCTTTAAGTTTTCAACTTATCCTGCCTGTTTATTTATTATCTTCCTTTAAATGGGGGAATAGTTAGTGGTTGAAATGCCTTTCTTTTTTTTTTGTATCTATTTATACAAAACCAGAGTACTTTATTGCCAAAAGGGACTTTAGACATCATGTAGTCAAATCCCTTCAATTTAAAGATGAGATATTGAGACTCTTAAAGGTGAAATGATTGGCCAAGGTCATATTGTGAAAGCTGTCGAGTTTAGACTCAAACCAAGGTCTCCTTCTTCTTTGTGCGTTTCTGTTTCCTGTAAATGATATTATTTTTAAAGAAATGCAGTTTCTACACATAAGTGTTGACTTAAAGATTTGGTAAAAATGTTTTTTTTTGTTAAACTTGGCTGCCTAGAGCATAATGATTAAGAGCATGGACTTGATATCCAACCTAATCTCCACTCCAGTTCTTTCATCTCTGTGACTTTTTTTCCCTTCTAAGTTTCAGTTTCTTCATCCATAAAAAGTAGAAAATGGACAGTACATATTTTCCTTAACCCACACAGTAACTCTATGAAGTAATTTGTGTAAAGTGTATAGCACCAAGCCAGACACGTAGTGAATGCCTAAGAAATATCAACCATTATTTTTATGAAAAACAAAACTTTTCAAGGACAATTTTGTGGTTAGATCCTTCTGCAGTGGAAAAATATTACAAACAATGGTCCTTGGGCTCTAAGTAATTTTGGCACCTTGATCAGCTAATTGAGTGGCTTAAATGTCAGACACTACATGGTCTTCCATTTATTGCTTTTGGAAAGAGCTACCCTCACAGGATTTTTCAGATCAGACAATCAATTTCAATAATTTTCCAGTAGGATAGTGTGGTAGTTAGATTCAGTTGTCGACTTGGCCGGGTGAAGGCACTTAGTTCTGTTGCTGTGGACATGAGCCAATGGAATGTGAACCTCATCTGTTGCTTATTACATCTGCAGTTGGCTAGGAGGCGTGCCTGCTGCAATGAATGATGTTTGACTTAATTGGCTGTTGCTTAAATGAAAGAGCTCAACATAGCACAGCCCAAGCAACTCAGCATGCCTCATCTCATCACTCGCAGCTCAGCCCAAGCCTTTGGAGATGCAGAAAGGAATCACCCCGGGGAGAAAGATGTTAGAAACCAGAGGCCTGGAGAGAAGGCCAGCAGAGAGCGCTTTGTGCCTTCCCACGTAAGAAAGAACCTCAGTTGCAATTTAGCTGCCTTTCCTCTGAAGAACTATACGTTAACTAAATAAATCCCCTTTTATTGAAAGCCAATCTGTCTCTGGTGTGTTGCATTCTAGCAGCTAGCAAACTAGAACAGATAGCAAGTATAAGAGTTGTACTAAAGTGGAGAAAATAGTCAACTCAGCTTTTCTGCCTTTGCTGTGGTGTTCGCTCAAGCTTGAAATGCCTTCCTGTTTATTGCCTGTCCGAATTATATTCCTTTTTGACAGCCTTGACTCAAATGTAGGGACCATGCACTTGCTCCCAGTGCTTGCTCTCAAAAGACATTTACTACTGCATTATTAAGAGGTCTCCATGTGACTGTCATTCCTTCCAAGTAGCCTTTGGGTCCCTTCCACTTCTGGGCACAGCATTCTCTACTTTCCCCATTACAGTTTGGAGAGCTGATGTGACATAGTGGCTTGAGCATAGTCTCTGGTATCAGATAGCTGGTTCAAATTCTAGCTTTGCTGCTCTCTGGGTAGTTGACTTTGGTTACCCTTTCTGTACCTTAGTTTTCCAGTTTCTAAAATAGGACTTTAAACAGTGCCCATCTCAGGCGGTCATTGTGTGAATAAATGGATAAATTTATTTAAGCACATGATAAAAGTTAGCCGTTATTATCATTTCATAGTAACGTAATTGTCCTTTCACTTGTCAGTATATATTTCCAGTCTGTAAACCCCATGAAGTCTGTGCTCCTGTCTTGTGATTATATTCTCTACCGAATAAAAATATTTATTGACTGAATGCAGGTAAAGATGGTAAACTCTTGATAGACATCATCCTAGACAGGAACTGGATTTTATTTATCTGCACACAGTCAGCACCTAATGCAAACATGGTTTGTTAATAAGTGCTCAGTAAATTTTTGATCAATGAATGGCTGGGGGATTTTTCTTCCTAAAGCCTTCTTCAAACACTTTCTCCCCACAAAGCCTGGGAATTGTTTATTCCTTTGGCTTGCAGATTCTCCCAGCCTTAGCTGATCCTTTCCCAGAGCATTTATGCATAGCTGTCCTGAATAATATTTCTTTGCACTTCTGACCAATTTTTGAACTGTTTGAAGATGAGACCCTGTGTGTATACTGGGTTCCTTCAGCAATTAGCACAGTGTAAATGCCTGATGAGTGTTTGCTGAAAAATGACACTAAAAAACAATGACCCCGGGCAAGGGTGACCCGGAACATGTTGAGAATCTTACTGGTCTCTGAATCCCTGGTGCTGTTATGGTTTCATTCCAAAAAGATTTTTAAAATAAGCTTACTTAAAAGAAAAATAGACAAACTCAGTTTTAAAAAGTACCAAGTAGTCATTCTCAGAAAAGTTTCCAGAAGTTGTTTTCTCTTTGCGCCTAACTCCATATTCTATAGTTAATAACTACTTATTAAATTTTTAAATTTCTTCATCCTGTTTTATTCTTTGTATTTTATTTAAAAAGAGAACAAGTACTTCATCTCAATTTAAGGTACTGAACTTTCATACTATTCTCTGGAGGCACCAGGCCTGTTGTTTATAATATGGACATTGAGATCAAGTTGAATCAGCAACATCTCAGAAATGCATGTTGTAGCTGAACACAGCATCCAGCGATGACTATGTTTTTATTTCAATATGTCAGGGTCAGAGCACACATTCTTTTGCTGGATGGTTAATTCTACCAAAATACCATTCTTGTCAAAGTGTCTACAGAGGTCCACGGTAGATGTTAAAAATGTAACCTCATGGAAAATTGTTGTTAATAAGATTTAGCTTTGGAAGCCAAGACGCTTTTCTTGTAAGCATCTGTTTTTTTGTCATATCTCAGTATGAATACTTCTAGGTGTGTTTGCCTTTCACAAAGGAACTGATCTGTTGAAATATCTCCACAAAACTGGTAATTAGGCACTAAGATTATCCCCAAATTCTTCTAGAGCATGAAGGGTCATATCAGTTGATATATGCCTAGCTAATGAGTCAGACTCATTTAAAAAATTCATTTGTCATGCTTATTAAATGAACCTATATTCCTTTATTACTTAGTACAAATACTTCGCACTTCAAGCCCAGAGCATGAAATTAAAATTGTATAAAACTTTGATCTCCTTCTTCATTTATCACTCTACATAATTATACACAGGTGTCAGCCTTAGTCTAATGGCAGATGCTTTCTGACCTCCAATATATTGCTGAATATTTGCTGTGTACACTTAAAAGGGGACTAAAATGTGCACAATATAGACCATATCCTTTTCATTATACCACGAATTGAAAATTTCTACCCCTACTATACTTAAGGATAACTTTAATTAGGAATATCTGACAGCTAATCTAAGCGTAATGAATTTAAGGACTTAAATGAACAAAAGGATTAGAGAAATAAAGATTGGTAAAATTAACTTCTACAGAACTGAAGATTCCTTTACCTAATATTTTGAGCCCTTCATTTGAATTTCTTTGTTTAGCCTTCCCTTATGTTACCTGCAATAAATAACCAAATATAGATCCCTCTATAAACACACAGTATTGCATCTAAAAAACATTCAATACACAATGGCTCTTTGAGAAGTAGTATGTGCTGACCATTAATAAAGTCCTATGTAATTGAGAATAGTGTGATATGAGAATAAGGTTTCAACAAATTTACTTCCTTTGGTATAACTTTAAATGTCTATTCCCATTTAATTTCAATCATTTGTCTCCAAAGCAAATATGATTCTACTAAGGCATAGTGTACCGTATGAGTTTTGCCCATTTGTGTTTCATTTACTCTGTTTTTTCTAAGAATGCCAAGAAATAGAACCTTGTTCCTGACATCAGAGATGAATGAAGAATTCCAGATATTTAGGCTAAGATGAAGCAATGTTCTTAGGAAAAAATTGGAATGTTAACCTCATCAGTGAACTTAGAATTGATTAACAAAACTTATATAATTATTTGAATTAGCTTAATACAAATATCTTGTGTACTAGATATATACTGCAAAAACTAGTCTTATCTGAAGTAGCACACATTTTATAATTACGCATTAATTCAAGAATCTTATACTGAATATTATCTATTTGCATATCACTGTGCAAGATTCTGCAAAACAGAAAAAAGGCAGAATTCCTGATCTCAAGGAACACATGGACTTCTGGGCAAGGCAGATTAGAAAACCCATGATGACTACAGTGTGACTGGCATGGAGCGCTGTGTGTGAACAGTAAAGAGGTACACAAGCACAGACTGGAGGAGACTTCCCTAGGAGAGTGATCCCAGAGGAAAAGTCTTGAAGAACAACTTAGTTCAGCATAAGAAGATTGGAGAGAAAGGAGTTTCAGAAAGAGCAAACAGCTTGGATAAAGGCAGAAAGGCTTGGCGCATTGCATATTCTCATCTAGTTGCAACCAGGGGCTAGACTAGGTGCTGAAGAGTTATAAGAGATGAGGCTAGAGAAGAAGACAAGGACTGAATCATGAAGAGCCTCATGTACCACACTAAGGAGTTTGGATTCCATTTTGAAAACAGCTGTGAGGTTTTAAACCATTTCAGGCCAGCTAAGGACGTGATGCAATTTGATTTCCATGTTAAAAAATCCACTTCCGTAACAATGAGGAAGTTAGATGAGGGAGGCCTGGTCAGTTAGTTTTTGTAGTTGTGATAGTTTGAAACTATTATGTACCTCAGAAAAGCCATTTTCTTTCAATCCTGATCCAATCTTATGGGATCAGACCCATTGTTTAGGGTGGAATCTTTGATTAGATTGTTTCCATGGAGATTGATCCACTCTATTGTAGGTGCGACCTTTCGATTAGATGAAGATGTGACTCTGCCCATTCAAGGTGGTTCTGCATTCAAGGAAGGAGGAGGTGGTCATTCATTCATTCTTCGAACAAATTTTTATTGAGTACCTCCTATGTGGCTGTTCCAGTACCTAGGATATAGGGTGGAACAAGACAAGCTTTTTGCAATTTTGAAACTTAAACTGTAGGAAGCAGACAGATAAGATACAGTAGGATTAAGTGATTTAATGTATGTAAAGTACTTAACAGAGTGCCTGACACATAAGTATGTAATAAACATTGTTCTAATTATTATTATTATTATCAATTATGGCTGCTATTGTTTTCAGACAGGTATGGTTGGACTTTCCCTTTGGGTAATCAGGCATTTCCCATGTTGCTTTTGGGGTCAAGCTGTAGTTGATGCACTTTTAGAGACGCTATCTATGTTCATCAAACGCAGAAACTGTCTTCGTTTCTGGCATCACGGGAACCCGATTCGCAGGAAGCCTGGCCCATGCTTGTGTGAAGGGAAGGAGCCATTGCTGGCAATCACTTCCCACTGCCCTGAAGCCACATCATCATTTTCTAGAATGTATCAGTAACACTTTTTTTCTTTGCTCTCCCCCTTCATCACTAGCATGATATGTCAAAATAAGATGTGGCATATCAATCATTTTTTTTTTAGAAATTCAATAGTTTTTATGAGTAATGAAAATGATTACCAGGTTGACAGTGAATTTACTATTGACAATCTACTATGACAGTTGTCTCATGTGGTAGCAAGTGTGAAATGAACCTGAAAACAAAACTGAGATGTCAGTTTAAATAGCAACAGAGAACTGGAGTTTATTCATAAATCTGTAACATCTGATCAAACATTCTCATGAAGTTAAGTATCTAGGGAGCTCAGTGGGAATATAAAGACTAATACTTCCTGGAACACGTATTAGAACCCATAGCCTTGTCTCCTATTCATGGATGTTAATATTAAGGATAAGTTATCCTAAGAGTTAATTTGATTTCTCAACTTTGATCTCATGTTTACTTTCAATTTTACTAATCTGTTTGTTTGTTCATTCAATGAATAAAACTTATCTGTGTCCTTTATTATGTTTCATCCCAGATGTTTCTGGAGTTTAAATTTCACAGAATGTGAAATATATATATATATATTTGGGGACCATAATAGGGTTGCAACTTTTTATCTAGCAAGGAAAGTATTTAAATATGTTTCATCTTTATAACCATCATTTAATTTAAGAAAGGGCATTTTAATTACCAAAAAGCGGGAAGGATGTAATCTCAGAAAAAAGGACAGTTCAGCAAATGAATAAAATTGACTTTACAAAAACTGTCTATATTTTCCTTATTTTTCACATTTTCCAGATATCCTGGCTCAAATTGTCACAGATTGGTACCAGTCTGTTATCACTCTTCAGTGATTTCATATGAACAGCTCTCCTTCCTAGCAAGCATTGTAAGGATGATATCACACCAAATCCTCCTCTACTTTTTTGTCTGTCCTTTCCTGGTGTTGGCCCAGAATAATGGCTCATTGAATAGTTGCTTAATTTAACTATAGCAAATTGCATTTCACTCTAAGAATATTCTAAGTATGAAAGCTGTGTGAAATTGGAAGGGATTATTTGTATATCAATAAATTGCAGGTTACTACAGGCATCGGAAGAGACTGAATAACTTGTCTGGGGGCTTTGTAAAGGTTATTTTTCTTAGTCTGGATTTTCTGGAAAACAGATCCTGAGGCAAGGGTTAAACTGAAAATACTATATTTGGGACATACCAAACCTAGGACAGAGAGGGTGAGGTAAAAGAAAAGTGAGGTAAGGAAGGCTGTGAAGCAGTGAGAAATCACACAACATTTCCCAACAGGCCATGAAGAGACCTACTTAGTTAGTGGATCCTTTCTTCACAAGGAACTTCTCAGCATGGGCTGCAAGGAGAAACCATGCCTGGGCTGGTTTGTGTGAACAAGAAGGTAGAGGGAATTTATCAATTTGGCTCTCCCTTTTCTTCTATTTCCCATAGGCTAAAGTTCGCAGTACATTTTATTAACTCCCCTACATTTCTGAATTTTATCAGTCAGTACTTTCAAAGGCTGTGTATATCAGAGCCCATGCCTCTACCTCCTTGTTTACACAAACCAGCCCAGGCATGGTTTCTCCTTGCAGCCCATGCTGAGAAGTTCCTTGTGAAGAAAGGATCCACTAACTAATTAGTCTAGAAGTGGTGGAAAGTGCATGGGGTTGGTCAGACAGTTTGCTCTGAGTTGACCAAGAGTGGGAATTGAACTCCCAGGCAAGTGACTTGTTGGCTCCAGGTGGAGGAACCCAGTGGGCACAAGCAGTAATAGGTGAGGTGGACAGAGCACCTGAGGACTCTGGAGGTAGGTAATTCTGTGGGAATCTGGGAGGCACATAAGATTTGTGTCCAGGGTGTAGTATTCATGTATAGAGTTGAACTAGACCAATGTTTTCCAATGTTGTTATAAGTACACTTGTGGTAGACAAGAAAATTTTAGGTAGACTGTGAATGAATATTTTAAAAATATTAATGGTTTGTTTTAATATGTATTAAGCTAAAACAACTAATACTTTTTTTTTTTTTTTTTTTTTTTTTTTAAAGGAAGGAAAGACAGAGAAGGAAGGAAGGATGGAAGGAAGGAAGGGAGGAAGAAAGGGAAACATTTTTAAACATTTTCTTGTTTTATTATATTTTGTTTGTTTGTTTGTTTTTTACATGGGCTGGGGCCGGGAATCGAACCGGGGTCCTCCGGCACAGCAGGCAAGCACTCTTGCCCGCTGAGCCACCGCGGCCCGCCAACAACTAATACTTTAACATGAAATATTATATATTACATTTACAACAATGTAAATTTTCCTTTGAACATTAATTTATTAAGCAAAAATTGGAGTCAAAGCAAAACTAGTATCAATTAGTACAAATTGTGTGCAGATAAGGCAAAAGTTGCTGGATAGTGATCAATGTTTAGAAATATTGGACCTGATGATTCTTCCAACTCCAGTGTCTATAATTTAATAAATGCCTACACAATTTTGTCTTAGTTGTAATAAGAGTTACAAAGATTTTGAAAACATGGGATCTCTGTTCTGCAGTGGGTGAATTGCTTTGTTTTGGATTTGATTTTAGAACTCTATACTTTTTCTCAATAAAGATCTGCTAACTTCCTAGTTCGGTTTTATAGTGGCTCATTTTTTCCTCATTAAATATTTATTTTCTCCAGTCTCTTAAAGCAAGACAAAAATAAACCTAATCGTCATTTGTACTTATTCTCTCTCTCCATGCTGAAGCATTACCACTAACTAAGATGATTTGTCTTCATCCTTCATTAGAGTGTGTTATTCACTGATGTGGTTTATGGTCAAATAGAGTTGCTGGCCTTACAGATTCTGTTTGGGATGGAACTGAATCAAATGTATTCTTGACATCTAGAAAAATCATGCCTCAGCTTCTCTTGGTTGAATTTGTGTTAATTTCTAAAACTAACTGGCAAAAGAGATGAAACCTTACTAAAGAAAACATGTTGGTGGTGGCACTCTATCTAATTCAGATGATTTCCCATGAAGTACACCTTACCTCACATACATATACTAAATGAGTCTTTAAAAGATTTTATTCTGCTCAACATAACTAAAATCAAAATGTATGAAAAGATGAGGACATTTTTTAATTAAATAAAAAAATGAACAAACAAAACATTTAGAAATCATTCCACTCTACATATATAATCAGTAATTCTTAATATCATCACATAGTTGCATATTCATAATTTCTTAGTACATTTGCATCGATTTAGAAAAAGAAATAAAATGATAATAGAGAAAAAAAAACTATACGTACCATAGCCCTTACCCCTCGCTTTCATTTACCACTATTTCAAACTGAATTTATTTTAACTTTTGTTCCCCCTATTATTTATTTTTATTTCATATGTTCTACTCTTCTGTTGATATAGTAGCTAAAAGGAGCATCAGACACAAGGTTTTCACATTCACAGAGTTGATGAGGACATTTTTAAAACTCTTTACTGTAGAGTAAAATGGATTTAGATCAGCTCTGTCAGGACAGGCCTGTTAAAAATCAGCAAGATCTGGGTCTAGGACATTTTTTTTTTTGCCAAGCAGTAATCTACCCATGACAATTGTCTCTGAATCCCCACTATTGCCAGTGCATCTTGATATAATTTTAAAAATGGCTTCTGGGCTCCTATACCTGTATCTTTTATTGTTGTTTTTTTGTTTTTGTTTTTCTTTTTTTTCATGGGCAGGCACCGGGAATCAAACCCAGGCCTCCGCATGGCAGGTGAGAACTCTGCCACTGAGCCACCATGGCCTGCCCCCATCCCAGTATCTTTACAGGTGATTATCATTTATCCCCTAATATGGCTTTGACAGAAAGTTCTCTTGATGACAATACTGTAAGGATAACAGGAAAAATAGTTACCATTTACTAAGACACCTGTCGCAGTTTCTGGGGTTGCTTAAGCAAATACTATGAAATTGGGAGGGTTAAACAATGGGAATTTATTCACTCATGGTTTTGAGGCCAGGAAAATATCCAAATCATGACATCCACAAGGCAATGCTTTTGTCCCAAAGTAGCATTTTGGGGCTGGCTGTCAGCTATCCTTGGCTCCTCTGTCACATGGCAAGCAACATGGTGGAGTCTCTTGGTTTCTACCTTCTCTTCTGGATACTGATGATGTCCACCCTCTTGCTTCCTTTGACTTTCTCTCTGTCTGAATTTCATTCTGCTTACAAAGGATTCCAGTCATAGGATTAAGACCCAATAGATTGCGGTGGGCCACACCTTAACTGAAGTAACCCCATTAAAAGGTCCTACTTACAATGGGTTCACACCCCCAGGAATGGATTAAATTTTAAAATGTATTTTTCTGGGGTACATACAGCTTTAAACCACCACAACACCCATATGCTATCCCCTATACTATATACATTGTATGTATTATCTCATTTAGTTCTTGTTACAGAACCTTGCAGTGGATATTAGTATTTCCATTTTACCGATGTAGAAAATAAGGCTAATTACTTTGCATAAGGTGACAAACTTGAGACCTGAATTTGGTTCTTCTGTTTGTAAAACCTTCACTTTTTATTACTGCATTCTTTCTGCAAAGCCTATAGCCAGAGAAAAGCAAAAGCAGAATAAAGCAACTAGAAATGTATCACCCTGGTCATTGGTTAAAGTAAGCAACAGATTGGAACAGTGCACAATAAACAAATAAAATTATTATAAAAGGATGTTGCCAATTCAAGGTAATCTTCCCTTTGAAATTTGACCTAGATTAAGAGTTTTGTGGTCTGGAGGACCTTTATTTTCTTCTTCGCTTCACTTTTCTCAGATAGGAAGTTTTCAGGACTCAATAATAACCCACCCATGGTTACTCACTTTCTGTTTTAAACTGTCAAATCTGTTGCAAGGGAGTAAATGTTATAAAGATGTGGCACTGCAGGAGCTCCGAATTCAGAAATTAAAGATGGACTCATTTTTCTACACCTCTTGGCTCAGGATTGCATGAAAAATGAGCTTTTAAGGTTTTATGAGAATGAATGGAGATGACTTCAATTTTGAGAAAGCACATCAGATCAGAGTCATAGGAAGGAGGAATAGAAAAAAGATACTTTGAGAATAAATGGTAAGAAAAGACAAAAATATTAATAGACTCAAATTAAGACCTTAAGATCCTAATATTTCAGCACATTGGTTGTAGCAGTAGGAAAGTGGAAGTAATTACTGCTCAAGCTGGGACTGGTAATGCCTAAATATTTTGGAGAAAGAGAATTGGAAAGACAAAAGATAGGAATATATAATTATCAGTCTGTTTCTATATCTTGGGCTTATTTTACCTACCTGAAATTCTGATCACACTAGTTTCTGAATGTATACAGGAAAGACCAAAAATAAATTATAATGTGCAAACTTAGACATTGGAATTATTCCATCTGACTCTTTTATTGTGCCAGGAGAAACATGGTAATAGAAAGCACAGGAGACTTGGGATTAGTTTGATGCTGCTTATTATATAGACCACATTCTGCTGTGAAAAGTGATAGACTTAATTTCAGCACCATAACTAATACTTCCAAGGAAAACTGTATATTTCTCTTGGAAGTTGAATTAAGGATGTGGAGGAAGTCTATGAACTCTGGCAACAGGATATCAGATACATTGCTTTTCCAATCCCAGGTTATAGCTAATCCATAGAGTCAAGCTTGCTGAACGTAGTGTTTCTCAAAGTGTGGTCCTTGGTCCAACTGCATTGGAACTCTCTGAGATGTTCATTAAATTATAGATTTCTTGACCCTACTTCTGGAGGTTTGGCTAGAAATCTGCAATTGTAAAAGCATCTTAAGCCCAACAAACTCTGAAGCAAAGCTTTTTGTTAAGACGTGTATTGGGGATTGTTCTCAGATACAGTACTTGTAAGGTAGTGAGGGAAGCAGGATTGAATATTGCAATAGAAACATCAGCCAACCCTTCAGGGGGTTCTGGATCTGGGTCCTTTCTGAATTGTTCTAAATTGAGGCAAAGGGATTAGGCCTTTTACATTGAACAATCATTGAATCTGGGCTTGGAATGGAGTACAATCTTGGGTGGGGGGGGGGGGCGATTGTAATCATCCATACCAGTAACCAACATTCCTGGTAGCTGGGAGAATGAAAACCTCAGTCCACTGCAACCACTATAGTCCATCCCTCACACTGCTTAGGTGTATTTATTTCATCCAGTAAGTTCATCCTATTTGGTAAAATTGCCCACAGATTGGTCCATTTTCCAGGGAAATTTACAAGAGAAACGTTAGTGAGAGTAACTATAAACCCTGCTATTGAAACTGCTCTTGAGACTACAATGAGCATTAATTTTCTTGCTCCTTGACTAACCATTATAGATTTCTGTCACCAATAGCTAGCATTTCTGCTGGCCTAAGTAGATTACTTGGTGGGGTGGCCCAGATGCTCATCCCTGAGGGGTCTGGGGTTTAGTTACCATTCTTTCCTCAGGCTTTGCCTGCTGCGCTTGTCCATTTGCCATTAAAATTGGGTAAGGGAGTACTAGTAGATGCCCCAGTGGATCACCTGGGTGCCAGATGTATTCTTCCCTGTCCCCATGGTATCGTAGAAATTCTTCTGCTTCTTGGGAATTAGGGTCAATTATGCCTGTAGATACAGTGACTTCTGTCCTTGCAATGTGATCTCTGTGAAAAGAAACTGAAGTAAGTAACTGGGCATCAGACATAGCTTAAAGTTTAATGGGACTTTTGCTGAGTGCTCTATTAGAAGCTTTCCTCTTCTGGGAACCAGGTCTTCTAGAATTACAGAGTTTAAAAGTTGTTGGAAGGAAAGCAGGGCTACTCCTAGTTTTAACCTTTCATTCCAGACCTATCTATTCTACTTACCGGGGACAGGTATCACATAGTGGTCATTGATTTAGGGTGCAGAGTGTCCTTTAGAGGATTATGCTTTTTAGAGTATCATTTCTAGACTGTCATCTCAACTGCACATTCAAAAAGTTTTTCCACTGCTTTTTCAGGCTGATAGCTACTTGCTAGCGTGATAAGCAAAAGAACCAGCAGATGCGTTCATTATGTGCTGACTACCACACCTCCTTTAGTCTAAAGTGGGTCTCTTAGTCTGAGGCAATATTTTATAGTGAAGTATGCTGGTGGCTCTTACTCTCTGTACACCCTTGGTTAGTGGTGCTGGCCAAGGTCCTGCTGGTGGGATAGGTAAACTCATACCTGGAATATGTGTCATTTCCAGTCAAGATGAATTACTACTCTTTAGAGGAAAGAAGATGTCCAATGTAATCAACTTACCAACAAGTGGTTGATTGGCCTCCACAAGGGATGATGTATCAGGGCCTCAGTCACACTTCCTCACAGTGGGGACATCTGACAATGTTCATAGCTAGACCAACACTAGGTGAGAAGAAAATCATGCTCCTGGGCTCATAGTCTCCCATAGCCTCCACGCCTTCTGCAATGGCAGTGGGGTAGCTGATGTTAGCTTCTGGCTGATATCAACTGGTTGAGTCATTTGGCCTATTTGGATGATTTTGCCTGGTTTTGTTTGTTTTTGCCTTTTTCAAGGTGGATATTCTCTGGTGGGCATCACCATGCAATACAACAATTGTCACATTTTCGTACTCACTCCTGTAGGTTCAGCCACAATATTTTCTCCAGACCTTTTTACCCTGATCCTCAAATCTTTTCCCTTCTATGCCCAAGTCATTCACCACTGTCCATGAGTTCATGTATATTCTTACCTCACCCACCTTTCTTCCAATGAAGTGGTTGACTAGGTACACCCCCAAATCTCTATCCAATGAAAGGATTTACTTCATTGCTATCTTTCAGGCCATACATGAGTAGGGTTGTAGTGCAGCAATATCTCATTTTCATCTTGCACACATATACTGAGCAGATCCATTTATGAACCAAATCCAGCCTTTTCCTTCTTTATTGCCAGTTCATAAAGGCTCCCTCCATCATAATAGCCATTTATTGGTCTAATCCAATTAACATAATCTCATCAATGTATGCACCAATTAAATATTCTATAGAATATCCACATGACACAGGTCCCTTTGAACTATATTTATGCCAGAGTGTAAGAGAGTTAACATAACTCCTGGGCAACACTGTAAATCTATATTGTATTCATCTCACAACAAAGTGGAATGCTTCTGGTCCTCCTTCCTCATAGGAATAGAAACTAATGCAATTGAAAGGGTGACACACAATATGGCTGGAGCTATATTGATCGGTAGAAATACCACATTTGGCAAAGCAGCTGCAAGTGGGATCACTGAGGGGTTGAGTTTTCATTAGTTTACTGTCATTTGCCAGATACAAGGATGTTGTAATCTTGAGTGAGGTGACTCCCTCTGGCTGAGAGAAATGCTTAGAGAGGAATTTAGCTGGGAGTTATCAGCAGCCAATACTCCCAGCAGGTGGAAGAATGAGTGCCTTGGTCCTGAAGGCAGGATCTGGGCAGCATACCACAGCACATTCTACAAACAGGCCCTTTTATGATTTTTACACATGATGAAGTTTGAGCACTCTCTTCAGGGAGGGAGCCCTGTATTTCTCACGTGTGAATTTAAAAACTATTGCCTTTGCATCATTAGAAGATGTCCAGGGTTTCTTTATAATCCCATTTCAGTTTATTTTAGCCATTAGTTTGCATTTTTATGTAAAGTATTTAATTATCTTTTGTTTTTAAACTATTTTGATTTAACCTTCAGCCATGGTTTCTAGTCTTTCTCTTTTAGCTCCTGGACAATTCTAGTAAATAAAATTGAAATTTACAAAATGGCATTTCCTATTTTTAGAAGAGAGATAGTGATTCCCATGCTTAACACATACACTTACACATACATCTAAATGGGAATATTTCTTGTACTGTCCTACTGTATTTACATTTACATAGCTTTTGTAAACCATACATAGTGAAGACAAAACAAAGTGAGAGGATGTAAAAAATGCTACAAGACCTTTTCTTGGTTGTGAACAGCTATAATTATCTGTAATGGTATAGATTTAGTTCTTATTAGCTGGATCTTGTGAAAGGAGCAACTCAGTATAACACAAAGGTTACTAGCATGAACATTACAGCCAGATTTCCTGGGCTCAAGTTCCAGCTGTTTGATTCTGGGGTACATAACTTCTCTGGGTCTTAGCTTCGTCATCTATAAAATAAGGTTACATCAATATTTACCTCACACAGTTGCTATGAGATTGAGAACTGTGTATAGCACCCAATGAAAGGAATATAAATGTTCTTTTGTTGTCGCACATGTCTCTTCCAATGTACTTATGATGACCAAGAAAACCCATGATAATGTCATGGAGTCAAGGTTGGGCCTCTTGAGAACAGCAGTTTTCAAACCCTTTTCACTTGGTAACAAATAGGGAGGGTAAATCATGGCTAGTCACAAATCATGAATGGCAGCTATAACTAGTTGCCCTGTGTCCCTGTCATCACTTGGTAGTATTAGTATTTTAATTTTAGTCATGCTAATATGTATGTAGTGGTATCTCACTATGGCTTTAATCTGCATCTCCTAATGGCTAATAATGTCTAAATGCACAGTCAGGTTTTAGGACCTGACTCTGAATCTCTGTTTTGCCACTTTCTACTTGAGTTACCTTGATCAGGTTAATCAATCTCTCTGAACTTCATTTTCCTCAAATAGAGAAAAGTATTCTGTGTCTCACAGGATTGGGATGCAATTTAATGTGATAAAATATATAAAGGAGACAGCACAAGGTTTGGCTTGTAATAAATATTCAATAAATGTGGGTACTTATGAATCATCTTGGGTTTTTTTTTTTTTTTCTTCTCATGGGCAGGCACCAGGAATCAAACCCGGGTCTCTGGCATGACAGGCGAGAACTCTGCCTGCTGAGCCACCGTGGCCTGCCCTCATGATTCATCTTAACTAATCCTGTTGCTTTCTTCAAATTTTGATGTTTTATGAAAGCACACCTTCAGATAGTATAATGTGTACCTAGAGCCAGATAGACCTAACCAGCCATTTGGTCATATATTGATAAGTTTTCCAGGTCACTAGTTACATAGGTGTATGTTGCGCAATAGAGTCCAAAACTTTCAAGCCTAAGAAAAGGCACCAGCAGCCGCTATGAATGAGTGTATATTTTACCTGGAGCATTTTATTTCTCTGTTCTTGTCTTGCTGGATAATGAAAGACGCATTAATGGTACCAATTACAAAGTATGAATTTGATTTATAGCTTTTTGTTACTTTCTGTAGCAGTCACCTTGGAATAGGAAGATCCGCACGCAGCAATCTAAAGACAATTTGGACTGAAATGCTTCTTTGCAGTTTAGGCATTTAATTAGGGGTTTTAAAGCTTAATTAAAAAGTTAAATCATTTGTCTTTTTCCGAAACAATGCTATTGTAGATGGTTCCATTATGTAAAATGAAACCTAATAAGATATGTATTTCCTCGTTTGAGGTTATAGCATTGTTCACACATAACAGCACAGCCCCATAAAATGTATTTGAGAAGACAGGATGAAATTGAAATATAGAGTCATTAAAAATGGTATTGAAAGTAACTTCTGGTCTGTGACGTTGTTTTTCTCTCTTTTGTTTCATTAGATCCTCGCAACATGAGTTTTCCTCCAACGATGTAAATGATGAGAAAAAGGATTTTAAGTGTGTTACCTACAATGCCATTCAAAATGAGTGTGCACACGTGTGTGTGCGCATAGTCACACACAAAGTGGAATGAAATTTCTCACCAATCTTCGATTATTGAACACTATGGAAGAAACAAGCATTGCTTGTTTCTGAGTGATGAGAAACATCCTTTACCTGCACAATATATAATTTCTAACTTTTAAGAAACTGTACCCTGAGCTCCCACTGGGCCTAGGCCCTGGACTCCTCCTCCATTCCTGATAGAGTCTTGGTTCATCCTTCCCTTTCCAAATGCTCTAGGGGTTTGATTTGCTATTCTTTCTTCTCAAAGTTGCCTTGACTTTGTGGGGCTGCTTTTTCCCTTAAGATAGATTGTGAAGTATGTTAACCTATGTGAAAAATATACTTAGGATTAAACACCCGGGTTGTAAAAATCTTGTTACTGTATGAAATTGGGATATATTGGACTATCTATGATAACTACAGCTCTTGACCTTGGTGAGTTACATGATAAGCTATGATTATATTAGGCTAGACCTGAATAAAACCAAAATGGCAGATGCCAGCTGATAACTTCCTTCCTAATCTGGAACAAGGCTGGACCCAGCCAGGAGCAAGGGCGGGATGCTGAGATGATTTAGATTATACACTTGTGGCTGGACACCTGTGCTCTTAGACCACCTTCTTGCCCCCAACCCCATTCAGGTATACCGTGGGTTAATTAAACATGACTATAAAGGGAATATCATGTAAACATGTATTACTGGATGATGTCGCTATTAGGATTTCAGGGATGAATGAAAATACCAGTCGTTTTTGATGGGAACAAATAGGAATACTGGAGCTCGGTGAACATAGGTCCACATTATGGCTAGAGTAGGGGCTGGTTCTTACAATGGTGTGAATGACTTCAGGCAAATGAAAATGGCCACGATCTAAAGGTGTGTTGACTATTCTATAAGAAATATTCGCTGGCCTTGATATTGTATTACAGGAGGGGAGTGGCTGGGAGGACTAACAGTAGAACAGCCTTTTTAGGCAACCCCCCATCCCAATTCTAACAAACCCTGCAAATAGGCCCTTTGCATTTGTAGCGGAAACTGCTGTGCCACCCAGAGTCCTCTTTTAGGACTGAGACACTCCTGGGATTGTTGGTGACTGATGTCTCTTAGACCCCTTCTCTGTGAATTGTCTTTGGTGGGAGGATGTCTTTTCATTCAAGGTCCCAAACTCTCCCTGGCAGCCATATGTATGCGAACACTCGTCAATGTGGGAGTATAAAGCCTTGTTTTCTTGTCTCCATGTAGGAAAACTATGTAGGATCATCTCAACTTCAGACTGCCCATAGGATTGGCTGAGGTTAAAAAACCAGGGGTTTAGTACATGTTTGCTGAAGAATAGAGGCTTAAATTAGACTTCAAAACCTATTAGAGAGATAATGAGGCCTTAAGCTATAGCCCACCTTTTTGACGGGGAGACTAGGTCAGAATAAAAATACCTAACATTATTGAGTACTTATAATTCCTTTACATGCATTTAACTAATTTAATCCTCATCTGATCCCTATAAGATAGGTGCTTATTTCATTTTCACTTTACAATGGAAAACTGAGGCAAAAGAGGTTAAGTACTTGCCCAAAGGTAAATAGCTAGTGAGTGGCAAAACTGGGTCCTGGAATCCTGGCTCTAGAGTAGAATTAGACTGCTGAGTCCATGCCACCTCTAAAATCATAAAATCATGCTTTGTTGTTCCAATCAAGCAAATAACATTCGATAGAAACTTAGGTAAATTCTAAGAACTTTTGAGGTGATGAATATAAAGAGGACTCAGAAGACTTGGGTCAGAGTTTTAGCTCTTCTGCTCACTTGCTGCATTATCTGCGGCGAGGCACTTAACATTCATGGGACCTCACTTTTCTGTGTATAAAATGAAGTTAGTAATATTGATCACTTAAGATGTATTAAGGGTGAGTTTACTTTTGTATTTTTAAGTTACACATTTGTACTTATATTTTATTTTCTAACTTCAGAATTTATCTATTGACTATGGAAAATGGAGCTTTAACTTCTCTTATCCTGGTGACCACCATTTCCATATGTGCCTTCCTCATCATTTCAGTATGGACACATTTTAAAAATTAAATTAATGGTCAGGATTTAAATTATGACTGTTTAAACACAGCTCACAGCTGTGTCACACAATGTAGCTCTTAGATAATGCTTTGTTTTTATTGAGTTAATACCTACTTTGGGGGAGTGTATGTTTATTTTTCTATGTGATTATCATTAATTCCACTCCCAAATCTTTATGAGCTATGGAATTCCACTTGCTATGGTAAATACATCAGGCCATTAGTCATCTCTTTCTTTTTTTTCTTAATCGGAGATCCTCCTAGGGCGCTCTCTCTCTCTCTCTCTCTCTCTCTCTCTCTCTCTCTCTCTCTCTCTCTCTCTCTCTGTCTGTCTCTCTCTCTTTGTCTGCTCTGAGTACTTTCCACTTTGGGCCTCATCCATTCAGAATGAGGCTTTGCATGTAAGTCCTCTGCTTTCAGTCCAGCGTTTACCCCCAACCCCACTGCTGTCTTTAGCAGTGTAAATGTCCCAGGATTATAAGCCTCCTGTCTTCTGCTGGGGTAGGGAAGAGGCAGTGACTTGATTTCCCAGCTTGAAGTTGTGATCTGGGATCTAAAAGCTTTTAATACATAGCAGTAATCCATTTTTCTAATTTTAACACCATTTCCATATGGAATTTTATTAGTGCTTTGAAGTCCTGAGCCTTTCCAGGGTTCTGCAGCATGGTTTGTATCAATTTCAGTTTTTACTTTTCTCTTATCTGATAAATCTAACATATCACTAATTCACCTTTTTTCTACATTCCAAAATTTGGTTGACATTTTCTATTTGCATCCTCTTGTAGTCTCTTAATTCTTGATGGTTAATGCCTTAAAAATTAACAGCTGACAATTTAGTGGGTTTTGGAAAAAACGAAAGATAATTTTGTGCATTTGGTTAACTATCTAGCTCACCCTTTATAACCTTCTCTATTTATCACGTGTTATAAATAAATAAATAGTTCATTGGTATGTCCGGTTGTTATTATAATGTTTAAAAAGTTTCGTGCAATAAAAAAATTTGGATACCACTGGCCTAGAAGTTGGATTCTCCCCAGACAAATGAAACATTTCTTCTTGAACTGTGTTCATTAGGGAAGAAGAAACTCAAGATACAATTGGTGAAACAACATGCTCATCTTTAGTCTGTCTACTTCACTCTATTTTGTCAAATTTTGAATCATGTTAATTCCTTTTGAATCACCCCTCTTCTCCAACATGGAGCTGATGGAATTTTTTAAATGTTTGGGTAGTGTTGATTAAAATGTCTGTCTTCTGGAAGATTCTGAAACTTTGATGTCTTACTAGATCCAATAATGTTCTTTTTATGAGAAAAGCATAACCAAATGTATTTTTGACAGACATTCCTAGAGATTACCTTAATTCACTTTTAATCACTTAAAATAGAGTTCTTCTTTAAACAGAGACATTTTTGAAAATAATTATTCACCCAAGAAATATTTATTGAACATCTACCATGTGCTTTCAGGGTTGACCATTCTGGGCACTATACTGGGAACATATTAGTGAACAGAATTTTAACCTATTTAATAGTTTTGCTTAATGAAGTGAGTACAGTGTGAGGTGTTAGGTGTGGACGTTAAACCACCTGCACACCAGCTGCTTATATACGGTCCTGGAAAGGATCCTCACACCTGTCTGAAATTTTGGGTTGGCCACCATGTATTTTGACAATTTTATCTCCTTTGCTTCACCTGTCAACCCCATGGCTGCTCTTCATCTAGCTCTCTAACATCTTCATTTTGGAACTCTAGGTGTTTTAAAATTCAAATTCCCAGTACATAATCTCTTTGAAGATTAGGTGATTTTAGCTCCATTGCGTTCAGGGTCTTGCCTTTGGTTGTATCCTGTAGGTACTATCAAAAATGTTTAAATGAGAAACTCTTGAGATGTGAGAGTTACTTTATCTATTAGTAAAGTTAGTATTGATCTATGTTGTTGGTTTTGTAATCACTCATAATTATAAAGCTAAAAAGTAACAGAATCACACTAAGATAATATCTGGGTTATTTTAGGGAAAATCCCCACAACCTGGTTATTCTTATGTCAGAGTCTGAAATGGATTCTTCCCTGTGGCTTCTCCTTTGTTGGTCTAGCCTAGTGGCCGTGGTTTAGTCTTGACACTCCCTTGCTATTACGTCACACACAATCTATAGGTTTTTTCTCCTTAGGGAAGATACGCTTACATTTTTTCTTGAGAAGTTCGTTAAAATGAAGATTATTGGATTGACTTCATAAATTTATTGCTGTGGTGGTCTGTTGAGGAACCACTTGCTCTCTTGCTTTTACTTTTGCTCCTGTCTATGCATTTTCCCCCTTCCTCACCACCCTTACTTTCTATTTCCCTCCCCACTTGCTGTGGTATCATCCTTATCTTCCTCTCCTTCAGTTTACCTTGATGATTTTTCACAGTTTTTACCTGTTTTGATCCCATAGTCATTCATTCATTCATTCACTTCATATTTAATTGGCAGCATCACTGTCCTCTAAATCAACCTGGAAAGGAACCCCAGAATCACTGCTGACTCACTTCTTTCTCTTTTACTAAGAGGGAAGACTTTGGAATCAGATCTGGATTCAAATGTCAGCTCTGATCCTCCTACAGATGCCTGTTGCAAGTGCTTTATTAAGAGATAAAGTTGGAGAGGTAGATATGATATCAGTGGTCTCTAACGCCCAACAAAGACTACATTTTATTTTGTTAGTAGAATTTATGTTATGGTTATTAAAGCACAAATGTCATTGCCAGACTGCTTTGTCTTTGAGGATAGGGTCTGTTTCTTATTCACTTTGAATCTCCAGTGTGCTATACTCTGCTTAGCATAAGTTAGGTCCTTAAAATGTTTGCTCAATTAGAGTAGTAGGGGTCTATCTGTTGCATTTATGGTAGAGTGGGGTGGGGGAGAGACTGGATTGCATTCTTGAGAGTGAAGATGATAGGCATAAATTATTTCATCAGAGAAGTTTGGGTCTGAAAGTTTGAAGAAAATTATTTTTGTGTCTGTTGTATTGTTTTTGGCAGCAAGACTTTTATAAAATAATATTTATGTATGTTTGAATCCAGCAGGAATTCAGTGGGATTGAAAGTAGAAAAGAGTGTGGGGAAAAAAGTGTCAAGCAAGTTCTTAGAGGAGGTGGGATAGAGTGGAAGTCAAGAATACAGGTTGAAAATGAACAGGCATATGTCTTCTGTGAAAAGCCTTGAAAATGAATAGGTATATGTTTTCTGTGAAAAGGAAAAGCTAGGTTAGTTGGAAATTAGAAAAAAATGTTATGATGTATATGTGGGGGGATGATAGGGGAAGGGTAGAGAGCTTTGAGACAGTTGGTACCAAATGCACATTGGCTCTGCATTAAAAATCACTACTGATATGCAGTTTTCTTGCCACTTCAATTAAATAGAGTCTCCAGGAGAGGAGCCCAGGGCTCAGTATTTTTTAAAACTCCTGAGGTGAGTCAAATGCGCAGTCCTAGTTGAAAGCTACTGGCCCATACCTCCTTAGTAACATGGCAGCAGTATTTCCCCCTTTGATCATGGGTGGTGTGAGAAGGCAAAATTCAGAAGAGGTTATGGAAATTAACAAAGAACACCCAAACAAGAACAAACGAAGGCTATTTATGCAGAGCTTACTATAGCAAGAGAGACAGCTACCATCACCTGTGTTTGGCAGAGGGTGGGAAAGCTTTATAGTGGGGAAAAAGGGAAGCCTTCAGGTATGCCCTCATTGGAGGTTGTGGTGTGGGGAAACTGGACAAGGGCTAACAAGAGGCAGGCATCCCATGGATTGGTTAGGGGGCATATTTGGTTTACGCTGATTGGTTCTAAGTTGGAAGTGGCAAATTCATGAGGCTGTCGTGAACAGGTCCCAGCTGTTTTGGGCCAATTGCTCCAGGGATTTGTGGTTTGATTTCTTGGGGTGTTTGCTATAGATAATGGCCAGCTTTCTAAACTGTGGGAGGTAGAGGGTGGGACTTTCCTGGTCTGCTGCTGATGGGTCATTGTCCATTTGTATATTTTAGTCTCTTGGGGCGTAACTTAAGTGACTGGGAAAACTCATTGGGAAGTCATTAAACTATACTGAAAATATTCTGAGGAATTCAAAGGGCTCAAATGATACTTTATCAAGTAGTTTGATACATAGAGCATCCAACCAGGTGGAATTGTGATGTATCTAGCAATACTTGGCAGCTAAGGAGTATGGAAAATAAACATTAGTGTCATTCAGGGAAAATATTTGATATTGCTAATAGCTCCCAGAATAAGTTCCACCTTGAAACACCTGAGAAGCTTGCTGAAAGTACAAACTCAAGCTCTCCACCTCCCCAGCCTCTTTCAATAGATCTGGGTAGGGGCTGGGAATCTATTTTTAACAATCATCCCTTGTGAGTTTGGCAGCCAATACAGACTGGTGTTTGGGAACTTGTGAAACAGAGAATTGACAGAATGTCAAGGAAGATGCGAATGGGTGGGAAAGTGGGGGGAGGGGTGGGAGGCTGTTCTATGCTTATATTTCAGCCGTGAAATAACAGACCTGGAGGTTTATCTGGGTAGGGAGGCAAGTAGAGTAAAGAGGGCATAGAAGAATAAGAAGCTGAAGCGACTGAGGAGGCGTAGGCTTTAGGTTACAATGGGGCACAAAGCAGATTTGTCTGCAGAGGGAAAGGGGTAGGGTTACAGATAGTGAGGTGTCCTGACAAACGTAGTTTGCCCAGACTGTGGTCAGAGATGGGATATTCAAAGTGTCTGACTTTTGGGTTTTATCTTTCTTGTATCTCCTTGTTTCAAATCTTCCTCCTTCTGCCTGAGAATCCAGGAAAACAGAGAAGGGCCCCAAAGCTCGACCCATGGTGATGAAACACCCTGGCATAAAGAATAGAAAAGTACAATTTTTTTTTCTTTGGCTATTCAGCAAGCATGACAAATCCCCCCAGTGTCCTCTCAGTTCAAGCGTCGGTTAAGTTGGTGTGAACACAGACTGAGCAAGCTTTCCCAGTCAGTTCTGTTGTCGTTGCGAGGTCTTGGCTTAAGGGCAGTCATTCTCTAGCAGGAACTTCTCTGTGACCAGTGTCTCCTGACTATTAGTTGCAATGGAAGTGACTTGATTACACAAACCAATTTCAATTTTGAATCTGAGTGGGGAAATAAACTTGGATCACTAGGCTGGAAAGGCTAAAAGCACGATGATGCTTAGAATCCAAATGAGAGTCAGTAGAGAGAAATTACAGTTTGTGTTAGTTATTGATTGGTTACTCTTATGAAAACACCCCGACTTTCAATACATATAAGAAAGGAAAAGAGCTTTTAGGAATCTGAACTGTAGATTCTATTTTAGTGACTTGAGTTTGAGGTTAGTTATCTTCCTGCTTGGTTCCTGAATACCCAGGGTAGAAGAATGTCTCATTATCACCTCCCAGGGTTTATTTCAGAAGCTTCCTGGGAAACATAACTGTATAGGAATTTTCTTTTTTTTAAAAATTTTTTATTAATTAAAAAAAATTACAAGAAACACATACATTCCCAACTCATACACTCAGCAATTCACAATATCATCACGTAGTTGCATATTCATCATGATCATTTCCCAGAACATTAGCATCAATTCAGAAAAAGAAATAAAAAGACAACAGAAAAATAAAACAAAAACAGAAAAAAAATTTACATACCACTGTATAGGAATTTGATGCAGGTTCAGAGATACAGTGGTTTAATCTTAAAAGCTTCCTTTTTTAAACAACTCTATTGGGTACAATCTGCATGGCATAAAATTCATCCGTTTAAAGAGTACAATTTAATTATTCTTTACCAAGTTTACTGAGTTGTGCAACCATGATCACAATACAGGTTAGGAACATTTCCATCACCCAATAAGATCCCTCCTGCTCCTTTCACAGTTTTCCCCTGCTCCCAGCAACAGCCTGATCTACTTTCTCTCTCTCCAGTTTTGCCTAAAGACTTCCTTTTAAAGGCACCGATTTGTTGTCATTTTTCCTTCTGAGGTCCTACTGTTGCATGCTGTAATGTCTGGAGGCTAAATTTGTGTATGTTTGATAGCCTGCAAAGATTGTCTCTTTGAAGCTCAGCTTGTGTCTTCTATTTGAAACAAGGCACTGTGATAAGCCCTTGAGGATAAAATATTGCAGAGGTTCCTCCCATTTTGAGTCTAAACTGTGCTCTCCACTGAGATTCAGACAAATCTGGTGGCGGCTGGCCTGCCAGGTATCTTCTGGCAAATGCAAGATGTGAGAGCACTTTCTAGAAAAAAGAGGGACTCTGGTTTATAATCTTGCAGCCATCACAATGCCTTGCCTCTCACATTTGTCTCTTGTCTTGCTCTCTGTTCACCAAAGCAAAACTGGGCTATTTGGATTGTTTAAATATCAGAGGGGTATTCAAATACACTATTATGTATATTCTGCATCCCATCCAACTCCCATTGTCCCCTTATTTTGCTGTGTGCTGTACAATTAAAAAGTTCTAGTTTCTGGAAATATGTCAGTAAAATAAAAATTAATTTGTGGTTGTTTCTTCAAAAACTTAAATTTGGTTTCTTGGTTAATTCTAGTCCTAATGGATTTTAGTCATCAGGTCAACTTAATATTTATTGGGGGAAAGTCTAATAGTCTACTTTACTCTTATATATTCTTCTTTTGCTAAAGGTTAAGTCAAACGTTTACTTAGCTTACTAGCTGGTTCATTATTTTATAGCTAATTATTACTTTAGAGATCCTTGATGCAATGAAGACTATCAGATGATGTAAGGAAAGTATGGTTAAGTCTACTTATCAAAAGGGAATTATCATTTCTTATTTTTAAGAACTGACAACCTTTTATTATGGCTAACATCCATAAGGGAACAAATGGGTAGTCTAAGAAAATTGATTTTATTCCTTTTGAAATAGAAGCCTATTATTTTCATTCCAGTGATTTCGCCAAATGATCATCAAACTTAAATATTTTTTTCTTAGAGAATTCATTCTCTCTATCCACTTTTATTCTTCATCAAGAGTAAAAGATGTGGTTATTGCAAGTATGATATCAAGAAAAGTAAAGGTAATGCTGTGGTTCAAAAGCACATGACTCATATGTTTAATTGTATGTTGTCAAAAAGGGACTGAAAATTTTATTCAAGATATTCTTTTATGTATGCTCAAAGCACATTTTTTTCTTTTTCTGTGCAAGTTCTTGTCTTTAATTCTTCTCGGTATATAGCTTGGAAGAGAATTAGCAGTGCCTTTTTTTTTTTTTGCCCCAAGGAAAACAGTTTATTGAAGAAAAAGAAAGTACATGCTTGAGGAGTGAGTGTAGGTAAGCTCAAGGGAGAGACACGCCTGAGCAGTGTTTCTGTAAATCCCCAAATCACATCATAGTCCACGAGGGCAGGGACGTGTGTCTGTTTTGTTAGCAATGACTCCCAAGTGCGTAAAGCAGAGCCTGGTGCTCAGTAGCTATACACTGGATCAGCTCCTTTTGTTCCTTGGCTAGCACCCATCACACCTGGAGAAAAATCCAACCCAGCACAATCTGGCCTGCCCTCCTCACCCCTCGCCCACTCCACTTCTGCCATGGTAGTCTTCTTGCCAATCTGCAAACACAGCAAGCTCATTCCTGCCTCAGGGCCTTTGTACCAGCTGTTCCCTCTGCCTGGAATTCTCATTCCCACACTCCTCAAGCCTGGCTCAGTCAGAAGATCGCATGCCCCATGAGACCTTCCCTGACCACCTCATCTAACGTAGTACGCCCATAAGGTGCCCCATGAGGCTATTCCGTCACCCTGTTTTCACTGTCCGCAGAGCACTTATCTAAGTCAGACAGGTTTCAAGTTTATGTCCTTACTTCTTGGCTCCTCCTCCATTGACCTCCACAGAGCCCTGGGGTTGGAGCAGAGGGAAGAGGAATGGTTTGCCCAGGTCTTTCTTAGCCAAGCCTTCCCCCTCTGGAAGCCTTCCTTGGTTATTCCGGTCCATGAAGACCTTCTGTCTACATCTGTCTTCATTTCTATCCTGCCATGGTGGGCAGTAACATGGGTGGCCCCAGTGAACCGCACTCCCTGGTGTCCGTCCCCCAGGATGCTGGGCTTGGCCATGCAACTTGTTTTGGCCAGTTAGATGTAGGAAGCCTGATACAAGCAGAGGCTTGATACACTCTCTCACTTTGGAGCTTGTCCTCTTGGAACCTAACTGCCATGCTGAAAGGAAGCTCAAATTAACCAAGTAGAGGAGACCTAAAATATCTAGGATGACAGCCCCAGCTATCAGCAAGCAGAGCTCCCAGCTGGCTGGCAGCTAACATCAGCTGCAGCCATAGGGGTGAGGCCAGTGTGCGTTTCACCCAGGTGAACCTCCAGATAAATGTAGCTGTGGAAATGATTCCAGTCAACCCCACCTGAAGCAGGAACCATCCAGGCAATTGTGAGAAATAATAACTCATTGCTGTTTCAAGCCGCTGTTACAGGTTATTTGTTACACAGCAGTAGATAGCTGATACTCTTAGGGAAGTCTCATTTGTCTATCAGGGTTCAGTGGCACATGGAGTTGACACCACTTTAGGCCTGCTGGCTCAGGGACAGTTCAGGGAACCAGGCCTGGAACTTTTAGGAGCTTGTGGTCCAGTTGAGGCGGGGTTGCAAATGCAGCCTGGCCATGCAGTAGGAGAATCTCTGTATCTGAGGCTGTGGGAACCAGGCACCTACCTGTGGCCACAGAGACTCCTGGAAAAGGAGTGGAATATATGGGTGGAGGTGTTGGCCTTGCCCACACCTGGGCTGCCCTGGCCAGCTGTCACCCCCACTGGTCTTTGGGTGGCTGGGGTTCTGTGTGGAGGTGCTGTCTCTTTGCTCCCCACCAGCCTGTATGTTCAGGACCTGCGGACCCCAGCCCACCTCAAAGCACTCTTTTTTTTGCATGGGCAGGCACTGGGAATCGAACCTGGGTCTCTGGCATGGCAGGCGAGAACTCTGCCTGCTGAGCCACTGTGGCCTGCCCCACCTTAGAGTACTTTGAAGGGGCTGAGATCATGGTTATAGCCTTTTTGTTATTCTTTTTTTTTTCCACACAGGTTAATTATATTTATCTGTCTCTTTTACATTATTCATCAAAATGTTTCTGATTATATATCCACACCAGCATTCAAAGCTCACATAGCCAAGATAAGTACGATATTTGTAGGTGAAAAAAATTACTGAAAATCATAGCACTCTATACAAACACATGAATACTACATAAAGATTTCTCTGGGCATTTAGTAAGTTAAACAAGAATAGGACACAAATTGCTTCTGTTTGGATAGTGGAACAAAATTCAGATTCCTGACTAGAAATGCATAATTAAAAAGATACCCTATGTATATAACAAGGTTTTGTTGGGTACTTTTTATTCTAAATCAGTGTGAAGTGCAATGTTTCTATAGTATGTACATTCTCTGAAATTTACTGATTCAGTCTCTCAGTCTTTTGAAGAACTATCCATGAATTAATTACCAACGGTTTAACCAAAGAGCATAAAAGTCTGTACCTGGTTATATAGTGGTATCAGCACTAGAGGAAGCCTCAAGATTTGACTTGGTCCATTCTATCTTCTGGCTGCTAGGGTATTGTTATCCCCCTTTTTACATAAAGTAACTGAAGCCATGAAGTTAATAACTTGCTCACTTAATGCAACAACCTTGACACCAGACAGCTCTGCAAATATCTAGTGACACTTATATATCCCATGGGTCTTAGCTGGTCAAGATGAGAAGAGTAGTAATTAGGAAGGAGACTGTGAAAGTATGGAGGGAGAAGTGGTTTCTACGGAGTCTTTCAGAAAAGTCAAGTTTCAGCAAGGAAAATTAAGTAGGAGCTCTACCACGAGTCAGGTCAAATCTCACATGTAGAACAGAAACTGTTTGTTCTATTCTCTGTTTTATGTTGAAGACCTAAGCCCCCGGATAAAACCTGACCTTTCTTAAGGCCCAGACAGGGAATCTGGCACCACATTTAGTAACTCTGGCTCATGTATTAAGAATTAAAGCAATTCTTTCCACATACTTGCTGTTGTCCCTCTTCTTTAGTCTTGGGCCTTGGGCTTTGGGACACATCTTCTATCTTTTGTCCTGGATTGAGTTGAACTTAATCATGTGAAACCAGTTTCCCAAATTCAAGGCAGTGGCTTAATTCTTAAGCTGAGATTAAATTTAGGAAGCTAGTTTTTTTCTCTAGAAGATTGGAGAATAGTCCTTATGAAAGTAGAATGTTTTTGTAATGTTTTAGTAAACTCTATTACCAGAGCATGCCAGAAAACTGGAAATCATTCGGCTGTTCAATTCTCTTGGTTCTTTCCTTAAACTATCTTAAATCCACATCCTTTCTTCTCCATCTCCAGCACACTGCTATCACAAGTGTGAGTCATCATGACATAGTTCCTAAGTTATTTAGCTTCCTAATTGGTCTGCTTGCCTCCAAACCATTCTTTAAATGGACAGTAATCTTTCTAAAATAAAAATTCAATTATGTTATCTCCCTAAGTCCTTCTGTGATGCCTCTAAGTTCTCAGGATAAAAATCCCTCCTATTTGTCTTGTCATCCCAGGTCTTTCCATGACCTGACCCATGAACTTCTTTTGTGTCATTTCTCCCACTGCCTAATACTTCCATACAGAGATAATATAACCATGCTCTTGCTCAAGTCTATGCTTGTGCATATGTAGTTCCTTCTCTATAACTGCCTTTCTCTACCTTATTTTGCTGCCAAACAGCTGTTTATTTTTAAAATTCTAGCAACTATTTCTTTAGGAGGCAGATTGGTCCCTTCATTGAGATTTTTAAACACTTTATTTTTGCCTCTACTTTATTACTTGTCATACTCTCTTATTTATCTCCCTACCAGACTGTGGGCCCTTCAAGAACAAGTAGCACAGTTTGGAACACAATATATGCATAAAAACATGTTTTTTCAATAAACAGAAATATCCATCTAGTTATAAGTCTAGGTACCTTTTGGAAAATATGAGGTACCATTAAAATGCTTTTGAGCATATTTCTTTTGGCATTGTACAGATGTTATTACATTGTCTTCTGCCTTGCACTGTTTCTTATGAGAAGTTTTAGCAGTTTTCCTTTTATTTGTTCCTCTAAATAAAATGTCGCTTTTCTCTTTGGTTGCTTTTAAGATTTTCCCTTTATGACCGTTATTCATCAAATTTTATTATGGTGTTCTTTGTAATAATTTTATTTGAGTTTATCTTCCTTGGATCATTGAGCTTCTTGTATTTGTAGATTCAAAGTTTTCATCAAATTTGGAAAATTTTCAGTTATTGATTCTTCAAATGCTTTTTTTTTCCTGCTCCTTCTCTTCTTTTCTTTCCCTTTGGGACTCCTATAAAAGATATGTTAGACCGGGCAACATCTCACTGGTCAGTGAGCCTTTTTAAAAATCAGGCCTTATAATTTGTGCTTCAGTTTAGGTAGATTCTCTTGTTAGATATTCAAGTTCACAGATATTTTTTTCTCTCTGAAGTTTTAATATGCTGTTATTAATATCCAGAGAATTTTTCATTTCAGATATTTTATTTCTTCAGCTCAATTTAGATCTTTTTGTATTTTCCGCTTTTCTTCTCATTATATTCATATATCTTTTAAAATCTTGAGCATATTTGCATTTGGTATTTTAATTTTTTTTCTTTCTTTTTTTTTTTTCACATGGGCAGGCACCGGGAATCGAACCCGGGTCCTCTGGCATTGCAGGCAACCATTCTTGCCTGCTGAGTCACCATGGCCCACCCTGATATTTTAAATTTTTATGTGATAAATCGATCATTCCAGGCATTTCTAGATCTGATGTTGTTGATTGCTTTTTCTTCTGGTTATGGTTCATAATTTCCTGCTTCTTTGCATGTATAGTGATTTTTAATTGGATGTTGGGCATTGTGTGTTAAGTATATTAGTAAATGGATTTTTTTTATTTCTGTACAGAGTGTTAAAGTTTGTTTTGCTGGGTAGTTAAGTTTCTTAATGACCAACTTGATTTTTTTGAGGCTTGCTTTGAAGTTTTGTTAAGGTGGGTCTAGAATGGCATATATTCTCTGCCTAGTTTTGTTATATCATTAAAGTGTGACTCTTCTTGGATCTCTATGAAATAACTCAAGAATTCAACAAAGTCTCTCCATTCTAGCTGGTAGGGCTCAAACATTTCCTAGGTCTTGGTGAACCCTGGAAATTGTTAAGCTTCTAGCTCTTTGGTTGTTCTTTGCCCGGCCTTGTGGACCATCAATCTGTACATGTAAAATTATTTTTTAGCAACAGACTCAAGGGGACCCCATGCCAATTTCTGGCATTTATTCTTAATGAAACTCTCTTCTTTTTGATTCTCTGCCTTGAAAATTACAGCCATTTTAGCCCCCCAATATCCTAGCTCTGTTTTTCTTAACTTAGCAAAACTGCTTGACTTTGTGGGGTTCGCACTCTCTGTACTGCAGTCCAGTCAAGAACATGCCTTCAAGTACAAAACTGGAGTAATGGCTCATCTCATGCATTTTTCATCAGTCAGGGACCTCAGGCCTATGCTGCTCATTGTCTAATACATGAGAACACTTGTTTAATAAGTTTTGTTCAGTTTTCTAGTTGTTTATGGTGAGAAGACACCATCTTGAATTTGTTCCTCTATCATGGCAGAGGCAGAAAACCTCCAAGCACTTTCCGTGGATCAACATACTTAATTTCTGGTTTGTTTAAATGTTCTAATTTTGTAAAAAAAAAAAGCTTCAAATAAATTTTTAATTAATAGTTCATAAAAAGTTATGAAAATATTACCAACATAGACAGAGTGGGTATAATTTACTGGATATGTTAGATTGTTTTTTCAAATTTTGAAATACTTTCAAACTCACAAAAAAAGTTGCAAGAATTAAAACCATTTCATTTTTTTGAGGCATCTGACAGGAAGTTGCTGACATGATGCCCCAATACCCTGAATGCTTTAGTACATATTTTTTACAAACAAGGATATTCTTCTACATAACTAAAATGCAACCATCACATTAACATTGAGAGGAGTAAGAAGCCAAACCAGCAGAATAGGGAGCTCTAGAATTCAGTTTGTCCTCCCAAACAGCTAGTAAACAGCCAGGAAGTGTCTGAAACAACTGTTTGTTGGGCTCCAGAGACCATACGAACAAAATACACCATATAGGGAAGTGTGAAAGGAAAAGAATGAAAAACTGTGGTGAAGATCAGTGAGTAGATCCCTCCACACTGTGGAAGCTGGTGCCCATCCCCCACTGGCATGGTAGGCTGCTTTGGGAGCCACTCCCTGGCTAGAAATAGAAGTCTTCTTTTTCAAGAATGAGGAGGGTGGGTGGGTGGGCAGAGGTGGATATGGAAGTTAAATAACACATTTAAAAAACATCAGTGGATTAAAGAAGAAATTGCAAGAGAAATCAGTATCTTGAAATGAATGAAAATGTTATGAAAAGGCATAACATTTCAGAACTTATGGGATGAATAAAGACAGTGCTGAGAAGGAGATTTATAGCCTTAAGTACTTACATTGAAAAAGAAGAAAGAGCTAAAATTGAAGACCTGACTGCACACTTGAAGGAGCTAGGAAAACAACAACAACAACAAACTATCCCAAAGCAAGCAGAAGGAATGAAATAACAAAGATTAGAGCAGATATAAATGAAATTGAGAATAAAAAAGCAATAGAGTGAATCAACAAAATCAAAAGTTGGTTGTTAGAGAAAATCAATAAAATCGACAAAACCTTAACTAGATTGACAAAGAAAAAAGAGAGAAGACATTACCATGACCCTATAGAAATAAAAAAAAGTCATAAGAGCACACTACGAACAAATGCATGTCAACAAATTAGACAACTTATATGAAATGGATAATTTCCTAGAAACACACAAATAACCTACACTGACTCTAGACGAAATAGGAGACCTCAACAAACCAATCACAAGAGACTGACAAGAATCAGTCATCAAAAACCTCCCAACTGAGAAAAGCCCAGGAACAGATGTCTTCAGAGGTGAATTCTACTAATCATTCCAAAAAGAATTAATACCAATCCTGCTCAAAGTCTTCCAAAACATTGAAGAGGAGGGAACACTACCTAACTCATTCTATGAAGTCAGCACTAGCCTAATACCAAAACTAGATAGAGATACTACAAGAAGAGAAAATTACAGACCAATTGCTCTAAAGAATATAGATGCAAAAATCCTCAACAAAATACTAGCAAATCAAACCTAAAAGCACATTAAAGGAATTATACACCATGATCAAGTGGGTTCTATCTCAGGTGTGTAAGTGTGGTTCAAGAGAAGAAAATCAATTACTGTAATACACCACATTAGCAAATTGAAGGGATAAAACCACATGTTCATCTCAATTGATGGAGAAAAGACATTTGAAAAAGTCCAGCACCCTTTTCTGATAGAAACACTTCAAAAGATAGGAATAGAAGGAAACTTGCTCAACATAATAAATGGCATAAGTGAAAAACCCACAGCTGAAAGACTGAAAGCTTTTCTGTAAGATCTGGAACAATATGAGGATGTCCACTATCACCATTGTTATTCAACATTTTTCTAGAAGTTCTAGCTAGAGCAATGAGGCAATAAAAAGAAATAAAAGGTATCCAAATCAGAATGGAATACTTTCACAGTTTACAGATAAATATCCCCCAAAATCATATTTAGAAACGTCCCCCAAAATCATCAACAAAGCTACTAGAGCTAATAAATGAATTTAGCAAAATGGCAGGATACATGATCAACGTGCAAAATCAGTAGTGTTTCTGTACATTAGTAATGAGCAATCTGAGGAGGAAATCAGGGAAACAATTCCATTTACAATAACAACTAAAATAATTAAATAACTAGGAATAAATTTAAATGAAGATGTAAAAGAACTATACACAGAAAACCTCAAAACATTTCTGAAAGACATCAAAGAAGACCCAAATAAGTGGAAAGTCACTCTGTGTTCATAGATTGGAATACTAAATATCATTAAGATGTCAATTCTACCCAAATTGATTTATAGATTCAATACAATCCCAATAAAAATTCTAGCAGCCTGTTGCAGAAGCAGGGTAAGGGGTCCCAAATAGCCAAAAACATTTTGAAAAAGAAGAACAAAGCTAGGTGACTCACACTTTCTCACTTTAAAGCATATTACAAAGCCACAGTTGAAAAACCAGCACTGTGTTGGCATAAAGATAGATATATATATTGGTCAATGGAATTGGATTGGGAGTTTAGAAACAGACTCTCACATCTAGGGGCAACTGATTTTTGACAGAGGCTGCCAAATCCACTCAACTAGGACACTTCAATAAATGGTACCGAGAAAACTGGATATCCATATCCAACTGAATGAAAGAGGCCCCCCATCTCATACCACATACAAACATTAACTCAAAATAGATCAAAGACATAAATAAAATTGCCAGGATCATGAAATTTCTAGAAGAAAATGTAAGGAAGCATCTTTAAGATCTTGTGGCTGGTGGTGGTTTCTTAGACTTTACACTGAAACCATAAGCAATGGAAGAAATATATATATATAAATGGGATCTCCTCAAAATTGAACACTTTTGTGCTTCAAAGACTTTTGTCAAAAAAGTGAAAGGGCAGCATACTCAATGGGAGAAAATATGGAAACCACATATCTGATAAGGGTTTACTATCCAGAATATATAAAGAAATTCCACAACTCAGTAATAAAAAAGACAAATGACCACACTAAAAAATGGGCAAAAAACTTGAATAGATACTTTTGTAAAGGGGAAATGGAAATGGCTATAAAGCACATGAAAAATACTATAAAGCACATGAAAAGATGTTCAACATCACTAGCTATCAGTGAAATGAAAATCAAAACCACAATAAGATATCATTTCACACCTACCAGAATGGCCGCTGTATTAATCAGCATTCTCTAGAGAAACAGAGCCAGCAGGAGAGATCTGTACATACGAGATTTATAAAAGGAGTCTCATCCAACCATGAGAAGAGTCCAAAATCCATAGGGCAGGCTGTGAAGCAGGTAGCTCTGATGACAGGTCTCTATGAACTCCACAGTAAAGGCTCAAGAAGTAGTGAAAAGGCCTCTCTTCTTCCTTAAAAGTCTTCAACTGGCCGTATCAAACCAACTGATTGGATTATCTCATTTGCAGGAGCAGTGCCCTTATTTGATTATAGATGTAATCAGCCACAACTTCAATCCACTGACTGTTGATTTAATAAATGAGCCACAACCCTTACAACAATGGTCAGGCCAGTGCTTGCCTGACCAAACAACTGGGCATTATTACCTGGCCAAGTTGCCACCAGAACCTAACCATCACAGTCACTGTTATAAAAACAGAAAACTACAAGTGTTAGAGAGGATGTGAAGAAATAGGAGCACTTATTCACTGCTGGTGAGAATGTAGAATGGGTGCAACTACTCTGGAAGACAGTTTGTTGGTTCCTCAGGAAGCTAAATTTAGAACTGCCAGGTGATCCGGCAATCCCACTACTAGGTATATACTCAGAAGAACTGAAAGCAGGGTGCATTCAGATATTTGCATACTGATGTTCATAGTGGCATTATTCATAATTGCCAAGAGATGGGAACACCACAAGTGTCCATCCACCAATGAATGGAAATATAAACAAAATGTATATACATATCATGGAATATTATTCAGCTGTAAGGAGAAATGAAGTCCTAATGCAAGCGTGGATGCAAGCATGAGGACATTATGTTGAGTGAAATAAGCCAGACACAAAAGTACAACTATTATATGGTCTCACTAATATGAACTAATTATAATGAGAAATCTCATGGAGTTAAAATCTAAAGTGTAGATTACCAGGAGATAGAATGAGGATAGAGAATGGGGAACTGATGCTTTATTTGTGCAGAATTCTTAATGCTTTGTTATAAATGTTTGGAAATGGATGAAGGTAATGGTAGTACATTACTGTGAAGTAATCAACAGCACTGAATTATGGATGTGGTTGTGGTTGAAAGCGGAAGTTTAGAGTCATGTATATAACTAGAAGGAAAACTAGAGGATAAAACTGGGTCTATATAATATAGTGAACACTGTTGTGGATGTCTGTGGTTAATAGTACAAATAGAAGAATGTTCTATGAACTAGAACAAATGTATATAACTTTTACAAGTGGTTAATTATGGGATGGGATATGGGAAATAATTCAGCTAATTAAAACTATGGACTATAGTTAACAGAAATATTATAGTATTCTTTCATCAATTGTAAAAAAGATACCATATTAATGCTAAATGTCAATGATAGGGAAGCATAAGGGGTAAGGGATTTTTCTTTTTAAAGCAATGAAAATGTTATCAGATTGATTGTGGTGATGACTGTACAACTCTGTGTTTATACCAGGAGCCACTGTACCCTTTGGATGGATTGTATGGTGTGTGAACACAACTATTAAAAAAATTAACACTGGTACATTGTTACCACCTAGACCTCAGACTCTGCTCAAGTTTCACCAATTTTTTCCAATAATGCACTTTAAAGTAAAAGGGTCCAGTTCATTGCATCATGTTTGTTCTCTGTCTGGAAAGTTCCTTAGTCTTTCCAGGACTTTTTTGATCTTGTTACTTTTTTTTTTTTGGTTCTTGATTGGCAGTTCCCATTTATTATTTTCTTCTGAAGATTAGTGGTCCACAATAGAATTAATATTTTCCAATTCTGACACTACATATACAAATTAAAGAACTAGATTTTTTTTTCAGTTGAAATGTAAATAAGGAATTTAGCATTTTTAATCTTTTTTTATTGTGAAATACAGCATATATATGAAAAAGCAATAAATTTCAGCATACAATAAGTAGTTATTGAGCAGCTGTCAGAGTTTGGTATGGGTTACAGCGCCACAATTTTAGATTTTTCGTTCTAGCTGCTTGTTCTAGTTTGCTAGCTGCCGGAATGCAATATATCAGAAATGGAATGGCTTTTTCAAAAAGGGGAATTTAATAAGTTGCTAGCTTACAGTTCTAACGCTGAGAAAATGTCTCAATTACAACAAGTCTATAGAAATGTCCAATCAGAGGCATCCAGGGAAAGATACTGTAGCGTGAAAACCAGGAACGAGGCTGCAGGCCTCCAGGAACGTTCCGCGAAGTTAGAACAGGCTGAGACTAAGGATCCGCAGTTTTGGGAAGCAGGTTTTATTAGCTCGTGTGCACGAGGGCCCAGCTAAGTCACCTCAAAAGTCTGAGCCCCGAACAAAAGGCAACCTTAGCTTTTATAGACTTTTTGACATGATAAAGACAAGGTACACAATTGGCTGATTTAAGTTGAGAATGGCCCAGATCTGAACCGTTGAGGGGCCCCCACCCCAGGAATGTCTTCTTTTGCCTATGTGCATCTTTACCAGTTCCTGAAGGCTAGGGAGGGGGTTTCTATACCAGGAAATGTGCCTTATCTCACTTGCCTGCAAGGAGAGGGGGTTTGGGGATTTTCCACAGAGAGCACAGCTAAACCAGAAAGAGGGCAAGGCCTGCCTGCTACATTTCCCGCCTTTGATGCTTACCCCGGCTTTTAGGGAGGGGTTATAGCATCACTTATATTTCATTTTATTTACTTACTGCAGGTGTTGGTATGTTCTGATCTGAGCTGGGCATGGGAAACAATGTAGCCATGCAGGGTTTAGGCCCCGGTGAAGTTGGGGGGGGGCGGGTAAAGGTCTGTGTTCTCCCTCTGTTGGCCTCAAGTTTTCTCCTGATGGCCCCTTTTGGACTGTGCCTATCTTAGGTTGTTCTTCCCCTGAGGAATTTTACCCGTCTTTGGCTAACCAGCCATTTTCCGGGGCCAAGCAGGGTGGTGTGAGGTGTGCAGGTGAGGGAGCAGTAACAACCCCTGAGAGGGTCTGATCTGTTTCTTTGACAGCTTATGCCCCCTGGCTTCTATGCCAAGTACCTGCTTTGGGTTTTTTTTTTTTCACCTGCTCATGGGGCATTAGCTTTGGTTACATGTTTTTGGGAGCCCATGTTTTTTTTTTTTTTCAGTGAAGGCTTAGCTTCATAACTTTTGGGCGAGAAATAAAGTTAGCACCACCTCCCAGGAGACTTTTGCAGTTTTGCCATCCTAGAGTAACGGAAACAGCATTATTGAACCTGGTGAGGTGGGATTATAGTATACTGGTGCATATTATTTAGTCAAGTACAAAATTATTTACTAGCAAGAAAGATGATAAAGGTTGTTTGCATGTAAAAGCTATAGAATGCAAAAGCAAGTTCCGGAAGGTAAATATTTCTAAGGCTAGGATGTTAATTTCCCTTAAGCAAGTCTTTTCCACACCTCATTGTGTTTTATCTGCATACTTCAGCTTCTATTGTAGTTCCAGATCTTGAAATCCCAAATTTGCATTTCCTCATAGACTTGTGTCTGCAAGCATGGGGTTAAACATCAAGCTCTTAACTCTTATAAACAGTGACTTACTTTCTATCCTAAAAACCTTTTTATAATATTAGTGTAGGCACACACACTGAGCAGCAGCTAGGAAGGGGGAAGTTACCCAGGCAAGAGGGATTCCATCAAATTAGAGTCAAGTTGGTTTTCAGGAAGAATAACAGGAGACCTATTTCCAGGAGGGCTAAAACTGCTAAACAAAAGACAAATACAAAGAACAAGAAAAGACAGTCCACAGACCCGGCAGGCCGGGATGTCCATGTGTTGATTTTTTAATTTTTGGCCCTGCATAGATCAGTCAGCTTCCGGGGTGACTGAGGCAGGGCTCGGAGGTCTCTTCAGACTTCGACCGTGTGTTGACTAGCTGTTTCCGGTGAGCTAGAGCAGGGCAATGACGGTCACTCTGGCCTCAGCCGCAGGCTGGTCAGCTCATCTCAGCTGCAATGGAGAAGGGCACAGTGGCTCCCGGAGGACGGTGCATCTCAGGTGTTCAGGATCAGGGGTGCACTTCCAGGGGTGGTCTGCAGTGGCCCTTTTGACCTGAGAGTGGTGAATTTATAGGATGCTCTTCATGGCTTTGACAGCTGTTGGAATTACTTGGTTCAAGAAGGCCGATGAAGTTCAGAGTTTCTCAAGTGAGAAGGCACATGGCAGTTTCTCTCTCAGCCAGAAGGGTACTTGGCAAGCAAGGCATCATCTGCTAGCTTTCTCTCCTGGCTTCCCGTTTCATGAAGCTCCCCGGGAGGCATTTTCCTTCTTCATCTCCAAAGGTCGCTGACTTGTGGGCTCTGCTTCTCGTGGCTATGTCGTTCTTCTCTGCTCTCTCTGAATCTCTAATCTCGTTACTTTTGAAGATTAAAATCAGCCAGTTATTTTGAAGAATGCTCTTCAGTTTTGATTTATCTTACATCTCTTCATGATTAGATTTGATTATGCATTTTGGGCAAGAATATGAAAGAAATGATGCTGTGCTCTTATTATGATCTATCAAGTGTTACATGATTTAATTTGTCCAATTACTGGTGATATTAACTTTGATAATTTGATTAAGGTGGTGTTTGCTAAAATTATACATTATAAAGTTACTATTTCCCCTGTGTAATCATTAAGTATTTTGTGGGCAAGTACTTCAAGACTATGTGAATATCCTATTCCTTTCTGAAATTCCATGTGCACACTAGTTTAGCTAAATTATTACTATGATGCTGAATGTTGATTTCCTAATTCCATCAATGCTTACACACTTATTAGTTTGTATTATATTGTATGGAAAAGCTTTCTCTTCTCCTCATTCATCTAATCATTTATTTATTTATATTAGTGTGGACTCATAGATGTCTATTTTATCCATTAGGTGATACCTGTTCCTGTCATTGTTTATTTGATGCACAAATTGTCCAGATTTGGCTAGAGGGAGTCACTTCAGGCTGTTAATTTCTTTTTTCACTTTTAGAGATGTGGAAACTACATAGAATTAACTAACTTTCATATATTCACAAAGCAGCCATTTTGTAGGATTTCATCAACAGCAAACTCTGAAACAAGATAAGTGTAAAATAATGGGAGGTGGGAAAAAGAAAACATAGCCTATTGGTGGGAAAGTGAGATAAGGAAGTGATGGCATCCCACAAAGAGTATATTATCAAGCTTGTCCTGTTGCAAGCAATTAGAGTTTAATCTTGGAGGGGAAAGTCAAGGAGCCTATATAAGACACACACTGCAGTTATTCCACCCAAAAGGAAATGAAATTGGGGTATTTATACACACTCCTGTTGGTTATATGTTGAGGGCCAATACCTGGGGGCATCAATTCTCTGCTATTTCTGGCATGCTGAATGAGAGGGTAATTGGGTTTGCCAGCAAGAGAATGCCATTAGGCAAAGAAATGCAGGCAAAGAAGTGGAAAGGGAAGGGGATTGGGCAGTGCTAACAACTAACAAGTGACTATAGAATTTTCTTATCAAATATTGTGCTTTAAATCATCTTAATATTATATCCAAATGCCCATAGGCCAAAAATTGTGCCACTGTAACAGCTGGCATTCCTAAATCACCACCAAGGAAGCCACCACATGATGTCAGTATGTAAGTAAAAATCCCATTCTCAAATAACACAGTGAGAGTACAAACAGTATTTAGCAAATCAAAATGGCTTCTTTTTCTTCTTCATATTTTAGGTTTGCTTTGGGAAAAATGAAAACTAAGCATATCCTTTGAACTTCTCAGAGGTAAACATCCATCCTTCATAAGATAGTATAATTTAGTTCAATCAGTATTTGTTATGTAATAACTATTTTTTTTAGAACATACCTTAATCCTGAGAGAAGATATTGAAAAGTAGCTGTTTTACAGGTTGTAGAAATCTCAAGTAAAAAGAGAGCTATGCCAATAAGAAAAATTGAGAGCTAGATGCTATAACTAGTGTTTTTTTTTTGTATGGGGTCACATTTCATAAATTTTCCAGATGAGTATCCTGCTATTGCAGCACCATTTGTTGAATTTTTTTGTTTGTTTCTTTGTTTTTTGTTTGTTTGTTTGGGAAGTGCAGGGGCAGGGAATCAAACCTGGGTCTCCTGCATGGCAGGTGAGAATTCTACCATTGAACTATCCTTGCACCCCACTAGTGTCTTTTTTGAAAGTGGAGTGGGGTACAGTATAGTTGTTAAAATGCATAGGGTCTGGGAACAAACTGCCTAGGAACCAATTACTGGCTATCCCAACCCACCAAGGTTATTTCTTAACTTCCCTGTTTCTTAGGTTTCTCAAACATAATGTCAGGGTTAAGATAATATCTACTTCCTAGGGTTTTGTGATGATTTAGTTAATATATATATAGTGCTTAGGATTGTGCCTGGAACATAGAGGGGCATAAAGCAGACGTTGCTAATGGGTTGACACAATAATCATTCCCAACCCCTTCTCATTTGCTAAATGCTAAATAGCATATTATTTGTAAATTGGATTTTTGGCTTAATTGTGGATCAATAATTCCCTACTTATACAAGGGAATAGAAAACAGATTTCTGGCTTCCCATGGGGGAAGCCACAGGTTGTAAGAAAGAAGATAGAGCAAATTAAGGCTAGTTCCAGGAGGTTAGATTTTTAAAAGTAAGAATAATAGTTCACAGGGTCTAAGAGGTCAAGAGTAAAAGAATTTAGAAAAAGAGAGTGGAGTTTTTAGTCAACAATGTGATATGAGCAAAGGATGGGCTGTTTGAGATATACCCGCAGCCCCACCTCCTTCTATCATGATGTCTTTGGATGAAGACACTGGTCTTCATAAAGCTGCTCCCATAAAAAAACAGTAATGGGAAAGGCGACTCTACATTAGCTGTTTCTGAACTTGCATACCGGTTTATCTAATTAACAGAAGCTTGAACAGGCTTGGGGAATGACTACTCAAGTTCATTTTGATAAGAAGGAGTACAGAACAGAAGATTTGAAAGAATAGGCTCCAAAATGATGTTGCAGTTGGTAGGAGTGGGGGCAGGATTGGGCAGTCTGGGAGAAGACTGGGTAATTGGTGAATAGAAGTAGAATTGGGGATTGAGGTTCGGAGGAAAAGGAGAGAAAAAAGGATGCAATAGTGCATGCCATTTGTAAGTTCTGTTATATAGGACAAGTTATTTAATTTATTTGAACCTCAGTTTCTTCTTCATAAAAATAAAGGTTTATAATATAAAACACCTGTGCCTTGGTTTCCTCATCTCTAAAATGGGAATATATTAGCTTTCATTCTGAATGTCATCAAACATCAGTGAGAGAAGATGTTTGATGTTCTTTGACCACTCATTTATTCTTCCTTGCAATACCATTATTTCCTTGGAAGACTTACTGCTTCCCCAGTGGATTGAGTTTAGTGTCTTGGTAATCATGGGCCCATCCTTTCTTAGGTGATGAGAATGTATGGGACCCAAGGGGGACCAACTGGATGGGATCTGTGGAAATCCCGTCTTAATAAGAGGAAAAAGAGAGACTAAAAATGGATGGAATATATAGTATGATGGTTAAGGACACAGATTCATATGTTTGAATCCTGATTCTACAACCTACCAACTGTTTAATTTGGGGTGTTATTTAGTTTCCCTGTGCCTCAGTTTCCTCATAGATATAATGGGATTATAACTATACCTACCTCTTCATATGAACCAGCTACTCTCCTTAGCACATATGATTATTGCCCAAATGGAGTTTTCAATTTTTGAGATAGACACCAAACAGAGAAAAATAAATATTTATTATAAATCGTAATGTATGTATATGTTTTATATAAAATGCTTAAAGTGGCACTTAGCATATGGTTAGCAATTTGTAAATTTGAGCATTTACTCATTTATTTTAGTAGTGGTGTTCCAACTACACATTACCCTTGTAGTTCCTGATTTTTAGATCTCTGAAGATTTCTTAGCTGCTCATTTTTGAGCTTGATTCTTTACCCTTCTCATAGATTCTGAGAACTCCAATATTCTTCCAGTAAGTTTCTTTTGCTTAATTAAACCAAAGTTGGTTACCGCTGTCTGATGCAGCACTTCATAGCATTGTTCTAAGGAGTATAGAAGATCATGTACACCAAGGACCTAGCACTGCTCAATCAATATTATTTCTCTCCCCTCCACAGGAGGGCCTACCTGGGTACATTGAGAGTGGAAAGGTAGAGTAAAACGAGAGTGAGCTGCTAAACAGAAATAAATAGACAACTATTAAATAAATTTAGTATAAGGGAGACCCAGAGAACTTGGCATGCTGATAAAGAGGAGTAGCTTTCATTTATAAGTCAAAAGTTTGATAGTGGTCAGAAGGTCAATCTGAGAAACAGAATTGAGAACTTAAAAGTATTGCTTTGTTTGTTGACAGTAATGCCCCAGAAGATTTAGCCTAGTATATGCAGCTCTGTCCTAAAAAACAAACCCTTTCTTCTCTTTTTTGTATCACCTGAGAAAGCATTCTATAAAAACAATCATTAAAGAAAAATTGTCTTTGTTCTTGCAGTAAAGGATTACAAAAGGAAAACTAATAAAGAATGGTAGAGCCATTTGTTTGACACCAATCCTGTGGACTCATTATTCTAAGGTGTGAAGGTATATATTTTCAATGCAAGAGGAAAGATAATATTGTGCCGATGGAGTCATATTATAGAAATATGTACATGAATATTCATCTGTTGCCAATTATTCTTTTGAAGTTGTATAAATTACACCACTGAAAACATGATACATATGGAAATGCTTCAGCATCCTGAGAAAAAAACTGAATAGAAGAGGATTACTGCAGAAGCTATTTTCCTGTCAAGTTTATTCCATTCCATTTCTAATCACCAAATCCTACTCAGTCCTTTTAACTACCTCTATAGCCCAATGATGCCTCAGGCTTCAGGGAAAATGAGGTACTCCAATTCTTATTTGGGTCCAGTGCCATGCTCAGACTTGGCATTTGAAGATAAGCTGCTGTCCTGAATTAAAGGGCCAAAAGAGCAGTCAGCTCCAATACTGCCCACCATGCAATAAACTAATCATCTTAGTTTGCTAGCTGCCAGAATGTAACATACCAGAAATGGAATGGTTCTTAAAAGGGGGAATTTAATGAGTTGCTAGTTTACAGTTCTAAGGCCGAGAAAATGTCCCAATTGCAAGTCTATAGAAATGTCCAATCTAAGGCATCCAGGGAAAGATATTTTGGTTCAAGAATGCTGATGAAGTTCAGGGTTTCTCTCTCAAGTGAGAAGGCAAGTGGTGAACACAGTCACAGTTTCTGTCTCAGCTGGAAAGGCACATGGTGAACACGGTGTTATCTGCTAGCTTTTCTCTCCTGGCTTCTGGTTTCATGAAGCTCCCTGGGAGACATTTTCCTTCTTTATTTCCAAAGGTCGCTGGCTGGGGGACTCTGCTTCTCGTGGCTATGTCGTTCTTTACTCTCTCTTTGACTCTCTCATTCTCCAAAATGTTTCCTCTTTTATAGGACTTCAGAAACTAATCAAGACCCACCCAAATGGGTGAAGACATGTTGTCACCTAATCCAGTTTAACAACCACTCTCGATTATATCACATGTCCAGGGAGATGATCTAATTACAGTTTCAAACATGCAATGCTGAATAGGGATTGGAAGAAATGGCTGCCTTTGCAAAATGGGATTAGGATTAAAACAAGGCTTTTTTAGGGTACATACATCATTTCAAACCAGCACACTGATCAACATGAATTCATTCATTCAACAAGAATTTATGAAATACAGACTATTTTGCCAGGTACTGTCCTTCATATTGAATAAGCACTGGTGAATACAATATGGTTTCAGCTCACATGGAGCTCTCAAGTTTCTCAAGAAACAAAGAAATAAATAATTCAAAACTGTGCTATGTGCTATGAAGACTATGAATAGGGAATGAGTAGGGATGTAGAACAAAGGGTTGGACTAGATTATAAAGGACCATGACCAGCTAAAGGATTCTACTTTCCTGAGGAATGCTAGGAGATTACACGATGGAGTTTTAAAAGCAGTTTCTAGAGGCCTTTTTCTCCAATCTCCTGATCATATAGAGAGGAAATGGGCACAGGGAGATATGTTTTATTCCTATGATCATATCATTTGGAAGTGATTTTAATTCCCGGAACTTTATAATTGGTTAATTTGTTAGTAGCAATTTTTTTCGATCACACGACTTTTCCAAAATGAATGTCCAAGTCTACCTAATTAAATATTTAGAAGGTGAGAATCTGAGGACTTTCTGTGAAGTGTATCTCCCTTTCCTTCAATTCGACTGTACTCCCAAGTCTACATGCCTCACAAGCAGTACTGAGACCTGCAGTGACTTTGTGTGGACAAAGCTTTGGGCTTTGTTGAAGTCATTGCAAAGGGAATTGGATAGCAGCCCTCTGCCACCACCCACACCCTGCAACCCACTGGCCCTCTATGGATTTCCAGGCCAAATGGAGAAGCAGTGATGGAGCTTAGGAATGAGAGCTGGAAGGCAGAGGAGGAGGATGCTAGGTCTTTTTACCTCAGGAGAGGGTTGAAAGCCTGTCCTTATACTCCTGCACACTGGACAAGAGACCACATTGCCATGCCTCACCACTTGTGAGATTAGCACCAGACCTGAGTCCTACTGAGAAAAGTACCTGGACATCTGAGAGTTCTCAGCAATCGGGAAGTGCAGTATCACAGTAAAGAATCAGAACATGGGCCAGTGAAATAGGACTCCTAGAGAATTAAAATAACAGAGAATAAGGAGCTCAGAGAAGCAAACTTTTTCTAACACTGTCCTCATATCTACTGGGATATGAGCAATTTGACCAGATGAGAAAATCCATCAACTATTTTCTTTCCTGTTTGTCCCAATAGACTGTAAACTCCATTAGGACACAGATATATGTCTATTATTCACCACTGTATCCTCTGAGCACTGAACATAGTGCCAGGCACATAGTAGGCAATCAAGCAAAGTTGTTGAATAAGTAAATGAATGAATGGGTCACCATTTTCTCCTGGCAACACTCTCTGCTGCCTCTAGTGTGTTCTTATATTTCATTACAACATCCATACCCTATCCTATCAGGTAGATGTTCTCTTTCTACATGAGGTTTCCTAGAAAAATAATTCTAACATTTTAGAGTTCACTGTTTTTATTAAAGGTTTTCTTAAACAAATTCTAAAAAACACTGACAAAATTTGTAGAAACTCCATATGTCAACCTGAATGCTCCAAGGTTGTCTTCCTTACAGAGGGGATTAGCAAAGCTTGCAAATAAACTGGGTTTGGCCAGAGGGACCCGAAAAGCCCTAGAGGAGTCTATAGGAATTTTAAAAAAGTTTAGCTGTCATGTCCGTTTTCTAAGCAGACTAAACATATAGACATTGAGCCATTTTCTTAACATGTCTTAGAAAAGGGAGACTATAGCCAGTTTGATCAGATCAATAATCTCATTTAAAATTACAGAGAAAGTAAACATTTGGTTTCAAGGCAAAACTTTAAGAAGAAACTAAATGTTAGCTTTTGAGAAAGAAATTAAAAACAGAATGGAGGTGTAGGCTTTGGCCATTAGAGCCCTAGACGTTTAAGTAACTGCATTTCTGAGTCAACTTTAGTATCCTTAAGACATTCCTAACTTTTTACTGTGATTTCAGTATTTTAAGGAATCTGATTCTTCATTATATCTCTTTTATTTCGCTCCAGACTCTATTAAAGGTCCTTTAAGGCCTATAATCTAAAATTAGAGTGAATTAAAATTAACTTTGGCATTAATTTTTGGAGCAATTTCAGAGTTTTAGACTTAGATCTACTTAACATTTATTGAGCATCTACTAGGTGCCAGGAATCTATTTAGACCTGGGAATAAAAGGGCGAATAAGACAAAAATGGTCCTTGCCCTCTCAAACTTTATGATTTAGTTAGAATGAAACACACAAACACAGCTATGTACTATGATATGGTCTGTGATGGGAACAGTAAAGGGCTCTATGACTGCTTAGAGAGGGGCTTTAAGTGAAAGAGGAGGGATAGAAGTGAGGGGGATATAAAGAGGGACAGATGTGCAAAATGTGGAGGAACAAGTGGCACCTTTGGAGAAAGAAGTGCAGGGGAGTGGGTGGATAGGCAGGGCCACCACATGAAGTTATGCTGGCTGGAAAGCCCATGGCTCGGGATAGGTATAGAAATTCAGCCAATATTCCTCTTGCTGAGCCTGGTACCTAGTATGGGTCTGTGTCTGCTTAGAGAAAGCAATGTCTTTCTAATTTGCACAGAAGTATGCTTGAGTTGGCTGTGGTCCTATAAAGAGGTAAATTGGGGCTAGATTTTGAGGGACCTTATGAATTTTTGACTTGAATCCTTAGAGTAATGGAAAATTCCCCCGTACTTTAAGCAGAAGAGTAATGGATCAGATATGAATTTTGAAAGGTCACTAATTAGAATATGGAGGGCAAATTAGATGGGAGGCAGGAACATGGGTGAGGAGACTATACTAGTAATCCAGAGATGAGAAAAGGAGGGGGCCAAAACTGGGAGGATATGTAGAGAAGTAGGTAAAGACATATCTAGAATACAGAAGCATAAATTGTTATGAGTGGTTGGAATTGGTGGTGGTGGTGGTGCTAGAGAAGGTGGAAGTGACAAGTACTATGCCTTGAGCAACCGAGTAGTTGACTGTGCTGTTTACTGAAGTAGAAGAACAGGTTTAATGGGGAAACACCGACTTCAATTTTGGACATGATCATTGAATTTCATGTGTCTATGGTGCAGCCAAATGGAGAGGCTTACTGGACAGGTGGATATGTGAGTCTGCAGCTCAGGAAAATAACTGGCTTGGAAATGCATACCTGGGAGCTATCAAATTATGGAAGAAAAGTTTAAGGGTGTAGATGAGATCACCCAGGGAAAGTATGTAGAGTTAAAAGAAAGGTGGGCTTAAAGTGGAATCTTGAACTTCTCTAATGTCTAAAGGATGGCTAGAGAAAGAATTGTCTGCAAAGAAGACCAAAAAATAGCAGCCAGAGTAGCAGGTAGACTGCAGGGAGAGGTGTGTTGTCAATGAAGTCAACCAACTGCAGTGTTTAAGGAGGAGGAAGTTTGGTGAGAATAAAAGACCAAAGCTTGTATATAAAAGTTATTAGTTGGTGGAATTTTGGAAATAGTGATAAGTGGAATGGATTGGAATGGGATGACTGGAAGCTGGCAAAATTTGGAGGGCACTGCAAACAGTATAATGGGAATGAATATTCAACTTATTTTAATGTAGAAATCTATTTTATTTTATTTTTCCTTTTCCTTCTTCATTAGAAGGAAAGAAGGCTTCCAGAGCTTTAAAAAGAAAAGGACAACCACTCCTTGCAAGAAAATGGAATGAAAATATTTTCTGTCTTCTGTAGCATATTTGAGAACTAAGTCCTTCCTGCCCTCAAAGAAAGGGTAACCAATTTTTTGGTTTTTAATGATTTTAGCTTTGGTTTTAATGGGCCACTGAGATATAATTAAAGAAAAGAGGAGACCAGAGCTTTTTTGGATTGAGGATAAAAGAGAATGTCAGGAAGAGAGTGAGGAACAAGAGCTAGGCAGATGGGAGCCGGGAAACCACTGTGGGCAGCTTTGCCTCTCTCCTGAGCCTGGTGAACGAACCAGGAGGACTCCTGTCATGGCTGTTGTGGGAGTGCTCAAGAGTCTCAGGGAGCGAACCCACCAGTGAGAACACCCCTTCACCTGCACCCAAGCCCATGTCTGCCTCCTCAGTCTTCCTGTGGAGGACCATCATCAGAGGATGCAATGGCACTTCAGCCTGTCTAAGTGTGTGAGGTTTCATTTGGTCCCATCCAACAATTTCCACTTCCTAAGCCCTAAGAACCCTGTAAACCCCAAAGAAGCCACCTGTTCTTCTGTCAAAGCAGTGACAGAAATACCTTCCTGGACCTTATTAGGTGAGGGTGAAGGGCGGCTGGTATACACAATAAATCAGAGAAACCTGACTGGGACATTATTCATGATGCACCTATAATAACAGTGTGAAGTAAGTATGAAATAAGATAGGGCTCTGTTTTGTTTGCACATTGCTGGAATGTGATATACCAGAACTGGAATGGCTTTTAGAAAGGGGATTTTAATAGGTTACAGGTTTACAGTTCTAAGCTTATAAAAATGTCCAAACAAAGGCATCCAGGAAAAGATACCTCAATTCAAGGAAGGTTGATGGGTCAGGAAAGCCTCTGTCAGCTTGATAGTCATGTGGTTGGCATCTGCTGGTCCCTTGCTCCTGAGCTCTATTGCTTTCAGCCTGTTCATGTGGGGGTTCCTCATTTTGCTTCTCCAGGGCTGGCTTTCATCTTTTGGTTCCCCCTGGTTCTTTCCAGGTTCTGGTTTGCTTAACATCTCTTGGTGACACCAACTATCTCTAAACATTTGTGTCTCTGTTCTCCAAGTATTGGCATCTGTGTCAGCTCTGCTCTGCAGTTTCTGTCGGCTCTGTCATTTCTGGTGTTTCTCCAGAATGCTTCCCCTTTTAAAAACTCTAGTAATCTAATCAAAACCCACCTGGAATGGGTGGAGTCACACTCCATCTAATCAAAAGGTCATATCCACAATTACCTCCCTAGAGATAATCTAATCAAAAGTTTCCAGTCTACACTATTGAATCAGGATTAAAAGAAACAACTGCTCCCACAAGATTGGATTAGGATTAAAATATGGGTTTTCTGGGGTACGTAATATTTTCAAACCAGCACAGGTTGCCTGGAGGGCTTGCAGGAGAAATGAAAGGCAAGTCTCAGTGATAAATTATGAAGGAAGAACAGGGCTTGATGACTGATAAGACATGGGCTGATGGAGAGAGGCCTCTAAGAGAACCACTAAATTTCAGTCTTGTGTGAATGGAAAAATATCTTAGAAAATAAGCCTGGAGATTTCTCTCTGTACATCCATACCATCTCCCTTTATGGGAGGTAGCTTGGGAAGGCCAAAGACTAAATGTGAGCTCCTTGGAAACCCAGCTATTTGGAGTTTCCTATTTATTATTTAAATAGCAAGAGCAAACTTTTGGTAGTGCATTGTGGTGAGCCTTTACATTTGCTAATTGCTCTTACGGCTCTTCACTCATTCATTGCATATGAAAAGAAAGGAGCACAGGATTCAAGCTGCTGTATGAAGATTTATATACTTTCTTGAAAATAAAGTGACTAGGTTCCTGTTTGCATAAGGAAGACCAAATTTTAAAACTGCAATGGAGATGTAAAAACTCACTTTCTAGACAGGTAGAATAAGATTGTGGTCAACAATGTCGCTTCCTCAACAGACCTAAACTCAGATTTCAGCTCTGAAGTTTAATTACCTTGAGGTCTCCAGGAAACTACTCAACATCCATAACACGCCCTTTCCTCTTTGAAAATGAGGTTGTTGGGACGATTAAATGTGAATGCTATGTAAAGTGTTTAGCATTCTGATTGACACACAGCAAAGGCTCAGTATATACTAGTTGTTATTGATTGTGGAGACAAGGGTTCAGCTGCTTTAGTATAGTATTTAATAATAGTCTAGGGGCCCTCATTCTGATAAAGATTTCCAAGCCTATCATGCCAATACTTGGTTTATAATTTTCTCACCACTTTCTCTTCTTGAATTAAAGTTCTTTTCTTTTTAATTAAATATTTAATAATATTTGTTGAACATCTACTATATGCTAAAACTAAATAATGTGCTAGTAATATTTTAGAACGCTGATTTTTATTTTTATGTTATTCAAGCATCAGATCACTCCCCATGGTTGGTACTATCACAGGCAATTTAGAGATTATAATTGTGAAGACTCAGGGAAATTAATGACTTGCCCACGACCAGAGCTGGGATTTGAATACAATCTGTCTGATTCCAAATATAGTCCTTGTTGCACTATGCCAAGCTAATTTTCCTGATGTTAATACAGGAAATAAACAAGGAAAAAATTAAGTTTTTTTGAATTTATGTAGCAAAATGAGTGATTTAAAAAAATGAAATTTCAAGTTATCTTGATATTATGTCGTCATAGTCTAAGTTACCAGGAATTGTGTCTTGAAACATAGCTTTTGTATTTTGACTTTGGTTCTTTAGATTAGATTTATATAGTGGGACTCACTTTTGTCTACCTCTACTTCTCCCTTCTCATGGATATTGAATTTTGTTCAGGCATCCATCCTAGTTTCACAAAGTCATATGCTTTGGGGGAAAGCTGACCTTTTCCCATCACTGAGGATTGGTCTGGTTGGTCTAAGGGGGGAAATCCCACCTCTTTTGCTAACGAATGGATCATTGGTGGTGATGTGACCCTACTCAGGCTAATGAGACTTGAAGAGAGATTTGGCCTTCTAAGAACTAGGAGGTACTAAAAATTAAATGCATCTTAAAGAAAATAGGATTTAGAGCAATAATAGCCAAAGTTATAGATGGGAATGTATAAAATTTTTCTATGTAAAGTTATTTGAACTAATCTCATAATATATCACTGGCATCATTTGTAAATTAAAACACATTTGACATAGACTATGACTCTATAACAGAAAATAATTCAAAACTTTGACATTAGCTTAGAAATTTTTTTCTATTTTTTTTCCTTCAAATGAGAATGTGTTGAAGGGTTATGATAAGTTTTTTCTCCCTCATCTTGTCTGGACGTTTTTTTTCAGCTTTTAGGTCAAGCATGTTCATTGCTTGGCTCGTAATCAGAGATGACTACCTTTTTGTCAGATGTAAACTGTTTTCTGGTCCAGGGCCTGGTAACAGTGAGGGTTATGTTAATAAAAGCCTCTAGTTTAGCCTGTTATTGCTGAATGATTTTTTTTTCATGGAGTACTTATTCTCAACATTCAAGAAATCAGTAACATTGTCATTTTAATAGCTTCTTTTTATGGCACATGCCATAAGCATATTTCCTTCCCCTTCCAGCATACTGCCTATTATGCAGATACAACTGTAACCAAGCAAACTTGTAAGAAGTATAAATAAATAATTTTGCATTTTTCTCATAGGACAAATGACTAAGTGCTAATTTGGAACCTGGCAAACTTGGCTTGCTTGTTAGACAATATTAGAATAATGTGCCCCCTTACTCCAATTCATGTCATATATCCTATTTTATATGGCAAATCCCCAAATGAACAAATGAATTGTGCTTCTCCTAATGCTATTTTCTGGAAGACTGTAAACTTATGCATGGCAGAGGCAGAATTTAATGTTTCTTGCTCTGACTGAATCCTATTTTTTATTTATATATTCCTACCATTCTAGGTTGAAATGATGTTATTTCTACAACTTTGTCTGTTTGATGATCCCAGATATAATCTCTGATGTTTCATGAACCACTTTATAGCATGAGATTTGAAGTACCTGTATTTTCAGCAAGCACAGATAGATACGGGTTTCAGCTGATGCTGAGAATTCTGAGCAGGATGTGTCCTGCACATACTAGGACACCTGCATTAAATTTGCTCTCTTTCCAAAGTGAATGAAACTATAATACCCTCTAATTCATTTTAAATTACTTCAAATATTGAAAAACTATATAGTGTTCAAATAGTAAGTAGCACAAGGTAGAAATCTGGCAGTTATATCTCTAAAAACTCCTAAGCTCCTACTATAATACTTTTTAGTCCCCCAAATTATTTTCAAGACGTATTTACTGAGTACCAATTAAGCACTAATCTAGGCATTGTGATAACAGTAGTGGAAAAAACAAAGTCCATGTTCTCATGTAACCTATGTCTTAGCAGGAACAAAAAGACAATCCATTAGTACACATAAATGCGTTATATGTCAGGTGTAATTTGGAGAAGGTAAAGGATTAGAGAGTGGCAGTTAGGGGGAAGTATTAATTTCGATGGACTGGCCAGAGAAGACCTCTTTGAAGTGGATTTGGCAACTGAGAGCACAGGTGACTGGAAGGATTATCACCACCTACTTGTAAGACTAACAGTTGGTATGTGTAGGGTGACCAGTTGTCTATGACTCACTTGCATGTCATTGGTCCCTGTTTCATACTGGTTGTTAAATATTTTGAAAATGCTCCCTGTCTGCAATGGTGCTAAAAAAATAAGACAAGAATTTCAACAAAAATAGTTCTGCAAAAGGACATTGTGAGACAGGTGCTAAATTTTTAGAGGAATTAGGGGAAATGACTTGAAGGTGTGGATATGAATGAAACAATAAGGACAGGTGATGATATGGTTTAGTGGCTTGGGTTTCAAAATAAGTGGAGTGTTTTAGGGAGGAGACAGAGAAAACAGTCCTTGAGTGATAATGGGGGATAAGGAAGACAGCTTTACCCCCTCTGGACCCAGTGAAATAAGTAGTGTGGGAAATAAAAGAGATGCCACTTGTGTTGGCTACATGCACTGTAGCATCTTCAGCTGATGGCCAGATTTCAGTTATAGAGGCGTGAAGGGACTATTGAGGATAAAGGATGTTTTGTCAATGGCAGGTGGTGAGCCTCCAAAGGTATAGTCAAAGGTCAGAGGGGATTAAAGGGATGACCAGTTATATGGGGATGAAAGTACAGGTGATGAGGGATCAACTGAGAGGTTTTCAATGATGTAGGGTAGGATATAATGGACCCTGAAGGCTTATCATGGTGAGTGTGGAGAAGAGGGAGAATGGGTCTCTTTCTGGGGTAGCCATAGCTTCCTCCATCCCTGATTCAGGCATGATGATGGTGGAGCAGAGGAAGCCAAAGCATTATGGCATCTGTAGGATGCAAGAATCTGTGGCTGTTCTCTGTGAGTTCTACCTGCTGCTATATGGTGGGCACACTATATCCAATTAACTAGATACTGCCATAGCTCTGCTTCAACCATATAGTATCAAAACAAAAGGAATAAAAACCAAAACTTCAGCTAATTATCCAGACTATTTTGAAATATCCAAATGGTTTGCATTGTGTTGGACAGAAACTTTGTATGATTCTCTGAAAATTTAACTTTTGATCGGACTTTATCAGTTTTGAAGACATGCTTTTGTCTATTTGTCAAAATTAGGCATGCCAGATATTCTGTAGATACAAGGTCATTGTTTTAAAAAATAGAGGAAGCAGGAAGTAGAAAGTCTATAGACATAATCCCTGAGTACGAGTGATATTCTTTCAAAAGGAGCAACATAGAAATTTGGAAAGAGGTTATCATCAGGAACCATCCTTTCTTGACAACTGAACTTTCCCATTTAGCATCTTTGTTGTATACATCAGGTTCAAAAGCATTTGGGGAAAAGAGTACAAAAGCCACTGGTCAGATTTTACTCCTAGTTGTGCACTGCACTGGCTTCTTAGATTAACCATTCATGAGACAGATGAGACAGTCATGCTCAAAGCTAGGCATCACGGTTAGTGACATAAGTGGTACCAGATCCCAGAGTCTTGAACTCTTGTATTTTGTGTTCTTTTGACACCATTAATGATAATCTTTCTGTAGCTCTGTCAAATAACTCTCATTTGCCCTCAAGTATTTCTCTTGACACACAAGGGGGAACCACTATGGTTGGAAAAGCCAAGCCTCAGGGAGGGTATTTTCTGGAGAACTGTGAACAGACCTGTGCCTCTCTTCTTCCAACAAACTCTTCCCTGAGCACTGGAGCAACAGCCAACAAATCGATGAATACCTTGGCAGTTGCTGAGTAGGCATTATAGTTTCTTCCTCCTTTGTTGGCTCTAATGTAAAATGAATAGATAGGAGCAGATAATCTCTAAGGCTTCCTGTTACCCAAACTATAGATAACTCTATGAAAATCTTAGAAATACAGGAAAGATCTTCAGTTTTGCATATGATGGCCAATAAGCATCTCTGCAACAGTTTACTAAAAATGGGTCTTTAGCTATAGCCTGTGAGGAAGATGTTCAAACTTGCTTGCACACATTTGTTGGAATTTTATTTATATATCAGTATCAACACAACCACCTTAGGAACAAGAAACAGCACATCCCCTATGGGTTTAACATTTTTAGTCTTATTTCCACAATGGAGACAAAGGCAGTTTTACTTATTTTGCAATTACCATAGGTGGAAAGCTATCAATAAAATCCCATGCTTTCCCTAGTGGATATGCAATCCTAATAATTAAATCTACACATCTGCTAAATAACGGCAAATTTAAAGTCTAGCAATTTACATGGAAGAAAACAGATGTCATTCCGGTTTAATCTTTTCTCTTTCACCATGAGTGCTGTGAACACTGCACACCCCGCAGTGATTAATCTATCAAAATACTCTACTCCATTTACTCCATTTTATTACATCCTGTGTCACAAGAGATGGAGCAGCTGTTTCTGGATAGAAAGCAAAGAACTGATACAAAATAAAGCATCCTCTGAATAGGTACAGCAAACTGATGCTCCTGAATTGTTAGAAAAGAGATCAAGTGTCTTACAATGGGGTGATTTTCAGAAACTCCAGTGAACTTACTCTCTTAATCCACAAAAGTGGTGAATAGTGGGAAAAACACAATGAACAAGTACATTTTCCTTTCACTGAAAAAATACTTTGAGGTAAAATCCTCTCCTTGTGATTTGGAAACCCAAGTTCCTATTTTTTGTTAAATGCAGCAATTTGTTTTAAAGAAGAGGTTCTTTCCTAATTAAGTGCAGCAAAGAAAAAAACCCACTTTAAAGGAAAACTACAACATGTGAGTTAATCCCCAATTCTGGTAAATTATATTGAAAAATTTGGAGACAAAAAAGTAGAGTTTATTATTCTAGTGAAATTTATTTGGCTATGAAAAGTGTTATCAAAGGGTACACTGAAAATTTGCTGGGATGAATTACCATAATGACTTTCACTGCTGCAAATGAGATATGGAAAGGAAATAGGATAGTGAATTATATACATAATGTGTTCTTAGGAAGAAAAGTCATATTTTGCTCGATGAGTGAATTTCAAACTTTGGTGTCCACAAGAATTACCTGGAGTGCTAACATCCCCAGAGATGATTATTCAGTGAGTCTGAGATGAATTACTGGAATTTGAATTTTTAAAATGCCCATTGATTAATTCTGATGCAGGTCATCTTTGAATTACTCTGATCTAGATCATAGACCAAACACTGTCTAGCTCATAGATCAGATAAACATTTATTGGCACTATGTATCATATCGTATATATACACGGCAGGCACTTAACATATGAACAATGAAAAACTCTAGCTTTGGAGTTAGAGTTCTGTGTTAAGATTCCAGTTTTTCCTTTTTCCTTTTGGGCTGACTCTTTATTCTCTCTGAGCCCTGGTTTCCTCATATGTAAAGTTAACATACACATACCTACCTCCTAGGGTTATTTTGGGGATTAATGATTAATGATTAAGCTCCTGGAAAGATTTGTCTACACTTACTGTCTTCAACTCCTTTTCCCTCATCTTCCCCTTAAATTAGGCTCTGTCCCCACACCATAAAACTGCATTTATTGTGGTAAAAAATGACCTTCATATCGCTCAATCCAATAGTCATCTTAGTCTTCACCTTTTTTGACTCATTAGCAGAATTTGATACAATTGCTCATACCTTTCTCTTGAATAGAATTTCTTCACATAGATTTCAAGAACTGTATTTCAAGGTTTACTTTACTGTACTGAAGTACTGTCAAAAGACCACTTATAAATGGTGAGGATATTTACTTCTTCAATTGAATTTAAACATGATAATGAATGAAGAGGAAGATGGTGACTCAGCTCATAATTAGAGTATTCCAGAGCCCAGTCTTTGGTCCTTTTCTTCACTTTATTGACATTAACTCTCTTAGCTCTAGATTCTATATCTGTTGACTATCAAATTTATATTTCCAGTTGAGACTTTTCTTCTGAACACATCAGTCTCATATATCCAATGGCCTGCTCTACATTTCCACTTGGATGTCTACTAGACATCTCAAATTCAACATAACCAAAACCGAATAGCTGATTTCACCTCCACCCCCAAAACTTGTTCCACCTCTATCCTTCTTCATTTCAGCTGATGACAACTTCATTGCTCCAGTTGCTAAGGATGAAAAACCTTGGAGTCATGCTTGATGCCTCTCTTTATTCCACGTCCCAAATTCAATCCATCAGGAAATCTTTACAGTTCTTCAATTTTTCACCTCCTCCATGGCCATGAATCTGGTGTGAGTCACCATGATATCTTTTGCCTAAGGTACTGCAAACACCTCCTAACTAATTTCCATCTTTTACCTCTGCCTCTCTACAGTCTATTCCTTACAAGGCAACCAGAACAATGTTTAACATTGTGAGATCCTGTAATTTCCCTGCTCAAAAGCATTTAATGGCTTCATGTCTCACTCTGATTAAAAATTGCGTCCTTACCATGTACTGCCAGGACTTATGATTTGGTCCCCATTACCTCTCTGACCTCTTTGCCTCATCTCCAATACTCGCCTGTAAACTGGCGTCTTCACTGTTCCAGAAATTAAGCATGACTGTTCTTACTGTTCTATCTACCTGGAAAACTCTTCTCTGAGGTAGCCTCAAGGCTTTCTTACCTTCTTCAACTCTTTGCTTAAAAATCACCTTTTTAATGAGGTCTTCCCAGAAAAACTTACTTGAAATTAAAACCTATATTCTCTCCCTGGCTTTTCTATCTTGATCCCTATTTCATTTATATAAATAGCATGTACAACCATCTATACTATACAATTTACTTATTATTTTGATTGTTTGTTTATCTATTTTATTTTCTGTTCAACACTGCATCCCTTCCTTTAGTACCAAAATTAATGCCTGATACATGGTTGGTACTCAATAAATGTTTGTTGAATAAAAGAATGAATGAACACCCCTGATTTTATTAATAATATCAATCATGTATTAAATATTTATAGGACTTGAGATGGTCTTTAAAAAATAAAAATAGTTTGAAAATAATTTCATTTATTTATAATTTAACACTTTTTTCAAATTGATCATAATAGGGGACATGTACAGAGGGCTTACGATGTGCTGAACACTCTTCCAAATGCTTTACATCCATTACCATTTTAAATCCTTACACATGTCTCAGGAGGAAGGTGTTATTGTCATTATTCCTATTTTGCAGATGAGGAAAGTGATGAATAGAGTGGCCAAGAGACTTATGCAAGGTCACATAGCTATAAAGTTTTGTTGCTGGGATTGAAGAGCAGGCCCTGCTTTTCACTACCTTGGGTAAATAACCACTTGAAGTCTGTCTTAATTTGCTAGAGCTGCTATTACAAATACTATACACTGGTTTGCTGACCAAGAGGAATTTATACAAATCAAGGCATTGTCAAGCCATACTTTCTTTTCAGAGTCTGTTGCGTTCTGGTGTTGGCTGGTCCCAATTCTTGGTGTTCCTTGGCATCTCTGCTTCCTGTCACATGTCCACCTCTCTTTCCTTGTGTCTGCCCTTCTGGTTTCTGCTGACTTTTGGCTTCTTCCTGGGGCTTTTCCAACTGACTATGTTCAAATTCCTTTTTTTTTAAAAGTCCTCCAGGCCTTTACAAGGTCTCCAAGGTAAGATTAAGATTTACCTTGATTCAGTTTGGCCACACTTTAACTAATAATGTCTACAAAAGATCTTATTTACAAATGGGTTCACACTCACAGGAACACAGGTGTGCTGGTTTAAAAGGATGTATGTCCCTAGAAAAGCCATGTTTTAATCTAAATCCCATTTTGTAAAGGCGGAATAATCCCTATTCAATATTGTATGTTTGAATCTGTAGTTAGATCATCTCCCTAGAGATGTAACCCAATCAAGAGTGGTTGTTAAGCTGGATTGGGGGAAATGTTTCTCCACCCATTTGGGTGGGTCTTGATTAGTTTCTGAAGTCCTATAAGAGAGGAAACATTTTGGAGAATGAAGGAGATTCAGAGAGAGCCAGAGAAGAATGACATAGCCACAAGAAGCAGAGAGCCTGCTAGCCAGTGACCTTTGGAGATGAAAAAGGAAAGCACCTCCCAGGGAGCTTCATGAAACAGGAAGCCAGGAGAGGAAGCTAGCAGATGATACCATATTCAACATGTGCCTTTCCAGATGAGAGAGAAACTTTGACTGTGTTTGCCATGTGCCCTTCCACTTGAGAGAGAAACCCTGAACTTCATTAGCCTTCTTGAACCAACGTATCTTTCCCTGGATACTTTGATTGGACATTTCTATAGACTTGCTTTAATTGGACATTTTCTTGGCCTTAGCACTGTAAACTAGCAACTTATTAAATTCCCCTTTTAAAAAGACATTCTGATTCTAGTATATTGCATTCCGGCAGCAAACTAGAACAACAGGCTAAGATTTGAACAAGTCTTTTGTGGGGTACAAAATTCAATCCCCAGCAAAGTTAAACAACTAGTCAGTAACTGTGTTCAAAAACCTGGTGGCTTGTGGACTTAAAATACCTTTCAAATAGATCTGTATCAGATGCAGTCAGTAAGCCTTGAATCGCTCTTTGGATAGTCTTCACTTATCCTCCTCTTTGCTCTCTCCCTAAGATTTAGCTCTATAAATTGTCAAGTATTTATCTTGATTTCTTACATTTTTGACTGCTAGGGGCTAATCAAGTGCATGCCTTATCTCAGAAAAATTTTTGTAAGTATGTGTTATAGGCCTATTGGGAACTTGCAGCTTAGTCCATTTTCTTTTCTTCTTCAGAAATAACAGCTTGGTCTCAAATAAGCTTTCAAGGAGACCCAGATGGTGAATAATAATTTTAATAGATCCATTGTTCAGTTTTAAAAAGATATCAGTCTGGTCATTAATGAAAGCCAGGAAATTGCTTTACTGTACTGAAGTACTGTCAAAAGACCATTTATAAATAGTGAGAATATTACTTTTTCAATTAAATTTAAACATGATAATGAATGGAGAGGAAGGTGCATCAGCTCATAATTAGAAGAATTTATATAAGCAGAAAGGCGAGGAAAAAACACGAAGATTATCAAAGTACTTGTCATTTTTGAGTATGAACCTCAAGAGCTCAATGTAAAAGGTCAGTGTTAAATGACTACCATTAAATGTTAACCCAGTTTGCTTGGGTTATTTTTAATCTTTTGACTTATATTGTGCAGGTATGTTATCTACTGGAGACAAAAATCTTTCACTGAGTTCAGATGCTGATTGAGGTCATCAGTGATTACGGAAAGACTCATAAATAATAGTCCCCATATTCTGGGTTGAGATTGGGATTTTGAGAGCCCATTAATAATGGTTATCTTTACTATTCTCTATAGTTGGATAGAAGCAAGGTTAGACTGCCCTGAGGAAGATGGGGGAAAAAAGTTCATGCACTGATTTTCTGAAGCCCTGGAGAAAGTTAACTGAAAACCATAGTCATAGTGCTGAAAAGAGTAATAATTTACTATGAAAGCTATAGCTTATTCTTTTAATTTTTAGTTTAAAACTTATGTAAGTAACAATAACTTTGATGTTTAGAAATTCATTTTGGAAATTGAAGTCATTTTTGTGAGCAGGCAATTATATTTGAAGCGTGACATATGAAATCTGCTGGCTCTTTTAATTGATGCATTAATATATGTAAACTTTTTTTGGCAGTTATTTTATTTTGGCAGATTATTCAGTATTGCCTACATGATGGAAGGCTTTGTGAACCCTAGAACATGAATTCATGGATAAAACTTGGTCCTACTAAAAGTTATATATACCCCTGCACAATAGATAATGTTGCCCACCTGGCATTTATTTTCCTAACGGAACCTTAGTTCAGGAACTCCCTTTCACGTTCTACTTTGGAGAAATCTATCCCATTCCATGGGAGGTGGATCCTGATTAGTCTAAGCCATTTGGTGTATGGATTCCTTTGATGGCTACTATCAAATCAGGGATTCTTATCTGACTTACTTTGGTCCAGTCATAATATTGGAGATATACCATCCATGATTAAGGGATAAGTCTGTCTTTCTTTTTTCTGTTGGATAGGAATAGGAAAGTATGTAGATTTCACAGAAATCATGAGAGCGCTGTCTTTAGAATGAAGCTGACACTGAAGATACTTGTGTAGATGGAAAGGAAGAACCTGGATTCTTTTTTTTTTTACATGGGCAGGCACTGAGAATCAAACCCGGGTCTTCTGGCATGGCAGGTGAGCATTCTTGCCTGCTGAGCCACTGTGGCGCACCCATAACCTGGATTCTTGACAACATAACTGAGATGTCTGATTGAACTGCAGAAGAGTACCCAAACTTCTGGGCTTCCACTGATGGTAGATAATCAAGATCCTGATAATTTTGACTAGTTTGAAGTTTTGCTTCATGCTATGTTTTCAGCTAAAATGTCATACCTGGTACACAATAAAACTTAGATATAACACTTGTAACAAGTATTGCCCTTGCCAGCAGAGATTTAGTGATAGTTTGGATGCATATACTGAAGTTTAAAGGAGTCAAAAGCCTTCCATCTGAATGCAAATCAAAACCACAATGAAATATCATCTCACACCTACTAGAGTGGCTATTATAAAACAACAACAACAGAAAACAACAAGTGCTGGAGAGGACGTGGAGAAAGAGGCACACATTCACTGTTGGAGGGAATGTAGAATTGTGCAAACTCTCTGGTAGGCAGTTTGGCGATTCCTCAGCATACTAAGTGTAGAATTGCCACATGATCCAGCAATCTCATTACCAGGTAAATATTCAGAGGAAATGAAGTCAAGGACACAAATGGACATTTGCACACTAATGTTTTATAGCAGCATTGTCACAATTGCCAAAAGATGGAAACAGCCCAAATGTCCATCAACAGATGAGTGGCTCAACAAGCTGTGGTATATACATACAATGGAATGTTACACAATTGTAAGATAGAACAGAGTTATGAAGCATTTAATAATGTGGGTGAAACCTGAAGACATTACACCGAATGAAATTAGCCAGAAACAAAAGGACAAATGCTGTATGATCCCACTTATATGAACTGACAATAATGGGTGAAATTTGAGTATTAAAGTTGAAAACACAGGTTATTAGGAGACAGAAACAAAGTAGAGATTGGGCCTTTGCAATCCTGTTCAGCAGAACTGATTGTAAAGACCCAGAAATGGAAGCGCAACACTAAACAATGGTAGCACAATATTGTAAGTACCCTGAGTGAAGCTGAGTGTGAGCATGTTTGAGCGAGGAGGGCAGGGGGCGTGTATGACACCAGAAAGAAAGTAGACGATTAAGACTGTGACAGTACAACTTAGCAATGCCAAGAGTGAACAATGATAGTGGTTAAATGTACAAATAGAATATTTTTACATGAGGGAGAACAAATGAATGTCAATAGTGCAAGATATAGAAAATGGGATGCCATAAAGGGGAAAATACAATTAATCCTTACTAGGGTCTGCAATTAACAGTGACATGGTAATGTGCTTCCATTGACTGTAACAAAGCCAATAAGCCAAAGCTAAATGGCAATAAGCAGGGGGTATGAGAAAGGGTGTGGGATTCTTTGTGGAAGAAACGGAAATATTCTCATGTAGATTGTGGTGGCGGAGGCATGGCTAGTGATTATGCTGGGAACCACCAATTTTTTTCCTTAGGTTGCATTGTATGATGTATGAATAAAACTGTTTACAAATGAATAGCGAGATACAAGTGCTGGAGAAAATGGGGAGAGAGAGTTGCACCTGTCCACTAAGTAGAAAGGTGCAGGCCTTCTGGAGGGCAATGTGGTAGCTTCACAGAAGGCTGGGAGTGGGGATGCCGTATGATCTTGCAATCCCGTAGTTAGGTATATACTGGGAGGAACTGAGAGCAGGGGCACGAATGGACATTTGCATACTGGTGTTTATGGTGGCATTATTCATGAATTGCTGTGGATGGAGGTGATTGAGCACATCTACAGAAGAATGGAAGGGGGAACTGTGGTGTGTACATATAATGGACTACTGAGCGGCTGGAAGAGGGAATTAAAGTCTTGAGGCATGCAACTAGGTGAATGAAACATGAGGACAGTAAGTTGAGTGAAATAAGCCAGAAATGAAAAGACAAACATTTTAATACCTCACTAATATGGACTAGCTGTAATGTGCAAACACTGAGAATTCAATTTGAGAGCACAGGTTATCAGACAAATACCTATTTTAAAGGTTCCTGGATTATAAACTCTTAGGGCAGTCACATCTATTCCAGAGTTGTAACTGTTATTTCTAAATTCTGAGATGCTAACCTCTTTGTGTATAACCTGGTCATTCCGTGGAATTTCAGGTTTTTGTGTGACACATGAGACACAGAACTAGCGTTCTGGTAACTCTGAAAGTCAACATTACTCCATACAGCAACTGTTAGAAACATTGAAAAATTGTTCAGACTTCAATAAGAGATATGAATGAAGCTGATCTAGGTAAGACTAAGGCAAAGCAGACTAAAGTGTAAAGGATAATATTGACTGTATTTTAAAACTTCAACTTCTATGTAAGACCAAAGGAAGGAACGTTTATTTTGTGGAAAAGTCATATTTTTGGTAGCATACTATCTAATTTAACTTGTATGGTCAGTTTACTTGCAAACCATAATTACATGGAACTATGAATAGGAGTGAGATCTTGTGGTTTGCGCAGGTTGGAGTTTTGCCCTGGTGCATTCCAGAGTAAGCTGGGCAGAAGATTAAAAAGTATTTGCAAAGTTCCCTTGTGAGACTGGGGAAAAGGTGGAAATATTAAACAAGACCTGATATTCTTGCAAGCAGCGGGGACTGCCAATTTGATGGGACACACCCTCGATCTTGGGGGTTGCCCTTATGAAGCTTACTCTTGCGAAAGAGAAGCTAAGCCTATTTGGGACTACGCATAAGAGTCACCCCCAGAAAACCTCTTTTGTTTCTCAGATATGGCCTCTCTCTCTAAACCACCTTGGCAGGTAAACTCACTGCCCTACCGCACTACATGGGACATGACTCCTGGGGTGTAAAACTCCTTGGCAACGTGGGACCTGACTTACAGGGATGAGCCTGGCCCTGGCATTATGGGAATGAGAAAGCCTTCTTGATCAAAAGGGGGAAGATAAATGAAACTAAAGTTTCAGTGGCTGAGAGGCTTAAAATAGAGTTAAGAGGGTATTCTGGAGGTTATTCTTATGCAGTATATACATATCCCTTTTCAATTTTTGGTGTATTGGAAAAGCAAGAGGGAAATACCTGAAACTGTTGAACTGTAATCCAATAGCTTTGATTCTTGAAGATGACTGCATAACTGTAGGGCTTTTAAGGTGTGAATGTGTGAGTGTGGAAACCTTGTATCTGACACTTCCTTTATCCAGTGTATGGACAGGTGAGTCAGAAAAAAAAGACACAAAAATAATAGGGGGTGTATGGGGTTATGGGATGTTTTGGGCATTCTTTTTTATTCTTATTCTTATTTTTATTGTTTTTGGGGTAATGAAAATGTTCAAAAATCGATAGTAGTGATGAATGTACAGCTTTATAATAATACTGAACCACTGATTATATACTTTAGATGATTATATGTCAATTAAAAAATCATTAAGAAAAAAAATTCAGTTGATAAGGGAAAAAAAAATTGGATTTCAGCAAATTCCCAGAGGTCTGATATTGTTGCCTTTTCTGCTACCAGTCTTCTGGTTATGAAACACATTGTTATCAGGCCACAGTATCCTTCATTTGAAGTGGACAGGCCTCCTCGGGTTTCCATTCAAAAGCCCATCTATGCTAGGAACTCATGAGCAATGTAAATTTTAATGAAGCTTACATAAGAGGAATGGAGAAGGGGGTTACATCACAGCAATGTGACAACTTTAACAGAAAGTATAGGCATCACCATTTTCAAAATGACCATGGGTTCCTCACTATTAATCAATTTTACTAGCCTTTCAATCTGACTATGTCTCCATCTCATTACCTCCTTAATCTTTCTCTTCCGTTCCTTTTTTCTGCTTCCTTCTCTTTTAAATTCTGTCCTTGCTTTCAGGAATAAGAAAATGCAAACAATGTAATTCTCTCATCCCTCCCTCGTGTCCCAGATTTGTAGGCTGAAGCATTGAGACTGGTGTATATCTATCTGCTACAGGAACAACTTTGGAAAATAATTTAAATAAATGCTTTTCAGAAAGACGATTTCAAAATCTATCATTATGTAAAGAAGATGGCAGTTATTAAGAAGTATATGGCCCAGAAACGGGCTCTCTCTGAATTCTTGACATGCCCTAACAGAATTAGAAAGGTGGAGAAAAATTGAAGTAAAAGAACAAAACTTCAATGTGAATAATAGTGTGGCATTCTGATTTCATGGAGTGACGTTATCCTAGGAAAATAATGAGGCTCTTACAGATTTTCTTTTTGTTATTTTTGGATTGATATTTGACAGTTTATGACAAGCAGTGTTTGTTTTGGGGAGACGCGTGGTGGGTAAGTGTGTGTAGGTATACGGTTTGAATGCAGGTGATTGTGTGTGCATGTTTCTGTGTGTGAGTGTGTATAAGCATGTAGTGTTTGGCCCATTAGCTTCCCTCTAGAGAAAGAATTGGGGAGAATAAACAGTACTTATGCAATTCACTATTACAGAGCTTGAGAATGACATCATGTGAAGGGCTTATGATTTGATTTGAGGTGGGACATGGCGAAGCCACCCATCACTGCTCTGCGTGACCTGAAGTGTCACAGCCATTCCTGATTGTCCTTTTGGAAGGCTCTGTTTCCCCTCTCCCCACCATTAAACAGACTTGGGAAAGAGTTTGACTGGGGCTGGGGAAGGGCAGGGCATGGATTCTGGGGCAAGATCACTCATTGGGTGCTGGGAATGGAGTTTTCTGAGAGGTAGAAGAAAATCTGGATGGAGGAGGCTACCACCAGAAAAGAAGACAAAGCTGGAAGCTTGCCTAGTAGTGCTATGGAGAATAAAGCGACAGAGTGCCACACGCTAACTTCTCTGCTAGCCACTTATAGAGAAGGAGGGAATGGTGTTCAAATAAGAACCAGATGGGGAGCACCAGCACATGTGCAATGGTCCATGGCTGAGCCGGGAGGAACGGTCACGCACCAGCATCTCCTGAGTGGGCAACTTGGAAGGGACTTAAGGAAAAACTTCATTCTTCATAATAAGATAGAGAAAGCTGACCCTTGAAATGGGGACGGAGTGGATGGATATGCCACAGTTATATATGCCCTGCATATGGCAGGGTGCCCTCCCATTTTCAGTCCTCTAGGAGAGAACTTTCGCCAACCAACATGGGACAATTTTTACTGTGACCACTACTCAAGATTTTCCTTTCACCTTTCAAATAAAGGAGGGGAATACTTAAAGTCATAGCAACAATCTCTCATAGAAAGTATTGCAAACTTGAATGCCAATTGAGCTTTGCTGAGAAATATATTGAGGGACTCTCTGCTAGACCAGGGGTTGACAAACTTTTTCTGAAAAGAGCCAGATAGTAAATATTTTAGGCTTCGTTGGCTTTACAGTCTCTGCTGCCACTATCCAGCTTCGCAGTTGTAGCAGAAAACAGCCGTAGACAATATACAAACAAATGAGTTCCTTTTGGAACACAGTAGCTGTGTTCCAAAAAATTATTTTTTTATGGACACTGAAGTTTGGACTTTCTATAATTTTGCCATAATGTTATTCTTTTAATTTTTTTCACCATTTAAAACTATAAAAACCATTCTTAGCTGGGGCCACACAAACACAGGTGGCAGGCTGACTTGGGCCCATGGGGTGCAGTAGACAATAGCAGGTGTTAGAGGGCAATGGGCCACTGTCTGATGAAGACAATTCCAGCCCCATCTCTTCACCTTTGAGGGCTGGTCCCCTTAACAAAATCATCTGTAAAGTGTATCTTTCTCAAAAGACAAGCATTAATCTTCCTCTGAGAAAACATGGGGGGGGGGTCTGGTTATGAGGAAGGGACACTTTTTCCAATCCACTTGGGTTTTTGGGTTTTGTCCTTTGTGAACAGCCCCATTATTACGCTGAGAAGCATTTGAGTCTTTCTTGCGAGACCTAAAATTTGGCTGAATTGCAGGAAAACCACACTGGTTGTCAATAGCTGTTCTCATTGGTGCCAGGAGGAATGGTGCCAACTATGATTAAATTCTTTTGCTTCCTGGCCTCCCACTGATGGGGACAATGAGTGGTGGTTCTTGCCAATTCATACTACCACATGTATAAAACTCTTTGAACAAAAACGGCATTGTATTGCACACATGGTTTTGTTGTCTGCTTAAGAAAAAACTTACTTGACAAAGTAGATAACGTTTTCCCATGTCATCTATAACATTATTTTAAATGGCCATGCAGTATTTCATCATAGAGTTGCAAAATAATTGGACCAATTCTCCATTATTGGCTTTACAGAGTTGCCAATTTTTTTAATATTATAAAAATTTGTGCACTGAAACTCCCTTGTGCAGATTCATGATTTTTTTTTTTTTTTAGGATGAGTTCTCAGAATGGGAATTGCTGGGGTAAACATATGTTGGAAGTTTTAAATGTGTCACAAAGAAATCTTAAGAAAGATTCATCTTGTTCCATTTATATTCTTCTCAGTAATGCATGAAAGTATCAATTTATTTGTACTTGAAATTTAAAAAATAATTTGTTAGGAAAACAATATTTTCTTTTTCTTTCTTTCTCTCTTTTTTACTGTTTTAAACATAATATCTTAGATGTAATTTTCTGCTTATCTGTCTTTCCCAATATTGTGAATTTTTAAGGGAAACTGAAATTTCTTTACATTATAGCTTTTCCTTAGTTGGTAACACAATACTTGGCATATAATGGATATTCAGTAAATACTGATTGAACTTAAAAAGTAGGAGAAAGAGAATGATTCTGTCAATATCTAGACATGTACTTCCATACCTCTTGATTTTTCAGAATGGTTATTTTGTTATAAAATATGTTCTGATTAGATTTATGAGATCTGCTTTTGCAAAGCTGTGCTTATTAATGTTCCTTTTCATAATGCGGATTAGAAATGTGCAGAGTAGACAACATGGCAGTAGTAAATGGTATGTATTGGTTATTTGGATCTCTGATTTTGAGCTTATAGAAAACCTATGGTTTCTGGGATCATTATAGTGCTAGTAACCTTTCTTTTTCTGTCAGTTTCTGTTTAAAAGTCAAGTATGCAATCCATTAGGTCAGGGGTATACATCCTTTATTTGGGATGTGGGTATATGCAAAAAGGTAGAAATCCTTTTATTTGTATACAGGACAAGTTATAGATAGAAATCTCCTTGTCAACTGAGTGCCTTAAGATTATGCTATCATAATAGCAGTTGCAGCTGTGCAGTCACATGAAGAAATGCCTGCAAGGATAAGATTCTCTCTTTAGATTGATACCCTACTGCAACTTGATTGTCTCAGTTGACTCATAGAACCTGTCCTGTTGAGTGAAGATAATTGTCTATTTACACAGACTAAGTAATTTCTGACTCTGAGGTCACTTGAAGTTTACAGAAAACATAATTTTTGAAGTTTTACAGAAACAGAACTCAGGGGAGAGCCACGAAGAGGAAAAACTAATTCTCCGTGGGCTAGGCAGTTCCAGGAAAACCCTCCTCCTCTATTATTTTATTCACTTAAAATGTCAGTTTCAAGTCCCTTTTGTTCACTGATACATCACTAATACCAAGAACAGTGCCTGGCAGGCAGCAGAAATTCAATAAATACTTGTTTACTGGGAAGGAGTCCTATATGATTTGCCTTCTTTTATCTGACAATCAATAAATGTTTTGGGTCATTTACAAAATGCTTGTGGCAATGGAGTTACACATTTTCTGACATCAAGAAGCTTATGGTTTAGTTGGAAACACAAATCCCAACACACATGAAAGTCTACCATTTGAAATTATCGCAATATCTTATATCAATACCTACCAAAATAATTATGTGGCTCTGGTGGATGGAAGGAAACACTTAAAAGTACAAAGTAAAAATTCTGTGATACTGAGTGAGTGGGCTGCCCTTTTCCTATATTATTTCCCCTCTGTCCCTGCTTCTTAGTGTCATGACTCATTTTGATATGTCTTTCACCAGATTAAACTCTTGCGGTAGCTCCCATTTACTATAGTACAAATTCAAATTTCTTAGGATTGTCTGTGATAGCTCTAAAGGCTTTGACATTTCTCTCAGTGGGAGGTGGGGTCCATGTGTCCTGTCCCTGAATCTGGGCAGACTCTGACTGCTTTGACCAATAGAAGATGGTAGAAGTGATCTTTTGGTCAGGTCTTAAGAAACTGGCAGTTTCCACTTCCTGTCTTTTGAAACCTTCACTCCTGAAGCCCTGAACTGCCATATTGGAAGCTGAACTACCATGTTGTAGAGGTCATGTGGAGAACCTTGAATCATTAAGCAAGCTGGAGAGAGAGTGCCCAGTTGAGCCCTGCTTTTTAGCCTTTCCCACTAAGGCACCAGATACATGAACGGAGCTGTTTTGGACCTTCTATTCCAGCTCAGTTACTCATCCAGCAACTTGTAGAACAGAAGAGTCATCAAGCTGACTGTCTGTAAGCATACTAAATTACATAACACATTTCTAGATTGTGAGCATAATGATATTACTGTGGCTTCAACCCACCTACTTTGGGGTGGTTGGTTACACAGAAATAAATGGCCATAACCATCGCTTAACAAGCATCTCACATCTTAACACCAATCTTTTCATTCACTATCATTTTCTTCTATTCTTAACTTTCATTCTCCCTCACATGCAGACCCATTATACTCAAGTCAAAAAATGGCTTGTTTTCTCTGAGTATCATTGCTTCTTTTATTTCCATAACTTTCCTCTGTTTTTTGCATTCAAGGCAAAGGAAACTTTACTCATACTTGAAGATATGCCTAAAATTACCTCCTCTATGAAGCCTTTCTGTTTTCTAGACAGATTTAGTAGCTTCATTCTCTACTCATAAAGCACTTTGCATGTACCTCAATTAAAGCACTTAGAGCATTATAATCTTGCTCTTGGTTTATGAGGCTGTCAATCCAAATAGATCATGGGTATCTCAGGTATAGAAGCCAAGTCTTTTGCATTGTTCTACCATTCTCCAGTGCTTGATATTTGTAGTGGTTTGATGTTGTATGTATCCAGAAAAACATGTTCTTAAGCCTAACCCATTCCTGTGGGTGTGAACCCATTATAAGCAGGACCTTTTGACAGATCTTAATCCTACTGCTGGAATCCTTTGTAAGTGGAATGAAATTTGGACATAGAGAGATTGCCCAAGAAGTAAGAAGTTCAAATTCAATGGAACCTGGAAGAGAAGGGAGAGAATGGGAGATGCTGCCTATGCCTTGCCACGTGAAAAGCTAAGGACGAGGACACCAGCAGCCAGCTCCAGAACTCCACGGTTTTCAGGAAGATTTGGACTTAGCCTCAAAACCATAAGCAAATAAATTCCCATTGTTAAATGAACCCATTTCACAGTATTTCATTGAGCAGCCTAAGGAAACTAAAACAATACATAAAAAAGGAAAGGCTTTTACTCATTAGTAAACGTCAATTTTTGAGGTCCATGAATTCATATTTTTATTGTACCCATGGCTAAGATTAGCTTCAACTGGGGAACTGCATCGAGTTTTTGACTATTTAACTCAGATTACAGATGTAGATATTGTTCTTTATAATTGTGCACTGATGTTTGCTTTACAGAATTTGATTTACCTATTTGTGATCACATGATTTTTACAACAATATTATAAGATGGTTATTGCCTTCATCTCCGTTTTTCAGGAGAAGTAACTGCAGGCCAGATAGGTTAAATCATTTGTCTGCTAAGCTACTAAGGCATAGATTTTGGAGCTCCCAAGCTTTCTGTCTTCAAGTTTTGGGCCATTCATCTCTTTCTCAATTCTCTCTTTCCAAAAAGCATGAATGTGGATAAATTCCAATTACCTAAACCACAAGGAGGTTGTGATATACTAATATACCTTAAAAAGCCCTAAAATTTCCTCAGAGATAATCTTTAGTAAATACCCATATTAGAAAGCTATAGTAGTGCCCATTCCATTCAAACCATTATGGGAGGGGGCAGTTATTTTTGTTATGAAAAATGAAATTCCCAAATATTATACAAAGCAGGTCGGTAAAACATGAGTCTGATCGCTCTATGCATCAATCCTAGTCTTTTCTTGGTAAACTTTTTTCAATTTGAGGGAAAGCAACATTTATTTTTTTAAAACAACCATTTTTGGAATTTATATTATTGACTTTTCTTCTAGTCACAGAACGAGCCTAAGAAACATTCTCATAAAACAGAATTTATGTATGTAGATATACTATGGCGTTTTACTTCCTATATCTCTGCTCAGAGGCAAAGGTATCTTAAAATTGTTAACAAGAATTTACAGACCGCCTGCCCCCAGCAACTCCAACAAATCAGTCTAACCCAACAATGCATTGCCCTGGTGAAATAAGGTAGCTGGCCAATGGAGCATTTCGCTTCACATCCAGCTAGCATTTTCCTGAGATGAATCATACAGTCTGCTTTTTCTGTGAATTTGTTATAAAATCCTTAGTGAAGGATACTCAAATCCCATTTGGGCATGAGGCTTTGGAAACAAACAATGAAGCTTTCACCAATCTAGAGAGACTTGATGCTATGGATGTGACCCCAAAACAATCTCATTAAAATGTATAAAACTCACGTAAGTTATTTGGGGTCACTGCTGTAATTTTTGCTTACTGAACTGTTTCCTCAAATGGATTGTTAATTCTTTGAGGGCAGGTAATGGGTCTTATTGATCTCTGTATTCACAGGTCCTGGCACAGAGCCTTGCACAGAGCGAATACTCAGGAAACACTTGTTAAATGGATATAGCCTCCCACCCCCCCCCACCACAAACTCCAGGATTTAATAAAGCTTTACATTTTATTTTTATTTTCTACCAAGGTAAAATGACTATAATATTACTCCTTTGTATAGCAAAGAGTGGAAAGTGGGGGTCTGAGGAGAGCAAAGCAAGAGATAGAAATATTAATCAAAAGTCTATGCAGGTTTCTGTTGGGTCTTAGAGAAGTATTTAACCCAGCTGGGGTAGAAGGTTTGTACATGCCGCATGTGTGTGTGTGTGTGTGTGTGTGCGCGTGTGTATATGTGTGTTGCCTTCAGTAGGAAGTGATACCTGAGGTGAGTTTTGAAGGCTATGGAGACATTTGTCAGCTTCAGAAGGGAGAAAGGTATTTTCTGTCCTGTGAAGAGGAAAACCACTGTCAGGGGTGTGATCCAGAGGCCTGAAAACAGCAGTGTACGGGGAGGGGGTCCCCTGTCTGCAGGCAAGCTTCCATGGGGTGTCTCTCCCTCCCACTTCCCTTTATATTATTTCCTCACCTATTCATGCAATCAGTAAGTAGGTTGTATTTATTTTACTTCCAATACTTTTACAATGGAAAAACTTAGTCTTATAGTTTTCATCACAATTTATATTTCTTAATCCTTAATTCCCTCTGTATACATTTTATCTTTTAGTTTATGAGTTTTAGCTTTTAAAAATAATCTTTCATGTCCTCTACTTTTATGTTTTTTTTTCATCCAATAATCCTTTTGGCTTTTTGATATTTAGCTTTTTTGTTTGTTTGAATATTATTTATGTAGTTTATTTTTCCTTCCAGATTGAAGGTAGAACCCATGTTTCATTCATTCATCTTTTATACAGTAGGCCCTCATTATGTGTTTTTGAATAAAATGAAGTTATTATAAATGCTTTTTTGAGTACACATAAAATGATGCTTTTTCAGAACGTTTAAAAAGAAAACTATGAATTCACTTTTACATTTGTGCATTAGCTACTACTCCATTTGAAACACACTAGGTAAAGTAGGTTTAAATAGAATTTCAGAAAGAAAATACAAACAACTGTTCTAGTTTGCTAGCTGCCAGAATGCAATATACCAGAAACAGAGCAGCTTTCAAAAAGGGGAATTTAACAAGTTGCAAGTTTACAGTTCTAAGGCTGAGAAAATGTCCAATTAAAATAAGTCTATAGAAATGTCCAATCTAAGGCATCCAGGGAAAGATACCTTGATTCAAGAAGGCCGATGAAGCTCCACTTTCTCTCTCAAGTGGAAAGGCACATGGCAAATATGGTTAGGGTTTCTCTCTCATCTAGAAAGGCATGTGGTGAACATGCGTCATCTGCTAGCTTTCTCTCCTGGCTTCCTGTTTCATGAAGCTCCCCAGGAGGTGTTTTCCTTCTTCATCTCCAAAGGTTGCCTGCTTATGGACTCTCTGCTTCATGGTGCTGCAGCATTCTCTCTTCTCTCTGAATCTCTCATTCTCCAAAATGTTTCCTCTTTTATAGGACTTGAGAAACTAATCAAGACCCACCCAAATGGGTGGAGACACACCTCTACCTAATCCATTTTAACAACCACTCTTGATCAAATCACATCTCCAGGGAGATGATCTAATTACAGTTTCAAACATACAATACTGAATAGGGATTAAAAGAAACAGCTGTCTTTACAAAATGGGATTAGGTTTAAAACATACCTTTTCTACTCCCTCAAAGCCTCTTGGGAATTCCATCTACTTGCACTTTGAATACTTTCGACTCTGCACTTGGCTTGTCTGATACTGACTAGTCTTCAAACACTAGCTCAAGTATCAAGTAGAAAATTAGATAATGTGAGCTTCCAACATTCCTTAGGCTTTATCACATCAATTGAAATGGAATCCTCTTTGCATATAAATTTCTTATACCTATATTGGATCAAAAATATTTTTATTGAGAAATATCTACACACATATAGTCCAACCATATTATACAATCCATGGTGTGCCAGTTTGAAAGGATTATGGACCCCAGAAAAGCCATGTTTTAATCCTGATCCATCCTGTGGAGGCAGCCGTTTCTTTTCATCTCTATTCGGCGCTGCAGGTTGCAAACTTGATTAGATTATCTCCGCAGAGATGTGACACACCCAATTGTGGGTACTAACCCTTGATTAGCTTGAGATGTGACTCTACCCATTCTAGGTGGGGTGTGATTACTTTGCTGGAATCCTTTAAAAGAGCAAACAGTTTGGAAAAAAGCTGCAGAGCCGTGAGAACCACAAGAGCCCACGCAGCCAGAAACTTTGGGAGATGAAGAAGGAACATGCCTCCAGGGGAGCTTCATGCAACAAGAAGCCTGGTGAGAAAGCTAGGACATCGCTATGTTTACCATGTGCCTTTCTAGTTGAGAGACCCTGAACTTTATCGGCCTTTCTTAAGTGAAGATAACCCCCTGTTGGTGCCTTAATTTGGACATTTTTATAGATTTGCTTTAATTTAGACATTTTCACAGCCTTAGAACTGTAAGCTTGAAACTTAATAAATTCCCCTTTTAAAAGCCTTTCTGTTTCTGGTATATCACATTCCGGCACCTAGCCAACTAGAAAAAATGGCTCACAATAACATCGCATAGTTGTGAATTCTTCACCATGATAATTTTTAGAACATTTGCATCACTCCAAAAACAGAAATAAAAAGACAAAATAAAAGAACTCATACATCCCAACCCATTACCCCCCTCTCATTGACTCTCAGTATTTCAATCAACCCAATTTTTAACCTTTATCTCCCCCCTATTATTTATTTACATTTTATCCTTTTTTCCCCCCTACTTATCTGTCTATACCTTGGATAAAAAGAGCATCAGACACAAGGTTTTCACAATCACACAGTAACATTGTAAAAGTTATACAGTTATAATCATCAAGAATCAAGGCTATTGGAACACAGCTCAACAGTTTCAGGTACTTCCTCTAGCTATGCCAATACACCATAAACTAAAAAGAGATATCTATATAATGCATAAGAATAACCTTCAGGATAACCTCTCAACTCTGTTTGAAATTTTTCTCTCAGCCTCTGGAACTTCATTTTATCTCATTTCTCTCTTCCTGCTTTTAAAAGAAGACTTTCTCATTCTGATTAATGTCAGGTCCTGGTTCATCACCGGGAGTCATGTCCCACATGCGGGGGGTATGCCAGTGAATTCACCTGCCGAGTTGGCTTAGAGAGAGATTGACCTTTATCTTTAACTCACCCATTTTATCTTATTATTTAAAAACTGTAGGTCTTTTATCTTTATTTGCACTCGTGTGCTCATTCTTAATTTCTATTTTACTTTTTTCCCCTATCCCCCTCTCAGTTTTACAGTTTAAATCTTTACTAAACTTTTAACTCACTCTGTATGTTTAAAAAATATTGTTCCTTCTTATCTCTTATTATCTCCTTTTGTTTCATTTGCTTTTTTAATAGCAGCAGGCAGTGTGACCAAAGGGTCAATAAGGACAGACCCATTTAGTGGGGAGGCTAGAAACTACCCTCAACCAGGACCCTCCTGCACTTACTCCTCTCTCGTGTCTCCCATCCTTTTCATCTTCTTCTTGATAAATCCAAGACATTTTACTTTTCAGTAAACATCAGGTTGAAGTCCCAAACTGGCTGATGTTCATACACTAGTTACTTAACCCTAAGTGATCATATATGCCCCTGAACTAAAAGGTCTGTGAACACTGTTCAGTTTAATATCTCTAAGTGCAAAGTTACCTCTCACCCAGCCAGCAATAAAAATCTCACCTACTGTGAGCTGTAGTCTCACCCTTGGGCCCTTGAAAGCGTTAAAATGTGAAATGCTAGGTTTAGTAGGAGAAATGGAGTGTGTGCTCTAAGGGTGTACTCTTAGGAATTCAGAGCTCCGCTGGAGCAGGAGGCCCGGAGAGCAATGCAGCTGTGCCATTCAGAGAGTTTCAGAGTGAATGCTTCAACCCCACTGTAAAGGTGCCCTGCATTTGCTTACTGTGTGCCCTGCCCCATCAGATGTTGGGACTGGAGCAGGGAGAGGAGTGGAATAAAGAGAACAGCGTGCTACTGCCTAATGAGTCTACCTATGCCTTACTTAGGTTTACAGTGTTTGCTTTAATAAAATTTTCTTCATAAAGCTGATAATCTCTGAATCCCTTGAGTCTCAAGAAGTTCTGGATTGAAACAAAACAAGTTCAAACTGTTACCTGTGCTGTGCATAAAAAGTTTTGTTCAAAAGTGTGGTCTAAAAAGTTGATGTATGGCCTGGATACTCGTACAAATTCACGGAATAATATGATCATTCTTTACACTTGTATAAATGAATATTATTGATATAGTTCTTCTTATATTAATTTCTGATCTAAAGAATGATTCATTGTAAAAATGGAAAAAAAGACATGAAATCATTAGTGGATTATTTTAAATACTGTGAATCATATAGAGTTCTTTCTTTGCTAATGTTAAGCAGAGATGGATAAATAGTGTATGGGATGTGCTTTCAAATTATATTTATTATTATTATTAATTTACACAAAGTTCTTTTTTTTTTTTTCCATGGGTAGGCATGGGAAATTGAACCCGGGTGTCTGGCAGGGCAGGCGAGAACTCTACCTGCTGAGCCACCGTGGCCTGCCCAACTTACAAAGTTCTTTTACTATAAGCAAGTGAAACCCAAATGAGCTGGCTTGAATTAAAAAAAAAAAAAAAAGATTGATTGTAATGAAATGAGACAATTTGATGTACAACTAAGGACAGGAATGTACCGCAAAGGTAAAGGAAGAGTGAGGAGAAAGTAAACAACTGAGGTATTGCCTTTTCTCTCTTAGGAGCTGAATTGTCATTTTTGTTCTCCCATGTGGCAACTACATTCTCTGTTCTGATTGGCCTTTTCTGATCATTTACAGTTTCTAGGTCCTCTTAAATTTGTGCATTTGGTTCTGGCCTGCCTTAACGATGACTCTACTCCTGCATATTCTACCAGCTCTTATGACCTTTCTCTCCCCCACCCCTGTGCCCTTTGCCGCACCCATTTGCTTCAGTTTTTTCTTCTGTGTCTCAATATTTCTTGAGAAATAAGACTGTGGCTATACATTTTCCCAAGCTGTATAAACTACGGCTGTTGTTCAGCCCCTAGATGGGTCTCTTATATATTAGACGTTCATTGATGGTACAACTGGCAATGGCTAGGGACATGGGCTGGGCAGGGTCTGGTTGCCATCTGGACACTCAGCAGAAAATTTAGGTAGGGTCAGGCACTCTGAGAAGGTGACCAACATGGGGGATATCTGAGTATAGTTACTTTTTGGTTGGAAAGAATATCAAGCTCATATAAGAAAAATTGGGCGATTCAGCCATATGCTAAGAAGGAATTCGAAATTACCCATAGTTCTACCTTATAGAGAGAGCTACTAGTAAATATTCAGGCGTGTACTTTCAGTTTTTTTTCTATTTGTGTATATTTATATATGTTCGAATATTTCATTTTGAAATATACTGCATAGAAAAGTGGGTATAAAGGTTTTTGTAGGGCGGTGCAATGATGGCTCAACCGGCAGTATTCTCGCCTGCCATGTCAGAGACCTGGGTTTGATTCCCAGTGCCTCCCCATGTGAAAAAAAAATAGGTATTTGTACAGTTTAAAGAATAACAATTTAAAGAATACATATATACTTACCACCTTGCATAAGAAATAGAAAGTTACCAACAACTCTGAAGCATCCTGTTTACTTTCACCCAATAATACCTCTTTTTCTATTCTTCAGAGATAATCAATAGCTTGGATTTTGTGTTAATCATCCCCTTAATTTCTTTATGGTCTTTTGTATTTATATAGCTCTTTAAACAAAATATTAATTATTTCTGTCTTTGAACTTGATATAATGAAATAAGCAATGTATATTCTTCTGTAACATTTTTTTCACTTACCAGTACATTTTTCATTAACTTTTTTTTTGAAATTTAACAATGCATTATTATTTTTTGTATGCTGTATGGTGGGGGTCACATTTCATTCTTTTTCCATGTGACTATCCTGTTATTGCAGCATTATTTATTGATTTTTTTTTTTTGCGGGGGGCAGGAAGTACATGGGCTAGGAATCGAATCTGCGTCTCCTGCATGGCAGGCGCGAATTCTACGGCTGAACTACCCTTGCCCCCCATTTTACCAATACATTTTACCCATTCACTTATGTTGATGTATTTAACTCTGGTTTATTTTTATTCACTCTTCTATAGTATTCTATTTCCTAAATATAGCAAAATTTATATATAGTCATTTAATGATTTCCACTATTTTGCTATATAAACAATGCTGCTATAAACATCCTGGAAAACATCGCAACACATGTTTTAGACATGTGCATGTGTTTAAAAGTCTCTCTATGAGTGTTTCTCAGACACGGCTGACCGTGCCCTACGGTAGGAAGTACATGTTGCGTGTTGACTCAGTATACACACAGACACACACATGAAAGTATACATCCAACTAAAGCAAAAGTTAAATGAAACAGTAATTAACCTTTCTACTTGCAACGTATTCTGTTTTTTTCTAATCTATTTAGCCTTTTTTTTTTTAATGGCTGTTTTTGACTCTCTAGATCTGTGGTTGTTAGATTTTAGCCTGTACTAGGATCACATGGAAGGCTTGTTAAATGACAAATTACTGGAACTTATCGCAGAGTTTCTACTCCAGTAGGTTTTCTGTGGGACCTGATAATTTACATTTCTAAGATACCAGGTGATGTTGATGCTACTGGCCCAGGGACCACACTTTGAGAACTGCTGAACTAGATTGATTTTACAATTTACTAATTAACCTGCAAATACTCTTTGAGGGTATGTACTTTCATGGTGAAATTGCTTAGTCATAATGTAGGTACATATCAACATTAGATAAATGATTGTTTTCCAATGTAGTCATATGAATTTACTTTCTTGTCCGAATAGTATAGGACTGTCCTTTGATCTATCTCTTTTCTAATACTTGATATTTTATGACATCTTAATTTTTGTCAGTTTTTTGAGTCTGAAATGCTGTCACATCATGATTGTTTTTTCTTCACTTCCCAAATTATCTATGCAGTTGAGTTCCTTTTCAAATGCTTATTTCCTCTTATATGAAATGTTTGTTCTTTTTTTTTGCCCATTTTTTTTATTGGGTTGTCTCTTACAGATTGGGACATATATTCCAAATAGTGATCCTTTGTGAGTTATATATATTGCAAATATCTTAACCCAGTTAGCAATTTGACTTTTAACTACCTTTATGGTGTCATATGAAGAAGAGAAGATTTTAATTTTAAATTAGTTCAATTTACGAATCTTTTCCCTTATGGTTCGTACTTTTGTATGTCTTATTTAAGAAATCCTTCCCTAGCCCTAAGCTACAGAGATATTCTGTATTATCTTCTAAAAGTCAGAAATGTCTAAAATGTTGGAACTTCAGAGAAGGCTCCTATGTCCAGAGCAGGACCCTAATAAGGAAGAAGTAGGACCTGACACTTGGGATTAAGATATCTGAGTAGATGCACTTGAAAATCTTGAATCCCAGATTTTCTGAGCCCTCTGGACCTGCTTTAGCGGCCCACTCAAACCTGTGGAAGACAGAGCCCCCACCTCCTTGCTTGAAGATTATGCAGATACCTCAAATGAGACCAGAACCTAGTAAGTCAGATGGTCCCTCCTCTCTTCAGGATTTGACCCCCTTCCCTTCCTTGCCACCAGTTCATAGATACTGTCAAATCTAGGCATAAGCTAACTGGAGAGGTTCTGGTACTGCTAAGGGAAGAAGAGAGATAATACACCAAAGGAACTAACAGGACTTGATTTATATAAACTAACAAGAACCAGTAGTCAACAGTGAGGGTGCAAAAACACAGGCAAAATATAAAGCTGTCTGAGAGTATCCATATAGGAGCATTCTACTGTGACACAGGGTTTAACACCTTGACTTGGCTCCAGGGGCTTTGCTTTAATATTTTGCTAAGATGGCTCTTGAAGGCTTGGTAAAGGAAATAGTAGAAATGCCATAACTGCCATGGAAAACTGGAGGAAGCAGCCAAAAGGCTTAGAAGAGTTGACAGTTTTACTTGTGAGCTCTCAAAGTTGCCTTCATTTACTAAGTTGGTAAGGAATGTGCTAGCAAGAGAGCCACATTGTTGGAAGATTCAGGAGTGGAGATGCTATTATAAAATTTAGCTCCCTCTTAAGAAGAAGGATGATAGGGTGCTGGAATAGCAGAGGAGAGGTGGTAGCATTTCATTTTCATAACCAACATGGACCTGATTACTAATAGGCAGCTGGGTTAGAATGGCAGTCAGGAGGTCCTGATTCACAGGGACATATGGAGATGACTCATAGCATGTGGTTTTCCCAGGCGCAAGACAAGTGAGCAGTCAACAAGGGTACTGCTTGATATGTATAATCAAAAGAGATCAGGAAGGGATGAACAGAAGGCTGAGGTCAGCTTCTGCAAAGTAAAACATGACTCCGTGTCCACTTTTCAGATGTAAGCCAGTTCTCAGACTTAAAATCAGAAGTAGATGAGAGGTCTTTATCCCAAGAAGGCCCCTGCAACATCACAGCCAGTGTATGAAGTTGTGATTCACCCAGCCTTTCCCCAAAAGATCTACACTTATGTATTTAAGTAACCATACACCGCGGAAAGGGGAATATTTCTGAGTGCACAATATGCAGGGTGGATACAGGGTCTTAACTGATGCTAAGACCTGGGGATCCAAGTCACTGTCAAGCCATTTCTATTAGAATAGGGACACCATGTTTTGTCTCTTGTAAATAGGTTTAGTTAGATATTAAACACATCTGGTCTGACAGTTTTGTCTTTTAACTGTTGAGTTTAGTCCACTTATATTTATTATGATTGCTGATGTATTTTAATTCATTTTTACCATCTTATTTTGTACTTTCTATTCTTTTTTTTTTTCTGAATGACTCTCTATTTTCCTTCCTTTAATTGCCTTATTAAAATTAAATTGCTGTTTCTCCCTCATTCCATTTTCCTCCCCATGCTACTGGGGAAGCTATAAATTCTCTCTATATTGTTTTAACAACTAGCCTAGAAATTTTAGTATGCATATGTTAAAATGTCTAAATAGTTCTACCTTCTTCCTAAAGAATTTAGCACTTTTTAATTCCAATCTCCCCCTCCAGAGTTTGTGTTTCCCTCCACCCAGGATTTTAATTTTTTATTTTTATGTCCTCTATCAATGTTCATTTAGATTTATCCACATACTTACAATTTTTTTGTTCATCATTGCTTTCCCATCTTAGAACTCCGTACTGGAATTATTTTCCTCCTTTTACTAATACACATTTAAAAAGTTTCTTTAGCTAGATTATATTGGCAGTAAATTCTCAATTTTGTCTAGAAATGTTTGTTCTTATTTTGAACCATGTATTTACTAGGTATTCAATTTAGTATGCATGCACACACACATAGAGTTTTTTAATCTTGAGCTTTATTTAGCATAATAATGGGAAATGAGCATTATATAAGCTCCCCAAATGATCTTGAAAATGATTTAGTGACTGTTTAATATTCCATTGTATGGATAAATGATAATTTATTTAAATCATCTCCAAATATTTATTATGTAGTAGTTTCCAACCTTTTACTATTGTAATTAATACTCTAGCAAACATCTTTGTATATAAATCTTTACGTACATCTCTGAATATTTCTTTAGGGAATACTACCAGAAGTGGAATTTCTGGGTCAGAATATGTCAGCTTTATAAATTTAAATTAATTTTATTCCTCCCCCACCACATATTTCCACCTGATGCTTTGAAATCACTGTTTAAATCACAGCAAATAGTGTGGAAGGACTTAAAATGAGAAGGAATGGACTTCTATTTCTTGCCTCTTTCTTCCATTCCCCACTCTACACTAAAAGGATGTTTAATTATTTTTGGTCATAGTTCTGCTACTTACATCAATATTTCAAAATAGTTTTGCTTGCTTCTTCTATTTCACTATTTTGTCATTTCTTTCCACTTTGTAAATTAAACTTTTGTACCCTCACCGCTATTTTTCCTCTCTTCTTTTCTTGTTCATTCTCACTTTCTACCTGCTCTAAATCCACATTTATACTTTTGAGATTAATAAAATATAAATTCTATTTTAAAACATAGTCAAACATTCTAGAAGCTGATTCTAAATGCTGAAAACAGTAAGCTTTACTTGATCATGACTGTGTAAATCACTGTAGAGCAAATAGTTGTTAGGATCACACTGCTCTTGCCTGGTTTTGTACTTGCTTGCAGTGTCCCCTCTCATCGTTTTTCATTGCCTACTCCTCCTTTGTCCTATGTCTAAATGTTGGGGACCTCTATAGTTTGATCCCGATTCTTCTGTCCATTGTCTGCTCCACCTCCACTTCCTCCCTAGGTGATTCTATCCAGTTCAATAGATTTTATCCTGTCCAAATGCTAACGAACCCCAGGTGCAGCTCTTAGCCTTGACCTCACTCCTGAGCTCTAGGCTTGACTTACTGACATATTGGATTTACATGAGGCATTTTAAACTTATCATGTTCAAATATGTTTCCTGTTTTTATTGTTGAGACATTTTTTCACCCTGTCTTTTCCTCTTCAGAAAGTGGCATCAACCTCCACTTAGTGTATCAAGATGGAGCCTAGTAGTTAGTTATCTTTGATGTCCCCATTTTCCTCACTTACCTATCTAATATATCAGCAAATCCTATTGGCACCACCACCAAAATATATACTGTCTCTCTCTATCTCTCTATTTCCACTGCTTCTACCATCATTATTGCCCAGACTACTCCAACAGCCACCTAACTGGTGAAGACATTTTAAAAATCCAATCTCCATATAGCAGCCAGAGCACTCATTTTTCAAATGTAAGTCAGATCATGTTACTATATTGAATTAAGGCCTTCAGTGGCTTCTTACACCAATACCCAGACTCCTTATACTGGTCTACAAGATCTTCCCTCCCTACCACCTCTCTGTCCTCAGCCCTTGCCACCTTGCCTAAACTATATTCCCTATGTGAATATCCTTCTAGACAATTATCAAGTGAAAATCATAACAAAAACTGAGGTATTTCTTCCAGAACGACAAAGGGATGATAGGGCATTGTTTACAGGAAAGTAAACATATTTACTTCAACCCATCTACCCATTTACCCATATTGCTTGCTGTGTGACCAATGATGTGATATGAGGTGTTACTGCTCTAAAGATGAATTGAGCAGAAATTCAGGGAGTTCACTGTCGGGTGTGGGAGATAGACCTTTCAAAGGTTTGGAGAATATTGTGAAAATTGCTAGCATTGGGTGTGAATTTCTAAGAAGTTAAAAAATATATAAATCCTTTCTGTTAGTTTAAAAACTGCCAAAAAAAAAGAGGAAGAAGGGAGAAGTAAGCAGGGCATTTTGAGCACCTGTTTGTGTGTCAGACACAGCATTATTTAAGCAATTGACTCCTTTTGCCATCCATGAGATTCCTATGTTGGAGACGAGGAAAATTTGCAATGGGCCCTGGAGCATGGGTAAGAATTCACTGTCAAGAAAAGAGAATTCCTTTCCATGCAGAAGGCATCGACAGTGTCATGGTGTTAAGGTGAAGAAATATTAAAGAGTTTGGAGTTCTGGAAGTTGTTGGCAACGCTGACTTAGTTTAGATAGACTCAAAGTCTTATGCTTTATGCAACTAGGTAGATAGCAAACCCATCAAATGGTATAAGAAAAGAGTTAGTTTGGTGGGAAAAAACAAGTTTTGAAATATAGAGTTGGAGGTGTCTGAGTGTCATTTATACATATATTTATATTTGGAGATGTCCAATAGAAAGATAGAAATATAGGCCTGGAGCTCAAGAAAGAATTCTTCATTGAAGAAAAATATTTTTAAAACTTCAGTGTATTTTAATTTATTCAAAATTGGAATATAATCACCTTGCATGGAATGTAAGTATTAAAAAAATACATTTTTTTCACTTTGTTACCTTTTGATTTCAGGGGTAGGGGAGAGGGAATGAGGAAGTGAGAGAGAAAGGGACAGAGAGAGAAAGAGAGATTGATAGAGCAAGAAATAGATAGATAGATAGATAGAGAGAGAGAGAACATATGGCACCTGTTGATGTAGAGCATAGATTTCTGGTCTATTTTAAGTAGTCATATCTTTGGCTATGAGAGATCCTGAATAATTGGAAAATAACTTCCAATTTCCGCCCAGAAGATACCTTTCCCCTCAGAGTTTTGTTCCAATGTCTGAGGATTACAGAAAGCACACTCTTAATCCAACAATTCAGAATGCCTAAAAGTTATTGGAAAATACAGTGGAGCACTTGGACTTCCTTTGCACCTGGGCTTCATGAAAAAAAAAAATCACAGATAGTACAGCACTACAGGATGATAAAGCATCCAATTATCTTAGAAATATGTTATTCTAAAGGCTTCCAATTATACCAATGAGTCCAAAACTTTTTATACAGTCTACATGGCCCTACAGGTTCTGCATCCTACTTAACTCTTTTATCTCATCTTCTACCATGCCAACAGCTCACCATGCTATAGCTATACTGTTTCTGTCCCCTGAACTATACCAAGCTTGTTCCTGCCTTAGGACCATGTACTTGCTGTTGCCCTCACCTGGAATGCCTTCCCTTGGCTTTTTACAATGGTTTAGATCCCCCTTATCTGTCTCAACTCAAATGTCACCTCTTCAGAGCAACTTTCCTTCACTTCATATCTAAATCATATTCTCTTCATCTTGCTTCCACACAGCGCCTTATTTAGTACTTGTCAGTACCCCAAATTTATCTTATTTATTTAATTATATACTTGTTTGTCTTCATTGATGTATTTCCAGCACCATGGAAATAAATATTGCCTGGTTCATGCTCAATAAATATATTTTTGGATTTATTGAATGAATGAATGATTGGATCAATAATTGGGATGATAGCTCAATTGAAAGAATCTGGGGGGACCCTGAGACTATCTCATGCTTGAAGGGATTTCTGCACCGATGAAGAATCTAGGAAATACAACCTTCCCGCTTCAGCCACGCACATTGGAATCACAGAGCTGCTCAGGGAAATGAATGAAAGACAATAACAAATAAAGAAAAGCAGGTACAGATTACAGGTGACATTTACTGAGTGATCACCACGTGCCAGACCATGTGCTGAGAGTGTCACATAAATTCTCATTTCATCTTCACACCCAGGGAGATAGGGATTATTAATCCTACTTTACATATGAAAAATCATGTTTAAAGAGATTAAATAGGCTTTTCTATTTATGACTTAGTGTCCTTGGGCAAGGTACTTTAAGCTTTGATTCTTAATTTCTTTATCTATAGAATGGGATTAATAATAATTTTTATGGTTGTTAGGTGCAAATGAGCTAGTACATAAATAGGTTCTTAATATATTTTACTTCTCTTTTCTTCTCAGTCTCTTGAATTCTAAATAGACTTTTTTCCCCTTCAAATAACACTTTAGTTAGTACAAGGTTGTGAATGAAACTATTAATTTTCCTCCAATATCCATTTCCTTCTTCTTCCTTGTACTAATAGAATACCCTGAGTTTTTATTGGCACTTTTTCACCCAGATAGAACTTACATTTTCCAGCATCCATTCCAACTAAGTGTTGTTTGTGATTAAGCTCTGCATTAGTGATATGAGAGCGGAACTGATGTGAACAGCTTCTGGGTCATATCCTCAAAATAAAGCTCCTAATCATTCACTTCCTCTTTACCCTTCCCAAAGGCTCGAATGTATCCATAGGGATAGTGAGTCAGGATTGACCCTAAGGAGGAGGGGATGGTCTAGAAAAAAGATAGACGTGTTTTAGAGTCTCTATCCTAAAGGCAGGGTCTCTATATCCCCTTGAATGATGACCAGCTTAGAATTCCACGTGAGAAAAATATGACTACTCTTATTTAAACCACTGTTTTTTTTTTTCTCTCTCTGTTAAAGCAGTGAAACCAATATCCTAATTTATGTTAGGATGTGCTATATAATTTGCTTGTTTAGTAAGTTAAAGTGTGTATGAAGTAGAAAACAACCACTTCAGGCCCCAGATACTTTAGATGTTAGGAATTTTAGTAAAAGTGAATAAGCAAAATTCCAGGAAGAAATGTAAGTACAACTAATAGAAGAGATAATCCTTTGTACAAACTGATACAACTTGCTATGGAAATTAGTATGAAGTCTCCACCCAGCATGGAAAACATGTATATATAATCCTTGTCTAGACTATCCCAGCATTCTATGTTCCTGTCCTATGCTCATCTTTAAAAAATTATAAATATATTATAAGTACATTATAATTACAATAAAAATTTTAAGATGAACATAGGACCAGTGGCATCGGCCTGTGATTGTTGTTAGAGTATTAGAAAAGAATTCCTTCTCACTATTCGGAGGTTGCTAAATCCATAGGGGTGCTATGGGTTAGGTAGCTTCCAGTGGCTAACATCTGGAAAGAATAGACAATTTTGCCACGCAGGTAACATGTGACACAACATTGTCACAACTGGGGAGTGGGTCTAGTGACATGTAGTGGGTAGAGGCCAGAGAATGCTGCTAAACATCCTACAATGCACAGGACAGTCCACACTCTAAAGATTATCAGGCTCAAAGTGTCAGTTCTGGGGCTGAGAAACCCTGAATAAAGTTATCACAGGTGATTGACGGGAAGAGATAGGGAGAGGTCAAACGCTGGAAAGGCCAGAAAATCTATGAAATATATGAAAACTATTCATTTTCAGTTTACTAGGTTAGGAAATTTGCCTTGTTAGGTAAAAAAAAAAATCTCAAATATGCTAGATCAAAATTATATATTGAAATAATATTTCCCTTGCGGTTACCATAGGGTTAAAATTCAACATCCTAAATATATAATAACCATATTTGGTTTGATACTAACTTAACTTCAATATCATACATATGTACTTTCTTTGTACTCTAGTGTATTTTCCTTTCAGTCTGAAGAACTCCCTTTGGCATTGCTTGTAGGGCAGACCTAGTAATGATGAACTACCACAGCTTTTGTTTATCTGGAATATCTTAGTCTCTTCTTTAATTCTGAAAGAAAATCTCACTGGACATGAAATTCTTGGTTGGCAGTTGTTTTATTTCAACACTAAGTATTTCAATCCACTGCCTTCTTGCCTCCATGGTTTCTAATGAGAAATCAGCACTCAATCTGATTGGGAGTCCCTTGTATATAATATATTGCTTTTCTCTTGCAGCTGTCAGAACTTTCTCCCAGTCTTTTGCATTCATTAGTGTGATCAGTATATGACAGGGTATAATTTTCTTCATGTTTTTCCTGTTTGGTGTTCTGTGGGCTTGCTGGATGTGCATATTCACATCTTCTGTTGAGTTTGGGAAGTTCTCAGTTATTATTTCTTTGAATATTCCTTCTTCCCCTTTTCTCTCTTTCTTTTCCTTTTGGGACTCCCATAACGTGTATATTGGTATGCTTGATGGTGCATGTTTTGGTTTGCTAAAGCTGCTGGAATGTAATATACTAGAAACCGGGAATCGAACCCGGGTCTCTGGCATGACAGGTGAGAGCTCTGCCTGCTGAACCACCATGGCCTGCCTTGGATTGGCTTCTATCAGTGGGATTTATTAAGTTACACGTTAAAATTCTAAGGCCATGAAAGTGTTCAAATTAAGACACCCACAACAGGATACCTCTTCAGAGGAAATGCAGCTGGCATCCACATTCCTCTGTCACATGGGAAGACACCTGGGGGCATCTGGTGTCCTCTCCCAGCTTCTGGTTTCACATGGCTCTCTCAGCTTCTCGAGTTCTTCTGGCATCTCTTGGGGCATTTTCTTTTTGCATCTTCAAACATCTGTATCTGAGCTTTCTCCTAAATATTTCTCTCGAAAAAGACTCCAGCAAGCTGATTAAGACCCATAATGAATGGGTAGGGTCACATCTCCATGGAAAGAACCTTGTTTGGACTCAGACTGAAACATTGGAAAACAAACTTTAGGGTATGCTGTAGAGGGTTTTCAAGCATTAGATTTTGGGGGAGAAAGAGTTGACTTGTATGACCATTTCTAATTTCTTCTTAAACCAAGCCTACTTGTTTTCCTGACTTCCTATATAAAAATGCAGGCAAATCTTGCTTTGAGATAACCAGTGCTAGCAGTTGATAATAGCTTTATTTACTGTGACCATAGCAATCATCTGCACTAATGATAATTAATTTGAGAGAATTAGAGTATTGATTTATTTAATGAACCTATAGGTAACAGTCAATATCTTTATTAATGACATCAGGGAAATGAAGCCTGTTAATATTTAAAATAGTTTGTAATGGACTTGTACATCCTTAGAAAGCATACAATCTTCTATTATTGTCCATTTCCTTACATTTGAAATGAATGTTTTAGTTTATTGCTTTCTTCTAATTACAGGAGCCACATACCTTACTTGTGCTGTGAACGGATTGGCTCAAGATTTTTTTTGTTCATTTTGGCCTCCTTCAAAACATTGTAGGGGTGTGGAAACTGAATTTAACTTAATTGAGTTGCTATGATATGCCATGTTACATGTATTTTATTTGATACAGGAATTAGTTACCTACTGCCACACTAATGCTACATACACACTACCTCAAAATTCAGTGGTTTAGAACCATAAACATATATTTAGGTCACAGGACTGCTGTTGGTAACTCTGGCTGGCCTCACCTTCGTGGTTCTTTTATCTTTGTTGATCTTGGTCATCTCTTCGTGTTGACTAGCTTTTGGATGATATAAGATGGCTTCAGTTATGGCAATTGAGCTTCACCTTTGCTTCACTGGCTTTTATCCTTCAAGAGGCTAAACTGGGCATTTTCTCAGGGTGGTTGCAAAAAACAAGAGTGAGGGCAAGTGCAAAAATGCAAGTGCTTTTTTCCATTTCTGCTGGTGCCACATATACTACTCCTACTGGTCAAAGCAAGCTACCTGACCAAGCTCACACTCAGAGTAGGAAGGCTTGGAAATGAGGTGATGTAGGAGTCGGAGCCATCATTTCCTCCAATCTACCACAAGGCTAACAAAATCCCCTCAGTAACGTGAGTATCATTTTTGCCATTTTACTGATGATGGGGAAAAATGAAGCTCAGTTGTATGAGAGACTTCACGTATCTATTTGCTTTTATCTGAAAACATTGATTAATAGAAATGAGGGAATAGAGGATATTTTTACATTTAATTTCCACATATTTGTGTTAGAGTTGACCTAGAGTAGTGACTAAAAGTGCTAGCTCTTGGCATTAACCTGCCTGAGTCCAAATCTCAGCTTCAACACTGGATGTATTACCTTGGGTTACTTATTTAACCCCTCTGTACCCTACCTTTCTATACAACATGGGAATAGTGTTAGGGTTTTTAAGGGGTTAAATATTTTAATATATGTAAAACTTAGAACATTTAACTGTTACTATAACAGGTACAACATGAACAACTATTATCATAATCTTTTCTCATTTAACCTATAGATCTACTCAAAATAACATAATTTTCTCTGATCAGCTGTCATTACCTGGTGATTGGGGGATGAGCAAGATGACCAATTTGCTTGTAAGCATAATACATATTACTGGAACTCTTGCAGGAGATTAAATAGACCACTAAAAAAGTCTCAACTATTAATGAATATCTTTTAATAAAATCATAATATTTCAAATCTCAATTTTCTATAACTCTATGATTATAAGAGGATGGGCCTATAGTGTCAATCAGTTACCTGGACTATTTCTATGGCTCCAAGCTGGTTTTTCAAATTCTAGTTTTTTTCCCTTTCCAAACAATTTAACATACTGATATCAGATTTATATTCTGAAAAATGTTGGTTTCATCATGTTATTGATTTATATTCTGAAAAATGTTGGTTTCATCATGTTATTCCTCTTCTTAAGCCTTCAAAGTGACTCTCTAGGCCCTACGGGATAATATTCCAACTTCTTATTCTAGCATGCAAGACAGGTCACAGAATGATTGCCTCGTTTTCCACAATTCCCTCATAAACCTTTGACACAAGGTGACAGATGAGTCTGTTCACTCTTTCATCACAACTTGCATATTCCCGACACCATTATTTTGTGCACATTTTTCCCCCAATGTGCATTTCTCCTCCCATTTTTCTCCACTTAAGGAGTTGTCAGCCATCATTCCATCATACTAGCACTGGGACTTGGTGCCTTGGGTATAATTCTGTCTTTTGATTTATAAGTTTTAGACATTATCTACTGATATGCTGTTAGGGAGAATAACAATGTAGCTCTGCCACAATGCCATATCTTTGCTTCTTTTACCCCATCTTGCTAATATAGTTTTGATGCAATTATTAAATTACTAATCAGATATTAAGTCTTTATACTGTGCTTATACAAATGCTACTCTCATTGAGCATTATAATTGTGTTAGGTTGGTAGTTATTGAAATACAATATACCAGAACTGGAATGTTTTTTACAAAATGGGAATTTAATAAGTTACAAGTTTATAAGGCTATGAAAATGTCCAAACTAAGGTATTCAAGGAAAGATACCTTAATTCAAGATAGGTCAATGGGTCTGGAAGCTGGGAAGTCATGTGGCTGGCATTTGCTAGTTCCTTGCTCCTGGGCTCCATTGCTTTCAGCCTGTTCTTGTGGGGGTTCCTCACTTTGCTTCTCCAGGACTGGCTTTCGTCTCTTGGTCTCCCTTGGCTCCCTCCATGTTCTGGCTTGCTTAACATCTCATGGCAACGTCTTCTGGGTTCCAAGCATTTCCAAACATCTGTTTCTCTGTTCTCCAAGTGTCAACATCTATGTCAGCTCTGCTCTGAAGTTTCTGACAGCTCTGAGGCTTCTATCATTTCTGGCTCTCTCCAAAATGTTTCCTCTTTTAAAGGATTCCAGTAAACTAATCGACATCTACCCAGAATGGGTGGAGTCACATGTCCACTTAATCAAATATTACTACCCATAGTCGGGCGTGTCACATCTCCATGGATCTAATCTAATCAAAACATTCCAACCTCCAGTATTGAATCAAGATTAAAAGAAAGGACTGCCCTCACAAAATTGTATAAGGATTAAGACATGTCTTTTCTGGGGTACATAATACTTTCAAATGGGCACAATAATGAACTATGATTGTTTCCTTTTCACAGAGGTAATAATTTCCTTGCTTATTTACTGCACAGTTTTTTCATGCTTCTCTTACTTTTCAAGAGTTTCTCAGTACAATTTTCCACAAGGTCAATCATTTCTGATCATCTCTCATTTCCAGAATAGTATTCCCACTTGAAGCATGCCTTCTGAAGCCATCAATTTTCTGGTCTGGGTAGACTGTTCTCTAGGCCTGCTGTGCAGCTTTCATCTTAGGTCTTCTCTGTAGTTATTCTTAGAATTCTCTTTGCCTTTCTCCTAGAATAGACTCTCGGATTCTTGATCTCATGTATTCCACTTTCTTGGTTTAAATCTTATTTTGATGGAGTAGATCCTCCAAATATTTTGTCAGGTTAGAGATTGGTATATTGGCAGAGAGCAAGGTGATAATGACAGTCAACCTGCCTATCTCAAGTTACTCCATTCCAGTCTGGAATGTTACCCTTTACGTCTGGTGCCCTGTTATCATGTGGCCACTCCCTATAATGATCTTGGAGATTCTCATCTCTTCTGGGCTAAGTCTCTTTTCTTTCGCATCCTATGTTTTCTCCTTTTGCTGTGGAAGTTAGCAGCCATCTCTCAGTCCTTGCCAACCCACACCTCTTTTTCTATTGTGCAACAACGTTTCAGTCTGTGCAATTTCACAACCCAGGGGAGATGTTAGGTCTAATGAAAATCAGGGCAGGAATTCTCAGTGACAGGGCCCCTGCCCCTGGGGTGAATAAATACTTCACACTCAAACAGCACAATGTCTCTCCCTTCTAACAAGAAGTGGGGCGTGCAGAGCTGCCATACACTGACCCTGACTGGAACAGTTTGGCCTCCCTGGGAGAACAGACATGGTGGGCTCTCTTCCCTGCTCTTGTGGACCCCTTGTGTATGTAAGTAATGGAGCTGTTATTTGCTGTAAGTTTCTGTTGTGCCTGAGCCTATGTTCCCAGGACTTACTGTGTAGCAACTGCCACACACCTTTCTTGTTGAGGTCTAAGATAGCCTCTGGGAACCTTTTTTCCCTCTCTTCAAAATTGTGGTAAAATAGATGTAACAAAAACTGACCATTTTAAGTGTATAATTCAAGGGTATTAAGAGCACTCAGAGTAATATGTTAACTATTATCACTATTTCCAGAACTTTTCATCATCAGAAAAAGGAACTCTTCACCTATTAAGCAATAACTCTCCATTTCACCCTCCCCCTGACTCCTGGTAACCTCTATTCTACTTTCTGTCTCCATGAATTGGAATCATACACAATATTTATCTTTTTGTCTCTAGATTATTTCCCTTAGCATAAAATTTTTGAGGCTCATCCATGTTGTAGCATGTATCCAATGTCATTCTTTTTTATGGTTGAATGAATTCATTAAATGTGTACAACACATTTTGTTTATCCATTCATCTGTTGATGGACACTTGGGTTGTTTCCACCATTTTGTTATTGTGAGCAATGCTGCTATGAATATTGGTGTATAAGCATCTGCTTGAGTCCCTGTTTTCAATTCTTTCAGGTATATATATGTAGAGTGGAATTGCTCAGTCATAAGGTAAATTCTGTTTAACATTTTGAGGAACAGTTAAACTATTTTCATAATTGCTGCACACTTTTACATTCCTACCAATAATGCATGTAGACTCTAATGTCTCTGTATACTTGTTAATACTTGCTAATTTCAGGTTTTTTTTTTTTAACAACAGCCATCCTAGTGGGTGTGAAGTGGTATCTCATTCATTTCTCTACTGACTAATGATGTTGAATATATTTTCATGTGTATATTGACCATTTGTATATCTTCTTTGGAGAAATGTCTATTCAAGTCCTTTGTCCATTTTAAAATTGGGTCTTTTTTGTTGTTGAGTTGTAAGAGTTCTTTACATATTTTGGATTTTGATTTCTGATCAGAAATATAATTTGCAATGATATTATCCCATTCTCTGGGCTGTCTTCATTTTCTTTATAGTGCTCTTTGGTGCACAAAAGTATTTAATTTTGATGAGATGCAGTTTATTTATTTTTTGTTGTTGTTGCTTGTGCTTTTAGTGCCATTTTAAAAAATCATTGCCCAATCCAAGGGCATGAAGATTTTCCCCTATGATTTCCTCTAAGGTGTTTAGGATTTTAATTTTTAAATTTAGATCTTTATTCCATTTTGACTTAATTTTTACATATGGTTTGAGATAATGGTCCAAATTCATTCTTTTGCATGTGAATATCAATTTTCCCAGCACCCCTTATTGAAAAGACTATCCTTTCCCCCTTTGAATGACCTTGGCACCCTTACTGAAAAACAATTGATCATAATATGAGGGTTTATTTCTGGACTTTTTGATTGGTCTCTATGTCTACCCTTATGTGAATACCACGTTGTTTTGATTACTATAGCTTTGTACTAAGTTTTGAAATTGAGAAGTGTGAGTTCTCCAACTTTGTTCTTCTTTTTAAAAATTGTTTTGGCTATTCAGGCCTCCTTGCAATTCAATGTGAATTTGAGGATTGTTCCAGCAAAATTATGTCTGGTATTTGACTGGGATTTCATTGAATCTGTAGACTGCTTTGGGTAGTAATGTTATCATAACAATATCAGGTCTTCCAATCCAGGAACATCAGATGTCTTTCTACTCATTTAGTTTCTTTAATTCCTTTCAGTAATGTTTTGTAGTTTTAGTGTATATTTTTCAGCTCCTTGATTAAATTTATTATTAAATACTTTGTTTTGATGCTATTATACATGGAATTGTTCTCTTAATTTCCTATTTCCCAGGGTGTGCTTGTCAAAGAGATACAAACCATTTTTGGATGGTTTGTTGTTAGTATATAGAATTTAACATTTTTGTGTGTTGATTTTGAATCCTGCAAACTTTCTGACTTTATTAGATTAATGGTGGTTTTTTTTTTGTGGATTCTTTAGGGTTTTCTACATAGAAGATCATGCTGTCTACAAAAAAAGGGAATTTTACTTCAACCTTTCCAGTTGGGATACCTTTTATTTCTTTTTCTTTTCTGGTTGCTCTTATTGAAACTTTCAGTACTGTATGGAGGAGAAGTGACTCTGTAGCATATTGCAAAAGGCTGCATGAGAGGTCACTTTTAGTGACTTTTCATGTCTGAAAGCATACTTGTTTGTTTGACTTAATATAGATTCCCATGCTGGAAATAATTTCCCCTCATGCTTTTGAAGACATTTCTCCACTGTTTCCGTGTTGTGAGTGTTGCAGTTAGAAGTCTGTTTTTTTGTCCTTTGTATGTGATTCTTTTTTACTTTCATTCAGGTTGCTTTTAGGATCTTCTCTGTGTAACTAGACTTTGAAATTTCACTACAATATGTTTTGTGTGGATTTATTTTGACCCATTTTGTGGGACCTCCCTTTGGCCTTTTCTATTTGGAATCTCATGTTCTACAATTCAAGGAAATAAACACACATATTTTGTTCATAATTTCTCTCTTCCCTCTCTCTTTTATCTATTTTGGGATCTTATTGCTCATTTTTAATATCTGAGTTTTTCTCTAATTTTCTTACCCCTTTTTTTCCTCTTGTTTCCCATCTCTTGGTTATTTTTCTCTGCTGTCTGAGAAATATACTCAACTGTTGCTTCCAGACTTTTTCTGAGATTAAAAATTTTCTGTTATTTTTTGTTTTCCAAAGTACTTTTTTGTTTTCTGAATAATCTTTTCTTTTTTATTTTTCTTTTTAAGTAGAATCCTTTCTTAGTTCCATGGGTGACTTCCTTACTCTCTGAGGACATTTTTTTCGTCTCTTTGCACAATTTCTGTTTCCCTCATGTTACTTTTTTCTGTTTATTTTCATTTCTATCTTTGAGATTGGAAGACTTCTTCAGCCTTAGTTGTCTGTTTGTGCTTAAGAGTGGGGGACTATGCTCATTTGAAGCTGTTTAGTATTCCAGGAAAGCCCAGATTCTTTTAATCTGTTCCTGTGGATACATATCTGTTATGAGGGTCAGGGAACATTTTGGTTAGATTATTTCAATTGAGACCTATTGAAAGGTGGGTCTTAATCCTTTACTGGAGTCCTTTAAGAGAGGATAAAACATAGAAAAAGCTCAGATTGCTTAGAGAAAAAGCCCCAGAGAAGCTAAGAGACAACCCATAGAGGATGCTACTGAACCAGGAACTGAAAGCAATGAAACCTGGAAGTGAAGTTCCAGCGGACATGGCCATGGCCGTGTGCCTTTTCATATGACAGAGGTGTCCCAGATACCAGCAGCCTGTCTTCAAAGAAAGCATCGTCCTGTTGATGACTTAATTGGGACATTTTCTGAGGCTTAGAATTATGAATTTGTATGCTACAAACCCCCACTGTAAAAGACAACCTATTTCTGTTATATTGCATTCTGGAAGCACTAGCAGACTGAAACGGACCAAAAAGCATATTGGAATCTCTAGTATACAGGCAGTGCTTGTGGACTTTGAGCATCTCGGATGTAGAGTGATCTGCGTGCAGTGGGTTGAACGGTGGCCCGCCAAAAGATATGGCCATGTCCTGCTCTCTGGACCTTGTGAATGTTAACTTATGTAATTTGGTTAAGAATCTTGAGATGAGGAGATTACCCTGAAAAATCCGTGGTTCTTGAATCCAATGACAAATGTTCTTATAAGAGAATGGCAAAGGGAGATTTGTGACAAAGAGATGAGGAAAAGACAGACATATAGAGGAGAAGGTGATGTGAAAACAGAGCAGAGAACGATGCAGTCACATGGCAAGGATTGCCAACATATGTCAGAGGAAGAGGCTAGGAACATAAGCTTCTCTAAAGCCTCCAGAGGGCGCACGGCCCTACCAATACGCTTATTTTGGAACATGACCTTCAGAAGTGTGAGAGAATAAACTTCTGTTACTTTAAGCCACTTAGTATTTGGTGATTTGTTACCACAGCCACAGGAAATTAATATATTGAGGTATGTCATTTATTGCAGAAAAACCATATCATTATCTCCAGACCTTTTCTCTGGGCTAATCAGCGAATCTCCTTCAATGCCCTAAGAGGAGGGTGAAAGTCTAGCTGCCAGCATCTGGGTAGTAAGTGGAGAAAGAGAAGTGGGGGGATCCCAGAATTTAACACACACATGGTTACTTAATTCCTCTCTTTGGTTAAGGTACCGTACTTTAATTTATGCCAATTAACTCCTATTTTTTTGGACCTCTCTTCACTCCCCGCTCCCCTTTATTTTATCCTCTTCATAGAAAAAATACGCTCTCTTCCTCCCTTGTGGAGTGGGGAAAGCTATTTAAGAATTTGTTTTCCAAAGGCTTTTACCCTATTCTCTTTATTTTAGTCTCTCTTTCATTCTGATATTCTGAGGTAACTTGTGCTGCCAGTTCCTGAGCTTTTTGGAATTCTGTGGTATGAATGATTGTATTAATTCTCAGCTTTCCTGTCTGCTAGTTGAGACTTCATCTATCTTGGACCTCCAAGTCAGTTATCACTCATCTACATGTACTTCAGTGCCCAAATTTTGTTGCTGTTACTCCTCTCACATTTCTCTTTCCTCCTTGGTTTATGGTATCAGCAAATCTTTTTTAAATATATGCTATAGTTTCAGTTTTTGAGAAAGCAGGAACACTAATCCTAATATAGATGCTTCTTGTCTTATTTAAGCTGGAGCAGCTCAGGCCTCCTGAATAAACTCCAGTTATCTTGTCCAATCTTTTGAGATTATTAAAAAAAAAAAGTAACTCATGTACATGGTTTAAAAAAGTCAAACATTATAGAAAATATAAAATGAAAGGTTAAAATCTCTCTTTGAAATCTTTAGGTTCATTGCTATTCCTTGAGAGGAAATCCCAAAAGGTACACTTTTGTATACAATCTTTCAGGAAAAAAAATCATATGCTGGTATATAACTAAATGTTTAAATCCTTAAAAAAACACATACACATCACAGATAGTACTAAACTATAGCCAATGTTTTTCCTTTTGTTTTTACTTAATACTATATTTAGAGATTTTTAAAAATCTCTGTATATATATATTGATCTTATTATTTTCAAAGAATGAAGGGGTGAGCCACAGTGACTCAGCAGGCAGAGTTCTCACCTGCCATGCCAGAAACCCCGGTTCAATTCCCAGTGCCTGTCCATGCCAAAAAAAAAAGAATGTATATCACATATTCCATTGGATGTGTGTACCATGATTAGTTTGATCCCTCTGCTATTAGGGGAAATTTAGGACACATGCACACACATATATCTACAAAACGTACAAATAGGACTGCGAATCAACATTCCTGTGTGGCATAGGGAAGGAAGGAGGGAAAAGTGACCCTAGGACCTATAACAGGAAGTTTTGGCACATGCACTACTAGTCCTCACTCTGGTCAGCACCCAAAAAGAACCAATAAAAGGTACAACACATCTATTCCTCATTAGTATCACCGAGGAGAGAAGGGCCCCTCCAACTTCGTACAATGCAGGAATCCCAACCCCAGCTTCTCCTCCCTTGGGAAATGCCCCTGCTCACCCCCTCCCTGCATGTCCCTTCATGATGCAGGAAATTTTTCTTGACTGTACACACTGACTAGTCCTTGAATTCTTTCCTGTGACTAAGTCAAGAACCCTCATGGCGTCAGCCCTTGGTTGAGGTCTCACTCTCTCTGAGGATTCCTGGGGAATCTCTGACATCAAAGCTTGGGTGTCAGTAAGGGAGCCTGCCCCCACAGCAAAGAATGCTGTTCTCTGTCTATCCTCCTCTCTTCTCTGGCCCAGAACATCCTGCATGTTTGACTGCAGCTCTCCTTCCCCCACCACTGAGAGTGGTGGAAGACAAGCTCCTTGCACTGTGTAGATTCAAGGGCCAAGCAAGTAATGATTGATTACTTTCTTTGGGGCTTGACTGGAGGAGCCCTCTGAGTTATGTAGGAGTTCACTGTCTTGTCTACACACTGTGCCTAAGCCTGTCTTTGCCACCTTTGCACTCCACTATTCTCACTCTTACAACCTTTGTTTGATTCAGGTCAGGTGCAAATGAATTCTTCTGTTACCCTGTGGGGCCCCACTGTCTACTCATCACTCTAGGGGACTCTACTGCCTATGTGGTGATCCCAGGACAGGATAATTTTACTCCAGGCCATGGACGTCACATTTACAAGCCTTGGGTCACCCTCTTACAATAGTTGGGTGTTTCTTTATTGCCATCGGGATCCTCAGTCCATTTAGAACCTAATTTATGGTTCACATTCACATGGCAACAGACTTCCATGCCTCATAAGACACAGTGTCTCCACAATCTCCTATATTCTCTTTAGAGGTACCCAAATATCTTTAAAGACTCCTGTCCATGTGGGGGAATTTCCTACCCCATGCTTGCCTATACTTACAAGCCCTGGGGATGCCTGGCAAGAGTGAATCTCTGGGGATGCCTTGCTGGTGAAACTGACCCAGGATGATGGGTCTAGGACTGGGCTCAAGGCTTGAGTCTCTCATACAAGCTCAATTGGGAGCCTTCCACGAAGACTCTCACTTCTCCTTAATACCCTCCCTCATTCTATCCTTTTCTCTTTTCCTCCCTATCATAGGTAGAGACACAACCAACAGAATAGCAGAACATGTGTATTTCTCCTTCTACCCCTATTGACTTTCCTCTTAGATGCCTCCTGAAAACTGGAACACTTTCCAACTAGATGGCCTAAAGAAAAAATTAGTCTTCTTTTGAAATATGGCCTGGCCCCAATATAAACAAGTCTCTATGGCCAATTTAGCCCAATGTAAATAAAAATTAGGGTGTTTTTTTTGAAGACCTGGCCAAATTAACCGAGTAATTTCAGTCTCTCTCATTCTCCTTTGACCTAATCTAGGAGACATTCACAATGTCATAATCTAACAGCTGCAACCAGAGGGAAAATCTCCGTGTATGGGCAGAAGCTCAAGTCCATGTAGATAACCTAGCAGCAGCCCAGCCAAGTAGCGCCAGTAAGAGCTACTATGGTCCCTAATAATGACCCTAACTAGAAGTACCAATGAGGGCAGGCAGATTTAAGACAGTGAGACCATATGATTGCCTGTCTTGTAGCAGGAATGAGAAAATGCACCACTAAACCAGTAGGTTATAATAAAATTAGAAGGGTGACACAGTAAAATAATGAGAACCCTGCTCTATTCCAGGGATGTTTAGTAGAAGCCTTGAAGAAATAAAACAACATAGACCCTGACTCCTGGGAATGGTGGATTTTATCAGGGTCTCACTTTATTAGCCAATCGTATCCAGATATTTGAAGTAAACTACAGAAAATGGCTAATGGACCACAGGCCCCCTTTAATCAAATGTTAGACACTGCCTTTAGTGTTTTTAATAGTAGAGACAGAGCTGAAGAACTGGAGAAGGTCAAGTGCAGTTGGCAACAGGACCAGAGTTAGGCTCATTTAACAGCAGTCACTGTAAGTAGTGCCCTGTGCCCTCAGGTCTGCCCAAAGGTCAAACAGGACAGAAAGGCAGCTGTTGCAAATGTGGAAAGTTGTGACACTGGAGCAGAGAATGCCTTGGCCTGAATGAGCCACAAGGACCTTGTCCTTGATGCAAAAAAGAAGACCATGAGGAAAGGGGCTTCCCCCAGTTCTGAAGGGAAAGGTGGGGAGATCCTGCATCAATGATAACTTTGAGTGAGGACTGAAGGGGCCTGAAATCCCAATCGGTTCCCACTTTACAGCTAACCATAGCTGTGGAAGAGCCTCGTACAACCCTTGATGTGCTAGGTAAGACTATTAATTTGTTAACTGATATGAGAGCCACTTACTTTGTCCTTAGCCTCTGGAACCCTGTCCTTAAAAACTTGTACCACAGTGGGAGTTGATGGTAACCCCACAATCCAACAGTTCATAAACTGCAGGTTAGAGGATGTTCTCATAAGCCATGAGTTCCTAGTACTCCCTTGGTACCCAACTCCTTTACTAGGCAAGGATCTCTTACAAGCTTTAGGCTTTATATACACCTTTATATACCCTTTCTTTTGCTTACATGCAGACTTGTCCTTACCTTAACATGGTCCAGCATGCCGTTGGTCACTTTAATCTAGACTCCTGCTAGATATGTGTCCCTCATTCTGGGCAGTCTGAGGCATGTTCTCTTAATGTCAAACTCTGGGCCTCTGTCCATCTATTTGGAAACCCTATCTACACATGAGGTGCACCAACATGAAGCTCAGAGACCCCCTCACAGGCTTTCTGTACACTCTCAATTACCTCCTGCATTTCCTGCAGAAATCCAACATAACCCCTCGCTCCTCCTGCTACACTAGTTGAAGCTGTTCTATCCACAGTATCCATCTATCACCACTAGTAAAGATAGTGCCCTTCTGCTTATATTCCAACTCCATACATCCTGTTCAAGCGGATCTAAGGAGCCTTATTTCACCACTCCACAACCATACCTTTTGGATCACAGAGGCTCCCACCCCTGTCACTGTCAGCATTTGCCAAAGTATCATCTACCAGAAAGAAGGCACTGTCATATATGACTAGGCACACATCCTCACTATTCTCTAAGTTCCCAGGAAAATTATACTTCTAGGGGAAAATGTCACTTATTCTTGGAGAAGAGGACTACTCAGATCTGCCAGAGTTGACTGGGGACAGATGAAATCGTCTGCATTATCTTCAGACTTTGTGTCCAATGCTCATGTCAAATTCTATTACCACCTGAAAGGAACACCAGGAATGGTCTGGGACAAAAATCAAGGCATCTTGTTTGAGTCTAACAACAACTCCCATGGACCCTGTCTTTATGCATGCAGATCACTCAACAGTGAATTGAACTCTGGCTGGCCATATCAGCAACCAGAGGCACATTCATACAGACAAAAGGCAACCTAACATTTGCTGTGTCTCTAGACCCCAACAAGGGAATATTATTCCTTTGTGAGCACAAAACCTATCTTAGCCTATCCCTGTGGTGGTCACTTTAGTATATGTGGGCCCAGTATTCAAGTTTAAGAGTAGAAATGAGCCTTTTCTACTCCCTGCTTCCTGACCTGTCATCCCGTACTGGAGTTGGCAAGCAGACCCATTCCTCATCTCACTCCTAGCTACCGTTGGGATTGGAGGAGCTGTAACTGTGGAGCTGCAGGAGTAGACCACGCAGAGTGGACCCACCATAATCTCTCCCTTGAACTATCCACTAACATCAAATGAATGGCCCCCACCTCAGCCCTTCTCCAATCCTAGGTGAATTCATCAGGTACTGTTATCCTCCAAAACTAACCAGTCCTAGATGCCCTTATGTCAACCTGTGGAGGAAGATGTACATTCTGGAGAGAAGATTGTTGTTTTTATGCTCATTAGAGCTCAAAGATAACACAGGATATTAACTTCCTTAAAGGCCAGGCAACTTGATTTTCTACCCAGTCCCAAGTCCTCTCATTTGACTTATTTGAGTTTCTATCACCAGGATAGGTGCTATTATTCTCTCCATCCTTTTCTGTTTAATGGGACTAGCTACCTTTGTTCCCTCAGCTTTGTGGGCTTTCAACTCTCTCTCTCTCTTTCTAAAAACACTGAGTCTCAATAATAACAGCATGAGTCATGGTATAGAGCAGACACCCTTATAAGTTATTGATAACAAACCGGGGTCACACCAGAACAAGAAAGATGCAAAAACTCCTATACCTCTCAGAAGGATCCTTAGATACGATAGGCAGAGAATTCTACTCCCATTATAGGCAAGGGCAATGCACCTTCTGTCTCCAGGAAGTAGTTACAGAAGATTGACCTGCCCCAAGACCCATAACAGGAAGTTCTTTTAGCACATGCACGTCTAGCCCTCACTTGGGTCAGCACTTAAAAAGAACCAATGAAAGGTACAGATGGGGGAGGGCCCTTCCATGTCCTTATAATGCAGGAATCCCAACCTCAGTGAGTGCTTCTCCTTCCTTGGGGTATGCCCCCTCACCCCCTTCCAGCGTAAACTTTCATGATGCATTAAACTTTTCTTGACTGTACACACTGACTAGTCCTCAAATTCTTTCCTATGACTAAGTCAAGAACCCTTATGGTGCCAGCTTCTGGTTGAGGTCTCAACCTTTCCAAGAACTCCTGGGGGTTCTCCAGTGTCACCTGTACATGTGTTCTATACACGAGCTGGTATAATTGTACAATGAATTATTAAATGTGGAACTGCTAGATTGAAGGGAATGCACAATTAAATTTTAAAAGATATTGCCAAATTGCTTCCTGAACAAGATGTAGCAGTTCATACCCAAGAGTGCCTTTTTTCTTCATAGTGTTGTTAACACTGTTATCAAATTTTTGGAAACTGTCAATCTGATATGCAAAAAATGAAACTTCATTTCTGTTTTAACTTACATTTCCTTAATTGTGACAAGCTGAATATTGTTCATTCTTTTTTAGCATGCATTACTTTTTTCTGTTAATAATCTACGTCCTTTGCCCTTTAAAATATTTTGTTGTTTATAGATTCTTAGGATTTCTAGGAATTTATATAATAAGAAGACATGTCCTTTGTTTTATAAGATGCTAATAGTTTTATTAGTTTTATCTTAATTGTCTTAAATTGCCCTAACTTTTTTTTCCCCAGGAGAGTAGTGTTACATTTGTATATGTATAGATATTTCCATCTTCTTTCTCTTATAGTTCTGTAGAGCCTGTCAGGATTAGAAAAGCTCCAAATGGATCCTAATGCTATCATTTTCCTCTAATAGTTTTCTTTCTCTAGGTGGGTTGAGGAAAAATTCAAAGGGTTTAATCTGGGCTTTGGTTCTCCTCTTTATTGTTATTAACAGACTTTGAGGTTTAAGTAGGAAGCTGGTCTAGAGATTCTGAATAATGTACTTGTTCTCTATGCATATTTAGCATAAACACTGATGGTTTCTTGAAACATTGAGGATCCTTGGTTGCTAAATTCTGGGAAAGGTAGGTTTTACTGCAGCCAATTTCAACTGTTCAAAAAATGTAAGCCCAAGTTCCATTTAACAAATTTATCTGTTAAAATTAAACAAATTTATCTCCAGTATCTGAAACTGAGTTTTAAACATTTCACTAAAAAAGAAAGGAATTTGAAATTTGGAATGTTTTAGTTCATAAAAGCTGGCTGAATGCAATATACCAGAAATGGAATGGCTTTTAAAAAGGGGAATTTATTTAGTTGCAAGTTTACAGTTCTAAGGCCATAAAAATGTACAAATTAAGGGAAGGTTATGAAAATGTCCAAACTAAGGCATTCAGGGAAAAATACCTTGGCTCAAGAACACCAGTGACATTCAGGGTTTCTCTCTCAGCTGGAAAGACACATGACAATGTCTGCTAGCTTTATCTCCAGGCTTCTTCAGCTGCTTCCCTGGGGGCATATTCCCTCTGTATCTCTAAGGGTCTCTGGCTATATGGGCTCTGTTGGTTCTAGGCTTTTTCCAAGATGGCTCCCTCTTAAAGGACTCCAGTAAGCAACCCCACCTTGAATGGGTGGAGACACATCTCCATGGAAACCATCTAATCAAAAGTTACCACCCTCAATTGGGTGTCACGTCTCCATGGAGACAATTAAAAAGATTCCAGCCAGCAATACTGAATGAGGATTAAAGGAAATGGCTTTTCTGGGGTACATAATAGCTTCAAACCGGCACTCAGTGCTTCAGAGTTTTTAGATGAAAGGCACAGTTTCTATTTTCTATAACCTTTTGTCTCCATATCACTTAACTTCCTCCTGATAGAAGATCAGATAGATTCTTTATTTACTTTAATGACTAGTGGCTAAAAGAAGCAATCATAAAATCCAATGAACAAAAGGAAGATTATTTTGAGATGATTTCCTCTCCAGATCATTTGAACAGATTAATAAAAAGAATATTTACTAGCTTCAGTTGTATCACCTTAGCCATGGATGGGCTGGCTTTAACTTTTTATGATAGTATAAAATTCATTTTTCACCTTTAAGTCCCCTTAAGTTGTCCCCATTGTACGATGAAATAGCTGAGGGATAAAATGTGTTCAGAATTTGTATTTGTGCATGTAAGTGCGGTATGAGAAAAGAGGAAAGAGGGGAGAAGAACTGTGCTTCTAAATGGTTTAAATGCCCCACCACTACCTTTTAATACTTTCTAACAGTAAACCTCTGAGGTTAAGATAGATCTGGGGAAAAAAATCTGGAAAACAAATGAGTTTTGGTTTTGGAATCAGTTATTGTTATTTTATCTTCTGTGTGATACTGACAGGAATACTTTTATCGTATAAAGAGGACTTAAAAGCACAACTTTGAAGAAGAAATACTTATATTTTCTGTCTTATGGTCTGAGTCAAACTGGCAGCATTCTGTGATTTTTTTTCTTTCCTTCTTCTCTCCTCCCTTTCTTTTCACTTAGCAAATGTTTGCTTAGGTTCTGTGTGCCAGGTAGTGTTCTATGTGTTAGTGATGTCAAGAAGAACGAAATGAATATGTATGCTTATATTCAATCAGAGGAAGGTGGGGAATTAGGGTGATCAGGGTGGACAGAAGTCCAGCAACTTCCCTTACTAGAGCAAAAACACTCATGGCCATTTTCTGGACACCTCAAAAATGTATTGGTGTGAACAGATTAAGCTGAAAGTTGAAAAATTCTTTGAAGGTTCTCTACCTGTGACTTAGATAACATTAAATAGCACCACTGAATTTTGCATTTGAAAGTGGTTAGCATGGGAAATTTTGAGTTGTATATATGTCACTATAATACAGCTTTTTAAAATTATGTAGAGCAAAATCAACTATAAACATATTCAGAAAGCAAGCAACAGTGATATATGTGTATATTTTAGCGAGAGAGGAAGACTGGAAGAGAAAGCAAACAGTGAAAATAAGGTAGAATATTTACAAGTGTTCATTATACCTCTCTTGCAACTTTTCTGTAGGCTTAAAAATTTTCAAAATAAAAGTGATGTTTAAAAAAAGTCCTGTTGACTCCAAGAGATAATACTGGGCCCTCTGATTTCCTGTTCCTTGGGCTTTTTGATGGATCATCCTACTCAACATGATTATATCTGGGTTTATCATCTTTTCTCCAAAATAGCACTTCTTGCAGTCCCCGTTTTTGCCAATTCTCTCCACCACTAAGATTTGAAACTCCTGGCAGTTTCACTGGAACAATCCTTGATTCTCATTAGTTTTCAATGTTCATTTCCATCCATTCACTAAATCCTGTCTATTATTCCTTCATCTGTCTGTTTTTTATCATGTCACCTTGATAGTATCTCTGTAATATCCTTTTAATTGGTATATCTCTGTATCCAGTTGTCATCCTACTACTACAGAATCCTGGGACAAATGCCTTCTGCCTAAAGAAATTATCCAAGTCTACTTGTACTTGATCTTATAATCCCACCATTGTGTTATAGTCTTTCAGTTTTGAATTTAAAAAGTCCCAGGGGTTTTGTGTCTTTATATTTGTCAACTCAAGCAATGGCATATGTTCACCTATCCTCCCAATAACCCAGCTCCAGCCACATGCCCAAGATCATTCAGTATCTCCCAGCTTTCTGTATCTTCAGATATTCCTACAGTTTGGCTCCTGCTTTCTTAGATTTGCCTGTTAACCCTAGTCTCATCCTTTGAAAGTAAAAGCTGCATGTGTTATGGGAAGATTTGCTTTTTGATCCCCTTGAGTATAGGGGATTTGCTATTGTAGCGTTTGCTGCAGTGGTAGAATTGGGAGTAATTCTGAATAGTTTAGCTCTTGGATGAATTATAGAGTTGCAGAAATAAGTCTGAATACTGCAGGGGTAGCTTAACTTCGAAGAATAGTCTTCTAGTTAAAGTGTAGAAGCACTCATGGGCTGAGACCCAACATTTACAATGTGCCGGTGCCACAGAGAAAAACCATTTGCTCATGAATTTATTTACTTACCAACATATACTGTGTGTCAAGCCCTGTGGTAGGGCTGGAGTTACAAGATGAAATCCAGTCCCTTCTTTTAAGCACTCTAATGTCTAGCAGTAGAGGGTAGAGACATGATAATACACAATTGAAACACATACTTTATATGATTATTTTGAGAACTAAATGAATAAATGTGTTTAAATGGCTTAAAAGAGTGTCAAGTGTACACTATCAAATACAGCACACTTTATAAATATTTGTAAATATTGCTATTCTTTTTTTGTTGTTGTTACAATGAGCTTTAATTATGTTCAAGTGCTAGGGGATTATAGAAGTTCCTTTGTGTATAAATATTGTTCGTCCATGCACTGCCTCCATTAGGTGCCTACCAGGACTTTATATTACTGATTTTGTGTTTGTTCATTCATTTTACAAGTATTTATTTAGCATCTTTATAAGCTAGGACTATGCTAGGCATAAGGGAAAAAGTAAAGTAAGACAATGTCCTCAGCCTCAGGGTACTCATATTCCTGTTTCTTCAGCATCTGAGTAATGGAAACTCACATATTTGCATGTCTTACACACTCTGTGTTTTTTTTTTTGCCAATAATTAATCAGTGTGGCAAATTTAGATTTTGTTCAAAATTAAAAAGAAAAAAAAAGGCGCACATCAAATTTCAAGGGATGTCTTGAACCTGTACAGATTCAGGGTAAGTATTATGAAATTTCTACAGCAATAGCACTGCATCAGAATAAATTCTGTTCCAAATGTAACACTAAGCTCCAAAAGAGCTAGATCACCGGAGAGGATGTAATTTCAATAATCCAGGCTTTATTATTAAGTATATTTTTATGAATTCTCAGAAAATTGGTGGCCTATAAATGGCTAATTTTAATTAAGTTAGACATCCTAATATAATTAATAATATGTCAAGAAAAGGATACTATATCTGAAGTAAGAAGATGAAGGATTGATTATGGTTTTATCACTTTCTAGCCACGTGACATTGGGTAAATCATTTAACCAGTGTATTTGTAAAGAAATATGAATAAGTACCTGTATTAGTTTGCAAATGCTGCCAGAAAGCAGTATACCAGAAATGGAATGCTTTCAAAAAAGGGAATTTAATAAGTTACAAGTTTACAGTTCTAGTGCCAAGAAAATGTCCAAACTAAGTCACCAACACCAGGTTATTTTCACTCAAGAAGGGTTGATCCTGCCCAGAACACCTCTGTCAGCTGGGAAGGTACATGGCTGGCATCTGCTGGTGCCTTGCTCTTGAGCTCTTGTTTTCAGCCTGTTTCCTGTGGGGGTTCCTCACTTGGTGTCTGTGGGCCTTCATGTAGCTTCTCTGGGACATAACTCTGGGTTCTGGCTTGCTTAGCATCTCATGGGAAGGTAATGTCTGCTGGGCTCTGCATCTCCAAAGTTCTGGGTCTTGTGTTGGCTCTGTCAGCTCTGAAGCAACTGTTCTCCAAGTGTCTACATCTACTTTTAGCTCTCTCCAAAATGTTTTCTCTTTTAAGGGACTCCAGTAAACTAATAAAGACCCACCCTGAATAGGAGGAGTCATACCTTCATCTAACCAAAAGGTCACACCCACAATTGGGCATGCCACATCTTCAAGGAGATAATCTCCTCAAAAGCACACACCCACAAGTGGACACTATATCCCCATGGAGGTAATTTAATCAAAAGGGTTTCCTCCCTACAATATTGTATCAGGTTTAAAGAACATAGTTTTTCTGGGGTACATAACATTTTTAAACCTGCACAGTACCATACAGGGTTGATGAGAGGGTTACAAGAGATATCATATTCAAGAACTTTTACTAAAACATCTGGAAGCATAGTAAATGTTCAGCATAGTTTAAATGGGTGTTTGCTGCATATATCCTTTGTGTATTTGTATTACTTCACCTGACTCCACAGAGGATTTGAGGGTACTGTCTCCTTTGGTGTGTCACAGACTTTTTTTTTAACATGGGCTGGCACTGGGAAACGAACTGGATATCCAGCATGGCAGGCGAGAAGTCTGCCTGCTGAGACCTCATGGCCCGCCTTTGTCACAGACTTTTTACACATTATTTTTTTTTCTTGTTGGCTACCAGCAGGGTTATATCCACTTTGCCCTTTGAAAGACTTAAGTTACAGAGCAAGCCATGTTCTGTGCTCAGCAAATACACACAAATTTCATGAATGGCTTGAGTTCCTGGATACAGTGGGGCGTCCAGCATATTGGAAAACTCCAGTGGTTTCTGAATAACTCATCTGGCCTAGGTATTAATATGCTTCTGTTTTTTGGAGGTCAGTCATCTATTACAGCAATGACCATGTGGCATTCCTTTATCTCTGTTTTATGGAAGCTTACTTAATATCCTTGCAACAGCAAGCTGTCAGGTGACATGCTCTCAGAGAGATTTGATATCAATTTGTCAAGCATGATTTAGAAATAATGAAATCCATTTGCCCAAGATGTGGTGGTGGGGACCGTGAGCGATAGATGAGGTGTTACGCTAGAGGTTTCTTCTAACTCTACTTTTTCTTTGACTTACTAAACAAGGACACTTCCTCTGTGAATTATATATATATATATATATAAAAAAGATATATATAAAGCTGGCTCTTGCCTTAGCTGGTGTAGGACTCCTATCAAAATAATTTAATGATGAAAATGAAGCAAGTCTAATTGAATTCAGTATGAACTAAGAGTCATCACCTTAGGGTGGGTTTAGCCCTTAGCAACTTAATATTCTTCTCAGCAGCTTGGCTCTGTGGCAAAGCCAGAGCTGTTGTCAATAACAGGTTTTAAATTTAGGAAGACTTTTTCCTCTTAAATACAAAAATGGGAAACCAAGAGTATGTGCCTGGAATTGAGATCAATGTACACACTCACTTGACCACATAGGAGCTTTTAAAGCCTGGCATCTCATCAGCTAGTAAAAATTACACAGTAGGTCTCAATAAAGCTAGTTTAAAAAACCTAAGAATCGATGTTCCTTTTTTTTTTTTGCTTTCCCTTCAAAGACTCATGTTCTTTATTTAAAGAACTAGACCAAACCTGCACCCTGTCCTTCCTAGAAAGCGGTTTTAATTAGTATCAGTATGTTTCCCAGGTCTCTAACGTGGAATTTATTTGCAAAGTGGTGTTTAACAATTGAGTTGGAAACTTTACCGACTGAATTCTCTAATTCACCCTGCTGTGAAATACTATGCTCACCTCCCATTGTCTGATCTTGCTTCATTTAACCAATGATGTTTCTAGGGCTAAGATTCAGCCTTCCATTTCATTTCACTGGGTCTCTGAAAGGCAATCTAATGTTAAAATTGGCCCATTATCTAGACCAGTTTAATTTGTGCCTTAAAATGACTTTGGAAATAAGTTTTGATTAAAAAGTTACACCGCTGATGCATTTTCAGTATCACAAAGCAAAATCTATTCGAAGAAGTTATTCCTGCACGCCAGATTGAGCAGAAGCCTTAATACCCCTTAGTAACTGCGTGGACAAAAAAAAAATTAGGAGCCAGTGAATAAACAGGAAGGCATAAAAATCAAAGACATCTTTGTTCTCTGTCTTGTTTTTCCATCGGATGGATTGTGCAGTCAAAAATTACAACCACGATTGGATGTAAAGTATTTTAAGAATGAATACACACACTTTCCCCCCTTGAAATAACTATTAACAACCAAGAAACATATGCTTCAGTGAATACTTTTTGTTGAATCATAAACTACATTTCCAACAACTGTCTTTTCGAGGCCAGTTGAGACAGCTACACAAGAGGATGTTAAAGGAAATAAAACTCTTACAGAGCCCATCTGTGTCTGCCCAACTACTTCTCTTCTCCCAAGTTACTGCAAGCTATACAGTTCCTGTCTTACTAGGGCAAACTCTGTTCTCTTCTTCTAAATATATTGTTTAGCTCTCTGAAAATTAAGGAGAATATCAAGATCCCCCTTTGCTCTTTTGCAAGTGAATGAGGGGAGTGATCCAACACAGAGGAGTTGCTGAAGATACTGAATTTTGCAAAAACTTAGTTTCCTGTATTATTGGATGGTTGCTATTTGCAGTGTACAATCCTATCCTGTGTCAGAGTGCCCGGTAGGGTGAGGCACCACTAGCTGCCAAAAGTAGGGAAGTAAGAAAACTACAAAGAAGGGGGAGGTTCATGGGAATGCTGGAGGTGGATGGAGAGAATATAAGAAGAAGCCTATGTAGCATGCCAAAAAATTAAGGGGACTATCAAGATGTCCCTTAATGGTTAACTTTGATAAAGATAAATCAGAATTTAAAGCAACATTAAAGCAGTCTGGAGGCAGCTACTGTGAGGTATTACTGAATGAAGCAGTGACAGGATCAAAGATTTGAGTCCTAGTATGAAGCCAAGATTAAATTTGTTAGGGAGGTAGGAAAAGACTTGTTCAATCCAGATCCATTCACTTAGGCTGTTATGATGAGGTGCATGCAGAGGGCCCTGGGCCTTGTCTTTGCAATGTAAGTGGACTTTCTGCTATTCTGGAACTCTGAGTCCTTATCAAATTTTAAAAGACTGAAAGAACATTTCCTTGGAAGTATGTGAAAGGCAATTAATCCAATTCAACATGAGAGCGAGTGAAAAATAACCAGACTTCAATTTTAGTGAAAATGCCTATGGACATTTATATACAGGGTATATACTTTTAAGGTATAAAGCAATCCTTAGAATTTAGGAGATTATGTGAAACGGTTAAAAGTTGAGACCTCCCTGCAAGACTATCCCCAGCGTTTGCATGGGTGGAGGTCCACATGGAAGCTGCTGCCTATGACTGTGGTTTTGACTTGCTCAAACCCTTTTCCCCTTCTCTTCCCGCCATGGTTCTGTTCCATACTCAGATGTCCAAGCTTTACCCACAACCCCACCCTGTGGCAAAACCTGCCCCCTGGCCTTTTCCCCAGGCCTAGAGGTGCCCATAGCGTTAATGTGGTCTATGCTTGAGAGAATGGAGATGGGTCTCTGGGTTTGAGTGGGTGTATGGGGTGGGAGTGGGGCTACTGGGCTCCGTAGAGAGGTGAATAGCTGGATAAGGGCTGGAGCAGGGCATAGCACAGGGGGGGTTCTAAGTGCAGATCTGCCTCTATTGATATTCCATATTTGGTAAAGGGAGTCTTTCATCCTTTGCTCTCCTCCCCAGTGTTTACTTCCCAATGCCCATCTCATCTCAATCTCCAATGACCTGAAAATTTTTACCACTCCACCAAACTAAGGCCTTTCATTTCTTATATCATTTCCTGGGCTATTCCCTCTCTGAGAAAAACCCTCGTATGCCTGAAAAACTCCTACAACTCTTGAAAACCCAGCTCAAATGTTACACATTCTGTGAAAATTTTCCTGACTTCCTCAGAAGTTCATTACAGTCTATCTATGGTGCATAGTCCTTTGTTCACATCTTTATTATAGCACATGTACTGTATTTTAAATATTTGTTTGCTTTTCATTCTTTTTCTTTTTCCTTTCTGTCTCCTTGAGTCCTAGTAACCAGCAGAATACCTGGCATGTCATATTTTTTGAGTTAATTAGTTAATTGGACTGAACTTTCTCCTAGTCCAAAAGAATGTATACTTGAAATTTCCTGTCAAAGCATGGCTTGCCTCAATTTTCATCCTTCCCACTTCCTTCCATTGGCATCTTGCTCTTAACTTCCATATATTTCCTGTCCTCATCTCGATATCCATTTTCTCCAAGATCTGACTTGCTGACTTAACATGACTGCTATTTGTGCCTTAATGAGCAGTGAGAGATAAGATTGAAATGGTAAAGTGAGGCCAGCTAAAGGAAGGCATTTGAATGGACCAGCTGAGTGATATAATAAGGAAGTAACTTGGTGCAGAGGTATTTTAGAAAGGTTGATTTGACTGGGTAGTCTTGACACTGTTTGAAGCAGCAGCGGGATCCACAGGTAGACAGACACCTTGGAGGTGCTTTCAGTGGCTAAGAGGAATAGTCCCGTCCCAGAACCACAGAATTTCAGACCTGATGGGATCATCCACTTCTACTTCCTTATTTGGTAGTTGAGAAAACAAAGGTACCAAGTTCCCAATGTTATGTAGTGATTGAGCCACACTTAAGGGCTGAGCCAACTGAATCCCAATTAGTTATTGTTCAATTTTTCAGGACTGTCTACTCCAACTGTTTTCGTATCCCATCTGATACCATCCATTGATTTGAATATTTTTGAACAGGTTCGCATCTACATGCACAGTTCACTCATTTATTTAACATGTCATTAAGTGCCTGTCAATACCAATGACAGGCATTTGCTCGGTTGTGAGGATAAAAATGAACACAAATTTGTTTTTGCCCTAAAGAAGCTCACCGTCCAGTGGAGGAGATGATCATACAATGGTGGAAAGAACAATGTCCCGGGGACTCAGTGAAATGGGGGCCTTAACTCAGCCTGGAAGATGAATAATGAGTAAGCTTTCCATGAAGATATGACACTGGGTCTTGAAGGATGCTTACACTTTAGGCACTAAAAGAAATAGACACTGGATAATGAATATATATGATTCTTTCTTGGCTAAGCACTGTGTTGAACAAGAGATGGACATGAGTGGCAGACAGGTGTGGGGCTCTGTGAGGGACCCACAGGAGCCAAGTTTAAATCCTTTCTTTGATCAACTGACTAAGGTTATCTGAGTCTCAGTTCCATCATTTGCTGAATGACAATAAGACAACCTTACTGGACAAGGTTGTTATAAGGATTAAATGTGAAAAAGTACGTGAATACCTCTTTTTTGCAGATGCCTTTCCTCTCTAGAAAGAGGCATTCTCTGACAGCAGGAAGTGTGAATGGAACTATGAAGTGGATATTGGGACCTGAGGCTGATCCTCGGTCACTCTGGTCTCCTTTCCAAGTTCCGCTCCATATGAGAAGCAGGAATTAGATCAAGAATGTAGGGACACATTAGAACACCAGCTCTACCATTGGAAAAACTGGATGGGAAAGCTCTGTTGCAGAAAGATAGAAAAATTGAAAATTTTCTCTTCCGGTTCAAAACCTGAAAGGTGGCATATTTACATTTTAGTAGAAATCAGTTAAAGATAATGTCTGAAAACAGAGATAAGGAGACAGAGCAACAAGGGATGTATATGCACATTTTAGAATAAATTGGCCACTCAGTGGTTGTGGCAGCTTGCAATAAATATTTTGTTTTCTCTCTATTTGTGTCCCTTTCTGAGGAAACTTTATACATCTCTGTCCTACTGAACTCAAGAGTGAGCATGTGACTTGTGTTGGACAATGAAGTGTGATGGAACTGGCATGTGTTGCATGCAGGGGTAAACTTTAAGAGCCAGGACTTATTATTATTATTATTTTTTGCCATGGCTCCTTTCCCCATGCCACTATGACTGCAATGTTCCAAACAGAGGCTGCTCCATAAACCTGGGTCCTGGAGGGAAAGTGAGGTGGAACAGAGCAGTGTCTGACCCGTGATAGACAATCACCTGGACCAGAAATCAACTGGTGTGTTATGAAGCACTAATATTATTGGGTTATTTATTACTTCAGTAAAACCTAGCCTGGCTTGACTAATCAGAATCTGTGAAATCATACCATGTAAGCAATTGTTATTTAACCAACAGGTCAAGAGTCTATACTGGTGTAATTTGGGATTTGGGGTGGGGTCCTATGTGAAGCTGTCCAATCCCTTTTTGGCTTACTTTAGAGAGTCTGCAAACATCAGGAATTTTGCATGACTATTCCCATCCTTCAGAGCAAGCCTTGATGAGAATGAACAAGGCTTTCTACTTCATCTCACTGTATATTTTTTCAGACTTTTCTGTATTTGAATTTTCTACCCTAATGCTTTGCATATAATTTGTGATATTTTTAACTTAGATTAGTCTTTGCCTATGAGCCCATTATCTGGCCAAAAGCAAGGATCACATCTAGTCTGTACTGTGTCCCTGCCTATGTTACACCAAAATAACTGCTAGGAAATGAAAAGCATAATCAACTAACAAATCCGGAATCCATAGAACTTTTTAGAAAAATGTTCTGATTCTTGGCTATTCCTAAATTTTATTTTTGAATAGAAGTACCATATTAATAGTGCAATATAATTGCTTAATACAAATTTTTGCAATTCATAAATCATGATGATTCAGAACAGCTCTTATAACCAGAAAGATAGAGGTAGGATCAAGCTGTCGTCTTCAAACATTAAAGAAGCTAGTTCTGCACCATGTCTTGTAGTTTATAATATTGCTAACCACAAAGCCTGCCTGCTGGTAAGCAAGTCAGTCCTCCAACCAGTAGCCATAATTGAGCATTAACTGTTAAAAATGCAAAAGAAACAGTAAAGACAGGTTTTACTCTTGAGAAAATTAAATCTGAGGCAAGATCACCTATACAGAAGGAGTGTGATCATCTACAAGTTGGCCTAAGTACTGCAAACTATATATAGGAAGTTACTGGCAGGATTCAAAATTAATGACAGGCCATATTAAATGGGAAGAGGATTAACATGATATTAGAAAATAAATGAAATCTATCTAAGCTGTCCTCCACATTGCCACCATATTCAAATTGTAGCTGAAGGATTGCATTATTATAATTAGGGAAAATCCCACTGGAAATTCGCAGACTCAGAATAATATAAATGTTTTTTAATGACTATAGGGATCTTGCAAGTGATATTCTCATTCATGATGCAAACTGTGTAGACTAACACTTCTTGTCATGTTCAACAAGATAAAAGTTCTGCAAGGATTGTTTCATTTAAATTTCAGCCTGAGAGGAATAAGAAGACAATACAATTAAGGACCACACACCCTGATGTAGGCATAAATGCCTTTAACTACTAACTTATAAATCACTCTTAAGGAGGAACATTTTTTTACTTTGCAAAATTCCCAAGATTTAGAGCAGTACTCTCTGATGTAACTTTGGGTGATAATGGAACTGTCCTCTACCTGAGCTATCCATCACAGTAGCCACTAGCCACATGTAACTATTCAGCAATTGAAATGTGGCTGATGCAACTGAGGAACTGAATTTTAAATTGCATTTAATTTTAATTAATTTAAATTTGATTTTTAAATAGTTACATGTAGCCTAGTCTACTGGAAGGTGAGACCACATACTGTAAATTTTTTAGATGAATATAGTTGCACATACATCCTGTACCAACTTTAAAATTGAGAAGTTCAGCCCAAAGCAGACTCATGTAAAACAAAACTAGAACTTATACATCTAAGTAAAAAATCTTAACAGCACGTTTTTCAAGCATTTCTCATGTCCCCAAATGTGGTTAAATATTTTCTATGGATTTTCATTCATTTCTTAAAATGACCCAATTTGGTTATTTTGGTGCTATTAGGTAGGTGGTATGATTAGCTTCTATCCAGATATCCCCATTACAGGCCTCAGGATCCTATTCTTTCCCTTTAAAGCTCTTTCTTTGGCATAGGACACTTGCCTGGGCTAAAAACCCAGCTTTCTCTGAAGCTCTGCTCTTTAATCAATTAAATCCTGTGGCTGATCTTCTATGAATGCTCTTTGACTGCAGGGGACGAAGGTCTCTTTAAATGGCCCTCTAGCTCTCACCCTTTGCTTTAAATTGTTGATGAATAGATCTGAGTCTGCACAGTCTGTCTTCAGTGAATCAATGGCAACTAATAATAGCCAGCAAATTTCACAGTCCTTAGAGTTGCCATTTTTCAACCCCCTGATACATTGTACCAGCTAGTACTTCCCTTCTAACTGTATCCCCTTCCAGTTCATAAAAGATGAAGGCCTTAGCAATTGCACCTTTACAGCATGCCATGAACCATAAATGCAAAACCTAGTATCACTAATAGGTCTTTGTCTCCATCCAACCAGCAAGTGAACCACTCCAGAATCCCAGCCATAGAGTCTGTATTTTAGGTCTACATACAGTACGAAACCTGTGTGGAGTCAGTTTTCCTAGGAGTAGAACCTGAAATGGAGATCCATGTCCAAGTGAATCACTAGTGGAGAATGGAACTGAGGGAAGCAGGATAGGGTGGGGGGCAAACTAGACAAAAACACAGTCTCAGCTGGATACTAGTTTCAGTGTAATCCTTCAGAAAAGCTCTGGCATGCAAATTATACCAGAGAGTTAGTCACACTTTAAGGCAAGAGGGCTGGCTTTTTGTGTCCACTTGCTTTCCCCCTTGCCCTTGGCACTGCATCAAGTCTGCAGTGGGGGAGGTGCTGCTTTCCTGGAGAAGGTATCAGCTAAACCAAGCCAACACTCACAGCAGTTGGGGATGGAGATGAAGTGTGTGTGTGTGTGTGTATACCAAATAGTAAAATTGTTATAGGTGGGACACCAACAGCATCCACTACATTAAGTTGACACAAGATCCTATTCTTCTTTGCTAGCTCTTCAGCAAAATAAGTTTCAGGCTGAATCAGGGGCTGAGGACATCATGATTCTTTTCACCTCATCACATGATCATGTTCACTCAGTCATTCATTCTAAAGATAATTAGGAATAGCCATTATGTTGCAGGTCTAGCTGTGCTGTGGGAATAAAGTAATGATTAAATTTACAGAATCATGAGCAATACACTTGCATGTGATAACATGAAAATGTGAATGGATGTGACAAAAGTGATGAGAATCTGTGCAAGAAGAGAAGGAAGAGAGCAGGAGTGGAGAACTTAAAAATTCATAGAGAAGTTAAAATTGGAACTAGGGACTGAGTGATGACTAGGAGATTGTCAGGCAAATTTGCATAGCTATGTAGTAACCATATATAAACAATTATTTTTGGTTCTAATAGTATTTAGGGAAATGATTGGAGTAAGTTTCTACAAAGGCTATGGGATATGATTTCAGTGTTCCATTTTCAAGGTCTATGTTTGACCCTGTGTTATATATGCATAGCTCCTTTACCAATTGAACATATACATGATTATTAAGCATCTATAAACTCAGTATTAGTATTCAGAAGTCACCTCAAATAAAGCAAAGGTTATTTCATGGAAGAAATTCATGCATATAACTTACAAAAGTGGGTATACACAAGTGAGATAATTTAAACAACAGACATTTATTTTCTCATGAATATGATTCCATGGCTTAGATGAAAGGTAACAGGATTCCAGTATGATGTATCTTCTCCTGACAAGTTTGAGCTAGAAGTTCGTCATAGGACAAAGTAAAGCTATTATCAATTCATTAAAAAAATCCAGTTGTGAGGTAGAATATAAAACAACTTCCATAGCAGTGTGCTTTGCAGATTCCCTCTGTAGTCAGTTATTTGCCATTCTCAAAGACGTGTGTTTTCCATTTTCACTAACAGGGTGGCTGATTGAATTTGCACATTAAATTGGCAAAATCAAAATCAAAGTATGTCTTTTGAAAGCACTGTTAGAGTTGATTGGAGAGTACATCAAGGCTTGAATTTGGTAACTCATTTATTTGAAAATGAATGACCTTGTCCATCAGATGCTTTTTCGTGGAGCAAACAGATGAATACATATGGTAAAATAAAATTACCTTTTTTTTTTTCTGTTCCTGGAATACTTCAAACTCTTCATTTACTTTGCTTTTTTTTTTTTGCATGGACAGGCACGGGGAATGAAACCCGTGTCTCTGGCATGGCAGGTGAGAACTCTGCCTGATAAGCCACATGGCCCACACTTCCTTTGCTTTTAAATAAGATTCATCTCCTTGTACTGACTCAAGACACGTATCTATAAGCATTTTATATTTTATTACGATCACAGTGCTGTTGTTTTAATAATAGATGACACTGACATGTGAACTATCAAAATAGTAAGGAATTTTTTGCTGGCCTTTATAATCCTAGGTTACACCTTTACTGTCTCAGCTATGGCATCAGTGGTGAGAAAACACTTTAGAAGTATGGGCTGCTATCTTACAGGGTGAGATATATTGTATTTTGAACCAAGAACTATATGTTGCTGTTGTTTGATTTGATAGTCCCTCAAATCACAACTTGAATGCTTCTAATACCTGGAAATGGGAGGTAATGCCATTTTCCATTTTACTTAATGGCTCTTCCTCAATATTTTTCTTCTCCTTTTCAGAGCCTCTGGGTTCTACCTAAGTGTCCATTCCATCTAAGTGTTTTTGGCTGGTTCCTCTTCTCTCTTCTAGTTACATTCAGTCCCAAGGTAATCTCATTTAATCCCATGGCTTTTAATACATCTTAAATGTGGGTGATCTACAAACATATATTTGTAGCCCTGATGTTTAGACTTGTTTTGTACTCTAGACTTTTAAATCCAACTGCCTGGTTGACATCCCTACTGTGATACTGTACTAGAATTCTCCAGAGAAACAGGCCTGATAGGATGTATGTGTGTGTGTGTGTGTGTGTGTGTGTGTGTGTGTGCGCATGTATGTAAATATTAAGAGATTTATTATCGGAATTGGCTCATGTGACTGTGAGGACTGGCAAGTCCCAGTTCCTTAGGGCAGGCTACAAGTTGGAAACTTGGATGAAGGTTTCCATGAATTCCCCAAGAGAAGTTGGCTAGCTGAGGTAGAGATAAAAACTTATCTTTCTGACTGCTGAAATCATCAGTTCTCCTTTTAAGGGTTTCAGCTGATTGAATGAGACCTCTCATTGCTGAGGGCAATCTCCTTTGTTGACTGTAGGTGTAATCAGTTGTAGATGCAATCAAATGACTATTGATTTAAATCTCTGAAATATCCTCACAGTAACAATCAAGCCAGTGCTTGCCTGACTAAACAACTGGCCAGGTTGATATGCTAATTTAACAATTGTTGGTATCCAATAGTCATTTCAAACTTAAGATGTCTAAAATAGAACTCTTTATTCCATACCTCTCTAAATCCTCTACCTCCCCAATCTTTATATAGTTAATGGAATACCAATCACCCAGTTGCTTAAAAATCTGTCATGCTTGATTCCTCTCTTTTCCTTATACTTTCTATAAATTTGTGTACATGCCTTTGTGCTCTACCTTGAAAATATAGCTGGCATGTAGCTTCTCTTCACAACTCTTTTAACAACTTCTTTTCACAACTCTAGTTTATGCGCCCATCATTTCTCACCTGGACTATGAGAATAACCCTTTTTATGCTCCCACATTTGCCTCCACCTCCTACAAACTATTCTTTACAAAGACACCAGAGCAATTAATTGAAAGCATACATCTGGAACATTTCTTTCCTTTTCTCAAATACTTTGTAAAACGATGTTTAAAAGAATGTGTTTTGGCTTAGACTTTAAGGTAATAGCCACCAGATACCTAAAGAGGTTGGAAAACAGAGCACCTTTAGGAATTTCAAAATAGAGAGCCAAAAACAAGTTACATGATTCTAAAACACTACTCCTATATACAGAGTGTAAAAGGAAGATTTATGAAGAGGAGTTTTTTTTGAAGGAACTAGGCTTTTTGTCCCCACCTCCCTTCTTATCTAGTACTTCAGTGAGACTGTTCAGAGGTCTTAATATGTGACGCTTGCAGAATGTATGACACAGTACTTTTTTTTTTTTTTAAACTCTGACTAGGGTAATTTAAGGGGCAGGAGTTGGGCAGTCTAGCTACTGATGCTGGGGTTAAGACAACTATGTTGAGTCTGGCCTACACAAGTAAGTTCAATGGGACAAAAGATTTATGTCTTTGCATTGGGTCAGATGTAGGCCATGTGGGAGAGAGAGCTGGCCTTGAGCTGTTTTAAATCCTACTCAATAGTATTGCCTTGAATAATAATGGGACCAGGCTAGAAACAATTAGCCAGAGGAAAATGCATCACTTATGACACAGGAGATAGAATCAACTGCACTTAGTGGAGTTTTTCCAGAACACTTGAAAGTGTCAATGAGATAAAGAATTAGCTTTGAACACCTGGCAGCCTCAGAGAGCAGAAAGTCATTTTATATCAGTACTAGTTAATAAGAAATTTTCTTACATTCCTATTTTTCTTCCTGGTTCCAGGTGGAGTCAGACATTGAGGTTCCAACAATAGGAAGGGAAGGGAGAAAGCCTGGCTCAGGGAAATGGAGAAGGACTATTATGACCTTTTTCAACCACAGATTTCTTATTTACAAATGGTCCTACTGAGGGTTAAAAATTAATTTAACTTTAAATAAAGTTGGAAGTTTTATTATTCTATGAAGCTAGACCACTTTATTGAATCCAAACAATATTTTTGTGATTCAAGGTGGCCATAGGACTTATCATGAGATCATTTGACCTTCATCTGGAGTAGATGAACAACTTTCTCCAATAAACCTAAAGGACAGTGAAGAGTAAGAGTAAAGTGGCTTTTTGATTAATACCGAAGATTGTGTTTATTCAGCATACCAGTCTCATTTGTTAAGGCTTCAGATCACATTTAGAATAAAAAACTTAAGTCCCTAGGTGCTCTGGTTTCATCTCTTGTTGTACTCCCCTCTTTACTTGCTCACTCCACTTCAGCCACATAGGGTTTTTTTGTTGTTTATTGAACTGGCTTTCTCCTTTCATGGGTACAAAATTTACATTGTAATCTGAAGGTTCTCTCTTCCTAATCTTGCTCTATTGCCTTTGTCTTCACATTCCTTAAACATCTAATTCTGTCTTGGTGTCTGAGGACCCAGACTAATACCACACCATTTGTGTTTTTTCTTTTTTTTTTCTGAGCAAATCCAGTGGGATTGAAAGCCTAACCAAAAAGGCAGGAACATGAATGGAAGATGATTAATTATAGACAGTGATTACAGATTATTCTTTCAGATGTTTCACTGTAAATGGATAGGAAGATATGGTGATAGAGGTAGAAGAGAATAATTGTTTATGCTTTGTTTTTTTCTCATTTAAAAGAAATATGGGAGACAGGAAAATGGAGGTGGACAGGAAAGGAGGTAGCAAATATACCAGAGCTTTTACTTATGGTTGAATATCTAATCCTCATAGTAATCCTTTGGAGGTGGTATTATTTTTCTCTTTTGAGACGAGGAAGCTAAAACCCATGGATTGTAGTCAATTTGTCTACTCATTCAACTGGTAGAGCCAAGAATCATGGGCAGGAATGAATGGTTTCTAAAACCCTTCCTTTTCAGATATATAACATGATGCCTTTGAAAGGAGACAGTAAAGAGGAGATGTTTGAAACTGTAGAAGAGAGGGGATAATTGATGGATTTAGGTTTTAGAAGAAGCAGGAGATAGTGGTGAGATGGCGGTTACTACCCTCAAATTACTCATTTTGAGTGAGATAGATGCAAATATAGAAATTTGGTAAAATTCAGTAAAGGGAATAATGTGGTATATCAAAATGAACAGAGATAGTGAATTCTTACTTCTTTTGTGGGGGGAGGAGCAGAGGAGAGAAGATGGAATGGATCATAGAATAGTTTGAAGAATGGGGTCTTGAAGTTAGTCAGCTCTATAAAATGGGAGAAGAGTAGTCAAGGCTGAGGGAAGAATGTATGCATTCAGGATAATTGAAAATTGTGAGAAATGTCATTGGAAAGACTGTGAGATCATGCTAGGCCTTGTAAAAAATACTAAGGAATTTGGAGTTTATCCTGGAGGTTATGAGGAATTGCCAAAGAATTTTAAAGAGGGAAATGGTAAGACTAAGTTTACCTTTATAAAAAGACCACTTTGGTAGCAGATTCCAGCTTGGAGTTAGAGGAAGTTAAAATAGAGAAAAGGTCAGTCTAGAGAGTTGCAGTAGTACAGGTAAGGGCTGATATGAGCTCATGGAGGGCAGGGGAAAGAATTTAAACTGTAAAATATTAATAGGTATCTTAATATCATGATGTGGAATGTGATGAACATGGAATAATTCAAGATCACTCCTAAGTTACTGGCTTGGATAATGTTTTTTTTTTTTTCCTACAGGAATGCTTCTGCTTGGTTTTATTTATTTTAACAGCTTCATTGAGGTATAAATGACATACAAAAAACTGCATATATTTTAAAGAGTACAACTTATTTTATTTAAAAAAATTTATTAATAAAACAATCAACATACAATATGAGCATCCTTTTTTTAAAATCACAGTGTTGTGTATTCATCACCATGATTGTTTCTTAGAACATTTGCATCAATTCAGAAAAAAAAATTAAAAGAAAACAGAAAAAAATTCATACGTACTATACCCCTTACCCTTCCCTTTCATTGATCACTAGCATTTCAATCTACTTAATTTATTTTAACATTTGTTCCCCCTATTATTTATTCATTTTTAATCCATATGTTTCACTCCTCTGTCCATAAGGTAGATAAAAGAAGCATCAGACACAAGGTTTTCACAATCACACATTGTGAAAGCTACATCATTGTACAATCATCTTCAAGAAACATGGCTACTGGAACACAGCTCTACATTTTCAGGCAGTTCTCTCCAGACTCTCTGTTATGGCTTAACTAAAGAGATGATATCCATTTAATGCACAAGAATAACCTCCAGGATAATCTCTTGACTCTGTTTGGAACCTTTCAGCCATTGACACTTCATTTTGTCTCATTTCTCTCTTCCCCCTTTCAGTGGAGAGGTTTTCTCAACTTCTTGGTGCTGAGTCCCAGCTCATTCTAGGATTTCTGTCCATGTTTCCAGGAAGGTCCACACCCCTGGGAGTCATGTCCCATGTAGAGAGGGGGAGGGCAATGAGTTTGCTTGTGCCTTGGCTGAGAGAGGGAGAGGCCACATCTGAGCAACAAAAGAGGTTCTCTTGGGGGTAACCCTTAGGTCTAATTTTAAGTAGGTTTAGCCTATCTTTTTGGGTGTTAAGTTTCATATGAACAAACCCCAAGATTGGGGGATCAGCCTATTGCTCTGGTTGTCCCACTGCTTGTTAGAATATCAAGAATTCTCTACTTGGGGAAGTTTAATTTTTCCCCTTTCTCACCATTCCCCCAAGGGGACTTTGCAAATACATTTTTTTTTTATTAATTAAAAAAAGAATTAACAAAACAATTAGAAATCATTCCATTCTACATGTACAATCAGTAATTCTTAATAACATCACATAGTTGCATATTCATCATTTCTTAGTACATTTGCATCGATTTAGAAAAAGAAATAAAAAGACAACAGAATAAGAATTAAAACATTAATAGAAAGAAAAAAAAAAACAAAAAACCTATACCTCACATGCAGCTTCATTCAGTGTTTTAACATAATTGCATTACAATTGGGTAGTATTGTGCTGTCCATTTCTGAGTTTTTATATCCAGTCCAGATGTACAGTCTGTATCCCTTCAGCTCCAATTACCCCTTCTCTTTTTTTTTTTTTTAATTAACGGAAAAAAAGAAATTAACCCAACATTTAGAAATCATACCATTCTACATATGCAATCAGTAATTCTTAACATCATCACATAGATGCATGATCATCATTTCTTAGTACATTTGCATCGGTTTAGAAAAACTAGCAACATAACCGAAAAAGATATAGAATTTTAATATAGAGACAAAAATAAAAGTAATAATAGTAAAGTCAAAACAAAACAAAACAAAACAAAACAAAAACCTATAGCTCAGATGCAGCTTCATTCAGTGTTTTAACAAGATTACTTTACAATTAGGTATTATTGTGTTGTCCATTTTTGAGTTTTTGTATCTAGTCCTGTTGCACAGTCTGTATCCCTTCAACTCCAATTGCCCATTATCTTACCCTGTTTCTACCTCCTGCTGGACTCTGTTACCAATGACATATTCCAAATTTATTCTCGAATGTCTGTTCACATCAGTAGGACCATACAGTATTTGTCCTTTAGTTTTTGGCTAGACTCACTCAGCATAATGTTCTCTAGGTCCATCCATGTTATTACATGCTTCATAAGTTTATCCTGTCTTAAAGCTGCATAGTATTCCATCATATGTATATACCACAGTTTGTTTAGCCACTCTTATGTTGATGGAGATTTTGGCTGTTTCCATCTCTTTGCAATTGTAAATAACACTGCTATAAACATTGGTGTGCAAATGTCCGTTTGTGTCTTTGCCCTTAAGTCCTTTGAGTATATTCCCAGCAATGGTATTGCTGGGTCGTATGGCAATTCTATATTCAGCTTTTTGAGGAACCGCCAAACTGCCTTCCACAGTGGTTGCACCATTTGACATTCCCACCAAGAGTGGATAAGTGTGCCTCTTTCACCGCATCCTCTCCAGCACTTGTCATTTTCTGTTTTGTTGATAATGGCCATTCTGGTGGGTGTGAGATGATATCTCATTGTGGTTTTGATTTGCATTTCTCTAATGGCCAGGGACATTGAGCATCTCTTCATGTGCCTTTTGGCCATTTGTATTTCCTCTTCTGAGAGGTGTCTGTTTAAGTCTTTTTCTCATTTTGTAATTGGGTTGGCTGTCTTTTTGTTGTTGAGATGAACAATCTCTTTATAAATTCTGGATACTAGACCTTTATCTGATATGTCATTTCCAAATATTGTCTCCCATTGTGTAGGCTGTCTTTCTACTTTCTTGATGAAGTTCTTTGATGCACAAAAGTGTTTAATTTTGAGGAGCTCCCATTTATTTATTTCCTTCTTCAGTGTTCTTGCTTTAGGTTTAAGGTCCATAAAACCGCTTCCACTTGTAAGATCCATAAGATATCTCCCAACATTTTCCTCTAACTGTTTTATGGTCTTAGACCTAATGTTTAGATCTTTGATCCATTTGGAGTTAACTTTTGTATAGGGTGTGAGAGATGGGTCTTCTTTCATTCTTTTGCATATGGATATCCAGTTCTCTAGGCACCATTTATTGAAGAGACTGTTCTGTCCCAGGTGAGTTGGCTTGACTGCCTTATCAAAGATCAAATGTCCATAGATGAGAGGGTCTATATCTGAGCACTCTATTCAATTCCATTGGTCGATATATCTATCTTTATGCCAATACCATGCTGTTTTGACCACTGTGGCTTCATAATATGCCTTAAAGTCCGGCATCGCTAGACCTCCAGCTTCGTTTTTTTTCCTCAAGATGTTTTTAGCAGTTCGGGGCACCCTGCCCTTCCAGATAAATTTGCTTATTGATTTTTCTATTTCTGAAAAATAAGTTGTAGGGATTTTGATTGGTATTGCATTGAATCTGTAAATCAATTTAGGTAGGATTGACATCTTAACTATATTTAGTCTTCCAATCCATGAACACGGTATGCCCTTCCATCTATTTAGATCTTCTGTGATTTCTTTTAACAGTTTTTTGTAGTTTTCTTTATATAGGTTTTTTGTCTCTTTAGTTAAATTTATTCCTAGGTATTTTATTCTTTTAGTTGCAATTGTAAATGGGATTCATTTCTTGATTTCCCCCTCAGCTTGTTCATTACTAGTGTATAGAAATGTTACAGATTTTTGAGTGTTGATCTTGTAGCCTGCTACTTTGCTGTACTCATTTATTAGCTCTAGTAGTTTTGTTGTGGATTTTTCTGGGTTTTCGACATATAGTATCATATCGTCTGCAAACAGTGATAGTTTTACTACTTCCTTTCCAATTTTGATGCCTTGTATTTCTTTTTCTTGTCTAATTGCTCTGGCTAGAACCTCCAACACAATGTTGAATAATAGTGGTGATAGTGGACATCCTTGTCTTGTTCCTGATCTTAGGGGGAAAGTTTTCAATTTTTCCCCATTGAGGATGATATTAGCTGTGGGTTTTTCATATATTCCCTCTATCATTTTAAGGAAGTTCCCTTGTATTCCTATCCTTTGAAGTGTTTTCAACAGGAAAGGATGTTGAATCTTGTCAAATGCCTTCTCTGCATCAATTGAGATGATCATGTGATTTTTCTGCTTTGATTTGTTGATATGGTGTATTACATTAATTGATTTTCTTATGTTGAACCATCCTTGCATACCTGGGATGAATCCTACTTGGTCATGATGTATAATTCTTTTAATGTGTTGTTGGATACGATTTGCTAGAATTTTATTGAGGATTTTTGCATCTATATTCATTAGAGAGATTGGTCTGTAGTTTTCTTTTTTGTAATATCTTTGCCTGGTTTTGGTATGAGGGTGATGTTGGCTTCATAGAATGAATTAGGTAGTTTTCCCTCCACTTCGATTTTTTTGAAGAGTTTGAAGAGAATTGGTACTAATTCTTTCTGGAACGTTTGGTAGAATTCACATGTGAAGCCATCTGGTCCTGGACTTTTCTTTTTAGGAAGCTTTTGAATGACTAATTCAATTTCTTTACTTGTGATTGGTTTGTTGAGGTCATCTATGTCTTCTTGAGTCAAAGTTGGTTGTTCATGTCTTTCCAGGAACCCGTCCATTTCATCTAAATTGTTGTATTTATTAGCGTAAAGTTGTTCATAGTATCCTGTTATTACCTCCTTTATTTCTGTGAGGTCAGTAGTTATGTCTCCTCTTCCATTTCTGATCTTATTTATTTGCATCCTCTCTCTTCTTCTTTTTGTCAATCTTGCTAAGGGCCCATCAATCTTATTGATTTTCTCATAGAACCAACTTCTGGTCTTAATTGATTTTCTCTATTGTTTTCATGTTTTCAATTTCATTTATTTCTGCTCTGATCTTTGTTATTTCTTTCCTTTTGCTTGCTTTGGGATTAGTTTGCTGTTCTTTCTCCAGTTCTTCCAAGTGAACAGTTAATTCCTGCATTTTTGCCTTTTCTTCTTTTCTGATATAAGCATTTAGGGCAATAAATTTCCCTCTTAGCACTGCCTTTGCTGCATCCCATAAGTTTTGATATGTTGTGTTTTCATTTTCATTTGGCTCGAGGTATTTACTAATTTCTCTTGCAATTTCTTCTTTGACCCACTCGTTGTTTAAGAGTGTGTTGTTGAGCCTCCACTTATTTGTGAATTTTCTGGCATTCCGCCTATTATTGATTTCCAACTTCATTCCTTTATGATCCAAGAAAGTGTTGTGCATGATTTCAATCTTTTAAAATTTGTTAAGACTTGCTTTGTGACCCAGCATATGGTTTATCTTTGAGAATGATCCATGAGCACTTGAGAAAAAGGTGTATCCTGCTGTTGTGGGATTTAATGTCCTATAAATGTCTGTTAAGGCTAGCTCCTTTATAGTAATATTCAGATTCTCTATTTCTTTATTGATCCTCTGTCTAGATGTTCTGTCCATTGATGAGAGTGGTGAATTGAAGTCTCCCACTATTATGGTATATGTGTCTATTTTCTTTTTCAGTGTTTGCAGTGTATTCCTCACGTATTTTGGGGCATTCTGGTTCGGTGCGTAAATATTTATGATTGTTATGTCTTCTTGTTTAATTGTTCCTTTTATTAGTATATAGTGTCCTTCCTTGTCTCTTTTAATTGTTTTACATTTGAAGTCTAACTTGTTGGATATTAGTATAGCCACTCCTGCTATTTTCTGGTTGTTATTTGCATGAAATATCTTTTCCCAACCTTTCACTTTCAACCTATGTTTATCTTTGGGTCTAAGATGTGTTTCCTGTAGACAGCATATAGAAGGATCCTGTTTTTTAATCCATTCTGCCATTCTATGTCTTTTGATTGGGGAATTCAGTCCATTAACATTTAGTGTTATTATTGTTTGGATAATATTTTCCTCTACCATTTTGCCTTTTGTATTATATATATCATATCTGACTTTCCTTCTTTCTACACTCTTCTCCGTACCTCTCTCTTCTGTCTTTTCGGTTCTGACTCTAGTGCTCCCTTTAGTATTTCTTGCAGAGCTGGTCTCTTGGTCACAAATTCTCTCAGTGACTTTTTGTCTGAGAATGTTTTAATTTCTCCCTCATTTTTGAAGGACAATTTTGCTGGATATAGGAGTCTTGGTTGGCAGTTTTTCTCTTTTAGTAATTTAAATATATCATCCCACTGTCTTCTAGCCTCCATGGCTTCTGCTGAGAAATCTACACATAGTCTTATTGGGTTTCCCTTGTATGTGATGGATTGTTTTTCTCTTGCTGCTTTCAAGATCCTCTCTTTCTCTTTGACCTCTGACATTCTAACTAGTAAGTGTCTTGGAGAATGCCTATTTGGGTCTAATCTCTTTGGGGTGTGCTGCACTTCTTGGATCTGTAATTTTAGGTCTTTCATAAGAGTTGGGAAATTTTCAGTGAAAATTTCTTCCATTAGTTTTTCTCCTCCTCTTCCCTTCTCTTCTCCTTCTGGGACACCCACAACACATATATTTGTGCGGTTCATATTGTCCTTGAGTTCCCTGATACCCTGTTCAAATTTTTCCATTCTTTTCCCGATAGTTTCTGTTTGTTTTTGGAATTCAGATGTTCCATCCTCCAAATCACTAATTCTATCTTCTGTCTCTTTGAATCTATCATTGTAGGAATCCATTGTTTTTTCTATCTTTTCTACTTTGTCCTTCACTTCCATAAGTTCTGTGATTTGTTTTTTCAGTTTTTCTATTTCTTCTTTATGTTCAGCCCATGTCTTCTTCATGTCCTCCCTCAATTTATCGATTTCGTTTTTGAAGAGGTTTTCCATTTCTGTTCGTATATTCAGCATTAGTTGTCTCAGCTCCTGTATCTCATTTGAACTATTGGTTTGTTCCTTTGACTGGGCCATATTTTCAATTATTTGAGCGTGATCCGTTATCTTCTGTTGACGTCTGCGCATTTAGACAGATTTCCCTGGGTATTGGATCCAAAAGTTTGGAAGATTTTTCTGTGAAATCTCTGGGTTCTGTTTTTCTTATCCTGCCCAGTAGGTGGCGCTCGTGGCACACGTTTGTCTGTGGGTCCCACCAGTAAAAGGTGCTGTGGGACCTTTAACTTTGTAAAACTCTCGCCGTCTGGGATGTTCGCTAGCCGAAGTGGCTTGGAAGGGTTCGAGCTGGCCCGGGGTCCGAATGCGGGGAGGGTTGCTTGCCGCCGCAGCCCGGGAAAGCGCCCGTCCGAATTTCCTAGTCGCCCAGGCGACAAGCATGGCGGGAGGGCGCCAGCGGCAGCGGCCCGCCCGGGAGAGTGCAAGTTCCCAGGGAGTCACGGGTTTGGAAGGGGCCTCCCCCACCTGTCACCATTCTCCGCGGCCTGGGGATTTCTGATCCAATTCTCTCAATTGGTCCAGGGGGCCACGCGTGGTGTGGGCGCCTGCCGCCACGGTTTCAGGGGACCGCCTCTCCAATTCTCCCAGCTGGCCCGGGAAGGGGGTAGGGAGTGACTCCGGCCGCTTGCCGTCCCGCCCGGTGAAGCCCGCGCGCCTCGGCAATCTCACCTGAGCGGCTTCTCTCAGCCAGCCAGCTGTTCCAGGATGGGGTACGCTGTCTTTTTTATCTCCGTTGTGGCTTTGGGTGCTGTTCTGTATCATTTCTACTCCCCTAGTAGCTGTGCTGGAGAAGAAACTAAGATCCGCGCGTCTTACTAAGCCGCCATCTTCTCCCTGCAAATACATTTTTATTCACTGTTTAAATCCTTCTGGGATTTATTGAGGCATCACTCTGGACAAACCTACAAATTCTCATACCCTACTCAAAGTTCCATGTACTTATGGTATTCAATTAAGCTGTCCACATAAGTTATATTAGGAAATGCACTGGTTGAAATATAAATTTTGTACCAAATAAACATTTTTTGCTTTAAACTCACACATAAATTAAAGTTTTAAAATATTAATTACCACTTTCAACACCCTGCCTTATTAACATTCCTTTGTTCTTCCTCATGTAAAACATTTTTAAATTTGTACATTTAGTCACTATCATTATACACTCTAGGCATTCCTAGATTCTACCATCTCAGCCTTTATCGTCTATCTTTCCTACTGATTTCATTTGTGCCCCCAGGCCTCCTCCCTCTATCATTCTCACATTCAGCTTCATTCAGTGTTCTAACAGCATTGTATTACAGTTAGGTAGCATTGTGCTATCCACTTCTGAATTTTTACAACCAGTCCTGTTGCACAATCTGTATCTCTTCAGTTCCAATTACCCAATATCTACCCTATTTCTATCTCCTCAGAGTCTCTGTTCTTAACTGAAATTCTCCAAGTTCATTCATTAGTGTTAGTTCATATCAGTGAGACCATACAGTATTTGTCCTTTTGTTTATGGCTAGGGATAATCATTTTTTAAAATGGGACACTAAAAGGTGAATTATGGCTAGAGAAGATGATAAGTTCAGTTTTGGACATTTTTACCCTGATGGGCTATTAGGACATCTAAGTATAGAAGATTTGATAAGCAATGACATCTAAAGGTGTTTGAAGCCCTGTGGAGAAATGAGATCCTCATGGAAAATAGGTGATAAAAGAGAGGGTTTAAGAAGAGACTCTAGGGAAATCAACATTCAGGGGCAGAGAAAGTGAAGCTCATAAATATGACTGAGAAGAATAGATGAGAGGAGTAGGGGGAAAATAAGGAGTTTTGGAAATTGAAAAAAGAAGGAGATTCAAAGAGAATGACATTTTAAATAATTTTGAAATGGACTGCTATTGAGTAAATAATCTACCTTTGACAGAGAAGGAATAATATGACTGTTGGTTAAAATTTCTACTTAAATTAGAATTTTGATTTTAGAATTAAGCATTAAATCATATTTTACAAAACCTTGCTCTTGAATTTTCATATTTTTAAATTGATATTTTATGATCTGACCTAATGAAAACCACATTGAAGTCAGTAGAAGTGCTCTTATACATTGGATTTTATTTTAACTTCGAAGTTTGCCTCAAGTCACACTGATTTTCTTCTTTTAAATTGTGTATCCAAAGATTATTGTGTTTCTTCCTTTTTTTTTGATGGCAGTGATTTAATGTTTTATTGTGAGTTTTCACAAAATTAAAAGTGAGGAAAATAGCGTGTACCTAGACCTCAGATTATACAATTATCAAGATTTTGCCATATTTGTTTGCCTATTTCTTTTTTTTTTTGCCTATTTATTTTTTACATTATCAGAGCCATTGCAAGCTTACAGAAAAATCATGAAGAAAGTAAAGAGTTCCCAAAGACCCTCTCCCCCACAGTTTTCCCTGTTATTAACATTTTTGCATTAGTCTGGTATCTTCGTTACAAATTATGAAAAAATATTATTATAATTATACTTTTAACTATTGTTTTAGTTTTCTAGGCTGCTCCAAGCAAATACCATGAAATGTGTTGGCTTGAACAATGGGAAGTCATTAGCTTACCTTTTGAGGCTGAGACAATGTTCAAATCAAGGCATCATCAAGGCGATGCCTTCTTCCTGAAGACCATCTTCCAGTGATCCTTGGCTCTTCTGCTACATGACAAGACATATGATAGTGTCTGCTGGTCTCTCTCCTCTCTTCCAGGTTACATTGATCCCAGCTTCTTGCTACCATGTTTTTGTCTCTTTGTTTTGTTTCCAGTTATAAAGGACTCCAGGAAAAGGATTAAGTCCCATGCTGAATGATGTGGATCACACCTTTACTGAAGTGGTCTCATCAAAAGTTCCTACTTATAATGAGCTTATACCCACAGGAAGGATTAGATTTGAGAACTTGTTTTTCTGGAGTACATATGGTTTCTAAGCACTACAACTATAGTCCATAGCTTACATCAGGATCCACTCCTCATGTTGAACAGTTCAACGGTGCTTGGTTTATTTTTTTGGTAATATATATACAACCAAAATTTTCCCATTTTAACCACTTCAAATATAAAATTCAATGGTGTTAAGTTCCTTCACAATGTGTGCTACCATCACCACTATTCATTTCTAAAAGTTTTGTATCACCCCAAACAGAAGCTCTGTACCAATTAAGTATTAACTCCCCATTCACCGCCTCCACCACAACTCTGGTAACCTATATTCAAGTTTCTGACTCTGTGAATTGACTTATTCCAATAGTTTCATATCAGTTAGATCATAAAATATTTGTCCTTTTATGTCTGGCTTATTTCACTCAATGTGATATCTTTGAGGTTCATCCATGTTATCATATGCATCAGAACTTCATTCCTTTTGTGACAGAATAATATTCCATTATACATGCACACACATACACACTACATTTTGTTTATCTATTCATCTGTTCCTGGACAACTGGGTTTTTTCCACTTTTTGGTAATTGTGAATAGTAACACTATGAATATTGTCGTGTAAAATTTGTACGAGTCCTTGCATTCAATTCTTTTAAGTATTGTTTTAATTTCCCAGCTGTGAAAAAAAAAGCCATTTAATGGGTTGGCTTAACAATATGAATTTATTAGCTCACAATTTCAGAGCCTAGAGGACTTAATTCCTTCTAGGGTTGGTATCTTTTGGAGGCTTGGCAATCTTTGTGTTTCCTCTGCTTTTCCATTGCATGGCAATGCACAGGGTAGCATTTTCTCCATTCTCTTCCAGTTTCCATTGACTTCTGGCTTCTGGCTGCCACCCATGTCTTCTCCCTCTGGGCCTTTTCTATAGACCTCCAGTAATAGGATTAAGAACCAACTTGTTTCAGTTAAGTCTTATCTTAACTGAAGTAACCTCATTGAAAGGTTCTATTTACAATGGATTTACACTCAATCCATTGTAATCAATATTAAGAAAATATTTTCCTGGGGTACATATCTCCAAGCCATCACAGATATGGACCTAGAAGTGGGATTGCTGGATCAATGCTAATTCTGTACTTAACCTTCTGAGGAACTGCCAAATTATTTTCCAGTGGCTTCACCGTTTCACATTCCCACCAACAATATGAGTGTTCCCGTTTCTCTACATCCTCTCTAACACTAGTTGTTTTTCCACCTTTGTAATACTATCTATCCTAGAGAGTGTGACATGGTATCTCACTGTGGTTTTTATTTTCATTTCCCTAACAGCTAATCACATTGAGCATCTTTTCAGGCTCCTATTGGCCATTTGTGTATCTTCTTTGGAGAAATGTCTATTCAAGTCTTTTACCCATTTTAAAAATTGGGTTGTCTTTTTATTTTTGAGTTGTAGGAGTTATTTATATATTCTGAATATCAAACCTTTGTCAGTTAAATGGTTTCCAAATATTTTCTCCCATTCTATAGGTTGTCTTTTTGCTTCCTTGATAAAGCCCTTTGATGCACAGAAGATTTTAATTTTCATGAAATCCAATTATCTATTTTTTTATGATCATTGCTTTGTGTAACACACGAAAGATGTTTTCATCTAGGAGTTTTATAATTTTGGCTCTGATATTTTGATCCAATTTTGATCCATTTTTGAGTTAAGTTTTTGTATGTGGTGTGAGGTAGGGGTCTACTTTCCTTTTTTTTTTTGCATATTGATATCCAGTTTTCTCAGAGCCATTTGTTAAAGAGATTATTCTTTCCCAGTGAGTGGACTTGGCATCCTTGTCAAAAATCAATTTTTTATATATAGTATCCTTTTTCCTATCTGCAAACAGGAAACGTTTTACTTCTTTTCCAATTTGGATGACTTTCATTTCTTTTTCTTGTTTAATTTCTGTGTCTAGAACTTTCAGTACTATGTGAATAACAATGGTGACAATAGGCATCCTTGTCTTGTTCCTGATCTTAGAGGGAAAACTTTCAGCTTTTCACCATTGGGTATAATGTTAGCTATGGGCTTTTCCTATCTGCACTTTATCATATTAAAAATGTTTCCTTCTATTCCTAGCTTTCTGAGTACTTTTATCAGATGGGATGCTGGATTTTGTCAAGTGTCCTTTCTGCATTGAGATAATCATGTTTTTAAAAATTGCATGTTATTTGTTCTGTTAATATGGTGTATGACGTTAATTGATTTTCTTATATTGAAACAGCCTTGCATACCACCTGATTAAGGTCTATAATTCTTTTAATGTGCTGTTGCATTTGGTTTACTAATATTTTGTTGAAGAGTTTTGCATCTATATTCATGAGGGATACTAGACTCTAATCTTCATTTCCTTTGATATCTTTATCTGGCTGTGTTATTAGAATGATGCTGGCCTCATAGAATGAGGCAGGAAATTTTCCCTGTACTTCATTTTTTTTTGAAGAGTTTTTGAGCAGGACTGGGGTTATCTTGAAATGTTTGGTAAAATTCACCAATGAAGCCATCTAGTCCTGGGATTTTGTTGTTGTTGGAAGTTTTGATTACTGATTCAATCTCTTTACTTGTAATTGGTCTACTGAGATCTTCTATTTCTTTCTGAGTCAGTGTAGGCAGTTTTATGCTTTTAGAAATTGCCCATTTCAGCTATCTACGATGTTGGCATACAATTATTCATAGTATTGTCTTATAATCCTTTTTATTTCTGTGTAGTTGGTGGTAATGCTTCTCCTTTATTTTTTATTTTAGTTATTTGTGTTATTTCTTACTTTTTTCTTTATCAGACTAGGTAAAGGTTTGTTGATCTTATTGATCTCTTCAAAGTACCAAATTTGATTTCATTTATTCTCTTTTTTTTTTGAATTTTTCATTTCACTTATCTCTTCTTTAATCTTTGTTTTTTCCTTTTTTGCTCACTTTGATTTAGTTTGCTTTTCTTTTTCTATTTCTCCCAGGAATGAGGTTACTTTTTTGATCTGCGATCTTTCTTCTTTTTTAATATAGGCAATTAGAGCTATTAACCCCCCTGTCAGCAAAGCCTTTGCTATATCCCATAAGTTTTGTTTTGATATGTTGTGTTTTGTTTTCATTCACTTTAAGATATTAGTAATAATTTCCCTGGTGATTTCTTTTCTGATCCATTTGTTAAGAATGTGTTGTTTAATTTCCCTATATTTGTGAATTTTCCATTTCTCCCTCTATTATTGATTTCTAGCTTCCTTTCATTGTGGTCAGAAAAATACATTGCATGATTTCAATATTTTTAACTTATTGAGACTTGTTTGTGGCCTAACATATAGTCTATCCTGGAGAATGACCCATGTGCATTAAAGAAGAATGTGCATTCTGCTGTTGCTTTGTGAAGTGTTCTATATATGCTTGTTATGCTTTTGTTGTTGTTGGGAAGTTTTGATTACTGATTCAATCTTTTTACTTGTAATTGGTCTATTGAGATCTTCTACTTCTTTTTGAGTCAGTTGGTTTAGAGTATTGTTATATCTTCTTATTAGATATTCTACCCATTATTGAAAGTGGTGTAGTGACATTTCCTCCTATTAATGTACAACCATCTATTTCTCTCTTCACATCTGTCAATATTTGCTTCACATATGCTGGGACTCTGTGTTTGGTGCATATATATTTATAATTATTGTGTCTCCTTGCCCTTCTATCAGTATGCAGTGCCTTTCTTTGCCCCTTTTAACAGATTTTGACTTAAAGTGTATTTTATCCAATATTAGTATAGGTACACCAGATCCTTTTTGGTTACTTTTTGCATAGAATATTTTCCCACCCTTTCACTCTCATCCTACATTTTTCTTTAAATTTAAGGTGAGTCTCTTGTAAACATCATACAATTGGGTCATGCTTTTTTATCTTTTCTGCCATTTTCTACCTTTACTGTAGTGTTCAATCCATTTATATTTAAAGTAACTACCAATAATGTGGGACCTTATTCTGCCATTTTGCTATTATTTTGTAAGTCTTATACATTTTTGTTCCTCAGCTTTTCCATTATTTCCTATTTTGACATTTATTTGATTATTTGTAGTGAAGCATTTTGAGTCCTTTCTTGTTTTCTTCTGTATATATTTCTCAACTATTTTCTCTGTGGTTATCATGGAGATTAAATTTATCATTCTAAATCTATAACCATCATGTTTAAGATGATTCCAGTTCAGCTTCAATAGAATACACAAACTATGTTCCTATATCCCTCCATTCCCCTACACTTTTGTTGTACTTGTTACAAATCATAACATTACACACTGTGGTCCAAAACTATACAATCTTATTACTTTTTATGTATTTGCATTTTAGAACCTGTAAGAAGTTCATTTATCATATTTCTGATTTTCTTTATTTCTTTTTCTCATTTTCCTTCAACTTCTATGAGCATACTAAAGATATTTTTTTTAGGTCTTTTTCTGGCATGTGCAAAGTCTGGTATTCTTTACTAATGATCTCTGAAGTTTTATCTTGTTCCTTTGAATGGGCCATCATTTCCTGTTTCTTTGTCTTATAATCATATATATATTTTTTGCACACTGTACATGTTGATATTTTAATGTGTTAACTCTGTAACTTATTCCCTGTACTGTCTGTTCTTTGGTTTTTATGCAGTTTGTGGTATGACATAAATTTCCTTGATTGCAGAAACTAACAAACAACTCCAGTAAAAAAATGTCTTTCACACTTTGCAAATTAACCCTGTGTTAATTTGCAAAAACGTTCTGTGAAGGAGAGTTTAGCTCCTACCATGAGGATCAGTTCAAGGTGAAAGATGTGTTTCTCTCTGTCTTTTATGAGCATGCATCCTGTCCTGTGTGTGAGTTCATGGCCTTAAGAATTCTCCCATTAATAGGGACCCAAATGCCATTTACTCACTTTCCTCTCTTCCTGTGTGCTCTATTATATGTCTTGAAGATGATAACCCTTTGATCCAGGCTACTTCAGTTTGATTGCTTATTATATTTATTAAGTAAAGTAAAATGGTCATTTGTATTTGGAGTTGCTGTGAGCAATGCCATTTTGGGGAAATGGCAGAGACTTTTTAGAAGAGAAAAATTGGCCAAGGACAAATACAGACAAGAAAGTGGAGCAGAGTGTACCTGATAAATTGCAGTTTGAGCAACATTTAATGATAAAATAGTCTCAGTATGGTAGGTATAGCCTTTACAAAATGGATAAGTATATAATACTAATCCATGTATACAGGTTTCCTGCTTTATAAGACCCTCCTATATAATGAAAAACTTAAATGTCAACCAAACATTCTAATTCCCCACTTGAAATCCCTTAATTGCTTTTGTAGGTCACTGTAACCTGCCTACCATTTTGAGGCTCTCACTTCCCATGGTTTGAGATCTCCCAGTTTTCTCTTTGAATAAATCTGAAGCTTTGTTAACACTGGTGACTTTGTTTCTTTGAATGGTTTTTGGCATCAGAAGTTAGATACAGAGAAGACTCTTGAGTATCCCCACAGTTGGGAAGTGACCAGGTGTGTATTATGGTACCCACTGTGTCCGCTGTTCTCTTGGCACCCATGGAGCTCTAGGGGTGAAATTTTTCCTGGATTTGAGCTCTACCCTCTTGGTGTCTGAGTTCTTTCTCTGGTCCCCTAATAAATCTGGCTTCTGCTTCTGTTTCAGTGAGTAAAATTCCCGTCTAGTTGAGGGAGGAAACATGAATACCGGTAACTTAAGGCAGCCATTTGTCTAACAGCTAATTGTTTCTCTGAAATTTTCTGGTAAACGTGGGCTCCTGCCAATCTAAATATCTCTCTGGGCCTCCTTTTATATCCATTACACTGCCTGTGTTCAGTTCCAGTCATTTATTTGGAACTCAAACTCACCAGAGGATTTTGCTAAGAACAGAGCAGTATCTGAGTGGCTGATCAGAAAGGCCCAGCACTCTAGAAATATCTCATTTGACTACACCATAATGGGCTCTTCTGGTTCTAAATCTCCCTCTCCTCCTGTACAAGTACCATGAAATGGGTCATGTTAAACAATGGAAATTTCCTTGCTCACAATTTTGAGACTAAAAGAAAGATCAATCAAGTAATGTTTTACTTGATTGATCAAGTAAAACAATCATAATGATTGTTTGAATGATCATTCAAACTTGAATGATCATAAAAGTAATGTTTTCTTCAAAAAGACTGTGGCATTCTGGTGTTGGCTGCCAGTGAACCTTGGTTCTCAGCTCTTTTTGTCACGTGGTAATGTACATGCGGCCTCTCTGTTCTCTTCTAGGTTATGTTGAATTTCAACTTCTGGCTGCTCCCTGTGGCTTTCTTTCCTTCTGTCTGAATTTCAATCTGCTTATAAAGGACTCTAGTAACAGGATTAAGACCCATCCTGATTGAGGTGGGTCACATCTTAACTGAAATAACCTCATTGAAAGGTTCTACTTACCAGGGGTTCATACCCACAGGAATGGATGAAATTTAAGGACATATTTTTCTAGGGTAAATATAATTTCAAACCAGTCTACTGACCTCACCGTAGCTAAAAAAATGGTTAGATATTGTTTTTCTCACATGGTAAATTCCCAGTATTCTCTTAAGTAATAGAGATACCCATTTTATTAGAACTGTGGTCAAGAAACTTTGCAAAGTTTCACCTATCAACCAAAAGCATCACCACCCATACTATCCTCAATCCTCTGGCAAGGTGGAAAGAATCAATCATATATTAAAAGTGAAGTTATTAAATTATCTGACGTATAGGGGCTGCCTTGGCCAACACCTCTCCTGTTGGTCCTCATGGCCCTAAGATCTAACCACCAGGCAAACATCAGTTACCCCACATGAGATAATTACAGGGTGACCCACGTACTTGGACAGTCACTGGAGATGATACAATAATAGTCAAGCAAGATTTACTACAATTTGTAAAGAATTAATGGAATATTCTCAGGGTTATCTTTGACATGTGACAGAAGCTTTTACTGACTCTCTACCCCCTAAAGTTAAGTTCCACTCAACCTGAACCTGTGACCTTGTATTCTGGAAAAGACATCAGAGAAAGACTAGTCTAGAACAGTACAGGAAAAGACTTACCAGATTTTGTTCACTTCACGTACAGCTGTTACAATTTAAAAAAATTAGCCTTGGGTATATATCTCCCATTTAAAAGCAGTGCCACTTTCAAGGTAGTTATGTAAAACTTTCTGGCACAAAATTAAAGTGAACCAAAGTACCCCCAGACCCCAATAGGTGACAGCATCTCATGTAGACAGCCCCTGCCCAAGATTATGAAACAAGAACTTGTTTATCCAAAACTTCCCTTGTCTGAGCCCTGTTCTTGAACTTTCATCTGTCTTCATAATTTTATTGTTACTCTTTTATTCTTTAATACATCTATTTGCCAACCTCTTCCTAGTTGTCAAGATGAACTCTTTGGTCAGAATAATACTTTTAATCATCCATAGTGCACTAAATTTAGATCATCCCTTGGCTGCAGTCATTCATAGGGTTTCTGGCATTGTCAATCTCAACTGATTGTTGGATTTGCCAATATCTAGATAGTAGGAATGTACCTGAAATAGTGTTCTGTCTGGTGAAAATCCATCAATGGAAAAAAAAAGATCAATGGTTTCATGAAAAGTTTTGACATCCTGTTCAAAATCACCATAACCATTCTACAGATTGATATGCTAAATTTATTTAGTATTGGGAGTCTTATAATAAAAGTGTTAGGCCAGACTTTCATTACCGTTAACTTTGTAACTAGAAACATTTCCTTATATGTTAAACTGAAATGAAAGGTACTAGAATGAAGACACTCTCCATACCAGTTATATAATGAAACAATCTGGTTTGATGCAGATAATGGAGATAGGGGTTCCATTGTATGCCATAGAACTTACAATAGATACTGATAATGATATTTTTCTAGACTTAACAAATGAAATCACTAAAACGAGACATTGGTTTAATGGCAAAAATTCTGACTCATAGAACATCCTTATACAATACAGATAAAACCAATGTGACATGGCTTAATAAATATTCAGGAGATATCTAGAATGGAAACTCCACATCGATAACTGAGAGTAATATGCATAGAATTGCATGAATTAAATAACTGCTAACTGGGACGAACCTATTCTTTTGGAAAATGGTAATGTGCTAATGCTAATATGACTTCCTCAAAAGGTAGAGAAACCCAAATAGAAAGACATTCATGGTGGGTATATGAATTTATTCTTAGCCTGACATTAGATCATATGGGATTGTTTATTTACGGTGGGGAAAAAAGAAAGAAAGCTTTCCCCCATGGTTGGTCAGGAAGATGTAGAATGGATATCTTGTTCCATCCATATAAAAATTGTCTACCTGTGCTCTGATACATGAGCAATGGTGCTTATATATTGATATTAATAAGCCTGGCACAGTGATATCAACCTAAATATTTTAGAAAATCAGGTTAAGGTGTTTCATTATATCAGTCAGGCTCAAACATTTCAGTGGCTAGACCCATGGTGGATTGAGACACCCAGCTCTAGCAGTTTCTCTTTCATTAAATCTGAAGCTTTGATAACATTGGTGACTCCGTTTCTTTTGACAAACTGTTGTAGCTTCCTGAAAGCTACTTCTGTTTGCAGGGCAAATTCTGGGAAGGCCAGCCTGAGGCCAGTTTCCTAGTTCAGTCCTTCAGGCCCTCACCCAGCTGAATGGCACAAGCACAGTAGCAGCCACCCCAGTATGCTCATAGGGGCTACTCTTCTCCTTCCAAAATTCCAGAAGGGACCAGGGGTCCACACTGCACAGGGGGAGGGGTGGGGGGGGTGCCAGTAGGGCGTCACAAGCTTCTCCTACCATTTTAAGCAGTATTTTCTTGAAAAGCTGCTTGCTCTGTTACTGCAACCCTCTAACTACTGTTTTCTGGAACTCTGAGGAAGATGGTTCTGCCAGTTTTTGCTAGTTGTTCAAAGATTCTGTGGAACAACAGAACCCTGGAGTGTCCTATGCCTTCATCTTGGTCAACTGGAAATTTGCCTTTACCTTTTAGAAATTTCTTTCTCTTTTCTCCCTTTCTTTTTTTTTTTCTCCCTCCCTCCTTCCCTCCGTCTTTCTCTTCCTTCCTTTTCTTTCTTTTTCTTTCATGTTTTTCTTCCTTCGTTTTTCTTTCCTTCCTTTTTCTTTCCTTTCTTGCTCTCTCACTCTCCTACCCTCCCTTCCGCCCTCCATTCCTTTCTCTACTTTTCTATGTTTTTAAATAAATCCCTACCATCATGTCACTTAATATATTTTCATTTAAAAATTACCTAAAACAGCCACAATACTATTTTTACACATAACAAAATTAGTATTCCTTTATACAGTCTTCTATCTAATCTATATTAATTTTTTTCTGGCTTAAAAAATCTTTTTTTTACTAGGAATAATTCATCTGAATCAGGATCGAAATAAGGTCTTGCATTTTATTATATCTTTTAAGTTTCATTTAAATAAGAGTCCCCACTTCTCCCTCATTCTTTTTTTTTTTTTTCCTATGTCATTAACTTATGACATAGAACTGGGTCATTATCTTGAAGAATGTCCCATATTCTGGATTTGACTAATTGCTCCTTAATGATATCATTTCTCATGTTTTTTTCTATATGTTTTTTACAACTGATGGTTAGACACAAAAATTGATTAAATTGAGTGGCTTTTTTTATCAAAAAAACTTCATAGTAGTATTATATGTTTCACATTGCATCCTATAAAATAGCCACAATTGTATGATTGCCTCACTTGCAGTAATGCTAAAATTAATCAGTAGGTTCAAATTGAGGAAGCCGAATCCAATGTCAAATTCCTCATTAGCCATTCTTGTGAAGGCTCATTTTGACATCTATTGGTAAATGTGCCTAGATCCGTATTTCATTAGGGGTTGCAAAATGGTGAGTTTCCGAAGTGCTTATCCATTCTCCATTTACTGTTAACATTTTTGTGTAAAGAACTTACAATAGCTTTTTTACTTATCAACTGGAATTACTGGGTACTTGCAGGACAGGTTTCTAGAATAAATACTTAGTTCCTTCCTTTTAATTTCAGAGTAAGGAGTTGTTGACCTCATCACTTCTAACACCATAATGGGTTTTTAAAAAAAGTTTTCTTTTTCTTTTTCATTTTGAGTATCATGGACTCTTGGAGTTGTACATATTTGGTGTGTTTCAATTAGTTGCAGTTATCATTCATTTTTATGCTTAAATTTTCCTATTTTTGGCCATTGGGAACATTTTCAAGCTGACACTTGTATATGTTATGACCCAGTTGTTTATACTTTCCTTGCATTTTGGCAATACTAGATGAGGCAGACCCATCTTGTACATTTCCTACCCTTGACCTTGAATCAACTTTTTCTCTAAGAAGCCCTGGTTCCCTTGAGTGGATATATTATTTAGACTAACTCAGCCTAGGTTCCTTAGAAAACAGATTTTCTTGCAGTCTCAAGGTAGCAGAAATAAGGGAAAAAGGAAGTGAGACTGGAAAGAATAGGCATCAAAGTGTGATGTGTACTTGGTTGTCCACTGCTTTATGCTAAGCTTTGAGGGAGCCACATGCTTGCTAAACACATTTTCTTGGCCTTTTGAGATGTCTGCTGATAGACCATATGAAGAAACAGTGCTTTGGAGCATCCACAAGAGAGGAAAAAGGGGATAAATTTAACTATCTGACTCCATCCTGTCTCATTTCCCATAGGTCACTATTCACCCCCCTCCCCACCCCTCAAGGAATTAGCTTTTTGCACTTCTGTTCTGCATCATACAATACTTTTAGGAGCTAGTTGGGTAGCCAGGTTCTATGTCTGTGACATTTGATTGTGACATTTGATCTAAGTACGTACATTTCCAGAAAGGCCAGAACCCTAGGTATATGCCTAGTTGGCCTGGTTTTAAAAGTGGGGGCCAATGGGCAGGGCTGGGCGTTCAGGGTCAAGGTGTTGGTTGATTCCAGGCAATGGAGTTAAGTGGGCCTAAAGGAAATTGGTCAGCTTGGCTGACTGCTGAGATGGAGCAAGTGTCTGATGGTCTGGGAGGCAGGTGAGCCTGAGGGAGTATGAAGCAGTGCGTAAGATATGCTCAATATAGAAACTCATGATACTTTTAAAATATAATTTTGTACACCCAGAGTTATTTTTCCAAAACTTCTCTTTGATCTTAGAATAACCTGGAAAGACCCATTGTTTTGCAAAAAGATATGACTTTTAGCAATGAAAACCTAGACTATATAAGTTAGGGTACTGCTAGATAGCACATCTCCCTTCTGTCATATTCTGTTAGCATTAAGTCCCACACCTAAGTACAAGAGAAGCTGGGAAATGTGGTTTAGCTGTATTCTCAGAGGTAGGAGGAAACAAGTTTGGTGAGCCAGTTTCTGCCACACAGTTAATATCTAGCACTGAAATATTTCTAAAGTATTGTGATTATGGTCTCTTAAATAGTCACCAGTTTCTGCCAGACATTAATATATAATATGTCACAGAGGCTATTGATGCACACAAGCAGATGTTTGTCCAGATGCAGAATTTTTCTGTTAACTGACATGGATTTATTTAGTTTAAAATTAGGAGATAGTTGAAACAGTAAAGATAAAAAATTGGCCATCTCAGAATATTTGCAAAGCCTGGCTTGCTATAGTTGAATCACATATCGATAAAACCTCAGTTGCTAACTTCTTGTAATATGCACTGACATTCAGCTCTATAGAGTATTGGTAATTTTCTATTACCTTGAAAATTTTGGAAGTATAGATATAAAAAAAGTAAGCAATGGCTAATTTGATTGTTAAAACTATGGCTCAATTTTATGTTGTGGGGCACAATCAGCTATTTAGTGATTTTTATTTTGCTTCATTTAATGTACGACAATGTAAATATCTATTTGTGCATAGTTATGAATCACTAAGAACAGGTATTTTATAAAAATACAATGTGTTATTATTACTGTTGGAAAAATATTGGGGTCAATGTGTCATGTTATATATCTTTTCTGAGGATATTTACTTTAATTAAAACATAGAAAAATAAAATAGGTTATATAACGTATAAGCGTCTCCTTCTCATAAAAAAGTCACCGTAAGAGAAAATGATCTAGTATTTTGTTATAAGTGACAAAGGTCAAACACAGATTAAGATCTGTGTCTCATATTAAAAGGCTTTAGTGATATTTCAGAGGTGGGCTATACCTGCCAAGTAATCTAAAGCAGAGACCCTTTTACTTTATTATGGAAAATGTTTAACATGCACAAAAGTGGAGATGAGTATAATAAATGTCCACTCACACATCACTCAGCTTCAAGTTAATAACATTCTGCTTTTCCTCTTTTATGTATTCTACTCCTCAAATTTGGTTTCTTTTTCTGGTATAGTTAAGGCAAATTTCAGACATCATATAATTTGACCAGTACATACTTTAGTAGGTATATCTAAGCCGTAAAGAATTTTAAAAATACCAAACAACTATTAGTACTATTATCACTTCCCTTCACCTATCTACACTCAGTCCTTAGTCAAGTCTTCCCGTAGTCTCAAAGGCATCTTTTTACAATTTTTTTTTTTTAGAAAATCAGGATCCCAAGAAGTCCACACAATGCATTTTGCTGATATTGTGCCTCAGTTTATTTTACTGTTACAATACTCCTCTCCTTGCTTTATAGTTCCTTGGCATTTGTTTGTGGATGGAACTGGGTTTTTTGTCCTGTAGTCTGTCCCACATCCGGGATTTTTGCTGATTACTTCCTTGTGGTTTCATTTAAGAAGGTGTTTTATTCTCCAATATTTCCTAAAAAATGGCAGTTAAATCTAGACTCTTAATAAATTTAGGTTCAAACACTTCAAACATTTTTAAAGCAAGAATATTAAGAATATTAGAGGTAGTGCTGTGTTTATCTGTCATATCAGCATGTACTGTCTCCCTCTCAGTGATGTCAATCAGTGAGCCTAGAGGGTAGCAACGTAGTATTTCTACTGAAATGCTCCCTATCAGTATTTCACCTAACCATTTTGTTTGTTTGTTTGTTTGTTTTTTCACATGGGCAGACACCAGGAATTGAACCCAGGTCTCGTGCATGGCAGGCAAGAACTCTGGCACTGAGCCACCATGGCCCACCCTCACCTAATGGTTTAACAGCTATTGATAATCATTGCCAGACTAAATTATTTTATAAATTCTTTCATGCCTTTTGAATTTATCAACTGCAATTCTTCTATAATGAAAGTAAAATTCTTCATCAATTTCTTGGTTATTCTAAAACAGTCTTTATAAAAAAGGCAGGATTTTTTTTTTCATTTTTATAACAACTTTCAGAATGATGGCTCTTGTATCCAGCAAAGATAAACAATAATTTTTGCATGTATAGTATCATGAAATCATGGGTTTTCATATATTCAGTGCTTGGATCCATTGCAGTCCTTTTTATATTTGAGCTCAAGTTGTCTGATCTTTGTTAGTGGGAGGCCATTAAATTGTCCTTTTGCCATCACCATGGTAGTATTGGAGAGCTTCCTTACTTTTAGGTACAGTAAGAAATCCCAGGCTGATTTTGTACATTTCCTACTGAGACCTTAAATCAGGCATTTCTCCAGGAAAGTCCTACTTCCTTTTAGTGGTGAATGGAATTTGGAGACCACAATTTGTGTGCTACTTGCATTATTTGTACTCATTGTTCTTCTAGGCCTTTTCAATGGACAAAGCTAGAAATTATGCCCTGTTTGGGAATAGTTAATATGAATTCATACTGATATTTCTAAATCAAATTAAAGATTACGGGTGTTTAATTAACTTGAAAATTTATGTTTCTCTTTCTCTATCCTGAAATTTTATCTTTTCCATATTTTTGATATTTATATTTGTATCTATATATTTGTATAATTCAAAATTAATATCAGTTATACTTCTAACAAGAAGACCAATGAATAAATTTTAAGATTTTTTCTGTCTTTGTTTTGTTTTATGTCCTTGACATGCATGTCTGACCTTATCAACCATTTGGCTGATATATAGTTAGGTTCATTTGTTCTCAATTTTTGGGTGTCACTTTGTTTTTTCTTTTTGGTTTAGTTTTCTTTAAATAACAGAAAACAATTATATAGCTGCAAAGTTAAAACTCTGAACTAAAGTATGTTCAGAAAGATCTTGCTACTGTATTTGTTTCCATATTCATTCTCTCCTTCAATAAGTAACCATTTTTTATTAGTTTTTAGTTTATTCTTCCATTATTTTTTTTGAAAGTGCGGGTGGGCACTTTTATTTTTCTCACTTCTTATGAAAGTGAGAAAAATATATTATGTTCATTGTTCTATACTTTGCTTTATTTATTTACCATCACATATTCTTGCTGTCTAACAGGTATAGATCCATAGATGAGGGATTGCCAGGCTAAAGGGTAAATGCATACATAGTTTTCCCTTTAACAGAATGGTATTATTTTGTGCTTGAGAAGACTTTAAAAATAAGCTTTCCCTAGTGTCAGACCTACTGAATCAGAATTCTGAAATTCAGGTTACAGTATGATTTGGATGATTATCCAGGTTTAGGAAGCCTTAAATTCAATTCATTGCTCACTTAGTAAGTGCTAATTACTGTGTTAGGCCCTGGCGTTTGAAATCTTGAGATGAATATAATATAGGCTTCCCTGAAGGATCTCATTGCCTAGGGAGTGGAGAAGAAACATTCCTAAACAGATTGTTGTGGTATAATGTTATAATAGAGATGTATATATGATGCAAAGGGAGCACAAAGGAACGAACAATTCTATTTTTGAGAGTTCTCCTGGGATAAGTTGGGGTGGGCTATTCCTGATAAAAGCAGAAGTATCTACTTATTAAAGTCTTCACAAAGCTCATTTAATGAAGTCTCCTTTCCTGAGAAGAAATGAATGGTGAGTTTAACCCTGAATTTATCCTATTTGTATTTGTTTCCTTTTTTGGCTTGTTTTTTGATATACCTATAAAATTTTAAGTTAGAGCTACCGTGGGAGTCCATGGAGATTTCTGAATCTAAAATCATAACAGGATGCAGGGTCCTAACAAAATGATGTTGAGTGTATGAAACATTACAAATAATCATGGGATGCTGTGGTCTGCAGGAAATAAATAATGCCATTTATGTAGTTGACAGGAGAGAAGATAAAAGTCAATAAAAAGAGAATTATTTATTAAAAAGATCTAATGTTACAAGAACAGCACACAGAACTATTATCTCACTGTGCCTTCCACATGGTATATACCATTATATATAATATATATACAGATTGTATACAATATATTTAACAGTTTGACACAGGGTCCACAGTATCTTCATTTTGGTATGCAAAACATTTGCTTTCATGAAATTTCCAATTACAAAGAGTGTTTTTATTTTTCAGGAGTTTAATTGACATTGTACAAAAATACAGTCTCTTTAGTGACTTAAGACTGTGTGGTTACTATTCCATTCAGGACAAATTTCAATTAAATACTGCAGCTTAAAAACAATATCCATTGATAAGGAATGTGGTTCTGCTTTCTATAAAGTAACAAACATGTAGTACATAATGCATAAACATTTCAAACCTGTTTTAAAATATGTTTATGATGCAAAATTCATATCTGTGCATGTTGAATAAAAACATCCCCTATCTCTGATTCCTGTAAGAATGCAACATCAGATATTCTCGATGTAAATATTCTGTCAGAGATGCACCATCCATCAGGTAGTTGGGAATACTGGCTAATTTGAATTTACTACATATCAGCATTATATTTATTGGAACTGTGTTGTATAGGAATGTTAATAAAAACTCACGATTCATTCTTCCCTAAATCTGGTAATAGAACATCACAGGAAAAGAAGAAAATGGTTTGATCACTCAAATAGGAACTAAAGATTATTGCCTATTCCTTTTTATTCTTGCTGCATTTTTTTCCCCCAGATACATGCTTTCATTTTGCAAGTCACTCCATACTAAGAAGGCTCCTGTTTTGTCAACTCAAAATTTAGCATTTCTCTCTTTCTATAGTCTGGTCTCTTTGATCCAAGAAAGAGGCACTCAAGAAAGGTCATTTGGTTACTATTATTCATAGGTTCAAACAGTTACAATCTCTATTACTTAACTATAATGATCTGTTAACAAAAATAGCCTATTAAATCTTTTTTTTTTATTTAGGGGTGTCTTGGACATCATTTTCAAAGATAATAAGTAAGTAATATTGATAGTTATACTGTGCTTTTGAAACCAATACTTTAGGGTGTTCAGAAAAGGAGCCTTAATCTCTGCTTCAATTCTACTAGGATTGAACTCTAGAGTCTGCAGTTTGATATCAAACTATGTTCATCTTGCTTGCTGCTGAAGATGCAAATAGAGTTAACAGGCTTAGGAAGAGTAAACTACCTTTTGTTTTGATATTAACATCAGCTGCAAAACTGTAGTTTCTCCAGGCCCCTGTTTGGCATATGACTTTGCAATAATTATCCCCTTAAGCATCTTCATGGGTGAAAGGCCAATTCAGGTACATTCTCTATATTTGCTGGAACTTCCGTAAGATATCACCATTTAGGAAACTTCCACTTTGCTTTCCAGCAACTATTTAGGATCACTTAGGCTCAAGTTGACTCATCAATATGGCAAGTGGGAATCACCTCTCAAGCCAGAGAGTCAAGAATTATGTGGCTAGCTGAACTAGCTGAGCCTCTGTGCTGATGCCATGTCTCTATGGCTTAATTTAGAAGGGTCAATATCTTAATAGTTGGTAAGATTTTACAAGTGGTATATGATTGAATGGTCTTGTTTTTAAAAATACAGAATTTTGATCCACAAACTATATGTATGCATATTTATTTGCATGGGATATTTTCATTGTCCCTACAGTTATCTGCAATTAGAAGAAAATCTTGGTCCTAATTCAGCATCAGGTTGCGCAGTAGGTGGGGAAATGGAAAAGCTCTGTTTCATAGTCATTTCAACTTCAAGTTAGCACCCATGGCAGCATGTTGGTGTCCACAGCTTTTAGTGACCATATATATTTTTTTGTGACTTTAAACTATCTTTTGTTATTAAAAATAAACATTTACTATATTTGCAGCTAAATAACATAGTACTTGCTGAAAAAACAATAGCACTTAAATTCATTCAGACTCACTTTCTATTTACCTTGCGCTAATGTAAATGGCTTATTCCCTACCCTAATAACTTGCTCTAGGGATGCATATAGAATAGCATAGTGAAAAACCTTGTTATTTTGCTGTGCAGTCATACAATATTTTTCCAGAAAATATTTTGTGTACTTATCCTATTATGTACCACATAACTGAAACATTTTTCATCTCTCCCACTGTTTTGTCAATTGGAATAGTCAACTGAAGGGAAAACGAGAAAACACTAAGCTGAGAGTCTTATACAAACTTTTTCATTCCTGGTTCTGTATTTGTTTTTGAAACAGACCTGGAGACCACTTACTTAATAAATGGATGGCACACATTCAGTCATCAGATAGAAAATCAAATTCTGACATATTAAAAAAGTAAAGATTACATCTAACAGAAAGTATCTTTGCTTACAAAAATTCATTACATACAATCTGCATATTTTATTGGACCAAGAGCTGTCCTTCTCTACAAAACCAAACAGAAACCTAATGGATACGCAATAGTCCCCCCAACCTTCAGGAAGCGTACCATGTGTAGTCACACAGTTTTAAAGCTCATCTCAGGGTCCTGGCCTCTGCACTTAGACTACTCTCCGTGGCACTGGTATCAAGCTAAAATAAAGAAAAGCAATGAAGTCTGCAAGTTTCACCAAGAAGTTGAAGGGATCATTAATGCCAAGAGCAATGTCACTGATGTTGAAGATGTGGACAGAGCGTGGAGGGCCGACTGAGCACTTGTGATTTTCCCACCTATAGAAAAAGAGAAGCATCAAATGGAGCAAATCATTTTGGTTTGACTGGATTAGGGAAGAGTAATTTTTAGGGATGTAAGACAATTCAGTGAACTATTGGTCCTGTTTCTGAGGAGAGTGGTGCTCATAGTTAGGAAACAAAACAAGGCCTACGGTTTCCACGAGTTGTATCAAGGACAGGATTTTATACAGAATACTGTATTGAAAAGAGCCCTGAGCTATTTCATGGCTACCCAACACATCTATTTTTGAGACTGAATGCCATTTTCAGCAATGGGCACCCATGGAAAGCATCCCACATTCTAGGTAGGAACATTTAAGCAAGTCCTCCAGTTCATAGTTCAAGAAATGGAGCAAAAATAATTAGCAAACGTTTGTGGTAAACATGAAGCCATAATTTAATGACTTCTGTCAATTGTCCAATTTAATACTATAAAACAAGGAGACTAGCTCTAGATTTCTGTGTCAAACTTGGCAAAGGGGAGCAATCTTTCATCACTTTTTATACCCAGGAGCAGCTTTTTCTTGGGACCAAATTATTGTATGTAGTTCATGTATTTTAATGGTCATTTGATTAACCTGGCTAATAGGAATTGATTAATCAGAAGTAGTTTTGGTAGTTCCGTAAAGCCACAAACGAAATGCTAGCTTCAGGAATGTTTTTTTCAAGCCAGAAGACTTCCAAAGCCTCATCATCACGACTGATAATGAATGCGTGTCATGTGCCATATACTACTCTAAGCCTTTTATGCACATTTTCTTACTTGATCCTCACAATATTATTATGTGGCAAGTACTACTATTTATTTTTTTGCTGCTCATAATGGAACTGGGACTCAAGAGAGATTGTAGAACTTTCTTAGTGACTGAGCTAAGGATTAATGAAACCAGATACTCTTATGTATTGTTTCTGTTAAAAGAGTGGCTGGTCTTAGTTAAAACCTTAAGAATAATATTATAACCTACCACCCAGTATTTGGAATCACTCTTCTGTCAGATTATCCTCCTTGGCTAGATTGAATTTAAGGGGATTATGAGGTGAATTTTATTACAGAAATAGAGTCTAAATTTATTTCCCAGATGCTTACCTAAGAGTGGAACAATTTTCTAAAGCTTACATACACACATTAAAAAAAAAAAAGCAGACAATTTTTTCTTGGGAAATTTTTGTAGCTAATACACTAATAAAACCTATTAATCAACATATTGGAGAATGCTAAATTATTTCCAACTTGTACAAAAACGGGGTACTGTGAAGTGTGTGGTCACATGTGAGCTATAAGAAAGGCAAGATGAAGTGGTATGTGTATGGTTAATAAATAAAAATTGCAAAAATATCCTTTGTATTTATTCGAGAGTGGTTGTGTCTTTGTTAAATCAACTTACATGACACTTTTACAAAAACATCTAACTTTCAAAATGCTAAATAGGATCTATGTCTCAAATCTTACATAAAATCCACAAAGCAAAAACTTGTTAGCTTTGGTACAGCAAAAAATTTTTTAAAAAATGGGCTAGGTTTTAGTACCAGCTGCAAAACTAACTAGCTGTTTCCCTTAGGGCAAGTCATTTAGCATCTTAGGGTTTTAGTTTTAGGAAAATGATGACAATCATTGCTCAGGTTTTATGGGTCTAAGTGAGACAATGCTATGAGATTTCACTTTATTGAAGTCCAGGAAATGGGTTGCATTGCCAAAATGTTATTAACTAAAACCTAAAAGTTGACCTTTTTTTTTTTTTTCATGGAATAGAAGTCACAAGTTAATTAAAATATAAATGGGAGAATAAAGTACTAAATCCTTCCAAGCCTGGGGCTGACCTTTTTCAGATGATACTTTAGAATCTGACTGTGCTAATACAACACAGCTGAAAGGAACCTAAAAGGGTTTGAGGATAATAAAATAACTAATCCATAAGGTTGTTAGAAGGTTAAAATGAGGTAATATATGCAAAGCACCTAGTGTAATGCCAGGAACATGGCCAGTGCCCAGTAAATGAAGACTTGGTTGTTGCTATTAGAGATTTGACACTTATAAAGCAAGCAAAGGGGAGAGTCACCATCTTTGTTCACTTTTCAGAAGTAATCTTTAGTTTTTCAAGGTACTCTTGCAAGTTTAGCTCCCACATCTGGTCAGTTCAATTGTGAACTAACTAATCAATGTAGAGACATCGTAACTTTCCTGAGAGAGGTAATTAATGACTGTTCCTCTTGATCATTTCAGAGACAACTATCAAGCTCATTGGTATGTCATTGCCATTCTTTTATCTTTCCTACAATTTTTGAAAATCAGGATGCTGTTTGTTATCTTCTGGCTTCGGCAAGGTTATAGAGGAAAGAGACTAGAATGAGGCTGCAAAGACTTGGGTTTTAGTACAAATATCCCATGAACATACTCAGGAATCAGGTGACTTTGCATAAATAACTTGAACTTCAATTTCCTCATCAAGAAATTCAACTAATATTCTTCCCTCCCTTTGCAAATGAGAAAACCTCTATAAAGAGGTATACAATATAAAGTGTTAATATTAGTAATTACTCAAGCATATGGACAGTGATACTACAATTTTATCCATAAAGTCATTCTTTATTTTGTTATTTTGTAATACAATTCATTTGAGACTTGGAATCTATTTATTTAAAGTCATCATGTTTTTCTTCATTAATTTATTTTAAATTTCAATTTCCTGTTAATCATGATTTATTTAATCTTTCCAATTTGAATGCCTTTTTTTTTAATGGAGAAGATAAATTAAAACAAGAAGTTAGATTTCTTTCTGGCTATGAGATGATATTGCTTGTATCAGTAATGAGCTTCTCCTTTTTGTGTTTCCCATGTTGTGGACATGATTAAAGGAATACTTACATTTTTAAAAAAATTTTTCTCTAGTTCATGCTCATTCTGAGCTTTTGCCTTCCCAACACTACTTTTGTACGCCCAAATGATTTTTAGCCTTGGTAACTGCCCCTTCATTCATCTTTTTTTCTCCCTATATCCTTTTAAAATTTGAGTTCGTCTCTGAGATTTCTTCCAATGCTTTCCTGTATATATATATATATATATATATATATATATTTTTTTTTTTCTCTTTGGGCTCAAAAGTGATTTTGATATACATTTTTATGCAAACAGACATCCTGTTTCTCTTGAGTTAATGTTTCTCTTTTGTAGTTTTAGGGTTTGGACTCATTCTTGTTTTAATTTTTGAAATTTATTTTTTAAAGCTTTCCTTTTAAGATTTTTTTTGAGATTTATATACCTAATTACATCTTTTGCTTCCTTTTTTTGATTATCTATTAACAGGTGACTTTCTTTCAAAGCCCTAAAGTTTCCTTTATTTAATCAGCTTTCCTTTGCTGGGAGAATAATGATGGTAACGGTGCAGACGTGTGGCCTTGTAGACAAGCATACCTTGGTTTGAATCCTGGTCCTGCTAATTATCATAGGCAAAATATTTAAATTTCCTCTGTTAAAACAGTAATAATGCCACCTACGTCATATGATTGTGACATAGATTAACTATGTTTTAAAGCAGTTATAGTAAGGGCTCGGTAAAAGCTAGCTGTTATTAATATTGTTAATAACAATAATGCACAATAAAATTTATAATTTGTTTTGAAATCAACAAACAACCAAATTTTATCTTATTAGTGCATTCCCTTTAAACTTTCCTGTCTCCGCCCAACTGATCTAACAATAAAGATGAAAAAGACATTAGAGAAGTAGATAGAATACCTACTTGAGCGAATTTCACAAATGAGGACATTCTAATGAAAACATCATCTCTTTTCTAGATTTGCAGAAAATTTGCGATTGTAGGCAGAGTGCCATGGTTCATGTTAACCAGAAAATGATAAAGAAATCAGAATGTGAAGAGAAACACCTCAAAATCTCTACCATGAAACCTATCCTGTCAATTTTGATGAGGTTTACAATATGTTGACATTGTTGATGATCACAAAATGGAGTCTATTAGGTTAAAACTTACCTGAATAAGATGGTACCCTGATTTGGGAACTAGCTGTTCCATCTCCTCCTTCACTACATACTCGAACTTCAATAATGTAGACTCCAGCATCAGGAAGTGGGACTACTGCTTGAGGTTTCTGTGTTTCAATGACTTGACTGTTGCTGTGGCCCTCTTGCCTATAAAAAACCTGTAACAACAGATGTTTCAACATTTGATAATCAGTTAAGGATTCCAAATGCTTATTGACTGACTACCTACTCTATGTCAGATTCTGAGCTAGGTACAAGGAGCTCACAGTTTAGACAGGCATATAAGCAGATGCAATGTATGTGCTATATGTATAGCAGTGGAGGTACATATAAGGTACATGGAAGTACTGGGAGAGAGTTTAATTCTGCCTGGAGGGTCAGGGAAGAATTTCCAGAGGAGGTAATGCTTGAGCCAAGTATTTAAGGATGAGTAGACTTCACCAGTTGGACAAAAGGAAGAGAAGAATTCCAGGAAGATAGAAGAGAAGATTAAAATATATATATCGGCAAGCAATAAAAGATCATAGCATGGTGGGAAACTATAATTATTAGGGTCTAAAATGGAGAGAAAACTCGAAATAATAGTGAGAAACGAAGGTAGACAAGTAGGTGGTGAGAGAGAAGATGATGAAAGGTCTTTATGCCTGGAGATTTGAAATGAATAATATCCTGAAGGTTCTCATTTTTGAATCATTTGAAAGGATTTGAGAGAAAATTTGTTAAATATGTTAATAATGTATCTTCAACAATGTAGGAAGTGGCTGAGAAAGTTAAAAGTTTATTAATTATTTTTATTTTCACTTTTGTGGTTGTTTGCTTTTTGGTGAACTGCAATTTGGATATACTGGATACATCTGTCATCTGTTCATGGTGGTAGAACTGAACATGCATGCATACACGACAAACAATTTCAGAACTACAAATCACAACACCGGATTATCCTGTGTTTGCATATCAGAATAATAAGGCCCTAAAGATAAATGATTTATCCAAGATCATGTAGTTAGAGTACAAATGTCTTTAGAAGGTTAGTATTCTAGTGTTTAGTTCAGAGTTCTTTTGCTACACTTCACTGTTTCTACTCAATACCGCTAATAAACGTTGAAAAAAATCATAAAGTTGCACAATTAAGTTATTTTAAAATGTTTTTTTCTGCTTCTCATAATCGTTGGGATTATAAGATGACAGCTTTCCAAAATGGAAAAAACAATGGCTTTGCATTCCTACAGATCTGGATTCAAAACCAGTGCCTGTAACTTTTTGACTGGGCAAACCTGGACAACTTAGTAACCTTTCCAATTCACGTCCCTCTTCTGTTCAATGGAGTTAATAACACCGACTTTTCTCTTCGTGGTTTTGTTAGTGAATTAAATAAGAGAGTGTATGTAAAATCCCGAGCACAAGACTTGGCACACTGTAAGTTTAATGAGAGAAAGCTACTTCTGCTGCTGCCATCAATGTTCATTGCAAATGGGTCAGTGTTTCAGTTGCATCATAAAAAATGGATTAACTTGGTAAGCTAAAGAAAATTTTATAATACTTTCTTTTCTTATGGAAAATGAGTTTTGATGTTGAACTAACCCACATACAAGAAAAAAAAAATCTCTTTTCACATATTGAAGCCTGTCTACATCTGATTTTTTGCCTCTGTATTCTCGTAATGTATGTTCCCTCCATTTCACTGTCATAGATTTAAATCTCATGCATTTAAATTCACCTCATGAATTTATTTTTCATGTATTTAAATTTACTTCAGGGTCTTGGGAGAGAGGTGGCTTATTTATAAAAGCATAATATGCACAATAATTGTATCTGCTGAGATCCTCAGAGAGAAGGCTATCATAGTCTCACTGTAATTGCAAAGTGATTAGAGCATCCCCAATGTTTACTGGGCCATTCATATGGTACAGGCATAGTACTATCTATTGGGGAGTGATTAGAGAACAAGACCACATGGTTTCTGCCCTCGTGAAATTTACAGTATAATAGTGGAGACAGATTAGCAATGTGATGGACTATGCGATGCAGGGCAACAGGACACATTTAGTACTATAGCACAAATGTCACACCGAGTGCGTATTTGGCTAAGACTTGGGGAATCAAGGAGACTTCTTGGGGAAAGCCTGTAGCAGGTTCTTTTGGCTTTTAAAAAATACCTGTATCAGAATTTATGCTTCTGATTTGACTGTGTCAGTGTAATGAATTAGAATTCTGATCATCCACATGAGACAATTAGAAAGCACATTTTTGGGAATGGGAAAATATGTAAATTGGTGAGGATCGGCAGGGGAGTTACTACTTTTGAGGATGCTGTTATTATGGTTCAATAAATTACAATTCTTGTGACAAAGAAAAATGCAGCTAGCAGTGCATATCTAATATTGCTGTAAAACCCGGAGTTAGAGAAAAATTTGTGTATCAGTTGAGATTTAGGAACAAAAGGTAAAGATAGGGGAAAAAAATCAGTTAATGGTAGCAAGAGGAGTTAGAGATTAAATGTGACTTTTTCTCAACACATTCAGGGAAATGAAGTTTTATGAGTCGGTTAGCAGGCATACTAATAAGTAGATACATTAAATTAATGGTTAGTCTTAGGAGCTTTAGAGAGTCTTGTTCATTTTCAAATCCTGATTTAGAAAATGTGAATGACAATGAGAAATATTAGAAGGCTGAGGAACCATCAAGACATGTTGGAAATAGTTATTGACAGTAAGGAGGACAGGGAGGACTTTGAGAATCTGGACATTTATAGATTGCCAGTTGTGATAATAGCTAAAACTGTCTAATGTTTTCTCAAGATAATTCTCAAATTCAATTTAAAAAGCTGAGAGCAAGTGGGTTATCCAAAGAGATGATGCTAACCAAAAGACCAGTGCAGCCCTGTACTTCTAAAAGGCATGATCTGGAAATGGCTCTTCCATGTGTCTGATGGCAACACAGAATAGGAAGGTAAGTGTGCTTAAAAATACAACAAGTTCTTTTTTGCTGGTTATGGCCACAAGTGCCCCTGAGAAGGATGGATCCTATGAGAGGAAAGGCCTTTTCACCAGCTGAACATCTTGGGGACAGTATATGGGGATCCTCACTCCTTATAATAGAAAGTGAGTAATCTGAAGTCCCTGCGGCAATGGGGTGGTTTAATAGGAGTCTGCAAGATGGACAGAAGTTGGGAGGCCCACAAGGTTAAGTGCTAGTGAAATGCCATTGGCAATATAGTGGCTGAAAAGACTTTTAAGAATAAGATTACCGTATGAGGAATTTTCAGATGTTTGCTTTTGTGGGGTGCTATTTAATCTTTCTTTGTACCCACCCTTGAAAGTTTCCATAAAGTCTGCTTCATATACATACTCCATCTATATGAGCCACTTATGTCTTAGTAAAAAACTAGTTTATTATGAACATTTTCAAATATAATTAAATGTAGAGAATGATATAATGAATCTCATTCACCCATCACCCAGTTTAAGCCATTACCTATGAGTCTTTTTAATTTGCGATAATCACAACAAAGAGACAGAGTCTCATATGTACAGTGGATGTAAAATGAGGAACAGCTGTAAGATGCAGGAAGTCAAAGAGATCAGATTGGCTGTAAGAACAGAAGCTCCCTGGGGAGTCAGAAGAATATAGAGGGGGTCTTCAAAATTTAAAATAACGATTAAACTTTGAGCCTGATTGACCCTGCTCTCCTTCACTCTGCATATCAGTGGAAGCAGAAGTGTGGAGAGAGGTATACAGTGAAGCTTTTATTTCTAGAAAATCAAATTTTCTAGATGTAGATTTTTCTAATAAGAACATAAGAACGTGTTTTCTTAGTATATTGCCTGAAGCCCTTTTCTTGAAGCCCTTCTGATTCCTGTACCTTTTCTGAAGGGATACACATTTCTCTTGTGGGGTTGGGGCATCTGCATAGGTGAAAGCAGAGGGCTTCGGATATTTTATTCAATATATATTTTCCCTTTCACCTGGGTGTGAGTCTGTATGAGAAGAATAAGAGAGGGATAAGATTCCTATTTACTTTATACTCTTGGTAAACTTCTTTTACAGTGCAAAGAAAAAAAAAATTCTCCAGTCTCAAGATCATTAAGAAAATAATTTATGGTTAAATATATTGTAGTTTTCACAATTTCATTGTTGGTATTTCTTCAGAAATATAACAGTTAGGCATCTAACCTAAATAGGAAAGCTATTTTACTCAAATGGGAATAATTTTTAGCCATGTGTATAAGAAGAATGTTTTCCAGGACTTTTTATGGTTCTTCTGGTCCTCTTATTAATGGAAGTTGTGGTGTTTTGAAATTATTGCTTTTGAATATGGATTTATAATCCCAAGAGGTTGAAGATATCTTGGACAGAATAGAAAATAAGCCCTGACCATTACATATTGCTTAATGTTTATCTGAATGGATTCAATTTTAATGTGTTACCTATGGCACACCTATATATGGCCCAGTTCCATTCTTCTTTCCTTATATTCTTAAAGGCCACTTAAAAAGCCTTAATCAGACTGGTTGGGGAGAACTCCCTTTTCCTCCTAACATTTTTTGAAAAACTTCTCTTAACCATTACCTCTTTCTGTGGTCATACTTTGTACTTAAAAATGTTGCTGACACCTTAATCTTTGAAATCAAGTAAAGAAGTAAGATCTGTGATTTCTTAGAAAATGGATTGCTCCAATCTCAAATTTGGCCATTTTACCTTAGGCTAACACATGGGTTACTTTTGCAGTCTACTTTTTGAGAATGAGTTATATTGTGTATATATATAATCCTAACTATAAAAAAGGGTTTAGTGGATTGCTCATGGATCAAGTCTATGGAGTGAACCCATTTTCCCTCCATTTCTGTCATTTTCAATCCCTTTCACAATCTAAAAAACTTTTAGATGAAGACCTTCTGAATTTATCAACCTTGGAATGGACATGATACAAAAGATGGAATATACAATCCCTGCATTTTAAATCTCAGTCACTGACACCAAGTTTCAGCCTCAAGCCTACATACCACATATATTTCCAGCCATTCCTTTTGCTTATACAAGTAAAGAAGTTTGGTAAAGACAAGGAGTAAAAGTAAAGTTACCCTCTTTTCTCATATTCCAATTAATTAAGGAAGTGCTCCCTTGCTGTGATTAAGGAGGTTCTCTACCTCAAACATTCCAAAAGCCGCAGGGGTTAACTCAGTCTACAGGGGTCAGGCCCACCCCAAACTGACTCTAGGAAACAGAAATGATTAGTGTGCTGACATGCCTCTACTTTTGTGACTGCCAAACACTATTGTGCTGAAGGTGGTCATTATCACACTGGTGGCACTCTTGGCCTGGCAGTAGACTTTTGGGACGTAGCAGGAATCAAGGAGGAGAAGGTCTCTCTTCCAGCATCCTCTCCGGTTCAGGTCACTTTGTACTTGTGTGACCGTCCCTCCAGATATTACAGCTATTTAATGTCAGGAACCAGTAGAGAGCCTTGGTTAGGCTGCAGAAATTCTTCTCACAGTTATGCTCACAAAGGGGGGCTCTATGCTTGTGTTCCCAGAATCACACCTTTAGTTTATGTTCAGACTCTCAGACATTGTTCCGAATCATATACCTGCTCCATTGTGCCTGTGTTAGGAGGGGCTCTCATCCTCAGCTACTTGCCCTGGGAAAACCAGATCTTCCCAGGAGAATCCAGTCCTTGATAAGCCCCAGTTATCAGTCTCCTTTCTTTCATAGGGCTTTGCAATAAGTAGAACCACCCCTACCTTCAAGATGTCCACAACCTGGTCCCTGGAACATGTGAATATGTGATGTTACATGGCAAGGGGAAATTACGGGAGAAGATGGAGTTAAGTTTCTAATTAGCCATCTTAACATAGGGAGGTTATCCTAGATTATGTGGGTGAGCCCAGTGAAATCACATGAGCCCTTAAATGTGGAAGAGGGAGGTAGAAGGGTCAAGTTAGAGGGATGTGATTGATATGAGGCAGACTCAACATTCCGTTGCTGGCTTTGAAGAGGGAACAAAAACATGACCTAAGGAGGTGGGAAGCCTCAGGAAGTTGGAAAAGAGAAGGAAATGGTTGCTTCCCTAGAGCCTCCAGAAAAGAACAGGGCCCTGCCAATACCTTGATTTCAGCTCAGTGAGACCCACATCAGTCTCTGACCCACAAAACTGTAAGGTAATAAATTTGTATTGTTTTAGGCCATTAAATTTGTATGTGCTTTGTTATAGTCCTAGAACAATAATCTAGACCCTATGTATCCATCCTTGCCAGTGGGGTCATCTCATCTACCAGTTTTAATTGTATAAGAGAAGACTTCGAGGGCTCACTCCTTTTGTTACCACCAAACTCCTTTCTAAGAAACTAGCTCTTCCTTCTAAGAGATGTCGGAGATGCAGCTGTTTCAAGGCAATAAAAGAGAAAAAAAATCTTTTTTGCAATGTGTGCCTGCTTGTCATAAATTTATATGACTAAAATGGACTAGGCTAGTGATTCTTCTCCCATCAAGGAGATATTCCACAGTTGAGGACATGATCTTTTGGGGAAGGGTATGGAAAGAATACGGCTAAGTGGAAGGTATAGAAAATGGCTTACTTACTCTTCCTTGAAAGACTTAATTTGTGCTCCCTAAGGATTAGGGACAGATTTGAATGTGGATGTCTAAGTGTATCTGTAATCCATGCTAATAATGGTATGTAAGAAAAGCTAGTTTATGTTTTAAAATATTCTTATTTTTAATACTAGTGGCTGATGAGAGGGAGCCGTAAGGGGTATGGGATGCATAGGGTTTTTCTTTTTTTCCTTTTTTCTGGAATGATGTAAACGCTCTAGAAATGATCATGGTGATGAATACACAACTATTTGATGATATTGTGCGCCACTGATTGTATACTTTGGATGGACTGTCTGGTACGTGAAGATATCTCAATAAAAATATTTATTCAGTTTTTAAAAAAATTTTTTTAACTTCAGTTTTTAGCTTCAGAACTTTAGCATTTTATACCCAAAGGCCCTGTTACTATCTACGACAGTTGAGAATATGCCTGCAGTACTTTTCAGTCTAAGTATTATCATTGAAATGTTCTGAAATCCTCCTATAAATGGCACTAACCTAATGATTTTGTATCATGTTTCAGGCCATCAATTGAATCTGACATTATGAAACAAGACTTTGAAATTCAGCCAACTTATACATAGACCTCATATATTGAAAAATCAAAGGCCAACGTGTCTTTCAAAGACAAATTATGTAAATGCTTTCACATTTCTAGATCTCTTGCTGGCACACAGCAGGATGACTATATGTGAGATGTTGAGTCTAAATTTGGCATTTACTATCTCTCTCTATGAGCTCTCTAGAGCCTGGTGGCTCTAGAATTGTTTTCTTCTTCTGTTCCTTTGTTAACAGAAATTTTTTTTTACTCAAGCTACGTTGTCCTGTCCTTGCCATCTGCCAGCAAAACTTGTACGCTGGAAGAGAATGCCAGGATTCTCTACCTAAATTCTTCTGGTCCTGACACCAAGCTTCATAGACCCATCTCCAAACTGTATTCAGATTATTGTTACTCTCTCTACCTATTCTCTTTCAAAAATTTAACATGGTTGAAACTGATTTTGCCAGCCTTGTCTCCCCTGTCTGCAGGCAGTCTATTTTTCTAAGTTGTCGGAAAAAAAAATGATTGAGAAAAAACCAGGAAATTTGCTAATGCATCTTATTTCTTCTTATTACACATTCTCACAATAACAATTGTGGAGATGAGTATCTATACGAGAAGGTGGAGAGACACTGACCTTGTAACCCATGACTTCAGATTCATTGGCTAGTGGCGTGACAGGTTCCCAGACCAGAGAAACTTGAGAATCTTGTTGCTCCCACCTGAGGTTGCTAGGTGCTTGACTAGGGGCTGAAAGATAAAGAGTAAAAGTGACTTGACCGTGATTCTTTGAGATATCTCTTTATTTAAATCCTTGTGAGTATTTCAAGCTTTTCTTGTCTCTGGGAGTTGGCTGGCACCCCAGGTTTCCTTCCAGCTGGAGACATGAGGAGGGTTCTGCTCCAGGAGTGTCATTTTAACAGCTACTCTATTGAGCTCTTGATTCCACTTATCTCCTGTTCGTGCCAAAATTGCTTAGCCTTCTTTCACAGGATGATAACCTTTTTTCCATTGTGAATGCAAATTTTTTTGAGCCAGTGTGGAATTAAAATTGAAGCAAGACTATGAATCAAAACTCTTCATCGACCTTGCTTATTATGTACCTCAAGTGGCTTTTGGAAATATTTAAAAAAAGATGTTTTCCTTTTGTCTGAAACAAACAAAAAGCCCAGGGTAACTTACGGGATTTCTTGGTGGTTGCACTCACTTCACTGCTAGGTGGCCCGTAACCAGCTCCATTGTAAGCCCTCACTGTGAAGTGATATAACGTATTTCCTTCTAATCCCATCAGGGTAATGGACGACTCATTCCCCCTGGTTTTGACTGTTTCTGCTGCTTCTTCTTGTTCCATGTCTTTCCAGTAACCAACCTGTCAACAAATTATCACATGACAGATTAAAGTTTCCCCTGTGCTTGTGATTAATTGAAGTCTTTTTTTTTTTGGCTGTGGTTTGACCTCCCCTTCACCTCCAGAAAGAAATCAGTCCTGTATCATCCAATTAAAAACCTGTTATTGGGCGGGCCGCGGTGGCTCAGCGGGCAAAGTGCTTGCCTGCTATGCCGGAGGACCTCGGTTCGATTCCCGGCCCCAGCCCATGTAACAAAAACGGAGAAACAGAATACAATAAAACAAGAAAATGTTTAAAAATGTTTCCCTTTCTTCCTTCCTTCCTTCCTTCTATCCTTCCTTCCTTCTCTCTGTCTTTCCTTAAAAAAAAAAAAAAAAAAAAAAAAAAAAAAAAAAAACCTGTTATTGAAATCAAAATAATGGCCCCTTGAAATCATCTGATTTGCATTTGTATGAATTGCAACACCAGTGCAATACTCACAAAAGCAACCAAAGTTGCTGCCTTAGAGCCTGGCAGTGCTTGGAAAGAGCTGAAAATGTATCCTGACGTTAAGGAAGAATCACTCAAGGAAATGAAAGAAGTGCTTTTCTCTCATTGGTTATTAAGAAAAGCTGCCATTTACAGCCCTGGTGCTTTGAAAGAATTGTCTCTAAGAAGCATGAACACTATTTTCTCCTGGGCTCCAGAAGGTGAACACAGCTGTATCAGGTTAAGGGAGAAAAGGTGACAAAACGCTCATGATGCCTTGGAGTGGTTTAAACATAGAGAAACATAGAGAAATAGCATTGCTAGGATATGAGAGGGAGGCAGGATGGCACAGCTTTCTGTCAAAACATATTTTGGGCACTGAGATGATCGTTTCTGGTTATGAGGTTTCATATCCAAACTGATCCCTTGTGAGACTCATAACTGTTTCTGTATAGCTAAGGCTTCTCCTGTTCAGACACTTGGACGTAATCAGACGTAAGTCCCTAAGAATAATCCTTTTATTCCCTACTTATTACTGTAGTGAAAGTACTGGATTACTGTGCCTGTTTTCTCGAAGTTCCTTCAAGTGCTTTGTCTACTGAAGGCTAGAAAGCCAAACATCAGATTTTCCCGTTTCTCTTTCGGTTAAGGTTGCTGCTATGCAATATGGGGAGATAGGAGTTAGTTTGGAACTTATAGATATTCTTGAGCATCTCTAGGACTGATATTTTCCCCTGTGGAAATGAGATGTCATTATAGGCTCTGATCTCCCAAGCATGCATTTTGAGCCGCCATGCCATATTAAAGGCCGCTCCCAACCCAGGTGCTGGTGAAGGCAAAGGGCACAAAAAGTGGGCAGAGGAGGAGGGAAGCTATAAACTGCAGCTATAGTTTATGCAATGAAGACCAGGAGTTACACGTATTTTCCTCTTTGTAATAGTTTGTGTATATTTATAAATATTAAATAACTTGGGCCCCTTCCTTCTTTCTGATATTTTATATAGCATACCGTTGGTGGTTAACTTTGTAGTGTAGATCATTAGAGAAGAAATGAACTTCCACTTTTGAGATCAACAGACCAACTGATGGGACTTTCTTTAGCTCTACCCTTTGGGGAAAGCTTGAATACATTTGCATTATGTCAGCATGGACATTGTTGCTAATTCTTGCTTTGGCAGAGTTGTTATAAAGGGAAAAGGGTCTGTGTGCATGTTGAGCAACCAAAGAGGTACGCTAGATTGGAATTCACCATCCTTTCACCTTCATTTAGTGGCTCTTCCTGTATCGAAGAGGCTGAAAGCTAAAAGTCATATTTCTGAGACTGTTGCAGTGGGGTTCTGGATATGTTTTAGATTTGGTCAATCAGATGCACGTGCATGAGATCTGAAAGTAGAAGTGAGATGGAGTAGGAATTCCATCTGAAGCTGGTGGCTACCTGCTTTTAGAAGACGCAAGTCTATTTCTTTGTGGTTTGGATCTATATTAGTCATTCTTGAAAGATCACCCTGGAGTCTATTATTATATCCCTCTATATAATTTTGTAAACCATTTACTACCTGTAATAAAACCCTTTCTACTTAAACTAGAGTAATTCTAAAATCTAAATCTAAATCAGATTTTTGCAAGTGATCCTTTGGTGATACAGCTATACAGAGCCCTATTATTAAAAATAAAAGGCAAATTATCAAATTCCTCTTTCTCAGCCCTGTCTCCTCACTGCAATGAACTAGCACATAGCTGAATGACTGACCTTTAGAATTTCAGAAATCTGTTTGATTAACACTGTTTTTTTATATAATTCTTGTCCTATTACTCCCAATTCCAAGGTGTGGCTTTTCTTGCTTGGTCTCTGAGCATATTTTTAACTGGAAAAAATCTAAGATATTTTTAAGTTACAATATTGGCTGAGAAGTTAATAGACTAGCAGTCTCATTCTAGTGATGCATTCAGTTCTCTGTTTCCAATTTGTTTAATGGCTTGGACTTTCTTAAATATAATTAAATATCTATTTGAGGTACTTGAGTATGATTAAATTAAACAGATGACAGATTTTCATCCAAATACAGATTTTGATAAAAACCCTGGACTTCTAAATATTGACTGTTTATATCAGCACAAAATGAAACATTCTAAGTAAAAGATAAAATTTTTCCTAAATAACTGATTTTCAGGAAAAAGCAAATTTTAGCTGCAGCAGCTGAAAATAAGAAGGGACATTTTAACAAGTTATCATTTCTCTTTCCAGCATGTGGTATGAAAAGAAAAAAAAAGAATGTAAGAGTTGTTACTTCACAGTAAAATAGTAGTTATTTACCAATTTTTTTTTTATGGGGAAAAGGGTAAAACTGAAAGAAAATCTTTGGTGTATAAAATAGTGCTTCTTTAGTGATTCTTAAGTTGGAATTGAGCTTACATAGAATCCACAAATTACATCCACCTTCTAAAGTTTAAAGTTCTTCTTCATTTGCTTTTTTTGTTCAGATACAGATCTCATCAACCATAAACTTTGAACTCTTAATGACCTGTAAAGAGGCTAAAAAAGTTAATAAAAATATAAATATTAAAAATTTGAAGAGTAGATAACCTATTTAATTACGCTTATACAAATGTTTTCTATATTTGTATCTCTCCCTATTATTTCATTATCTATATTTAACATAATTAGGATAATATTGTATTTGTAACTTTATATCCTACTTTCATTATGTAACTTTATAGTCACACATAATTTTCCATTTTTTTTTTAATAACATTCCACCATATGCCTGTGTACTTCATATTACTTAACCATATGTCCTATTGTGGAACAGTTGGGCAAATTCCAACTTTTGCTCTTTTAATTAAAATGGCACCATGAATATCTTCACATATATCATTTCCCACATGTTAAGTTAAGTCCCCAGAGTAGAATCCCTAAAAGGAGATTACTGGATCCAAAATTAAGAAAATTTGTATAGCCCCTGATACAAAGGTCACATTGGTTATCAAATAATTTGTACTAATTTTCATTTCCAACAAAAATGTATGGTTTGAGAAGATTTCCTACACCATTGCAAGCTCTACACAGAACATGGGTTTGAAGGCAAGAAGGTCTATATTTGAATCTTACCTTCACCATTTGTAAGCTACATATAATCAGACAATTTACTGCTGAATCTGTACTCTTATTTATGAAACAAGCACAATACCATTTACTTCAGCTTTATAAAATATTTTTAGACAGCCCTTCTTGAAATCACCACCTAATAACCCAGTTTCCAAAGTTGCTTTCTTTACTGGCTTGCAGAAGTTTCCATTCCTCTTTTCTTAGAACTCCCACCACCTTATGTTTATTCATGAGAAGGCTGCTTCACCATAAGATAAATTCCTATTTCTCCTCTTCTCTTCTAGCACCTGCTACAGCTGGTTCTGACCAGGTCTAGCCCCAAGGCCATGTGCAGACAGAAGCCCTGACTTGAAGCTATCTATACCTAATTATAATAGTAAAAATCACATCCCTCATCATGCTAAGCTGCCATTTTAAAATCTGTGACACATGAGCCAGCATGATCTGTAACAGCTCATTTCCACTTAATCCTGTCCCTTCACCAAGTCATTTTCACTCCATCTTGTGTCACTTCCCTAGACTAAACTTCTCCAAACCATACAAAATGCCAAACCACTTCAGAGAGACAGATCTGAGGCTCATCTCCTGTCTCCTGCTGGGCTGGACTTACAATGAACTCTTTCTTTTCTCAAAATCCTGGTGTCATGGCCTTGACTTCTGTATGTCTTGGGCAGTGAGCATTTGGGTGGTGTGCCGGTTTGAAAATATCATGTACCCCAGAAAAGCATGTTTTAATCCTGATCCTATCGTATGGGGGCAGCTGTTACTTTTAATCCTGATTCAATATTATAGGTGGAAGCTCTTGATTAGATTATCTCCACAGAGGTGTGGCATACCCAATTGTGGGTGTGACTCTTTTGATTAGTTGAAGATATGACTCTACCCCTTCCAGGTGGGTCTTCATTAGTTTACTAGAGTCTTTAAAAGGGGAAACATTTTGGAGACACCTCAAAAACGACTGAACCAACAGAGAGCAGAGTGATAGAAACTTCTGAGCCCAGAGCTGATATAGTGGAGACACTTGGAGAGCAGAGACACAGATGTCTGGAGATGCTTGGAGCCCAGCAGACATCACTGTGAGATGTTAAGCAAGCCAGAACCTGGAGAGAGCCAGGTGAAGCCAAGAGACGAAAGCCAGCCCCAGAGAAGCAAACTGAGGAAACTCTCACCACAGGAACAGAGTTGGAAAGCAATGGAGCCCAGGAACAAGGGACCAGCAGATGCTAGCCATGTGATTTCCCAGCTGATAGAAGGTTCTGGGCCCACTGGCCTCCTTGAACTAAGGTGTCTTTACCAAGATGCCTTAGTTTGACATTTTTACAGGCTTACAACCATGTAGCTGCAACTGATCAAACTCCTCTTCATAAAAACTGTCCCAGTTCTTGTATATCGCATTCCAGCAACTTGCAAACTAAAACAGGCAGTTAACACTCTGTTGACATTCAATAACTTGAACTTTTCTATTTCTAATTGTGTTAATATTTCTGATTTTAACTATTAAAACTATCATTTCCCCCTTTTTTTGCTATCTCCCTCACAAGATATAGGAAAGCTACAGCTTGCTAGAGATCTAAAATGGGGGATAGGATTCTGGGGTGGAGCTGGTCATGAAAGGTTTCACTATGGCAGAGATGGTTGAGCTGAAGCTGAGAGATGGGTGGCACCAAAGCAGAAAAAGAGGGAAGGAAGGAGAAGGAACAGTACATGCAGTCTGCTGGAGGGAGCATGGTGTATATGTGAGTCTGAAAGCAATCCGATTTGGCTAGGGTGGACTGTAGGTGAGGGTGAGTGTAATGCAACAGTAAGACTGGAGAGAAAAGATGGAATTGGCTCAGTTAGAGTTAGGATTAATACAAAAATCCATCTTAAAAGCAATCTTAACACACTGAAGTATTTTAAGCAGGGATGAGGGTGGGAGTATGTATGTGAGTGATCACATTTGTGTTTTGAAAAGATATACACAGCAGTCAAAGTGTTTTTTTTTTTTAAGTGCCAAATCAGATCATTCTTTTACTAAAAATCCTCTATAAGATTCCTATTGTACTCAGAATAAACTCCAAACTCCACACTCTGGCTTACGAGGTCTGAAATGATCTGATTCCTGTGTTCTTCCCCAATGCCATCTTTTTTCTCTCCTCACTTGGCTCACCCCCTCCAGCAGCGTGGACCCCAAACATTCCAAGCACTTTCCTGATTTTTGTATGTAGCCTTTGGACTTGTGGTTTCCTCTGACTGGAAACCCTTTTCACAGTTTTTCAAATGGCTAGCTCCCTTTCATTTTGACCTGAGAAGCCTGTCTTTGTCACTGCTCTAAAGAAACCGCCCTGCTCCTGGTCACACTCTTTCATATTATCCTGAGTCGTTTATTATTACTAGTACTTTCATCATTGTTAATTGTAATTATTGTTATATGAAGTATCCCAATTTATTTATCTGCTCATTTCTTTGCTTGATGTTGGCATATAGAAGACCCTTAAAAACTTGTTTTAATCAATTAATGGTGATGATACATAGAACAGATTGGAAAGGGTCTAGAGTAGATACAGGAGGGCAGTTAAAAGGCTCAGTCAGATAAGAAGTGAGGGGAACTTGGACAAGGGATATGGTGACAGACATATGGTGGATAGAGTCAAAAGATATTTAGAAGAATAAATTAACACACCTTGGAGACAGATTAGTTATGGGGGTAACAATGGGGAAATTGCCAAGATTGACAAATAATTTCAATACTTCTTGAAACTGGGATTTCTCAACCTTAAATTCAGAGACTTATTTTTGTTTGTCATTATTTTCAGATTGTTGTTTTTTTTTTTAAGATCTTAAAAGGCTTCTTGGTGTTTTGTTGTTGTTACCTTTTCCTCATTTATTCTACTTTCTTTGCAGGTACCTTTTTAATGGACTGAATATCTTCTGTCCTTCATGTCTGCATCTCCTCTCTCACCTTAAAATAGAAAGTCTCCTTATTCATTTATGTTGCATTCTGGGAATATTTTTAAAGTTTGTGCTCTGAAGCACTGGTTTAAATATTTAACAGTACAAAATTTCCATTTTACTGCTACCAATGAATATTTTATTTTAGTTAGTTTAGTTTTTATTTCATTGGATTCTTTTCATATCTTGGATTACTCTTTAAAATTTGAAGAAATATTCTCTTTTATCTCTTTGAGATATAGAATCACGTCTAAAACTTTCCATCTGATTTCCAAAGAAAATCTTTTGTAGGGGAAGGAATTTATGCTGGTCCCTATCATTTGTTTCCTTCTTTCTTGTGATAGAGATTTTTCTTCTGTTCCATTACCTTTGGATCTTACTTGACTGATCACTAACGGTGCTCTTAAAAAGATCTCACAGGCTCATTTGCATGGAGAGATATCCATTTCTAGACTATATCTCCCAGAACATTGGCCTATGCTATGCAGGTAGATGCCAAATCATTGGTTTTAATTATGAGCCTCCATTCATATTCTCCAGACAACACAGAGAAGTTCACTCAGGCCGGGGATGAGAGATATAGCTTCATGTGTGTGATTACAGTTTGTTTTGTTGAAGAAGATAAAGGAAAAGAAGGCCAGTGGCTATTTCAATGTACGCTTGAACCTAGAAAATGGGATTTTGAGGCTGGGTAATTGCACAAAGATGAAAGGAAGGAAAACTTAGAAAATACTAATAATTTTGTTTGATATCACTCACTGTGATTGTAATAAGGATTGTTTCTGGTTCTCATGGTCTTAGGGATATTTCAAGGGGAATGAAGCTGGCTTTAAATGCTTTCATTCAATTCACTGTCTTTCCTAAATTCTCAAGTTGTAATGAATATAAACTGAGGATTATAGGGTACAAATTTCACAATTGTCAACTTTCTGTAGTAATTTCTTGCTTTCAGATAAATTTTAGAACAATGACTATGTATGATCTTTTTTTCTAACAATATCTAAAATGTCATTTGCATTCCTCTTCTCATATGCAATGGACGTGTCCTTCTACTGAGAGTTTCAAAATCCTATTCATGATGTGTTGGTAGGGAAAGACTCTGCTTACCTCAATTTAGTTGATCTCCTGCTTCCTGAGTTTTCCACCATAAATAGTTATTAAATTGGCTATTCACAATTTATAGTCTGAGATATGCTGGCAGTCAGTATTCCTAGATTGCATGCATATTAGTTGCTTTGTGCCCAAAGGTAATTTTACTATAAAGGATGCAATTTAATGAATAAAATAAGGTAAACAAACAATGCCTAGTTAAACTTTCGAATATTTATGAGGCAGTTCAACTGTGATCAGAGAATATGAGGTGAGGACATTTAAAATGCAACAGGAACATAATAATGGATATAATTTACTGAATAATTTTGTGTTTATTTATCCTAGAAGCTGCCATGACTATCTGGAGAAAAGATACTAAAAAAGATTGGTTATAAATGTAATTGAATTTTTCTTAACACATGTATTTCAGGGTAAGTTTTTTACAAATGTTAGTTTCTGTTCCTTCTTTTTTCTTTGAACATTCTAAATGATACCATACTGAATGGAAAAAATTGGGGAGCATCTTATAACTAATGTATTTGAAAATGCTTTGTGAGATGAGTTGTACATATAACAGGCCTTTAAAAAATATTAATTGACTTAATGAGTGTTTAGCTCTGAAACAATATTTTCACAAAGAAGGATAGTACATATTTTGAATATCAATCTTCTGAAATATTAGGGTACATATAGTCTTAATGTATATATTAAAAAAGAAGAAAAGTAAAAAATCATTGCTGTGTCCATTTTAAAAAGTTTAAAAAAGAACTGTATATTTTAAACACAAATAAAGTAGAAGGAAAGATAGAATAAAGATAGGAGTTGTAATTAATGAATTAGAAAACAAACATAAAGAAAACTAATAAAGCCAAAGTCAATGCTTTGAAAAGACCAACAAACATGTCTCCAAAAAGACTGATTAAAAACTAGAATATACAAACTGCTGATGCCAGAAATGAAAAAGAAAATACCACTGATATTAGAGATATTAAAAAAGATGATATAGAAATATTGACTGAGGAAAGTGGTTTATGCAAATCCTTTATTCCCAGATGAAACTATAAAATCTTGGCAAGCATCCAAAACAGATGAGCGTTTACTCTTAAAAAGGTGAAACTGCAACAGGTTAAATTTTGGTTGTGGCTTTCTTTTTTGAGGGTGTTCTCCAATCTCTATGGCTAGGGTGGCAGAAATCTGCAGCCTTACAAGCTGCAGGTAGCAAAGGACAAGGCTCAGTGTGGAAAGAGCAGCTAGAAAGGTAAAGGGGAATTTCAAGAAATGTGGGAGTTACTAAATGAAAAATAAACAAAACAAGTGAGGGAAGTGCAGAAATGGTAAGACTGAATATAAGAAGAAAAACTATTCAAATCCTTGGCTACATGATACCCTTGCACGGGGAGAAACTGAGGATTTGGTTAAAAATGTGAGCAGAGATTAAGAAGAAACCTTTTCTTAAAAGACAGAGTAGAATGAAGTGAAATTTTGCCACTTTTTAAATTGAGGCATTCTTCAACTTTTGTGTGCTCAGAAAGCAGAAATGTGATAATTTTTAAGAGTACTTATATTTTCATGATTTTTTGTGAAATATGTTGAGTGAAGTTATATAATGGCTGAAACTTACTTCAAAATAATACAGGATTGATTAAGTGGGGTTAAATATGAAACATTTTCATTAGTTCATAGTTGTTGAAGTTGAATATTGAGTACATAGGAATTCACTACACTATTTTATATATTTCTCTTTTGTATATTCCATAATGCAAAGATAAAGAAATTGAGTTTAAATTAAAAACACAGGTAACAACTTTATCAAAAAATAAAATAGAGATTAATCTAAGAAAAGATTTGCAAATCCTATATTGACAAAGATAAAAGAAGACCTATGTAAAGAGAAGGATATACTATGATCACAGACTGGAAAACTTACTATTGTAAAGTGGACAAGTCTCCCAGAACTGCTCCATAGAGTCAGTGATTTCTCAACTAAATTTCCAGCAGATTTGTGTGAGCATTTGTGTGTGTGTGAATAAATAAGATGTTTATAAAATGTATATGAAAATTCAAAGTCCAAGAATAGCCAAGAGTTTCCTCCCTGTTCAAGATGGTAGAGTAAGACAATTCAGGGACCCCTCTCCCCACAGAAACTTTGAACAACTAGCAAAAACTGGTAGAAACATCTTTATCAAAGCTCCATAAAGCAGTTAAAGAAATGTGGTAACAGGATGAAAACAGAATCAAGGAAAAGACCACTTCAAAGTGGTAGAATCTCATGATGCTTTGGCTGGCCCTTCCACCACTTCTCACTGGCTCAGTGTGGAGCCAGCCTCTGTTCCCAGTATGGATCCCTAGTCCTGAACCCAGAGAGAACAGAGGTACTGTTGAGCACATGCAGGGTTCATGTATCTCAGGATGGATCAGAGAGGCTTCTATGCTTTGGTGTGGAGTTATTCTCTAAATTCTCTATATGGATAGGCTCTGAAGGAGAGTTTTTGTACAGGTCAATACACAAAGACTGGGAAAGATGTTTTCTTTCTCCCCTTCTTTTAAGGAACAGATTTCTCTGAGATTAAATTCCAGTGATAACACATTAATACTAAAATGTTCATGTTTCAACAAAAGATTATGAAACACAAAGCAACAGGAAGGGATGGCACAGGTAAAGGAGAAAATGAAAGCATTAGAAATCATCAATGAGGAGGACTGTATCTGGGATATACCAAAGACTTTATAAAAATGGTCCTAAACATGCTCAAAGAACTAAAGGAAAACATCAGCAAAGATCTAAATGAAACCAGGAAAATGATGGATGAATACACAAAGAGAATATCAATGTAGATTTGGAAATTATGAAAAGGAACCAAACAGAACTGAAGACCACAATACCAGAAATTTAAAAAATCCATAGAGGAGTTTAACAGCAGATTGGATCTGGCAGAAGAATCAATGAATTTGAAGATAAGACAATTGAAATCATTCAGTGTGAAGAGAAGAAAGAATTAAGAATGAAGAAAAATGAAAAGAGCCATGGGATATCATCAAGTGTACCATTGTGTACAATAGACACATTGTGGGAGTTCAGTAGAAGAAACAGAAAAAGGGGTAAGGAGAATATTCAAAGAAATAATGGCTAACTTCCCAAATTTATTAGAAGACATGAATATACACATCTAAGATTCTCAATGACCTCCAAATAAGATAAAACCAAACAGACTCACACTATGACATATTATAATCAGTCAAGTGCTAAAGATAAAGAGAGAATCCTGAAAGCGACAAGAGAGAGACAACATATGAACAAGGTAGCCTCAATAAGATTACGTGCTGGTTTCTTATTGGAAACAATGAAAGCAAAAACAAACAAACAAAATCAAACCAAAAAACCCAGTAGGATGACATACTTAAAGTGGTGAAAGCAAAAAATTGCCAACAAAATTCCTGTATCTGGCAAATGATGGAGAAATTAAGACATTCCCAGATAATTGAAAGCTGAGGAAGGAGGGTACAGAGGTAATTCAGTGGTAAAATTCTCACCTGCCATGTGGGAGACCGGGGCTGGATTCCCAGTCTATGCACTTCCCTGAAACAAACAAACAAACAAACAAACAAACAAATAAAAAATTCAGCAAATGGTGCTGTAATAATGGGATACTCACATGGAAAAAGAGTGAAATGTGACCCCACTAATCAGCATACAAAAAACAAAAACAAAAACAAGGAAGTTCATAGCCACAATACCAGCCATACCATATTTAGCAATACATACAGGAGTTGCTATCATGAGAGAATTCTGGAAGTTGAAAGGGAAGGATGATAGAAAACAGATTGAAGCCACACGAACAAATAAAGATCACTGGTGAGGGTAACAACATGGGTTAATACAAATGCTGTTATTATTGTATTTGGGTTTGGAACTCTACTTTTCGTTTTCTACAGGATCTAAAAAGCAAATGCATAAAATGTAATGAGAAATTAGTGGTTTTGGATTCAATCAATAAACATGGAATTCGTGATAAGAGCTACGTAAAAGTGGGAAAAGGAGAGGTATAGTAATATTGTTCATAATACTGAAGTTAAGTTGGTACCAAAGCAAATAAGATTGTCAGAGATTTAGGATGTTAAATTTAAGCCACACATGGTAACTACAAAGATAATGTCAGAGAATATGCAAACCCATAGTACCAGACATTAGAATACAGGTTGCCAGGGATGGGGTGCATGGGGGAATGGGGAATTAATGCATAATGGATGTAGGCTTCTGTTCAGGGAGAGAGGAAAATAGTCATGGAAAGTGGTGAGGGTACTGCAATATTGTGGATGTGAATAATGTCATTGAATGGTATGCTTGGGAAGGGTTGACATGGGGAAGTCTATATTTTTTATATATAATCCATAATTAAAAAAATAAAGAGCAACCAAGAGACAATGACAATTAAATGCAATACATGATCCTGGATATGCTCTAACAAGGGAGGAAAAAAGGCTCAAAGGAAATTACTGGGACATATGAAAAAATAGTTAAACAGATTGCAAGGTTTATATCAAAGTTAAATTTCTTGCACGTGACAATTGCACTTGAGGCGGCTACATAAGTGAATATCCTCGTTCTTAGAAAATATACATGGTGTTAATATTGTTCAGTGAGCCTCATGTATACAACCTACAAATGCTCAGAAATGGATAGAAAGATAGAAAGAAGAAAGAGAAAGAAAGAAAAAAGAAAGAAAGAAAGAAAAAGAAAGAGAAAAACAATGGCAAAATGTTAAAATTGGGATATCTGGGTATCTGGGATGGAGGAAAGATAGATTGTTTTTTGTTTGTATGGGATTTATATTATTTCTGTAACTTCCTGTAGGCTTGAAAGTATGTCAAAATAAAAAGTTAAAAATTTTTTTTTGAGTGTGAGGGGAAGAAAATAGAATAGCCAAGTCAACTTGGAAGACAAAGAACAAATTAAGAAGACCTACTTTATCGGATAACAAGAATTATAAATTTACCTTTATTATTACTGTGTGGCAATGGTAAAAAGATAGAAAAACAGACACATGGAAAAGAACTGAGGCTCCATTAACAGAAACATGTGACTTAGGACAAAAGTGAATAATATAACAGAAGAAGGATGGATTTTTAAATAGAAGTTAATAACTCAGTTGACTATAGATATGGAAGAATGAATCTTGATCCACCCCTCCTCCCCATTTCAAATCATAAACCAACATTAATCCAAGATGTACCAGAAAATTAAATGAGAAAGATAGAACAATAAAGCTTCTAGATGGTAACATAGGAGAATACCTTTAGATGAAAATTGCATAAATAAGTAACAAAAACAACAAACAAAGTTTGAAGCATTGGGTTATACTGAAACTAAGAACATCTTTTTATCAAAAGACCCCATCAATAGAATGAAACAGCAAGTTATAGAATGGAAAATGACATTTATGGCATTTTTTTGCTGAAAAAAAAAACTTGTATCCATTTTACATTAAGAACTCCTGCATATTGATAAGGAAAGACAATCTAAATAGAAAATTGAGTCTAAGACTTGAAATAGGCATTTCACAAAGGACATATACAAATAAACAACAAATAATATGAAAAGTAACCACCCTCTCTAAGTATAAAGGAAATGCAAATTTGAAATCACAATGAGATACTGGATAGCCACCAGAAGGGCTAAAATGAAAAAGGGAGACCTAAGTATGTATAAATGAGGATGTGGAGAAAGTGGAATTCCGATACAAGGTTGGTGGGACAACTGAAGAGCCACTTTGGAATGCTGTTTAGCTGTTACATGCTGCACAGTAAGGAATCTGACTTCCAAAGAGAGGTCATTGTCCTGGCTCCTGGGGGGTAACCTCTGGACTTTCCTTTGTTATTCAAGGTGGGCCTACCCTGAGACTTTATTCTAAGGAAATGACTCAGGGTGGGGATGGCCTCAGGTAGTTTCAGGGGAGGGACTGCCAGAACCAATTAGAAGGTAATTAGAAGGCTGAGGCTTTGAGCTGCAGGGCAAAACACTGGGGAGAGGGGGAGAGGTGGGGAGTGGGGGGCTAGAGATTGAGTTTAATCATGAGGACATTAATCCAATCAACCCCACAAAGAACTCTAGACACTAAAGCTCCAGTGAGCTTCCCTGGTTGGTAACATACTTTGGTGTTCCCAGAGGTGATGGGTTCTGAGTCCACAGGGAAAGGACACCCAGACCCCACCCTACATGTGTCTCTTTGGCTGGCTCTGAGTTGTGAGCCTTTTGTTATAATAGAGCTGTGATTATAAACCATTCCCGGTTCTGTGAGTCTTTCTAATGAATTATCAAATCTGACATTTGGTAATTGTGATAAACTCCCTAAATTGGCAGCCCTGGGAACCCCTGAACTTGTGGCTGGTGTGCAAAGTGAGGACGGTGTGTGGAGGCCGATGTCCCTACCCTGTGAAATCTGTCCTTACCCCGACAGAAGGGTGTCAGAAGTCAGAGCACATGCCTACCCTGTGACCTGGAAACTTCAGTCCAACGTGCATACCCCCGAAGAACTGGGCACATATGTATAAAGAACAGGTACAAGATTGCTCACAGCACTTCTGTTCCTAATAGATGCCAGCTGGATTTGGCTGTAATGTCCACCAATGTAGAATGGGTCCTAATTGTGGGGTACTTACACAATGTAATTTATGAGAAAGCATGAACTATATACAGCTAAGTGTAAGGATACGGATGAATCTTACCTATATTATATTGAATGAAAATAAAAACATAAAAAGCTGCATATATATGCTGTATGATTGAAGAAACTGGCAAAACCAATCAATATTGTTAGAAGCTAGGATAGTTGTTTTTTGGGGGGTGAAAATGAGGATGGTGACCACAGGAGAGCTGAGGTACATTTTTGAGTTTTGTAATGTTCTTATTTCCTGATCTGGATTTGGTTACACAGGTGTGTTTGCTATGTGGTAATTCATTGAGCTCTGCATTTATGATTTTTACAGTTTTCCATATGTATACTTCAACAACAGTGTACTTGGATTAAAAAGGCTTCCTTTTTTGAAAACAAATTCTTAGCCATTTAGCAATTAGCAATTAGTAACTGACATTCTTATAATGCTAAGTATGTATTTTCCTAAGTTTCTTTATTCTGTTCAAGCACTTTATAAAATATCTCCATTTCCTAGTATATTAAGCAAGCCCATTTCTGTATCTCTCTGTTCAACAGTCATAAAATGAGTACCTCTATGCAATCAATAGATTGCACAGTTTATAAGAGTTTAAGATATGGTCCCAATCCTTAATAGGAAGAAGATGATTTTGGTGCTATTTTGTATTTCTTAAATGGGTAGTTCTAAGACAATGTAAACAATATTGTCCAAATACTTGTAAAATGGAATTTTAATTAATTAAATGTAATCAAATTAAATTAAAATCAAATTTAATAAAATAAATTTAATTATATTTAATTAAATAAAATTGCATGCAATTTAAGTTTTTATGGCTCTCTGTACATGTGTCTGCTATGTAACAGAGGATAAGACAGTGGATACACATATGATGAGACTATGGATGTCTGGTTTAGGGGATGAGAGAACCCCCTTTTAGAAATGATGTGGTAAATTCACATCTATGTCAAGAAGTGAAAAATGGGAAAATTTTCTGAATATGATATCTTCAGCACATTTTGGGTTCTTTTGTGGATAAAAGAATAAATAATTGAGACAAATACCCTGGTGTTCTTGAAAATGAATTAGTTTATGTAAAAATTTTAACAGAAAGATCTCAGCAAGTGATTTGCATTAGAGAATTCTCTCCATGACACAATAAATCTAGAAGCAACTAAACACACACACACACACAGTGTCAGCTGAGTAGCTGCTTTCTGAAGTAACTCCACAGAGTTGCCTTTCAACAGGTGAAGGGAAACTGAAGCTGAGAAACTGAAATGGTACTTCTTTAATTTCCTTTTGATCTGCTCATTTTTTAGTTAGCCTCACAGGCTGTGAAAATAATCCAAGAAAGAGATCTAACGATTGGGACATGAAAGTCATTTGATTTAAATCAGTGTCCACAGAATTTTTTAAAAGTGTAGAACTGGCACCTTATTTTCTTCTTGCTGTATGCTTTTTTAAAAATATATTCCATATAGTCATACAAAAGATGTCAAAGAGAATCTGTAAAACAGTTGCTTCCCACACACTGTATGGAAAATAAAACAGAACCTGGTTTTATTTTGGCTTCTTTTCCTCCTTTAATTTATATACGAAATTCCATTTTTTGCATGTACCTATACCCTCTCTTCCCCTGCTACACAAATTAAATGCAATCTGCATAGTCTGAGTTATCGTTGGACAACAGTGAGGCACATTTGTTTTTTCTCCTGCTCTGATTGACTGGGATCAGATCATAAAGTGAAAAACAACAGCAATCTTGCTCCCTCTTCCCTTAAGAAATCCCCACCACAACTTATTTCATGGAGCAAAATGCAATTGGTATCTTTTCAGTGCAATCAATAAATGGAAATTGCTTTAGTGACATGTCTGAAATGAACTTCTGAGCTACATATCCTCCAGAAGGTCTAAAATGAACAAGCCTTGTGCATTCCCAGAAAGAGATGTCGCTTGAGGTGACTTTTAGGGAGAAATGCAAAATGGGATGAGTTGTTTTGCCTTTCATTTCCTCTTAATAATAAGCACTAAAAAGTTCAGAATTGAAACTAGGACACTGTGTACTTGTCTCGCTGCTACAAAAATATATTGTTGCTTGTTGTTGAAATGATTCCAGTCATTAAAAAGATAAAAATACAACTAATAACACTCTTATAAAAATTCTAGAATAAATAGAAGCACCAGAAACTTGGCAGTCATGGAGGACTTTGTTTCACAGGCAGAATATACAACATAATATTAAAAATATATATATATGTCTATGGAAAAAAGATTTCCCTTTTGTTTTATTTAGGAAATAAATACTTTACTTCTCTAATTTAAGAATATTGAGGCCATTTTAGAGACAGAAGCATAGGTCCATGCAAACCAAGAAACTTGGCTTGTACCCCGACAGGGCACTGGTATAGATTTATTTTCACTACTGTTTCTTCAGAAGCTCAGGATGTTAAGGAATCCAGAGGTAATTATGGATACCAGAATAGTATTGTTATAGGGACTCTCTTTCTCTTTTGTTTACTGAAGTTTCTCTTAAACCTCCCTTACAAATAGATTGTGAGCTTTTTAAGGGCAGCAACTAGATTTTATTAATTTTCCCATTTTCAATGCCTAGCACAGTATCTGATAGTGAAAGCCTGATGAGTGAATGAATGAACAAATCCTCAAACATTTCATTATCTCACCCTTTCCTTCATCATTCTTCCTGATATAATTATTTCTCCCAGGAAAATCGGAAAATTATTATATCTGATCTTATCCTTCTTTTTTCTCCCTTCTTGCCAGACTGGTATATTCTGAAAAGCTTGAGGGCTCTGCTCTAGGTCATGGAGATTACTATTCACAAGACACTTAATGCTGGCGGCTTCATAAATTCAAAACTGAACCTAATAATTTACTTGCATGGGCCAATGACGGGGATGGCAATCCAGATGGCACGGTCATGATTATTCATGAATCAAAGTTGTTCAATAAATACAGCACATTTTCAAGTTTTAATCACTCCTGCCTATCATAAACTAGACTCCATATATCTCAATGTCAATGTTTTCTATATAAGTCTCTGCAGCCATAAAATCTCAAGTTACCTCCATGTAAGGAACCAAAATTCTCGTATGGATGGTTCTATGACAATGCCAATAAAGTTGTTCAAATATTTGTAAATTAAAATTAAATGGACTGTGGGGGCCACGATAGCTCAGCAGGCAGAATTCTCGCCTGCCGTGCCGGAGACCCAGGTTCGATTCTCACTACCTGCCCATGCAAAAAAAAAAAATAAATGGATTGATGTTTACATTTCTGATTCCATTCTTTTTGTTATTTCCTCTAATCACCATTGTTGTGAGGCAATACATTGCCAGCCTTATAGAAGATAGTATGTAAAATATTTTGTTGAAGAGAAAAGACCTATATATCTATTTAAAAAAAAAACTTTTTTTTTTACTCGTCTAGCCCAACACTAAGATTTAGAAATATCCATGGATGGACCCACTAAGAAATGAAAAAGGGTATCACTAAAATGTCTTCAAGCCCCATACCATTAAAAGTCATGAATCTTGAAATTATATCTTATTTCTCATTTGCCTACCCTATTCATGTTTTACCAAGGAAAATTTCTCATTTATTTGAGGCTAAAATAGTTTTCTGCAGTGGTTAATTAGACTCACTGCTCAGAATCTTTGGATGGTACAAAACCCTATTTAGATGTGGAGTTTCATCCATATCCAATTCTAACACCAAAAATACAGAGTTGTGGTTTTCATTTATAACAAAACACTTTGATATCCTGACAAGCGACTTGGACACATCTATAGCAAATAAAGGTGACATGGACTGAGAGCTTTAAATTGAGGTTCTTGCTTCCCAAATTACTCCCATTACTATTAAGTGAGCAGAAGTATTATAGGGATATTGGGTGACAACAACCTGACATAACCAACTGATGATGCAAGGGATATTGATTACTTATATGATTATGGAAGTTTCCTCAAGATTACCAGCAATCTCTAAGCTCAACAGGCACTTCTATACTTTCATCTTATTTCATCTTGTAGCAGCTTTACATATAGTTGATCATATATTCCTTTTCTGCAAGCTCTCATTTAGTCACATTAATATGTTTCATAGGTGGTTTTCCCTTTACCACAATGAATTCTCCTTGACAGCCTCCTTTGCTGACTCTTCACCTAAACCTCTAGGTGAATACCTAAACCCGAGCAATCCAGGACTCAGCCTACCTGTCCTTGGTCCCCTCCTCTTCCTTTTCCTCTCTTGTTCAGTCCTTAGGTGTTTTCATCCAGTAACAGGGCTTTAAATCCACATATATTACTGCCACCTTTCTGTCTTAAGCCTTGATCTTTCAAGTAAACTTCAAACTCACATATCCCTTTGTCTACCTGACATCTTTTAGATTTCTAACAGCACCCCATTTGGCCAAAACATAACTTCTGATTTTTTACCTTCAAATCTATCCTTCCTTCACTTTTCACCATTTTTGCAAACGGCACCACCAGTCACCCATTTTGACTAAGCCAACAATTTAGGAATCATCATTTCCATCACCTCCACATCTGATTAGTCAGCAAAACCTACCAGCCTAACTCTAAAGTATGCCTTCTCTCCAATTTCACTGCTGTGACCCTAGTCAAAGTCAACATCATTTCTTTTATTTTAATTGAGTGATAATTCCCATAAAATACAATTTACTATTTTAAATGATACAATTCAGTGGTTTTTAGTATATTCACCATCTGATACAACCATTAGCACTATTTACTTCCAGGATGTTTTCATCTCTCCAGAAAGAAACTTCATCTCCATCATCAGCAGTCAGTTCTAATTCTCCCTTTTTTCCTATTCCCTGACAACCACTAATCTTTCTTTCTTTATAGATATTTCTGATTCTGGAAGTTTTATACAAATAGGGCCAAACAATGGGTAACTTTTTGTTTCTGGCTTCTTTCATTTAGCATAATTTTTTTTCCACTTAGCATAATGTTTTCAAGGTTCATCTATGTTATAACATATATATAACAGTACTTCTTTCCTTTATGGCTGAATAATAGTTCTTATTACTCATATACTACATTTTTTGTCTATTAATCAGTTGATAAATACTTGGGTTGTTTCCACTTTTTGTCTATTATGTATAATGTGGATGTGAACAACTGTATACAAGTTTTTGCATAATTTTTGCAAGTTTTACATAAAAATTACATGAATTTTCCTGGGTATTGTGCTGTTTTGAAATTGTCATGTTTCCCAGAAAAACCATGTTCTTTTATTCTCATTCAAATTTGCTGGGTGGGATCTTTTTGATTGTTTCCATGGAGATGTGACCCACCCAATTATTGGTAACTTTTGCTTAGGTGGTTTCCATGGCAATGTGTCTCCAATCATTCAAGGTGGGGTTGCTTACTGGAGCCCTTTAAGAAGGAACCATTTTGGAGAAAGTTTTAGTGCCGATAAAGCCCACACAGCCAGAGACCTTTGGAGGTGCAGAAGGAAATGCCCCTGGGGAGCCTTATGAAATGATAAGAGAAAGCTAGCAGACATTGCCATGTGCCTTCCCAACTGACAGAGTTGCTCTAGATGCACTGGCCCTTCTTGAATCAAGGTATCTTTCCCTGGATTCCTTAATTTGAACATTTTTATGGCCTTAGAACTGTAAACTTGCAACTTAGTAAATTCCCCTGTTTAAAAGCCATTCCATTTCTGATATATTGCATTATGGCAGCTTTAATAAACTAAAATAGATTTTGGTATCAGAAATGGGGTGCTGCCGTTTGCAAATACCAAACATGTTGTAACAGCTTTTTAAATGGATAAGGGGAAGATTCTGGAAGAGTTGTGAGGAGCTTGGTAGAGAAGGCCTAGAATGCTTTAATTGACTGTTGGTAGAAATGTGGACTCGAAAGCTACTTCTGATAAGGCCGCAGAAAAAAATGAAGCATGCGTTATTGCAAACTGGAAGGAAGGCATTCCTTAATTTAAAATGGCAGAAAATTTAGCAAAATTGGATGCAAGGCAGATTTTAAAAGCCATGAAGTTAGATATTTAGCAGAAGAGATTTCCAAATTAAATGTGGAAAGTGGGCCTGGTTTCTCCTTGCAGCTTATAGTGAAATATGACAGGAAAGAGATAAGCTAACAACTGAACTCTTGGGTACAAAGAAACCACATATTGATGGTCTGGAAAATTCTGGGCTTCCAGAAAGGGAGGCCCCAGAGAATAGTGCCCCATGTGAGTAATCAAACATGGAACCAGCCAGCCATTTTAGAAAAGGCCAGATTTGGAGATGAAGTTATCCAGAAAGAATTTTGGAAAGTCCTATTATCTGACAGTTATGATCCTTGCCAAACTAAAATAGGTATATACCTAGGAATGAATAGGTGGGTCACATGGTAATTTTATGTTTAACATTTTGGGGGAACTGGCAAACTGTTTTCCATAGTGGCTATACTAATTAATACTTAAATTAGCCAACATATTAAGGTTCCTATTTTTCCACAGTCTTGCCAACACGTTATTTACCTTTTATTTGAAAAAATTCATAGTCATCCTAGCTATCTCACTGTGGTTTTAAGGTTCATTTCCTTAATGACTAATGATGTTGATCATCTTTTCATGTGCTTATTAGCCATTTGCATATCTCTTTTGAAGTATGTCTATTCAAATTTTCATCCATCTTTAAATTGGGTTGTCTTTTTATTAACTTGTAAGGGTACTTTGTATATTCTGGAGATTAGACACTTATTTAATATGTAATTTGCAAATATTTTCCCCATTATATGTATGGTCATTTTAATTTCCTTATAGTGTCTTTTGATGAACAGAATTTTAAAATTTTGATGAAAGCCAATTTATCTGTGTTTTTGGGGGGTGTTTATGCTGTTATATCTAAGAAATCTTTGCCTAATCCAAGATCATGAAGATTTCCACCTATGTTCCTTGTGAGAATTTTATTGTTTTCACCCTTGTATTTAAGTATTTGACCGATTTTGAGTTAATTTTTGTATATGGAGTGCTGTTATTCGATTGCATACTTATAATTGTTGTATCTTCTTGAAGAAATTTCCCTTTTATCAGTATATAATACCCTTTTTGTCTCTCATAATAATTTTTGTCTTAATTCTATTTTGTCTGATATTAGTATAGGCCCTCCAGCTCTCTTCTGGATACAGTTTGCACAGAATATCTTTTTCCATTCTTACATTTTCAATCTCTTTGTGCTTTTGAATCTAAAATGAATCTCTTGTAAACATCATATAGTTGGACTATGTTTTTTAAACTCATTCTGCCAATCTCTGCCTTTCAGTTGGAAATCTAATTCATTTATATTTAATGTAATCACTGATAAGTGTTTATTATTTTTATTTGTTTTGTATTTTGTTATTTATTTTCTCTATGTCTGTCTTGTTCATTCCTTAACTCCTTCAATACTGTTTCCTTTTGTGTTAGATATTTGTAGTGTGCCATTTTAATTCTGGAGAACTCACAAAGTTCTCCATCTCTGTGAAGGACAATGTCATCTACTCAGTCTCTTGGATCAAAAAGCTGTGGAATTAACATTAGCTCCTCTCTTTTGCACACCCCACATCTAATGCATTATCAAATCTTGTCAAATCTCTATTCAAAATATATCTTAAAGCATCCACTGCTCATCAACTCCAATGCTATCACTCTAGGGACGAGTGACCTCACTGTTACCTTTGTTGGAACCACTGACTTGCCACAAGGTCAAAGATTTCCCACAGTTCACTATTCCATGGGGGTGCTAAAATTTCATTAAAGACATTGATTTGATACATGTTCACCATCACAAGGCTGGTAAACTGTTTAAAATTAGCAAAGTGTAACGGACAAAAAAAATAATTTGGTTTCCACAAAATAAATATAGGTGACAAAATGCCAGTCAAATTTTGGGAATGCAGTATTTGAGGGAATACTTGTCAAGGAAGCACATAGGGAAAACTTTGTATTTATGCATTAAATTACTGAACACAACACAAGCACTTTTTTTTTTCTTTTGCATGGGCAGGTGCTGGGAATTGAACCTGGGTCTTCAGCATAGCAGGTAAGAACTCTGTCTGCTGATCCACCAAGGCCCACCCACAAAAACATATGAAATTGAGCTCCAGTAAATATTCACTGATATTGATTGCTAAATATTGACTGCTATTGATTGAACTGAAAGGAGTATTTTAAATTTTTTTATATATTTGAATGATGCTACAGAAACTTACTGAAAAATAAGTTGACAAATGAGCTATATAATACATGTCAATAAAATAGTGCAGTTTTTACTTCCTTTAGCATAGAGCAGAATTTCAAAGGAATATAATTTTGTTGAAGCATCATCAAACCACCTTTAGAAGACGTGTAGTGCCAGTGAAATAACAAGGCTTATTTCAAGAATTCTGCTCATACCTCAAATCCCTGTGGTCTTCCTAGACTCTCTTTCATATGTTTCCATGCAACAAGTATCTCTGACACAGACACACTTGTAGCTTTGACATCTGTGGGAGCAGCACTGGGTTCTATATGAAGAGAAACAGATACAATAAACTTCAATTTTAACTAGTTATGTTTATCAAAGCATTGTAACTGAATCTGTCAGATGTTAATGTAATTTTCCCACATTTTTGAAATGAAGTATTATGGTAGTTGTAAAAAACACAAGATAAGAAGATGACCTTTTTGGATTTCTATATTTGGGTCAAGTGCCTTCAATACCTTACTAATGACAAATGACAACTCTGGCAAGACAGAAAAGATCCTTACCCTTGGATCAGCTGGTTAAATGGTCTGATGTTCTTCCAGTTTAGCATAATGAGAAAAAGACAGGCTATGGAATCTAGTTCAGTTTTTTGTTCGTTTCTTTTTCCTTTTTTTTTAACTTTAAAAATTTTTTATTTGTTTATTTATTCATTTGCTTACTTACTTACCTTTGGGCAAGTTGCTTCTATAAGCCCTAATGCCCTCATCTGTTAAAATATGGGGCTAATAATTTACCTCATAGATTTTTAAAGTTACTTTTTTAACATTTTTTATTGTATAGTATAACATATATACAAAGCAAAGAAATAAAAAAGCAATACTTTTCAAAGCGCTCTTCAACAAGTGGCTACAAGACAGATCCCAGAGTTTGTCATGGGCTACCATTCAATCCTGTCATATTTTTCTTTCTTGCTGCTCCAGAATACAGGAGGCTAGAGCACTTAAATATTTTTTTATCATCACAATCGACCTTTTTACTTTTTTTGTGAACAATAAGATATATACAAAAAAGCTATACACTTCAAAGTATACCACCACAATTAGTTGTAGGACATATTTCAGACTTTGACATGGGTTACAATTTCACAGTTTTAGGCTTTTACTTCTAGCTGCTCTAAAATACTGGAGACTAAAGAGATATCAATTTAATGATTCAGCATTCATACTCATTTGTTAAGTCCTATCGTCTACTATAATTCCACCATCACCTTTGATCTTTCCATACCTCTCATTGGGGTTGTTTGGGCTATGGCAATTCTAAATTTTTGATATTGGAAGGGTCTGTCACTAATATTGGGTAGGGAGATGGAACTATCTGATGTTCTGGAGAGGCTGGGCTAGGTTTCAGGACTTATCTGGATCAGGGACTCATCTGCAGGTTGTAGGTTTCTGGAAAGTTACTCTAGTGCCTGGAACCCTTGTGGAATCTTATATATTGCCCTAGGTGTTCTTTAGGATTGGCTGGAATGGTCCTGGTTGGGGGTTGGCAGGTTACGAGAGGTAGCAAGTTCTGCCTGAAGCTTATGTAGAGCAACCTCTAGAGTAGCCTCTCGACTCAATTTGAACCCTCTCTGACACTGATACTTTATTAATTACATTTCTTTTCCCCCTTTTGGTCAGGATGGAATTGTTGATACCCTGGTGCCAGTTCTGGATTCATCCCTGGGAGTCATCTCCCACATTGTCAGGGAAACATTCACCCCTGCAAGTCATGTAGGGGGAGGGCAATGATTTCATTTGCAGATTTGGACTTAGAGAGACTGAGGCCACATCTGAGCAACAACAGAGGTCCTCCAGAAGTAACTCTTAGGTATGCCTATAGGTAGTCTAAGCTTCTCCGCTACTACATAAGCTTCACAAGAGTAAGCCTCATGATCGAGGGCATGGCCTATTGATTTGGGTATTCCTAAGGTTTGACACAGTATCAGGGGATTCCGTGATGATAAGGTTTAATAGTTCCATAGTCTTTCTCCCCTCCCTCAGGGGACTTTGCCAATACTTTTTGATTATCTGTTTAATATATTCTAGGATGTTTCCAGGCATTACAATAATCTATACAGGATTAAATGACTGCTTTCTTATTCTGGGCTTCCTGTGCTTCACTTGTTCAAATGAACTAACTATACAGATAGGTTGAATTAGATTATGCACTACAGAAAATTTCAGTTCCAGAGCAAATAAACCTTTCTTCCATTGGTCCCAAAGAGTATGTGTGGTTCTAAAATATAGACACTGTCTTCCTTACTCCTATGTTTTGAATTACTTTAAAGTTATTTTTAATTGGAATAATGCATATAAATTGTATAGCACTGTGCTTTTATTCTTTATCGTTATTGTATTGTATTTGTTACTTTTTGCATGCATACAATAAAGTCTAAAATTCTTTACATTGTTTTTATTTTTCCAACCACAAAACTATATTTCCATGAATATAAAACAAACATGTCATGAGTCATAATATTTAAAGGCATGAAATTAAAGATAAAATGCAGTGGTTTTTAAGACAAGGGGCAGTTGAAAAAGTAAGTCTCTGAAGGTCTGTTGCTGATGCTCACAATTACCTTTTCATTTGTTTTTTACATTCAGTGACCTTTTTCACTACATTTTCAAATACACAGGTATTTTGGCACCCATCAGGAGGTATACTTTAGGTTGCACTCTATAAGAGGAACAAAGCATTTCTAGCTCTGACATTGCTAAATCATAAATACTGTGTCACAAACACACGTTAAAAGAAACGGCACTATACATGTCATACATTAGTTCAAACAGTCTGTACAAAGTTAGAAAATATGCAAACAAACCAAAAAAACTACTCCATAAAAATTGTAGCGACTTTGGGGCCATGGTGGCTCAGCAGGCAAGAATGCTTGCCTGCCAGGCCAGAGGATCGGGTTCGATTCCCGGTGGCTGCCCATGTTAAAAAAAAACACGTATTAAAATAAATTGTAGAGACTTTGATACAAACTGTCACTGGTAAGAGCTCAGTATAGTCTGTTGAAAATGTTTTAGATTTAGGGAACCATATAGAAATGACAGAGCTCTAAGTAAGACATTTTTCCTGTAAAGGCTTTATTGCAGATATTAAAAGAATTATTACTGTCTTCTGAGATTTTTCATTTTATAATGGAAGCTGGTCATACCTCTACCTGGAAAAGCTTTTTATATTATTAATTGAAAAATATCACTCAAAAATATTTACCTCTGTTACTGTATGAGATACCCACAAAAGGCTTTTTCAAAGGTACATGTTTGTATAGAGTTATGATTTTCTTTGGTGAAAACTTCATTTTGTTCAGTGGCTTTCCTCATCCCACTTTCAAGCTCATTATTTGTCCATCTATCTGATTAAAAAATAAATTTTGGGAAAAGTTTCTACTTTTATTTCTTTCTAGAATTATGATCAATGGACTTTCAACAAACTTTTTTTTCCCTCATTGCTATTTAATAGGAGGTAAAACTATTTGGCAAGTAAACAAAAGGAAATGCCAATTTTTTTGAGATGTATGTAATCTGATCTCCAGGATTTAGGATGTGATTTATTTTAGAGGAAGCCATACTTTGGGTGTCATTTCCTGTTCAGTAGCAGGTTTGCTTTTCTTTTGAACAAATGTGTTGCAGAGATTTGCGTGCCAAATGCCTTCTTTCAACTTTTACAGTATTGAAGCAATTACATCTTTGTCAAAGAAGATTGCAGGGGGATAAATAATTTCAGAGGCACAAAATATATAGTTAGGTGGTACCCTTTCTATCTCTCCTTATCTCTAGAGACAGGAATTATTTCTCCATTGGCTCTCACTAACACTACATGAATTTAAATATTTTTCAAATAGAAATAAGAAAGTTAAAAAAAAGTGATAAAACTTTCAGAACCCTACTTCTCAAACAAGGATCTTAAATCAGGGTCAGATGAAAGCTGCCATTTCACAGTTGTGTTCTTTGGAGCTGCCCATTATAGTTGCATCTAATTGAATGAGGGAGAATGAGTCAAACGATAACTAAAGTCATTTTTTATTTTTTCCACCCTCTGGATATAATGGTATCAGAAGTAGACCTATGCTAACCTGAATTCAAAATTTTATCCTGTAAAAACAATGATCTCAGTTTGTTTACTTCCAGAAGTTTCTATAGTCCAGTGAACATTTTTATGTGGATCAAATGTTGGGTTGGAAGTAGCTATTCCATTTGGACATCCCATTGTAACTGAACAATGGAAGGTCACAACTAGAAGGAATTTTAGAAAATCACTTGGATCAGGAAGGAAGGATGGTGGGTCATGTCCAGTCCTCAGTCATGCTTTGTTTGTCCACAGAATGAGTCAAATTAATTTAAACCAACATTTAAATAACAACATAAACAAGAATGTCTGGCTTCTCTCGAAGAAAAATATGAAAGATAAGAAGCCTGAATTCTGAGTATAAATTGGCAGATGAAGAAAAACAAGTGGCTCTGTTAGTTAGGCATGTTCTCTTCAGTTTGCCCGAGTCCCTTCCACTCCCTACTATCTTACACTGAGAACACTTTGCTAATGTATGCCTCTTATTTGTAGTAGATTTGAATTAAGTATCCTGATTTAAGTATGTTCTTAATCTTAATTCACACCTGTGGGTTTGAACCCATTGTAACTAGGACCGCTTGAATATATTATTTTAGTTAAGGTATAGCCCAACTGAATGAGGGTGAGCCTTATTCCAGATAACTGGAGTCCTTTATAAGCAGAAGAAATTCAGACATATTGAAAGACATGGGGAGGAGTCAGCAGCCAGAACTCATTAAAACTCGGAAATGTAAGGAGAAGATGTTACCATGTGATGTGAGACTGAGATGCAAGCCAAGGATTCCCAAAGACTGCTGGCAGGCAACACCAGGATGTTATAGACTTGGGAGAGAAATCCTTGCCTTGCTGACACCTTGATTTTGGAACTCTCCTAGCCTCAAAACAGTTAGCCAGTGATTTTTCCACTGTTTAAGCCAACCCATTGTGTGGTACTTGTCATGGCAGCCTGGTAAAACCAAGACAATTGCCTGACGCCTATAGACTTCTAAGTTATGGACCTAAGTTTTAATTCCATGCCCTCATTTGGCAGATGAGAAAAATGACATGCACAAAGGTTAATTTATCCAGACTCTGAAAGAGCCCCAAGTAGAACTCAGATCACAAGTGTTCTTTTCTCTGCTATCTGTAAATTGGTACCAATGAGGCACCTGGTTGTTCTCTATCTCTTCCAGTTGGTTTTGAAGTATAGGAGAAATTTTACAAGGAACATATATAGTTAGTTCTGTTGCTGCCCAGTCACCTTCAAATAGCTGACAGAGAAATGCGTGAAATAAGTTTAGAAGCAGACTAAAAAGGAGTAACAAAATAGATGAGGGGGAGAATACAAGTTAATAAATCAATGACCATTTATTGAGGATTTGCTCATTACATGTATTAATGGATCCACCCAACAACCCTATACGACTGTAGCCATTTTTAAGATGAGGAAATAGAGGGGAAGAGAAGTTAAGCATGGTGTCCTAGGGCACACAGCTGCTAGAAGGTGGAAAGGGGGGCTGGACACAGGTAATAAGGCTCTAACCACCATCCTATCCTCTTTCTGTGCCTATGTCTGAGTATTACACACCCAGCACTTTTTCCATTGCTATTGCTCTTTCTTTCCCTTACCCATCCACACCTAACATCTCTCAAGAATATTGATGTTGGGGTCCCTACCTGGGTGCTTTACATGTAGGTCTCACCAGAAACCACCTAGATCCTCATCATCACCTATTTAACCCCAGGACAGGCTTTCTAGAAACTCTCTTTATGCCTTTTTTATAGACTTTTTGATAATTTTCAACTACAGCTGTGCTGATCCCCATGGATCCTGCCACATTCAGGCATCCTGATCTCTAAATCACAGGGTATTTCCTGCCACTTCCACTGCCGTCTATTACACGCAGGTAATTTGATGGAAGTTCAGGGACTTATTTCTGAGATTGTACTAGTGCTACATCTAATAGACTCAGAGACTTCAAAGGGTCTCTCTTTTTCTTTCACTCATGATGATATTAATTAAACCATGGATCACTCCTTCACTCCAATCGTGGATTATGAAGTGGGCAGATTTATTGATAGATTTCAGTTTCTGTTAGATTAAAATTTTGAATAGTATTACTCTATCCATGAATTTAGATGAAACATTTGTATTAAGTGACCTAGCAGCTGGAGTTCTCCAAGGAAGATGGGGGATGCGCTTGTAATGTTGATTATACATCTGACTTTCCAGGAGGAGTGGGCAACAGCATTAATCAAAGGAGAGTTTAATACACTCCTTGGGAGAAGGGTTATGGTTTCACTATTTAAAAATTCAGTAAAGACAGCTGCATTTGAACTTTATAGGCACTAATCCAAATGGATCATCTGGCAAAGACAGGAAATTATTCCTTGTATTTTACAACTAATATGCCAATTTATTAAATTTCAAGTTCACATAAATCCCACTGAGCTCAGTTGCAGCTAAGAACTGATCTGGAGAATAAGACTTCACGAATGTTGGATTTTAATTTGAGCCATGGTTTTTCTATTTTCAAGGAGATAATTGCATACCATTTTCTGTGTATGAGGAGAAGCATTTTGTTTTTTAATAATAATAAAAGGAGCAAACAAACAAACGTAAGTAGAAAACACTAAAGTGTATTACAAATAAACAGAACTTTAACCTGTAATTAATCTATATATAATTTCCCCCTGATTTTCTATTAGCTGTAATTAAATATCCAGGTTCTTTCACCTTTCAACACTAGAGTAACCAGAACTAAGCAGGAACTGATATACGATTGACTATTAAGTATTTCTGGAAATACAAAAATGAAATCTGATTTGATTTTTTCATCATGAAAGATATTACTTTTTAATCTGTTCCACCAGGCATTTCTAATATTCCTTATGCTGGGACTTTTTTTTTTTTTTTTTGTAATTTGAAAGAATTAGCGTTGTTTCCAAAATGAAGTCTGAAACAAAATCAGGGTTGGAATGCATGTAATTTTTATTTGTTTAAAGGTGTAAATATTTGGGGTAAGTGCAGTGTGTATGGAAATCCTGGGAGGCAAATGTCTTTTCCTCCAGGTTTACGTCAGATGCTGCCTGATGCTGACAGAGCCTCTTTGGATTACTTCTATCGTGGAAACCTGAAAGGGGCATGGTTCAAGCATGTCAACGGAGGAGCCATTTGTAGCTCTTCTGACAGTATTCCAGGGCAACAGTCAACCTCCGAGTCCCAAGAGTCAGGTCATATCCCAAGTGATGCACAAATACTGATATTTGTGAATAACTACTTCCAATAACTTGTCACACTCAAGGTTTTCCCTGTAAAAACGTAATCCTCATTCAGGTCCCAACAGACTTTGCTCACAGGAAAAGAAAAGGTGGAGGGTGCCGGCGTATGATGCAAGTGTTCATGGGCGAGTGTTCTGATGTGAACGTCACCCATTACAGAAGTTTCATTGGAAAGTAGACTGAGAACTAGTACTCTAAGGTGTACCCTATAAGCACCTGTGTTCTGTGCTTTCTCCCAGATAACATGAATTTTGGAGGCTGCATTTGATGCAGCATCTTCCATGTTTTTCTCTCTGGCTTGGTGTCAGCTGGGCAATGGTGTCCTCTCTGTACGTTGCTAGAGTTCTTGACACGAAGAGGAAGAACTATGCCCATAAACAGAAATAGAAGACCAATCTCCTCTGGTTCTTTAAGAATATGGAGGGACTTTTGAGTTCATGAACAGGTGGACCAGGATAATGGAGAAGAAAGGAGCAGAATTTAGTTTACAACCTCCATCAGATAAGCTGGGCTTTGGGCAAGAGTACAATGATAAAAGGTACCGTGTGAATCTATATGAGAATCCATCAGCAGAGAGGGTAACCTTGGGAATGAATACAGTATATTGCTTTATAAATTTATTACAGCTTTGACTCTAAAAAATTAATCTTCAGAATGTTCATTCTGTAGGTAGAGCGATTTTCTAAGTGATAAACAGGCAAGGTGGTTTGTTCTTATTACCTATTTTAGGACACATTTTAAAAAATTTTGAATATAAAATAACTTGAAGAATTCAATTTTATATTTGTAAGGGCTTCCAGAGATCTTCCATTGCAAGATCTTCCTTCTTAAAATGGAGGAAGGTAAGGCTCAGAGTCTTGGTGAATAATCTGCCAAAAATCATACAGCTGGTGTGACCAGACTTGAATTCAGATTCTGCCAATGCTGGGCAAATGCTCTTCTTATCTATTGTCCTGCTTTTCCTAATTGAAACAATTTAATGTTTCTAAAACTTTACTCATACTTGCACACAAAGTTCCAAATTAGTTACTTTAATTACTAAGCAAATATCAAACATATATGTGAATTACATTGTGAGAACAAATGTCGACTCCATCCAGATTTGCCAAGTATGTTTCATTTCTCAGCCTACCAAAATAAAGGAAGTGTTACTATGAAATACGTTACAGCAACGAGCTCAGTGTCTCTGAAGAAAAATACGTGTATTTTCTATTTAACTTAAAAGAGAAATCTCAACGGCATGTCATTTTAAGTGTAAGCAAACATAGTATTAAAAAAAACAGGGTGGCTGCTAAGGTTGACAAGGAACTTTACAAAATCAGATTTATTAAAGGCAGCACTGGTGCTACCATACAAGGCATATTCACAAATGCCTCTAGTTCATCTCAGATAACTTTCGGGGTGACTGAATATTAAGTTGAAATAATCTTAAAATTCTAAGCACATGCACTTCCTGAATAAAACATGTATCTCAAAATAGATATTTGAAAAATATATAATAGAAAATATTAATATTTACACATTCTTGATGAGACAGTATAGGACAGTGGTTAAAAGCATGAGTTTTGCAGTCAGAGCTCTGGGTTCAAATTCAAGCTCTGTCACTCACTAGTGGTGTGAATTTGAGCATGTTACTTAACCTCTTTGACCCTTAGTTTTGCCAAAAGTAGAATGGAGCTTGGGATTCCTACCTCAAATTTGGTTATAAAAGCTAAATGATATAATATAAGTAATACAAGTAATATGGTACACTATTTCTGAAAGCACCTCAGAAATTTGAGATCATAAGTGCATGAGTATCTCATCGGAATACCTGATTCCTGGTCATTCTCTGACTCTTTACTTCCCTTGTCACTCTTTAATAGGATGAATTTTTTCTACTGCCCCATAATTTGGCTCTATTTTCTTTTCTTTTTTTTCCCTAAATATATGTCAGCTTGTATGGGAAACCTACATCTTACTTAAATCAAACACTAACTTTGTTCTTCAATATCCAGTTGACTTTATTTCCTTCCATGAACTTCACAGAAACAAAAATATTAATTATCATCCTGAGTTACTCAAGTCACACAGGTAGGCACCAGGAATGAGATCTCTTTACACTGACAATGCTTATTTGGAAAATCAAATGAGTGGCACTATTGATGGAACATTTTCTGAGCCATTTGTCAAATTTAGGGAATGTAAAGCCTTGTTTTCGCTTTCAAGGTCAACCAAAATTCTGAATTTGAATAGAAAAGAGAATTTAAGAGGAAAAGCTAATATTAAAGGGTTAGCTCTGTTAACCTTTCTCTCACTTAGAAAACTGCATTTTTGTATTAAAACTTGAAAGATACCAGCATCTGATGTAGGAAGCTGAGTTTGCACTTTAGCTTTATCACCTATTGACAACCATGAGTAAATCAGTTTTACAGCTTACTCATTTGTAAAATGGATATATTGCCTACTTGGTGTTGCTCTATCTAGTAATTTTATCCTGTGAATTAACTGGGATCATACACATAAAGGAAGCATGCTATAGAAAAATTAAGGATTTAATTGTTAGACAGACCTGGGTTTAATGATCAATTAGAAGCTGTATGAATTTAGTAAGTTTCTGAATGTTATCTGAGCCTTAATTTCTCCTGCTGCACAATGGAGATAATGCCTATTAGACAAGTCTGTCATGAGTATTTGATGAAGTTATGCGTGAAAAGCTTCCAACAGAAATTACTCTCTGGTATTTCTTTATCAGCCCAGTGCTTTGTTCATGGATCTAGAAATAAATATTTATTGCCACATGAATGGAGTCTTCATTTAAATGTATTTTACATAAGATTTAAAGTTAGTGAGTTAAAATAAAAAAAATCTAAATTTCAAACTAAAACAGATTGGTTGAATGTTCATTCAGAGAACAGAATATACTTCAGGCTTTACCAGTACAGGTGCTATCATGGAAAGATGTTTGTATACACAGTCAGGGAGTAAAGAACATAAAGCGATAACTATGGGATGTTCCAATTTTTTAATTAAAAAATTATCTGGGAATAAAACTTGGAAGAATATAACCTAAAAAGATTAGGGAGACTATGGGTAAGCTTTGTTTTCTCTTTTGGTGTATCTACATTTCATAGTTTATGTACAATAATCTCTTATTATCTATAAAACAAAATAAAATATTAAAATGTGGAATAAAAGTAAGAGGGATAAGGAAACTGACCTCCTTCAGCTGAACATATGACCACAATTTGACTAAAAGGCCCATCTCCTTTGTTGTTATAAACGCCAACCTTCACTTCAAAGGGAGTAAGAGGAGGGACACTCTCATCTCGATAAATGAATTTCGAAGCATCAGAGGATGTCACCATCTTTTCCTTCCAGCCACGTGTTCCATTGGGCCTGAAAGCCACAATATAGCCGAAGCCTTCCCCATTCTGAAACTCTTCAGATACTGGCTAAAGAAAAAAAAAGGTGCAACTGATTATGTGCAAAATGAGATTGGAAAAAAAATTTACTCCCGAATCCTTACATTTTTAAATTAGGGATAACTAAAATAAAGGGAAAGGTCAAATATTTAAACCAAATTGGAAACCAATATATATCAAGTGGCTTTAGCAATCTTTGGAAATTTAAAAACCTAAAGAGATGAAAAAATTAAATGATATGAGTTAGCATTTAAGGAAACTACCAAGGGTAGTTCCAACTAGTCATGTATAAGAAATAAAAGTCCTGGGATTGCACACTAAAATTTGACATGTTAGGGAAACCGTCATGGGGCTGAAGGTCGGAAAAATCTTGTCATGGAAATGCTCTACAGAGCCGTTTGCAGAGCAAATCCAGGAGATAGTAATGTAAGACCTTTCTTCTGGTATTTTTGTGTTCTCCTAATTAGTGCAAAAATTTGGGTTATGTATTTGTTCAAGAAATTTCTTGGCCATATAGTTTACATATATAACTGTTTAGAAACAGGTTTTGCAAATTTAAAGTTCAATAGTAGGAATTAGAATAGGTTTACACTAAAAATAGTAAGGCTGTAGTTAAAAAGAGGTGGAAAAGAAGCAGAAGCACCACTCATGATAAACACATTGAGTACAGAGGAGTGAGTTTCCTGAAAGTGGGCATCAACTGCACACCATAGAAAGAAATAATTATCATTGAAAAGTTAGCTACGGAATTAACAGAGTTACCAGCTACTGCCTAACACAGTGCCTGACACTCAATAGATATTTGAGTAGACCACTCAATAGATATTTGTTAAATAAATAATTTTTTTCTTTTACATTTTAATTTGAGGAAAAACTGTGTACTGAGTGGAAGAAGAGATATGAAGTCTGTTTATCAAAGTTTATAGAGAAGGGGGATTCCATTTAGAGAGACTGGATCTCATCAAAAGCCAGGTATTGGGAAAGTTAATACCTCTGCAGAAATAAAATATAAGATGCAACATTTCACTAAAGAAGAAGAGAATAGATGTAAGAAAAGGACAGAAGATGTGCTCATGGAAGATTTCTCACTGGGAAAAGAAGTTTTCCTGTATATTTTATCATTGTTCTTTGAGACTGCCATGGATTTGCTCAGTTTTCTCCACTGTTATTTCCATTTCTATGTATTCTAAGGCATAGTTCTGTGAACTATATAGTTATACTTGATAAAGTGGTTGTTTAACATCAAAATGAAAAGTCATTTTTTGGAAAATGAATGTAACCCTCACACCTCTCCCTTCCACTCCTTTCTTTTAACAGTAGAAAGTTTGGAGGCCATATGGCAAGACAGAAAGAAGAACATATGTTGTGTAGTCAAAGACCCAATCCAATTCTATCGTTTATTAGGCAAGGAACTTAAACTGTGCCTGATTCCTCATTTGTAGAAGGAGGAAAAGTATCACCATAGGAATGGATGGTTGTGGGGTTAAATGAGATGACAGCATAATATCTTCCATTCTAGTGGTGGAGAATTCTTTCCTCCCTATAGGTTTTAGCTTCCAAATAAGTCAAGGGCACTACTTAATTGTGAAATAATTGTAAAATAAAGCCAGACAAACATCTGAGGTAATATGTGAGAGAACATGCATAGTGGCTTGGAATTATATACCCCAGAAAACATGTCCTTAAACTGAGACCATTCTTGTGGGTATGAACGCTTATGAAAAGGACCTTTGGATGAAGTTACTTTAGTTAAGGTGCGGCTCAGCTGAATCAGGGTCCATCATAATCCCATTACTGAAGGCCCTATAGGGAAGTTCACAGAGGGAGAGAAAGCCAGAGGGCAGCCAGAGCTGAAAGTCAATGGAACCAGGAAGAGAAAGGAGAGGCCACTTGTCATGGTTAGGGACAGGTGTCAACTTGGCCAAGTTGTGGTACCTGTTCATCTGATTGGGCAAGTGCTGGCCTGTCTGTTGCAATGAGGACATTTCATAGGATTAGGTCATGATCACGTCAGCTACATCCACAGCTGATTCCATTTGTAATCAGCCAAAGGGGAGTGTCTTCTGCAATTAGTGATGCTAAATGCCATCATGGGAAGCCTTTTAAGGAGGACTCAGAGGAGACAGGTTCCATTCCTGCTTTGGCTGGTGAGCCTCTCCTGTGGAGTTCATCCAGGCCATCCATCGGAGTCATTGGCTTCGCAGCCTGCCCTGTGGATTTTGGACTCTGCATTCCTACGGTCATGTGAGACACTTTCATAAATTTTATATTTGCAAGTGTTCCCTGTTGATTCTGTTTCTCTAGAGAACCCTAACTAATACACCACCCTTGAAGGAGGCCAAAGTAATGAAGAAGCCAAGGACCAAGTATCCCTGGCAGCCAGTCCTGGAATACTACAATCTTCTGGGAGAAAGCATGGTCCTGATGATGCCTTGATTTGGATTTCTCCTAGACTCAAAACTGTGAGACAAAAACAATTTTTTTCCCCTAATATTTAAGCCAACCTACTGCATAGTATTATTTGTTTTGGCCGCTAGGAAACTAAGACAATATGTTTCAATTATTCAGACCATACTCTGAGATAGCCTATATGATGGCAAGGCATACCTTAGACTTGGAGAAAAATAAGCTGTGACCTGGTATGAAAAGGAGGAAGATTCATTGTGACAATACTCATCTGAGTAAAGCATGCGCAAAGTGTTTCTTAACCTCATTAGAACAGTAATTATTTGGTCCCCCTGTACCAGGTATAGATAGCATATCTGTAGTCTTATTCTCTAAGAAATCAACAACCTCTGACACTTGAGTAAAGGCTTTCTTACCTCCCAGGCGATGACTAACTCATGTCTTCGTCCACTTCTTCCACTTACGTTGGTGGGTGCTGTCTTTGGAACTAGGGATAAACATGAGCCGAGAGAGAAGAGAAGAAATAGATATGTTACTTAAATGCCCTCACGAAAAGAACTCATCACCTATTCAGGTTGGGTGCAATCCTAAAATAAGCAAATCAAAAGTTTTGTTTGAAGTTATACTGGTCATATTAAATATTAAACCAAATAAAATATTTGTGACAGATACCCTTGCTTTCAAATCCACATGGAACAGTTAGATATACATTTTTAATGGCCACATACTGTACCCCCAAACTAGTTGTCTTGTAAATACGCTATGGTAGCAATTTCTAAATTATAACAAATGTTACAGAAAAGTACATTTAATAATGGTTAGTTGCATTTCATCGTACAAATTGCTCTTCTCCACTTTACTGAGTATGTGGCATCTTTTCTGTCACCTGCTTAGGGCAGATCCCCTGGAAAGTCCAAAGCTCTATACTACCATTTCTGCTTTACCAGAACTCCCAGGACTGACTTTAAAGAAGTCTTAGAAACAGATCCATGGAGCTGAGAACATACTTAAATGAACAAACATAAAAGTAAATAAATAAATGAATAAATGAATAAATAACCTGTCAAGAATGAATTTCACTGTAAACTGTGAAATGTGTAGGCATCTGGTGAAACTTTTTCAAATGAATAACTATTAAAAGAATAAATGTGTCAAAGTAATAAATTTCCCCTTCACTGCACGAAACCACAAAATCTGCAGTTGAAAGGGAACACTTTCAAATGAAGAACTGTTAAATGAAGAAAACTATTAAAAGAAATCATTTTCCAGGCTATGAGCCTGCATTAGCAATTTTACACTTCAGTGTTGCCTTTATATCCCCAGCATATAGTTTTTTAAACGACAGTGTTATACTCATAAACAATAAATTCACTCCTATATATTATGTATTTCGATGAAAGGCTATTAATTACTGGTAGATATTCATGCCACATTTTACACACCAGAAAAACTGATATGTGCTTTATATACCACCAAAGGGGAGAAAAACCTCTTTTGGAAAAGTAGGTGAGAGACAAAAACTTGTTAATATACAATCGGCTGCACTGGAATAAATGGGTTTTATTTACTAGGGTTCAACTTTCGGGGTCCCTGGGTATCTCTTTTCACGAACATGAATTATTTTCTACTTGCATGAATTCAGCAATAGGCACCAATGTTTTTCTCTCACTGTTACACATATATTAAAGAATACTTGCATATGAATTGATCCTCATGGAATTCTTCAGAATTATACAGAATTGTATAAGCTTTTTCTTTCATTCAAGAAATCACATGGAATTGAACTGATAGAAAACAATGGTTTTAGAGGAACAATCTGAATATGTCCTAATTTATATGAATAATAAATCATTTAGGTTTTCTTGTTTTAGTAAATCTATTTTAAATTACGTTTAATAAGTTGAAATGTTAGCAGTCTTAGTTTTGTAACAGTTAAGCTATGATTGCAGTGCGTCCTAACACTATGTGTGAAAACCATTCTTATTTTCAGGTCTATGGTATGTGTAATGTAAGCAGGAAGATTTACTTGTACATTTAACTGTATATGTAACTCATCTAACAACATGTGAAAAAGGACAGTTACTAATCTTTGAGTTCTGAATATTGTGACTAGCAATGCACGGTCAAATAGTGGAAGAAATTTAATTTGTTGATATCATGCCATCTGGCTTCTCTTAGTACCATTTCTGAAGAATATATAGATATTTATACATACTTACATACCTACACATTCTGCATTGGAATAACTAATTTGTACTTTCAGGTTGGGACTCTGAATTCTCTCTTTTGAGGATAACATCCCTAGGATTTCTGTGAGAAGACTAGACATTGAAGATACTTTTCTGTTTTACGCACCCAGCAAATATCATTTAAAAAGAGGATGCTCAGAACCTCTAGATTAGAGTTTTGCAGTGATTGTAGGCTCTCATTAGGACATCTCTTGAAGCCCATTTAAAAGATGTGAGTAGCATGGAATACAAGAGATCTAGTTGATGTCAAAATCTTTCTTCTGAAGTTTTGGTAGTGTTTCTCCACAGTCCACTAATGCTTTTATTTTTAGAGATCATCTTTAGATTTTTCACAAGTTTTAACTTTCTGAGGAAAACAAGATAAAAAAAAAAAAAGCTAGGGAACAATGTAGTGAAATTTTCCATTTGAGGAACTAGGAAAGCAAAAGAAAGCTTTCCATGATTTAATTTGTGTGTAGGTGTGTAATTTTCATATCAAATTATCCATTAATGACCAGAGTTCTGTAATTTTTTAAAATTTGAAATTGGCTTGTCATGGTTAGGGACACGTGTCAACTTGGCCAAGTTGTGGTACCTGTTTATCTGATCGGGCAAGCGCTGGCCTGTCTGTTGCAATGAGGACATTTCATAGGATTAGGTCATAATCGCATCAGCTACATCCACAGCTGATTCCATTTGTAATCAGCCAAAGGGGAGTGTCTTCTGCAATTAGTGATGCTAAATGTAATCATGGGAAGCCTTTTAAGGAGGACTCAGAGGAGACAGGTTCCATTCCTGCTTTGGCTGGTGAGCCTCTCCTGTGGAGTTCGTCCAGGCCTCCATTGGAGTCATCAGCTTCGCAGCCTGCTCTGTGGATTTTGTACTCTGCGTTCCTATGGTCACATGAGACACTTTCATAAATTTTATATTTGCAAGTGTTCCCTGTTGATTCTGTTTCTCTAGAGAACCCTAACTAATACAGGCTTTTAAGATTTTCCCACTGCTGCTAAGTTATTTAAAGAGAAGATGGCCTATATCAACTTAATGACAGAAAATCCTCTTTTCCTTACTCTACCTCCAAAATGATATTATGGTTCATTGTGCTTTAACAGCATATATGCTTCAGTACCAGCCAGTCAAACAAAGCAAGTTTACTAGATATAATAGGAACTACTATTAGAAAACTTAAGGCTTTATAAGCTGTAACTCAGTCACGTTTTGTCAGGATCACAATGTTTGAACTGGGTACTCCAATTCTAACTGACTTAAATTTCCTAATTGCACGCAGATAATCAGTGGAACTCATCCTCACTTACTTCCTTTTCAAGTTGGAGGCACACAGTTATCATTTCTACATTCAACAGTTTGTAGTCCGCTGATTTGAATTATACCCCTTAATATTTGTAAAACAGCGTGTTCTTGATATGAATGGATTTGACTTAATCTTTCAGAGAATTTCTAGTATAAAAGTTCTATAATTCTTGTTAGAAGCATAAAATTAATATCAAACATCTAATAGATGTTTCCATTGAATTCAGAGACATACATGTTTACTCAAAAACTAAATATATTTTCAATATAATTAATGAAAACCAGATCTAGAATTAAGCAGCTAGTCCCTTTTTTTTTTTCTCTCTGCTAAAGATAAATGGCATGAGTTTATCTGCTTAAAGAATCAAGTTTACATGCACAGTTAACAGGTAAAACTCTAGTTCTTATGAATTTCTTTGTGAGCAATGATCTTCCATGAATAGATCATGTGTTAATACTTTGCCTACCAGCTGCAAGTGATTAGATGTTTTAATGCCTTCTCTGGCAAGTTTAAATATGTAATGTATTCTCTTTCCATCTTGAACATTGGAAACATTATGTAAAATAACCAAAAGATATGAGTGATGTTAAGAGTGACCATATATAGTATACTAACTTAGTTCAAGCATGTTTGAATATCTAAGAACTCTAAGTGTAATTGCTTCAGCAAAGGCAGCCGGACTAACAACATGGTTAAATTAGCATGCAATTAAAAAAAGGTGAAATCATTTATCGGTCTCTTTATTTTCCATGAAAATTTTCCAATTTCTTCTACAGTATGTTTGTACTTGGCTCATTAAATAATATAGCTTTATTAGAGACCTGGGGTAGGCCAAGCCATTATAATCCAATGACTGGTGTAGAAAGTTAGGCTTATAAGAATGGAAAAATGGAAGGAGTTTATACTGTACAGGGAGGAATCAAGAAGGGAATTTTAAAAACATTTTGTCTACCTGAGTTGAAGTATTTGGCACATGAATATTTTAGTTATCTAACCATCATTTAGGATCAGTTTGTAGACAGAGTTACATTTAAAGTGCTTCTAAAATAAAAACTACCAGTGGTGTTTCCTGAAGAGTTGAAATAAATGCTTTCATTATTAGTAGGAGAAGGTGGTATGCGCAAATGTTCAAAGTGTTCTTGTGAAAATAAGAAAGATCTGGATTTGAATTCCAGCTCTACAATTCTAGAGGTTGACTGAAAATATTTCTAATTCCTTCAGTTGCCTCATGAAATAATATTAGCACCTACCTCCTAAGGTTATTTTAAAAATTAGTAAGTCAGTGGCTGGCACTACAGTTAATAAATCTTACATATTATTATTACTATCTACTTAGAAGTAAAGAAGAAGTGGCCAAGTCTTCTATGATAAACCCTAAAAGCTCAACATGATTCTACATTTATGTGATTTTCAAGTAGATATCCTTTCTGGAAATTTGGATACTATTGTTTTGATAGCACCATGGGAATTATGCTTTAAGTTTCGGTTCAGCATGTTTCAATTTGGAAATCTAGCAACATACCCTTTGTGATTTGCAAAAGGTGTGGCTGGGATGTTTCTGGAAATGTATGGTTTCTCTGATTTATTAACCTTCCCATAAATGGCAGTAATCAAGAATGCAGGAGGCATGTATATTCGACAAATGGTATTCATCTCAACTCCTATTCTCTCAACTCTACCTAATTGTGTCCACGAGGCAGAAGGGCCAGAGGATGGGTAAAATAATCTCTGAAAGAGTTTTGCTGATTCATATGGTGAAAAGAGGAAAAGGAAAAGCCGAGAGGAAGAAGGGAGCAGTCAGTGAGGAGGAGATGGCAACTTGGGAGGTACCACCATCCTCCAGAATAAGAAAGCTCTGGGTTAGGATTCCAGCTCTGCCACTTGCTGACCAGGTGCAAGTTTCATCAGCTCTAATTTCTGTTGCCTTATCTGTAAAATGGGGATAAATAATCCTTTCTTTAGAAGGTTGTTTTGACAAGTAAATGATATGATGAAGGGCAAGCGGCAAGGGCACAGGGCCTGGAACGTATTTAGTGATGAATGAATGTTGTATGGTATTTATGGAGATTAGAAAATAGGAAAAGTCTAACTTGAGCGTCTCACATTCACTCCTGGGTTGATAACCTCTCTCTGCCCTTTTATCTTCACGCTATAGACTTTCAGGTTCAAGTCTTCAAATGCTCTTCAATCGCTTTGCTCTCATCCTTCCTCCTTCTTCTAAACCTTGGCAACAGAGAGAAGCTATTTGTCAGAAAGCAATACGCCTAAGAGTTTTCCTTCAGAAAGGTATTGGTTCAATTCTGTCTCGGCTTTTAAATTGCCTCTGAAACTGAAGACCTATTTGTTGAATATTTTTGTAGAAAAGACTTACCTGGACCAAAGCAGTTTTATGATTTAAAAAATACTGTCTGCTACAGGCATGTTTTCTTCATATTTTTTTCCCCTAATAACTAAGATTTGGTCTTAGAGGTCTGTGGCTTGCCAGGACTTTTGCCTTCTCTTAATCTTACTGAGAGGAATTCCTTCTATTTAATAGAAATTAAATTTACTCAGGTTGAAAAAAAAAAGACTACAATGTTCATTTAATAGTTCTTTGGAAATAATTTTCCCATTTTTTTTCAGCTGAATGCTTTATATTTTCTAGATAATTTTTTTCTTAGAAACACAGATTAGAGAGACATTTTAAAATCCTCTAGTCTCATGCCTTTTCTGTGCACACAACCAGTGCTTGACAACTAGATTTTCTAATTGCCCCACGTAAATAATTCTGTCTGGGTCCTGTTTGACCTGGCTTTCAGAGCCCCATTAAAGTCCATTTACTCTAGAAAGCTAATCCACATATCACTAGAGGACATTAATCCAGTCCCACTTTATATTCCAATGGTATTTTTTATTTTGCCCATTTCAGAACTTTTGAACTCAACCAAATCTCCTTAGTAACTAACATGGGCAAGAAGCTGTGAAAATACAAATGTGAGCAAAACATGACCCTTTTAGGAGTAGGAAGAGAAAATATAGCTAAAGAAATTATAAAAGGATATGAAATGAGTCTTTTCTCGATTTGGAATGAGTTACATGTAACCCCAGAGGCTAAAGTGAGGTTGGCTAGGCAAAACCAGCGACTTGTTAAAAAAATGGTAGCGCAAGATAATGAATGTGATTAGCACCGTTGAATTATATACTTGAAAGTGGTTAAAATGGGAAATTTTATGTTGTATATATGTTAACTCAAAACAATTTAAAGAAAACCTATTGAACTGGGCAGTACAAAAAGCAGACCTTTATGTCAAATATGGATTATAGTTAATCATATAGGAATATTGGTTCATCAATTGTTACAAAGGTACCACACTGATGCAAAATGCTAATAATAGGGAAAAGTGTTACTGAGAAGAGGGTGGTATATGGGAATTCTGTATTCGCTGTATGATTTTGCTGCAAACCTATAACTGCTCTAATAAATTTTTAAAAATAATAAAAAATAAATAGCAAAACCAATAATTTATTATCCTTCCCTGTCATCAATCTCCAGCTCACATGTATAGTATTGTAGCATGAGGAATGATGTTTTGTAAGAGGGATGTCAACCCAGTAGATTAATAAGCTGTGGTATATCCTTCCATCCCTTCCTCTCAATAGAGAAGTGGGGGAGGTCATTTCCCCCTCAAGCTAAGTAAGGAGAAGACCAAGACAGCGACTGTAGAGAGCACAGAAGCTTACCAAATGGGGAGGCTCTCATCTCACTACCTGGTGGGATGTTGTTGAGTTTCAGAAACTTGTAGGATGGCCCCACCCTACATTGCACTGGTAGAGCAGAGGCCAATATATTTCTTGAGAGTGTCCTGCATTTCTAGAGTAAGGCAGGGCAGGGATAGTAATAGTTTCTCTGGGTTAAGTGGACACTGTGAAAGGCTTGAACAAACTTGCTGGGTCTGCCCAATAAAACTGTCTGCTAGGGCAGGCCAGAGCAGGGGAGCCCCTTAGCAAAATAAGGAAGAGTAGGGGTACAGCTCAAGCAGAGACCAAAGGAGAGTCACAGAGAAATGTGTAGCATTAACAATTCCCACTTTGAGGTTCAGCATCATTTCCAAAGGCTACAGTGCATCTGCAAGAGAAAAAAGCTGCAGGTGGGCAAAGGCTGTCACATGGGTGCATTTAATGGTCATGAGAGGACCACAAATTATACCAGCCAAGTAAAAGGTTTTCCATGTTTTCTCCTCTGACCTTGGAGGCACAGCCCCCTGGGGTCAGGTCTGTGTGGGAGTGGAAAAGGAGACGCATGGAATTGAATGTGAGATTAAAGTTTTAATTTAAATTAAACTGGAATTTTTTAATACCTGAAAAGGAGACTGTTCTTATACCTAAAAGTACTTGACATATAGTTTGGAGCTGAGGCCAGAGATCAGATGGAGCATAATGGAAAACAACAGTAGGAGAAGAATAAAACTATTTTAAGTTTAAACTCTGTAGAGTTCAGACTGTAACAAACCAGGGACATAACTAAAATATAATGCAGAAAGTGCTAAAGGCTAGGAAAGATTCTCACCTGATTGTTTTCCTGATACTTGCATTTGTCTGGTTGAGCATAAATCTCTTAAATGTTGAAAGTATACTTTTCCTTGGGTAGCCAGAAATATGTGTGTGCTATTTTCTATTTCTAAGTCAAAAGAAAATGTTGGGGCAGACTATAACCTGATAAGCAATGGGAGAGCTATTTGAATGTGCTGAACATTTTTTTTTTAAAGAAGGTCTATCATTCGATATGCCCCACCCTCTCCTCCTTCTGTCATGTCTAAGCTACAAGAACCAAAGATAATGGCTACATATTGGTACAATACCAATATCTACGTGCAGATTCAGACCAAGATAAGGATGAAGAATGAAACAGCAGCATGGAAGGCCAGTCATGGGGGTGGGGGATGGGGATTTAGAGGAGAGGTAGGCTCTACCCTAAAGTGTTCTCTTGATTCCCAAACCATTCAGGAGGCTGAGTGGCCATGAGACACTTCACACCAGGGGATGGAGAGTGGCTGGGAGGGGTCAGCTGCAGAGCTGTAAGCCAGGAGACTGCTTGGTTGTTACTAGATCCAGAAACATATAGCTAACCTGAGACTGTTTCCTCCATCTGAAAAGAGCCACATGTATATGATTATATTGCTTAAATTCCATTTAATACAGTAATAAGTCATTAAAATAAACATGATATTAGTAATGAAAATAATAGCAACAACAATAATAATATAGCTGCTAATTTTGAGCATTTACCATATGTCAGGCACTATGCTAAGCTTTTTAAATGCACTAACTTATTTAATACATTGTTGAAAAGGAGTAGGTTGGATATTATCCCCACAACTGAGCCTTAAATAAAGCATACATCTTGACCACGTTCACACCATTAGTAAGTGGCAGAGCAGAACATTAATTCAGATTTCCCTAACTCTAAAACATAGACTCTTGATTACAGGTAGAACCTTCTTTCCTTAAGATACACACACACACAAACACACATGCACACACATATGTGTATATGCATGTATGTGTATATATGAATTCTATGATAATTTGAAATAGGGAAAATGTAGATATGGAGACTTATACAAAGAGCTTTGGTAATAATAGAACTTTTGTTCTATGGCAAAGTCCAAACATTTCTTAATAACACGTTAGTTAACTCTATCTTCTTTCCTTTTCATTCATCATTCAACAACTAACATTTTAAGTATGTAACTTATAGAATTTTAAAGTTCAATTAAATATGAGAATTGCTGTTCCTGTGTTCTTTTGTTACATTTTTTCCCTGTTTCTACCATAGCGTGTTTTTCAAATTCTTTTTCTAAACTGTGATTTTTCCCTTTTTGAGTGACACCTTTTTAAATAATCAAAGAAAACATTTCCATTACTTCTTCCCAAATTTAAACACTGCCTTGATGATAGTAACATGTTTCAAAAATTAAACACTGGGTAATCTATCTTTATATCTACCTGTGTCTATGTATATCTGACAAACTAAGGCTTAAAAGGAAATTATACCATACATAAATAAGTATAAATTGCATTAACATAAAAATATGTCTTTGTATTACTCTTTTGACATCTTAATAAAAACCAGGACTTTTCTTTTCTCTACTGACAACTAAATGTGTTTTGATGACTGGGATGTTCAAAGTATATCCTAGAAGAAGACAGCAAAGAAAAATTACCTTGTTTTTTGTTGTGTGGGAAAGAAGATGCTTTGGAATTTAGAATATACTAATAAATAAGAGCATTTTAAGGGGATGTAAAACTTTCAACTCAACATCCAGAGTGAGAGACCTTTCCTCTCCCTGGCTGCTCTGTCAATTTTCAAAGTTTAGTTGGTCCATTAAAACAAGATCACTCTAAAATACGGGATACATGTGTAAAAGAGGCAGAGGGCATCACTTGAGAGGATGTCTCGGGATACTGGTGTCCTCTCTAATCTGTGCTGCCTGACAAAACAAGCACAAAACTCAACACTTGGGTCACCACCATTAGTAGCTCCAGCCTTGTGTAGTATCAAAGCACAAGAAGCATAAAGCAGGCAGTGCAAGCATTCCTTGACTCACTTTCAAAGGATGGTATTTCATGCATTTTTTATGCTATTTTTCTTCTACTCCATAAGATTTTAATGGACTAAACTATGTCATGTATATAGAACTCATGACAAAATGGAGAGGCAGGCACTATACGATTGAGGTAGCTGCAGAAATAGACGAGGCAGAAGTCTTTAAAAATGCATCATCTGAATACAATTTAGCTTGAAAAGTAAAAGTGTTTTGCTAAAATGCTTTTTAATAGCACAGGAGATTTATACCATAAAAAGTGTAAAAGGATTATTCATCCCAAACGAATTATTTATTTTGGAAATGAATATTTATAGAAAGCCTCTGAATTAGGCAGTAATCTTCGTCTTTGTTTAAACACAATTAACAATATGCAAAGTAAGGCAGTGCTTTTTAGAAAATATGTGAGCATAAGTGCTACTGTTGGCAGTCATTTCAATATCTGCGCAGTGCGTACATAAAATGAGGAATGACTAACCTGTTATGCTCTTAATTAATGAACACCTGTACTCAATGAAAGCCTAGGTGATTTTATGGATGCCTGAAAATCCAACCAGGCAATTAATGTTCAATTTAAAATTCACAAAACTAAAAAAGAGGCAGGAAAGAAAAAAACTTGTGATGGGCAAATCACAAAAGCAGAGAGTTGGGTTTTCTGTAGGTGGATCTTTTCCAACATTTAGACTATTTTATCTTTTATTTTCTTGGTGCTTAACTTTTATATGGAGAGAACTGGAACATATTTTGTATGGTTATTTGCACTTATACCAAATGGACAATTTGGGGCTTTGTTATCTCTCTCTTTAGAGAAAGGATCGACTCTTTTAATACATTATTTTAATTACTAGAAGCTTTGTGTAATTAGTTAAAAGTCAGAAAAAACACTTTTGGTCTGATTCTTTAATTATAATACAAAAGGGATGGTTAATTCTTAGTCTTTTTTGTTCACGTTTCTGCGCCCTAGTTAATGGCATGGGTAGAGGGGTATAAAGGAAAGGAAAATAATTTTTCCTTCTAATCTGTCAACAAAGAGTTATTGAAGACCAGGGCCAGACACTGTCCTAGGTGCTAAAGATAGAGCAATCATAAAAAAAAGACAACATCTCTATTCTCGATACATTTATATTTTAATGATTAAGGAGATCTATGTTATCAGTGACCATAACTTGCATTTTCCACCCCCCTCCCAACTACAGCCACTGCCTGCTCACCTTGTCCATTTCTCTGTGGTTTTGAGACTGTTCTCCCAGTATTACTGTTGGTGTGTTCTCTTAATCAGTGCTTTGCTTAATATTTTTATATTTTTAAAAATTAAAAAAAATATTTTAATATTTTAAAAAAATACAACTTTATAAGGCTATAAAAGATAAATGTCAGTATGACTTGGTCCAAAATAATCAAGGATCTACAAAAACAAACAAACAAAAAAACAAAAACAACCAGCCAAACAAATAACTTTACTCTTCTGCTTCTTCCAGGTGATAGGAAAAGCATTTTAACTTTATTTTTAAATAAAGCTATTAATTTCCCTTATGGTTCATTAGAAACATTTCATCAGAGCTACTTCATTCTAAAAGAACAGCAGAATGCTATGTTTTCTAAGTCAGGAAGGTGAAGGATATTTCTTTTATACCTAGACTTTAAGAAGGCAGTAGCAGGTCAAGAAGAACTATATTTATTTTTGCAAAGTTAATTTATGCTAAGATATATGGTGAAGGGCAACACCAAAGAGTTCTAAGGAAGTACAGTGTAATTAAGGTGTTATCAATGGAAAAAAAGAAGGTGAGCCAAACTATTCTGAATTTTACAGATATGCTGCAGTGAATGAGAATATAATTAGAAGAAGAAATTAACTGCTTCAATTTCATGGTTATTTGAAGATGGATGTAAGGGTTGGGAGGAAAATGAAGCATCTAAAAGGTTCTATTTGGGGGAATCATGAAGCAAAATGTCTGAAAACAAATGATTTATTTTAAAGAAAATAATTTTTTGGAATGAATCAGGATATAACATGCTAAGGTAGGCAATAATGGTTAATTCAACTTGACTTCAAAGAGGTTAGAGGCATACCAAATTTAGGATTCTGACTCTAAACTCTTACCTGCTTCATTTGTGCGGATCATTCGAGATGGGGTGCTTGGATCTCCAGTCCCAATCGGATTGGTGGCTACCACTCTAAACTCATACTCCACCCAGGGACTCAGGTCTACTGCCATGGCTGACTCCATGTCCCCAGTTATGATTTCTGGAACTACAGAGAAGAAAGAGATGTCACGTCCTTAGGAGGGCTGGGAAAACTGTTATATGGCAATCCAGGATATCACATCTACTGACAAAATCAGCAGGTTGATGTATAATTCCTTTTAACCTGGCCTCATTGCTCGTCTTCTTAGCAAAATGAAAATAAATCTTTAGGAATTAAGCACTTGCATATGTTCAAGTTTGTTGGATTTAATTAGAATTATTTCTTCTCATCGTTATACATAATTTGTCGTTTTCTACACTAAAAACCATTTTGTCTACCCATCAGCCCCGAGCAAGAGGTCAAGCAATGCTATAATTTAAGTAGGTTTTTTTCTTTTTTCTCAAATTCTTGGGAAAGTTCTTGAACAGTTTTCCTCTTCCAGCTCTGACAAAACAAGCACGCTAAGGCGCTTGGCAGTTGTAAACTGAGATGAAGAATATACCTGTCTAATTTAAAAGCTCTAATTTGTGGGACCTAGAAGGAAGTTCTGAACCCTCCTTGGAGTAACTTTTGTATTACAGTTATATTTTATTAAAGCACAAAATTGTCAAATACAATTTCCATGTAATAAAATAATTTTTTACATAGCAAATATGCTCTATTTGGGACCTGCTGCTCTTGTTCACTCATCTGTATTGTCTAAGAAATATTTTAGAAGAACAATTTGTTACAGGGATGAAATGGGGGAAAGTGTAGGGCCTGCCTCATGGTGCACAAAAGTCCTCTGGATTTATACTAGTTCTGGATTTCTGTTTAACCATGGGGGGTAGGAGTGGACTCCTGATTTGTTGATGTCATATAGTTTTACTATGATATGGTAGGATTAAATTCATCTTAGAACTCTCATGAAAATCTCTCCTAAAATATATCTGGATGTTACCAAATTACCAGCTCTGTGGAGGGTAAATGATCAATGAGTAAGCAGTATGGATACCTGAGAAGTTCTGCAACATGGCAGAATTGACTTTTTTTTTTCAAGCAGTGAAATGAAGAAAAGCTGTTTGCTCATGCTACACTGGCAACTGAATCATATCTGAGCATTCTAAAAGGAAGGGGCTTAAAGGCCACTGTTCAGTGTATAGTTTGATAGAATGCTGAGCTATGCCCTGTCAAACATAAAAGGAGGAAGGAGGAGTTGAGAGGCAGCCTCAGTCACCCAGCCTTCCCTAGCTCCCAACATATACTGCATCGCCACCATTTATCTTGGGTCCACCAGGACTTACCTGCTTCATTTACTCTTGTTGACATCAGTCACCTTAAGCAACCATGGACATCTAAGTCATTTCTCATCCTCTTCATTCTAATCCCCATAGAATTCTGCACATTTTCTCTTCTGCCTCAGCTCCTATCCCTTTCTAATTCCTGAAATTCTTCCACTCCGACCTTTGGAATTCATGATCCATCATTAACAAAATCTCTCATATACTCAATCTCTTCTCTGAACATTCCTTCAACTTTTGACTCCAATAGAAACCTAAATTCCCCTGAGGAAATTTTCCCCTGTAGCCCTCTCAAGTTGTGTCTCTTTTTTTTAATCCCTGTAGTGGCCCCTAACGGATCTTTCCCAGAAGGATACAAGCATACAGGTATTTTTTCCCACCAAAACAAAACAAAATTCTCTTTGCCTTTCCTCCCTTGCAGCTATCACCTATTTTCATCATTTTCATGTTTTTCTCTTATCTATTTATACTAAAGTTCCTTGGAGGTGATACAGTCTCATGGTTTTAAATACGATTTATATGCCAATAACTCCCTAATTTATTTCTTTATCCTACACCTCTCTCTTACACTCCAGATGCATATACCCAGGCATCTCAATTTGGAAGTTTAATAGTTAAACGTAACCTCATTAAATGTTTTTTAACTTAACATGCCTCACACTGAACTCCTGATCTTACTCCTATCCCGGGCTCTTCCATTAATACAAGCTGTATTAATGACACCTGTCGGTGTCAACTCCAACCTTGAGTTGGTCAGGTCAAAAATACTACAGAACCCAAAAGAGATTTCTCTGAGATTATCAGCCAATAAAGCCCAGGAGACAGAAAACTGGTCTGGTTTTGTTTGACATTGCCTTAGATCCTTTTTACCTGTTTTTACTGTTTGCCAGCCCAAGGAGAACGGGCTACGAGCCTGCAAGTTGTAGGAGGCGATGGGGCTGTGGTTGTCAGCTGCTGGACTCCAGGACAGGGTGGCTGTGCTTTCGGTGATTTCCTCAACTATCACTATCCCGGGTGGGCCTGGGGGACCTATGGGCAAAAGGCAAGGGATAAAGTTACTGTACAAACCATAAAGAAGAACCTTGAGAAATTGTATTTCCAATAAGGAGCCAATCAAACTATGAAACTATGTAATTATCTAAATGAAATACATGTTTTGCAATGAAAATTGATACAAGTTGGTTTCCATGATATCAGAAACAAAAATGATCCCATTTTTGTAAAAACTATAGGCTGTGGGACTAATTTTCATGTTCAGAGAACCTAAAATGTATAAACATGGTGATATGTACAAACAAGTAGCTTAGGTTCTAAAAGGGGAGAAATAAAAGGCTCAGAAATAATGATAGCACAAACCAAAGAAGGACATATACCAGAAGTGAGGCATGGGCAAAATTCTGTATGGAGTTCAAAGGAGGATGTGACCAGAGTTTTTTTTTTTTTTTGGCGGGGGGTGGGGGTGTTAAGGGTGGGGAGGGTGGTGAATCAGAGGAGGTTATTTACCTTTTGATCATGAAAGGATGGTTCAGAATAGTGATGATCATTCTCTGGTATATGTGGACTGCCAGCTTCAAGAAATAACACTGCTCTGAGTTGAACAAATCTACCTTTGTATTTCTGTTCCTTAAATAGTAATTTGCAATAGCATTTAAGATATGCACAACCGTTTGCATTTTAAAGACTAAAATTTAGCAATGCCAGTTTTCTTATTAGTATTCTTCAATTCCACAATGTGTATAATTCAAGTTGCAGCTTGCAACTTAAATTATTTTTCATTTTGATTGGAAACAAAAACTCCACCATTAAGTATTGAAATTATTGTTAGTTTTTGAATTGTTGCTTTTTTACAGCATGTTGCTCTTAGGGTTTAGTGATTGGGGGTTTGATCAGTAAAGGCTGAACTAGATTGCAATAAGCTAAGAGATGGTTTGGTGTCAAAGAGATGGAGGCAATTAGTGGAGACCTCTCAGAAGAGAATTTCAACAATGAAGGGACTTAGAGATGGAGAAAATGTAAAAGCCCAGCTGGATGAAATGACTATTTTTTTATTTTTTAAGGAAATGTGAGATGAGCACTTCTATCAAGATTGAGAAGAACCAGCAGTAATTGGCAGAAACTAAAGATTTACAATATAGGGACTTCCATCAGCAAGGAGAGAGAAAGTTGGGATTGTGAGAAGGGAGTAGAGGATAGCCTAGAGAAGACATGGCTTCTTTAGGAGAGAAATGAAGGGAGAAACTTGGACTAGAGACTCAGAAAACTATTGAGAATGTAAGGGACAAAGCTGAGTCAGTTCATTTCAAAAGAAACCTATTTTCCCCCTACAGAAGAAAATAAAACCATCCACAAAGTGAGGATAATTGAGTGAGAATGGAACTGGGGGATGGAAAAAATGGGGAAGCTTTGAGATAGGCACATTATGAAAGTGGAAGGATATAAAATAGAGCAAAATACAAAGATCCTGAAATAGTACTGATGTCCAAGTTTGGTTACATAGCATCATTTTGAAGTGGAACTGACCAACTCAGAAGTTGAGAGAGCCACAGCCAGGGCCAGAGAAAGCAGTTAGTAGAGTCCATACAGGTTTAGGGGTTTGTAACTTAGGTATTGCTGATCATCAAAGATGCCAGTGATATGGATGACCATATCATGGAGTCAATTGGGGTTGGAGTCAGGTGAAGCCAGAATGATATTGATAGACAAGAATAAAATACATGAGTCAAGGAAACTGGATTATTATGAGGGATATATATATATATCTGTATTATATATATATATAATAGGAATTTGCAGAATTTATGATTTTACAATACAGAGTAGTTTTAAGTGAGAATCTGGCTTGTGTATATCTACGGTGGGTATTATGATTATTATTAGAGTTGACATGGTCTAGGATATATGAAAGAGTATATCTAATGGGTCATCAATACCAGTGTTCAAGCCACTGAAATAGTGGTTAAGGATGATGTGAGAAAGATAATGAAATTCAGGTACTGAAGAAAATGTTTAACAAGTTGTTAGACTATGTGGATGAGGTAGAGACGCCTCTATAATAAAGATAACAATTATAAGAATATTAACTCTAATATTAGCACTGACAGCAATCCTCACTATACAGTATTAAGACATTATGCAAACATTATCTTGTTCATTTATTTCTATCTCCCTGGGAGGTGGGCACTATTATCACAACCTCATAGATGAGGTAATGGGACCTCAGAGATTAGTCAATATTTACTGAATATTTATTATATATTTGGTGTTATGGATGCACTGGTTATCAAATATAATCCATTCTAGTGAGAAGATACTTGGCTAAGTCCCTTTGCTATTAATGGGCACTGCTGAGATATGAGTTTGGATCTAATTGTAAAGCCCGGTCAATAGAAGAAAACGAGAAGCACACAGGTCCTTCCTCCTTTCACTGTTAGTCTGGGAAGTGGTTTCAGATGAAGGAAGGAAAGAGAGAAGAAACATGTGTTATTTTGTGGTAGAGATGGAGATGGTATTTGAAGGAAGTGTTAAGAACTTTGCGGTAGCCTCATAAGATGGCCACCATTACTTCCTCCTCCTCCTATACAAGCAAGCTATACTCTCATTGAAAGGCAGGATCTATTATTTCACTCCCTTGAATCTGACTGGCTTGTGACTATCTGATCCAACAGAAAATGGTAGAAGAGAAACTGCATGACTTCTGAGGTGGGGTTATAAGAAATTTTATCCTAAGTCCCTTGGAATCCTTGTTATGGGAACGCCTGCTGCCATGTTAGAAGCGCTATTAGGCTGAGATTATCATAGCTGAGGAAGCTCAGGGGAACCATTTGGAGACACCTATGGAAAGAGAGAAAGATACAACTTGCCCCCGACTATCCCAGCCATCCCACCACAGACACCAGATATGGAATGAAGAAGCCTTTGGATGACTCCAGCCTAAGCTATTATGTGGCTCATCCGTATCTGAGAGCCCAGACAAGAACTGCCAAGCTGTGCCCTTAAACTGCCAAAACCATGAGAGAAAAGAGCAGATTCATGTTTTAAGTCACTGAGTTTTGGGGCAACAGTGGATAACTGGAACAGATTTTAAAGTAGTTTGTTTTGGGAAGTGTTCATAGATGAGGATATGTAGGGAAGATCCTGAAATTGTTATGAAAAAAGACTTGAAATTGAGCTTATGTGTTCTAGTAGGAATGACTGCCAACAAATCACTTAAGCACTTGTATTTTGACCCACCTATTCCATTCCATTTCATCCATTTTACTTATTCACCTATTCAAAAAGCATTTATTAACTATTACCTGCATGCAAAACCTCATGGGAAATACTGTAGAAAATAACTATTAACTTAAAATAATTTGCTTTTCTGAGTATTAAACTTCTATGAAAATGTTTAAATTAGTCTTCTTAAAGAAAGACTTTTTAAAATAATAGGTAATAATGATTCTAATTTGAAACAATCTTCAGCTTGAACAAAAATGGAATTTACAATGCAATTATTAAATCCCCCAATATTTTTCTCTATATGTGGCTATTTGCCCAAATCTGGTCTTTGCAAAATAATCAATGACTGCAACAAAGATTTATGTACCAGGATATTGACTGTGGCTGTGTTATTATTTATAATTACAAAATACAGTACCTAACTAATTGTGCAATAATAGTCTAATGTTTAAATAATAAATTCTTATGATGGAATATTAGGCAGTCACTAAACTGCCTAAAATTTGATGACTATTTAATTCCATGGGAAATATTCACAATCTAATAAATGACAAAAGTAGAATGCAAAATTATACATAAATATAATTGTATGAATGTTAATTTGCCAAATATGCAAAGGAAAAGAGTAGAAAGGAATGCATTAAACTGTACATGGTGGTTAATGCTCAGTGGTGAGGATACAGGGAACATGCTATTCTTCATACTTGAGCTTTCTAATTCTGTACCATAACCAAGTATTCCTTCTGAAATTATCTTACAGAAGTTATTATTTTAAAGAATACCTCCATATTGCATATGTATGTGACATTCTAAGTATATTCTATTTAACTAAACAAACATTTACTGAGTATCTAGTATATGTACAGCATTGTGTTCTGCAGTGGAAGGTGAGTGGGGACAGGGTTTATAGGACACAACATAGATCCAGCCTTATATGTGTTCAAATCTAATGACAGAGAAAGATCTTTATGGAAATCAAAAGCCCAGCAGTGACAGGGATGTGTGCTCAAGGGCTTTGGGCATGCATTTTACATCTTATTGTAGAATTTATTATAGTGGTTACAATTATTTTTCTATAATTTCCAAGTGTCTGCCTATTTAACAGACCTTTCATGGAACTTGGCATATATTATATTGTTTTGTAAATGTTTTTTGAAGAAAAGATAAAAGGAAGAAGGAAGGGAAGAAAAGGAGTTATGCTCTGAGTTTTGAAAGTTGTATCACAATTAAAAAGTTAGAAAAATGTTTAAAATATGATAATTACAATATAAAACAAAGATATGTATATATTTGAGTTCACCATTTTTAATCAAGTTTAGAGTAGGGTGGCAATAAAAATGACAGAATCGTTCCATGAAAGAAGAAATAAAGCTTTTCCTATAATTTAATAATAAGGCTCAATATTATTAGAAATAGAGTATTAAGGCCTATGGGGAGATAGTATATCTAAACCCTTATAAAGCTGAAATATTGCTTATGAATATATTATTGTAAGGATTCTGACAATTAGTGGTGTGATTTACTTTCTATAATAGATGAAGTACAATTTCCAACCATTATAAAAGTGAAAACAAGGTTTAGGTTGTTATCTTAATATTGGTTTATCAGTGTTCTATTTATAGAGAAAATACATTTTCAGCCATTACTTAAGGAATGCTGGCTAGAATTAGTTTCCTGTATATGTATATATATATTCTGGAATAAATTACATAAATATTATATTAATATAGTTAATAGCTTTGTTTTTAAGGTTTGTTAATAGTGGCCCTATTTCTGCCATCTTTTGGCTTTTTTTTTTAAATCAGAGCATAAAAGTTCTCCTAAAAGGCTTTTACAGCTAATCAACACAGTGCATCTTTAAAATAGATTAATAAGGGACAAATGTTTCAGTGATGATAAATGCGCCACTGTAGTTAGACTCTGAATAGTATACAGATGCCACTCATTTAGTTGAAATCTCATTACATTTTATTTTTAGCTGTAATGATTCAGTGTCAGATGGGCATTAATCTTTAAAGTTTTATTCCAGGGACAATACTATATGATATAGGGTCAATAAAATAAATATTTTATTTGAAAATACATTTTAGAAAAATGGACGCAGTGTGCTCATTTCTTCACGGTCAGGGCTGTTGAGCAAATGACAACACAGACTCTGAGCAGAAACCATGTTCTCATGTATTCAATCCATCCTTAATCAAGGGCCCCAGCACTGCTGTCTGACTGATTCATTTCATTGAACTAATGTTCAGTTGGAACATTTTCTTCTCTTGTGAAGCCATTGGCTTTTAAAGCTGAAAAATGAATAAAACATATCTTGTAACTTTCACAGTTGCTGTTAAGCTGGTAATATGAAACAAAGGTCTTCACACAACAGTTAAGAATTTATTATTCAGGGCAGTGCAACGGTGGCTCAGTGGCAGAATTCTCGCCTGCCATGCCAGAGACCCTGGTTCATTTCCCAGAACCTGCCCATGTTAAAAAAAAAATTATTATTCAGAGCCTTGGAATTTCTTAATTAATTGGAGTTAGCTAGTTCAACCTTATCATTTTTCAGATGAGGAAGTAGTATGGAAGACAGGAAAACTCTTCCTCCTTCTCTTCAAAAAAATTAAAAACTGAAAAATAGAGAGGACCCAAAAGAAAAGAGGCCAAAGAGCCCTTATGCTTTTGGCAGAAAAAGAAAAGAGCTAAGCCAGGGTTGGCTTCAGTGTTGACAACCAGTGGAGGGTTCAAAGCAAATCATATGACAAATTAATGTGGTAATGAGTAAGATGTTGTGTACTGACCTCTTTTATAAAATGACTGTCCCTTCTCTTTCTAGACAACAACTAAAGGTGCCAGGCTCTAGGGTCTTAGTGGTGTTACTGTCTGATCCCTCATGATGAATAATTCTTAGATGCATCCTCTTGATGCTGGCACTGACTCACCGCAGCAAAACAACCTTCCTGGCTTCCTATCACCTAGGTAACATCACATTCTCTGCACTATTCTGAGCCCTACTGATTCAACACATATGACTATTGTCACATGTTTTTTTTTAATGCTATAAATATATTCAGTTTTTAAAATTTGATTTTGGGGGCTTTCCCAATAATTTTCTTAGAAGTTTTTGGTGAAAAATTAAACTTGTTGGGGTTCAAACCATTAAACAGGCATTTGCTTTAAATTCACTAAAACAAAAAGCTTTATACCACATATTTGATGTTATCCTACATTACTTCCAGGCCTATAAGCCTATAAGTACAGACTTCTTCTACTTCCATGTCAATAATTCATGGAATCAAAGTTCTACACATGCCTTGCTAAAACCCATCGAATGGAGGTTTAGTCACTATCTGGTAGGCTAGATTAATGCAGAGAAATAAACCCAATAATGCAAACACCAAAGAGTATTTCTTACTTTAATCATCAATTTCAATTACATACAATGAACTGCTCATTATACTTTGTGGAGACTCAATTTAAAGATTCCGTGTAAATAATGACAAAACATTAAAAAAAAAAAAAAAAGGTAATATGTAGTCTAAGCTAAATTAGTCCAAGCTAAACAGGCTTGGAACCTCAAATTTCTGTTCAAGGTGAAATTCCTTGGAGAAGACTTCTCTGACTGCTCTATCTAAATAAAATCACTCTATTATGTGCATCTATAGTACCATGTACTATCAGTTGAAATCACAATTGAAACTTTCTATTTATTTGTGTGATTATTAATTAGTAGATGATTTCCTCTTTGGATTTCAGGTAGAGGAGGGTTAAAATTGTGTCTATAACGTGTTCACTATTTTATCTCTAGGGCTTAGAATAATGTTTGGCACACAGCATATCACTGTAGATTTGTAATGAATAATGGAATGAATAATTTTAACTTACCAAACAGGCTGGTATAGTTGTTGATTTAAGAAAGATAATAAGAAATTGATTCACATGAACATGGGGGCTGGCTAGCTCCACTCAGGGCAGGCTGTAAACTGAAAACTATGAAAAAGATGATGTTTAAGTCCTTAGTCTGAATTCTTAAGGGGACACTAACTGGGTAGAAATTCAAGCAAAAGACAATGCTAAGTTGAAGCAGAAATTCTTCCTCTGACCTTGAAAACCCTAAATTCTGGCCTTTAAGACCTCCTATTTGTCGGATGAGGAGACAGTCCACATTGCTGTGGGCAACCTCCTTTGTTGACTGAAGATGCAATCAACTAATTATAGATGCAAATTCCATTTATAAAATACTTTCACAGTAATAAGCCAATGCTTGAGCAAACAACTGGACACAGTAACCTAGTCAAGTTGACACATGAAATTAACCACCACTTGCAACTAACTGGAAGTATCCCAAGATACAAGGGATAACTGAGAACTCTCTTGGTTTACAAAGGGTCAAACTAGAATAATTCCTTGATCGGTGTCAAAGCTGGTTATATTACCATTAGTAATCTGGAAAAGGGACCCCCGGTTAGATCTAATTGTTCCAAATAAAGCCCTTTGAACTGAAAAAATGCCAAATCAAGTAGGAAATAGTGAAGGAACAGCTAGCAAGTCTGGAAGCCATCAGCCAGATAGGTAAACATACAATGCAATGACATTTCCAAAATGACTTAAGAATTTGCCAGTAAAATAAGAGAAAAATCACTTTTGAATAGAGAGTTGGGGCACAGTGAAGATGTAGTCAATGTAATTCTATAACCAAGTTGTTCAACCAAGTATTGAAAATTGAAAGAATCTGAGAGCAAAATTCAAATCCATGATTAAATATTCTGTGTGTTTCTTATTGCTATATATATATATTGCTATATATATATATATATATAGCAATATTGCTTAATATATATTTAATAAATATATATATTTAACAAAAGACCTGAAAGAGATGAAGAAGCTTCCATATAAAGACAAACAAAAAAATTAAAGTACAGATTTCAATGATAGGCTGCACAACTGCTGTAAAACTGAGACTTTCACACAGACCCTGCTGCTTTTCAGCCAGGTGACTTAGGAATTTATTTCTTATCTCTGGGATGCAAAAAATTCCTTAAGATATTGAACCTGGAGGGATTTGTTCCTGCTGGGTTTTCCAGTTTGAAGATTCCAAGGAAACACTCTAATCTAGGCTAGTAGTAAAGATGGAAAAGAATGACTTCTTTTTATCACGTCCAAAATGGCATAAATAAACAAATGTGTCAAAGACTAAAAAATTCAAGGCATATTTGAAGAGAGAGAAAGGAGCTGGTTTAAGTTTGATCAAAGTGATAGGAAGATATATAGCTGGAGAAAAGTAGATTGAGGGGAGAGTTTGAGGATCATAACTATCAGGTCATATTTGAACTTTATTATATGGCTAATAGAGAGCTAGTAAATGCTTTTGAGCTGAAGGGTGGGGTGACATATTAGATATTGCAAAGCAGGAATCAAGAGTGGGACTGGAATATTATTCCAAAGTCTCAGGCTTGGATAAATTGGGAGAATAGTGGTAGAATAAAGTAGAAGTTTGGAAGAGAACATTAGAGGTTTTCTTTTCCATTTTATGCAATTCATTTCAATCCAAATCAATTCCAGTGATAACAGTGAAGTACAGAAGTTGGAAGATGCTAGCTTGTAGCCTGAAGAGAGTTGAAAAGGTCAGGAAAAATCACTGTGAGCAATGCAATGGGGAATCAATAATGGATGAACAGTAATGCTGTTGAACAGCATCGAGAGTCTATATGAAATGTAAAACATGAATTAGCAGAGGGCTGAGCCAACACTGTCCCATTAGTTTCTTTAGCTACATTATGTTTGCTCATGACTAGAAACAGAGGTCATCAGAATTTAAAAGTTGGCATGATGGACACTAAGGGAGACACAGATGACTGGTAAGAACTGAATTAGGTATAGCTGGTGACCATACAAATTAAGTAGAGACCATGTGAAACCCAGGGGAAGACTTAATAAATGTGGAGAAGCATCTATAGCAGGAGGTTAAAGAGGTTGTAGTTGGAAGTTCCAGGTCCCAAGTTCGAGATCAATGAATACATGGCATTGCTTTGAGGCCACAAGTTTGGGTAAGACTCTACAGCTGCAAATAGGGCAAGTAATAAGGTGTTTCGTCCTTCTTTAACTGATAGATCAACTGATAGTGCAAAAACTCCGCTCTTGGATATAAAACAATCTTAGTGGACACATAAGACATTTCTTTAGCTCTCCTATTTATAACTTCTTTCTTAAAGAAATTTAGCTAAAATCCATCATATCAATAATGCTTTGCTAATTGCATTTAGTTTTTAATATTTAGATGAACATTCCTCGTGAGAATGTGTGCGTGTGTGTATGTGCGTGTGTATTGCAAAGAATGGGGTGTGGATGGTGGGAAGGAGTTGTAAGAAAATTGTGAGGGATTTAATTAAAGATGGGAGCACCAAGCTTCAAAGAACTATTGTGTGGTTGCATCTATAGGAAACTCCCAACACCCTTTTCTATCACACCATTTCCAAGCATATTTTCATTCTATTCCAATATAACTGCCTCTCTACCTTAAGCATGTAAGAAGACGTGGCAACGTATTTAATAAAGTGTCTAGGTTTGTTGTCTATCCTATTACTACTCCATACTCGGCAAAGTCTTCCTTATTTATCTGATTTTAAAAATTAATTACAATGTTTTGGGAAAAGGATTACATATTCATTCACTCATACAATTAGTTATTTGCTCAACAATACTAAGGAAATATCTACTATATGTAGGATTCTGAGGATAAGGCAGTAAGGAAGATAAGGAAAGACTCTGCCCTGATGAGTTTTATATTCTAGCAGAGAGAAGATTGTCAATGAACAAATGAATGAGATCATTCCAGATAGCATTAGGTGTAATTCAGAGAATAAAATTGGGTGAAAATAAAGTGGAGGACTTTGGATAACACTAGATAGGGAGCTGGGTGATGACAAGGTGGAACCAGCCACATGAACGTTATGGGGAAGAGCTTTTCAGACTAAACAAACAACCCACATCAAAAAACAACAACAAAAAATTACATACACATGCAAACAGGCGCAAACAAACAAGAAACATCAATGGCAAAATCTCTGTAGTGTTAATGAGTTTGTCATGTTGAAGAAACAAAAAAATTCTTGTGTTGTTGTAACATAGTAAGGAAGAGAAGAGAGAAGGGTGACAAAAATCAGAAAGGTCAGAAGGTGCTATATAAAAGAGATTTGAAGGTCATGGTAAGGAGTTTGGATTTTATGCTGAGTGTGAGGGGACAATACTGGGTAACAACTGAAAAAAGTCAAAGGAAAGAAATGGTTGAAAACCACAGGGTAAAAGTATGATGGAAGCCCTCAGAGGCTTTAGGAAGGTTTGGGGAAAATCTCTTTAAATCATCAAAACTGTATCCATTTTTTCTTTGCAATAAGATTTTGCTGGCAAATGTAAATTGTGACAATTTAGTGAATCACTTTTCCAATGGCTTTTTAAAAAATTATTATTATAACAGTTGTTGCTTAGCAGGTATAGTCAGTGCGATTTTAAGGACAGTGGTAGTCTCTGAGGATCCTTTGCATAATAGTCCCTTACAGTCTTATTCAGATATAAGGATTCTTCTATTTGTACTGTAAGCAATAATAAAAACACCACCACCTCTTCCCCATGCTGGCTTATAACATTGGAATTTAATGACATTTATCCTGTTCAGCATGATTTGTGAGCATTGCTTGTCATCGGAAGACTGAACTCACTGAAGTTGGGTGCTTGGCTTGGATGAGTTATGAGCTAAAATTACATGTGCCATTTGTGGCTGAACCACTTAATTGCCAGTGTCAAACCCTTCAGATCACTATGTCTAAAAGCTATTTTTACCTGAAAGTAAGTAAGTTGGGAAATATTGTTCTGTTTATGTGAATATATCACATGTTAAAGTTTTGAACTATACAGAAACGTCTAAAATGATTTTTTAAAGAAACTTCATGTTCTGTTTTAGAAAAACACAAACACTTCCTAGTCGATTTTCACAAACTTCAGTTGAAGGTTAAATTAACCAACAATTCCAGGTGGTGAAGTCGGCATAAAAATTTAATAGAGTTTTACATGAGTTCAAGTTATATACTCTTTATATATTCCAGTATAAAAGTACTTCTGTGCATCCATCGAAGGTGATCTTTCTGAAATGGAAAACAGGTATTTGAGGTTCTAATGTACAAATTGGTAAAGATAATTAAAAATATTCAACTTGTTTATATAAAAAGCAAGCCAGATGTTATCCTGAATTTCATTATTAAGCTAATATTACATAAATTCTAAGAACAGAAGAGTTTAAAAAAATCCTGCAGGAAAATACCATATGGGTTCTAAAATATTCAAGGTACCTTGTTTCTGCACAGCTTTCTATAAATCCAATATTGTGTTTATTGCATATGACTCATACTTCTGCAGTGCAGATTAAGATCAAGGATACAGTACATGGCTATATGGGCTTGAAAAATTTTCAGTCTGACTATCATTTATGAATACGTTATAGCTATTCCTGTAACTTACTTTCACAAGCACACAATAAAATGAATTTGGAATTAATATTTCCAACAGCATAGTAGGTTAGCATATTTACAAAACCATTCTCTTTAAGACAGATGCACCTTTGCCAATATTATGGACTAAAGTTTAAGTAGGATACTTTCTTAGATACATTTTTTTTCCCCTGAAGTATAAATTTGTACTTATTCTCATTTATTTAGATTTCCTTCCATGATTTTCCTTGGTATCAATAACATTTTTGACAAGTTATCTGTCTGGGGCTAGAGACATATTTCATGGTCAAGGAAAAGAACCTAAGTTGACAAATACGCATCTGGGGTCATTAATTTCGTATTTTAACTAACTGAACAAATCAATAGCCCCCTGGGGACTTAAAAAAGAGTGAATATTACTTCCTAAATGCTTAACTTAGAGAATTGTTTAGATATAACGGAGAAAGAATGGTCAGTGGTTTCTTCATGGCTACTAGCTTATACTCTGAGGATTTTTGTTACACAACTGTAGGAAGACATTTGCCCATTATGCACTGTACCATTAAAGCTTAACACAGATTGAAAGATGACTACTGTCATACGGTGACAGCAAACTTGGTACAATCCTGACGCCGCCATCTAACTCATTTAGAGAAATGGAGACAGTGGGTTCTTGCAGAAGCACTTAAATAGAGAAGTCCTGGAGGATGGGTAATTTGTAACAGATGTTCCACATAATGGATGGATTACAGGGAGACTGCCTGTAATGCAGACTATCTCCTTCAGTGGGGTATGATCGATGCTGCTTATTAGCTTGACTTAACATTCTGCAAGCTGAGGTTGCAAGCAAACGTGAACTTTGATTTACTGATGCAGATGAAGTGATGAAATGTCTTTGCAACAGCGACTAGGTATTTGAAATTAAGTTTACTAATAACAGTTCTATTTCTTGATTTGGCATGAAAGAAATAATTATATGAACCAATAACCTCCTGAACAAAATGTGTAATTCAAAGAGGCTTGTTTTATGCCATACTTTTTTTGGGATTAGTGAACAATTGCATTTGCCAAATCAGAATGCTGACAAATGAGAAAACTTTGGTTTAGATGATTAACTTACACGGTATACAAAAAAAACCATTCCTTTTGCTTGAGATTTTATACTTTTGACCTAGAATGTTTACAAATCTAAGACATAATTCCACAGGAACTTGAAAAATCATTCATACAATTTTGTTTCGGTTTTTTACAGCTAGATACTTCTATTCTATGTGGCAATTACTTCCAAATCCTTTAGTGCCCTTGATGGTATTTAGAAAGGCTTTCTTTTCTTAGTCTTTAATTTTTACATTGTTTCATTGCCATCTGAACTGAAGGTTCCTATGCAAATAGTCATAGAATCCATATTTATACCTTAAAAATACTGAATACTGGGCAGGCCACAGTGGCTCAGCAGGCAGAATTCCTACCTGCCATTCTGGAGACCCGTGTTTGATTCCTGGTGACTGCCCATGGAAAAAACTAAAAAATATATATATAAATATTGAATACTGTGATTTAACTTAATTGGGTATTATTTATTTGGTGCTCATTACATGTGATATAAAGCTGGTGACCAGTAGATATGTAGATAGTAATCCTTGTCAGATATACAAAAGTAAAACTCTTAGGACTATCACCTCTATATTATAGTCTCATCTGCACATCCTATCTAGAATGAAATATAATTTGTATATTTAGTCTTTTTTTTTTTAACTCATTCATAGCTTCTTGATGAGTTGGTGTAACTGTATTTGACACATTTCAGTGTTTATTTCACACAGGAAATTCACTTGCACTCTAAGATAGACATTGTATTTTGTTCAAGAATGAATGTCACCCCAGTGGAATCTTCAATGAATGTAAATCCATTTTAATGTAAGCAATGTACTCCAGGAAATTGGTGCAAGATTTTACAGGCTCAGTTAAATGAGGATACCGAGATGGCCCTGCCAGTGCTTCCCAGTTTATTTTAATGAAAGTTGACTGGCAGAGAATATAATTATGCCGTGCCAATCAATATGTCAATTTGAATCTGAGGAAGGAGAGGCAGACAAAATGCTCCCAATCACTTTTAGACTGTATCACAAAAGTGTAAATGAGCAAGATGGACAAAACAATCAGAAGGCTATTGGGTGGTTCAGTCAATGGAAATCACATAGGATCACTTGTTGGATAAATGTCGACCATTGTCTTATTCACACATACAATGAGGTACCATGATTTAGGTCTGTAATCTTAAAGATTAGGGAAATTGACATGCTTCTAGATAATAATTATAATATATAATACCTCCCCTTACTCATGCTTCCTAGATAATAATAATACCTACCACTTACTGAGAAGCACTCTACCATGTGAAATCCCATGTAATTTTCTTATTACACTGAAAATTAGATACCATTGTCCCCATTTTACTAATGAGGAGACCAAGGCCAAGAGAGGTAAAATTACTTGCCTATAGTTATCCAGCAAGTGCTAGATTGAGAGTCAAATGTCAAATCTCAGCCTGGGTTATTCATAGAATATATATGTATCAATTGGGGAAAAAAGACTAGTGTCAGAGGCACTTGAACTAGAGCCACTTTTAAATTGGGCTTTTGGGTCTCAATTAACATTTACTGAGCACCAGCTATGAACTAGGTCCTGTGCTAAGTGTTCTAGTTTCCCAAAGGTCTTTCTTTTTCAAAATCAGCATAAATATAGTAAATCTTTTCCCTAATAATTTTGCGCAACTTGAATTTATGCACTGTTATTTTCTCACTCTAATATATAACCTTACAGTGGTCCCTTTTATATCCCATCTTGTCACTGGCTACCCACTTCTCCTTTCTCCCTTTGGTTTTTAGCTACTTCAGCAATGGTCTGCAAATTTTCAAAGGAACAATCTACTGATACACTTAAAGAATAATTGGACTAGAGACCCATGTATTCATGACCTGCCTATTTTTACAGTATTGTGTCAAATTAGATTTCCCCCTATGTACGAAATAATGTTGTCTATACATTTTAGTTTTGAAAATGAAAACAGAGACATAATTGAAAGATTTTTACCAAGAACAAGTCAATTGTTCTTTTTTTTGGCAATATCGGACATCATCTGGTTGTCGAGTTTTTCTTACTCTTTCACTTCAGTTGCTCTAACTCATTAGGGAGCTAATTGTCTTTGTAATTACAAATTAAGGACTATTTAGTGAAACAGAGACATTACCTTTGCCAGGTGTTAACTGGGAGGACAAAATCCAATCTGCAGTAAAATGCAGCAAAGATTTTTTCGAAACAATGACATTCCTTTCTCTGTTTGCTTGGCATGGATTTTGTACTGTTCAGTGAAGAATCATTCAGAGGCCAGACTACATGAGGTATTACATTCCACAAAATCAAAAAAATAATTAAGAGTTGAGTATTGTAAAACATAGGCTGGTAATAAAATAACATTTTTTATTTTTTGCTGTAGAGACTAAAATGGACTTACCAATTTTTCATTGTTTTCCTTGGAGTTGTGACAGGTGCTTGGGCTGATTTCAGCTGAATATCTGCTTGGAGCTTGAGTTCTTGGTGACCATATTTCAGTTATTCTAACCAGCCACAGAATATTCCTGTGCCCTACAAAACTCCCTATTCTCAGTTTCTACATGAACACAAATTACAACTCCATACTCAAAAGACATGCTAACACAGTCTAGGTGACAGTCACAGAAAACAAAATGCATTCAGGAAAACAGAAAGGTTAGGTTATGGAAGGGATTTGTTGACTTAGGCTGTCCGTGTCTATACAAAGTATATGAAAAGTGAATTAGTTAGGATGTTTTTTTTTTCCAAAAAATTGAAACAAACAAACGAACAGACTGATAAAAATGTACTCCCAGTATTTTGCCTAAATAATATTGGTGAGTTTAGGAATGTCCTTCTCACAGCATGGAGATCATTTTTTTTATGCCTCTTGGTATAATTCACCCATCTTCATAGGAAACAATGAATTCCAAAGGGTAGAAAGAAGAGCAGCAGCAGCAAGAGGAATGAAGATTAGAAGTTTTTGAAAGCAATTGGGAGTTTAAAATGAGAGAATAAGAGAGCCTAGAGAAAGAGGTCTATTTATCCATGCTTAATATTCCTGGTGGTGATTTTCCCAGAAGAGATTCCTTGCTGTAAAAAATATAAGGGGTCCAGATAAGATAACCACAAGATTTCCTGAGAAAATAGTCACTAGAATCAAATATTTTAGATGATTGGAGAGCCATGGAAGTCAGAGGAGTTCAGACCTTTTCTGTGCAGGCAGTGGTCATGTAGACCGAATTGCTAAGATAGAAAGGAATGACCAAAAGGGTGATGAATCTCATGGCCTGGCCATGTGGTCAAAGATAAGGTATTTCAGAAGACTGGGAAATGTTAAAACCTATTCTTAGAGGTAGGCAGAAGTTAAACAGTGCTGTATTTGGGAGTTGATGCAAAGCATATTCTCTTTTCTTTCTTGGTTTAACAAATGACTATTTGTATTTTAAGATTCAGCCTATACCTCAACTTCTTGATAAAAATTCTCTGATTCCCAGGCAGAGCTTGTCACTCCATACTCTGGTTTCTAACACCAGCCAGCCAGCCAGCCTGCCTGCATTCCTTCTTCCTCTCTACAAATATTTATTAATATCTTTCAAGCTCTATAATGAATCAGGAGCTACATAGATCCAGGAGATACAATGATGAATAAAATGGGAAAAATTCTGACAATTTGCAATAGAAAGAAGTGTAGTAATTTAAACACTGGCTTTGAAATTTGATTACTCTTCCCTCATTAATGTGATAGTCAATAAGTTCTTAAACATTTCTCTAAACTTCCTTATCTGTAAACTGGAACTAAAAATAGTACTCCTCTCATAAGGTTGCTATATGATATGCTAAATGGATAAAGTGAAATAATTCATATGAAGCCTTTAGCATAGTGCTTGGCATAAATGATTAATGTATACTAGTCACATAAATTATTGTTTATGGACTTCCAGTCAAGGAGTGAAATGGGCTGTTCATACACCTGTGATAACACTCCTTATTTTATACTGTAAGATGTGTTCCTTCACTGTAGGAAGTGTCCCCAAGAAGTGTTGGGGACATAGGATGGTCATGGGTAGCTAGTTCTTAGCACTATAATTGGCACATATCATGCACTCTATAAATATTTGATGAGTAAATGTTGGATAAATGAAGGAAGGACCAGAGAAGTTAAAATTAGGAAACCTGCCTAAAGTCACACAACTAGCAAGAGTTGGTAGGGATATGAATGTGGGTCTAGGTGACTCCAAAGCCCAAGCTTTTCACACGTCATTGTTTGGCTTTCCTCAACCTACTGTAATTTAGTTATTACTATGCTCATCAATGCACTGAATTTGCCCTTGTCAAGGTCATCTCTTACTTCCAAGCTGCTCAGTCCAATGGTAAACAACATATTGGTTCTTTTATTCTACTTGGATTTAAAATTGTTGCCCACTTTCTCCTTTTTGAAATTCTCTTCTTTGTTTCTATGAACTAGTTTACTTGGCTTTCCTCCTAGTTGCTCCCATTCTAGCAACTATTTCCCCACCACTTTTGCAGAACCCTCCTCCTCTTCAACATGAGCGTTTCCTGGGATTCCATTCTGAGCTTTCGTCCCTCCTCTTTCTTCACATTCTTTCACTGTAATTTCATTCCTACCTGACTTCAGTATGTTGACAATGTTCAAATCTACATCTCATGGTCCTGAGTTCCGTGGCCACGAATTTCTTGGTTTACTGGATATTTCTCTTTGGAGAGCCCAAGTCCTGTTCTTTCACTCCCAATCTACTTCTTTTCCAATCTTCCCAATTATATGAAAGGCATGAGGGTGACCACATAATTTATTATCTAAGCAGGACAAGTTTGAGCCTAAAAGGAGCCCATTGTTAGTTATTCAGGCACACCAAGTATAACTTAGTATAACTATCTTGGTCTAACTAGAATGTTGGTTTTCCCTCCTGTTGACCACTCAATTAAGCATTAGGAGTGGCTTTCATCTGTGTCTCCTCTTTCTTCTTTTTCATAGCCATAGGACCACTGAATCCTGGAGATTCTGTATCTGCACACATCCTTCTAGATTGTTATCATTGCCTTATTTCAGCCTCTGCTTAATGCTTGTCAGGATGGCCTCTATTTGCTCTACCATCAAGTCACTAGTTTCCCTCTCTACTGCATTCTCTTCTGCTCCCAAAATGATCGTCTTAAAGTGTTTATATGATCATATGATTTTCTTGCTTCAATGACTCTCCTCAACTTTCAGGATAAGTGTCAAACAGCTGCATGTGATAGTAGAGGGTAGTTACAATCTATCCTAACTCTCACTATTTTCCCTCTTGCATTCTAGAGGGAGTTGATGCAATGTAGTAGTAGGCACTCAATAAGCGATGAATGAAATTGGCATTTAGTAGTTTTGATATGTAGTAGGCACTCAATAAACAATGAATGAAATTGGCATTTAAAACATAACCTCCCAAACCGTGGACTTTTCTCAACAAGCTTACATCAGTACGAAGTGATGGTATGTATCATTATTTTTATGTAGGGTTGGATGTGTAAGAACAATGGGTTATGTCTGAGGAACAAAATACATAATGAAATGTGATTACCTTACAATTTTCTGACTCAAAAATATAAATAATATAAAACCCAGTTGATTAGAATTTTTCTCCAAATGGAAGACCGAAATGAAAGTATCTGTTTCAAAAATAGCAAAATACTCCCTCAGAAAACCAGAAAAAGTCTAAGACCAGCTGATTGAAATGTCACAGCTTAGAAGAAAGCTTGGCCTCTATCAGGCACTCAAACTTACTGAATGAATTAAATACAAGATATTACATTTTCATCAATTTGTTATCTGTATTCAATGGCAATTCAGTCATTTGCTTATTTTTTCTTAGCAGCTAGGTACATGCTGATTTTTTTCAATCATTGTGGTCAAATCAGGTTATTTAAGTCAACTATCATTTAAATTAGCTCAACTAAATGTAGTGCAGCTGATCTAGAACACATGATTGACAAAAATGTTACTTTTTGGTCAGTTTTAAAAGAGATCTACAGATCAGCAAGCAACTGTATGAAAAGTATAAGAAAAAAGACTCTAAACTGTTCTTCATTGTCTAAAAGAAGCTTTATAGACATTCATAAAAATAATTAATGTAAGAAAAGCTTAAGTTAGGGAAACAAATTAGTATAAACTATTTTTTTAAATATCACCCACAAACAGTGATACTGGTGATCTAAAATTTCCACAATGATGTGAGATATTCCAATAAAACAATGCATGAATGGGATTAGATTTTCTAAAAGAGAGAGGGAATTTTATATCCCTCTTTTAATGCTATTTTTTTATTGTAAAAGCAAGTTATTATCTGAATAACTTCTATTCTGCATAAAACATGAATTATTTGAAAATTTATTTACTAGTATTTTAACTAACATTAAAATTACATTGAAAACATTTGTTATTTTCCTTTGGCCCCTAAATGCCAGCGTATTGGAATTGACCTTTTTTTTTTTTTTTTTTAGTTTGTTTTTTTTACTCACTGTTGGCCCATGTATTCTAAGGATAAGAAACTCATGGCATGTTAGACCAGTGGTGGGAAAGATACTTGCATTAAATACTTCTACATTTTAAACTTGGAAACTTTCAGAAGTGACCAAATGCTACCATTTCATGCATATCATTTCAGAACTGACATAGCTCACAAGCATATTGCTGTTTAAGAGATCTGAAGAGAACGAACATTAATACTGTTTTTACTCTGAAATCAATTAGCAATGTATTAGAAATACTTGCAAAGTTTTACTGAGCTTAAATCTCCCTTGTATTTGGGAAGGCAGTAATACCTGTAGCCTTCTAAGGGCAAAGGGCAGACAATTACCAAACTTCTTTGTCTTGCTAGAGAGAATCACTAAAAATTATAGAGTGCGGAGAGCATTCGTAGAGTACTTTACAAAGGTTCCGAAATAGACTCCCATCCAGGTAGTAATTGATATCTGTAGGTGGTTTTCAACGACTTAAAATAATCAGGTAACAATGAGCTAAAGTGTGTCTCTGCTGTTGGGTAGAATTCAACCCCGTACTTGGGCAACACCAGCTACCTCATAACTATAGGAGGCTTTGGTCAGAAGTAAAATTGAAATATGAATTAATGATTATTTTAACACAGACAAAATCTTTGGAAACATAGGGCTCATGGAGTAAAATAACAAAAGCTGATGGAGGCTCTAATATTCTAATTTTACAGGTGAGAAAACTTAGACCTCGACTATTTTGTTGCATTTGCTCCCCTCCCTTTGCCAAAATCCTTTTGTTTCTGCAGATTAATACACGATTTAATAGTTATGGTGGCCTGAGCTTCGTGAGTGTGGGGACTCTGCAGTAATATGGGGCTCTGAGATAAGAAGGACCCTGGGCTTGGATAAATGCTCTGCAGTATATGTCCTGAAATTCTTAAGTTTTGAACAAGAGCTTCTGCATTTTCATTTCACAATAGGAGCCACAAATTATGCAGTCGGTCCTCAAGCTATGCTTATGTTTTCTCTAATCTTTCCTTGTTTCCCCTGCAAGGCTTAGAGTTCCCCAGGGGAACGCCTTTGCTCTTCTTCACTTCAGTTTCTTTGCTGTTCCTCTCACCACAGTGGATTAGTGAATTTAGAGGGTCCCAGAGGCTGAGATCTTAACTTCATCTTTCCATTCTAGCTACTGAAGTCTGTGTCTGATATGGAGCAGGTGATGAATAAATGGATGAATGAAGAAATGAATAACAAATTATCAACAAATAATTGTCGACTGAGGGGATTGGGAGAGATTAAAAGCAAAAATTCAAGTAACTGAATCTTTCTTGGAAAGAACAAATGAATTGATGGGAAAAAGCCATTGTTCAAAATAAGTTAGACTGAAAGAAAGGCTGAACACAAGAAATAAGAAGTGAGAGATGGGAGTGGCAGCTGGGGATCTCTCAGCAAGTTACATCCGGAGGGATTCATTCTTCTCAATTCAATTTAATACACTTTGGATTATGTTGTAAGTCATAATTCAGGAAATGAAAATTCTTGTCCTATTTGGGAATACACATACAGGCTGTGTACTCAGAAGGAACCCAGAGATTACTGATTCTTCCAGGTCTATCTCAAGAGTTTCCTGACAGATTGCTTTACATTAAGAAGCAGAACAGTAAGAGTAAGAAGTTGTGTGAAAAAGGTTGAACTTTTTATTGCTTCTGTCTTTGGGCAGAATAGATGGAGCTCATGCCCTGGCCCCAGACCCTTGCTTAGCTAAGCACATTTTATTTTTAGAACTACGATAGTTTCCTACCTTTGTACTTATTTTGGAAAACATATTTCTGACATTAAATTATAAAATAAAATAAAATAACAAGACACCAATACTTCTTTCTCTGGAGTCTTATATTGTTTGCTCACTTTCACATTACTTAGGAGTTCTTTATAAATTGTGTACAGTGAGGTTCTCTCTTAACAGTCTCTCTCTCTCCTAGGATAGTATTATATAGTTCTATCCATCTTTGAAGAGGTTTCCTATAGCATTGTCTAGGCTTGCTTTCTCTCTCACTGCTATATCACATTTGAAATAAGTGACTAAAATTGTGCACAGATGTCCAGGTTTGGCTTTGATTTCCTTTTCTATCACAATGTGGTAGTTAGATTCAGTTGTCAACTTGGCCAGGTGAAGGCACATAGTTCTGTTGCTGTGGACATGAGCCAATGGTATGTGAACCTCATCTGTTGCTGATTACATTGCAGTCGGCTAGGAGGCATGGCTGCTGCAATGAATGATGTTTGACTTAATTGGCTGGTGCTTAAATGAGAGAGCTCAATGTAGCACAGCCCAAGCAGCTCAACATACCTCATCTCAGCACTCGAAGCTCAGCCCAGGCCTTTGGAGATGCAGAAAGAAGTCACCCCGGGGAAAGTTGTTGGAACCCAGGGGCCTGGAGAGAAGGCCAGCAGAGACCATCCTGTGCCTTCCCACATAAGAAAGAAACTCAGTGGAAAGTTAGCTGCCTTTCCTCTGAAGAACTAACAAAATAAATCCCCTTTTATTAAAAGCCAATCCGTCTCTGGTGTGTTGCATTCTGGCAGCTAGCAAACTAGAACACCCAGCAAAAGAATTTTTTCTAATATGTTCATTACTTGTATTTTATGGTTCCCCAAATTATGCATCGTGCTGTTATAATGCTGGTTCACTGAATTTTAAACATGTGCGAGCAAGTGATTTTATGCTTCAGATGATTATTTATGGGAAATTTAGTATTTGGAGGATGATGATAATGGCAGGCTAAAGGTGAACAATAGCATTGACATTCACAGGCAAAATAAAGCAACAATGGAAAGAAGCATTTTTTGGGTAATATATACTTTAAAATAGTGAATGGGGAGGAATGGCAAGGATTATTATTAGTCAAGAACAAACAGGCAATGGTGAGGTCCTGGAACCACAACCATGAGTCCCAATTCAGTGTCCATGTGGGTGAAGAACTGTAGGTTTTAGTGAGATGCACATAATAATTTTATAGCTTGCTTTTAATGTAAAAGAAGATGATGAAAAAGTAGCGTCTCTTACTCTTTGAGAATTGTTTTTCCCCTGAATCTCCACGGAAATAGAATCACAGAAATATAAGAATATATTCTTTCCTGCACAAGTATGTTCCTCAAGCTCAAAGTGAAGTGCTCAGACAATCCAATGATGGCATTCTCCAAGAATGTGGATGCGGAATTGTCTTTATTGCTCTCATTTTTCTGTGGCGTACATTTGAATAGCTGTGTTTTAAGGAGTCTGCTGCTGGAATTGTAGCCATCATTAGAAAAGTTCAATCTAAAATGCTTAGCTTTGATGCTATGACCTGTACAATCAGAATTCCCCGAGGTTACAAACCGATGAATGGAGTGGGTGAAAAAAGACTGATCGAATGTAACTGTTTTGAATTTCATCTTCAATGCCAACCTCAAAAATAACTATCTTCAAGAATCCAAGTCACTTTAATCACCAGGAGCTGTTCACTTGAAAAAAATAAAATAAAATAGAAAAGAAGAACCCGAATCTGTAGTCGGTTTTCAAATCTGTTTAAGACCAACCAGGCAGAAGAGTCGAGCTATTTTTGCTAATTTCAGAAAAGTAATGCAAATACATAACAGAAAATTGGTGACTTGATCAAGCTCACTTCAAGTGAAAGCATGAGTCGAATGAGTGTTACATGAATATTCAGACAATAGTAACCTGTTTGAAACTGCTATTGAGCATAATTCCAAAATGTAAGTATTCTATCATCTCCTAGGCATAAAGCCAAAGGCTGAAAGAGCAGAACATGAAAAAGCTGAACCTGAATTATGTTCTAAACCCTGTTGAGTTTAATTTTACTTCCAAAGCAGAATGTTAGTTTGCCACTTAAATTTGCCCCTTACAGCCTTGTAAAAATACCTAGTTTCTTGATATCAGCCTTTAAATTGTGTTATTCATTTGGAAAGCCCCAATTTTAGGAGCATCATTCTAAATTTCCCAGGGAAGTGCTACACAGTAAATATGCATAATCTAAAATAGACAATACCAAGAGAAGAAAACAATTTTCTATAAATTTGACTGCAATGTGGGGTCTGTATCTCCATGAGCCTTATAACTTTGGAAGGCACAAAGGAAAATTTTTAGCCAAATGGAATATTATGAGAGTATGAGCACTTTAAAAAGTTGATGTTTTACGATAGGGGTAATACAGATACACACTTTTGATACAAGTTTGGAGAAAAGCTCAATAGCCTGAACAGAAACGAATACACAAAAAATGAATAAGCAGGCACTCGCCCAGATATACCTCTTCTTTTTCTAAAACAATATTTTAATTGGAGTAATGATGGATGCACTACCAGAAATCAACAAACTTTTGGTGATATAAACAACCCCAAACAATGAGGTGATGAAGTTCAGTACATGCCTCCTGCTCTAGGATATATACTAATTATTATAATAATTGTATTATTATAATATTTATAAATTCCTGAAAATTAGAATTGATGGCACACACTCCAAGTGGATAGAAGACCAGTTAATCTAAAGTAAAAGTTCTTGCTATGGGCTATGAAATTTTTATTTGTAGAGAACACACTAAGGGTCCTGATCCAATATTCAGAGCACTAAAAATATAATTGTATAAGATCCAAAAAAGAGAGGGTACTAGGCAGGATTCTGGTAATGTGGTAGTAGTTGCTGCCTTGAATGATAGTTACATGGTATGTTCATTTTGTGATTATTCACTGAGTTGTAAACCTGTATATGTGTGATTTGTGAGACTTTCTATATGTACATTTTATTTCAATAAAGAGCTAAAAGAACAGACAGAGAGAAAGAAAATGCATGCTAGCAAATGCATTTCCCATATGAGGACATACTTCACTAAAGGAAATGGTTGCTCCAGGCATTTGTTTAATTCAAATACAACGCAGCTTCATAGGGTCGCAGAATTTGGCGGGGTGGCTTAGAGTTGGAAACTACTTAACTGTCATTTCTGCGCAGAGGCTGTGTGTTGACATTTTCAGACTTTAAATAAATTCCTGTCATTTAACAGTTACAAATGTCACCATCTTAGGCATGCAATTTTCCTGTTTTTGGAAGCAGAATTTCGAAGCCAGTGGAGGTAATAATACGCCTGGGGGTTCCACTAGCTTCGAATTTGAAAAACACAGATACACAAAACAAATTTTATCTCTGTAGTTGAAGGGTGTTAGTGGCTCAAATCTTTAAGATTTCCGTTTGGCATTAAATTTGTTAAACACTTAGTGACCGCTTATTACTAAAGCTGTTTTGGGTTCTGAAGTTGGATATGTAGGTTTTGTCTGTTACTAAGGAGAAGTTTTCCATGTAATCTTTTCAAAAGCAAAAAGGTTAGGCAAAAATGACATATATTGTGAAATTTGAGAGTAAGATGCACAATACTGATGTGCTCCAAGTCCATGCATTAAAATTCCCTTGTATGATAATTTATGGTGATCATGTCTTCAGACTGCACTATTAGCATACTCACCCCTAACAAGAAGTTCTGCCTCATCTGACACACTGTCTGCTGTGGTCTGTACCCTGCAGCCATATCTCCCAGCATGCATCAGAAGGATGTTCCTGATCATTAAATCTGCAGAGGATGCTTGCTGAAAGAGGGATGAAGTGCCAGTTTAAAATGTTGCAAATCTGCCTAGTTCAAGGTGGTTTAAGGGGAACTTTGCATATTCAGTCAAAGGGACCATTTTGGCCTTACAATTTATATGACATTTCAGAAATCAAACATGCCCTATTTTAAGGAACACATGGAAGTTAGGTTTTCAACAATTATTGATATAGGGCTTGACCATTTAATATTGCATATAATGATTAGCAGCTCAGATTGTTAAGAAAATTTAAATATGCACACACAAATTCATATCTTTAAAAATACAGGAAAAATAATCAGTGAGCAAAAATCGTCGCTTTGCTATCCAGAGAGACCTATTTTTGTGGCGAGAAAATAGTTTTGAAAGGAATCACTACATGTGGGAAATTAATCAAGAGAAGAGAGCTGTCAAAAGATTATCTCGTTTTGCTTTATTAAATGGATCCTTTTGTAAGTACCTTGTGGGCAACAGAATGAAACAGTGCTTGGGTGAAAGATCGCTGGTCCCACAGCCATATGTCTTTACTTAACAAAGATTTATCCCTCCCATATCCACCACCATCAGGAAGGAGAGTCAACCTGAGTTTTCGTTAGTCAATGCAGTTACAAAACACAAAGGAGGTTCAAAACACCTGATTCTTGTTGAACAAGACGATTAGGACATAGTTGAAGAATAACCATAGTTAAGAAGGTCAGAAGGGAAAATATCTTTCAGATTTATCAATTCATGGGATCAGTGATGCTTCTACACTTTAGAATGACTGGTACAAATCTCTCATTACTTAATCTCATCTTTCATTCACTCTATCAGGAAAAGTCGATTTCCTTTATTATGTATATGTTAAGTTCTGGTATTTACAACTCAGGAGGTCTTTTTTTTTTTTTTCAGATAACAACACAGCAATACTCCAATATTCCCTTTAGTTTCTTGCAATCAAAGAACAATTGACTGGAATGAGAGCAGATGCATGCAGCTTGAAATGAGAGTTGCAAAAAACTCAAAACATCTCTCCAACAATAGCTGAGCACATGAAAGAACGTTTAATGCAAGCCATAAAGGAGCACCCCAGATGAGGGGGCTTTTTTATGGAATGAAAGTGAATTGTCTTTTTAAAAAAATGTGTTTCTCCTTAGAGGGCAGTATCCTGATGATTAAATAGTCTAGCTGTTTGCCTTTTCTTTGAAATAGACCCAACGGGTTATATGAAGACCACAAAAGAGGGACTAATTTCTAGAAATCATTTGAATTCATTTTTTTCCTTTAGCATTTGTAGAAAGGGTGTGAAGAAATCACTGTGAGGTTTTAATCTCTCAAATGATGTGTGTTCATTCAATGAATTACTTAACTATATAGTTTTGTATATAGGTCATTTTTTCCTCCAGTATTTCATTCCTGTTTCTTTTCCTTCCTGTTAGTCTTATCCAAATAATTTCTAAGGGTCTTGAAGTTTTCTTTAATGAAATAATTGTTAGAACAGGGTCAGTTTAGTGACTTATAAGGAAATGCTTCATGGTGAGAATGCATTAAAATGTCATAATTATTTCACAGAATGTGATATTTGTCCAGAGAATGTCCTATGCTGCTAATTTCCTCTGGATAAATTGTTAGTTTTAAACTCTAATAAAATTCACTTTCTCATCTCCACCAGACTAAGCACTCACTTCTCTCAAATCTGAAAAGGAAGTTTGAAAACCTTGGATCAATCTTAGAGGGAAAAAGTAAACTGTAAACATAACATATACTTCCATTTCAAATCAACAGAATTTAAAACTGTATGAATGAGCTTCATACCCACTTTATGTAGCGTGGGCCCATGTTAGATATGAAATACTCAAGGTCCTACTGGATTTCTGAGCAGCTCTCTTAAAGGGCACTCAGTTAAACTAATCAGGAATCAACTTGTCTGCTCTGCAGAAAATCAGGGAGGAGTTACTTCTAGAACTAACACTGTCCAAAAGGCTGTGCTTGGTGTGGCTGAGCTTGGTGTTGTTTGTTTTGTGTTTTACTTGTTTGTTGTTGCTTGTTTGTTAATACTACAAACCATATTGTGGCAGTTTAGTAGCAGAAAAAAAAAGCAGATTAAAAGTCAATCTTTAGGCTCACATTCTTGAAAAATTATTTTGAAATTCACATTCCTGTGGTTAAATAATTGAGTATTTCATTTTGCAGACTTTTCTCTTACCAAATAATTTATTTATTTTTGCTCTAGACAAAGTTGCAAAAACTTTGTCCTTTTGGGGAGTTAAGCAGAACAAAAGCTTAATGGGATAAAGAAGGGACTTCATTAAAGTCACATAAAAGTCCAGGGAACTAGGAGGCTGAGGAATAGATTATATTTCTTATGCTGTCCTTTACTTATTCTTGCAATTAATAATGTGCAATACTTTATAAACTGGCAAAATCTCAATCAACATTTCTCAGAGACAAAAAAAAGCAACCCACTACAGTCTAGATATTGCATATTTATGGGTAGCAAGAGTATTCAAGGAGTTGAAATAGGCTTCTTTTGGCCTCATCCCTTCCCTTTTGTATTATATCCGCATCATATTTTTAAATTCTAAAGAAGAAAGACTAAAAGTAAAATGATTGGATCTGGAACGCTAAACTTAAATTACCCCTTCAGTAGATTTACTGATCCTTCAAGAGAAGTAATGAGAACAATCCATTTGGGAGCCCATTATATGTAAGCTCAGTCCACAGTCCGGAGCTCCTGAGAGAGAATCTCCACAATTTGTGCACTTTTAATGAAATGGTTACTTACAGAAGATGCTTGTTTTCTTAAGCTTAAACCTCATTTTCACTTTTTCTCTCTTAGGAGTTCTCTCCTTTCTTGTTTTCTTTGACAGTTGATTTATTGTCTGCTTTTTTTTTTTTTTGCTATATATTTTGCCTTTTTTTCCTTTTTTTTAACAGATCATATTATCTGTTGCTTCCAAAGAACTTCTTCCCCAACTAGTTCTTAATTCAAGGACCTGACACCTGGCACAATGCATATCTCACAATGGGAGCTCAACAAATATCTGCTGTGAATGCAGGAATGAATGAAGGCTCTTTAAGAAAGAGGCCACGTGTTTACTCTCTGGGAGGGTAGCAGCATGGCTGTATCATTTACATTTCTGGTCATAGAGTTTCATTATAGCATTTGCTAGATTATTGTGACCTCTATTTATGACTGAAATAAAACAGGAAAAAGTTATCTTTCCACCCAAGGCCAGTTCTTTATTAGCTTTCACTTTGACTAAGCACTCTGCTCGTCCTCCACAAGGCTGCAAGTTATATTCCTAAAATGGAAACTCATTTAACTTTGCGGCTCAAAAGCATCTGCTGGTTCTGGTTGCCTTTAGGATAAAGTTTAATCTTCGTATTTCAACACTGAAGGCTTTTCACAGCATGGTCCCCTGTCCTGTGACTGAATCCTGTGCTTCTGCAATACTGACCTCACATTGTCCCATCCATGGGAATACTTCCTGTCACTCTGCCTGTCTGCCCAGCTCTGTTTTTCTATTGCGGACATTCTTTCCCCTTTCTTTGCCTGGAAAACCACTTTTAGACAACTGCTCAAAGGCCATCTCCCTGGCTATGCTTTTCTGGACTCTTCCTAGGCTTCATTAGCTCTGCCACTTGTCTTTGCTCCAATAGCACTTTGCTCTCATCTCCAAACCAGCACTTGGCATTTTTGGTCTCCTTTGAGGTTCACAGTGGCCCTTCCCAGAAGTGAGTTAGGTACTGGTACAGTGGGTAATCATCAAGTGAACTAATGAATGCATGAATGGCTTGCTCCCTTCCTTCTTTATGGCTAATATTTTGCCCTATTTTTCTTTCTCAAAGAAATTTGGATGGGACATCGGAAAAGACCATCAAAGACAACAGTAGAAGAGTGCTTAAAGGGTACACACAGGTTACAGAATGATGGAGAATTGTGTGAATTGCTGCTCTACGACTTATTAGATCTTAAACTTGGGAAAACTACTCAGAGCTTCACTTAGAGCTTCAAATCCTTTGCAGGTGAAGCACATAGTAGTATGTCTGGCATATAATGTTTGATAAATGCTATCTGTTAAAATGCACCACAACTTCAGTCTTAGCCAAAAGGAATATTTGTTTAATTGGTATTCATTCCCTCAGGAAACTGGATATCAAAGTTTTCCATAGCTGTAGTAAATTTTTAATAAATATCAAGCTTTAAAAAAATGCCTCTTGCTCTTTTTTTTTAAATGTGACAATATAGGTTAGTATAAAACCATGTGTAAAAGGAATGAGAAGATCTAAATGCTAGTCCTGGTACAGCACCTTCCTGGCACTGGAACTCTAGGAAAGTACAGACCCTGAACTCATGAGTGTTCAGTCTAGTACAGCTTCAAGGGAAGAAACATAGGAGGGAGTGGGGAGCAGATTTCTTCATATCTGTGTCTGGGCTTGGATGTGATGTAAAGGAGAGAAACAGGTCCGTTATCTTATAGCATAATACTCAGGCTGAGCTCAGATATTTTTTCTTTTTCTGCATTTTCATTTAGTTTTAGCAATTATTCCACGAGCATGACTCCTATATATATATTTTTAATAGCAGCTTTCAAACTAGCTCATTATCTCCTGTCTCTTACTCTGACCACTCTGATATGCCACTGCTAGACAGTCCTTAAAAACGGGTTTTATTTACTGTCGCAAAAATCTTGATAGTCCACCTTCTTTATCTTGTATTTAAGGTTGGATTCAACTTACCTTTTATTTATTTTTTTGCCATTTAAATATGTATAGTTTAGTGATATTAAGTATATTCACCATGTTATTTAACCATCACCATTTCTAGAACTTTTTCATCATTCCAAACAGAAACTTTCAACCCATTAAGTGATAATAGCCCTGCTCCCCCTCCTCTAAGCTCCTAGTAAACTTTTTTATACTTGCTGTCTCTATGAATTTACCTATTCTTGAGTCCTCATCTAAATTGTATCTTGCAATATTTGTCCTTTGGTGTCTGGTTTATTTCACTTAACATAATGTTTTCAAGGTTCATTCATGTAGTACGTATCTGAACTCATTCCTTTTGTGGCTGACTGGTTTTCCATTGTATCTTTAGCACATTTTTCTCATCCATTCATCTGTTGATGGATGCAGGTTATTTCTACCTCCTGGCTATTGTGAATAATGCTGCTGTGAACACTGGTGTACAAATATCTGAGTCATATTTTCAATGATTATTTTGTATATATACCTAACAATGATTATTTTGAATTGTCCAGTCACATGGTAATTCTATGTTTAACTTTCTGAGAAACGGTTAAACTGTCTTCCACAATGGCTGTACCATTTTACATTCCTGTCAGCAACACACCCTCATCAACACTTGCTTATTTTCTGTTTTATATTTTGTTAATTTTATTTTTTATAATAGTCATTTAAGCAGGTGTGAAATGATATATCATTGAGGTTTTTGGACTCAACCTATATTGTGTCTCATTATGGTGGAAAATTTACTTTTCTTCGCTTTTGTTTGAGCAGTTCCCTTGTCTCCAGTCCTATCCCATGAGTAAAACTGTGTTTCAAGTCTTATCTCATTCAGAAATGACTTTACTGACCACTAGGACTGACAACGTAATTTTCAGGCCTCAGTGCAAAATGAAAATGTGTGGTTCCCTGTTCAAAGATTATTAAGATATTCAAAATGATGGCAGCAGAGCACTAGTCTAAACACAGACCCTTCTCAGTGCAGGGTCCTATACAACTGAACGGTCAAGTGTCCTTTAAGTGGGTCCTATTTACCACTCTTGTCTACATTGGCTTTGCCTGGGTTCCAAGAGCATTTATTGTCCGTACTAGGCAATGGTGCTCTTTGAAATAAACATTGAAGGATTGGCATGCATCTTTTTATAAAGTGCAAAGCATTTATCCTGTTCTACCTTAATATCTGTACCTTCTCGCTCTCTCTCTATTTTTTTTTTTGGCATAGGCAGACTCTGGGAATTGAACCCAGGTTCTCCAGGTCTCCAGCATGGCAGACAAGGATTCTGACACTGAGCCACCATTGCACTGCCCTGTACCTTCTCTTTTCATGCCTTACTGATTTGCAGTATTAATATAATGGATGTTGGCATGAAAAAATAGAAATAGAACAGATTGTATCTTTTTAATGCCTATGTTAGAAAACACAGGGATCCACTTCAACTTTTATACTGACTGTGGTGTGGACCAATCCCGAAATTAGTATATTTATATATTATTCTCTCCAAATATTCTTTCTGCTTTATTCATGCAATTGCAATACAAATGCAAAGTTTAATGACACACCTCAGTCAGCTTCAACCTGTTCAGTTTAACTCAGCCTATTGGAGATAAAGGAGGGCATCTTACACTTTGAAAAATGGTGGTGGGAATTTCCTCAAAACTTTATAGTCTTAGAGTTGGAAGGGACCTCCCCCTTATCTTTGCTTAGAAGTTTGCGGTTTTCTAAGCGTAATGGAGACCAATTTTTAAAAAGAGAATTCTAGACAAATGTGGCATTTAAAATCACACCTTTAGTGCTGTAAGAAAATCCTCTCTAGTGTTAGTTTGATGGATCAGATTTCTTGTGGAGTGTCTTCAGTAATAATATTTTATAATCTGAATAACACCTGGCCCATAGGTTGGCTCAATGAGGCAACACTGGCAGGTAAAAAGATATTAACAATCATAACCAGACAATAGGCATTTTTTTCCTCAGGGTGAATTATACCATTGTCTACTAATGGAATAGTCTTACTACCTCTCTGATAAGTGTATGCTTCTTCAATTATCTCTCACTGAAGATACATAAAGATGACAAGACTAGTCAGAAAAAATTTTGTTCATCCATGCATTACCCATGCTTTGTAAACAACTAGTTACAGCATGACAACTGGGAAAGCACTAGAATAATAACATTTTCCTGGAGCTACACATTCTCTTTTATGAGACCTGAGAGCACAAGCAAAACAGGTAAGGAATTGTTCATTCATTCATTCCTCAAGCATTTATAGAGTGTCTATTTTTTCTAGATAGGAAATGGCAAATAACAGGCACCCTGAAGCTATGCCCTTCTCCTTTACTCCTAACAAACATGGTTGAGCTGCACCCCTAACCTACGGATTTTATTTTTTGGGGGGGGTGTATGGTCCAGGAATTGAACCTGGGTCTCCTGCATGAAAGGCAAGCATTCTACCACTGAACCACCCGTGCACCCCTCCAACCTATGGATTTTAACAGAGTGATTTAGTTAACCAGATTTGGCACAGGAGATAAAATCTGCTATAACTGGTCTATACAGGCTACCAGATAGAGGAAAGATAATTCATACCTTTGCAAAACTAACAATGCAATGTGAGAGGTAGATGTGCATTAAGTGCTGTTATAATAGAGAATAGTACAAAAAATCATGAAAGAAAATGTTAATTTTGGCGGGGGAAAGAGAAACAACAAATAATCTGGCCTAATCAATTCCTATGGCAGTTGAGAAAACTGAGGGCTAAAGTTAACTTGTCCAAGGGCAAATTAATTGGGAAAGCAAGAGTAGAGCCATGGTCATCTGACCCTCAGCCAAATGCTCTTTTCATTCTACTATGTAGCATATGGAACCACTCGTTGTTCTGCTTAAATCTGCAGGTAATTTGATTCAGTAGCATCTGTTGAGGGAAAATTTGGGAATTGTATCAAAATAAAATAGTTTTGTAAAATGACTTGGTAATAGCCTTTCAAAACTCTTATTAGAAATTAGTTCTCTAAATAAACCATGATTATTCTGAGAGCTTTCTTTTATGACTGCTTTTCATTAGCCACCTCTAGACATAAAATGCTGCTTCTGTCTTCGAAATGCCAAAAATCACCCATGTGATAAGATCCATGACTCATCAACCACATTTGCTTATGCCATCATTTACCATTCTGTGACTGTCAGCATTTTCAGGAGAATCCTCAGACTGTTTCACACCATAAGGACCATCTCTGGCCCTCAGCTGACATGACCTCATTTAGGCATGAACCAGTTATAGTGACACAGCTTTAATTGAAGAAGAATCGGTCAGGTTTGCCTTACTAATACCTGTGGTGGTTTGAAGTTGAACGTACCCCAGAAAAACATGTTCTTAAATCTAATCCATTCCTGTGGGTGTGAACTCATTGTAAGTAGGACCTTTTGATGAGGTGACTTCAGTTAAAGTGTGGCCCACCTCATATGATGGGTCTTAATCTTACTACTGGAGACCTTTATAAATGGGATGAATACAGAGAGAGAGAGAAAAAGTCATGGAAGCAAGAAGCTGAAATCAACAAAACCCCAAAGTGAAGGGGTTTTGCACCAGTAGATGCTGCCATATGCTTCCAGAGGAGCCGAGGATTGCCAGCAACCAGTCTTTGGGAAGGAAGTATTGCCTTGATTTGGACATTTTCTTGGTCTCAAAACTGTAAACTAACAAATTCCCAATGCTGAGGCTTAACTATTTCATGATATTTGCTTTAAGCAGACAAGGAAACTCAAACATAACCAAAGTGCATAATTTAGATGGATCAACATTTTCCTGTATCTGTCCTCTCTTTTCTAGTCATGTCATATATCCAACTTATCTTGTAAGTTTAATACTCTTTTGCTATACCATCATATAGTAGTCACGAGGACAAATTCAGTTTTTTTCTGCTAGTGTTTTTATACTAGAGAATAGTTAGTATCTGCATGGAAGACTAGCCCCATCCTGGCTGTGTGGGAGAGATTTCAGACCCTCCTAAAGGATTTCTAATTCATCTTTACAATCAGTGGAGCCCAGGCAGGCAGAATATAGTAGCTCTAATTTCACTCATCAGATAGAATCAGTATTGACCTGATATTGCTATAAATCCAAAGGAGCCTACTTTGAGTTTCTTTGATTTTTGCACGAAACTCTAATAATAAGTCTTAAATGAGGCCAATTGTTTGTATGTCTTCTTTCTGCTTGCAGCTCACAGATCTAAGCAATTTCTCTATTACCTTGGGTCACTGGCATCATGGGGGAAGGAGGCCAGTGCTCAGTCCTGTGAAACTAGAAGATATCCATCTGCTCCATTCTCCTGCTTCCATTACTCTCCCTCTTCTGTTATTTGTTAAAGGCCAAATTTATACATAACCTTGCCTATTACTCCTTCTAGGGTACTGAGTCTGGCCTGGCCTTGTGATTCCTAATTTCTCTTGAGAGCACAATTCCTGCTGGTAATTGAAGTTAGGATTCAGTGCTCCAAATGAATTAGATTTTCATCTTCAGTTATTCTTGTTTCTTCTCTGCTTGTGTTTATTTCACTTTCCTATCAGCAAGGTGTCTAAGCATTGCACTGTGGTACATTTAAAATTAATCCTAAGAGCCAATGGAGAGACATATTCTATCTTATTATGAGGAAACATGACAGTATGATAATGAATCTCCCACAATTTGCTTTCCACTACATTGGTTGCTGTGCTTTTTGGTGACAACACTTGTATGAGTATTGCTCAAATAATCTATTAGGCCTAGAACTTAGTTACTTGTTTACTGTGGTAGACTAAGTATGTCCACACATATTTTGCTACTCGTTCTATTGAGAGGTGGAGTCTGATATTCCAACCCTTGGATTTGGACTGGTCTTGGTGAGCATTTTTTTTTTAACCAATAGGAAGTGACAGACGTGACATCATGGAAATACAGGGGCTAGATAATCATAGAACTTACAACTTCTTCCTAAGCCTCCTTTGAACATTAATTGTGGTAGAAACCAGCTGTCATGGAAAAAGTTGGACTATCCTGAAACTACCATGTTCTGAAAAAGGCCAAGATACTACATAGAGAGGCTGCATGGAGAAAGACAAAAGCCTAAATGTTCACAGATGTTTAAACCATCCCAGTCCAGATACCAGATTTGTGAATAAAGAAACTGTGGTCATTCTAGCCCCCACAGAAGCAATATGGGGAAGAAGTGGGGAACCCCCACAATAGCCAAATCTGATGCTCAAGGCACATCAACCTTCTCCATTTAGAAACATCAATTAAACTCTCAGTTATTATGGAACAGATTCAAACTCTCCTCAGGTTCCAAGCTATACTTGCTGTGATCTACCTGCTTTCCTGACCCAAAAAACTGTCAGCAGAGTAAAATGCTTTTACAAAAAAAAAAGTGTCCCATGCAATTAAGTGTTGAAGTTGGCTTTCTATAGAGCAATGAATAAACATAAAATAACTTTGTATCTGGAAAGTGGGCTGCTGATGTAACTAAAACTCAGGCATGTGGCATTAACCTTGGTGTTAGATGTACAGAAGCTGCAATTGCCATGAAGACAATATCAGTGATAGCTGGAAGAGCATTGAGGAGTCAGTTGATGAGGGCTTGGAAGACAATGAAAAAATTGTCACTGAAGGCTGGAAAGAAGGTGACCATTTAGTTTCAGAAAGTTTTGCAGTACTAACTGTTGAGATAAAGTGGCAAAACATCATCTGTAGTGGACAATCCATAGATTTGGCTATGGAGCTTTTCAGGAAGAGTACTTTTAACTGTATATAATAAACTATAGATAGTGAGAGATGAGCTAAAAAGAACTGCACATTTCTCAAATAGGATATTTAGGAACTGAGGAACTAGAAAACAGGCTATCTAGTTTTCAAAACAAAATGGCTTCTCATCTCCCATCTCTCCAGATGGCAAAGGACTATCAAAATAAGAAATGGCCTTCACAAACATCAGATCCAGGGTGCTACCAAATAAAGGATGTCCTTAGATCTCAAATGCGCGGCTCTAAGATCTTCCGAATCTCAAGGGTGTGTTCTCACAGCATCCTGACCCTCAGTCCAAGATAGGGAAGGACCTCAAAGAAACTGGTAATGGAGGCTGAAAAACCAGTGAGGAGACTGTAACTGGAAGCCGGAGAAAAGGAGACCGAAGCTTTTGCAGAACAATTAGCAAAACTATTGCCTGTGATAACGTGGAAAAGAAAAAAGGATATCTAACAAATTTAGGAATCGATTAAGGAGATTTATAGGCAGAAGGTGCAAAGATTAATTGGCTTCTTTTAGTTGTCTATATAAAGTATGGACGGATGGATATGAGCAAAAAAAAAAAATTCTATTCATTTTCAGGAAGAATTTAGAGGAAATATTTCCAGTCCAGGAGCTGCTGAGTTGAAAAATAAAACTGTTTCTCATTTCATCCTCTTGAGCCATCAAAAGACTCAAAGAAAGAAATGTCCTTTGTATCAAGTGGATAACTTTCATCTGGAGGCTTTTTAAACTACTTTTTGATCTTGTCAGCATCAAGCATATTCACTGCCATGTTTTGCATGCTACTCAGTAGGAAGCATAGTATCTGGCACACAGAATCCTCCTTATATATACGGAATAACATGGTTTGTGTGGAATAACCATCGACATTTTGAAAGAAGAAAAGGGAAAATGGTGAAGAAACTTTTACACTTAACCCTTTTATAAAACATAATTTTCAAAATTTCCCTTAAAATTCAAACTTATGAAGTAACCACATTTTATTTGCAGTGTAAGGAAAGGTAAGGAAAATATTTTAACAAGCACTGACTTCAACAAGTAGCTGTATCATTTCAACTACATACTTCAATGACAAATACTAAATATTCTTTTGCTAAACCTAAATTGACAGTTACTAATGCTTAGGAATATAATATAATGCTTAGGAATATGCTTGCTAATGAAAAAGATCCCCACTGCAGAAGAGGGAAATTTGGATCACGGCATTCATTTCAATGCTGCTACTGACAATTGGGAAGATGCTCATCAACCTCAAAAATACTCAGAACTTAGGGAATTCGAACACATCAATGTCAGAAAAGATCAACTGTTCAGTCCACTGCTTAGACTTTGGAACACAAGAGCAATCTTCCAATGATGATTCAAACAGAGGAAGAATAGTTCAGTTAAAAAGAAAAGGCCAAATTGAATAAATGTGCCCATCCAAACACAGCCATGAAAAATTCAAGGTCAAGGACACTCAGTCAAATTCAACTGACATTTTGAAAGTGAGATCAAGACACTTCACACAGAAAACTCATTTTTAATAACAAGGCCTACTTAGGCATCGCAATTTTATGAAAGAGAAGTCACTGATTATTTAACTTAAAAAATCAAAGTTTACTCAGATTGAGATTGAAAATCATTAATGAGGCCATATTCTACTTTCCCTCCTCATAGTAATTATATAATACAGTTCCCAATATTATAAGGGACCATGCAACTCATTGCTTCCAACTATAGTCATTGACAAATGGATTTAGAATTATGTTTTTCCAAGTTGCATGCTTCTGAATTGACAGTAACACCAATCATCACATGTACATGTATCCTGAGATTTCAGATTGACAGAACTAGAATATTTCATGACATGTGGCATACTTTTTGTGGTAGTTATACAAAATAAAGCATGCTGATGTCTTACCAAGAGAAAATAATATTGCTCTAATCTATAAACTAACTGTTGCTTTTAGTGTAAGATTTTATTTAGTTTCAGGGAAATCTTTTATCGTGAGTCAATATATATATACACACACACAAATATATTCTTAGTCATAAGGAAGAGTTATGATTTGGACTCTATTTTTCCAATTTGGAAATCTTTCTGCATAGAGAAATTTCCAATTCTAGGGACATTATGAGACTTTGAAATGTCTGCCATGAATCAAGTAGGTATGCAATATTTAACAGAGAAAAAAGTGATTTGGGAGCTATCAGTGCTCCTTCCTGAACAGTGTTTAGTAAAAAAGAAAAAAGAAATGGTTTCAGTATTATTGGACCCCATAACTAGGACACTGCTTTGGTTTTAGTTTTCGAATACAAAGTTTAACAAAATCATAGACGTCTAGAAATAAGTAGGAATATTAGGAGTCCTTTATCCTGACCACTTCCCTTTGAAGACAAGAGCCCAAACATGCTGCAAACCTCATCCATGGTCATCTAGCTTCGTAGGGACAAACTGGACATAGACCAAAGACTCTTGCCCCCTCTCTAGTAATTTTTACTATAACACTGTCACACAGTAGTAAACTTTGATATTATATCATTTCTGGAAGAAAATCTGGCAGCATCTATTCAATTTAACCATAGTTTTAATCTTTAACCCTGCAATTCATTTGCTATCAGATATTTAAGAATATTTCATATAGCATTGTTTATAAATACTCAAAACAGGAAACAGTTAATATTCAAGGTTAATATAAACAATTGAATTATAGTATACTTAGAATATTATACACCCATTGAAAAGAATGAATTAGAAGACATGGTGGAATTTCCAAGATTATTATGAATGAGAGTAATGAGATACAGAAATAGTATATGAAATATGATACAATTTGTACAGAACGATGGCAAAAGAATTCCCTGTACATAAGTAATTCTGCCTAGGATTGCAGGAGGGCAGAGGAAAATATAGAAGGACACGTGTTAGGATATATATATATATATATATATATTTTAATATGGATCTCTTCCTGAATTTGCACATCATCCTTGCACATCCTTGCTAATCTCTGTATCATTCCAATTTTAGGATATGTGATGCCAAAGAGAGCACTGCACATTAGGATATTAACAGCTTAACTAGGTCAGAGAGATGCCATTGTGGGTGGAGAAATTAGGGGGAAAGGCATCCAAATAAAAATAGTATGCGCAATATTGCTGTACAAATGTAAATGGTGTGTTTATGCATGCTTGAAGAAATGCATGAACACATTATTTACAAAAGATCAATGGTGGATTAACTCAAAGTAGTGTAATTCTAAGCGATTTTTATTTTCTTCTTTTAGCCTATTTAATGATCTCTAGTAAGCATGTTACTTACATAATTAGAAAAAATAAATTGACTTGTCCTGTGGTGAAAAAGGAACACCTTTTTTTGATTTAGGGTTGAAAGATAATGTTACCATGGTGAAGCACCAAACTAAAAGTTCATCAGTTTGTGTGACTATTATAAACTGACCCGTTTGTGTTGGCTGAAACAATTGGTGCCTGATAGTTAGCGCTTCCTACACTGTGTCCTCAGGAAGCCTGCCTTTGTGTTTATAACCACAAATGGTGTATTTAGGACTTAGTCTCTATGTTTCTGCCTCCGTGATTTCTTCCTGAGGCATCTGTTAACAAGATCCTTCATATTTCATTTTGCTGAATGTCAGGCTGGTCTAGCACAATGGTTGTATGTTACCAATCTATAGCTTCATTCTGTTGGTCTACACTTGACATTTTTCTTCCCACACTCTTTTAAAGTCTCATTGAAAAGGTTCTATTTTAATCTTGGGGAAGCTGTTATAAAGTTCTCTTGCTATTATCTGTTTTCCAGCAGAGCTGTGCAAAAGCTGGCAACTGAAATCCAAAACCTCAATGTTGGTATGTCACTTTGCCTTTAACATTAAGAACTAGTGATGGGTAACATTAATGACATAGTAAACATGAAGCTTGTGATTCTAGAAGAGACCTCAATAGCTTATCAAGAACTTCTAGACCCATTAACAATGACATTTAATAATTGGTTACTGGATTTTCAGATTTGGCTAGAGCTTGATGTCATTAGGATATTGCAAGCTGATACTGGCCTTTCTATTTCATTCTTAGTCAAAAATATTGTATGATGGGCAATAGCTTGACATATTCAGTTATATTTAACATTTGGGATTTTTAAACACAGACCAATATACAATCTATAGTTATCTTTCAATGCATCCAGTCATATTGTTGAATTGTCTTTTCAAGTTCTTTTGATTTCATATAATGAAATTGTAATGATTAATACAGAGAAAATTTTGGGAGGAATTTATGAAGGATTTTGATGGTGTTCTGGTATTCTTTGGTGTTACACGATAAACATCTATCTCATAGTAAACCAGTTTCCTGCCATTGTGTTCACAGTTGGAACCTTCACTTTCGAGTCTAAGGACTTAAAAGTACCAAATGTGAGCTAAATTTATTATAAACGTTTCAGGTCTTACATGCCTTAATCAATATGCATTGATAATCTTTATCTTCATCTTCAAATTGCTTTTGAAAACTCTTAAAATCTTTTGAACTCTCAAGTGTAATATTTAGTTAAGCAGCACATTCACATCCTACAATCTGTACTCCTATATATATACCTTAAAGGTACAAATTGCAAGAATAGCCATGGATATAAATAAGTTTCACAGGAAACAGAACTATTGCAAGGAGACAGTGAATATGAACTTGAGCTAACTAACTATTTTTACCACTACCATTTTCCTTAGATTTACTCTACCCTTACAACATTATAAATCAATCCTTTTCATCTGGCATTATAAAGAGTTTCATAAATATTTCTATTCTCGCCAATAGTTCTAACTTGCAGCAAAGTCAATGATAATTCAAATAATGATACCACTACTCATTAATGAGAAATATCTGAAGCATGTTGGCTAAAAGAGCCTATGGAATCCATTTTGGATACGAATGTTAAGTATATTTCATGCTTATTTTAGATATAACCATAATCTTCCCTATTAAACACAGCTGAAGTACAGAACTCGCTAGAACCAATTTTTGATAGAACCATTAAACAAGGATTATTTTAGTAGAGAAAGCTGGCAAATATTGTATCTTCAGAATATTTATTTTTCTGGGTAAAATACCAATTAAGTCCTTTTTATTAAAAATTGCTTCCCTATTACTATCTCTCTTTTTCCAGTATTTTATTAACACATGATTAAAATGTCCTAACAATTTTAAAAAGAGAAAATAAAAGGACTCAGGATAATCAGTTTGAGCGTTTTAGTCTGCTAAACTTAACTCAATAAAAAAAGGTCAATTCAGACAGTGGTTAATTTAGTCAAAGCAGTCGACCTAGTTTATGTTGGTTGGTGGCAGCATATGTTGCAGAGTTGTGCAAATGGATATTTTTCAAAGGCTAATTTTTCTCCCCCTATATAAGTTACACATAAATCTAGCTTTTAATTTAAAAACTGATCTCATAACTGAACGTAAGGATCATTTAGCACTGATAATTAAGTATTTAAACTTTGAGGTAGAGTGTCGCGGTAACGACCCTAAAGTTTTTCATGCCTCCTTGGAGCTACACCCTTGGGTAATCAATCCTCTCCCACAGTGCCTCTGTCCTTCACCAAGTGACCTGCACTGGTCAGTGAGATGTTATTAAACATGTAACAAGCAGATGTTTAAAATATGTGTGTGACTATGGATTGCTATTTTGGAAACCTATGACAGCCATGTGACATAGCCTGGCCTAACCCCAATGCAGGGTGAGAAAATGCTGGGAGCATAGATGAGAGTCCTAGCTGTGCAACTGCATACCTCCTTTCCCCAACAACTCCCAGTGGTCCTGAGAGTTGACTACGAATACATTAATGAGCCCAGTTGAGACCAGCAGGAAAAACTCCCAACTGAGCCTCTCTCAATCACTGACCCATTGAATTGAGTCATACATTTTAGGTGGTGGTATTTTAGTAGAAACCAACTGACAGAGAAATTGGAACCATGATTGAAGGAGACATGTGGATACTGGGATGAGGGTTGCAAATTAGAAAACTGTCAAAAAAAATTCCAGCGCAAGAGGGCAGAAAGTGGCAGACGGCAAAAAATGGACACAATTCTTCGTAGTTATTCTCAACAGGAGGGAGAGTCTATTTCCCTGCCCTTTGAATCTGGTATGGTCTTATGACTTGTTTTAACCAATAGAATGTGGCAGAAGTGACACTCTGCATGTTCTTTTGTTTTGTTTTGGTCATGGTCCAGGAATCGAACCCGGTCTTCTGCAAGGATGGCGAGCATTCTACTACTGAACTACCCATCCACCTGTGTATATTCTTTTGTGTCTAGTTCTAAGTAGCTCTTATGTTCTTGTAACCCTGAGACCTCCATGTGAACCAGCCTAGGCTAACTTGATGGATGATGAGAAACTTGTGGCCTGTTTGTCCCTGCACTCCCACGCAATAGCCAGCTGACCCCCCAAATCAGAACCACCAAATTGACTGGCAATTGAATAAAGATGTATGACTGCAGATTAACAGCTCAGCTGAGCTCAGCCCAAATTGCCAACTCAGAGATTCATAAGTTAAATGAATCATTGTCTGAAATCAGTAACTTTTTGTGTGGCTTGTTTTGCAGTAAAAAACTGATACAGACTGCGTTTGTTTCTTACTTCTATTTTTTGAGGTAACTACTCCTTAATTCCTTTCTTAAAGGTGTAGGATAAATGCAAAAGGTAATCACTGATATTTAAACACCAAAATTTTTCTTCTCTAAAGGTATTTAAATACCAACATCTAAAATATAAAAATAAAACATGCCAATGGATTATTCCAGGGAGAATTTTGATTTCAAACAGCAATATGTGCAAAATCTAAAGAGAGTTAATAAAAAATGATTCTATTTGTCTGCCTGATTATTCTTAAAAACAAACAGAAATATTCTTAGGGAAATGCTCAAATCTCTAATGCTAGCTAAGGTTATTTTAAACACCAGAGGCATGCGCAGGCTGCTCAGGATAACCGATCCGTTGGGTGCAGAGAGCAAAGTTTGTTACACAGTCCCTTCCTTCAGGGAAGCCAAAAGTCTTTTGGTATTCCTTAATACTTAAATGATGGATAATGACAATTAGAATACAAGTCTCAGAAATGCTTTTAGAAAATACCATTGCTATATTTCAGAAGTAATTGAAAACTAATTTTGTCAATATGCTATATTTATGTGTAGGGCGCTCAGCAGTTAATGATAAAATATAATATTACATGGTTTAAGTCAAGCTTATTGTTATTGTAAGCCTTAAACTCTTTAGTATAAGCTGCATCTTCACAGTTAATGCAGTCTAAACTATTTTAGTCTAACTTTGCTTCAAAATACATAATTAATTTGGCTTTGGCTTTATAGGAACATAGAGTAAATAACGAGAAACAATTTGATTTTAAGATAATTTAAAACTTATCAGTCAGATTATTCCATACCTCGTACTACTTGGTTGAATAACATTTAGTTATGAGCTTAGTTAGATTCTAGTGAATGTCAACTCTAGAAACAAGACTTTCTGCTAATGACGTATCTGGTTAATAATTCAAATTTCTCCTCCAGAGTTCATTTCTCTCAGCAGTATAAGTTTCACTATTACAAAGTTTATCACATTAAATAGTTGTTTACATGCATGCTTTTTAAAGCTAGACTATGAGCTCTGGAATGGATTGACCATACTCTGCTCAACCACATATTCCCTGCCCTGGAATGGTGTTATGACCTTAAAGATAATCATAAAATATTCGTAAATTGAAAACATGTATTTAAAAATTTCCTCATAATACTACCTTTTTTTTTCTATTCTGGAGGGGGGAGGTGGAAGCTAGTAGATAAGCAACGAAATGGGAAAAGGCTTATATATGAAAATTTTTGTTCTATGTTTATATGTTAATTAAATTTAGCAAATATTTTATTTAACAAATACTTTATTTTAAAAATATATTTGCCAGGCATGATACCAATTGGCTGGCAATGGTAAGCAAGATAGACATAATTCTTGTCCTCAAGAATTTATAGTTCAGTCAAGGGATAAATGAGGAAGGAAGTAGAAATTCTGATTTTAGTTCCCTTTTCCCTTAACTGCCTTATATTTGCAGAATGGGCTCTAGAATAACAAGCAGCCTCGAAGAAAAATCACAGAGTATTTCTCAGGGAATTATCTCAATGACCTTGAATGCTGAATCTTAACATTGCACAGTTGATTTCTATTTTATACACCCCACAGAAAGCTTCGAGCAACATGTAAATTTATGTAAAACACATATACTTATGCTAAGCAACATACAATTTATCCATGGATTTAATTTGGAAAAATATGGAAGCTTTACTTTTGCGAGAAATATGTAACTTGGTGTAATTGAAGCCCACAATCATCATGGCTATTTACTTAACTCTTATAGGTGATATAAAAAACTTTCTTTAAAATAGAATTATTATAGCGATACATTAAATGAGGTTTGCTTTAACTTTCCCATCATTATTTGTTGTTGGGACTTTGTGGACAAAAATCTCAGTATCTTTCAGATTTTACTGGTGCTCAGCTTCTGCCTGGATGTCTTTTCCTTTCCTGCGTCTCCTTCTGCTTTTTTGCCTGCAAAACTTCTTAATGCCCCTTTAAGGTTAGGCTCAGGCATTAATTGGAAGCCTTCTCTGCTTCCACAGCCTGGATGATAGGGAGCTCTCTGAACATACTTCTCCCACTGCTCTTGCCATATATCTGTTTATGTGTTTGACACTCTGTAAGACTTTTTTTTTTTTTTTTTTGGGTGCATGGTCCGGGAATCGAACCCAGGTCTCCCACATGAAAGGTGGGCAATCTACCCACTAAACTATCCATGCACCCCTTCTGTAAGACTCTTAGTTCTTTAATATCGTATATTTAGAACTCCCAATAAAATGCTTACTTTCTGATGTGGAAAGCTTGTCTATTGATTACTACTGAATCCTTACTTCCTGGATTGGTACCTAGCATTGGTGTCTCTGTAAGTCTTTAATGAGTCAAATTCATATATAATGTATATGGGTTACGATGTGTAGGGTTACACATCCATCAGTTATTCATTAAAGATAATGATTTCATGTTTTTCAAATTCTCAAAGGTGACCTTTCCCCTTTTCTTATAGAAGGGATATCATATGAATAAAGGAAGTGAATAGCCCAATAGTTATTTCTAAAATTTATTTCTCCTCCTCCTGAGAGAATTGGAAAAATCATTGAGAGGGTACCCACTGAGTTATTAATCCAGACTCCTAAAGTTCATGGTTGTATTATAATACGATAAAACATCCATGAAAGAAACTAGGGGATTTGGAAAAGCTAAACAGAACATAGCACTAAGGCACTCTTTAGAATTTGATACAAAACCGATGTAGGAGAAACTGTGCTATAAAGGTGGACGTTCAAAAATGTCTGGAAAAAATCTCTTAAAAACTCAACTGTTTGAAAATCACTTTGAGAAATAATATAGAAGTCAGTCTAAGACACAATGCTTACATATAAATAATATTTCAAAATGTAAAACTGACCTTATTTGCTTGTAGAAACTCTAAACTTTGTGGTATTAGATAATGACAGCCTTTTATTTATTAAGGCTTTTAACAACTAAAAATAAAATCTTCTTTTATATACTATTCATAACAAGGTAAAACTACTAATATTATACCATGTATTTCATCACTCCGCAAGTTAAATTATGTCCCCTGGAAGCATAGATAGATGTAGGGAATTCTTTTAAAAATAACACAATGCCTATGAAACAGAGAGCATTGCTTCAAAATAACCAGAACCAATTGTATTTCTCTCCTTTATTAAAAATTTCTGTGATTATTATTTCTGGAGAAAACAATTTTTTAGCACATTTAAAATATTTAAATTTGTATGTGAAACAAAATGAATAAAAATGTTGATCAATGACATCTTCCATAATCATAATAGAAGCAAGAATTTTTCCTCTGCCAGCAAAAACTAAAGTTATTTATATATTACAGTTAACATTTTTTCATGTGGCCTATTCTAAATGGTTAGTGTTTAGTTCATAAACTCCTACCTCCATCGATTGCTTTATTAACTCTACAAACATTAATTATGCTTTTTTTTTTCTTTACATGGGCAGGCACCGGGAAACGAACTCAGGTCTCCAGCATGGCAGGCGAGAACTCTGCCACTGAACCACAGTCACACAGCTCTTATTTAGCCTTTACTGTGCACCAGTCACTGTCTTAGGGGCAGGAAATACATGTTTCTAAATCCCAGAAATATAAAAACTAGAAAGGAGGGAATCAATTAAACATTTACATTATAGTTTGATACTTTCTGTGGTGGAGAGGTGCATAAGGGATCATGGGTGCACTGGGGAAGGAATTGAAGCTAAGTGTTGAGGGACATGTAAAATTGTGCACAGCTACAAGGACAAGGCAGGGAAGAGAGTTCTCGGCAGTGGATCAGCATGTGAGAACATGATGCTTTCAGAGAATTATTATGTTTTCCTGCAAAATAAAGTGTGAGGGAAAAATGGTGGAAGATAAGGTTTGATATGTAGTCTGGAGTCAGATCCAGATAGGGAGAGTGAGTGTGCACATTTATGCATGTATTAGAGATGGGGAGGGATAGCATGGAAACATTGGCTAGTGAGAAACATCATAACTGTGATCTCAGCATATATGGTGGTGGGAAGACAGCAATTGAAATAAGTGGTGGAAGTAGGACTTTTCCTCCACCAGAGGAGGAATCAACAGATTCAAGACATAGAATTAACAGGATTTGATAATTTAGTAGATATGCTAGTGAGAGAAAAGACACACTTCCAATTATCTGACTTGAAACCTGGATTTTGGTGGCCAAAATTACTATGTGAAATCACAATGATGTAAGTAACATATTCAATGAGAATAGGTATGATGTAAACTATCTAACACATTTGACTATTTACATTAGAAGGGCTGAGACACTGTGCTCTACATTCTTTGCCTCATCTTCAGCTGTAAAAGCAACATAACATTTTGCATGTCACATTCATTTTGAAAGAACCTTCAAAAGGCTAAAAAGGGAGGCTGATAAAAAAATGGGATTACACACTATAAAATGAGACAATCACAAAAACCAGAAGAGGTTTAATTAATGGGAAAACACACCCACAGAACATCTGAAGAGGCAAGTGCTACAGCATATTTTAAGATGTTTTAAAATTCATTCTCAGTAACACTGATGGGAGGATTTTTAACTATTTGATGATTTGATTTTATGGAACATAGGATGGTTATGTTAGTGATCATGAAATAGATAAGGTGAAATAAACCTAGCTGTCCATTTAAAGAGGTGAGACTGCACAGCAATCTCTTTATGTACTCAATTATCAAAAAACTGCAGTGAAGAATTCTTATCTTATTCTTATCTGTGATTTGAAAGATCAGACTGGATTTGGAACAGCATTCACAGCAATGAAGTTGTAAGCTCAAAGAAGACTAAGTCATAATGTTGGCCCTGTGACAACGGATCTGAGTTGCTCACAGACCTCTCAGTGAGGACTTTTACCTTTATTCCTCCCTGGGGCTGAGCTGCTTCATCTCTGCATAACTTGACTCACTCACAACGCTCTTGTGGGAATCAAATGAAACAACATATTGAGAGAGTAAGGAAGAGTTAATCGTTCTCTTCAAGATATGAAATCCTATTTACATATTTTAGTTTAGAGTGTAAGCAGATAGTTGGAATGCTTTCAAATTTATTCTGGAACAATAAACTGAACTTCTAAGTGCCTGAATTGAAGAACTGCCTTACTATATATACATGTAGACTATTGAACCATATTTTTAGCAAAGAGAGAGGACACTGCTCATGAAGTCAGAGTTTATAATTATTACAGAAGATTTCATATAGTGTGGATATAAGTATATAGTCATAGTATAAACTTCAGAGGAGTTATTTTAGATGAACTTATGAAAAACCTTATCAGCAATGAGATTAATTGGCTTACAGATCCGAAAATGAATAAAGGGTGTTGTGATGGCTGATTTCATGTGTCAACTTGGCTAGGTTGTGGTGTCCAGTTGTTTGGTCAAGGCAGTTCTGACCTGATTGTTGCTGTGAGGGTATCTCATGGACTTAAATCACTAGTCAGTTGATTGCATGTATGGCTGACTACGTCTAAAATCAATAAAGGAGACTGCCTTCAGCAATGAGAGAGGTCTCATTCAATTAGTTGAAGGCCTTAAAGGGAGAACTGGTGATTTCAGCAGTCAGAAAGAAGAATTTCTCTCTCTTCTTCAGCCAGCCAGCTTGTCCTGGAAAATTCAATGTGACCACTGATTTCCCAACTCACAGCCTGTCCTAAGGATTTCATACATGTCAGTCTCTTTGGTTGCGTGAACCAATTCTTATAATAAATCCTTAAATATTTACATACATACACATGCATCTACATTCTCCTGTTGGTTGTATTTCTTGAGAGAATCCAAATAAAGGTATTTATCTACATTATTCACAAGATATAATCTAATACTAACTTTATTGAGAAAGTAGGAATTTTTTTTCTTCAAATAGTTCGAGATATGCTATAGTTTTGATAAGGATATATTAGGAGATACTGGGGTCAAAACTGATTTTGAATAATAACTTTCCTACACAACAACTCTGCAAATTTAGGAAAGCTGTTTATCTTTTTGAGTCTCTCTTCTCTCAAAAAGAATATCAATACCTATACCATAGAGTAGATGTGGGAAGTAGATGACAAAGCATTAGAAAAGTCTAGCACACTGCCAGGTATCTAGTAGGCACTCAATAGATGGGAGCTTTATGGTTTTGCTATTATTACTTATATCTGTTCCCAGTGCTTTCTTAATGATGGCTGTCTTTGATTAAGTCGTCAGAGAAACCTGACTTGGGTGTGGGGAGTTCGTTGAGAGACACCATTGGGATCAACACTTGTAGCGAAGTGAAGAGAGTAAAATTGGGCAGGGGAGTGGTTTAACTGCGATGCAGTCATAACAAAGACCTCAGCCCATTCCACAGGGAACTCTGGATGGTCCTTTTGAGTTGTCTTGCCTTGAGGCGAGGGGCCAGGCCTTATAAGCACCCCATATGACTTCATCTTTACTCACCAGGCTGGGGAATGGAACACACCTTGGGCCAGAAACTCTCTTAGGCTGAGGACAATCCCAGTGAGGGACTCAGTTGAGAGCTGTCAGTTGCCAGTACTCTCAGCAGCTCTGGGAAAGAATGTCTCAGTATTGAAGGGGGAATTTGAACAAAGCACCACAGCATCTACTACAATGGCCTACACTGTCCTCAGTTAAAATCGTCACAATTATCCTTCCAAGTTCAATTATTCAAGCAGGCTCCCAAGTCAATATGAATAATGAAAGGGACAAGGAGCATAGGAAAGCAAGAAGGAGATGAATGTATTACAAAAAATATGAAGATATGAACATCAGCCTCTTAATAAATAAAAGCAAGCACTGACTATGTGAAGACTTTATATTGAGAAAAGATGAGTATTAGACTGAAAGAAATTTAGATACTCATTTTAGAAACTTGAGCATTTGATACAAGTGGAAAGCTACAATTTTATGTTTTAAAGGGTAGACTTGATATTACCCATTTTTTTCCTCGATTGTTCATTCACTCTACACTGTTTTTAGTACACATGTAATTTATAAAGTTTTTTTTTGCTATCTTATGAAAAACAAGCTTTTGTCAGATGGGGAAAGTTAAGTAGTTCTAAAGCCAAGATCCATTAATTACTCTTCAATGTACAATCCCAAGATAAGAGAAATTTAGGACAATGAAGAAATACAGTGGCGATTCTGAATTGAGACCTCAAATATTGGGAGTATTATTTTACATGAAAATTTATATTAGATACTGGTTAGGCATACTATGCACACTTAAGTGGTCTGAAAGACTAATATATCTAAGTAAGAAATCCACTATTAAAAATGGCTCAGAATCAGGTGGGAATTTGATTTAATAAACATCACTGAAATCACTGGATAGGCTTCACAGTAAATGTTAACAATCCCAGGGGTTAACAATCCCACAGGGCGGCCACTCATGGTCACATTCCCAAAGGCAAAGGCACTTCCTTCTAGATTAAATACATCTTTTAGTTGATTAAAAAAATCAACCCAAGGAGAATATAGTATTAAGAAATTCAATCTAAGTTCATATATGCACAGGGTGGAGAAAAAATTTTGGAATAAATAAAACCTCCAAAAAAGAAAAAATATGGAGTCCTAGATAAACACAAACATTTCCTAATTTCTAGAGTTAGTGAGCTAGAAGCAAATTTAATTTCTGGAGCTTATAATTTAGGAAATCAAATTCTATTTAGAAGTAAGGATTGTTTTTTATTTCTCATTTTCGCTTTCCTCCCAATCCAATTATTGAAACACCTCAGCTGGTTCTGATGAGAATCTCCAGGCTTTGGGAAATACGGTACTTTCATGCCCTCACAAATCACAGAATACAGGTTGTAGGTCTGATTTTTCCCAGCATGACCTGCAACTAAAATTGTCTTTCTCTATCAAAAAGCACTATTCTCTCTTTTTGAAAATGACAATCAAACAAAAAAACTAATCTACCAACCAAAAAATAAAAAATTAAAAAAATCGAACAAGGAGAAATTATAGACCTATAGTCCTGTACAGAAAAATAGTATTGCAGGGATACTGATAAGTTTTCATATCCCACATAATGCTATGTAAATGTATCTAAAGACAAAACAGGTGTCATAAAAGGAGCCTCTAAAGTAAGTAAAAATTTCCACATCCTCACTGTAAGTACCCCAAAAAAGTCTATTTTGGTGGACTATATTTGAATTAGCAAATTGAGGTTTTTGAATTGGATGACTAAGTCTTTCAATTCATATGTGATAACTTTAGAGACATTGCCTAACTTTATTAATTGTGTTAAAGTACAAAAAGTGAAGAGGTATACTTCAATGTTTGGTTTGTGGCTCAATCTGTAATATAAGTAAATATGGAGATAGATAACCAAAATGGTGGTACTAAGCATTGATTGAGTGGTAATTTTGTGGACCTCTTTAGTGCAAAGTGATCAAAAATAAACATACTAGTACCTGCTTTTAGGGACCCCATAGCTTAGGTTATTTCAGTAATACATAAAATGTTACAGAATCACGGATTTAAATGTCAGGTTTTAGTCATGCGCACATGACTTTATGGAACATACATGTGCTGAAAAAGATGGTCATTCTTATTTGCTATAGGAATTATTAGAATTATTAATACTTTGAGAAGACAGTGGGTAGAAGCACATTCTTTAAAAGACAAGTGAAGGAGCACTGATACAGTGCATTTTCCTTGGATGAACTGAAAATTTTTAAGCCTTTAAGGGCAACAGCTCTCCTTTGCCAGTCTCCAAGCTTTAACTGGTGCCTAATCTAATGTTTCTGTTCAACTAAAATGCCGCAAAGACCACATTTAAGTTTGGTGAAAGACTGGGAGGGAACTGTTATAAAGTAAATATTTGGGAGACAAGAGATTATAGCAAAGAACAGAAAGTTGTGAATTACCAGGTTGTCAGGATTCAGAGGAAGAAAAAGAGCCAAGAGGCAGGAGACAGATTGATGAGAAAGGATAAGTCTTTGCTAGGAAATAAGAAACGTAAGACTTAGAGTCCATAGGCTTTACTATTTGAAAGTATTAATATTACTAATGAGCAGAATAAGCCAAAGAGAACATGTGTCTTTGGTAGAGCGCCTATGCTTCTGCCCCTTTGTACACTTTTGATCAGTTATATCCTGGCTCCACGATTTAAATCTACCAATATGATGAAGGAGGGGATGTGGCAGATATATGCAAGGCCCTGATAGTTTTGTACATTGGTAAATCTTGGAGGTGTTGTTGATAATTTCATTGATTTTCACACCATTAATAACAGGAAATGAATAGTGCCATTAAGAATTTACTGTCTTCTATTCTGAGGCTTCTACTCTCTAGGAAATATAAGCTAAATCCCAAGGAGATACACTAGGAACACAAGTAACTGTAACAGGAAATTTCACATAGGCTATAGCTTTTTGGCTAATGTAAATCCTAATCTATTCATGTGTTTATATTCTGGCCACTTTTTATCCACCTCACCTAAAACCCAGCACAAGCTATGACTATGAATCAGACATGTTTCCTTATGATTCTTTATGGTTAGAGTACAGTTTATTATAATTACTCCTATGTTCCAACTTTCTGACATTCAGATTTGGTTGGTAATGGAATGGGCTTCCTCAGAGGAGTGAGTTCCTCATCACTCAAAATGTTCCAGCAGACACTAATGATATTGAATGATGCTAATGATCCATGCATCAAGCTAGGACCAACTCAGTTATTTCCAAGAACCCACACAACCTTGAGAAACAATATATTTTCCCTCTTTAGATTGCCTTTCTCTTTCTCCTTTAACTATATTAATTTTCTGCATCCTCTGAGGCCTTGGTCAGATACTAACTTCTCCCAAAATAATATTACCCTATATGATTCTTAGGAGAATTTGAGGAACTGTTGAATATAAAGTTTGGCACACAGTAGGTACTCAATTAACTTATCTTCCTTTTCTCTACAACGACAAAAGTTTCATTAATCTCTTTTCTAGACTCCAAAAATATTTGGCTGCAATAACAAAATTTAGCTATTGCTTTTTTATAATCAAGTTTTTCTTGAGTTTCTTAATGTCTGTGTCATCTCTATGCTTACTGAAGACTTGGATTGAATCTTCCTCTTCTATTTTTCATAGTCCAGAGAGAAGGGTTGAATACATAGATGCTTAATGAATATGGAGAGCTAAGACTTAAAATTGGAGAATCAAGAGAATGTAGTCTAAAAAATCACTCTATATTTAATCATATTTCCCCAGTTTAGTACTTATGTAACCTTGAAAAGTCTTAGTTTTCAGTTTCCTTATTAAAAAATTGGGGTCAAATATTCCCACCTTCTCTTTCTGAAAGTATTGTCATAACTAAAGAATTGGATAAATATAAAGGGTCTTGCTATTTAGCATTTTGATTTGGGTGCCCATTTAATTGCAATTTGGCATAATTTGGCATTGCAATTTCAGAAGAGTTGCTACAGAAAGCGAATTTTCTTTAGTAGACCATTCTGATGACAAATGTTTTGAGAATTTCTCTCTACCAAAATACAAAGAAAATTGTAGGCTGCCATGATATTCAGTGTAGCTGTTCTTTATATCTAAAAAGATTAAACTTGCTTATATCTCAAATGAATAATTAGAGAGTTCAAATATCTAGAAAGCAGTAAATCATCAAGTTCTTCATTAAGACCATGGCTTTGGGGTAAGCTAGCAATACCCAGGAGCTGTTCAGACATTCTGAGAGTAATAAGAGGTTCTCATAGACCTCTGGCCAACAGAAACAGTGGTGTCAAAACACAATTATAAATGCTTTTCTTTGATAACAGGATGCTTATTTAAGGTCAAAGCTTATGAAGGTTGACTCCTCATTGTAACTTCTGCTAAACCAATCTAGAGTGCAAGTAAAATCCACAAAGTCTTTTACTTTACAAAAGTAAAATCTCGGCTCCATGCAGCTGTCAAAACTATCTTAGAATGCCAATCTGAATCATATGGCTTCCTGCAGCAATCAAATAAAACCCAAATTCCACAGCCTGGAAATGAGTGCCTTTTGCAAGGAGGCCTCTTCTGCCTTCCTTTATATTTATTCAACAAATATTGACATGTTTTCTATTATACGCCCTCACTATGCTGTACGATTACTTAGTTTTCTTAAAACATGTAGTAAACTCTTCTGCTCTCTGTCTTCATTTGACCTGCTCACTTGCTCTGAAATGCAGTTTCTTCTCCTTGCCCCCTGACAAAAATCCTACACATCTAGGAACTGTTCAAGTATGCAACTCCTTCCACCAGCCCAGCACGCATGGGCCTGTGGTGACAGCTCTATCATAGCAGATCTCTAGTTCATCCTGGTCTCTCTCTCTCTCCTTAAATTGTACTCTCCTAGAGGCTCGGGGTCATGCCTTCTACTTTGGACTCCTACAGCACTTAGAATGGAATTGAATTAAAATCTAAAGAATAGCCTTGTTAATCTGCCCTATGCAGTTAGCTCATATCACTTGCCAAAAAGTGATCTGGGTGAAGTGGATCAAATATTTCTGGACTAATGGACTGCTTGGCCTTTTAAACTGTGGCTTCAATAACAGATTCACTCCAAAACAGTCAAATTGCTGGGTTTGTAAAGCATGGCCTAAAGAAAGAGGGCAAGAGAAACAAATATTCTGGTATCTTTCCCTCCCTCCGCCTCAAAATCTGGTTGATTGGTTTAAACTGGTTCTAATGAATCTTTACTTTCTCTGCTGATTCATCCCATTCAGTCATCCACTGGCAGACTTATTTTCCCAGTTCAGTTAACACAGAGAGTGTAAAAATCAGAGGCACACTCCATTTCTACTTAAGACCCAGAATTGCATTTGGCTTTTTACTTTATTTTATTTTAACTCTACTAGGCTGGGCCGATACCCTAAGATGATATATTCAGAGAAAGCCTTGACATCACCCGACTCGGCCCTCGTGTGGGCTCTGGGGTTCCCCTTCCGCTCGCAGAGTCCTCCAATGGCCTCCCAAGCATAGATACCCACAAGCCAAAGGAACCGCCCACATCTCCCTTCTTTACTAAACTTCCGCTCCTCCTATTAAGACATATTTCTCCCCAGACTTGTTATTTCCCATATGGAGAAGGTCAGGAAGAGGGAAAGAATGTTGTTCTTTTTTCCCCTCTGTGTTTTCATTGTTACAAAATGGTACATAGTGTTTTCTCCAGCATATGTCCATCCTTGAAGCCAGCCAGGACCCAATCAGAGTATGAGGTAATTGGGAGGCAGGTGACAGACAGTTTTGTTCACACTTGGCAGTTTTGAAGCTTCCAAATATTTTCAAGTATGTATGTATTTCTGCAAATCACTCAAAATCTACTAAAATTGGTAGATTCTACATTCTCACTTCTCAGTATGATAGTTTGCTTTATTTTTCTAACCTATAGTCTATTATCAGTATCTACATGGCAGAGCATAATTTGAGCTTGGAACTATGTGGGCATTTCTGGATAAGGGTCAATCCTATACTTCTCAAGGCTTAAAGAAGGATACAGCAGGCAATATTAACTGCCAACCTTAGGACAAAGCTTAAAGATATTCATTGATACAAATGAATGATTTTAACCTAAAGTGGTAATTCCTAAGAGGCAGAAATAAGAATCCATATAATTTCACCGGGTCCATTAATTTCCCTATTAACATTAAAACAAAAAGGGGACCTGCATATATGTTGAAAGAACTTCATTCATTTTAGATATACTTTTATTTCATATATTTGGCAATTCAAAATGACTGCTTATAGGCAATCTTAGGAAGATACATTTTTGATGGAGTAAGAAATTACTATATTCTCCCGGTTTTGTTTTATGACATTCATGGCATAAAATTTGTTCACTATCTTAAGGGAATTATCAACCTGAGGTAAAGGAAGACGGAAAACTACAAATTATAGGGAAGTAAGTTTAATTTAACAGGATGTAAATATTTTGCATGTAATTTAATCATTAATAGTTAAACAACATTAATCTTTAATTTAATGAGATGGTGAAAACCCAGTCACTAATTGTTTTTTATTCATATAGTTTCTCCCATTAATTGCAATGTAAACCAGGATAAAAGGAATAATTTGACAGAGAGTGCTCATTTTAGAGAGACTGGCCAATACAGCAGGAAGCTTAACTTTATCCTATTCCTAATACACACTTATCAAATTCTAAACTAGAAAGGGATTGAGGGATTATTTAGTTCAACTCTTTTGTTTTACTTCCCTATGAGAGGCAAACGTTGGGACAAATTAAGTGACCGGTTTTTTGTTACCCTATTGATTAGGGATATGGCTGGACTTGATCTAGAGAATTCCTGACTTTGGGTCCATGATTTTTTTCACTGTATCATAGTACCTTTAAAATAAAATGCAACCCTAAATGAGTTTTATATGTTTAGACTCACTACAGCTTTGGTTTGCCAATGATTCCAAAAACATTTAGGGAAGAACTAAGTTGATATTTTAAGTACATGGTAGCATTTTAAATTGGATTTGTAGGTAAAGATTGTATTCAGATTTTTCCATCTCTTTAGGGACACTGTAGCCAAAATCTCTCTCTTTTCCTCTCTAGCTCCATCTTTCTTTCTCCCTCTCCCTGTCATTATGTTACCTTTTTGTCTTTCAAGCAACAGTGGGTGGGAAGAGTGTTGGGGAAACTCTTTTCATTCCTTTGTAGACTTACAGTGGATCACTTGTGTAATGTCTATAGGAGAAATTAAAAAATCTCCCAAACTTACTATTTCTTGAAGATTAGGACAAGCAGGACTTTTCATTTATTTATTTTACCATATTTACCATTCAGAATGTTCTAAATAATTCAATAACCACTTTATGTACAATATAACTTTTGAGAAATAATACGTAAATATTGACAATATTAATAAGAGAAAAGTGGCAAGAAAACCAGATTCGCATATATATTCTAGATTTCTCACTGAAGCTTTAAAATAACTTTTACTTTCAGTTTGATATGCCCAAAATAATGGAAAAAAGTAAATGTTTTTTCCCTGAGCATTTATAAATCAGGACATTTTTACATTTGAGTGAAAAATCTCTAAAATTATCAGTACACAAAATATAAAAGTGTATTCACTTACGGCCCTGATGCTTTCAAAATGTCCACCTTCTTTCTCGAAATCGATAGGCTGTCCTTTTAGTGTCCAATAGAAAGTGACATCCAAACTAGCATCGTGAATTGCTTTGCAATTAAGGACAACGCTTTCTCCTACTGTTAACTCTGTTTTTTTAGGAGTAAGTTCTATCCTTGTAGGTTCTATAGAAATAAAAATACATTAACAATCAATATGTAATATTTCCCTACATTCTATGTGTGTATTTTAAATAGAGAAGAACATAAATAAGTAATCTACACAGTACAGTTGCTCCAAACACAAATACCACATTTTCCACACTTTTAAGTAAATTATTATGTAACATTAAGTTTTTGGATCTAGGACATTTTGTTATATTTTTGTAGGAGACTATAATGATTTAAGAGTTCCTACTTCAATTAATAAGTCAACTTGGACAAAATGATAAGCAATGAAATAACCAGAGGCAGTATTTTGCATTCTGGAAGGAAGAAAATTTACAAAGGAAGCAATAGCCACCTGTCTGCCTTCAAGGGTCATCAAGTATAATAAAAGGATTTTTTTTTTTTTAAATAGAAAATGCTTCATCTTTCAGGTGGAAGAGCTCAGGGGGGAGTTTACCCCCTTAAAGATCATAAGTCTCTAAGGCAATAGAAAGCATCTTCCCCTAAATTACTATCTTAACAGACAGAAAAATATAATACTACTACTTCACCACCTTGTATTTGTTTTACACTCTACAAAACTTTCTTACAAGTAGAAGGGGCACGTTCTGACTGATTATAGAAAATCATTGGTCATGTTTTGTGGATGGCTTAATTTTTCTAACAAAAAGAAAGGCAAAACCACAAAATGGAAATATCTTGAGAAAAAAATATGCTTTACAAATTATGATTGATTTAGTTTTTCTCTTTTAAGCAGACACACTGGACTTTAGTGCAACTTTGAACCAGTAAAGGCTAATATAGGCTGTTAATTTAAGCTAGTGATCAAATGACTACAATACGATGTATTTTGAATAAAGTAGTAAGATGATGCAGATGAAACTTTGATTTTGCCTTTTTTCCTAATTGGATTCCTGGTTGTAGATACTGCAAGAAGATGAACACAGGTGATGAAAAATTAGCTGATTTTTCCTAGTTTCTATTGTTTGCAATAGTGTAATTAGAAAAAGCTCCACTCCTAACTCCTGATCCAATCTTTTAATGTCCAACTTTATTCTAAGCAATCACTGAGAGCAAAGTGCAACCATAGAACAGGATGCCACTGTAAATATTAACAGTCTATAAGTCAAATACTCCTTGTGGTATTCTAAATTCTGGCTTCCTCAGAGAACAGAGAAAACCATAGTATACCAGAGGAGTTTAAACTTTGTGGGGATTGGAGTATTCTGGGTAAATAAATATTCTATTTAACTATGTTTAACAGAAAACATTTGTATTGCTGTCTAAAAAAAATTCTGTGTAGCCAGCATCGCTTTATTACAATAAATGCTGAATAGGATACAAGAGGAATAAGAGAAAGAACAGAAGATTCGGTTGGATCCCATTAATGCATGACATAAATGAAAACATCTTTCATTTCTTCCTTCTGTGTACATTTACCTCTTTTCTAAAATATCAGCTTGCTGGTATTTTAATTACATTTTTATTAACAAAGAAATAAAAACTAACATTTCCATATTTTAATGGTCAAAAACTGATTTGCTATAAAACACAAGAACAAGTAGGAAAATTAACTAAGGATTGAGTTCAGTTTTAAAGACTAGTCCTTTGTCAAATGAAGAGATTTTATTGCCTAATATATGACATTTTCTTACTCATGTACAAAATGAGATATGGTCATTAAAGAATGTTCTCTGTGTGAAATCTAGCTCTCTGTAGAAATAGAAAATGAACATAAAGATGTAAGCAATATTTCTTATACTAAAAAGTAAAGGTAAATAAAAATTCCATTCATGCAAACATCAATGACCAGCTCTGACACCAGTTCATCAGAAGCGCAACTCTCTACCACACATTAGCATCCTCTTTTTGCAGCTCTTTTTCTGCCAAAAACCACCAGTTGAAGTGGAAACAAGGGAAAGTTACTGATCAATGCTAAAAGTAATTTTGATAGGGGAAAATCATTTTTATATTGCTGGCATATCTTTAAAATTTGCGACTAACTGACTAAAAATTCAGAAATCTTTATTATCCACTTATATTTTGTTCAAACCAAAATCTTCAAATTTTTACCAACATGATGTTCCTTCCTTTATGGTCCCCTAAGTGATGGAAAGGGCCTTTTTGGCTGGGTTATTTCCATGTTTACAAAGTATTTTAGAAAGAGAAGCATGCATGCGCACGCGCAGACACACCCCATGTGCAAATATATTTGCATATTTATTGTCTTTCTTATACGGGAAACTGTGCTTATAAAGCAGTTAGCCACATTTTCTTACCTTTCACCAACAGCGAGGCTATAATTTCAGCAGAACCGAAGACATTTTCCCCTTGGCAAACGTACTTTCCCTCGTCTGATTTAGAAGTGTTTAGGATCCGTAGACTCCCGTCTGGAAGAATAGCTATTCTGAAAATTATTAAAAAATACTTTTTTTCCTGGTTTACTGAAAATTAGCTAAGTGGTAAGAAACTCTGGTGAAGTCAGAAACCATTTCCAAGGTAAAAATAAATATAGGATCACTTTGAAAATATGCAGTGGTAGTAGAAAGATTTTACCCCTCAAAGAAATAATGCCATAAACCCACTTAACATCTTCTATTCAAAAGGATTACTGAGTTACAAGTTACATTTCTTTTGATGCTTTCTGACAGTCAATTTCAAAACTTATGGGAAAAAGGTGACCCTCAATTTGGTTATTCAAACTTGTTACTATAACATCACCCAGTAATATTTTAATATTATGCTTAGGTACTTCACTTCAGACCAAGAGCAAGTTAAAAAATTAAATATAAAAAGAAACAGCCTAAAGCATAGAGGAGAACAAGGACAGAATGTAAAATTAATTATATATGGTCAAGAGATGATTTATGGAGATTTTCCACAGTGCCAACTCTGAAGCGAGGGTAAAACTTGATACTGCCCCTTCTTAAACATTGACCATGTTATCTGAGTTTGCATTTCAGCCTCTTAAGACATTTGTTAAAAGTGGAACTTGAGTCCTATATGAAGGTGAAAAATGAAAGAATTATTAAGCATTTTTTAGAAGTCAATGAAAATGAGGCTGATATTTGGTATTACTGTATTTTCCTGTGTATTCACCAGTCCAGAAATACATGAATTTCAAATTTACTTGGTAACTTGTCTTTTCTCCCTTCTCTGTTCTTGAAATATAACCTATTATTTCAACAGTGTGTCCATCTACTCACTAACATGGCTTTCCCAGAGGCATTTTCTTTATGCATCTCCAAAGGTCTCTAATGTATCAGCTCTAAAGCTTTTTCCAAAATGGTTCCCTCTTAAACGAGTCCAATAAGTGACCTCCTTGAATGAGTGGAGACACTTCTCCATGGAAACCACCTCATCAAAAGGTCCCATCCACAATTGGGTGGGCCATATCTCCATGGAAACAACTTAATAAAAAAGATCCCACTCAACAGTACTGGATCAGAATTAAAGAATATGGCTTTTCTGGGGTACACAACAGTTTCAAACCAGCACAATGCCTGAGAGTTTTTAATTTTGAGGAGGTTCCATTTATTTATTCTTTCTTTCACTGCTTATACTTTGGTGTAAAGTCCAAGAAATCATTGTCTATCACAAGATGTTAAAGATGCTTCTGGATATTTTCTTCAAGCACTTATATTGTCTTGGTTTTTCTATTTAGGTCTTTGAATGATTCTTCATTAATTCTTTGTATATGGAGTAACATAGGGCTCCTCTTTCATTTTGCATAGGGATATCCAGTTTTTCCAGCACCATTAGTTGAAGAGACTATTCCTTCCTAGTTGAGTGGACTTGGGGGCCATATCAAATATCCATACGCTGTAGATGTGATGGGCGATTTCTGAACTCTCAATTTGATTCCATTGGTCAATATCTTTATGCCAGTACCATACTGGCATGCTGTTTTGACCACTCTAGCTTTGTAATATGCTTTTAAATAAGGCAGTGAGAGTTCTCCAACTCTGTTCTTCTTTTTCAAGACATTTTTGGCTATTTGGGGCCCCTGATACTTCCAAATAAATTTTATGATTGACTTTTTCATTTTGCAGAGTATATTGTTGGAATTTTGATTGGGACTGTCTTGAATCTGTAAATCAATTTGGGTAGAATTGATATACTAACATTATAAAGTCTTTCAATCCATGGACATTAAATACCCTTCTATTTACTTAGGTCTTCTTTGATTTATTTTAGCACTATTTTGTAGTTTTCTCTGTACAGGTCCTTTACATCCTTGGTATATATACTAAGGATATAAAAGTAAATATATACATGTGTATATATATATATATATATAAATGGAATTTACAATTGCAACTAGGAATAAACTTTTAGTTGCAATTATAAATGGAAATGTTTTTCTTTATTTCCTCCTCAGATTTGCTCCTTACTGTGTATATATACTGAGCTTTTTTTTTTTTTTTCCACGGGCAAGCACCGGGAAACGATATTACTGATTTTTGCTATTAGTCTTGCATCTTAATATTTTGCTGAACTTGTTTATTCACTGTAGAAGTTACTGTAGATTTTTCAGGACTTTCTATATATAGGATCATGTTATCTTCAAATAGTGAAAGGTTTACTTCTTCTTTTTCAATTTTGATGCCTTTTGTTTCTTTTTCTTGTCTAATTGCCCTAGCTAGAACTTATAGCACAATATTACATAACAATGGTGTCAGTGGGCATTCTTGTCTTATTTCACATCTTAGAGGGAAAGATTTCAGTCTTTCACCATTGAGTACGATATTAGCTGTGAGTTTTCATAGATGCTCTTTATCCAATTGAGGAAGTTTCCTTCTATTCCAATTTTTCAAAGGGTTTTTATCAAGAAAGAATGCTGGATTTTGTCAAATGCCTTTTCTGTGTCAATTGAACTGATAATGTGTTTTTCCCCTTAAATCTGTTAATGTACTCTATATCGATTTTTTGCAGTTGGACCATGCATACTTGGGATAAAACCCACTTGATCATGGCGTATGATTATTTTAATGTGCTGTTAGATGCAATTTGCATAGATTTGTTGATTTTTGCATTTATATTTATTATATTTATTGTAATTTTCATTTCTTATAGTATCTTTATCTGGCTTTGGTATTACGGTGATGCTAGACTCATAGAATGAGTTAGTGTTTCTTCTTTTTAAGTTTTTGGGAGAGATTAAGCAGTACTGATATTAATTCTTCTTGGAATGTTTGGTAGAACTCACCCATGGAGCCATTTGTTCCTGGCCTTTTCTTTCTTGGGAGGTTTTTGATGACTGATTCAATCTCTTTACTTGAGAGTAGTCTATAGAGGTATTCTATTTCTTCTAGAGTCAATGTAGATTGTTCATATCTTTCTAAGAATTTGTCCATTTCATCTAGGTTGTCTAATTTGTTGGCATACATTGTTCATAGTATCCTCTTATTGAGCCTTTTTATTTCTGTGGGGTTAGCTGTGTGCCCTTCTCTCATTTCTGAATTTTTAATTTGCATCTCTTTTCTTTTTTTCTTTGTTAATCTAGCCAAGGGTTTGTCAATTTTATTCATCCTCTCAAAGAACCAATATTTGTTTGAATTCTATTTTTTATTTTGAATTTTATTTATTTCCACTCTAAATTTTTTTTTTTTTAATTTCTTTTCTTCTGCTTGCTTTGGAATTAGTCTGCTGCTCTTTTTCTAGTTCCTCCAGATGTGCAGTTAGGTCTTTGATTTTAGCTTTCTTCTTTTTTAATGTAGGCATTTAGGGCTATAAATTTCCCTTGTGGCACTGCCTTCTCTGCATGCCAAAAGTTTTCATATGTTTTGTTCTTATTTTCATTTGTCTCAAGATATACTGATTTCTCTTGCAGATCAGTATTTGCAAATCAAGTATTTGACCCGGTGATTGTTTAAGATTGCACTGTTTAACTTCCACATACTTGTGAATTTTCCAATTCTCTGTCTAATATTTACTTCCAGCATCGTTCATTATGATCCCAGAAAATGCTTTGTATAATTTCAGTCTTTAAAAATTAAATATACAGAGCTTTGCTTTGTGACCCAACAGGTGATCAATCCTGGCGAATGATTCATGAGCACTTGAAAAGTATGTAAATACTCCTGTTTGGGGGTGCACTGTTTGTATATTTCTGTTAGGTCTAGTTCATTTATCATAATTTTCAAGCTTTCTATTTTCTTATTGATCCACTGTCTAGATATTCTATATATTGTTGAGAGTGGTGTATTGAAGTCTCCAGCTATTGTTGGAGATCTAATACATTGTAGAGATGTCTCTTTCTTCCTTCAGTTTGTCAGTGTTTGCATCATGTATTTTGAGGCACCATGGTTAGGTTGATAAATACTAATTACTTCTTCTTAGTGGATTACCTCTTTTATTAAAAGTGTCCTTTGTCCCGTATAATAGTTTTGCATTTACAATCTATTTTATCTACTGTTAGAAGAGCTAACACAGCTCTTTTTGCTTACTGTTCACATGGAATGTCCTTTTCAAACCTTTCACTTTTAACCTATGTTCACACTCAGGTCATAGGTGAGTCTCTTATAGATAAAACATAGATGGATCATACTTTTTATCCATTCTTCCAATTTGTGTCTTTTGAGTGGGGAGTTTAATTCATTAACATTCAATGTTATTAATTAAGGCAGTAGTTACTTCACCTATTTTATCCTTTGGTTTTTATATGCCATATCTTTTTTTTTTTTTAACTCCTTTTAGCTATCCTTACTAATAATCTTCATTTCTACCCTCTTCTTCAAGTCCCCCTCCCCATCTTTTCCTTTCAGTTTGCCGAACTTCCTTTAATATTTCTTATTTTTTAGGGCTGTTGTGGAAAAGCTTTCTCAGTTTCTGTTTATCTGTGAATATTTTGAACTCCTCATTTTTGAAGAACAGTTTTGCTGGATAAAGTGATCTTGGTTGGCAGTTTTTTCTCTTTCAGCACCTTAAATTTATCATACAACTGCCTTCTTGATTACATGGTTTCTTTGAAAAATCACCACTCAGTCATATTGCAGTTCCCTTGTGTATGGCAAATCACTTTTCTTTTGCTGCTTTCAGGATTCTTTTTTATCTTTGGCATTTGAAAAATTAGTATGTATCTTTGAGCAGATGTATTTAGATTTATTGTTTGGGGTATGCTGCACTTCTTGGACATGTATATTTACGTCTTTCATAAGAGTTGGGAAATTTTTGGCCATTATTTCCTCAAATATTCTTTCTGTTCCTTTTCCCTTCTCTTGTCCTTCTGGTTCACCCTTGGTGTGTATCTTTGTGTGCTCCATGCTGTCATTTAATTCCCTGAGACCCTCTGCTCAAATTTTCCACTTCCTCTATCTGTTCCCCATTTGTAAGATTTTGATTATCCTGTCTTCTAGTTCACTGATTCTTCTTCTGCCTGTTCTAATCTGTTGTATGCCTCTAATGTATTTTAAATCTCTTCTATTGTGACCTTCATTCCCATAGTCTGTTATGCTTCTTTTTATACTTTCAAATTCTTTATGTTCACCCAGTGTCTTCTTAATACCCTATGTCCCTCTAGACACAATTCCTTTGTTACCTTGAATTGATTTAGAAGACCTGTTTAAAGAGTTTTGATTGGTTGTTGCAAATTCTGTGTCTCCTCTGATGTTTCAATTTGGTCCTCTGACTGAGCCATATGTTCCTCTTTCTCACAATGGTTTGTAAATTTTTGTTGCTCTCTGGGTATCTGATTATGTTGACGAATTTACTCTGAAGGTCAGTTTTTTTCTCCTGTCTAGGCTTCTATTGTTAATAGGCTTTTTATGAAGTCTCTTCTTTCATAGGTCATTTAATTCCAGACATTTAGAATAGTGCATGTTTGATTTGATTTTTTCAGCTCTTCATCTGATTCTTGCCCTGGATGTGTGGTGCCATTTTTACAATTGCAGTATTTATGCAATTCTCTCATTCCAGGGGAAAGTTTCCTTTTCTCTGTTCTTTATCTGGGAATCTTGATCTGTTCTGTTTTTGTCTTGCCTCTGTAGATTTTTTTTTTTTTTTTTTTTTTAATACTCTCTTCATTGTTCCTAGCTGCTTTTGCCTGGAGGGAAGATTCTAGGAGGAAGGTCTCCCTGGAGAGGCCTTTCCAAAGTCATTTCCCAGCCAAAATAGGACCAGGGACTCACAAAAGAGGCACAGACTGGCTTCAAAATGCCCTGAGGAGAGGGTCAGAAAAAATGTCAGATGCCTTTTGGACAGCTCCCTGAACTTGCACTTTCTGGGCCTGCCCAGCTGATTATACCCTTAAACAAACTCTTCCCTACAGCCCTAACTAAGCACTGTGCATTTAAACTCCCATTACCTACACCTCTGTTGGGGGCTGGGTTGAAATAGCAGTTGCCACCACATTTTTTCTGGGGCACGTTGCAACATTAGCTCAGAGCCAGAACCCAGTATTTCACCAAACACAAGTTATGTTCAGTGCTTGGCCATAACCAACCCCAGCTCCCCGAGCCCCCTGCCATTCTTGGAGAAGAGGATTTTTATGTCTCTTTCTTATAGCAGCAGTGAGCCCGGGGCTGGACCCTGAGGTGGTCTGCCACAGGAGTCAGGGATGGGCCCTGGTAGCCACTGTGTGGAGAAAGCTACTCCCATCAGAGTATCTTTACCACAGTTTACTCATTTGCTCCTCCTGCTCTGCTCTGGATGCTGTTCAGTGTGCTTCTGGCCTCTAGAGTCCCAGAATGGTTGTCTTAGACAGTCCCTGCCTGTTTGCTAGCTGTTTTGGAGGAAGAAATGAGTCCTGTAGCTCCATACTCTGCATCTTTCCTGGAAGTTCTCTTCATGATATTTTATGAGATGTGTATTTGATCTTGCCAATCAGAACCAAAGGTTATTTAAAGCTTTGAACTTTCTAACAACTGGCATTAGATTCTAGGCTGTTGAAATACTTGCTATCAATGCATACTTACATATTGCCATCAACGAAGACTCCTTTTAAAAACACCATATCATTTTCAGCATGGATCTAACTTGATTTATCGAGTGTAAACAGGAACATAAATTTAGAAACAAGCCAAATTGTATAACTAAGAATAGGAGTAGAAAATTTCACATTCAAATTATGTCTATGATAGATAGTAGCTTGAAGCATTTGAAAACCTAGTGTCCTCAGACGTTATATATCCATTCAAGACGGTCATGAAAAAATTTGGTTCATTATTTAAGATAGTGCACATTTTCTATAATAACGAAATATAATGTATTTATTCAACTTCAATCCCAAAGATACACATGCTACAAAAGTTATATATGAGTTATGAGAATTATGAACATTACTGAAATTCAGCTAAATTATTAGTTTTTTCAGATTGTTAATATCTTGAATATATTTGGATTTTACTGATGTTAGCAGATTCTAAGCTAGCAGGTCAGATGTTTGCTGTAAAAGTTCACCTCTATTAAAGAAATAAATATCTTAAATACTGGAAGTGTTTCAGCTATTGATGAAGGTAAGTCCTTTCTCACTGGCCATCTATTATAATTTCCTTTAAAAGACAGTTTGTGAACACCCCTTAATTTAGGCCACCAATCCACTCTGGGGCTGAAGAATTTTGAATACTATGATTTTTATCTGTCAAGTGGCAGTGTCATTTAAGCAAAAGCCTGTCTACTGATTCACATTGTAAATCCTTATCAAATGAACTCATTTTTTTTAAACTTAGGGTAAAAAACACATTCGTCAATGTATATGATTTATATAATAATGTCTTGTTATTGCATAAATAATTACTTAATTGAATATTGAATTAATTCAATTAATATCAAATAAATCCCCTCACCTATTACCAAATGACTTCTACTTTCTGGAATTTTCAGTTGTCTGAATTCATCCTGCTGCAAGATCCTTGGATTTGGAGTCAGGCAGAAAGGGAGGGGTGAGATAAAGTTTTGTTGGGAAAAGGAAAGGTTTTAAGAATTGTAAACTAGCATCCTAGCATTCAGGATCAAGTCATGCTTAATGAATTTTTGGAGTCTCCACTTGTCCATGTGTTCTGCTTAGATCAGCAGATGTCTTAGCAGGTAATTATTTGTATTATAATAATCCTAATTACTGGATTTTTGCCTTGTTAATCTGGTCTGTATCACAGTGTGTCTAGGAAAGCATTGTGCTTACCCCTATCTTGATGATTACTTAATGCCTACTATGTCTTCCAAATTTCAGGAACATTTTCTGGATCCTCTATTTCCTTTCTTTGCCCACCTGCCAAATACCACTCAATCTAGTTTCGATCTTTCCAGGCAAACTGTCTGCCTGGGAATACCATGAATTACCTACTGCCATGTTACTTAGAGATTATATTATGAGCTCCCGATTAGATTTCTTTCTGGTATTTTATCACTGGGGTTAATTAAGATTATATTCTTTAAAGTAAGAGATGGTTGATTCATATCACTCCAAATGACTACTATGTGTGTGATCTTGAGCAAAATTACTTAGTCACTTTCTTTATATGTTAAACTGCCATTATAATATCTAACTAGAGTTTTTGAAACATTAACTTAGATAATACATGTAAATTATTGTACTTTATTGGATTGAGAGAGACATTAAACAAGAAACCACTTTCAGTGAAGATGTGGCCTACTTTGATCAGGATGGGTCTTAATTCTACCAGTGGAGTCATTTATAAGTGGAATGAAATTCAGACAGAGAGAGAGAAAGCCACAGAAAACAAGAAACTGGTCAGTGGGATCCAAATAAGAAAGGGGAGTTCAGGAGAGACTGCCATGTGTGCTGCCATGTGACAGGAGCCAAGAACCAAAGATCACTGGCATTCAGCCCCAGAATACCAGTATTTCAGAAGAAAACATCACCGTGATTCGGGCATGACTGGGACTTTTCCTATCCTCAAAACTGTGACCTAATAAATTCCCACTGGTTAAGCCAATCCATTGCATGGTATTTGCTTGTGCAGCCAAAGAAACTGAATGAGTACTTAGTATAAAAACCTCCTCTGGTCAGTGGGCTAGATAAATCTTTTTTGGAGGAGTAATATTGGAACTGATCTGAAGGATGAGAACCAAAGGGTGAGAAAACAGAGGGAAGTAGTATTTGCAAAGGCCCTGAGGTGGGGAGGAGCATGAAACCTTGGAAGAACCAAATGGCCAGTTATGATGGACAGGAATGGCACAAACTGAAGTTGGTGAGACTGGAGAGTAGGGCAGGATCATACAGGACCTGGTGTACCATGAAAAACATCTGCTATTTATTTTAAGGACAGTAGGAAACTACAAATTAAAAAAATAGCTTTACTGAAATATAATACACATACAATGCGTTCACATGTTCAAAGCATACACTTTGAAAAGTTTGACATTGGATACAGTCATGAAACCATTTGCGCAGTTAAAATAGTTAACATATCCAGAACTCCCAAAAGTGCACCTGTGTTCCTTTGGATTCTTTCACCCCAGCACCTTCTCATTTCATCCCTATCACTAGGCAACCACTGACCTTTCTGTCTCTAGTTTGCTTTTTCCAGATTTTTAAAAAATGGAATTATACAATATGTATTCTTTTTGTCTCTTTTATTTCACTTTGCATAGTTATTTTTAGAGTCATGTAACGATTGCAATTATTACTCCTTTGTATTGCTAAGTAAGATTTTGTTATGCATATATACAATTTATTTATCCACTCACTTTCTGCCGAGTGGGTTGTGAGATTGTTTTCAACTTGGGCTATTAGAAATAAAGCTGTCATAAACATTTGTGTACAAATGTCCTGTGAATATATGCTTTTATTTATCTTGGATAAATACTTAGGACTGTAATGGTTGGATCACAGTACCATATAGTTTAACTTTTTAAGTTGCTGCCATAAGGTTTCTAAGTGTTTGTACCACTCTAAATTTCTACCAGCAGTGCAATGATAGTCTTTGCAACATTTAGTATTGTCAGTCTTTTTAATTTAGCCATTGTAATAGGTAGGTCCTGGAATCTTCTTGTAGATTAAGTAACATTTCTTTCATGACTAATAATGTTGAGTATTCATGTGCTTATTTTCCATCTTTATATCTACCGCCGGGGGTGGGAGTTGGGCAGGTGCCTCTAAGAGGGGAAGAGGTGGGGTTTCCCTACAGGTGCCCTCTGGCCACCATGGTCTCTCTGGGTGAGGTGGGGTGTCTCAGGCCTGCAGAGACAGAGAGACTTCTTGGACTGGTACCCTTGCTGTAGCTGGATTTCTCTTGATAGTTCCTCCTACCTGCCTCCTTATCTCTTGATAGAAAAGGTAGGACTTACACCTGACGGGAAAGGAAAGTGCCACTTATTTTTGATGAGGCTCCTAATAAATCCCCCTTGCCAGTGGTGCCAGACTCATCAAATGCTGTAAAAGGGACTCAAGTTTGAGCTTGGAGAGAAATGAACCTAACAGAGATGTCTTCTGTTTCTAGTCCAGGGTCAAGAAGTGCCCGTTCTGGGTGGCTTTCTTCAGTTAGGTGGAGTGTACAACATACCCTGTCACTGCTGTTCCTTCTGTCCTGGGGTCCCCAACCAACTTGCCTTCTCCTTCCCAAGTTTCAGAGTTCTCCTTTGCTTGTCTTTTGAACAATTTCCAAAGTTTATAGTTGTACCTAGCAGAGAGGAGCAGGGTAAAATATTCTAGACTATCTTGTCCAGACTGGAAGTCTCAATTCTTGTTTTTTTAATTATTGGTTTTTATTTTAAATTTCTGATTGTTCATTGATAGTATGCAGAAATACAATTGATTTCTGTCTGTTGATCTTTTATCTGCCACTTTTCTAAACCTAAATATTAGCTCTCCTAGCTTTAAAAAAATTCATGTGATTCTCTAAGTAATCCATTATGTTGTCTGCAAATAAAGACAGTATTATGTCTTCTTTTTAATCTGTAGGCATCTTTTCCTTGACCTAGTGCACTATGTAGGATCTCTAAAGGAATAGAATCGAATAGAAGTAGTTGAATAGAAGTGGTAAGAGTAAACATCCTTACTTTTTAAAATCTTAGGTGGAAAGAATTGAGTCTTTCTCTAGTAGAATGTTAGTTGTAAGTTTTTCATGGATTCCCATTAAATTTGAGGAATGCTCGTCTATTCCTAATTTTCTGAGACAATCTTTTAGGAACGGATGTTGGATTTTGTCAAAGGCTTTTTATCTACTGAAAAGATGATATATTTTTTCTTTTTGGTCTGTTACTATGGTGAATTGCTTTGATTAATTTTCTAATATTTTACCAATCTTGCATCACTGGGATAAAATCACTTGCCTATGAAGCATTATGCTTTTTATATATTAATTGAATTTGGTTTGCTAAAAGTTTTCTAAGAGTGTTTTCATCTATATTGTTAGAGATATTGGTCTATAATTTTTTCTTCTTATAATGTCTTTATGTGGTTTTGGTTTCAGAGTAATGCTGACTTTGTAGAATGAGTTTGGAAAGTACTTCCTCCTCTTCATATTTATGGAAGAGTTTGTGTTGATTTGGTATTATTTCTTCCTGGAACGTTTGGTAAAATTTTCCTGAAAAGACAAATTTTCTTTGTTTTAAAGGACAAATTAAAATTTAAAAATAGATAAAAGACTATTAATGCTACCTATGTTTTGAATGAGCTCAAAAAAGCCTTTTAAGCTGGGAAAATGTAATTGTAAGAAAGTTCTTATTTATGTTAATGCAAGTTTTATTTTGGTTTTTGATTATTCAGTTCTGGCTTAGCAAAAGACAAACTATAATTAGTGTAACTTTGTTACATCCAGGCAACAGTTTCATTGTAGTAGATCATCACTTCTCTTGGGTATATTCAGGAAAATTCAGGTTTAATTATTATCAGAGAGTATAAATTCAATAGTTCATCTAAGAATTCCACTTCTGCTCCTGAACCTGCTCATTTCTGGTTGAAGCACATGAAATTGCCAATGTTTATTTTTCTTCCAGAAAAAAGGCAATTTCACATGGTTCAATCTACTAGTTTTATAAAGCTTTTGTGTACCAGTATTATTGCAGTGCTAGAAAAGAAGGAAAATTCTGCTTATGTCAGGAAAGAAGTTGCACATCTGTTGTAAGTGAACCTTCTCTGTTGTCTCTGGTTGCTTTTGTCCTTATCTGGACCAATATCTGAAGCTCATAGATTCATTTGCGATGAACTGGCAACTGGGCCTACCAGTATCAATAGCAAATGACTTTGGATCTTTTGAATGCCATCCATTGAGTCAGCTGGTGTACTCTTCAGTGTGTTACCTTTATCAGGATCTAGGCTATAACTACAGTTCTAATTCCTAAGTTATTAATTTAGGAAAAATTGAATATGGAAAGTAACATACAAACACATTAACACTTAAAACTTATTTTTATTGAGAACTATCCATACATGTATAGTCTAACCATATTATACAATCAATGGCTCACATCATCATATTCTTGTGTATTTTTCACCATGATCATTTCTAGAACATTTGTATCAGTCCAGAAAAAGAAATAAAAAGAAAAATAGAACTCATACATTCCTTACCCCTGACCCCTCCCTGTCACTCAAAGTATTTCCATCTACACAATTATTACTCTTAATCTCCTCCTATCACTTATTTAATTTTTATCCTTACCTTTTTTTTTACCCATCTGTCCATAACCTGAATAAAAGTAACATCAGACACAAGGTTTTCACAATCACACAGCCACACTGTCAAAGCTATATAGTTATACAGTCTTCTTCAAGAACCAAGCCTACTGGAACACAGTCCAACAGTTTCAGGTACTTCCCTTCATCCACTCTAATACATCAGAAGCTGAAAAGGGATATCTATATAATGCATAAGAATAACCTCCAGGATAACTTCTCGACTCTGAAATCTCTCAGCCACGGAGACTTGACTTTGTCTCATTTCTCTCCTCCCCTTTTTGATCAAGAAGGCTTTCTCGTTCCCATAATGCCATGTCCAGGCTCATCCCTGGGAGTCAGGTCCCATGTTTCCAGGAAGATTTGCACCCCTGAGAGTCACATGCCATGTAGGGGGGGAAGGCAGTGAGTTCACAGGCCAAGCTGGCTTAGAAAGAGGTCACATCTGAGCAACAAAAGAAGTTCTCTAAGGGTGACTCTTAGGCATAATTTTAAGTAGGCTTAGCTTCTTCTTTGCAGGAATAAGCTTCATAGTGGCAAGCCCTAAGATTTAGGGCTCAGTTTATTAAGCTGGTTCTCACCACTGCTTGTGAGAATATCAGGAATTTCCCAAATGGGGAAGTTGAACACTTTCATCTTTCTCCCCAGACCCCCAAGGGAACTTAGTAAATACTTTTTTATTTCTGCTCAAATTACTCTGGAATATATTGGGGCAAATCACGCTAATTTGTACAAACCAACAAGGTCTCACATCCTATTCAAGGTTCCATGTAATTATGGTATTCAAATAAACTGACCATACAAGTTAAATTAGAGAATGTGCTACCCAAACAAAAATTTTGCACTAATAAGCATCTCTCCCTTTGGTCTCACAAAAGAGGGTGAAGTTTGAAAATATGGACCATATCATCCTTTACCCAGTATTCTAATTTACCTTAGTCCTATCCCTATCAGCTTCATTCATATCTCTAGATAAAGTCTGATCACTTTTTCATAATCCTCTCCCATGCCCTTGCTTGTTGACATTTGGTTTTGCCATAATGCCTTTGTTACAGTGGAACAATACAAACATTATTACAATACTCTTGACTACAGACCCGCTAGCTTGCATTGATTGTGCATTTTCCTGTATATCATCCATTTTCAACACCTTGCAATGCTGACACTCATTTGTTCTCTCTCAGGCAAAAACATTTTTATATTTGTACATTTAATCACCACCACTGTGCATTCTAGGCATTACTAAGCTATACCGCCTCAGTCTTTATCACGTCATTCCCTGTGGCATAATACGTGCTCCCAGCCCTTCTCCCTCAACCATACTCACATTTAGCTTCATGCAGTGTACTTACATTATTGTGCTATCATCAGGTGGTATTCTGCTACCCATTTCTGAATTTTTACAATCAATCCTGTTTCACAATTTGTATTCCTTCAGCACCAAATGTCCAATCTTTACCCTCTTTCTATCTCCTGATAACCTGTGTTTTTAACCTTAACTCTCAAGGTTTACTCATTAATATTAGTTTATATTAATGAGACCATACGGTATTTGTCCTTTTGCTTCTAGCTAATTTCACTTGCATAATGTCCTCAAGGTTCATCCACATTGTTACATTCTTTATAAATTTATTCTGTGTTATAGCTGTGTAGTATTCCATTGTATGTGTATATCACAGCTTGTTTAGCCACTTGTCCATTGATGGACATTTGGGTTGTTTCTATCTCTTGGCAATTGCACATAATGCTGTTATAAACATTGGTGTGCAAATATCTGCTTGTGTCCTTGTTTTCAGTTTCTTTGAATATATACCTAGTAATGTGATTGCTGGATCACATGGCAGTTCTACACTTAGCTACCTGAAGAACTGCCAAACTGCCTTCCAAAGTAGTTGTACTATTTTACATTCCCACCAACAGTGGATAAGTGTGCCTCTTTCTCCATAACTTCTCCAGCACTTGTTTTTTTTTCAATGGCCATTCTAATGGGTGTTAATTAGATGATATTTCATTGAGGTTTTGATTTGCATAGCCAGTGTAGTTGAGCATCTTTTCAGGTGCCTTTTGGTCATTTGTATTTCCTCTTCCGAAAAAATGTTTTTCATGTCTTTTGCCCATTTTTAAGTTGAGTTATTTGTCTTTTTGTTGTTGAATTGAACAATCTCTTCATACATTCTGAATTCTAAGCCCTTACCTGATATGTGGTTTCCATATATTGCCTCCCATTGTTGAGGCTGCTTTTTTACTTTTCTGACAAAGTTCTTTGATGCACGAAAGTGTTTAATTTTGAGGCATTCCCATTTATCTATTTCTTTTTACAGTATTCATGCTTTTGGTGGAAGGTCTAGGAAACCACCTCCTATTACAAGATTTATAAGATATTTCCTTACATTTTTTTCTAACCGTTTTATGGTCTTAACTATAATGTTTAGGTCTTTGATACATTTTGAGTTAATTTTTGTATAGGGTGTGAGATATGGATCCTCTTTCATTCTTTTGCATATCCAGTTGTCCAAACACCATTTATTGAAGAGGTGGCTCTGTTCCAGGTAAGTTGGCTTGAACACCTTATCAAAGGTCAATTGTCCATAAATGAGAAAGTCTATATCTGAACATTCAATTTGACTCCATTGGCCAGTGTATCTATCTTTATGCAGCGCACTGTTTTAACCACTGTAGCTTCACAATATGCCTTAAAGTCAGGTAGTATGAGAACTTCCACTTCATTTTCTCTTTTCAAGATATTTTTAGCTATTCAGGGCCCCCTCCCATGCAAATAAATTTAGTACTGGTTTTCTACTTCTGCAAAGTAAGTGTTGGCATTCTAATTGGTATTGCATTGAATCTATAAATCAATTAGGGTAGAACTGATACCTTAACGGCATTTAATCTTCCAATCCATGAACATGCTATGCTCTTCCATTTATTAGGTCTTCTATGATTTCTTTTAGCAATTCCTAGTAGTTTTATGTGTTTGGGTCTTTTGTATTCTTTACTTAAATTCATTTTTAAATATTTTTCTTTTGTTTGCTATTGTAAATGGAATTTTTTTCTTGATTTCCTCTTCAGATAGTTAATCCCTAGTGTACAGAAACTCTCCTGATTTTTGGGTGTTGATCTTGTACCCTGTCACTTTGTTGCATGCATTTATTAGCTTTAATAGCTTTGCTGTAGATATTTTCAGATATATAGAGTATCATATCATCTGCAAACAGGGAAAGTTTGCTTTCTCCTTTACAATTTGGAGGCCTTTTCTTTCTTTCTTTCTTTTTTTTGTCTAATTGCTCTGGCTAGAATTTCTAGCATAATATCGAATAACAATAGTGACAGTGGGTATCCTTGTCTTGTTCCTGATTTTAGGGGGAAAGCTTTCAGTTTTTCCTCACTGAGGATGATGTTAACTATGGGCTTTTCATATATTCCCATTATCATGTTGAAGAAGTTCCCTTCTATGCCTATCTTTTGAAGTGTTTTCATCAAGAAATGATGTTAAATTTTGTCAAATGCCTTTTCTGCATCAATTGAGATGACCATGTGGTTCTTCCACTTACACTTGCTAATATGGTGTATTATATTAATTGATTTTCTTGTGTTGAACCAGCATTGCATATCTGGAATAAATCCCACTAGCTCTTGGTATATAACTCCTTTAATGTGTTGCTGGATTTGATTTGCAAGTATTTTGTTGAGGATTTTTGCATTCTTATTCATTAGAGAGATTGGTCTGTAATTTTCTTTCTTTCTTTTTTTCATTATCTTTGTCTGGCTTTGGTATTAGGGTGATGTTGGCTTCATGGAATGAGCTAAGTAGCTTTCCCTCCTCTTCAATTTTTTGGAAGAGTTTGAGCAAGATTGGTACTAATTCTTTCTTGCATGCTTGGCAGAATTCACATGTAAAACCATCTGGTCCTGGGACTTCTCTTTTGGAAGGTTCTTGATGACTGATTCAATCTCTTTACTTCTGATTGATTTGTTGAGGTTGTCTATTTCTTCTTGAGACAATGTTGGTTGTTCATGCCTTTCTAGGAAGTTGTCCATTTCATCTATGTTGTCTAGTTTATTAGCATATAATTGTTTATAGTATCTCTCATTACCTCATTTATTTTTGCAGGGTCTGTGGTTATGTCCCCTCTTTCATTTCTGATTTTTTATTTATTTGCATCCTCTCTCTCTTTTCTCAGCCTAGGTAAGAGTCCATCGATTTATTCATTTTCTCTAAGAATCAACTTCGGATTTGCAATTCCATGTATTTCTGCTCTATTCTTTGTAATTTCTTTCCTCTTATTTGCTTAGTTTGCTCTTCCTTCTCTAATTCTTCCTGGTGAACAGTTAATTCCTCAATTTTGGCTCTTTCTTCTTTATAGACATTTAAGGCAATAAATTTACCTTTCAGCACTGCCACTGCTGCACCCCATAAATTTTGATATGTTGTGTTTTCATTTTCATTTGCCTCAAGCTATTTACTAATTTCTCTTGTAATTTCTTCCTTGACCCACTGGTTATTTAAGAGTGTGTTGTTTAGCTTCCATATATTTGTGAATTTTCTGGCCCTCTGCCAGTTATTGATTTCCAATTCTACTCCATTATGATCTGAGAAAGTGTTCTGCATAATTGCAATCTTTTTAAATTTATTGAGTCTTGCTTTGTGACCCAGCATATGGTCTATCCTTTAGAATGATCCATGAGTACTTGAGAAAAATGTGTATACTGCTGCGGTGGGGTGTAATGTTCTGTAAATGTCTGTTAAGTCTAGTTCATTTATCATATTATTCAAAATCTCTGTTTTCTTATTGGTTCTCTGTCTAGATGTTCTATCCATTCATGAGAATGCGGAATTGAAGTGTCCAGCTATTATGGTAGAGGCGTCCATTTTCAGTGTTGTCAGTGTTTGTCTCATGTATTTTGGTGTACTCTGGCATGAATATTTATGATTGTTATGTCTTCTAGTCGAATTGTTCCTTTTCTTTTTTTTCATTTTAAAAAATTTTTATTAATAAAACCAATCAACATACAATATGAACATTCATTTTTTATCACATAGTTGTATATTCATCATCATGATAATTTCTTAGAACATTTGCATCAATTCAGAAAAAGAAATAAAAAGAAAACAGAAAAAAAGTTCATTCCAGACCCCTTACCCCACCCTTTCATTGATTGCTAGCATTTCAATTCACTAAATTAATTTTAACATTTGTTCCCCTATGATTTATTTATTTATATATTAATTTTTAAATTTTGAAAAAATGACAAGAAAGAAACACAAACATTCTTAATATATGATTATTCCATTCTATATACATAATCAGTAATTCACAATATCATCACATCATTGCATATTCATCATGATCATTTCTTAGAACATTTGCATCAATTCAGAAAAAGAAATAAAAAGACAACAGAAAAATAAAATGAAAACAGAAAAATAAATTATATATACCATACCCCTTACCCCTCCCTTTCATTGATCACTAACATTTCGAACTAAGCTTATTTTAACATTTATTCCCCCTATTATTTATTTTTATTCCATATGTTCTACTCATCTGTTGACAAGGTAAATAAAAGGAGCATTACACACAAGGTTTTCATAATCACACAGTCACATTGTGAAAGCTATATCATTATACAATCATCATAAAGAAAGATGGCTACTGGAACACAGCTCTACATTCTCAGACAGTTCCCTCCAGCTTCTCCATTACATCTCGGATAACAAGGTGATGTCTACTTAATGCGTAAGAATAACCTCCAGGATAACCTCTCAACTCTGTTTGGAATCTCTCAGCCATTGACACTTTGTCTCATTTCCCTCTTCCCCCTTTTGGTTGAGAAGGTTTTCTCAATCCCTCGATGCTGAGTCTCAGATCATTCTACAGTTTTTCACAATCCCTTGATGCTGAGTCTCAGCTTATTCTAGGATTTCTGTCCCACATTGCCAGGAAGGTCCACATCTCTGGGAGTCATGTCCCATGTAGACAGGGGGAGTGTGGTGAGTTTGCTTGTTGTGTTGGCTGGAGAGAAAGGCCACATCTGAGCAACAAAAGAGGTTCTTTTGGAGGTGACTCTTAGGTTTAATTTTAAGTAGGCCTGAAATGTCCTTTGTGGGGTTAAGTTTCATATGAACAAACCCCAAGACTGGAGGCTCAGCCTATAGCTTTGGTTGTCCACATTGCTTGTGAGAATATCAAGGATTCAACTTGGGGAGGTTGAGTTTTCCCCTGTTCTCACCATTCCCTGATGGGGAATTGGCAAATATTTTTCCACTCACTGATCAAATCACTCTGGATTTCATTTGGGCATCACTCTGGACAAATCAACAAAATCTCATGTCCTACCCAAGGTTCTGTGTACTTAAGTTGTTCAACCAACTATCTACATAAGTTATATTAGGAAATGCAGTAGTCAAAATATAAATTTTGTACCAAATAAAGTTTTTTTGCTTTAATCTCACACATAAGTTAAAATTTTAAAATATTAATTACCATCTATTTTCAACACCCTGCAGTAATGACATTCCTTTGTTCTTCCTCATGAAAAAACATTTTTTAAATTTGTACATTTAGTCACTATCATTGTACACTCTAGACATTCCTAGATTATACCATTTCAATCTTTATCATCTATCTTTCTTTGTGATTTCGTTTATGCCCCCAGCCCTCCTCCCTCTATCATTCTCATATTCAGCTTCATTCAGAGTTTTAATATAATTGTATTACAGTTAGGTAGTATTGTGCTGTCCATTTCTGAGTTTTTATATTCAGTCCTGTTGCACAATCTGTATCCCTTCAGCTCCAATTACCCAATATCTTACCCTATTTCTATCTCCTGATGGTCTCTGTTACCAATGACATTCTCCAAGTTTGTTCACTAGTGTCAGTTCATATCAGTGAGACCATACAGTATTTGTCCTTTTGTTTTTGGCTAATTTCACTCAGCATAATGTCCTTAAGGTCCATCCATGCTGTTACATACTTCATAACTATATTCTGCCTTACAGCTGCATAATATTCCATTGTATGTGTATGCCGCAGTTTGTTTAGCCACCCATCTGTTGATGGACATTTTGGCTGTTTCCATCTCTTGGTAATTGTAAATAATGCTGCTATAAACATTGGTGTGCCAATGTTCATTTGTGTCCTTGCCCTCATGTCCTTTGACTAGAGACAGCATATAGATGGGTCCTTTTTTTTAACCCATTCTGCAAGTCTATGTCTTTTGATTGGGGAGTTTAATCCATTAACATTTAGTGTTATTACTGCACGGGTAGTACTTTCTTCTACCATTTTGCCTTTTGGATTTTGTATGTCATATCTAATCTTCCTTCTTTTTACCTTTATTCATAGTCTTCCTTTCTACACTCTTCTCCACACCTCTCTCTTCTTTTTGTTTCTGTCACTAGTGCTCCCTTTAGTATTTCTTGCAGAGCTGGTCTCTTGGTTACAAATTCTCTCAGTGATTTTTTGTCTGAAAATGTTTTAATTTCTCCTTCATTTTTGAAGGACAATTTTGCTGGGTATAGAATTCTTGGTTGGCAGTTTTTCTCTTTTGTAATTTAAATATATCATCCCACTGTCTTCTCGCCTCCATGGTTTCTGCTGAGAAATCTACATATAGTCTTATTGGGTTTCCCTTGTATGGGATGGATTGCTTTTCTCTTGCTGCTTTCAAGATCCTCTCTTTCTCTTTGCCCTCTGACATTCTGATTAGTATGTGTCTTGGAGTACGTCTATTTGGATCTATTCTCTTTGGGGTATGCTGCACTTCTTGGATCTGTAATTTTAAGTCTTTCATAAGAACTGGGAAATTTTCTGTGATAATTTCCTCCATTAGTTTTTCTCCTCCTTTTCCCTTCTCTTCTCCTTCTGGGACACCCACAACACGTATATTTGTGCAGTTCATATTGTCATTCAATTCCCTGAGTCTCTGCTCATATTTTTCCATTTTTTTCCCCGATAGCTTCTGTTTCTTGTTGGATTTCAGATGTTCCATCCTCCAGTTCACTAATCCTATGTCTGCCTCTTAAAATCTACCACTGCAGGTTTCCATTGTTTTTTTCATCTCTTCTACTGTGCCTTTCATTCCTATAAGTTCTGTGATTTGTTTTTTCAGACTTTCTATTTCTTCTTTCTGTTTATTCCTTGCCTTTTTTTGTATCCTCCCTCAATTCATCGATTTGGTTTTTGATGAGGTTTTCCATGTCTGTTCATATATTCTGAATTAATTGTTTCAGCTCCTGTATCTCATTTGAATTGTTGGTTTGTTCCTTTGACTGGGCCATATCTTCAATTTTCCTAGTGTGATTTGTTATTTTTTTGCTGATGTCTAGGCATTTAATTACCTTAATTAGTTTATTCTGGAGATTGCTTTCAATTCTTTTACCTAGGGTTTTCTTGCTGGATGAATTTGTTGTCTATCTCTTCTTTAACATTCAGTTCAGCTTTATTTGGACCTCTAGCTTAGGTTTTGTTTAACAGAGGAGAATTTTTCAGTTCTTGTTTTCTTGTTTCTTGCCCTACTTGTATGGTGCCTTTTCCCCTCACCCTTAGGAGGGTCTGCTTAGGCATTATAGACTCTAGCCAGATTTTCCCAGACCAAACTGGCCTCCTATCAGGAGGAAAGAGTCACCTGTGTCAGTTTTCCCTGAGGGTGAGACCCAGCAGATTGAAAGACTTTCCTGTGAAGTCTCTGGACTCTGTTTTTCTTATCCTGCCCAGTATGTGGCGCTTGCCTGCCTGCAGGTCCCACCAGCATAAGATGATGCAGTACTTTTAACTTTGGCAGACTCTCCCTACTGGGGGCATGGTGGAGACAGAGGAGAGGTTGTAGGCTGGTTTTAATGGCTTCAAATTACCAAGCCCTGGTGTCCGAATTCCTTGAGGGAGGATTCCACCTGAGTTGGCCTCCACCCCTCCCCTGGGGAAAGCACAAGCTCCAGATAAGCCCTCAAACAAGCTTGTTTCTGCCTATGCCTGGGGCAGTTGCAGCCTGAGAAACCCTGCCGCTGCATCCAAAGGCAGTCAAGCCTTTGTAGAAACACAGCCACAAAGACTTCTGTTTCTTTTTTTTTTTCTTTTTCTGTCAGCCCTTCCCCCTTGGTGCTGAAGCAAAAATAAGCAACCTCTGCTTTGACCAGGTTCACCTGAGCTGGGGGCCCATTTTTAGTAGTCAGAATTTGTTAATTAATTCCACAATTGGCATTTGAGTGGGCTCAGCCCCTGCTGCTGGTAAAGTCTCTTTCCTTTCCCCTCTTGGAAGCAGTCTGTGGGGGAGGGGTGCCGGCCACTATGGCTTGGGGAACTCACGGTTCTGGGGGAGCTCGCAGCCGGTCCAGCTGGTCCAGACTGGGGTATGCTGTGTGTCCGGTCAGTGATGTGGCCCCAGGAGCTGTTCTGTACTGTTTCTGGTTATTTAATAGTCATTCAATTCCCTGAGGCCCTGCACATATTTTTTCTATTCTTTTCCCTATATTTTCTTTTGTGTATCAGATTTCAGATGCCCAGTTCTCTAGTTCTCTAATCCTTTCATCTGCCTGTTCGGATCTATTGTTGTAGGTTTCTGTTGTTTTTTTCCCCCATCTCTTCTATTGTGACTTTCATTCCCATAAGTTCTGCAATTTTTGTTTTCAAATTTTGAGTTCTTTACGTTTGCCCAATATCTTCTTATCTTCCCTCACACCTTGTTGTTTTGAATTTTTGATGAGATTTTGCATGTCTGTTCAAACATCATGAATTAGTTGTTTCAACTCCTCTATCCCATCTGAAGCATTATTTTGTTCCTTTGACTGGGTCATATTTAAATTTTCCTAGCATAACTCATTAGTTTTTGCTGGCATCTAGGCATTTGATTTTCTTAATTAATTTTTTTGTAGAGGTTGTTTCCACTTTTTTTAACTAGGATTTTCTTGCTGGATGGCTTTGTTCTCTGCTCTTTGGCATTCAATTCAAGTGATTCTAGATCTCTAGCATATGTTCTGTTTAACTGATCAGAATATTTCGGTTCCTGTTTTTCTGTTTCTTGTCCTGCCTATATGGAGCGTTTTTTTTTTTTGAGGTGGGTGTCCTCATGTTTCATAGACCCTAGTCAGGTTTTCCAAGACCAGACAGGACCCCGTCTCAGGAGGAGAAAGTAACCAGCATCAGTTTTTCCTGATGGTGACATCCAGCAGGTTGTCACACTTTCCTATGAAGACTCTAGACTCTTTGCTTTTCCTTTCCTGCCTAGCATGTGGCACTTTTCTGCCTGTGGCTTCCCATCAGCTTAAAGTGATATGGCGCCTTTAATTTCAGGGTATGGTTGAGACAGAGGCTGCAGTAGTAGGCAGGCTTTGGCTGCTTCTCTTTTCTACCCGTTTGGGCTGAATTCCCTGAAGGAGGGGCCTGCACTTGAGCTGGACCCTGCTTCCCTTTTCTTGGGGTAGACATGTCCTTTAGGGAATAAACCCCTTTCACCTGACTAGTTACTTTGTCTTTCAGACATATCTTAGTTCTGCTTTTGCCTGGGGCAGTGCTAGAGCCTGAGAGTGCTTGTAGTTCTATGTAATGAGCTATTAAGAAGTTAAAAAAAAAAAAAAAAGCCAAAATCCTTTTCAGAGTTGGAACCCAGCTCCTTGGATCTGCCAATCACGAGCATGAGTTGGTAAGTGGTTCTATCTCCAGGCTCTAATGCCCCCTTTTCTTCGGGTTCAGCCCTTTTCTAGTTCTTTGTGCTGTCCAAACCATGATATCCTCTCTTCCCCTGCCCACCAGCCCTGCCCCCTTTTTCCTGGGGCAAAAACTCCTAATTCTTTTAGTGCTTATTCCAGGATTATCTGTGCTGGGGGGTCTGTTTTCAGTAGTCAGAATTGGTTAAATTGCAACTTGGGCTTGGTTGAGCTAAGCCCTTGCTACTAGTAAAGTCTGTTTTCTTTCCCCTAGGGGAACCAGCCTGCTGTACCCATGAAGAAGGGATGCCATCCTCCACAGCTTGGGAGACTTGCAATTCTGTGTGGGATCTCAGCCATTCCACCTGTTCCAGACTGGTGTATACTGTGTGTCTAGTCACTGATGTTCCCCCAGCAGTTGTTCTGTATCATTGCTGGCTATTTACTAGCTGCTCTGGAGGACGAACTAAATTCCACAGCTCACTATGCCACCATCTTGTCCATCTTTTTTGTTCACATTAAAGCTACTACTTGCAAGAGGGCACATACCATTTATACTCACACTTAACTAGCCAAATCAAAGCACATGGCCCTATTGAATATCAAGACAGCCTGGAAATACAATCCTGTCATGAGACTTGGAGAAGAATGAGAAATCTGTGGTGAACAAAAGTAATGACTACTGTACATCTTGTGCTATGCCAAGCATGGCAGGAGAGGTAAAGGACACTTCAAGGTATGATCTCTGCCTGTAAAGCCCTAACAATATAATTGTTTACAAAAGGCCTATAGAACAATAAAATTGAGTGGTAGAATATAATTCCTATGCAGCTTCAAAGAGATGACCAATAAATGCTGATGTTCAGTAATAAGTGAATAAGTTTTGCATGGATTAAAAAGAACAGATAAGTAGAAGGAAGTGGAAACATCTTTTTAGAAAAAAAGAACAAAATAAGAAAAGCAGGAAAAATCAGAAGTGGACATAGCATGTTTATAAGATAGTAAAGATGTGAAACAGAACAGAATAGGGTCTTTGCTTTTAGGAAAAGTAGCTAGTAAGGTTTCAATAGGATGATGGCACTTGTGCTATCTGTAGGTACTAATTGATGGAAATGAGGAGCAGATTCCACTACATTCCTTATAGTGGAAGAGGGAATGGGTCCGAAGGTTTTGCTGGAGCAGGCTGACAAGGGATTCATGATCCAAGTAACAGGCAGGATCATGAAAGCTGACACCAATACTGGTACACTTTGATTTTGACTCTACTTAATTCCTTGGGCAGGGCATGCTCTCCTTTGAAGTGAGAACACTTATATAACTTTTATATCAATGCTGGGGTGGGGATATGACTATAAATGAGATCACAGAAGCGAACTCAGACCAGAAAGTGAGAAGATATCCAAAGGCTTTTCTCACCCCAGAGTCAAAAGCGGTAGAAAAGATCTGGGTTGAGCATGTAAATCATCTCACTCACAGCAGAGCACCTCCTTCAATACCCCCAGAAGACAATGGATATAAAACAATTAACACTGAAAAGAAGTTAAAGCTCTACCTATGCCTTATTTCTCTGTTTTGGTGAATGAAATAGCTACACTCTTAAGAAAAAAGACAGTCATACAGGTGATTATAATGCAAGGAAAAAAGCGCTAAATGGAGAGACACTTGTGCTAGAAGTTTGTGGAGCAAGTGATACAAGATAAAACCTGAAAGAGAAGTGGGAGTTAGCCAACTAAATGGTTGGAAATGAAAGGGTGAAGTGCTTTAGACAGATTTGGCAACTATTTATCGAATACCTTCTGTATTGCAGCCTTTGTGAAAAGCATCTGGGATACAATGATGAATAAGTTCCTACCTTCAGGAATCATAAAGTCTAGAAGAGTCAGTCAAATGAAGAGGCCATCATCAGTTAACACAATAAGTTCTGGAATAAGGTTGAATCTCAGGACCTATGTGGAGTACATAAAAGGAGCAACTCGTCAGCCTAGGCTCTGTGAGCATGGCTTGGGAAGGCCATCAGAGGGGAGATGACAGCTCATCTGAGGGTTGAAAATTAGTGAGGCACAAGTATAAGATTAGGAAATCAGTAAGGCTTATTCTTATTCTGGTTTGGAAGGAGGGTTGATAAAATCACTGTGCTGGTTTGAAAGAAAGTATGTCCCCTAAAAAATCCATGTTTTAACCAAAATCCCATTTCATAAAGGTAGAATAATCCCTATTCAATACTGTATGTTTGAAGCTGACTGGATCATCTCCCTGGATGATGTGATTTAGTCAAGAGTGGTTGTTAAACTGGATTAGATGACGACATGTCTCCACCCATTTGGGTGGGTCTTGATTGGTTTAATGGAGTCCTATAAAAGAGGAAACGTTTTGGAGAATGGGAAATTTAGAGAGAGCAGAACGACCTAGCCACGAGACGCAGAGTCTACCAGCCAGCGACCTTTGGAGATGAAGAAGAAAAATGCCTCCCAGGGAGCTTCATGAAACAGGAAGCCAGGAGGAGAAGCTAGCAGATGATGCTGTGTTCGCCATGTGCTCTTCCACTTGAGAAAGAAACCCTAAACTTCATCGGCCTTCTTGAACCAAGGTTTCTTTCCATGGATGCCTTAGATTGGACATTTCTATAGATTTGCTTTAATTGGGACATTTTCTCAGCCTTAGAACTGTAAACTAGCAACTCATTAAATTCCTCTTTTTAAAAGCAATTCTGTTTCTGGTTATTGCATTCCAGCAGCTAGCAAACTAGAACAATCACTTACTTGTTAGCTTACTAAATTTGCTTCCTAACTGGTTTTCTGAACTCTAAACTTTTATTCCTTTATTTCATCTTGCACATTAACTCTGGGTTTAACTTCCTAAAAAAACACAAATCTGATCACTCTTTGCCTGACATTTTCATAGCTCCTCTTCATCTACAAAATAACATACTCACTACTTAGTAGAACAATTGAATACCTTCACTAAATAGCTGCAATTTCTGAGTTCTGCCTTGTTTCCTTTGCAGGTCTCCAAACTATACTGTGATACACTCCCAATAGGTGTGTTTTATTTAATATGTAAATTATAAACTACATACACACTTTATATATATAGGTACATTGCAAAGTAGACAATAATTAGAAATCATGCTAGTTTTCTCCTCTTCTCCCACCCTCCCCAATGAATCTCTTGCACACTCTTTGAATTGTTTAAACCTCTGCTTGGAGACCACCTCTCTAGTCATATAAGACCCATATACCTTTCAAATAGATAAAATATTACTGACTTATCATTGATCAAATATATTATCTACCTGAAATCGTTCTCAATCCTCTCTAGTTAGAATTAATCCATCCTTCATTTTTTGCTTCCTCAGAACTTCCTCAGAAAAATAGCAGTTGCATTTTTCCTTAATCGATAATAGCGTATTTTATCTACTGGACATCCTAGTTTCAGCATTTTTTTAAGGATCTATGTTAATATTTGAGACCTGAAAAACAAATTATTGGCTCCAACAATCAAAAAATAACTACAGTGTTGATAAAAAAATCATTACAATGTAATATTGTAACACCTAGTTAACATCAATTTAGCTCTTCTTTTGTTATTTATATATAATTACCATCATAAAATATAATAAATATTTTGCTATTATAAACGTTTTCTATTATAAAGTTATAAAAATCCTTTAAAAATATATTACAGCAAATAAATTATATGGGACGTAAGCATATTTTATTATTTTTTATCTAATCTGTGATGGGCTCTAAAAGTAAGAATGCCTAGGATCTATGAAGGTCTTAAAAGGATTTTATTAAAGATAAACATTTACTGATCACTCTTATGTGTCAGACATCACACTAATCTTCTTCCATGCTTTTTTCATGTAATGTTTCTAACCACTATGTGAAATGAATATTATTGGTTTCATTTATCCATGAGAAAACAGTAGTCTATCACCACTTCAAACCTTATTTAATGCTACTGAGCAAGTGGCAGAGCCTTGATTGCAACCAAACCCTTTGATTTGTTGTCTGCCTGTCTGTGTCTCCCCAACTAATCTGTAACCTACTTTGCTTATTATTTTCATAAACGCCACAAGACCTGGCACTTAGCCAGGTATCTTTCAGTACTGGGTACTCAGTAAATGGGAACAGAACTAAACTGGTTATACTTTAATCATTTTATTTTATAGATGAAGAAACTGAGGTCCAGAGTACTTCAAATCCTTAAAAGAAAAAAAAAGGTAAAATAGTATAAAGCTTGTTTTGATACCATTAATTAAGCCCTTACTGTTTGCCAGATCCTGTACTAAGCCCTTTTTGTACAGCATCTACATTTTAATTCTTACAAAGGCCCCAGAATATCTTACAAAACTCATGTGTTTAGAGAATAGGAAGAAAATAAGAAGCAGAGGGCTGAAATAACTAGTTAGAATTTTGGATTAGTTCTGCAGGATTCTAAAATTTTTACTATACATTCAACCACTATACACTGATCCAAGTAAACTTAAAAGAAAGCTTTGCAAATTACATACTTAGCAGCAGCTCTGACCTACGATAGAAACCGACAAAAGTGGGAACACAAAAGTAAAAGAGAAGGCACAGCTTTCCTATGTGGAAATAAAAGAAATCCATATTCCTTCACTTGATCAGTAAAATTTTTAAAAAGTTAAGGGGAATATAATCAAGGAGGTCTGCTCTGTCACCATGTTCTCCCCTTTAGATACAGTTTTGCTGGAAGGAAGAAGGAAGGAGATCCAGGGATACATACATGTACAACAGCGTTTAAATGGCAGGAAGTTTAAATTCAGAAGCTATTTCATTAATGGGCTGCCACTCCTGTGTCTGAGCAGCACTGCAATTACCCTAAAGAAACTGTTGAACCTTCTTTGCTGAGCTACAGAATCATTTCAGAACTTTCAGACTCTGGGGGAAGGCTGAGAGGGGGCTGCCTCTTTGGCAAAGCCAGACATCAGAAGATGCTTGTGATTTAAAAACAGACAAACAAGCAAACAAAACCCAAAGGAAAATGACAAAAAAAAAAAAAAAATACCAAAACCAAAACCAAAACCCACCAAAAAACAAAAACTAGACTTTTCCTTTTTCTGAAGGATATTTCTACAAGGATTTGCCAAGAGCACACCAATCTAAAATATCTAAAACTACAATCATACTCTTATTCCTCAAATGATCTTTTTGGAGTCAAGGTTTCCTATTTCACATGAATTTGCATGAAAAATTTGAGTGTGCACGTTTCTAGAAAGACAATTTTAGCTTTCCTTAAATTCTTAAGAGAGTGAGTGATGAAAACAAGACTAAGAACCACCAAAAAATCCTTTATTTTATAGATGAGGTTACTGTGCCTAGAGAAGAAAAATCTAGGCTATTTCTTTTTAAAGCTCAGCACATAGTTCAGTTTAACTTGGGAGTCATTATTTATGTTTCTTTTTTCTTTACTTTCTCATAAAATTGATAACAAAGTCATACCTGTTCAACGTTCTTAATATCTCTTATTTTTTCTGGTTCATTTTAGAGTCTAAACATAGTGGGTGACAAGCATAAAGGGGTTTTAGTTTTTCTAATTACTGTCTCTAATCATGTTCTATCAAATACATTTTTTTCTAAGCCTTAAGGACATCTGGAAAGGTCCCACAGCTTGTAGGTAACTTTCAGTTGTACAAAGACAAAGTTATTCTCTAATTTTACACCTTCTCTGCCCCCTCTCTTAGCTTAGCTTTGAGGAGTAATTCAGAACCAGGAACCTGGAGTGGGAAGAGAATGGTCTCTCTTCATATCTTCTCTCCTCCTTCTACCTGGTTTCTCTGCTTCACAGCAAAGTGGAGAGCTGGTATGAACCAGTATATCCCTCCCTACTTCCACTGGGGTTTGTTCTGAGATGTGCTGCCACAATGGGGGATGCTGACTGTGCACCCAGCAGTCTTCGAGGCATGCCTCAAAATGTTGGTGTTTGTGAGCATGGCTGTAAGGTCTCTGGGTGCCTTCTCACTGCAGAGTTCCCTCATGTGGCTCCCTCTTCAATCACTGCCTCTTCTAACCATCTTTCACCTCCTGCTTCTGGCATTTTCTCCTGGAACACAGAAATCTCAAACTTGCCTGCCTCCTCCAAAGTCCATCCAACCCAGAGGACTTTGCACATTCTTGCCTTTTTAAATGCTGGAGGTGTAGGTTTCTCTCCTGCTAATCTCCTTTCAGCTCTGGCAACTCATTCCAATTCTCTCCTTCCAACCCCTGCTCAAACAGGCCCACAAACTAATCAGTAAGTCAACTGTCTAAGCAAATCCCAAATCAAGGAATAAAATATCAGTCTTGCAGTTTCTCCGGGTAAGTTCTTGGCACCTTCCCTTCATTTCAGTGTGGGGTGGTAAAGGTAGGGAAAAGCCTAGCTGTCTCCACTAGACTAAAGAATGTCTACCCCTCTCTCTAAGAAGTGAGAGTGAGGAGTGCTGGGATGCTATTTGGAAAGCAGAACTGGTACAACTACCTAAGGCCCTGGAGGAGAAACTTTGTAGAGTCTACGCTTTTCCATGATCTTGAGTCTTGGCAAATAGTTTTCCTCCATCAGATTGTTGCTGTTCCAGAGTTCATCTGTCTGGTAGATGTAGATTGATTCTCCATCTCTTCTGGCTCGAATTGTATCTGGGTGATCTTTCCTGATCCTCAGTTATTATTTCCTCAACTACATAGCACCATTCTTCCATTCTTTCCTGTCTTCTTATACGGCTAGTACATTCCTTTTATCCCAGCTCTCATCATATTCTGTTCTAAATGGTTTCCACAACAGCTTTCTTGAGGAAGGGAGTGAATATTATAATTGCATAATAAGTAGTCAAAAAAAAGGTAGTTAGTGAGTGGTCTCCTCATTGGCGTATTTGGTTGCCACTATATTTTAGTGGAAATCAATTTGTCAGACCACCCTTTTCCATAATGGTTCATGATGAGGGCTCTGGCTGGTTAATTTTTGCTTGAGAGGAAAAGAATAAGATAGCTATAGAAAGGGAGAGTAGAAGACATTTTTGGGTAAACTTCAGTAATATGGTGGATTCAATGTTAAAATGTTTTTCATTATTTTCACTGGTTTAGGTATATTTCTTAGTGCTACGGGGTGTCTCTAAACATGCACGTGCCAATTTTTTCCTTATTGACAATAAAAAGTTACTAAAGGCTTAATGGATAGTCCTCTTTTGAACCATACTTTGAAAAATACCATTTATTACCTAGGTATAAACCTGTGAATTTATAGCATGGTTATTGCTTTTTCTATTAAAGTTATTTCTTCCTTCTAGCCTCTTGACTAGTTTGATAAAAACCTGCCTCAACTAAATGCATTTCTTCACTTTTTCCTTGAAGCATTTGGCTTAGCATTAATGAGAAATTGATCTCACAAAGAGAGAGAAATTAAAACCAAACACAATAAAGCTAGGTAAATGCTTTCAGAGTGACTGTGCAATGGATTCTAAACTTTTCCACTGAGATGCTTCTAAAACTGAAAGTTGCTGTGGAATTTGATATAGACCCAAACAGAAAACTTTTTTTTAGTTAAAACCATACCTGAGGTGGCATTGAATCATTTACCCTGTAGCTTTACCCAGTGTTTAGATTTGAATAATCTGTCATTTCACATTAGCTTGGATGGGAAACCTGCTCATACTTCTTAATATTGACTAAAAAGGAAAAGGACAAGAATTTAGAACGTATTGAAATCCTTATTATCCTCAAATTTGTATGAGATTTTGCATTTTTTTTTCTTTTTAGTCTGCTGGCTGTATAAACATCCAAATCTCATAGGAACTAGAGATAAATTATTGTTCTTCTGAAACCTCAATGGTCACAGAGGTAGTACTCAGGGCAAAATTATGAATTTTTGATATCCCCACCTGGGCTGATTTTTTAAGTCCATTTTAAATTATACTAACCTAATTAGAAAGTGTGTGGTAAAGTTTTTTAATATCAAAAGAATACACTATCAACTTTTAAAAACTAGTTCTCTCTTGGAGAGCACCTCTTCCACTATTTATCTCAAGTTACTTCAACTGAGTGAAATCACCATCAGTCAATTGATTTTTTGTGTGGCAATGTAGGGTAAGCTAAAGTGCACGAGGCAGTCAGCAGAAAACCTCAATTTTAATCTTATGTTAATTGACCTTCACTTTAATTTCTATGGCTAGTCTCTCTCCTCTACAAAATGAAGAGTGTGGACTAGATTTCTAAGACGTTTTTCACCTATTTACTTGTAACTCCAAAGTTTTGTCTTAGTCTTAGGCTGATACTCATTATTTTCTTTCTTTTTTGCAACCGGCCTCAGAGACTCCCTCTGCATTTCCTTGGAAGTGGGGTGGGGGTGAGGGTGAGGGGTGAGGGGTGAGGGGTGAAGCCTTGTAGTCTCTCTCTCATCAAGACCAGTTTCCGAATAAGATGGGATCCCAGTTTCCAACTTACAGTTTGCACACAAACGTGGGCTGAAGAGGTACTATCCTCTTCTGTGGATGACATATGAGAATATAAAATGTGGCTGAAGATACTCACTGATCCCTTTTTCTCTTATGTAAAACAATTTGGCTATTAATTAAGCTCAAGAGCTAATTATACATGTTCAAAATAATTTATGCTATCATTGACTAGAGCATCTGAGGAAATTAAGCATAAGTTAAATTTGCAGTTCCATTTAAGGCTTATGCACTGACAAGAAAAAGAAAGGTCTGGAGTAATGTCACACTGTTGCCTGGATAATTCAATTGAACATACATATTAGCCCAATCATCTAGGTATAAGTCCAATATAACTAAATGTATAATTTGAACATGCAATTTGTTTTAATCAAAATTATATAGTGCAACAAAATCACATGCAGATTTTCATTTGGACTAACAGGCTATGCCACTTATGCCCTAAATGACTGTTGGCAAGTAACTAATATCTGTGAATAACCCATTTATAAAATGAGAGATAATAACATTTACTGGTAGTAGTGAGAATTAAGATTGCATAAAGCAGCTGTCACTGCATTGGGGCTAATGGACAGCCTACATTTGTTATTTGTTATTAATATTTTTAAAAAAGATTACTATTTGTTGAATTCCCATTATAGGCAGGACACTGTGCAATGCTTTCTAACCTAGGAAGGTTGGGGGAGGTCATTTGATACAATCATAACATTAAATTAAGGTCTAAATGATGAGAAAGAGGCAGCCATTCAAAATCTGGGAGAAGAACATCCTTGTCACAGGGAAAAACAGGCACAAAGATATTGGAATAACTTCAAGGCTTGGGACAGAGAGTATAGAGTGTACTGGTGGAAAAAAAGAATGGCAGATACCTATATTGATAAAAAAAACTTAAGCAGATTAGCTAGACAACTTAAATTCAACCCACAATAGAAGAAAGAGAAATGTCTACATTTCTCTTTTGGTGAGGACAATCTGTTTTGTCAATACATTTCAAATTATGAAATGGCATTCACTACAGGTGAGAAACAAAATTGGAGCCACTCATATCTTTAAGAGTCAAAATACTCATACAGTATCGTAGAATTGACTGTAATAATGCCACTTAAAAAACTATAGTTCTAGTCATGTGTTTTAGTTGGAACGTCACTATTCAAAAGCACATCAATATCTTTGACACTTTTTAAACGCGGCAGTTTAGTTGTGTTTGCTAATTTAAGAGTCATCTTAGCACCTCTGGACTTTAAGACAGCCCAACTGCCAAGTGAATTTCATGACTCTTATACTAACAAATACCTTTCATTCTTTCATTTGGTTAATGAATATTCGTCAAGCATCTATCCTGTGCCAAGTATACTGTTTCAGGTTTTGTTCTCCACAGCAAAGGGGAAATAATTTTTTCAGAATACAAAGTTCTCAAAGGACTTATTTCATTACTTTGAATGCACAATGCACCAAGCTAAATATATCCACAAAGCTTGAGTTAGAATGCTCCTTCAACCACTATTGCCATCTTCTCTTTGACTAGTTAACTAAGACCCATCTTTCAGCTCTCACTTAAAGCATCAGACCCTTTGAAATGCTCTCCTATATCAGCCCCAGTCTCAGTCTAGGTGAATTTCCTTCATTGTATAAACACATAAAAGCATATTAATTCCCTTTGTAAAGAAAGGTTAATTCTTTAACCTATTCTTCATTATTGATTCAGTAGTGTGATATGTATTTGAGGTCTGCTTCACCATTGTAGCATTAGCTCCATGAGGAAAGTGTCAAGTCTACTTGTGCTTATATTGTGTTTATTGAGTTATTAAATGAATGCATGAATAAACATATTTTCTTAGGAAAATACCTCATACTTTGCCTTGCTTCCTATGTATTATATTAGCTGCTATTAAAATGAGGTTTAAGAAATCCTGAAAACTCAAAGGCTTGTACTTAAAATCTACCATCTGTTACGTTAATGAATAGGATATGCCTTAATTACCTTCAGAAAGCACAATAAAAAGAAGATTAAGTGCATTAAAATTTAATATTATTTTCTCTTGATTCATTTTGATGAATACCTACTTTGGTGTAAAGTTTTCATTGTGACTTGGAAGCTGGGGTTGCAAGTTGGGACAGGGAATGCCACATTAATCTTTGATTGCTTGATTCTCTAGTTATTTATATATATTTTCAATTCTTATGATTTTCTTTTATGCCTTTTATTATTAATAGAAGCTTTAGTGCCAGTGTTATAATTAATGATATCATAAATGGCATAAAATAACAATAAGGAAATTGATATTTTTAACATTTATTTTGGGACATCTCTCTGGTTACTCATTTATATTATGCCCTCCATTTTTACTATACTTCATCTAGTTTAAGTAAAATATGCATTTTCCCATTTAATTTGATATTTATTTACGAGCCTAGTGTGATGTGAAGATTGATGTATAAGGAATATATGGTTACACATCTTGAAGATGATCATAGTTTAATTTTGAGCAGTGATGCGACAAATAACAAACCAAAAGGCAATATAAGAGTCAAAGAACTGAGAAATACAGAATCACATTAAAGGTGTACACTATTAATCAGACTCTTCGTCCCATCCTTATCTTTGTCCTGTTGTTACAGAAGTAGATTTTAGTTTTGGCTGTGTATGCTATCAATGCCAAGTGTTAGACAGAGAGAATGATACAAACAATCTGTCAAGCTCATGATTTAAAATTGAATAAAGGGCTATGAATATTCCAGCAATGAGCACAAGGGTAGATTAATAGCAGTATGCTAGTTCTAGCTCTAGAAAATCTTCAAAACTCAGACTTGTGCTTAGGAGGGTAAACTTGAGTCTGACAGCATTCTGACCTTGAGTTATGTAATTTCTCTAAGCTTCAGTTGTTTCACCTGCGAAATAATAGTAGCTCATATGTTTATTTAAGGAAGTAAATGACATAAGGCATATAAACTTTTTTTGGTAGTGTCTGGTGCACAATAATAAAGAGTGATTCTTGTGACTCTTTTCATTTGGAAACATCCTTAGAGAAAACGGAAGGTCCAAGTGAGGCAAAGTATTCCAAGCAAGAAAGACTAAATCAGAAAAAGTGGAATAAGCAGTGAACTGGAGAAGAGCTTCTGGGACTAGAGTAAGCAAATTAATGTGGGCAAATAAACAAGGCCAGGAAAACTAACAAGTGTGGGGTAAGCAAGAGGTCAGCGGGTTGACTTCAGGACCTCTGACATTTAAATAGGTTCAAAACAATAGTGCAAGAAGTTGTATACTGTACTTGTAATGCTGACTCCAGGGAAATAGTTGCTTGGTAAGTATTAGCGGTAATTGTGTCCAGGGGAATTCTTTCTCCAAGAAATATTTTCATATCTATGTCTGTATCTAGCCATATCACCAATATTACTATATATCACTTTGATATATGAAATATTCATTTAAACCACAAACATTACAATGAGAGTGCTTTGTATGAAGAGACACAAAAAAAGAAACATAAACAATTTAAAATATATAAGTAATACAGACAATTAAAAATATAATAGATAATTTTTATAAAAAAGTTTGAATTATATCCCATTTCCTTATAATACATAATTTTTATTAGTTACTTTGTCTCAGTCATAATTTAAGATTCTGCAAACTAATTGTAACAAGGGATATGTCTAGTGAATCTCTTGGCTAGAAATCTATTTTTTGTTTTCAACTTGTCAGAATAGGAAAACTTGTACAGACATTATGGAAGATAATCTTTGCCAAATGCTCTACAAATAATGTTGCTTTAAAACTTAATACACTGTAGACTCTTCTAAGACTATGGGAGCCTTGAAAGCACACTCCCTTGGCTGCTTCTAGGGAGAATAAAACCTCATTTAGCATTCTTAAAAGGAATTATCTGGTACTGTGACTTGCAAAGCTGGCTAAGTACCATCTATCATTCTGTTCTGATGAAAGGTGAAATACTACTTAGCAACTGGGGAAGAAAGCAGTTACCAAAAACATATATTATATTCAAAGATCTCATTGCTATTTAATATTAAGGGTGAAAAGGCATTTGTTCCACCGGCAAACAATAAATGGAGTAGCAGGTTAGAATCCTTCAGTTCTCACATTTCAGCTCTATCTTTGATGTTACTGGCTGTGATTGTCCTTCTTAAAGGGTAATGGGACTGCCTCATTTAGTTGTGTGAATGAGAGAATAGCTTAAGATGATGTCTAATATTGGACAGTGTCTTAGACTTGGGGAAATGTATCTAAATCGATGTATTTTATTTAAGCATTTACAACATCAATAAGCCTTATTCATGAAGGTTAACAGAGACTTTCTGTTAGTGAACATTTTAAATTATGGCTAATTCATAATAAAATGAGTCTTTATTATCGAATACAATAACTAGCATCAGGCAAGTCAAATGTTGCCAGGTAAGAGTTCTGCTTAATGAATAGAAAATAAAATACAATTAAAGGAGAATGAGAGTGGCTGTACTGCCCCACTGCCACTGATAGGGCATCTAATAGCTAGAATTCCTAACATGTACTGAAAGCATAATATGCACCCGACATTATTCTAAGGTCTGTATCTCTATTAGCTCATTTAATTCTCATAACAACTTAATGAGGTAGGTACGTTTGCCATCTGATGTTACAGATGAGAAAACTGAGGAACTGAGAGGTTTATCATCTGATGCTACAGATGAGAAAACCAGGACTGGAAGCCAAGTAGTTTGGCTCCTGAGCCCCTGTTCTTACCTCCCACACTGTCCAACCCATTGGAATGGCTAAATGGTTGTCTCCTCCCACCTGACCCCTACATATACATCACTCTCATTTTTTTTTCACTCCTTCAGAGGGGATGACTCTTCTTCTTTTTTTTTTTTTTTTCCCTCTCATGGGCAGGCACTGGGAATCGAACCTGGATCTCTGGCACGGCAGGTGAGAACTCTGCCTGCTGAGCCACCACGCATGACTTTTTGACTAAAGGAAGTCAAGGGTATTTGAGCAGCTCTAACTACAAACAGTACTTATGGGTTCTTTGTAGGAAACCATTAGGCTATTAATATATCAACATACTTGTCTGAAAAAGCATGGATCTGATTTTACTGTAATTAATTACCTTTGTCTTCTGGGTTTTTTCATACATATTATTTCATTTTCTTTATACTACTATTTGCTGGCATAAGTGTGGTTGCCTTCATTTTATAAACGAAAGAAATCAGCACACAATGAGGAGAAGACTCAATCTAGATCTCTTAACTCTAAGTGTGAAGCTTTTCCTCCTAACTGCTAGAAAGCAGTCTATTCTCTGAGATACGCACCATCTCCCTGTAAACTTACTTCCAATAGTCATTTACTCTGTAAGCTACATTGGCCATCACCTATAAAAAAAATCCCTTTCAGCATTGTCTACAAATTAAAAAAAGTGAAATCTATCTGAAGGAGACATTATAAATGACCATTTCACTGAACACTGATAAACAGTGATCTTTAGCTGCAGACTGTCACATTTACTCAGTCTTCTAGAAACATTTTCCAAGTGCCTAATTTTCCGCAGCCTCAGTTTGAACATGTTTATGCCTATAAGTTTATCTGGCTGGTCGGAGGGGGGCATCTTGTTAGAGGAGAATCCACAAATAATGACTTTAGATAATGCCATTAACTATGTGTCCTTCTTGCAGAGGTACAGCCCCGTCATGAAAATCATTAGACAAGGGGATTGATGAATTCCCCAATCTTATATGACAATGACCACATTTTTTTTTTCATGAAATACCTACTGATAATTTTTGGATTTAGTGTTCTGCAAACCACTGCTTACAATTTACTGCTCTACTGTTCAATAATCTCTCTTTCACAGGGTTATGAGGTGGAAACTGGAGCATCTATGTGGAAGATATCTGTAATGCTTAAAAGCACAGGCTCTGGAGTCAGACTGACTTGGACCTCTGTAAACAGCATATTCAGATCTAATTCTGTGACCTTGGTCAAATCAACTGAACCACTCTGCATCTCAGTTTTCTGTTGCTAGTTAGTAGTCCTACAGATGATGTTCTCTACTTCATAGGAGTGATGTGAAATGATGGCTATAAAGTGTGCAGCATGATTCTCGGTGCATGGTACATGTTGGCTGCCATTATTATTCCAGAAATGATAATTATTTATTAAGGACTTTTGCCCATACATAGAAGGAATTTGAGAGCATAAGAGACAACACACCTCCATTCTGATTTTGGAGAAAGTACATTTCCAGCCCAAAGTGAAACTTGTGCTCCATGAATTTCCTAAATTTAGAATCTCTTCCACTCTCTCCACATACTCTCTCTGTGTTCTTCTCCCGATCCCCTCTCTCTCAATGAAACTGTATTTCTGCCGGTAGTCTCCAACAATCATCTTGCCTAATTTGTTAGGAATACACACGTTGTAATAAACTGAGGGTATTGCAGAATTTTTAAAAACAAAACAAAACAAAACAAAACACTGCCCAACCTCATAGTGCCCCATGGGAACTGCCTGTTACTTTATAATATGTCTATCTGGGAGGTGTATTGAAACCAAGAAATGCTGCAAATATTCAGCAAGTTCACTGGAACAAACAGTAACTGGTATGTGCCATGCTGTCAATTCATTATCTTCAGAAATACAGCTGAATGACTCATCACCCAAGTGTCTTTTGTACTGACAGAAAAAAAAAAAGGTAAATGGCAGCAAATATATGAAAAGCCATAGTCATCTAGGGTAGTCTGCAACCCAGGTATTCTGGCAGTAATATAATGCTTTGGTTAAAGATAGATAAAAATGTTAAGTAAACACTGAACTACATTACATCAAAGAGAAGACTGCATAAATCATGTGTACAGTTTAAAGGAGAATGATGAAACAAAAAGCCACCTAACGTTTATGCACGTGAGGACTAGAGAACTGCCGGCACTTCCAAACGTCCCTAGTGGCCCAACGTGATCACAGCCCTACCTACCCACTAGTCCTAGCCAATATGCTGATTTTGGTGATCATTCCTGGCTTTTCTTTTAGCTTTTGACAACTCTATATGCATTCCTCAGCAATCTGGTTTAGCTTTGCCCATTTCTTAACTTCATATAAATAGAATCATACTGTGTGTGCTCTTTTGGAACATGTTCCTTTCATTCAACATTATGATTGTGGGATTCACCCAATATTGCTGGGTATAGCTGCAGTTCATTCATTTGCATTGTTGAATAGCATTTTATTCTCCGAATATACTATAATTGATTGTTGATGGACATTTAGATTGTTTTCATCATCTAAGCTTCTTTTGTACTGACAGGAAAAAAAAGTTAAATGGCAGCGAATGTATGAAGAGACATAGTCATCTAGGGTAGTCTGCAACCCGGGTGTTCTGGCAGTAAAGCAAAAAAAAGAAGACTGCATAAATCATGCGTACATTTAAAGGAGAATTATAAAACAAACAATCCCCTAACATTTATGCACTTTTTTTTTCTTTTCAAATTTACCTTGATGATATGATTTTGGGCTATGAATCCATGCAAAGACTAGCCTATGGATACATATTCTCAGGAATGGAATTGTTCTAATCACTACTCTTCTAAACACCAGTGTTTTTCTGGAACTAGAGGTTGGAAATGTGGTTCAGATTTACCTTTGGTTCATCTCCACTCTGAGAGTATATCTCTTGATGGGACCTTTCTTTGTAGGAAGAGTGTCTTGACATTGGACTTCTCACCTTAGCAAGGTGAGACACTGGTAGCCTTTTATGCTTTAGTCAGGCTTTTGATGCCTTTTGGAAGATGTCCTTTGTATTTTATCATTTTTAGTTTTCAGTCTGACTGTTGGACTGTACAAGCTTGTCTCCCATAATTCTGTAAATAAAAACCTAATGATAAATATTTTTAGTTCTTTGGAAAGACTAATCTGTATAGAATTTATTGATAAAAGTACATTAAGAATAGCTAGACCATGGGACTTTTATTGTCATACCATTGAACATTTGACTGATGAAGATGATGATTATGCCAATCTAGATATTAATAGTGATTTGAATCTTAAAACAAGGCAATGAAATTATATTAGCAACATGTCTTTACTAGGACTTCATTTTGAGAAAAGCCTGCTTCAACTAACATACATAGTAAGAATCATTAATAACAGTTATTTATGAAATATAGTAAAATTGCTATATTTAAAATATAATTAAATCACTAAGTAGTTTTTTAGCTCACTGACAGATAAACATTTCAGTTTTATGTAGATATGTGTACCTGAGAGATTTGAAGCTTATGTGCTTTAGAAGTAACACTTTATTGCTTGTCACTCTTTTCTTCATTTGATAACAAGCATAAAATAAAAAATGTTTTGGCATATTTTTCTCTCAGCAAAGATTTTTTATACTCACCAAGATTTTGTGTCCATTTTTTAGGTGGAAAACTGATGAATTGTTCAGGGAGGGGCTGAAAACTAGTATTCATGCTATTTGGCTGATGATCAGTAAAGTTGTTTTGTTTTTATAATGTTCTATAAAGTTTGGAAATCTTTACCGTTTCTTTCAGACAAAAAATATAAGGTGGTTCAAAATAATTAAAATCTTGTTTACCATTTATCATACATTTTGACCAGTTTTTGGAGAACATAAAAATAGTAGCAGTTCCTTACATTTGATTAAATATGTGGAATTTTGAACATTTAAAATCAGCATATCATCAAAAACAAAATACAATATCTTGCTTAAAAATGAAAATTTTAAAAGGTATTTGTAATCCAGGAAAATAACATTACTGAAGAAGACATAGCAATATTTAACTTACTCTTCAATTCTGAGGAAAGGATAGCTTTTTAACTGATTGAATGCAAATTTACTATCTAATAATGTTAATGCTGCAATCCTGAGACAACAGAAAGTGGCAATAATATTATAAATACCATGTAAATGATTTTGCTGATTAGAGTTTGATTACTGAAATTCTACTTGGATCCTAAGTTTAGAATGTTTGTGCAGTTGCTCTGGTCCTTTATTGTTTCTCATAAATCATATGGAATGGGGAATTACAGTGTTATTACTTCCCTCTGTTTTCACATTCATGAGAATATTTTTGTGATTAAGCCATTAAAAATGAGTACTTTGTGGATTTAAACATCCCAGGATGTCCCTTTCATGACAGTGGTTTCACGTCCTGAGAAGAACATGCATTTGGGGGTCAGATCCTGGGCCCTTACTCTCTGCCTGACCTTTGACAAGTTATTGAACTTCCTTGAGCCTCAATTTCCTCATCTGTAAACAGGAACGTTAGAACTTCATCTGTAGGTTTTTATATCAGATGGGTCGTTACTCAGAGAGAAGTCACTTTAAAATGGTCACTCATAATAATTTAATAAGTGAACCTCAACAATAACTTCAAAGACATGATAATGCTTCTTAAGGTTATTTATAAGTATTGAAGATACTAAAGTGCATTTAGGAGAAGAGACTAAACATCTAGTTTTTATTTTGGAAAAATGATAAGGAATGATGAGGCAATTGTTTTCAATCAATAGATATATTTCAATCATCTGCCACAGACCTTCATCAGTTCTCCATCTGCTTTACTGGCCCACACTTCAGGAGCACAGTGACATGGGGTTCACTTCTGATGCCATGAATAAATGCTTTTTATTTAGTGGGGTTTTGGTGGTGTGTGTTTTTTGTTTGTTTGTTTTTTGTATTTTTTTTGGCAATAAATGAATTGGGAAATGCTTGGAACAGGAACTCAGGAGACTTGATTTCTAGGTCTAGATCTGCCAGTACTTAGCTTTCCAGCCTTAAACAAATCATTTTAAGGTTATCTGCATCTCCACTTCTCATGATACTACCTCATTAACTCCACAGAATCTGATGAGCTTTGTGAATTGCATTTCTAGGAAAACAAGATAGCACAAAAAGAAAGGAAGCTCTTGGGGTTAAGGAGAAGGAGAAAAATGAGTTGCTATAGAAGGCACCACAATTCAGGTTGGTGGGCTAAGTCACAGCCAGGGCAGAGAGTAGTGAAAACTTCATTGGTGATTTCACCGGAGAATACAAGCTAAATATTGCTCATTTCCTGCAGGAATAAAATCGTTGCTAAAGGAGATGTAGTTAGCATCATATTGTGAAGTGTTAAAAGTTTCAGAAAAACTAGAAGACAGTAACAGAAGAGAATTTTGATGGACAGATTTTTATTAAAAGAGCTGAGGCCAGAAGACTGGCTTAACCTCCTGCCAAGAGCTTTTCATGTAGGAATAAAGAAATTATAACCATGGAGCTAAGAGCCACCCAGACCTATTATAATGTGGTTGAAGATATTTCAGAATACTTCAGGTATATATGTTAATAAGTAGTGCTCAGTCTTTTCTGAAACACACACACACACACACAGCTTTGAGCTAAGGAAAAGCATATATTTATATATTGCACAAGAGTATTTAATAAAATCTAGGAAACAGGTATATTTGGAACAGATTTAAGGACCTGGTATGAGAATAAAAGTGAAGTAATAACTTCCTCAAATTAATATAGGAAATTGTATATGTTTTTGTACCAGGTAGCTTGCCCAGTCAGGAGTAAAACTCGTCCAAGCAGCATTCTAAAGGGGGCGTTGATTAGGGACTTGCCCAATCTGACTAAAAAAGCCTTCACTGCAATAATCAAGTAGAAGCCAAAAGTCCCAATAATCTCAATTTCAAAGAAACTGAAATACTTCCACTCAATCCCTCTAAATTTTCCATACTTCCACTCAATCCCTCTAAAATTCCTATCTTCCCTCAAGTGCACAGATATCTGCAATGCATGAATTCTAACACCCTTCCACTATCCTTTGCCACCCTCATTTCTTTACCTCTCTCCTCACTCAGCTTACATTTTATGGTCAATTGCTATAATCTTCTTTATGAAAACAACCTTGTCCCTCACTCCTTTTATTTTACTGCATGGATAAATCTCATTCTGGCTAAGTCCAATTAGCTAACAATTCCATGCCTTTGCCCACCAAATTGAACTTGGATGGAATACAACACACAGGCTTGTTGACTGATTTCACGTTAAATTCATTCATTTCTGGCCATTAGTGGGACTTTAATGCTCTCTGTCTCCTACTCTTATAGATGATTCCTTCAACACAACTCTTTTATCCGCAAAATTTCACAACCTCATTCTATACCCTCACTCTACCAGACGAATGGCTTCTTATTTCATATTACTCCCTTTTGGCTCTTGTGGTCTGCCTTCCTTCCTGCAGAACTAACTCTTCTCTTAGTCAGCAGCATAGAGCCCACCCTTTCTCACCTATTCAAGGACACTACACAGGCAATATTCCTCCCTCTTTCATTTATTATCACCTTTCTGCCCTCTACTGGTTCTTTCTTATTAGTATACAAACAACTACAAATATTTAAGACTACATATTTTCATAACAGCTTTTTCCCTCCAGTCTGAGGGCTTTTCTTCTATTTATATTGGTAAGACATTAAGTTTGTTTGGAACTAATTCTAAATTACACATGCAGTAGATAAGATTCAAAAAAATAGCACATTGCATTCCTAAGAATTCTTAAGAATGCCACAATGCATTCTTAATTCATCAAGACAATTGTTTGTACCATGACACTGTACTCCACCAAAATTTATATTTTATTATAATTTCAAAAACAAATAACTCTATCTTTAATGTTGAACTTTTAAACTGAGTTTATAATAGCATTCACAATAACGTCAGATGTTTCATCTTCGACAGATATCCAAGGGCTATAATTTCATTCCATGACTTAAGTGAAAAACATTGACTCTTTTGGAGTAAACTTAACTGATGTGAAATTCTAATTATTGTTATAAAGCTGGCATCAATGAACTGTTTGCAGACTTCTGCTGCTGCTAATGCTGGCAACACAACAGCTATCACTTACCTTTTATACTTGAACAAGAAAATTCAGAATAGAAAATGAGTGAAATTATTTTAGAAGAATGGACATTTATCTAAATGAAAAGTGATACTGCACAGTAACGTGCAAATGCGTGATCAGCAGCTTCACGTGTGAAACTGTCATCTCTAGGCACAGTCTTTCTAAAATTTATTAACTTTTGAAGTGATACTGATGTTTCATCAGCAGATTTCTGTCTCTTCAGTTTTTGGGCACTCAGTGGCTCTCTTGGTAAATATCAGAAGGTACTGGTACAATTTACATGTTTATTATCAACTTTCTTAAGAATCAGAAATTCAATAATTAATATTTCATTATGCATTCTCTTTGAGCTTTCTTTTTTATAGTTTACTGCTGGCAGAGATTTACTGCCAAATAAAGAGTGTTACTGAATTCAAATAAATAAATATTGATTTATACCATAAAATAAGTGACAAAACTACTTTATCCAGAATTTTCAGACTACTCTCTATAAGCCACAACAGTAGTGCCCAGGCTCAATTTACCACACATATTCAGATACATCTAACCCATAAATTTCTAGAGTTCCTGCTAAACCTCCTATTTTTTGGTGGGGGTTTTAATACCTCTCTCAAGTCTCATCAGCTCAGTGCATCAAGAGGTCAGCAGGGGCAGCGGTGTAAAAAATGTCTCCTACATCCACCTGAGATCAAAGGGAGTTAGCTTTTCTCAACCACTCTTGTTTGGGGGCTGAAAACTTATTCTCAGTGACTGCCCTCCATATTGTTCTTGAAAGGAATGCATTAGTTAAAGTCTAGAATGTAGGGAAAAGAGAAAGAGGTTATTGCAATTTGTCTTTTGGATTCAAACATCAGTTAAAGTATAAACCCTGTTTGCAGAACATATGTCCCAAATACAACCAGACGAGACCATGGCATCTAGCCCTTAGAGCAGCTCTTGAAGCTGTATTATTATCCTCATTTATAGATGAGGATTTTGGTGCTCAGAGATAGTAAATGGCAGTTATAAAACCACACAGTGGGAGGGCTTGTATAAGAATACAGAGGTCTCTGAAAGCTACAAAGAAATAGCATTCAGAGCTCTATTAAAAAGAAAGGGACAAATATGATGACAGAGTAGGGAATTATAAGACACATGCCTTCTCTAGGAACAGCTAGTGAACAGGCAGAAACTGTCCTAAACAACAGTTCTGGGGGTCCAGAGGCCAGGGGAATACTGTACAACATTCAGGAAAAAGAATGATGAGAAGACTGAGAAGTTAAGGCAAAGAAAACTGTGAGTAAATGGTTCTGAGGCAGTGGCCAGTGCCTATCCTCCACCCTCCAGGTAAGTAGCCTCTGGAATAGTTTGTAGTTGGCTGCTGCAGGTGGAGAAGGACACAGAGGCTTTTCCTCCCCAGGAACAAGGATGGTGCAGCCAAAGGCTGAGCATAGCACCTGATTGGTAAGTCTAGATTACTGAATCCCAGCTCTGAATCGTGTTTCTAGCCACCCCAGACAGGGGTCCATGTGGCCACTGTTTCAACACCACAGAGCTGGAGTTTGTGTGGTTGAATAAAACAGCATAACACAGCAGATTTGAGCAGGGAGAAGAAAGGACCCGTGAATTAGAAGTTAGGACATCAGAAATCTCACAGACAGAAAAGACAGAGAAAAGAGCAGAAAAAATTGAGCAGGGTCTCAGGGAATTGAATGAGAGCATGACGCACAAAAACATATGTATCATGGGTATCCTAGAAGAAGAAAAGGGATAAGAGGCAGAAAGAATATTTGCGGACATAATGACCAAAATTTTTCTAACTTTCATGAAAGACATAAATATACATGCCCAAGGAGTACAACATGCTCCAAACAGAATAAATCTGAATAGACCTACTCGGAGACATATACTAATTAGAAAGTCAAATGCCAAAGACAAAGAGGAAATTCTGAAAGCAGTAAGAGAAAAGTGATTTATCACATACAAGGGATTTATCACATACTCTCAATAAGACTAAGCACTGATTTCTCATTGGAAAGCATGGAGATGAGAAGGCAGCAGTATGACATATTTAAGGTACTGAAAGAAAAAAAAAACATCTGCCAGCCAAAAAAAGCTTATTTAGAAAAAACTGTTCTGCAAATATGAGTGGCAGTTTAAAAATATTCACAGATAAACAGAAACTGAGAGAATTCATCAACAGGAGACCTACCCTATAAGAAACACTAAACTGAGTTCTGTAGGCCAAAAGGAAAAGATGAGAGAGGATTGGAGGAAATGATAGAAATGATGATTATCATAAAAGTAACTAAAAGGGCAAAACAGAGACAAAATCAGGTATGACATATAAAAACAAAGGATAAAATAGTAGAAGTAATATTGCCTTTACAGGACTAACACTGAATGATAGTGGATTAAGCTCCCCAACAAAAGACGCAGCTGGTGGAATGTATAAAAAAGTCAGATTCATCCATATGCTGTCTATTAAGAGACTCACTTTAGACCCAAGGACACAAATAGTTTGAAATGGAAAGGCTGGAAAAAAATATTCCACACAAACAATAATAAAAAAAGAGCTGTGGTAGCTATATTAATATCTAACAAAATAGACTTTAAATGCAGAACTGTTAAAGCAGACAAAGAAGGGCACAGTATATTAATAAAAGGTTCAATCCATCAATAAGACATAAAAATAAATATTTATGCATCTAACCATGATGCCCCAAAATACATGAGGCAAACACAGACAAAACTGAAAAGAGAAATAGACATCTCCACAATAATAGTTGCAGACTTCAATATACCAATCTTATCATCAGATAAAACATCTAGACAGATGAGCAATCTCAGGATAGACCATATGTTGGGTCACAAAACAAGGCTCAATAAATTTAAAAAGACTGAAATTACTGAAAGCATTTTCTCTGACTACAATGGAATGAAGCTGGTAATCAACAACAGGTGAAAAACTGGAGAATTCAAAAATGTATGCAGGTAAAACAACATATTCTTAAATAATCAGTGAGTCAAAGAAGAAATTGCAAAAGAAATCAGTAAATATCTTGAGATGAATGAAAAAAAGAACGTAACATATCAAAACGTATGGGATGCAGTGAAGACAGTGCCGAGAGGGAATTTTATAGTGCTAAATACCTAGATTCGAAAAAAAGAAAGAGCTAAATTTCAAGATCTTAACTATATACCTGGAGGAACTAGAAAAAAGAATTGCAAGCAAGAAAAAAGAAAGAAAGAAAGAAAGAAAGAGAAGAAAGGAAGAAAGAAAAGGAAGGAGGGAGGGAGGAAGGAAGGAAGGAAGGAAGAAAGGTTAGAGCAAAAATAAATGAAGTTGAGAATTAACAAACAACAGAGAGAATCAAACCAAAAGTTTATTCTTTGAGAGGATCAATAAAATTGACAAATCAAGGGAAAGAGAAGATTTGAATAAATGAAATTAGAAATGAGAGGGGGGACATTACTATTGACCAGAAATAAAGAAAGGCCATAAAAGGATACAATGAACAACTGTATGCCAACAAATTAGATAACTTAGACAAAATGGAGAATTTCCTAGAAATGCATGAGTAACTTATATTTCCTTTAGAGGAAATAAAATACCTCAACTATCCAATCAGAAATATGGAGGTTGAAATGGTTATCGAAAACCTCCCAACAAAGTAAAGCCCAAGACCAGATGGCTTCACAGGCAAATTCAATGAATAATGCCAGGAAGTACTAATGCCAATCCAGTTCAACTCTTCCAAAAAATTGAAGAGTAGTTTGAATGAACTAACTCATTCTATGAAGCCAACATCATCCTAACACCAAAACCAGAAAAAGATAAAAAAAAAAAAAAGAAAACTTCCTCTTCCTGAGGGTGCAGAGTTGAGGCAAGTTGCCACAACACATAAGTCACATATAAACAGTAAATTTTAAGAAGTTAATCCAGGCCCACAACCTGGCAAGTTCGATGTCTGGCTGTCTTCAGACTCACTAATCAGGTAAGCCACTCCTTGCTTCCTCGCTTTCTGAAAAGGGTAGAGCAAGAGACCAGAAGTGCTCACCCCAAACCTTCATGAGTGAGATGTCATCAAAGGGAACAGAAAGAGTATGAGCCAGAAGCACAGAGATGTAAAATTGTCTGGATCGTGGGGAACTCTAGCAATCCTGCCTTATGCCAGAGCTAATTTTGAGATAGGGTGGCAAAAGATGCAGATGAAAAAATGGGGCCAGGTCATAGAGAATCTTGTTTGACAGCTAAAGAGTCTGGACTTTATCCTGTAGGGAAGGAGGGATGAGGAGATTTTTAAGGACATGATCCTGTTTACATTTGGAATATAGTAGTATGCTAGCAGAGATAGTTTTGGAAATTAAAGCTTTGGCAAAACATGACAAAAGCCTAGATTTTAGGCAATGGTGAGGTTATCAAATTTTATTTGTACACTGTTTATTGTAATACTTAGTGTAGAACTGACACTTGATTAATATGACTCACAAATTTTCATATAGTTTGTCTCCCTACATTTAACATTCAACTTGCCTAATCATCCATATCCCTTTATATTAACCCAAAGGTTAAAATATATTAGAAAAGCTTGAATTTATCTTGCACACAAAATAGCCAAAACAAAAGTCCTTCTATAATGCATCATATTTTCAACACTGAATCGGACCTACCTCCTTAGGATAGTAACTAAGCATTCTGTGAAATACTTACTTTGGACTGAAAAATTTGTTACAAATGACATAATCTTATTTCATTTGTCACTAAAAAGCTGAGATCTAAGAGTAAAGAACAAAACTTCAAATGAGAGAATGTTTCTTCAGAGAAGCTAGCAGGTTGTTTCTACAATTATAGTCTCAGCCCTTCTTATAACAAGAATATAGGTCCAATATTATATATACATAGAGTACTTAAAAATTAAATGTGTTTCTGGGTATACACTTTTGAATATAAAATAAAAGTATGGATATTCATAATAACATATATGAAAAGTATAAAAAACATATAGAGAAGAACACAAAGATCTCATATAATTCCACTATCCAGAGATAACTACTGACTAAATTTTGCCCTATTTCTCCCAATGTTGAATGAAAGGTATGTATATGAACAAAATTACAGTAAAGTGACCCTTAGCCAAACCCTGAGTTCAAAGCCTTTAAGTATCATTGATGGCTATTTCCTTTACAAAGAACCAAAAGTCCCTTTTGCTAGGCTAGGAGAGTAGGTCATGCTTGTTTCTAGACCTGTGTATTTATTATGTTTACAGAGAAGATAAAGGATTTTTTTTTAACTTAAGGATTACTTACAACACTGGAGTGGCTAACTGTGCCATTTTGAAAGGATATATGTACCTAGAAAAGCCATGTTTTTATCCTAATTCCATTTTGTAAAGGCAGCTGTGACTCAATCAAGAGTGGTTGTTAAATTGGATTAGGTGGAGATGTGTCCCCACCCATTCCAGGTGGGGGTCTTTTTTTTTTTTTTTTTTTTTTAACATGGGCAGGTCTCTGGCATGGCAGGCAAGAACTCTGCCACTGAGCCACCATGGCCAATCCTCCAGGTAGGGGTCTTGATTAGTTTACTGGAGTCCTATAGGAGAGGAAACATTTTGGAGAAAGTGAGAGATTCTGAGAGAGCAGAGAATGAAATAGGCACGCAAGAAGCAGAGAGTCTACTAGCCAGCAACCTTTGGAAATGAAGAAGGAAAATGCCTCCTGGGGAGCTTCATGAAATAGGAAGCCAGGAGAGAAAGCTAGCAGATGACGCTGTATTTGCCACGTGCCTTTCCAGATGAGAGAGAAACCCTGACTGTGTTCGCCATGAGCTCTTCCAGCAGAGAGAGAAACTCTGACCTTGTTTGCCATGTGCCTTTCCACTTGAGAGAGAAACCCTGAACTTCATCGGCCTTCCTGAACCAAGGTATCTTTCCCTGGATGCCTTAGATTGGACATTTGTATAGACTTGTTTTAACTGGGACATTTTCTTGGCCTTAGAACTGTAAACTTGAAACTTAATAAATTCCCCTTTTAAAAAGCCATTCTGTTTCTGGTATATTGCATTCCAACAGCTGGCAAACCAGAACAATAATGTATTAAAAACAAACTCTGTGCTTTGTGGTGACTGATTCCGATACTGGTCAATAATATAACGAAAGACTATTAATGGAGTGATTTGGGGACAATCGCAGAACTATTTGATAGACCAAAAGCACTTAAAGCCTCTCATGGTTTGTGATCAGGCTAAATTCAGTCTCATGTCTCTTGAGTATATCCATTGAGAGATCCTAATCCTGTGTGCAAGAACTGCAAGATTCTTGAGACCCAAATCCCATGAGTGCCTGGAATTTCAGGCCATGTAGTCAAAAGCAAGTCAACAAGCCTTCCTGTATCTCTTTCACCAGTAAGACGATAGTAATGGCTCAGGGAATTGAAAGAAAAACAATGATGGCAAAGCACTTTGCAAATACAAGTTCTTAATTGACTTGTCATTAAGGAAACCTATTAGACAACGATGAGTCCCTGGAGGCTTCTGTCAAGTCACACTTTCCATCTAAATATAAACCGTGTGTTCACACAGGCTGTGTATGTGCCATATAAACACCTCCCTGGATAAGAGTCATTCTGTAGAACATAAGCCCATCGGTTTCATCGAGCCAAGAAATTAGTGGTTGAGGAGCAAATGGGCCATAGTTCTGGAAATACTATCCCACACAGTGCATACTCAAAACATGTCTCCTTCAATAAAATGCATGTCATCGGTATTTGGTGATTGTAACTAGTTTCATGCTATAGTGAAAGGCAAAAAAGTCAATAGTTAACATGTATTTGGTGTTAAGTGCTAGATTATTTTCTAAATGCTTTATAGATAAAATTTCATTTATTATTCATAAGCACTTTAGGAAGTAGTTTCTATTATGCCCATTTTTACTTATAGCAAGCATAAGACGATCAAGATGTTGTTATCTGCCCAATACCACATTTAGTAGAGTCAAAAGATTGGCTGGGGGTGGGCCATGGTGGCTCAGCAGGCAAAGTTCTCACCTGCCATGCTGGAGACCCAGGTTTGATTCCCAGTGCCTGCCCATGCCAGGAAAAAAAAAAATAAAAAGACTGGCTGGGTGCCTGTGCCAGTTGGAAAGGATGTATGCACCCCAGAAAAGCCATGCTTTTATCCTAATTCCATTTTGTAAAGGCAGCTGTTTAATCCCTATTCAGTACTGTATGTTTGAAATTGTAATTAGATCATCTCTCTGGAGATGTGACTCAATCACTTGGGGACTCAAGCAGTTGGGGACTGCTAACACCAATGGTGGCAATGATGGGAACCTTTCTGGAATCCAAGTTTCCAGACACTAGTCAAAAGCCAATTTTGTAAGCAGGTCTTTGTAGAGATAACAGTCCGAAGCTTCCTGTGCTAACTCTTTTCTATTCAGCCCTCCTATGGCATTTGTGCTCTTTGTTGCTGTTTGTCTGATAATACAGGAAATTAAAAGCTTGTGATTGTCTCTCAAGGGATTATAATAAATATCGTATAGGATAATCTTTTATAAATTTGCCATTTCCTGTTTTGTGGAGAAATTGTATAACTCATTCAACAATTTATTCAACAGATTTACTGAGTGTCTGTGCTGGTTTGAAAGGATGTGTGTCTCCTAGAAAAGCCATGTTCTAATCCTAATCCCATTTTGTAAAGGCAGCCGTTTCTTCTAATCCCTATTCAGTACTGCATTAAACTGTAATTAGATCATCTCCCTGGAGATGTGACTCAGTCAAGAGTGGTTGTTAAACTGGATTAGGTAGAAATATGTCTCCACCCATTTGGGTGGGTCTTGATTAGTTTACTGGAATCCTATAAAAGAGGAAACATTTTGGGGGAATGAGGGAGATTCTGAGAGAGCAGAACAATGTAGCCAAGAGAAGCAGAGTCTACCAGCCAGCAAACTTTGGAGATGAAGAAGGAAAACACCTCCTGGGGAGCTTCATGAAACAGGAAGCCAAGAGAGAAAGCTAGCAGGTGATGTCGTGTTGACCATGTGCCCTTCCAAATGAGAGAGTAATCCTGACCATGTTCGCCACGTGCCTTCTCACTTGAGAGAGAAACCCTGAACTTCATCGGCCTTCTTGAACCAACATATATTTCCCTGGATGCTTTAGATTGGATATTTCTATAGACTTGTTTTAATTGGGACATTTTTTCGGCCTTAGAACTGTAAACTAGCAATTTATTAAATTCCCCTTTTTAAAAGCCATTTTTTTTCTGGCATATTGCATTCTGGCAGCTAGCAAACCAGAACAGTGTCTGTGACAGAATGAACTTTAAAAGGGATGACTCCAATGGGAAAGCTCTCCAATTCATTATGTGAAGTTGGGGTCTCCTGACACCCAAATTTGACCGACAGCATGAATGAGAAAAAGGATCTCAGAGAGACAGAGATGATAGGTAGTTAGATAGATAGAGATGGCTAGATAGAGATACATTACTAGCAAATTGATTTCTGCAGAATAATAAATTTCCTTTATATCATGGCCAAGTAAAGGGCTTTATTATAATATACAAGAACAGGTAACCTTTGTAATTCCTCACTTCAATAGTCAAAGAAAAAGAAATCATACAATCTAGATTAGCATTTCCTGAATGTAATTTGTAGATAGCAAAAGGTTGTTAATAGGTATTACAAGAAAGGAGTTTCTGGGCTGAAATAAAAGTATTAGAAATTCATGCTATACCTTTCTTTTGGGGAGCCATAGAGCAAATGGGCATATTAAAAGCACTAAGATATTATACCATAAAAAGTCTATTTAATTCCATTTTACCCAGTGCTTTTAAATTTGTTTAATAACAAATCCAATTTTTTTTCTCAGAACACATATTAATATGTTGAGGAATGGGTTTATGAAACACTGATCTAGGCAGACTCTAAAAAAGGCATTTAATAAAATTTGATAAACACTCATGATGGAGTCTGATTCATTTCAAAATATGTTGGTTCTAAAATTGAGTAGAAATTATTTACAGATATTAGAGGGAATGATGTAAGGAAACACCACCATTCTTTGCAAGATAAAACCAGAAATATACAAGGTAAGTACTAAAATGAGAACCAGCTTGATAAAAGAAGTGTTTGGACTGATTACATGTTGAGGTCATGCCTTGATGAGGCAAGAAGAAATCTACAGTCACACCACCCAATTTTTTCTCTATTGATAATCGGTGTTAGTATCACTCTAGCTCCACGGGGGACCTTTCCCTTGAAAGCCCTGACTTATGCTTGGGCAAACATGACTTTGTCTGATTCTTTATGTCTAGCAGAGAAAGGCTCAAATGTTTAAAATAAAATTTAGAAGGATTAAATGGGAAATATGCAGAAAAACTGGGTGCCAGATCACAAACAATACGGCTTAGAAGAATATAGTTCGAACTCTGGGTTCAAGGACTTGACCCTGCCTTTTCCTCTGCCTTGCAATCAGAGGTCTTGTTCCAGCTACACATTACGAGGCTGTCCAGGAGTGACTGCAGACCCAGACAACTAGAGTCTTTAACCTCTCATCCAAGAAAACCAGAGACCTGTTTCCTTTTCCTTAAATAACAGAAAACAGTTGTCATGTTTGTCAGTGGCTAGAGTTAACTGGAAAGAAGAATCTGCCTCCTACTCAGAGACTGGTGTTTAGCATTTGCAGAATTCAACATGCTTCAATAATCAGAATATTCACTAAATATGTGAAGCACTCAGATAATAAGGGAGAGAAGGGTAATGGTTCTTTGCAGATGTTGTCAAGGAAACAAGCCTCAGTGTTACAGACACATTTTCAAACATAACTAGGAAAAACAGAGAACAAAAGTGGAATCATTTACACATAATATTACAGTATTTGAATAGATCAATTTTCAGTTTACTGTCAATAATCTATACCTAATTTAATAATTTAAATAACCCTGTTAGGTTGACATTTCTAACACATTGTTACTCATTCTTGTAATAGACACTCCTTTAGAGGATACTCCCTGCCAGACATTTGATAAGCACTACAGAGGGACATAAAACTAATATGGTATTGCTTGCTCTCAAGTGGTTTGCACTCCTGAGAAGACAGGTACACATCTGTGACAAGATGTCTTAATGGTTAAAGAGAAAGAGGTAATAATCATCCTCTCCCTTGAGCATTTGCTGCATGACACTTCCACCACATACCAGTTAACAGGGTCAAAATCATGCCCCTGTGCTCAGAGTAGGATCCTCTCTGCTGGCCATGAAGCAGAAGCCAAGAAGGAGCCTCCGAATTCTGTGTGTTCCTGACGAGGTGTCCCCCACTTCCTGCTCCCAGGACAAGCAGTTTTCTGATCGCTTTCTACTGTGAAACCCATAGGATTCAGCCAATCTTACTTGCCCTCTCTTTTTGCTGTACCATAATAACTGCAAAACTCCCAGGAATCTTTCATTCCCTGGATTCGCATCTCCACGTGGTTCTCTATTTTGGTGTTTGTGACTCTCTCTCCCATTCCTTTCCAGTTTCTGAAACCCTGACATGTACCCTATGGAATAAGCCATTGGTCTCTCCATCTTTCCTTCACTCTTTCTTTCTCCCATGGAAACCAGGCTCTCCCCGCCTGACACTGCTTTCCTTCAGCCTTCTGATGTGGTGGGCTGTCAGTCTCACCAGGACCAAGTCATTAATCTCACTGCCCTTTGACACCTCTTTATCTGGCTTAAATTCCATAGTCAGTTATAATCATTTCTTCCTATGTACCCTCCTCTCATTTCCTCTCCTCTAGGGTCATCAGACTCATTTGGTTAAACCCAAATTTTGATTAAATCTAACTTCCACCTACCCTATGGCTGCACAACTGGAGAAAAGCACACCACTGAAGACAAATTTCTCTTTAAATTCATGAGCACTAACTCAAGAGAGCTGTTAACACGGCAATGACTAATCCATTTATCCTCTGGCTCATCTAGACGACAATTTCATACCAACTACACTCTGCTAAAAGCTTTGACATCTCTTTCCTTTCCTCACTCTTGGATGATTACCTTCAGTTGCTTTGCAACAGAAAGACTAGAAGATTCAGTAGAGAATTCCCCTAAGTTCCGACCACCACATCCACCCATTTACCTACATCTGTGCTCATGCTGTCAGCTAAGGCCAACCACTCTACTTAATGAACTAGTTTTGTTGGCTATCAAATATTTGAGAGCATGTCTCCAGCTATTCTTCCCTCTCTGCTTACTTGTCAGTTTCTTCTCCTCCTTTGGGATCTTTGGCATAGCATCCAAACATTTAGAATATTGCTTCATTCTAAAACAACAAGCGAAGCACTTTCTAAACTTTCCTTTCCCTTCCAGCTACTTTTCAATTTCTCTACTCCTTTTTATAGCAAAATTTCTTGAAAAAATAGCTTATTGCTTGCTTCCTCCAAATATTTTCTTCCCATTTTCTCTTAAAACTGCTCCAATTGTACTTTATCCCTGACACTTATTATAACTGCTCTTGTAAAGTTACCACTGAATTCCATGTTACTAAATTTTATAGTCAGATCTCCATCTTCATCTTACTTGATTCATCAGTATCATTTCACATAAAGGGATCACTTTCTTCTCTTTGGAATACTTTCTTTTCCTGATTTCGTTTCTTCTCCGAAGCCACTGCACTTGATCAATTTCCTTTGATAGTTCTTTTTCTTATTTCCAAGACCTCCAACTTTTGGAAAACAGACTGTTTCCCGCCAACACTCACTCAGTGGCGATCTAGTCTCATGGCTTTTACTATTATCTATATGTTGGTGACTCCATATCTCTAGCCCTAGATTTCATCTCCGCTCCTTTCTCATATCTAGCTGCTTTTAGATATTCTTATTCAAATGTTTCACCTTTCCAAGCCTTTCTCTGTAAGCATTCCCATTTGGTAAATGCCAATTCCATTATTCCAGTTCTTCTAGTACTTTAGGTCAATAATCTTAGAGTCAACCTAGACTCCTTTCTATCTCACAACCTTAACCAATCAGAAAATCCCGTCATTTCTACCTTCAAAACATGTTTATATACCACTTCTCACCACCTCAGCTTTCAAACACTCTGGTCCAAGGCACTCTAGTGCTTGCCTAGATTTATAAAATAGCACTCTAACTGGTCTACCCCGCTTCTACCATTACACTCGTATATCTCATTTTTTACACAGTAGTTACAGTAATTCTTTGGAAAATAAGTCAAATGATGCTCATCTCTTCAAAGGCTTCTAATATCACTCAGAATGAACCAACTTACTTCAACAACCTCTAAGTCCCTCCATATACCTTTGCAACATGTCTATCATGTCTCTCCTTGCTCACCTGGTTTCAGCCACACTAATTTTTGTCACAAGTTCTCATACGAACAGGACTTTTCTGATCATATTATATGAATTAGAAAACATTACTCCTAATTTCTGATACTCTTTATCCCATTTACTCTGCTTTATTTGTTCTATGTTACTTTTTTATTTCCCACAAGGTATTCATTTGCTTATGCCATGAAACTTAGATCTCTCCCCAAAACGGCAGCCAGTCCCCTAGCAGCGGTGCTGGAGACTCCTATAATCCAGTGAAGCTCCTCAGTCATATTCAGTGTGGTCCTGGGTTGATGATACCTTCATCCTGTCTCTTGCAGATGATGAAACTGAGGTGTAAAGGCTGAAAGTCCAGCCAAAAGTCTATTCTTGGGCCAGAGCAGTACTGGAAGAACCCCGTCTTCCCTGGGGCATCTGAGCTGTGATCTTTCATTTTGGAGAAGCTGCAGCAGTGGTGGTGGCATCATATTCTGTCCCAGCTGATAGGAAGGCTGAAGGACCCATTCTTTCATTATCACGGGGCTTTAGAATTAGCTTGTGAAAGAGTCCAGTAAATTGTGTTAATTGGTAGACCTCAAAGGTGGAGAGGCTGCTGGGGTGCCTGGCAGCAATTTTTTTCTTGGTGTGTGCTTCAGTGGACCAGGGTTGCTATTGGAAGGGGCTACTATCCTAAGATTCTGCAGAATAAACTGTTGGGAGTCTGGCCCAAGGACTGCCAAGCTTGAAATGAATGTGCCTTTCAGGGCTGGATTTTGAGGTAGGGTGGGCTTTCATTGGACTATCGTGTAGTATTTTGCAAACCTGTTTCTAAAATGAACCCTCTCTGGGGGGGATAAGAATTAGAGCCTGTTGTTCTTAGACTTAAATCTTTGAGGGCATTGCAACAGCACCCCAACTCTACATTACTCTTAATCTGATAAATTACATACTTTTAAAAGAAATTATCATGATATCTGCATTTCTCCAATAAAAAGTAAATTCTTTGATACAGGGACTTTGCTTTGTTCACTGCTGAATCTCCAGCACTGTGAAAAATTCTCACACATAGTAGGCAATCCAAAGTGTTTATTGAATGAACGATAACTCAGAAAGTTTACTGGCTTCATTCTCCTTATTGCCAGACCAATACATTCGTGTATAGCACTTTTCCAAATGGAAATTCCAAAGGCACTCCATATGTCAAATCATTTCCAAACTGCTCATTTCCTTATTTTCTTATCCCTTTCCTATTTCTATCTTAATTAACAGTCCCCCGATCTATCTGAGCCTGAATGGCACACTCTCACTCACCTCATGTTCCATTGTCCAGTTTATCAACAGAAGTTTGTTAATTCTACCTCTTCAATATTCCTCAAGTCAATCTCTCACTTTTCAAGTTCACCGTCGATGCTAATGCTCAGGCACCCATTTTTTCCCCTCCAGATACTTATAAAACCTTTTTTTTTTTTTTTTTTTAGAGAAGAAGACTAGATTTAATATGTAGCTATGAAATGTCTAGGTTAGCAGCAAATACAAACACCCAGAGACTGGGCAGACTCTGTTCCCCAAAGGCATCGCCAGGGGTTCAGGGGCTCATTTCACAGAGGTGGCTGGCAGGATGTTAGCTTTGCACTCAGCTTCAATGCAGTACTTCTCAGGAAGGCCAGTGGCTCTCAACTCTTCAAGCTTTTTCTTCTTGATGTCGGTCGATGCGCTCGCGTCGCTTCTGGGCCTCCTCTTTGAGGCGCCGGACCTCCTCGAAGACAGCGATGCGGTTCTGCACCTCCCTCTGCTGGTTCTCGCGCACCTGGCGCCGCAGCTCGTTGGCGTGCTGGAGGCGCCAGGTGGCCTTTTTCTCCTCCTCCTGCCGCTCCTTTTCAATCTGCTCTCTCTGGGCCCGAAGAATCCTCTCGAACTCGTCGCGGTCCCGTTGCACCTGGACCGCCAGAGTATGCTCCTTGAAAGCCACCTGCTCCAGCCGACTTTTCCACAGCTTGGCCTCGGTTTCCATCTTCTTCTGCGCATTTTCCTTTTCCTTTCTGCGCCACTCTCTATCTGCAGCCTCCTGGTTGCGCTTGGCCGGCAAGGCATCCTGCTCAGCCCGGTAATCTTGGGCCTTCTCCTGCATGGCCCTCAGGCGGGTGATTTCCTTCTCTTTCTCCCTCCTGATTCTCTCCTGCTCAGCCTCAAACTCTGCTTCTCCAGCCATCTTCTTCTTGGTGAACTCCATGACCATCTGGTCTGCCAGCTTCTCCTGAGCCAGCATCTCTGCTTTCCGTTTCTGGTTTTCATCATTGATGCGCTTGATCTCAGCTTGCATGTTCAATTTTTTCTGGTGCCTTCGTTCCATGTCCCTTAGGTTCTCCTCCTGGAGCTGCTCCATATATTCCAGCATCTGCTCTTTCTCCTGCTCCCGCTGCTCAGCAAGCAGAGATCGCTCCTCCTGGTTCCTTTCCATCTGTTCCACAATGTGCCGTCTTCCTCGGATTCTTTCCTCCCTCCTCTTCTTGTCCAGCTCCTCCTGTCTTTGAATGGACTTCTGCCGCTCCACTTCCATCATCTGATCCAATCGCTTCTCTTCTGTTTTCATTTCCTTTTGGATCAGCCGCTTCTCCAGGATTTGGGCATCCCGGATGGCATGGCACTTGGCATTGAGGATGATCTTGCTCATGTCCTTGAGCTCCTCCTCCTGCTCCATCCGCAGCTTGCTGGCTCTCTGCAGCAGGTTCTGCGCCCTCTCTTTTGCCACCTCCTCCAAGTCGCTGAGCTTCTTGTTGTTCTTCGATGCCATTTCCTTCTGTTTCATGATTTTCTTGCGCATTGTCACTGCATCCATGATGGCTTCCTTCTCCGTCTTGAAGGCCTGCTCCTTGGCCTCCAGTTCTTCGCTGGTCAGGACGTGGGATGCCCATTTGATTCGCTCAAACTCCTCAGGGGTGATGATAAGGGATTCCCCAGAGGGATTCTCGGTGGGAACAATGAGCTCCCGGACCATGTCCCGGGTGATAAGTTGGATGGTGTCTGGCTTGCGGTCCAGGCCCAGGGCAGTGAGTGTTTTCCGAATGGCGTGCTTCTCTCGGAGCAGGACGATGGGGCTATCGCTGCAGGCCTGGGTGAGGGGCTGTGATGCTGGTAATTTTTAATCCTTCCTGATGATTGATTTACTCTCTGGGCCACAAACAGTAACTAAAACATTCTTTATGGAGGTAGAGAGTCGGTTTTATTTCTTGCATACCAAATAAATATCTTCAAGAAGCTGATCCTAGAGAGCCGTGAGTCATCTCGGCCACACGCGCCGACTCCAGGCCTCCGCAGCCTCGGCCGCGGGCTCCTCCACCAAGGCAGTGGGTGTTGACTTATAATACCCTTTTAACTAATATTCCTGGCTCTCTTCTCATTTTTCTCAAGTCTTTCCTTCACAGTGTTGGCAGAATGACTATAAAATACAGGCAATGTCTTGCTGTTTTTATTCCCATATCATTCTTTGTATACTTTTGTTAAAGGACTTTTCACAGTGTATATCAATTATTTCCTAATTGCTTTTTCTCCATTAACCTGATGGTACACTCTAACTTACCAGAGTAACTGAAGTTCAAAGTGATAATATAACTTGCCTAAGTTCTTAGTAAGTGGTCAGACCCAGGTTTGTGATTTCTACTCCGGGACAATTCATCCCTAAGTAACTATATATTTTTTCCTAAACTAAAATTTATTTATGCAATATTAAATGGATAAATTAAGATAGCCATTTAACTGGAAGGAAAAAAAAAACCTTATTTTTGATTTAGTCATCTGGATATATTAGGTGAGAATTTATTTATTGTATAATTATTTATTTTCTTCCCCATGAAAGTCTCAGTATTTAAAATAGCAACTGGCACACAGTTGGGGCTTGAGAAATATTTTTTTTGAAGTAAATGAATAAATAAGTGAATATTTTCTGTGTGTTTCTAGATCAACATAAAATTCATATTTGAAACTGCAAATGACTGCTTCCCATTAGGAAATTCACATTATAAGTCTCCCATACAGGTAAAGTGGGCAAAAATATTCAAATAGAAATTTAGCTTTTATTTTATACAATGCTCCTGTTGTACACATATGTTGACGTAGTATTTATATATATAAGCAAAATAGAGAAAAGGGAAAACCTTTAGCGAAATATAAAGGTCATCTCTCCCCCCCTAATCTTTTATGTTTCATTTATTTTTATGTCATTACACCTGTAATATATACTGCAATTAAAATATACATTTTATTTGTGTATATGTATGTATATAACTAATTACCTGTGTGTATTTTAGGTAAAAATATCAACTTGATCAAAATATCTTGATTCATTTATCATTTCTCTACTTTTCCTTGCAGGTATAGACAAAGACTCATATCACCATAGGCCCATCTCCGTAGGCTTCCTAAAAACGGAATATTTTGGTTTGCTAAAGCTTCCGAATGAAATATACCAGAAACGAACTGGCTTTCACAAAGGGGATTTATTAGGCTACACAAATTTACAGTTTTCAGGTCATGAGAATGAATTAAGGCATCAACAAGATGATATCTGGACTCTGAAGAAAGGCTGCCAGCATCTGGAACACCTCTGAGTTATCTGGGAAGCCACATGGCTGGCATGGGGGGGCCCTTGCTCCCAGTTCCATTGCTTTCAGCTTCTGATTCCAGTGGCTTTCCCTGTGTGTCCTGTGAGTCTTCTCTTAGCATCTCCAGGATGTTTCTCCCTCTCTAAGCCTCTGTGGGTCCTCTCTTAGCTTCTCTGGTGTAAACTCTAGATTTCATCTCTTAGCTTACCTTGGCTCTCTTCAGGTTCCGGCTCTTTCAGTTTCTGTAGGTCCATGCTTAGCATCTCCAAGGCTTTTCTGTCCAAGCTCTCTCTTAGAGGACTCCAGTAAATGATTAAGACTCACCTTAAATGGGCGGGGTCACATCTCCATGGAAACAACCCAATCAAAAGGTCCCACCCTACATAGGTCTGTCTCCACACAATCGGATTAAAAGAACAGGCTTTTCTGTGTTATGTAACAGATTCAAACCAGCACAAGGGAGGTGGAACAATATATTATTTTCATTTCAAATGTTTATATTTGTTCTGCCTTATTTTTTTAAGTTTAGGAAATCAGGAACTCATGTATTTTCATGCCCTTAATAATTGAAAGGCTTTGACACAAACAAAATAAAATATATTTTGTTTGTTCAGGAAAGCAGTCATCCTCTTATCTTCGTTTAGGAGAACTTTGAAAGAGCTGAGATCATACCTCTGCTAAGTGTATATTCGCATAGTAAAAACTTGTTAATTTATCTTTTTGATATATAATGCTTTTTATTTATCATTAGATTGATAACTGTAGAAGGTAAAGGAGAAAGATTAAAAGGGTAACATGGCCATTTAAATTAGATGTTGTTTCTCCAAAACTGAAGATAAAAACCCCAGTGGAAGTAGGGCAAAGTTCATTGTATTTCTTCAAAGTAAATTAGGAGAGAAGCAAAAAAAAAGGCATAAGTCAGATTTTCAGCAGGCTCCAAAATCCAAATACAGGTGAATAATATGTGATCTTTAAAAAGATGGGAAATGCCACTGTCAGAAAGAATGATATAGGAAGAAATTTTATTTCCATTTATATTGAACAGAAGAATTGAAACGGCATGCTTTGAATACAATATTCAAGGGCAAGTATCTCAGATTCCCAAGGCTATTATTAACATGATGCCTGTTATTTTCTACCTTTACTTTGAAAATCCTGGGTTTAATCTGATCTTTACTGAGCTCTAGGTGATTTAGCCACATCTATTTTCTTAATTCAACAAAACATTATTCTGAATTTAAGACTACTGAAAGATTTATAGATGGGGAGTATTAGTTTCCTATGCCAAAAGCAAAGCACTGAAATTCCAGACACTGGTGACAAACAATGGCACGTATTCAAAACATTACAGGCAGGAATGAAGCCAGATCTTCACTTAGAGAAGAGCAGAGTTGTATCTAACAAAGTAGATGATGGGCCATTATATAGAACTAGTCTCTAAGTTATGATTGAAAAAAAAGATCATAAACCCAAATGGGAAATGAAAATTTTTAAGAATAATACCAGCAACTGCATGCGTGACTGTAGCCAAACTTATTAGTCAGAAAAGAGCACAATGATATTATAACCAATGTGAGAAGGCAGTAGAAGGAGCAGTTTTAGTCTTCTTGAAGATAATGAACCATATTAGTTGTGCTGTACAAGTCATACATGTTTAATAAATATGTTATTCATGTAACAGAGAAGGTTAGTAATGGAAGGGAATAACAAAAATGATCCAGTCTCATTCTCACAACTTTATGGGAAGAGGCATGTTTGTTTTATCATGGAAATTTAAATATAATTCTTGTATATCCAACATAAGAACTCATTTTTAACATGGATATATAAATATTCCCATTACATTTTAATCCATATTGTCTCTTTATGTCTTCAGTATGGCTAGAGAAAATATGGCACCTAAATTTTACATTAAACATCAAAGTGAATCAATTAATCAATCAATGGATTAATTAAGAATTATTAAGAATTGTCTTTGGGCTAGACACAGTATAAATACTAAATATGAAAGAGATGACTAAGTTGGAGGAAAAACCAAACAAGTAATTCTAGCACCTTCATATCTGGAACAGTGTAAAAGACAACAAAATACTGTAGAAATGCAGTGGAAGTTGCATAGCTTATTTTGGGTAGGTAGACTGAGGGTCATGGGAAAACTTTTTGGAGAATGATCACTTGAGCTAGAGCTTGATAATTAAATGAAGGTTAGATCAGCAGGGACTGGTAAGGGATGATGGATGTTCAGGATGTACAGTTTTTTTTTTTTCAACCCAAACATTTCTCTGCACAGCTACAATGAACTAGGTAGCATGTTACATGCTAGGGATACGATGATGAGTAACACATGACTCCTGACATAGGAATTTCTTGTCTAGTGAAGTCAATTGGCTGAAAAACAGATACTTTTAATAAAACAAAGGGACTAAAATTTATCTTCTAATTAGACATTAACCACGTCAGGCAATGGCCTACATACTTTATATTCATAACCTCATTTATATCCCTATCACCCAGTTAATGATTTGTGAAACCGAGGCTTGAGAAAGTTAATTTGCCCAAGAACATATAGCCTGTAAGATCTGGAGGATGAATTTTTTTTAGGGACTACTGCCCCTTAAGAGGAACATAGAGGAAGCAGAGATTCTTTAAGCAGATTTCGCAAGATTTATAGCCTGCCCTTCCAAAGTTCATATTTCATCTGTTTTGATAAAGCTGAGTTGGAGGGAAAAAGTCCTGCTCAGTAAATTCATTTTTGAATGTAATTGAATTGTTGGAAGGCACTATGAGCTATTTTTTTTCAAACTACTGTGAAAAGGCACTTTTCTTCTATCTTTTTCCTTGATATTCTTAAGCAATTTAAATATATCTATTATTTGTATCTGTAGCAACTTTTACCTCATTTTTTGATTTAGCTTTTCTGCTTTCTCTCTTGGTAACTCTTTGACAATTTCTGACATTTCACCCACTGGACAAAGTTTTGCTTTTGGTCATTCTTCCATCTATGAATCCATCTTTGGTACCATTTTAAAATAATAAAAATCAAATGACATTGTAAATTGAATTTGAGAGAGAACCATCTTTGAAATTAGAAACAAAATTGCATTGTTCAATTTTTAACTCTAGTTACCTGCAAATAGCTGATAACATGCCTTTGGTAACCTTCAATGGAATTAATGTAACAAAGAGCCGAATCATTTGTCCCTTCCCAGATCTCATGGTAAAGGAGATCAAGCCCATTGCTGAGAAAAAATTAGCAGTTTGATAAATACATGCTGAGGGAATGAGTGAGGGGGAGGTATTGTGGATACATTTGTAAATTTACATGTTTCTTGGTGAATTTTATCAGGGTCAAATCATCCATTCCAGGTTCAATAAGCTCTTGCAGATGCATTGCCAATGCAAAAGCATGATGGTATTTTCTTTGTAGCTGTCTGTTACTAGAGATAAACAAGGAGTTTGGCTTTTTCAACTTCTTACTGTACTGTTTTCATTGGCATTATATGAGCAGAAATTCTATGAAAAACTGTATTTTCAAGGGAGGAAAAATTTAATATGCTAGGCTGATTCTGACAACAAATCCAAATGAATCCCATTAGCCAGCTGGACCTCCTAAATGGAACACTTAATCCTTTCATATTGGCAATTCTTTTCATATCTGTTGATGGCAGTACATTTTATGCAGGGAATGTCTAAAAGCAGACAGCCTGTGTAAAGAGTGACAGGGGTTGAACTTGCCATTAACGCCATATGTAAGTTGCTATTCATTATTAAAGTCAACGCCAATGACTGCACATGAACCTTGGTGCATACAATTTCTTTTAATCTACGAGGTCATCTTTGAGAGAGCTACTGACTGATTTTCAAGTAGCTGTCATTTATATTCTTCATTTTGTAATAGAATTAAAATTCATAAGAAAACGCTTTTATTATTTTATAGAAGCTTAACTATTATTTTATGAAAGCATAAATATTTTATAACACATAATTAAGCTCTCATGACTTAGAGAAATAAATACTAAAAATAAGAATAAAATAAGAAAAAAGAGTTGTTTTGTATTTGTACGAAGTAAATAAAAAAATACCATTTTTGTTTCATACTGAAAGTAAACATTGGAGTACTCATAAGGATTAGGATTTATTAAGGCAGGTAGATTGTATTTAAGGCAAAAACTTTCTTTGCAAAATGGTCTTTCTTCAATATTAGAATCTTTTTTGCATTAACAATAGTGTATCATTTGGCTTCAGTTGTAAAAAGTGCATATGAAACAGTTGGGGATTTTACTGCTTAGTTACTCAAAATTTAAGCATAATGTCACATGGTGTCGTCAAAAGATAAATATGATCCATCTAAATTGCTAAAATGTCTTCACTAGCAAATTTATTTTAAGAATGTGCATAATGGACCAATCCATGAAATCTCTGTGTAAAAATAAACCATGAATGCTACAAAATACATTTTAGAAACAGAAAATTTCAAAAGTAAAAATTATTTAAATAGGCAACAGCAGCTGATTCTACTACCCCAGCTCTTAGTAGGATGACTACTTCTATTGTCCCCATTATTCAATCTCCCCTATGACTGCTGGCACCTACCCAATGCTGAGCGTTCAGTATGCGCCTGGTAGGCTCTATATGAAATGTCTTGCATACATTATCCCTTTTATTTAATTCTCAGAACAATTCTATTAAGTGGATGTTATTTTTAGAGGTGAGAAAACAGGTTCAGGAAGTTCAGTAAGTAATTCAGTGTTGCAGGGGTATTAGAAAGCTAAGACAGTGAGACATTGGTCCCCAAAAAGCTCTCCATTTAATTGGTGAAGTTGTCTAGTGATGTAATCTGGGGTTCAATTAGGAATGATCATGAAGGCCAAATTTATCATGATGACTTGCATTTTCTTTTCTTCAATATCCTCAGATGTTCAGTATTCTTACTGTCTTAAGGCCTCCTCTCAGAAATGAATGTTAAGACTTATTGCTAGCTCTCTAAACTCTCAGCTTTGGCACAGGCTTATCTCTTTCCTTGCCTAATTATCTTTCCAGGATGAATTAAATAATTCTTCTAAGGGTACCAGAATACTCTGTGCATATTTACATCAGGATATTTATCATTAATGTGCCGAAAAATCTTTGTCTATGTTTTCCTTCCCCAGCCCCCAACACTTCTGGACTATAAGGTGGTGGGCTGATTTGAAATTGTTGTGTACCCCAGACAAACCATGTCCTTTAATCTTTACTCGACACTGCTGGCTGGGAGCTTTTTGATTGTTTCCATGCAGATGCGACCCACCCAATTGTGGGTGGTAACTTTTGATTAGATGGTTTCCATGGAGATGGCTCTACCCTTTCAAGGTAGGGTTGCTCACTGGAGCCCTTTAAAAGAGAACCATTTTGGAAAGAGCCAACAGAGCCCACACAGCCAGAGACCTTTGGAGATGGGGGAGAGCACCCCCAGGGAATCCTTATGCTACAAGAAGCCAGGAGAGAAAGCTAGTAGATGTTGCCATGTGCCCTTCCAGCTGACAAAGGGTTCTAGACCCATCAGCCTTTCTTGGATCAAGTCATCTTTACCTGGATAACTTAGTGTTTGAACATTTTCAGGCCATACAACTCTAAACTTGCAACTTAATAACTTCTCCTTCTTAAAAACCTTCTATTTCTGGTGTATTATATTCCGGCAGCTTTTACAACTAAAACAGGTGGGAATGTGAATTTTAGATTTTTAGATCACCATTGCCAAGCACAGTGTTCTGACAAGTTTGATTCTTTTTAAACAGTCTCCTACTTTGGCTGTCTTGTCAAACATGCTTTTGTTTTCCCCTTCCACTTCTCTGCTCATTCTTTTCCTGTTTTTACTTTTTGGCTTCTGGACCTTGTTCCATTCTCGTTTGTTCTATCCCTCTAGGAAATTTCATCCACCTACTTCACTTCCAATACTGTTAACATGCCAAAAATTTCAGTCAGTCTTTTTTTTCTCAGTTGTCAATTTAACATAGACACTAGGATAACTCACAGATAAGTCAATCTTAAAATGACCAAAATTTACCTGCTCATCTTTCTCTTCTCCCTTTCTCAGGGCATTCTTCCTCTCATATCCCCAAGTCAGTAAAGGGACACCTCTCCACCCACTGCTCAATCCCTCACACTTCATGTCCAATCCTTGTCAAGCTCTGTGTCTACCTCCATCATACACTACAACTCCTTTTCTTCTCTTCTCTCTCGTCCACCAGCCCTCAGTCTAAGCTACCATCTTTAGTGACATCCATTCTTTCTTCCTTCTAACTCACATCACACAAAAGCCAGAGTAAACTCCTTGACTAACTACAAACAACTGTAATTAAGATAAAGTGACTCTCAAGCACAATTCTTTTATCACTGCCCTTAGGATAAAATAAAATTCACTAATTTTACCTCTTTTCTAAAGGATTTATGGAAAATGATAGATAAGCTTACCCCAAATCAATCAACGATAAGTTATAAAAATCCAACTTAAACTTCCCATTTTTCCCCCCACTAAAATTCAATGCTCTGGGGATGGTGTTATATCTTTGTCTCCCCACCTGTCCAAAAATATAACCTTTCTCCACTCTAGGATATTTATTTTGATCTCCTGCACATGCATCCTTTTGAAAATCTTATCTAATACTGTATACCCTTAACAAGGCAAATATTGACAAAAAGTAAACCAAACCAGTGACTCCTTGTGGGGCCCCCAGCACATTCAAGCAGCACCTTCATTGGCCCAGTCACACCTGCCCTGCACAGCCTTACCTGATCAGACCTTTGCAGTCTTGTATTTTGCCACTGGATACCTTGCCCCTTGTCTGCCCTGCTCTTTCCTACCTCGGCGTTTTTACACATAGGGCTCCCTTTGCCCAGAATGTTCTCCCCCCTACTCTTTGTTCCACGCACATATTAACTTGTTTTGTTATGCTGTTTTATATTATGTTGTTATGTATGTCATATTATTTTATGCTATATTGTGGTATGGCTTTGTCATAAGGTCCCAAGGACAGGGACTGGATCTGTTGGGTTTGCTGGTATATTCTAGTGCCTAACATAGTGTCTTGTTCATGGGGTTGGCACTCAAAGAAACATACTGAATAAATTGGAAATGAAAGAGAATAAAGAAAGGAATGAAATGTGTAATACAAGCTTTTCAAGTACTGTCTTGTAATTGTTTGCATTTTAAGCATCTTACGTAAAGGAAATGTACTTATCAATGAGAAAACATGGGTCTTGTTTGGCTGTGGACAATGTATATGTGTGGCACTTTCTTTTGGCGAGAGAGCTTACTTGTGTATTCTACTTACAGATGTCCTTGGCTCTGAAATCATCCAATTGGACAACATCTATGGAATTTAGAATATATTTCAAATCCGTGATTTGTTTTGGAAAGTTGTGCTAATCAGGTAGAAAATTTTTTTTAATTCAGACTTGTAATATGGGATTCTCTCTTTGTAACATCCTAATTGTAGGTATCATACATGTTTATGAGAAAAGGGCATGAATATGAACTGTGTTACTTAATGTGATAATATGACAGTCCTCTATGATATGCAATTTCATGGTCTTTGTTTATTATTTGGAGAGGTCTTTTTCATTGGATGCAGAAGGAGCCAAAAGAACTTCTATTGCTACCAGGAAATTCAGAAAATATTCATGCTTCAGAGAGCCATATATTTACATCATCTTTGGAAGCCCTGATGAAAATTGGCTTTATTCATACTTCTGAGCAATTGCAGTTTTATTTGATTGCAATTTCTTTTCTCATTCTCCAAAGGAATTTTGATTTGAATAATGCCAGTGCATATGTGGAAAAATGGAAACACAAAAAAAATGGTCACAGAATGGCAAATGACTCTTGTGGGTTGGGACTTTTGCTGGTCCATTTGGCAGAAGAAAAACAAATCTACCTTGAAAATACATCTCACAAGTTCAGGTCAAATTCCTAGCTGTGATAGAAAAGAGGATTCCCAAAACGTGTACAGCCACTTTAAAATGTGCCTTAAACTGACACAACCTTGTATCAGCATATTTTATAACTCCATCCATTTAATTGTTCCCTTATTCAGGAGATATCTGCTCTGGATCTATCCTTTTCCAGGCACCGGCTAAGCTTTTAGGATATAAGGAGGAACAAGGCAGATATCATTCCTGACCTCATGGTGTTTACATTCTGTTGGGAAAAACATAATTCTTAAACAAATTATCACACAGCTATTAATCAAGTGAGATTGTAGCAAGTATTTTAATTAAAGATTTTTATTCGAGGGCATGGTGAGAGGTCTGATTTGACCTAGTCTTGTACAAATCCAGAGTATTTTTCCTGGGGAAGCAATATTTCATATAAGACCTGGTGACAGAGTAGAAGTTAGATATAGGTAAACGGGGTGGGATGGGAATAGGAGTAGGGTAGAGAGAAAATATTACAGATAGAAGGGACGGACATAAAAGATCTCTCCAAGGCAGGAAGGAACATGATACCATGGTGAAAATGGAATGGTAGTTTTACCAATCAATTTGATCTGCTTGAACTCCCCTTTTTCCCAGGAAATTCTAGAGAGGAAACAGAAAAATCACTTAGGCAGGCTGACATATCAACTATCCTTTGCAGTGCTAATTAAGACCCCTACCTCCGTGGGAAAGGAGGAACTGTATTAAACAAACTTGCTGAGTGTTGCCACTTGTAGATTCCCTCCTCTTCCACTGCTCAGCCCCTCTATGATTTCCTCAAACATTTCCAGCCTGAACCCTGCTGGCCTTAGGTCTACCCTTTCTGCTTTCCAATCTCTCCAGCAAGTTCTGCTGAAACCCTCTTCCCTAGGGCACCCTAAATTACTCTCTCTCAATTAAGCTGTTTATGGACAAGCAAGGAGGGAATGTATATAGGGTGCTAACCCAGAAACATGCTGATCTTACCACCCTACTAGCTGCAGTGACTTGGGGCCTCCCCTCTTGCCTATGCGCAGTTACATCCACTGCAACTTTGGCTCAAGCAATTTCTGAAGTCACCTTAGATCCAGTTCTCACAATCTTCATGCCTCATCCTGTGGGGACGTTGGTTAGCAGTCACCACACCCAGCATTTCTCTGCCAGTAGTCTATCATACCTAGAAGCTTGCTTATTAAGTAAGCTCAAAATTCCCATCAAGCTTGTTAAAACTCTGAACCCAGCAACCTTTCTGTCCGAATCTGTTGAAGATAATGAACGTCATGACTATCTCCTCCTTCTCAACTCTGTTCTTAGTCCAAGACATGATTTAAATGAGACTCTGCTAGAAACCCCTGACACTGTCTGGTTTACTGATGCTCTTGTTACCATAATGAGCACAGGGGACTTAATTTCAGGGTATGGAATAACAACTTCCTCTGAAATTGCTGAGAATGGGCCAATGCAGGATGCCTCCTAGGCAAAGCAGGTGGAGCTTGCCGACACAAGCAAGCAAACCCATGGCAAGTCACTCAGCATTTACACTGACAGCTGCTATATTTTCAGGGTTGCCCATGATTTTGGGATGCTCTAGAACCACCATGGTTTCCTTACCTCTTCAGGGCAGCCCATTAAAAATAAATTCTGGGTAAGCCATCTCTTAGAAAATCTGCTCCCCAAAGCTGTTGCCATTGTTGAAGCAACCAGGCACAGTAAACAGACTCAGAAGAAATACAGGGAAATACTGCAGCTAATTCTATAGCCTGCCAAGGAGCAGCAATGCTCCTCGAAGGAAAGCAATACATTCGAGTTCTCCAGGTACTAGAAATTGTGCCCCCAAGGACCCTCTTTAGGCAATATTGTGCATGCCAGCAGACCACACTAGTCTTAGACACAGAGAAGTTGCAAAAACAAGGTGGGCACTAAGATCCCAAATCTGAACTTTGGGTTGTATGCTGATTGTAAAGGATGTATTCCTGTAGAAAAGCCATGCTTTAATCTAAATCCCATTTTGCAAAGGCAGAATAATCCCTCTTCAATACTGTATGTTTGAATCTGTAATTAGAGCATCTCCCTGGAAATGAAACCCAATCAAGAGTGGTTGTTAAGCTGGATTGGGGGAAATGTGCCTCCACCCATTTGGGTGGGTCTTGATTAGTTTCTGGAGTCCTATAAAAGAGGGAACATTTTGGAGAATGAAAGACATTCAGAGAGAGCAGTAATGCTGGAGCACCACGAAGCAGAGTCCACCAGCCAGTGACCTTTGGAGATGAAGAAGGAAAATGCCTCCCAGGGAGCTTCATGAAACAGGAAGCCAGGAGAGAAAACTAGCAGATGATGCCGTGTTCACCACGTGCCCTTCCAGCCAAGAGAGAAACCCTGACTGTGTTGGCCGAGTGTCTTCTCACTTGAGAGAGAAACCCTTCATCTGCCTTCTTGAATCAAGGTATCTTTCTCTGGATGCCTGTGATTGGACATTTCTATAGACTTGTTTTAATTGGGACATTTTCTTGGCCTTAGAACTGTACACTAGCAACTTACTAAATTTCCCTTTTTAAAAGCCATTCGTTTCTGGTATATTGCATTCAGGCAGCTAGCAAACTAGAACAGGTTGGATCAAATGGACTGCTCATCTGCCCAGACATACTCACACTACCTATGATGAGGTTCCATCATGCCTAGGCCCATCGAAATGCAAATAAACTAAAAAATCTCCCCAAGTATTGGTGGGGTAACTTTGGGACAGCTGCTCAACAAGCTGCTACCATCTGCAGTCTCTGCCCCTCACACAACCCATCCCGACCCTTCCAGCCTGTTCCTGGCTGATTTCTCACTCAGGGGGCCCTTGGAAATCTGGCAAATTGACTACATTCAACTCCCGCCCTGAAGGGGATATAAGTACTGCCTTGGTTTTTCCAATGGGTTGAAGTCTTTCCAGTAAAACAAGTTGAAAACATTCTTTTTTAAAAAATTATCCCCTGGTAGGGAATCCCTCATGAAAGCCATAGTAACCATGGCACTCACTTTGCTGGTCAACTTCTCTCTAAACTCCTATCAACCTCACCCATCTTGCAGAGTCTCCATGGTACCTACCACCCTCAGTCTTCAGGATTCATTGAAAGCACTAATGGCATAATCCAGAGAAAATTCAACTAACTGCTGGATCTGTCATGACCATGCCAAGTACACTTCACCTCGACTGACAGGGATTCCCTCCAGTGATGTTTCCCACTGGCCTGGCACTTGTAACAACAGCAGGTGACATCTCCACTCCCTGAGGCATCTGTATACTCCCACCATAGCACACTCCAAACAATCACCCTGTATAACTTTCAGCTCCAGAGACCAACTGTATAACACAAAAGAATTCAGCCAAAGAGAGGGCAGCCTTCATGGTCCAAACAACCTCCCGAAGCCTGGTAAGTGGCCCCTTTAACTTCATCTAACTGGACAGCACGGAATTCCTCCAAGCCTACCCCATCTCCCTGGTCCCTCTCCCTCTTCCACTGATAAGCATAGTTTTGGAAAAGTCTGCTTTCCTGTAGGTTCTGCTTTTCTATGTAATAACTCTGAAGGGTTTCTCAGTCTTTCTTGTCTCCACACAGTCACACCCACAGGAGAATATGCTGCAAGTTCCCTCTCACATCCCAGCCTCACTAAATACAATTCCACCCACTTCCACCCTTGGCATCGTCGAGCACTAGGCCTTACCCTAACAGGACCAGGAGGCCTCTTAGGCACAGCTGCCCCTGGATCGGATTCAGGATACAGGAAAAACCCTCCTCAACTGTTATGCTTGAAAAAACAGTGTCTGAAACCGAACAAGCCCTCTCAGGACTCACCACTTCTCTCAATTCCCTAGCAACTGTAGGTCTGGATAACCAGCTAACTTTTAATTATCTTTTAGCTGCAGAAGGTGGCATTTGTGATGTTGCTAACACCTCCTGCTACACCTAAATCACCACTTCCTGAAAAGTTGAAATCAACATCCAAGGGATCTTTAAGCAAGTAATAAACGGCATAAACCAGCAACCCAGGAACCTTTGCAAGTCAATCAAGGAGTTTCTGCCTAATACCTCCTGGTTGTATTCCCTAGTTTCACCACTGATCATATTAATTATTACCCTACTCCTACTGGTTTTCACCCAGATCATCATCAACTTTGCAGCACCAACTCCTCAAAGCCACTAAACTCTTGCCCCAGTCCCTATAGCTTTAGGGTACCAAGTCATAGAACCCCAAGCCAAAAGTGTTTGGTCTTTGGGGAATCCTCAGACTCCCTTGACCAAAAGGAGAGAATGTGAAAATGGAGTGGTAATTAGTTTTACCAACCAACTTGATGAGCCTGAACTCCCCTTTACTCCCCAGGAAACTACAGAGAGGGAACAGAAAGATAACTGAGGCAGACTGACATATCAACAATTCTTTGCAGTGCTAATGAAGACACCTCCATGGGAAAGGAAGAACTGTGATAAATAAGTCCAGCAAGTTTGTTTATCTTCACCAGATAAGACTCTCCTGCAAATACCTGGCAAACAGTCTTTGGAAATTTATCCCAGGACATTGGGCCTTGACAGACAACTCACATCCTTCCATATTCTTTCTTTGTTCTAAGTAGCTATATACACTGTTTCCCTACCACTTCTCTTGGAGTAGTAACTTTCTTTTAGTTCTACTCCCACGTGTCACTTAGCTCTATGAACCTATTCTGCACCTTGGTTTTCAGAGCCTGTTTTTGACTTAACACCATCACACTTTTTATGTTGTTGTTGCGTGTTTGTTTTTGCCTTTTCCAGCTTCTAGAGGTTACCCACATTCTACAGTCATGGTTCTCTTCCTCCATCTTCAGACGCAGCAGTATTGCATCTCTTGTCATTAGCAACCTTTAACTCCATCTGAATTTTAATTCCCTTTTGTCATGTAAAGTTACATAATAACAGGTTTTGAGAATTAGGAGGCAGGCATTTGGGGGAAGCATTTTTCTGCTTACTACAAATGTGAGCGAGCTATAGGATAGAGAATCAATTGCACTTAATGATTGTTTAGATGTGGTAAAAGATAAAAGGGAAATATCAAATATGACTGAAATTTCTAATTTAAGCATATGGACATATAGTATTTCTGCTTACTGAGGCAGCAAGAACAGAGGCAAAAATAGGTTGAGGAAGAAAGTGAAGACTGAGTTCATGTTTGGCTGGTTAAATTTGAGGTATTGAGTTCATGTTTGGCTGGTTAAATTTGAGGTATCTGTGAAACAGCCAGCCAAATGGAGATGTTCAGCAAGCAAATGATATATGGACCTAGAGCTCAGATTAGAAGTTTGGGGCTGGAGAGACAAGTTTTGAGAGATGGATGCATAGATGATAATTAGAGCAATACAGATCATTTGAGGAGGTGGTATAAAAAGAAGAGAGCCTGAGATTGAGTAATGGTCATTATTCCCACACTAAGAAAATTTATTTATGAATGATTACTATTTATATGGCTTTCCATTTCCTTGACTCCAGGGAGATTGTCTGTAAAACAACTTAGAAAAATGGTTACTTGTCTTGATCTGCACTTCTTCCAGGTAGTGAAAACTCCTTCACAATTAACATGAATCTGTCCCTGCTGGATACTTATATGGCTAACTTTTCATGTAAGGGGAGCAACTGTCTCTTCTAAGCAGAATAACATCCCCTACTATTACAAAAACCAAGGTATTGACAAGCAAGAGTTATAGCTGCTTTTGACGATGGTCTCCTTTACTATTACTTTTAGAATCTGGAAAGAAAGGTTGCATAAATGAAGTGGTTGGGGCACATTTCCCACTTTCTTCTCTACCACAGGTTATCTTCAATTCTCAGCAACAGCTGAGAATTTAGAAAAGTGATTTCTGAGACAAGCAGCGTTAGTAATTGCCTGGGTTCTTGATAGAGATGCAATACTTGGCCCCACCCCATACCCACTGAATTAGCAACACTGGGGTGGGGTGGGGTGCAGACATCTGTGTTTTAATCAGCCCTCCAAGTGGTCCCAATACAAGCTAAAGTTTGAGAACTGCTGATTTAGAGTATGATCCTATTTTATAACATGGGAAGAATCTTGGGTTATACACTGTATTCACATGAGCAATTTATTGAAAAGCGTGTTATTTCTAAACTCTGGCCCATCTCTTGCCTAGGTCCTAAAGGCATAGGTTTTATGCTGGTTTGAAAGGATTTATGTACCCTAGAAAATCCATGTTTTAATCCTAATCAATCTTGTGGGAGCAACAGCTTCTTCTAATCCCTATTCAGCACAACAGGTTGGAAATTTGATCAGGTTATCTCCATGGAGTTGTGACTCAATCAACTGTGGGTATTGAAGGATTAGATGGAGACGTGTCTCCACCCATTCCACGTGAGTCTTGATTAGTTTGCTTGAATCCTCTAAAAGAGGAGATATTTTGGAGAGAGTGTCTTTGGAGAATGAGGAGAGAGCCTCAGAAACATGACAGAAGGACTAGAGAACCACAGAGTCTACCAACCAGTGACCTTTGGAGATGAAGAATGAAAATGCCTCCTGGGGAGCTTCACGAAGCAAGAGGCCTGGAGAGAAAGTAGATGCTGCTGTGTTTGCCATGTGCCCTTCCAGCTGTGAGAGAAACACTGAACAGCTGAATGTCATCAGCCTTCTTGAACCAAGGTATCTTCCCTGGATGCCTTAGATTGGACGTTCCTATAGACTTGCTTTACTTTGAACAATTTCACAACCTTAGAATTGTAAACTAGCAACTTATTAAATTCTCCTTTTTAAAAGCCATTCTGTTTCTGGTATATTGCATTCCAGCAGTTAGCAAACTAGAACAGGTTTCTTTAGAGATCCCACCCTGTGTCGGTCAAGTTTCCAATTTTATTACTATTTCTTCAAGACTCTTGACAAGTAAGGATTATGGGTATATTTTGGCTAGTATTCTGAGTACTATGACTAAGTTCAACAAAATCACAATATACTGTACTCTACTGAAGCTCTCAAATCTTTTCTCCCAGGGCTCAGAGCCATTCATCTTGCTGAACTGGCTCTTGGCAGATTTCTCTTTAAAAAATTTCCCTGGTGACCTCCCTTGCCTCTCATTTTTATTTCTTTTATACCTTTTCATTTCATGCTGTTTACCTTTCCCTGTTCTCTGACTTCATTGCCTGTCCCTATAATAATTTTCTTGACTCACATTTGCAAGCTTTTGCCTCTGTACTTAGTTATGTAAGATGACTCTTATCTATAGAAAAAAAAGGGAAAATGACTAGGTGATAAGAAAGAGGTATGCTAATCTACATTTATAAAATTTTAAATGTCCAGTTTTCAAGCATATGGGCTGTAGAGTCAGAATGCCTGGACTCAAATTCTACCTCTAATTCTTACTTCATGTGTGACTTGATGCAAACATTCTGAGCTTCAGTTTCTGTAGCCTTAATATGGGGGCAATAATAGTACTGATCTCAGTGAGTACTTGTGGGTATCAAACAAGATATTACACATAAAAGGTTTAGCACAGTACCTGGTGCATGACAAACACTCAACAAATATTGGCTACTAATATAAAAAAAGGCATGGATTTTTGGTTTATAATCTATTTGTTCTATTTCCTAATGACATTCATCTTTATTACTAAGAGCTCTTCACTGCAGATTGAAATTAAGTTGGTGATAACAGTACTTGGCAAGCTTTCATCTTTTTGTGCTGCATGGTACCATAGCTAATAATTTAAAAACTAACTCTCATGGGGCTCAATTATATTTAGGAATATTTTCTGATCTTTACAAACCACTGAACCTGTTTAATTGATTCCTGTCTCTCATTATTATTAACTCTGAGTATTAATACTCTTCAAAACAGGCACCTTTCCCTGCCAGATTTCTTTTCTGACCCTCAAAGCATTTTGAGTCACATCATTTATTTCCATTACCCATTCTTGATTAGAACACAAAAACTGTCTCCATTTGTCTTAGGAGTTTGTTGAATGACGTGATTAAATAAAAAATTTAGAAAAGAATTTTAAAATTAGCAATGATAATTAGTTTCAATGCTTAAATGAACTATTGGCGCTTTATTCAGTTAAACGGCATCAAAGAATTATTTGAGACTAAACGACTTTATATTACATTTGTGATTAGCAATGATGACTCACTATATTCATACATATTCCACTTAGGAGGTTATGACATCTTATTTATGAATTTGATTCCTCTCTCTGCATGAAATATTATGGCTAGGTATATATAGTTGTAAAAGGGAGTGCTGATTTTCGTCTAAGAGTAATAAAAAAACATGGTGGCAGAAACATTTCATGTTTAAAGGGGAGAAATTGTGATTGATGATTTATTTGCACTATTTCACAAACTTTAAAACCAGATAGCTGGTTCTGGCAGACCCCTGAAATGTGAATCAAAGATGAGAGCATTCTCAGGAGAAAAACAATCCAAGGCAAGAGTTGGAGTTTCTACTTCTGGTCTCAACTATACTAGAAACTACATTACAGGATGGGTCTCGTAAGAGTTATTCAAAAATGCTGCACTGAATCCCAGGTTACCCAGGAATATATTACCTAGTTGTGGATTAAGTATGCTAACAAACAAGAGCACTTTATTTTCATTAGAGGGGAAGTGAAAGGTTTACAGAAACCTCATGCATAAAATAAAGAGTTCCCATATACCGCACTATAATTAACATTTTGTTTAGCGTAATATATTTAACAATTCATGAAAGAATATTTTAATAATTGTACTAACTATAGTCCACTCTTTACAGTAGGGTTGACTGTTTGTGTTGTACAGTCCTATTTAACAATTTTTTTATTCTAGCAATATATATATATATAGAATATCATTCAAATATATAATCCAGGGCTATTAATTACATTTAAAATGTTGTCCCACCATCACTACCATCCATTTCCAAAACTTTACATCAATCCAAATAGAAACAAAAATTTAAGCATTAACTTTCCATTCCTGAGCCCCACCCTGTCCCCTGATAACCTATATTCTAGATTGTGACCTCTATAAATTTGCTTATTCTTATTATTTCATATGAATGCATTATTTATTTTAATGAAAATTTCTACCAACCAGAGAAAAATATGCACTTTTTAAAAAGTCTATTGATGGTATCTACATAAAAACTGATAGACACGTTATAGGTGTTGCAACATGGGATTGCTCCCTTCTTTTGACTATCAGATCTTCAGCTCAGTGAGCTAGCAGTGTTTCTTATACAGTAATCCCTCAACACAGCACACTTAGTACTAGGAAGGTAGACAAGTGCGTGAAGAAGGCAAGCGAAAGTAAAGAACCATAAGCTGTGACCATGTTTCTGTCTAACTAACTGATACTTGTGTAACATTGGGAGGTAAGGATGATAGGAAGGAGAGCTTATTTAAACAATAGTAGTCAATTTTAGGCAAGTACCAGGGGGTAATGGGGGGGGGGTTTGAGTGGGTGAAGATATTCCATTTCAGAAATGGTAAAATGTGAAGATACGTGAGTATGAGAATTGAAAAACAAAACAAAACATAGGAATATAAATCTGGTAAACAATTTATACAATGTTTTGGTTTTTAAACTATTACTGTGGGATCAAATTCACATTTTTGAATATATGTATTTTTCTTCTCTTCTGCCCCACATCCAATCCAATTGCAATTCACTTAACATTATCTTCAAAATATAGCTTGGATCTGATCCCTTCTGACCACCATCACTTTAGTCTAAGCCACCACCATTTTTCCACCTGGACATTGCGAAGGCCTCTGAGCTGATCACCTGTTTCTATCAGTTTCCTAGACTCTATTTTCCACAGAAAATAGAGAGAGTGATTTAATGTGAGTATGATGATGTTACAACTCCAGACAAGTTCAGGAAAACACCAGAAATCTTTTCTTAGTCCAGAAGGCCCTCCATATTTTCCCAGCACTGCCTTTTCCTCTTTGACCTCTCCTACAGCTCCCTGCCCCATTTACACTGTCAGAGCAGCCTCCCTGCTGGTCTTCCTTCAACTACACAGACCACGCCAGGGCTCTGCACCAGCTTTCTGCTCTGCCCAAGGGCTTCTCTCCTAGACATTCACGTGGTTCACTCCATCATTTTACTCAGATCTGTGCTCATTTCAGCTCTCTACAAATTGGCCTTCACTGGCTGTCCTAGCCAATGTAGCACTCCTCTATTACTCATTCCTTTAACCTGCTTTATTTATTCATTTTTCCATAATACTTTCTCATTGTGTTCACTATGTTATTTATTTTACTGCCTGTCTCTTCTCACTAGAATCTAATATTCATGTAAAGAAAACAGGAGATTATTTTATTAACTATTACATTCCTGCACTTAAATCACTGCCTGGCACATGGAAGATACTTAAAAGACAAAACATCTGTTGGATAAATTTGCTAAATGAATGGCTTTAAAATTTAAATATGTTTTAAGTGCTAGATAATACAGTGGCCACCATTTTCCCAGAAGTCCCAATGGAATAAGTTTAAAATAGATTTTATGCTACATTATGATTACCTAATTTAAAAAATAGTAACTTGGGGTTATCGATGACTTTTTTTCCCCTCTCTTAACCTGGTTAAAATGGAGTTGATCACATTTAACACTACTGATGTGAAAGTAAGTTCAAGCTAGTACTCTTAAGTCTATTAATTAACATAAATAAAATGTACCAAATCCAAAAAGTATATTTGGGAAAGAACCTTGCTTATGCATTATTTCAACTAGTCTTAAATTCTGATTTTCTTTTCCTGTAAATCTATGGCTTCTGATAATCAGTATTCCAATAGTGAAAAGCCAGACTGATTCCTAGATTAAGTGGGTTATTATTCTTCTCTTGAATCATATATCTTTTTTCTCCCCTTTCCTTGACTACACTAATCCAACTTGGACTCCTTTAGGTTGATTAAAATTATCAACATGAACGTGGAAGAAGAAACATAGTCACTATTTAAGTATACTATTGACATTTTGATCAGTTTAAATGGACTCAAACGAGGGAACTGACATTCTCTTACACTTTTAGTGGTGGTATAAATTGGGTGAGTCTCTTTAAAGAGCAACTTGCCAATATGTAAAAAATCCTTAATCACAAATACTTCTACAGAAGTAATTGTACAAGTAAGACAAAGATAGATGCTTAATTATTTCCGTCTTAGAGTGGCTTACACAGGGGACAAATGGGAAAAATACACATTTTAAAAATAAGGGAGTAGTTAAGTGAGTGCTAATACAAGCATAAAAGGAGATGCATATCATCATTAAAATTTTGCTGTGGTTATGTTAACAAAATGAAATGTAACCCTTGATACAGTATAGGTGAAAAACTTACCAAACTGAACATACAGTATGGTTCAGATATAAATATATTAATATTCTTATCTTTATATGTAAAAGGTATAGAAGGAGATACATCTAATTTTAATAGTTATATCAGCATTATAGTGGTTTTTTACTTGATAAAACTTAAAAAGTAAAAAACTTGCTTATTAAACAATTACTTTTATAATCAGAGAAAAATAAAAGCCCTTTCATTTTATTACAAAAGCATCAAAATATTAATTGACATGAATATACAGAACTATTTTTATTACATTTGCCTGATTCAGCAGTTTAATGATCACTACTCTTCAGCTTTAAACACATTATGGGGTGGAAGGATTTCATTTAACCTGACCCAGAGATACAATTTGGAATTAAACCAACTTTATCTTTGATGTCTTCCCATCTATGTTTAAGTATCTTCTAGCTTGATGTTTTGCTTTTTCTTTTGATTCACTAGAGTCAGTCTTTACATCAAGAAGTCTGCGGTTACGCGTTCTTCCATATATCCTGCTAAAATTGTTTATTATATAGAGACTACCTAAGACTCAGGGCGGGGCTACTCTCTTATATTTTATTCATTCCAAAATTACCTTTTGGGAAATGCAGAAGTAAAAAATACTCTAAAGAATTATTCCTTAAGGAAGTGTTTTTGAGTAATCAATCTTGGACAGCTTAGTAAGAACCGCTTTATTGTCTGGTTACTGGTGAAGAGAAGTTGTACTTTTCCAAGTAGTAATTTACATGTAAATAGCAATCATGAAATAGCAACAAGAGCATAACAATAATCTTGCAGCTGTTTGCATATCATTTGCTTCTTAAGGACCCCCAAGGAGAAACGTAAATGAATAACCATGGAAAAATCCATCTATTTTATTTTACTGTGGTAATAAGTGTTTCTAGCTTAACTTGCTTCTGGCTGAGAAGAGAGCAATACCACATTTATGCTACTGAATGGTTCTAAACCAAGCCAAATAAGAGCTTAGAATAATCTTTTAAAAGGGTAGTCTTAAACTATTGTTTTTCATAAGAGGTCACCTTCAGGCATTGTAAGCATTACTTGGTGAGTGAAATTCAGAGAATGACTGGAATCACTTTTTTGAGCTAGTCTTTTCTCTCTCTCTCTTTCTTTCTTTTTTAAAGCAGTTGCATTCACACACCAGACAACTCATGCAAAGTGTACAATGACTTTCAGTATAGTCACAGAGTTGTGCTTTTATCACAATCAGTCTTTTTAAAAGGTGACTAAAAGCTAAATTTCTGTGCTTCATCAAACAAATTTAAAATGACTATCACAGGTTTTCGACATTTTTCTAGGTAAACAATGCTTTTGAAAACATAAATAGCATTATGTGAATGCTTTTTTAGTTATCAAAGCTATTTCCACGTCCATTTTACAATTTTAAAATAGAAAGCCTTAGCAATTATGTATAAGAAGCATTTAAAAACAAAATGGATATTCTTGAAGACAGAAAACGTATTTTACCCATTAAAATGCCTCACTGAATTGACTTTGATTATGGTCAATTCTGTCAACCTTTGTATGGTAAGGTAGCTTTGTAAGTCATAAAGAATGACACATAAAATCAGTTTTCAAAATGGAAAAGATGCATTAGTTAAAATCCAAAGTAATTACAAATCCTCATTAACTCAGCACAGCTGAAGACAATAGATAAGTCTAAAATGCTGCCTCGGTGTCAAATCAATTCTGTTATTGAATAGTTTGCAACTAAGAATTTATTACAGAGTCAAAGAGTCATTTGCATTTTATGTCAATGGGTTTTCCACATGTCTGAGACCAAATAATAACAGCGAGACATGGTTAAGAGATGATAGAGTTTAATGAGCAGTCCTGCCTTTATACTGGCTTTTATAGCCTTTCATATCTTTCTTTTGTACTGGTTACAAGGAATACAGAACCATAGTGGAGGCCAGCAGGTTTCATGCTGCTATAGTGAGTAGCATTCTGACCAAATGGTAGTAAGAGAATCTCCTGCAATCCCCTAAAAGCCTGCATTCATGAATATTAATACATAGGTAAGTTAAAATTAGTTCTTTTCCAAAGCAAATGATAAACTCAATAATGTTGATAGAAATTTTAACGTCACTACCATATTTATCTTATACCATAGTTGTTACATGTTAGATATTATCTTCAATTTGGACAAGTCTTTTTAAATTAGATATTATTAAGCCCACGACATGGTTGGCATCTGGTCCCAGCTTAGATTCCTATCACGAATTTAGATCTGACATCAAAAGTACGTTTATATCCTGAGTTTCAAGATTTAGATAAATTTTCCCAGGTCATATTGAATCCACAATAGGATTTTGCAAGACAGCTGAAATCAAAATCACAAAGAAAGTCAGATGTTCCTATGTGCTGTATAGTCTAATGAAACCAATGTCTTGAGAGACATTACGGATTATTGCTTGAGTGAAGAGGCACTGTCTTCAACTGACTCATCCATTCACTTATAAAAGCGAATAATACTCATTTACAGAATAACTGATAGATATTCTGTTAACTAAAGTATAGAGGCAACATAACACATGTTGAAATATAATGCTATTTTTAAAGAGAATAGTGTACAAATGCGCGTGACGAGCTGTTTTATTTTTTTTTGCATGGGGCAGGCACCGGGAAACGAACCTGGGTCTCTGGCATGGCACACAAGAGCGCTGCCTGCTGAGCCACTGTGGCCCAGTGACCATTATTATTTTTCAACAATAATTTTAGACTCCAGGTACACTTATATCCTATCTTCTCAATCTTAGTAATCATGGTGGCAGCTATTATACATGGCACAAAGAGATTTTCAAACGACAGAAAAGATTCTTCTGGAGTGAGATGCTGGAAGTGACCCTGGGGCAAGGGATTAGCATTTGCTGAGCACGTGCTGTGTGCCAGATATTTTAGAAACACTATTTCATGTAATCTTCTCTGAATCACTGTTTTGTGATAGACATTAACAAGTCACGGAACACAAAGGCTTTGAGTTTTGGTATTTCTCTTCTTTTATTAGAATTCTGTGACATAAATAAGACACTAGAATCATAACAAGCGGCAGCTAGAAAGAATGTTATTTAGTTCCTTCCTTTCACGGGGCAGGAAATGGAAGAGAATTGACTTCTTCAAGGTCACAAAGCAAATCAATGCTCAAGCCAGATCAAGACATATAAGAACCCAGTCCTGGACCCTTGCCTAAAAAAAAATGTTTCTGAGTGATGGTGCATAGTAATTCTAAAAGACAATCTATGTCCCTGACTAAAATCTATTTTGTCTTTAGAAGAAGAAAGAGAGCAGTTTCTTCTGCCAGGGGAAAGCAAACATTTGCTTATTCTCTCTGTTTTTCTTTCCTGACTACAAGACCAGACAAACAACTAGGGCTGACCCTGTGACTTTGACGGATACATTTCCTGGCTGGAAAGAAGCAGGGGTGGGGGTGTGGTGGGGAGAGTGGGGGGTTTGTGTGCTGAGAATTTCCTCAGGGGCCACCTGTGTTGTGTTTTCAAGGCAGGCAATTCAATTAGTAAAATTATCCCAAAAGAGTTTCTTGGAAGCTGTTAACCAGTGTGCTACATGCCTTGCTTTTGTCTTTAAAGCTACTATAAAGCTTATATTTTACTTTCTACCAACAATTCAAACTTTCAAGAACAACACATGTAAAATCAATGCATGAAATAACATAGGAATTGTCTTCCAAAGATATTAGGCAATAGTAACAATAAATATATGGTTATCTCATGATTATTACATAAAGAAAAGTAAAACTTGAATAGGCAATTATACATCTTTCTACTTGGCTCTCCTAAACTCCGACCCCCCACCCAGAGAGAAACAAAACAAAACTGGTTCGACTCTCTTCTCAACCAGGATCATACAAAATTCATTGAGAAAAATTCCCTCTTGTAACCAGTGAAACCTGAATATATTATGTTTGTACTCTTACATGTTCAATTTATACCCACCATGCTATTTTATTTTTTATTAGAGAGGAGATCTCTCATGCTTCACAGAATATTTCACAGGTTGCAATTACATATAATAAATTTAGTAGAGGCTTCTTTTTGTTTATTTTTCTCATTAATGACTTCAGTTTCACACATAGCAAGAGGTAAAATGTAGAATGTTTTTGCTCTTTTATATAAAACTTTTGTTTGTTGAAAGAATTATGGATGAATTCTGCTGACCCAGCATTCAGGGGGATGATTTTTTCCCTTGCTTCCTCTTTTTCCTGGTACTGGTGGATCCCTTATGTGACTTTTTGATATAAGAACAGAATTTTCAGGAATGGGATTTAAGTTGCAGCCAGATGCCAGTAGGGTTTATGGTTATACTGACTAAGGACTGTCTTAGGATATCAGAAGCATGGAATATCAGGTAGAAGTTGTTCTGTTTCAGAAGCTTTAAGGGCTTCAGGCAGAGCTGTGTAACACAGGATCTTCTTCATCCCTCTTGTGCCCACTGGCCTGAATTTTTCATACAAATGGTTTGAGGTAACATGTGAATATGGAACTGTAGTTTTTTCCCCATACAAACCTCACTTCCTTACATATGAATACATCTTTAGGCTTTGGAATTTCAAAAGCAACAATGCGTTATAATAGTATTTTAAAACAATGTCTGGTTTACCATTTCGATCATAATCTTAAGGCATGTACACTGAGAGAAATAGAACAATCTCTCAAATTCTTCTAAAATTATATGATTTAAAAATCACGCTCTAATTTAAAACTATGTTCTTTTACCAAGAAATTACCTGGTGTACACCAAGACTATAGACTCTATATGTTCTTGGGACTTTGGGGGAAAGAAACAAGGCAGAAATAATCTATGACTCCTGCTCTAGCCACTCTGTTCCAACTATTTTCACCGGACATCATCATTTGTTAGGTCTGACCTATCAGCCCAGGAACATTGCCTCCAGACATGCTCTCCAACTTGTCTCCCAAAGAGTTCTCCTTCTCAAGCATATTTAAAATTTTTCAGTCAAATGCCATGCATACATACACACACATGCATAAACACACACATATTTACATACACATACACACATGAGTATATATTCATATACATGTGTGCACATACCAACATACATATATTTACACACATATAAATCTTTGTAGATACCCTCGTATACAGTAGTCACTCAATAAATATTTTTTGCCACTGACTGGGATCTGAGAAGAATATGAATGCCACTGAGTAGGATAAAAAGGCAACTTGTGGCTGGACACCATCAAGCATACCAAAATATGCATTGTGGGAACCCCAGAAGGAGAAGACAGAGAGAAAGGGGCAGAGTGAGTATGCAAACAAATGATGGCTGAAAACGTTCGAAATTAAAGCAAAAAACATGAATATATACATCCAAGATGCTTAATCAACTCCAAACAAGTTAACACAAATAGACTTATACAACAGCATATTATGATCAAACAGGCAAGGGCCAAAGATAAAGACAGGATTTTGAAAGCTGCAATAGAGTAGCAATGGTCAGGAACCAGGGAACCTCAAGAAGATTAACTGCCAATTTTTCATTAGAAACCATGGAGGCAAGAAAGACGGTATTGAAAACAAAACAATTGCCAACGAAGAATTCCATATCCAGAAAAATTGTCTTTCAAAAAGAAAGGAGAGATTAAGACATTCTCAGATTTAAAAAATCCATAACTGAGGGAGTTCCTTACCACTAGATAACAGAGGATGCTAAAGAGGGTTCTGCAGATTGGAAGGAAAGAAGAATAGGCAATAGATTGAAGCCACAAGAAGATTAAAGATCTCCAGTCAGGGTAACAACAAGGGTAGATATAAATTCCAGTACTATCGTACGTTTGATTTGTAACTCTACTTTCTATTTCCTACAGAATCTAAAAGGCAAATGCATATAATGTAATGGTAAATCTGTAGCTTGACACATAATATATAAACATGGTAATTGTGACAAGAACTATATAAAAGTACAGAGGGTAAAGGAATATAGTTGGTGTATGCTATTGTGTTGGTACCAAACAAACACAATTGTTATAAATTTGGGATGTTAAATTTAAGCCTCAAGGTAACTACAAGGAAAATATCAGAGAATATGCAAATTCATGGGGACAGAAATTAGAACACAGGTTGTCAGGGGTGGGGGAATGAAGAATGTGGAGCCAATGTACAACAGGTGTGAGGCTTCTCTCTGGGGCAACGGGAAAGGGTATCACAGTACTGGGAATGTGATTAATTCCACTGGATGGCATGCTTAGAGTGGTTGAGTTGTGAAAGGTCATGCCTTTGCTAGTTTTGTAACTGCCTTGTTAAGTTTGAAAGTATTTCAAAATAAAAGGTTAAAAAAATTAAAGACAGCCTGTAATTGCCACAGAGGAAAAAACCATGGTTGAACCCAAGTTATTCAAATTTAAAACTGACCTGAAATTCTAGACTAAGATTCTGAAAACACAATCAGGTTTTTATACCAAATTAAGCAGAGCTTTCTTTCTTACTCTGTCTATGTCGGCCTATAACATTCACTTGTTCGTACTTTGGGATTTGGCCATTAGAGAAAAGGAGGTCCTAAAGGAATTGGTTGGTGGAGGCTGATTATGCAATTCCTGTCTAGTAATGGTGACACAACATCCATGGGCTTCTACACTCAGGATAGGGGGAGAAGTGAGGTGGACTTTGGAAGCTAAGAACACAAAGGTGGGAAGTCCTCATCTGTCTTTGTAGAACTACAACGGTATTATTACCTACTACATACATTAGTGAGGATTAAGTGAATTTACAAAATACTAAGCACAGTGCCTTGCATATAGCACATGCTCATTATCTACTTGTTGAAAGCATAAATGAGATGGCATACAAACTGAGTGGGAGTTTGCTAAATGGGAGAAAAGAGAGATAGTCATTTAAGTGGTTGGACCAGAACATTTTTCAGGTACTGGCAAGTAAAATTCTGGGCAAAAGAGGCTGAGAAGTAAGACTGGTCCCAGATTTAAAGAACTTTGTACATGCTGCACCAGATAGTTTAAATAATGGGCAATAGAGAGTCACCAAAAGTTCTAATTAATAATAATTAATAGTCTATCAAGTGCATAGTCTAATTAATAGTCTATCAAGTGAAAAGATATATAAAAAAGGTAAAATAGAAATTCAATATGTGATAGGGTCTTAAAAAACCAAGTTATTTAAGTTATTTAAGGTGTAGATTAATAAAAACACTTGAAAGCTCTGCCTGCTACAAATGGTCTTGGTGATCTCATAAAAGTGATACTTTGGAACACAATCCAAAGACAGATAAATAAAATTGGACTGATAGCAAATGTTTATCAGTGCCAGTTCACTTAGAACTTGCAGGTCTAGAACTGATTTGAATTGCCAACATCCGTCCTTGAGTTTCACCCACAAAATTAATCAAGAAACAAAAGTTGATTTGAATATTATATTTTCGATCCAATTTTGATCATTCTTTCACAAATATAACAACGTCTATTTTTTGATCTGTTACTGTGGAGCACAACCTGGATGTTTTGCTTTAAATTGTTAAATAGGAGAATCTTGGATGCAGAAACTCAGAGCTCAAACACTTTGAACCATGCTCCAATCTTTTAGGATAAGAGTGTTAGATGGTCACATGGACAGCAGTTCCGAGAGGATCAAGGACAAACAGGACCAAAAAGATGAAAGAGTAGATGGAGGGTCCCAGACGGCCCTATCTGAATATTTGGGAGGTAAGGAAATGGTAGGATCAAGTACATGATTTATGTGACATGCCCTCGATGATGACACAGTGTTAAATGTATGTTAAAAGTATAAAAAAAATTAAATCACCCAAGTCTTAAATATGTGGAGTCTTGTGAACGTGGTAGAAGCAAACCCTAGGGAAATGTTATAATTTTTTTCAGGTGAGAAAAAAGTAATTTGGAGCATTTCTGTGGATTTCACTTTTACATAAAAGTGTCCTAAAAACCAGAGGAATTTGTTTTCTAATAGGAATATGACCCAAAGTAGAAAGCAGTAGAGAAGATTATGCTCACAGTTTCAATTCTGTAGCCAAAACAACTTCAAGAGACAAATGATATTTAGTATTCTAATTTTCCATATAATAAATCTCCAGTGGAACAACCTCCTTTCTTTGTGCCCCCTAATCCCTTTTAGTTCCCTTAAGGCAGTACTGAGGCCCTGAGTCCTAAAGTTTTGGTGTTGGTACCCTCCAAACTTTGATTTGTGATCTTAAAAACTCAATCCTAGTTTCAATTTCCATAGAGAGAATGGACTGCATTGCTAATGTGGTAGCAGCTAGCTATATCCCGCTATTTAAATATAAATTAATTAAAAGTAAATAAACTAAAGATTTAGCTCTTTGGTTGCACTAGCCACATTCCATGTGCTCAAAAATGGCTACTTTAAGGCCAGCACAGATATAGAGCATTTTCTTCAAGGATGAGATTTGTCTTCAATTATAAAATGACTCAACCAGATTAAATAAGAATATTGTCTTCTATGTGTTTTTTTTCTCTAATGATTAGCACAAAATAAACACAAAGTTCAGTTACAAAGATGTCTGATGTGTAGGATGTATAAGCAGCCAATGCTGTTTGATTTTGCCCTCCTTTTGAGATAGATGTATTACCTGAGCATTGCTGTGCTCTTAATTTTTTTAGTCAGAGTATTATTAAGCGGAGGTGTTAATGAATTAGCTATTTTCTAAGAGCATTATCCCCCTCCCAATTATTTTGTTTTGCACTTAACCTTGCGCTATAACCATAAAATTGAAACGTTCACATTTTGTTTTAGACTTAACTGTGCCATTTGAACAATCTCATAATGAGTTGCATGGTTTCAAGAAAGACATGCCCTGACTTCCTGTTCTCCATCCTATCATATTTTCATTACCCCAGTAATGAGGAATGAAATCTGATTGCCAAAGTTTCATAATGCTATAACAAAGGAGTTAATTGTGAGATGTATCCAAACACATCTACCTCTAAGCAGATATCAGGAAATTTCAGTTTTAACAATGGACTGAGAAGGAAATTCAATAAGAATTTGGTTTTCTTTTGAACTAAGACAAAGTAGGGATATTTGTTGCATTTGAGATGCACGATATGACATATCATCGATTCATGCTTCAAAATAGAATTTCTCCACTATTACAAGTGTGTATCTCATCAGTAAAGGTACACCAGGCAGCAGTAACAACAAACCCCTGAATCTTAGGATCTAAAAACTCCTGAGCATGTTCACTGCAGGTCAGTTGCTCAGTACTTCATTGTCTTCACCTTCATGATGGGGGCTGTTGGAGTGGAGATTTATTCTGGTGGCAGAAGGGACAGGAGCAAAGCAAAACAGTCTTGGACTATTAAATTGCTTACCAAGAAGTGACAAAGGAAACTTCAATTCACATTTCATTGGCCCAAACAAGTCCCATCCCCACACCTAATTACAAGACCTCAGGGAGGTGCTGTCCTATGTGCCGAGAAGGACAGAACCAGTATATTTATGAACAGTAACAGCGACCACTATTATGCTGTCGTGCTGGGTGGGTGAGGGGGAGAAGAGGGGATGTAGTATTTGGGGAAATTCTTCTCTATACAATCTTGTATATAAAAAGAGAGGAAGACATAAACCAAGAACTGCTTAACTCCTAAAAAATGACACTGTAAAAAGGAAAAAGACAATGAATAACACTCCAGGAAGTAAACTGAAATAGTGTTATTCTTCTGTTAGAGAGATAATGAATAATTGAATGAGGTTGGGGATGTCAAGCTCTCTGGAGCTACAAACCACACTTTTCATTCTGAGGTCTGCGTCAGGGACAAATCCATCTCTCGCTGCCCTGCCTCTGCATCACGAAGATAACCCGGCCCGCTGATGTATGCCTTCCAGCCTTTCGGTTCTGTCATTTTGAGATCTTGCCTCATCAGTCTCTTTCATTTGGTCTTTCTCTCCTCATCACTTTGTCACTTTCTAAAATGAATTGCTAACTGGATAATTTAACCGAAGCCGAAAATGACACCACTTTTTAAACAGTATTGACACGGTCCCACAAAAGGCAGTGAAGTAGAGAAATTTGATCTACTCCCCCTTCCCCAAATATCTGACCCTGGGTGTCATTTATAACCAGTCTTGATATTGACAGATCTCACATTCAAATCTAATGTATTTCTCTCTCTCTGTGTCCCTTAGTACACATACATAATCTCGTTCCGTTACAGAGAAATTTAGGGTTACAAGTTTATCTTGGTTTTATATTTTTCACATTGACACTTTGGGAATGATACAGCTTGAAATGCCCTCCTTAATTCAATAATCCTTGGGCTGCTGCATTTCCAGTAGCCTATGCACAAATGTTGAAAAATAATAAAATGGCATCATTGATGCTACCAGAGACTAAGCGCTTTCAAATAAAATATTCCAGACTGAAGTGACAGTCCCATACCTCAAGATGGCCATGGAAAGGTTTCCATGACCCTTTGGCCTCTATCAACCCTGGATTCAGGAGATGCAGTCAGGGCTATAAGATTTGTCATTGAACATTTAATTAAATACAGAGCCCTTTAAGGTACTATTTATAAATAAGAATAAGTCATTTTTCTCCTTCTGTAGAAAATTACAGTTCTTTTTATGGATTGCAAATTGGATGAAGAGTACCTTGTTGTACATTATATGGTTCATAAATAGACTGTTCTGTATTTTTTCATCTCTAATGCATTTTATGATGTCTAGTGAGAAAACTCAGATCTAAGCTTACATTCTCATTATGAACTGGAATATACACTTATTTTGTTTTTAATTTCAGAAACTAGTTTAAGCATGGATCAGGACAGAAAAGCAAACACATATTATTGAAAAATTTCAGTTTGGACAATTCTCTTATGATCAAACTTAAAATGCTATACTCTAACAAGTGGGCTTGCTTAAATAACATATCTTTGTAAACTGATCACTTGAATATCACTTAAGAGCTAAAAATTCAGCATTATTTCTTAGATTTCTAGAATTTTCATAGAAAAATTTCTGATCTGTTCATGTTCTACCTTTGTATTTAGACATTTAGAATATGGAAATAAATGAACTGACTCCAATGCTGAAGCCAAATATAAGATGAATCCTTTATATACCACCGTGAAGACGAATAAAGTACATTTTTATATTTTCCCTTGCATGCAGCATTTCACTATGCCCTTGCATCGCTCTGCCTTTTAGTCTCAATGTTCACCCAAGCAATAAAGCTTATCTGAACTATAAGTTGAAATTTAGACTATCTTTTTTCTCTTTCTTACTACAAAGAATTATTGATGCAAGGATATTTAGCAATTTTTATTTTTTTAGTAGAAAGAAAAAATGATAGGCGAGAAAACAGTCAGTGCCAGTTCTATATGTTAAATGGAGGAGGCAATTGCTTGTGTGGGTTACAGGAGAGTACCTCAGGAATGCCCCAAAGACCATTATGTAGTGATTATGTATAACGTTTTCTTTGGGAACTTTAAAACGCAAATAATCCTAGTACGGCATGTGATTTAATTTTGCAGTTTACTTTTCTTCAGTAATGACAGGAGACCAAGATGGCATGACATTACTGGATGCTGAGAATGAAAATTTGGTCAGAGGTGTTGGAATAGTGTCATCAAGGGGGAAGAAATGTTTCTTCATCTTTGAGTTTTACATTTTTTCTGGAACTTTGACTATGATAATTTTGTATAAAAAAAAACATAGAACCAATATGCCAATTTACTCAGAGCCTCCACATTGTAATATAACATCAATTTAAAAAATGCTACTGGATCTCTACTATGTTCCAGGAACTTTAATATGTGCTGGGTTCAATGGAGAGAAAATGTGCAGTGTTTGCACTTTCATGGTATTGAGCTAATTGTGGGGTCAGTCCTTTTATATATGAAGTGATATAACCATTAATTAATCAAAACTGCCATAAGGGGTACAAAAGAAAAATATAAGTTGTTATGAGAATATGTCACAGTAGAGTCAAAGAGAGCATCTTTGAAAGCATGTATGAGGGAGCCAAGGAAACGAGTTTTAACTTCTGTTCTCAGGTTGCCTCTTTCTTCACAGGTTCCTGACAGAACGAAGAGAAATACTGCAAATGTAGAGTTGAAATAGCATAACGGATTTATTAGTTCATACAGCAAGTATTTATCAAGGCTTTGTACTAGAAATATGTCTTTCCCTTTTGGCCCTTATTTTCTGTCACCTACCTTGTGTACCTCACGTTGGAATTGTTGCATCAGCTTCCTACCCTCCAGTCTCTTTCCTCTTCCATCCGTCCCACACATAGGCTGGTGATTTCTTCATAAAACCAGTTTTTATATAGCACTTTATGTATTCATTTGCTATCTAACACTAATCCCAATGAATTATAACCAAGCTTAGGGCTTGTTAGACACTGCTGAAAAGATTCTGTAGCATCTCCCTATTTTCTAGAAGATCAAGTAACCCCTAGAGTGGCCTTTGGATGCCCCCGATGTGACCTCACCTCTTTTACTAGTCATTTCTCTCCTTTATTCCTATACAAAGCTTCCACTCCAGCCAACCCATTCTACTCACTGTGCCCTTGCATATTCCTATCCCTGAACTTTATTTTAGCATTTTCTTCACATGAAAAAGCCTCCTCATTCTTCTCTGTTTAGGTAAATCCTATTCAGCTTTCCAGGCGCACCAAAACAAACTTTGCTTCTTAAACACTATGTCATATTACTTTTTCTTGGTAGAGTTCGATATATATATATATATATACGTATTTATGGTTATATTTCTATATCACTAGATAATTAGGCCCCTGAAAATAAAGACCACTTTTTTAATTCTCACAAATGTGTATCTCTTACACATAGATTTCCCACAAGAACTTGTTGATTAATGAATTTGCAGTAATGGAGGGGAAAAGAAGTACGATTATCAATTATCCAATGATAATGCCACACCTCACACAATCTATAAAATATGCTTTTTTCTGGTAAACTTTTAATTCAACTCTCAAAACGGGTTGTCAGTAGGGTTCTTTAGTGACCACTAAAAATTTCAGGTTAAAAATAAAAGAACGAAAATATAGTTGCAGCATCTGGAAATGAGCCTTTTCATTCTATAATCGGCACACTCTGGGATTTGCTGGAATAGTCATAATTAGTGTGTTTTAATATTGTTTATACCATGACTTTTTTTCATTAAGTCTATTGACCTCATGCTAAGAAAGAAATTATTTTTAATAAATAAGAATTTATCTACCAGTTGTCAGAAACCCTTGTATTTTACACTAGGGGCCTTTATTTTCTTCAAAAACTGCAGGATACCTGGCATGAAGGAAATAAAACTCTAATTTACTGACAAGTCTGTAAGCAATGCAGTAGTGAGGGAAAAGTGGTCTTGGGGTTACTTTTATTAGTCCAAGTTTATTATTAGCCTACTTTATTAATGTCTAAGCCATGTTTTAGAAAATAGTAAATCCAATTCTACTAAATCCACTTTCCAAATCTACTAAGTCTGAGAGAACTAATTTATTTTTGGGACTTTTAAACTTAGGCATAAATATGTACGACAGTAGTTATGTGTCTTCACACTGCCAGAATATTAACTTGCTGTCAGAGCTGACAGCCCTTGAGAGGGGTCAGAGAACTCTCTTGAAAGCAAGATGTTAAATAGAATATTTCAGATGTCTTCACACAATTGTGTGATATTTGACTTCATCTTTTATGGTTGGGGATGCCATTTTATGCAAGTACCATGTCAACTTATGATGCTTCTCTGTTAGAGAGAGAGAGAACATTATTATTTTCTCTTCTTATCCCGAGAAATGGACAACTTAAGGTGACTTCATAGGCAAACAGACAAACACATATTGTCATGTTTGGATAAGCCTATTATCTTTCAAACAAATGGATTTCATTTCAAGGTAGTGATGGAGCCCCTTTTTTTCTGTTACATGAAGATTTTATTAGTAAAATGTACCATTTAAACTGCAAGTTTATTTTATAAAAGTGCTGTAGCATTTGCCATTTTTTTAATAATTGCAATGGTGTGAGGTTTTCTTTAATTCTAATTATTTCTCTCTTCTCCCTCACTGCTCTCCAAACCCTCCTTCCATGTTATTATGCCCCAAGCCTAAGGAAAGTGAGTTTTGGTAAGGCTTTAGGAAGAGAAAAAATTTTGAGTCACATAGTCTAACTACCGATTTAGCAAATCCTCTCTTTTTTTATCTGGACACCCAGCTAGATAGATTCTAGTTAAGAATGCATACTAATATATAGTCATGTCACTGTGTGATCCTTATCCTCTGATTCCCTGGAAGTTGGTGTGGTTAATGGACAGTGAGTGGATTTATTAGTGGGATGCTGCAGTACCCATTCTTCTCTGCTGCTCATCGCTTACCATCAATAACACTTCTCCTGCTAGTTCAGGCGAACAATAACATGAGGCTTCTAGGGCAAATATAGTGGAGAATGCTTACGTAGGATAGAAAGAGGAGAGGAACCTGTATGTTTATAGAAGGATACTGTAGAGCTCTTGAATAGAAATATGGTAATACCAGCAGATCCATGTATAGAGCTGGTGGCGAGGTAAGAAGTAATTAAGGAGGGGCTGAGTTACTCTATACATACTATCACCCTCTCATTCTCCTCAAAGGAGAATACCTGATGTCCTTTCATCCATCTAACTCTATCATCCATCCATCTGTCCATCCATCCATCCATCCAGTCACCTGTTATCATCACCTAAAAATTACTCCTGTTATTTACCCAAAGATCATTGCCATTAATACTTTGCTGCATTTTCCTTCATGTGTATATGAGATTTTACATATATAGGATTTTCTATTGTTTTTTCTTTCATATAAACTTCTACTTCAAAGAAATTCCTACAGAGGACATGCTTGTAATACAAAAAAAGGTAAAACCACCAGGCATAATTGTGCATGAGACAATAATTGGAAAGCTTTCGGCAAACCAAAGACCTAACGACCCAATGAAATAAGAAAGCCACTATTCAGCGTCTACTGATTATGGCCATGCTGGACCTTCCAAATGTTTAAAAGAAGCTGAAGTCATGAAATGTATGTGGAAAATCTGATTTTGAGAGTGATTTGAATGTTTTATTTTTATCTTAATAATGTGAATGCCGAGCCAAATATTAAATGCACACATCAAACTACAAGTTGGTGGTTTATGCTTCAACTATACTTCAGAAACATGAGCTTAATTGCCGAATAATCATCTCCCTCAGACATTTCGGTATTTCATTTTCTCCTATGATAAACAATATATCAATAAACACTTGAGATAAATCCTTGTGTATGCTCTCAGGACTAAAGTCCTAGAAGTAAAATTGTTGGGACAGGTACAGATACAATTGCCAATATTTTCTTTTAGCAACATTTTAACAACATCATCTTCTGCAACCAAGATAAATGTCTTCATACCAATCTCACCAGCAAATATGCACTGACATTTCAAAAACTCTTTGCTAATTCGATAAAGGTGAACTGGTATCTTTTTTTTCAGAAGAATAATGGGGATGAAAATTGTTTTATGTGCATTAATGATTTTTACTTCTTTGAATTACCTATTCATGTGTTGACTTGTTTCTCTTCTGACTTTCCTTTCAATTTGTAGGTACTTTCTACATATTTCTGGTAAGTATTTTTCAGTGTTACACCTTAGCCATCAAAATAAAGTCTAAGCACTCTAGTGTGGCATTCAAGCAACCTCACATCAGGCTTCTGCCCATCTCTCAACCCTCAGTTCTTCTCACCCCAGACTTGTCCCACCACATTTTGTTCTCCAGGCTCCTTCAAGTTTCTATGCGTTGTCAATTTCTGTTCCAGTTTCTGACTGAAATACACTCCTACCCTTGTCTGCCTGGTAAACTCTTTTTCAGACAGATGGTATGATATTCTCAAAAATTTACAGGCCTCTCAAGCAATCTAGAATTGAATTTGAGTTTGTCATTAGTTTTAGTGCCAAGTTCCACTTATGCAACCTCATCTCATTCTCCCTATCTATAAAATGGGTATAATCTTTCCTATCCTGCATCAAGATTAAATTTCATAATAAATACAAAGCATCAAGTGCAATACTTTTACTTAGGTGCCTGTTAACTCAATAAACATTATTATGAATGAGTAATACCAATGATGATTTGTTCTGGAACTTGCTGCATTTATACCTGACCATTCTAAGATGCTTGAAAAGCTAACTCTTTTTTTAAATGACATTTTATACCTTGTTTCTCAAGGTTTTTTGCTCTGTTTTGTTTTTAAGTAATGTGTGAGAAGCAAATAATTTGACAATTTTTAGTTCTATCTGACAAAATAAAATAATATACGAAATAAATTCTGTGACTTTGTAAAGGGTTTCGCCACTTCTGTTTGCTCTATAATTTCAGTATTTTTGTTGATCTTCCATAAGTTAAAGGGCTCTGTACACTCTTGAAGGTATCTTGGAAAAATGCTCATTAGCCTATGGAAGTTTCTGAGTGTGATTCAAGGATTCCTCATGGCACAAAAGTCTTTCAAGTAGAATTCTCCCAAAATTCAAGAAGTGGGGCTAATAACAGCTTCTGGGTTCCCCAAGAACTGGTGGGTAGACTATATCTAATTAAAATGGACTCTACTTTTCAATGCCCGCCTAAGCGGAGTAAAGTAGGGTTTACAGGAATATGGGAACTCCTCCTAAAAGGTGAGTGGGTTCAGAAATGAAACATGAAGCCTCAAGTGTGGAATGGAGTTATTAAAAAGGCATAGGAAATGTCCGCATTGAACTTCACCTCACTGAGGCAAGGTGAGAGAGCGGTACACATTTGGAATGCTTTCTTTCTGGTTTTAACCAGAAAAATGTATTAAGTGTTCAAATTCCCATTACAAGGTTATCAGAGCAAAATTAGTACACAACGCGCTCCGAGACGCGGATTGTTCAGAATTTACTGATGTATGAAATCAGAATTGGGCAAAATGCTAGAATCAGGAAGAAAGCTGGCAAAGACTCATTTGCAACTACTGAACTGTCAATAAAAATATTAACATTTTAAATGGAATTTTCCCCTAAATTTAAGAAAAGTCTATCTAAAGGGCATTAAATATGTGCCCAGGCTAATTATTCTTTACTTCCTGATTTTAAGCACTTGCTATCATTTAAGAAATACCTCACCTTAAAATTAAAGTGTGGATTAAAATATTGTACAGCATATGTGATGAATATAAGTGGAAGGCATCTGACTTAGCATGGTATGTGGAAATACATACCCCAGAAAATACGCACTTAATCTTAATCCGTTTCTGTGGATGTGAATCCAATGTCAATTGGAATTTCTGAAGATAGTATTATTGGTCAAGGTGTAGCCAAGTAATCAGGTTGGACTTTAGTCTGGACTACTGGAGTCCTTTAGAAACAGAAAGAAATTTAGACATAGAGAGAGAAAGCCACATGGAGCAGCAGAAAACGGAAGTCAACAGAACGCAAAAGAAAGAAGAGAGGATGTCACTATGTGCATAGCCATGGGACAGAAAAACCCAGAAACCCCAAGGATGGCCAGCAGCAAGTGCCAGACTACCACCGACTTTGTGAAGAAAGCATCAACTTGATGACACCTGATTTTGGATTTCCTTAACATTACATCTATGAGTCAATAAATTCCCATTGTTTAAGCCAACCCATTATTCAGTATTTGTTTTAGTGACTGGGAAACAAAGATAGCCAGTGACTCTGTCTTCTAATTCATTTATCTGGGTTAGGTTCTAATATAGCAGAGTTGAAGAATTTAGAACTGAAAGTCCAAGTGTATTATTTTCAAGGCCAGAAAGTAGCATCTAGTAAGATGTAGTTAATTAATTTTCAAGGAGTTTTGAGGGGAATTCTCACACTGGATTAGAGTAGCATGGCCTTTAAATTTAAAAATTCAATTGCTCTAAATCTTCCTCAAAATCAAGCACCCAGTTAGACACAGAATCCATGTCTCTCAATTAATGATACTGAGTGTGGTGTTAACATTCAGAAATTTATGGCAATAAAAAAGGGAGAAAAGAAATACCATATACTATGACAAAAGATCAATAACACTAATTAAAAATCTCTCCTTTCCTGCATAAATTTTTTATCCACTAGGATAAATAAAATACATAATGAAAATACACATTTCAGCAATATCTTTTACTGAAACTGTTCTTTTATATTTTCCTGTCAATGATTAGATTCTAAATAAATCTTATATTATTTCCTTTCTTCAGTTTTTTGACCCATTTGTGGTATTTGGAACTATTTTACCTCTTTTCTTCTTGAAATTCTCTCCTCTCTTGGCCTCTGGAAAACTGTATTTTCAGTACTTTCTTTTATCACGCTCGGTTTTCTTTGCTCCACCATCTCCCATCCTTTCCAAAATGAGGGTATTCTCCCCAAATTTGGCAGTGTATGTTCATCCCACTGTGTCTAGGCTGACCATGTCCACATCTCAGTTGTTAATGGGAGCTTCTGGTTTGAATTCCCAGTTGCTGACTGTGCATTTCTCGATGGAATTCTTGTTCCCACCTGTATTCACCATATTTTCCAATGAAACAGCAACGCTTTCCAATTTTGTTTTCTCTATAAATAGCATAATTCATTCAAGTATGAAGCCATTTTCTTTTATTAACAAATGAAATAAGCAAAAGTTGTTTAGGCACCTACCATAAGCCAAGCACAGCAAAAACATATAATCTATAGATGCTAGCTCCAGAGTTTAAAAGCTTTCCAGAAGAGATGATAGCTAACAAGAGTCCTGAAGGATGAGTTGTGGTGAGGAAATATATGATCAAGCAAAAATAAATCATCAGGAGGATTAGAAATATGGCATAGTAGGAAGCTCTAACAGAAATCATTTCCTCTACCAGAACAAGTACCAGGCGAGGACTATCTGAATCAACTATTTCAAAATTCTACAGATCGGTAGAACACTGTAGTTCTTTCTACTCATCCAGGGAAGAGTAGAAAGAAGAGTTTGGTAAACTGCAGTAAATACCATGAATTACATTCTCTCCATGCAACTGTTACCATTGCCAATCAATCACTCTCATGGCAGGTACCAGTGTGGACTGGCCTCTGGTATAATTTGCTAGTACCAAATAGTGACATAAAAACCTAGTTTCTCAAGATCCAGGGGAGAGGGTGACATGGTCCAATGGCTGATCACTGCTTTTGATTAGCTACTTCACATCACTGGCAGCCTGGCTCTGAGGGTGGCCTTTGTTTCAGCCAGCCCTGGACAAAGGCAGTGGTGAAGACAGTACATTTTCTGAGAGTTGTGAGAGACAGCTGAAGGGTTGCATTTGCTGGGCAGGTGCTGCATAAAAAAAAGCACAGCTTTGGAGAGCCACAGAAGAAGCTCTTGGTGCACTTCTTGGCCCCTCTTGCATCGCTTCCTCAGACAGTTTATTAATAATAAACTGGTGCTCTCTTTGTGGGTTACTGGCCTTGTTCTGGATGAGAAGGGCTGACTAGGGAAATTCTTCCCTAGCATGCCTTCCCATTGCCCCCCATAAATCTGCCCTCCAGGCAAAAAGCTGCTTGAGACACAAAGAAAGCAGTGTAAGAAACAAATGAAGTGGACTGCCCAGGGCAAAGACTTAACCTGCTTTGAATCCTGCAGTGAAATAACCCTAGAGAAGGAGAAGGCCAGTCTCCTGGAAAACAGAGGGAGCAGTTAAGCTCTTGTAAGCAGAATTCTGAAGGCCACTGGCAAACACAGGCCCAGGAAAAGAAATAAGACCAGAAAAAATAGGGACTACCTCATTACTTCACATTCACCTAGGGGAAACCTTCCTGTTAGGGGGGCTGTAAATGCCAACCAACACAAAGCCAACTTGCAAAGATAGTAAAAGGCATTCTTTGTTTAGGTTTGCTTGGTTTTGTTAATCCTGACACTCAAGAAAATCTCTGTCACATCACTAGCTGTATTCAAACTCAAGATACTGACAACTCAGGGAATAAATCACAGTTAGATGTTAAAATATACAGTGTGCAACAAAAATATTAAAAGACAAACATATGGTAAGAATGTTTGTGTTTGCATGTGAGTATGTTTAATAAATAAAAAAAAATACAAACAGAGAAACAGGGAATGATGGTCCATCCAAAAGGAGAGACTAAAAATCCAGAAAGTATCAATAGAGAAGACCAGACTGTGGACACACTAGACAAAGACTTTTAAAATGATCTTCAATATTCTCAAGGAGATGAAGGAGAATACAGAGAAGGGACTAAACAATAACAGGAAAACAATCAATATGCTTCAGATGAAAGAAAATACAGAGAAAAAATTGATGATAACAGGGAAACAATGAATGGTCAATATAAGAATCTCAATAAAGACACAGAAATTTTAAAAATAAGTCAAACAGATCCACTGGAGTTGAAGACCAAAATAACAAATGAAAAATTCCCAGAGGTTTCAAGAGGAGATTGGAGGTGGCCACAGAAAAAAAATCAGTGAATTCAAAGATAAGACAGGTGAAATGAGTCAGATGAGAAGAAAGAAAAGGAGTTACAGAAAGTGAAAATAGCTTAAGAGACCTGTGGGACACTATCAGATATACTAATATATATATAACATGGGCATCCCCAAAGGAGAAGAGAGAGAAAGGGGCAATAGGAATATTCAAAGAAGTAATCACAGAAAACTTCCCAAACTTAGCCAAAGACATGAATATACATATCCCAGAAGTCTGGAGAACATCAGACCAGATAAATCTGAATGGGAATTCACCCCATCACATATTGATGAAACTGTTCAAATGCAAAGGACAAGGAAAGAGTTCTGAAAGTCGTCAGAGAAAAGCAATATGTTATTTACAAGAGATTCCCAACTATATTAAGTGCTGAGTTCTCATTAAGAAAGCATGGAGGCAAGAAGGCAGGGAGTTGAAATAATTTAAGTGCTGAGAGAAAACAATTGCCAACCCCAATTTTTTATTAGGTGAGACTTTCTTCTTTCAAAAATGAAAGGAAAGGAAAGAAGGGAAAGATTAAGACATTCTCAAATGAACAAAAGTTGAGGGAGTTCATTACCCATTAAACCAGTTCTACAAGCAAGCTAAAGGGAGTTCTTCCAACTGAAAGGAAAAGACATTGGATGGTGGTTCAAAGTGGCATAAAAAAATAAAGGCTTCTGGTAAAGGAGGGAAAGAGGGACTTGCATTATCAATTATAATTCAATAATTATAAAAATATATGCACCTAACAGCAGAGCCCCAAGATACATGAAGCAAACACCGACAGATTTAAAGGGCGAGATAGTTCCATATTAATAGTAAGAGACTTTAATATACCACTTTCAATAAAGGACAAAACATCTAGTCAGAAGATCAATAAGGAAATAAAGTATCTGAATGATACTCTAAACAGATTAGACCTGGAATACATGTATAGAACATATGCCATCCAACAGTAACAGAACACACATTATTCCTGAGCACACATGGATTATTATCCTGCATAGACCATATCTCACGTGACAAAAGTATCAATAAATTAAAAATATTGTAATCAAACAACATATCTTCTCTGAACACAAAGGAATGGAGCTAGAAATCAATACTAGAGGGAGAAATGGAAAATTCACAAATATGTGGAAATTGAACAAAGTAACCTAAAAAAACCAAAGGGGTTAAAGAGAAAACCATAAGAAAAATTAGGAAGTATCTTGAGGCAAATGAAAATAAAACTGCAATCTACCAAAATTCAAAGGATGCAGAAAAGGCAATGTTGAGAGAGACATTTATAACTCTCAATACTTACATTATAAAAGAAGAAAGATTTCTAAGTAAAGACTTAGCTTCAAAACTGGAACTAGAAAAAGAAGAGCAAACTAAACCCAAATTGAGCAAAAGGAAGGAGATAAAAAAGATTAGAGTAGAGATAATTGAAATAGAAAATAACAACAACAAAATGATAGAATCAACAAAACCAAAAGTTCATTCCTTAAAAACAGCAATAAATTTGCCAATCCTTTAGCTAGACTGCCAGAAGAAAAAGGGAGAGGACACAAACTACTAAAATCAGAAATGACATGAGGACTTAACCACCAACTCCACTGAAATTTAAAAAAAGAATGCTAAGAAGGTACTAGGAACAACTGTGTGACCTAGATAACCTAGACGAAATGAACAAATTTCTAGAGACACACTGACTACCTACATTAACGCAAGAAGAAATAGAAGAACTCAACAAACCAATATCTAGTAAAGAGATTGAATAAGTAATCAAAAACCTCCTAACAAAGAAAAGGTCAGGATCAGATGTCTTCACAGGGGAATTTTACCAAACATTCTAAGAGGAATCAACACCAATCTTATTCAAACTCTTCCAAAAAAAAACAAATTGTAAAGGGGGGAATTCTCCCTAATTCATTCTAAGAGGCCAACATCATGCTCATAGTAAAGGCAGATAAAGATACTACAAGACAGGAACATTAGAGTCAATATCTCATATGAATATAGTTGCAAAAATTCTCAAGTACAGCAAATCAAATCCAACTTTCCATTAAGAGAATTATACACCATGATCAAGAGGGATTTATCCCAGGCATGCAAGAGTGGTTCAACATAAGAAAACCATTGTATGTGATACACTGCATTAACAAAACAAAGGAAAAATGAAACAAAACATGATTCTCTAAACTGATGCAGAAAAAGACATTAAATACAACCCAGCATCCATTCTTGACAAAAACAGTTGAAAAGACAGGAATAGAAGGAAACTTCCTCAACATGATATAAGGCCTAAGAGAAAACCCATAGCTCACAATTTATTTAAAGATGAAAGACTGAAAAGCTTTCCCTTTCAGATCAGGATCAAGATAATGGATTAAAGATCTAAGTATAAGATCCAGAACTATAAAATTCCTGGATGAAAATGTAGGAAAACATCATTGGGACCATGTGTTACACACACTAGGATGGCTACTCTTACACAAAGGAAAATTACAACTGTTAGAGAGGATGTTGAGAAATAGGGACACTTATTCTAGCCTGCGGGAACGTAAAATGGTGCAGCTGCTGTGGAAAGCAGTTTGGCAGTTTCTCAGAAAGTTAGGTATAAAATTATCACATGACCCAGAAACCTCAATTCTAGGTATATATCCAAAAGAACCAAAAGCAAGAACTTGAACAAACCTTTGCACACCAATGTTCATAGTAGCATTATTCACAATTGCCAAAAACCAGAAACAACTCAAGTGTCCTATCAACTCACAAATGGATAAATAAAATGTGGTTTGTACATACAACAGAATATTATTCAACCATAAAGATGGATGAAGTTTCGATACATGCAACAACATGGAGGAAACTTGAAGACATCAGGTTGAGTGAAATAAGACAGACACAAAAAGACAACTATTGTCTGACCTCACTGATATGAAATAATCAGAATAAGCAAACTCATAGTCAGAATCTAGAATATAGGTTACCAGGGGATGGGATGGGGGTAGGGAATGAAAAGTCAATGCTTAAATTTTATAGTTTCTATTTGGATTGATGTAAAGTTTTGGTAATGGATAGTGGTGATGGTAGCATGACATTTTGGGCATAATTAACACACTGGATTCTATATTTGAGTGTGGTTAAAAGGGGGAATTTTAGTTTGTATATATGTTACTAGAATACAATTTTTAAAAAAATCCATGAACTGTACAATATAAACAGTAAACCCTAAGTTTAACTGTATACTATAGTTAACAGCACAATTATAACAATGTGATTCCATAAATTGTAACAAATGTACCACACCAAAGCAAAGTGTTAATAATAAGGTTGTGTGTTGGCTTAAAACTATTGTGTACACAAGAAAACCAGGTTCTTTAATCCTCATTTAATATTGCTGGATGGGATCCTTTTGGTTAAGTTTTTCCATGGAGATATGACCCACCCAATTATGGGTGGGACCTGTTGATTAAGTGGTTTCCATGGAGATGTGTCACCACCCATTCAAGGTGGGGTTGCTTACTGGAGTTCTTTAAGAGTGAACCATTTTGGAAACAGCTTTATAGCCCACACAGCCAGAGATTCACTGGAGATGTAGAAGGAAAACACCCCTGGGGAATCCTTATGAAATGAGAAGCCAGGAGAGAAAACTGGCAGATGCCACCATGTGCCTTCCCAGCTGACAGAGGTGTCCAGAATCTAAAGACCCCAGCAGATGCCAGCCACATGCCTTCCCAGCACAGAGGTATTCTGGATGGCATGAGGCTTTTTTGAGTGAAAGTAATCTCTGGTTGGTGCCTTAATTTGGACATTTTCATGGTCTCAGAATTGTAAACTTACAACTTAATAAATTCCCTTTTAAGAAGTCGTTCCATTTCTGGTATATTACATTCCAGCAGCTTTAACAAACTAAAACAGGTGGTTTATGGGAACTTTATATCTTACGCATGATTTTTCTGTAAACCCACAACTTTCCTAATTAAAAAATAAAAAGAAATCAGTTATGAAGAGACTAGAACACCTATCATTTTCTCAGTGTTTTTCTTGATACTGTAGGGATTTTAAGCCAAAGTAGGTACTGCAAAGTATGTACACAAAAATCTGGGACCTCTGAGAAAACTCCTTTAAATCCTGTTGAAGAATTTATGTTGTCTTTAGTTAGAAACAGTATAATTGGAATTAGTTTCAATACATGTTTTTCCTATATTTAGAAAGGGGAACTATGCTGCTTGAGGCATGAGTGACACTGGGAGAAATGATAAACATGTATAGAATGCATAACTGGAGCTGAAAATAGAAATAACCAATAACTCCTTAATGAAGGGAGAGAAAAATTGCTGTAGGTCCCAAGGAAATATATTTTTTTTATCCCTTTATTGCACAATAACAACACAAAAGAAATTATTGCCTACCTAATAGGTGTGGAAGATTATGTCAATTAAAGATGAAAGGTGAATAATACAAGATAGTGAGGCAATCAGGTAACTTAGTAGAAACAATGTGTTAAGTGCTGTGATTAAACTATGGGCCAAGGATGGTAGAATCACAGACTAGGTAGCAATTAATTCCTTAAATGGGGAAGCAGACTGACCAAGGAAAACATCAGAGAGAAGGAAACTGGGGGCAGTATAGAATGACTTTAACAGAGAGAAGATGAGGGAAGACTGCTCTAGGTAGAAGGAGGGAGAGACGAAGGCAAACAAGAAAGAATGTATACGCAGAATCGTTAATGTGCATGGGATGTTTGAGGCATGGCAACAAAATCTTGCACCTATAATAAGGTGCCTAAGAGCCAATAGACCAATTAATTCAATGGAAATATGCTGGCGGAGGACCCAGAGGGTAGAGTAGGCTGAACTATGTTAGTAGCTATTTAGTAACTTATAACCAGTATCCAGGCCATTTTTCTCTTACTAAAGAATACTGGACTAGGAGTCAGATAACCTGAGTCCCTGTGTAGGGTGACCGACCATCTCAATTTGCCTGTGGTGTGCATTTTCAGTGCTAAAACTGGAACACTCACTGACAACCAGGACGGTTGGACACCTTGACTCTGCCATTAACTACCTGTGTGAACCTATGCCAGTCACGTGATCTCTCTGGGCCTCACTGATTTTTTTGTTTTATTGTAACAATGCTCAAGGTAGTTAAAGTAAGTTTTCTATAGGAACTTCCAGGCCTGCGATAAACGATTTACAAAAATGGTTGCAAGTATTTCCTTTCCTGTCTCCATCCCTTTTGCAATGTGACTCTGCAGCAGCTCCCAAGAGCTGGCGTCTGTTCTCCACTCTAAATTAGGTGGCTCTGAGGCTTGCTTTGGCCTGCAGAATGCTGCAAAAGTGATGCTGAGCTGATTCTGAGCCTAGGCTTTGAGTAACCTTGAAGATTTCCATGCGTTCCCATGATAAACTGCCAGCTACCAGGTGAAGTATTCTGGCTGATCTGCAAGTGGATGACAGGATACGTGGACAAGAATACGTGTCCCAGTTGTGCCAGACCTATGTGACAGATGTGATGAGAGATGCTAAAGAACCCAGCCAAGAGCAGCAAAACCACTGACCCAACCCGCAGCTGACTGCAGGCAAACGAGAGAACCCAGCAGAACAACCATCCTGCTGACCCGCAGACTTGTGAGCAATAATACAAATGGCTGTCATTTGAAGCTGCTGAATTCTGGGGTAGTTTGTTACACAGCAACTAATAGGTCTAAAATAGAGTTTCTAAATGCAAGATAATGGTGGTGCCAAGGTGGCCTCGTCTGATCTGAAATGGATGCTACTCCAGCAAGGAGAGCTGTAGGGATAAGGCTTATGACTATTGTTCTTCACCTAATAGAATAAGTCTAAAACACAAAAAGACAAACAAATAAAACAAAAATACTAAACCATTGGTAATACCAAATCCTAGTCAGGAGAGAGCTTCCCTATGTGGAAAGATCAAGCCCTTGGTTCCCTAATATCATTCTCATTTTGGGGGCATACTGGAAGTTATGGGTATCAATAGATATTTGTAGCTATGTATGGCAATTAATCATTACTCCTGATGTCATCTTTGAATATAAGAAGAGATGAATAATATTGCATTCACTTTATATTCTGATGGTACATAATCTCTTTGCTTATAAATACCTATAATTCTTGCTGAAATACCTCTGGGTAATTGGACACAAGATTTAACATCTTGCAGTTGTCTCCCTATAATTAAATAAACTCTAGTGCAAACAAACTAGAAAGAACATATGCAGTCTGTTTATGAAAGATGACTTTTAGCTTATAAAGCTAATCTGTCAGCTGGCATGTTATAGAATCTTGGTAGTTCTGACAATGGGACAAATGGAGGACTTAAAAAAAGAAGCTCCCCAGTTAAATTCATTTTTCATTGCTCAAACCTTGTCCTTTGATATTCACTCATAGTCCAGTTGACATGCAATTTAAGGAAAATACATAGGAAAAACTCAGATTATAATTTTGTCACCAATGTAGAATGTGTGTTCTGTCTCATTACATGAGAACTGAAGAGCTGTTTTCAATAACATCTTGTGACAATTCATCAATCTCTTAGTCCCTAAAAAATGTAACACAGCTTTTTATTTCCAGAGAGCCTTTTATCTCAAGAATTCTAAATAATTCCCAAATGAATGTTAAATCTAGACATCATCTTTTCTTCCCTACACTCTGCTCTTCTTTTTGATCTCAGCAGTGCCAAGATTTGATTTATCTCATCACATTATGCATTTGCCTGTCATTCAAGCTTTTTATGATTTCTTCCCCTTTCAGTCAACTGTCAGGAATAACTTCTTTTATTGTTTTTTTTTTTTTTTCATTTTCACTATCATTCCTGCACACAGACATGATGACACTCTGCCTCTCAGGAGCAGGGATAACTCTTCTTTTCAACTCTAATCTCATTCTGGGAAAGACACTTGGCTGAAAATTAGGTGAGACAAGTTCATGAATTTGGGCAAATTGTCTCACTTCTTCAATCCTCGGTTATTTGTAAAATGAGGAAGTTGGACAGAGTGATATCTAAGATCCCTTGCATCTTGAAGAAATCTCTGCTCTCTCAATATTATGAAGGACACTGAGGGGGATTATGGTGAATTAGAATTATATTTCCTTACCCAGCACTGGCTTAGGAAAAAGTGCATTTCCACAATGCCTCAACTGTTAATGGAAAATACTCCACCAAGTTATATTTTCGTTACAATTTCTTGACTCCTATTTCCTCAAAGAATTCAGCATGGTGTTGAAAAATTAATCACACGAAGAGCAAAGCATTGGGGAAAGCTGGGTTTCTCTAATAGTGAGGCCACTCTGACATTCTATTCTTCTTTAGTAACTTGAAGAAGCTTTACCCATCAACTGTGCAATTTCAAATAAGCATGGGGCTTTTCCTTTCTCCCTTCTCTCTCCATGTGTTAGGGAAAGAGTTATATGGCAAGTGATGGGAAATCAGTCTGGAAAACTGTTAAAGGTTTGGGGGTGGTGGTGGGTTACATGCTGATAAAAAATTATACTCTAGATACATTAACCTTACACGGTAAGATACGTAATCTAGACTTTAGTAGGAGAGGGTTTGGATACTGGATCTAAGTAAAAATAGGCTGAACTAATCCAAGAGTTCTTTGAGGAGTTGCAATGTATAGGTTTGGCAGCCAGTAAAGCATAGGAAAGCAATGAAAGAGGCCTATCATGTAAAACCTAGATGGCTGGAGGAACGGCGAATGCTCCTAGGTGGGCAGGGGGTCAGGTTTCAGAAGATGAAGTGAAGGGCATGTTTATGCATCTTAGGAAAAGGAAAGAACTCCAAGCGAAAGAACCACTCCAGAATAGAGGTATGTGTCTGTCAATCAATGAATAGGTGTTTAACATGACCATGATTGAAAATGCAACCTCTTTTAATTCTTGCAAAAAGCACGAAATGGGTTCCACAGTTGTCCTCTTCTTTGAAATGTAGAAACTGAAGCTTAGGAAGAAGTTTGGACCACGTAGCAACTAAATAGCCTACCAACAGGACTGACCACCCAATTTATAGGGCCTGGTACAAGATAAAAATGCAGGTCTCTCATTCAAAAGTTGTTAAGAATTTCTAATGGGGGACAGCAAAACATTAAACCAAGTTCGGGGCCCTTCTAAGTATGGGGCTTTGTGAAACTGCACAGGCTGTCTACCCATGAAACCAACCCTGTGTACCAAGAACTAATCCCAGGCCTGTTGGCTCTATAGCTGATTCTCCTGACTCCTACCACTTATTATGGTTTCTTTTCTGTCGACTAGGGTGGAACAGTTTAAATTGACATGGATGAAAAGTGACTGAGTTAAGTGTTTTCCATAATTGCTTTCTGTCACAGGCTGGAGCATCAGGCCCAGGGGTCTAAAACAGAAAGACATATGTAAACCTGGTCTGAGCCTAAACTTGAGATTAAATTATTGATTGAGCGACTATATGTTGAAAAAGTAGTATCATATTTTTCAAACATCACCTTGCCCTGTCACATTCAAATTGAGCTTCTCACTTAAGATCAATTTTTAAAGGAGAGACAAATTTGACATTAACCATACTGAATAATGTGGAATAAACCCCTGTGATTTATACTATCTTGCCTTTGGTCAAACACTTGCAGACACCAGGGCAAAGGACAGTGGTGTGCTCCAGGTGGTTCCAAACACAGTCTGAATTCTAAATAAAGATTTCTAGACTCTTCCACCCAAACAAACAGCCCAGGTTTTTATCAAAGACTTAATGTAAGCCAAGACACTGTGCAATCTCAGAAAGGTACATTTAACAGCATATGTCCGCTCCTGAAGTTGGAATCTTGATTTTCATTACATACTCCCTTTATCTGCTAGTTTTGTGAGGAGTATTCTCACCTAACAAGCCAAGGGCAGAATATTATAACAATGTGGATGTTTTGTGAAAACATCCAGATCATTGAAATGAATGTGCTTTATATTGGCTTACCTTACATATTTTTAAAATATACGGTGCTAAAATGATTGTTTAAATGCGTTGGGCTCCAAATCCATGTCTTAGCTTACTGATGTGTTTCTAACAACACAAGGTGAGCAATGCATTCTCATAAAAAAGATACGCTGTCTCCTTCTCCAAATGTGAAGCAGAATGAAAAGTAGTAAGGCTTTCTTTACTTTTCTTCTTTTTTTTGTTTCATCTTCTTTCCCCTTTCCTTTCCTTCTTCCGTTTTATGGTGTGGGAGTCATGGGTGAGCTGGGGGTGGGGCTGCCACTTAGAAGAGGGATACATCAGACACGGGAGACCACATCACCCCTCCTTCCACGCAGTATACACCAGTGATTCAAAGAACAATTTTATGATTCAAATATTTCATAAAACCAAATTTAAGTTAAAAGATGTGTAAAGATAGCTTAACTCTTTAAAAATCAAGAGCCGTGAGCTAACAGAGATTTAAAACTGTCACTTTACGTTCAGTGATTCTTTTTGCAGCATATGTGGGAGAAGATGACAGGTTGGTGCACAATATGAGTTAGAGTACAGCATGAGCAGTGACTCAGCTGGTGGCAGGAAGAGAAGCAAAAAGAAGGAGAACAAGGAAGAAAGGCGGAGAAAGGAGCAAGATAGGAATCAAGATGGCAGAACAGAGCTGGACTAGAGCTGAAATGACTTTTGGGATCAAGTTCCTGGACACCTGGCTTGTACCTGTTTTTGTGTTTTTCTTGAGAGGATCCTGCCTCTTATACTCTCACACAACTAACCCCCATTATTTGAAAACATCTGACTTTTCTCATAAATAAAAGAACCTGACACAAGTTATGAATTAGCTGCCTCCTTAGAGTTGGTAGAAACCAACCAGGAGGCTGGAACTCTGTCCATTTCACTCTGAGGGAAATGTAAATCCTGACAGCTGTTTCCTCTGAGGAGAATTACCTGTGCTCTAATAACAACTTCAGATCACAGGTTTTGATCTGTTACGCCTGAATTTCCAGGGGAAGGGGACTAGGGGCCTGTTGTTCTGACAACATTCAAGATTCATGAAATTGTTATGATTTGGCTATTTTGGAAAAATTGCTGAGTGATGATCATGAGACCATGACTGTGCCTGGGAACTCAAGCTGTGGTTGTACAAACTGTAGAAAGGATTACAAAACCAAAACGTGCTTTATTATCTCTATTTTCACGAAAGGCATCCATTAAAGATAGGTATGAGCTTTAAAGCCCGCAAATTTCAGAAGCATCAAAGCCCTGATGCAGTCATATGGTAGGTACCTGAGAGAAGACAGGGTCGCCAGCAGTCAGGTCAGGTCTGAAAGCTTGAATTAGGGGAAGGGGAGAGCATTCCTACTATACCGTCAGTCATCTTGGACTTTGTCCTATATTTGTGTAAAACACGTGGTTGATTAGGAACATAAAACCGCAGTGGGAGAAGGAGACAGACAGTATTCCTCCCTGCGGAAAAGAAGGGCTTCATATACATAAAACTGACTTAGAAAATAAGGTTGGAGGATGGGCTTCACTCTACCTCTTCAAACATAACTGTGGACCCCCAATAACTTCGTGTGATATGAAAATCCAGTGTAAGAGGGGGGTCCCAAGAAACTCAGAAATAATGCCAGTCATGGCCTGTATGTTGAAGAGTTCATCTTGTTACGGTTTCATTTTAAACGTCAGGGCACCTTATCATTGCATAAAACCCAGGTGCAGGGGTCCCTGCCCACATGTACCACCTGCCACCTACTCTGTGCCCACATACACACACAAGAAGAGGAGAATCACAAAAGATTTTAAGTGTTGCAACCAGTGTGGGGGAAGAACACAGCTCTATGGAACATGCACGATTTATACAGACATAATAACTCTAATGTGGCGTGCCACCTCCTAAATTTTTAAAACAATTTTATAATAGTGTTTAAAACCAGATAGGGACAGTTTGGAGAGCAGAGCTATATCACAGGATTTAGTTAAAATGATTTACTTGTGGGTTTTAAACAGCATTAAGTGGTTTGTGAAAAGTGTTCTGATTTGTGCTTAATATGGATGGTGCTTAAAAGTCTGGGCACCGGAAAGGTACACCCCGGGAGACACATTCACTAGGAAAATGCGGGCTTTAAATACAGCTGGGTGTTCGCTTCCAAGACTGCTGTCTGCATATTAGCATTTAAACCACCCACAGAGGCTTTGCAGATGCTTCACTGGGTAAATAAGGTAGAGATGAGAATGCTCACATCTCGTTGCTGCTACTTTTTGATTTAGTGATCATTCTAAAACTGGATTGATCAGAGAATCAGATTTGAAGCCAGCACAGAAGAGGTGATCTTGGAAATCCAAGCTCCATTTAGCTAATTTTCTAAATCAAATAAACGAAGGGGACAGAACCTACTACTGCTTTACAACTTCCTGATTCAGTTCCATGCTAGCTTAATTTGACCAGGCGAGGGAGAAACCTCAAACCTGTACTTGAATAACCTGAGAGTAGTCATATGAACATCGTTCTTTCACTATAACATCTTTCTTCAAGGAAATTCGGAGTACCCTAAGATGCTTTCTCCTCCAATCCTCTTAATACCCTTAACAACTGAGCTTGAATTACCACCGCCTCTGGCACAGCCCATGTGGGATGCTGAGTCCTGGAGACAAAAGCGCTGGAGAGGAGGGCCATGGTTGCTGCTCCAACACGTTCGTTTAAAAGCATGTGTGAGTTTGGACAGCGTGCGGAGCACCACGCTAGGGTCTGCAGTTACTGAATAAAGGGAAAGAAAGCCCTGTAACTCCTGTTCCAGAGGGAAAGCAAATAAAAAATAAGCGAGACGACTGCAGGTATGATAAGTGATTTGAAGAACACAAATGGAGGCAACGTGAGCGAGGGTAATCGGGAAGGGAGCAGTGGCACGGAAGGAGAAGGTCAAGAACGCTCTCAGAAGGTGACATTCCACTGAGACCAGGACAAAACTGTGCAAAGCTCTGGGGCAAGAACGTTTCAGACTGAAGGGGACAGGTAGCACCTTGACCTGAGGTGAGAATAAGCCCAGTTAATGTGCAGAGAACAGAGAGAGAGAAGGGTGATGGGGCCAGGAGTTTATGAGAAAGGGCAGGGGAACGTGACAGGAGAAGGACAAGGCAGCAATTAGCTTGTATAGAGGGTCTTATGCATCACTGTATGGACTTCTGATTTTGTTCTAAATAGAGGGAGAAGCCATTCAAAAGTTTCAAAAATGTAAACAAGATTCAGATTATGTTTTCAAAGATTATTCTGGTTGCTAGAGAATGCTGTATAGGAGCAAGGCTGGATAAAGAGAGGCCAATTTGGAGACTAATCCAGAGCCAGGCCAACCAACATGAGGTATGGGCTTCGTGAGTAGGCAGGGAGATTAAAGCAACTCTGAGCAGACAAAATATTGTATTTCTCTGGCGTAAAATGATTAATGACTGTCTGAACACAGTGTATATAAATAATGCATTGGTGATAAATTAAAGGCAAAAGAAATGAGTCAGGCTTCACATTTCTTTTTAGAGGTGATACTGAGAGATAAAGTGTGAGGATCCACTTCCCGCAGCAGATGAGGAGCACCCTTGGGCTACTCTGTCCCCCACCTGCCTCTGTGATGCTGACAATAAGGAGTACACTTGCTACCCACTGCACACTTCCCGCTCGCCACACTCAGCTTAAGACACTATGCAATAAAATGCACACCTGCACATTCCTTTCTTTCCCAGCCCAATTATCTCTTTTACAGCTAAATGGTTGTTGGAATTTTCCTACAATCCTTTGACTAAGGATGAGAAAAATCAGGCTCGTTTTACAGAACTGTGTGTATTGTACAGAGGTACCACCAAAAACTGGACACCTGAAACACTTCATCTCCATTTCTGAGACAGCCCTATAGGAGAGTGTTGAAGCCAAATCCTCACAGTGAACAGAATTTTAGACAGGGTAACTTGTTCATTGAGCTTGGAAGGTGAAATAGCAGGAGGCAGATTTATATACACTGGCTATGGCTAGTCATTTATCTGGATGGTCAGGGTCTTGGAAATAATATGATTGGGAAGTTGGTAACAAAGGGGTCTGGGAGAAAGCTATATAGACAGAACTTTCTGAATGGACAAAAACTTTCTGAAAGAACTTTCGGAATGAAAATGTATGTGTCCCACATGAATGCTCACCAGAGGGTGATACCATTAGAGGAGAATTTTAATAATTATATGGCTAGCATGACCTGTATTTGTGGATACCAGTTGGACTTTTTCCATAGCCATTCCTGTCATTGCCCAACGGCTCAAGAACAAAATGGCTATTGCAGTAGGAATGGATGTTATTGTTGGGATAAAAACACGGATTTCTACTCACCGAGACAGCCTGGTTAAAGTTGCAGCTGTCTGCACAATTGTAGAGACAAACACTCTATCCCTTCCGTGGTGTCATTCCCCAAGGTGACAGCCTTCCAAATCTGTCGTGGAAGGGGCAGCATTTTTATTCCGACCGCAATGTTCATATGCCATGTTTATAGATTTCCATCCTTGCATGGATTGTTTCTGCCCAAACTATCATTTATGGCCTTGTAGAATGACTTATCCACCTTCATAGCATTATTCACAGCATCACTTCTGATCCTGGAACTAAATCCATAGCAAGTGAAATACAACAATGGGGATACGCTCATGGAATTTACTGTTATTACCATGTTTTGCATCATTCTGAAGCAGCTGGACTGAGGGAATGGTGGCAAGGCTTTTTAAGACTCAACTGTGTTGCCAACTATACCCTGCAGGGATTGGTCAATATTCTCTAGGAGACTTATATGCTCTATGCCTATGTATACTCCATGCTGTTATGTCTCCCACTGCTAGGAATCAAGGAGTAGACATAGGAGTAATATTATTCACTATTACCATTAGTTACCATTAGAAAATATTGTGCTTCTTTTACTCAAGACCTTAAGCTGTATTGGCGTACAGGTCTTAGGTAAAAAAGATAATTGTTTCCCCAGGAAACAAAAGAATAATTCCATTTACCTGGAATGTAAGATTTTACCTTGCCACTTTGGCCTCCTCATACCTCTGCATTAAAAGACAAAGAAGGGAATTAGTACTATACTGGCTAAGGTTATTGGCCCCAGTTACCACAGGGAAATAGGACTGCTACTACCCTTAGGAGGTCAAGAAGAGCTTTGTGGAATAGGGAGATCCTTTAGGATATCTCTTAGTACTACCGTGTCCAGTGATCAAAGTCAGTGGGAAACTGCAACAACCTAATCCAGACAGGGCCACCAAAAAAAAAAAAAAAAAAAAAAGGATACTATGCAAAATCTTAAGAGTCTCAAAACATCCCCTGAGTGGCTTCTTGTTGGCCTCACCTTACAAATAAGAACAGTGGGTCTCCCCTAACAGTTAAGCACACTCAGTATGAGAGGCCCAGTATTCTTTTATGAAGTGTGTATGAGCATGGGTAGGGCCAGATTTCCAGGCCATGGCCCTCGTATTTGCTACCTGTATGAAGGACACATTTCCACTGCTGTGCTGCTCTGTTGGATAAACAGGAATGATTAAAAACCCAGCCTTGTGGGATTGCGTGAGTTGCCACATGTAAAACTCCCAGACATTTCTGGCACACGGTAAGCCTGCAATAAACATGAGCGACCTTTGTTATCATCAAATCATACAAGTAGTGAAAATAGAGCAGGGATATTTGGGTCTAAAGCCAATGCTCTTCACATAAGTAGTTCTAGTTAGTGTTTAATTTTTAATAAAGATTATATCAACAAAAAGTGATGATAAGAAAAATAATTGGGTTCCAACCAAACATCTTGCAAAAAGAAAAGTTTTTTTCCACTATTTTTCCTAGCCAATAACTATCATGAAATAGGGGGCAAAGTTTTCCTAATAGTAGTTCAATTCTACCTTAGTCATTTTTCTTTTAGTGAATTTTAAAGATTACCTGTCCATCAGTGTCTTATAAGAAATATTAAAAGAAAAACTTCAAAATATGCATATATAAAATGATCCACTTCAACAGAAGAGACAGTAGAACAGAATACAAAATAATGGACATGCAGTAATTACTCTACATATTTTTCTAGAGAAGCACAGACAGTACCACAATCATATCTATACAGTACCTACTCTTACACTCTGAATTTGCTTAACTATCTTAGGGGAGGCTCACTATTCTTACTACACCTTTACCCACTTCTTCATGCACACACACACACACATGTGCACACATACACAGAAAACACTTTTAAAAGAAATAACATCTAAGAAATATTCGGTGATAAGCTTGGCACACAGTAGGTGTTTAGTCAATAGGACTCACTGTATTATTAGTTAGCTCAATCCAATGACACTACCCATTGTAGACAGCAATGGAAAGTACAAAATGTCTCTGACTTGCTATACGAAAATCCCATCCCCAAGACCCTTTATTTGTACTTTACATGAAATCGAGAGATGGAGTTTCTTTCAAAAAGTTTTTAAGAATATGTTACCTAAAATGCTTCTCTGGGTGCCTGCCCACGCAAAAAAAAAATCTCCTCTGGCATAGAAAAGGAAAGACAGAATAAACAAGCAGTTTATAGAATACAGAGGCTTTGGGGGGAGTATAGTTTGGGAAAAAGTTATGTACAGATAAATTCAAATAGGTATTTTAACTACATATAGATTTTTAAAAATTAGAATATTGCTATATTCCGGGAGTGTGCAGTGTCCCTCCCTGGACAACGCCACCTCACCTCTCCTAAAGCAGGAACCCCTGATGCCATTATGAATCAGTTTCTCACTCCTTTTGTGTTGAAAAATGTAGATTAATTTTTGTGGGTTTTGCTTTACATCTAGAAACCTAAGTAAATAAGGAAACATTTGTCCAAATAATAGTATTTACTTTTCACAAATATGTCCTGGATTCATGACTGCGCTTATGCAAATTCTTATCTTCTTCCTTAAAATGTACCATACCTGTCTCTATATGTCAAAATCTTATTCAAGCATGATATCATGGCAGTTCATCCAAGTTTTTCCTCATCTTCCATCCAGATTTTATTTCCCCCTTTTCTGATGTCTCGAAGTTTTCTGCATAGCAGAGTAGAATGAGAACTGGGTTTGGATCCAAATCTACTTGGATTCTTTTTCTGGATCCATTATTTGCTATGGGTGTAAGTTTGTACAATTTCACTATGACTTAATTACCTTATTAAAATAGGAATATCTGTAACCTCCTTAAAGTAGTACCTTATTTTATTTTTATTTATTTTTAAGCATGAGCGTTCTTGCCATATGATCATTCCATTATTGGTATATAATCAATAACTCACAATATCATCAAATAGTTGTATATTCAACACCATGATCATTTCTTAGAACATTTGCATCAATTCAGAAAAATAAATAAAAAGAAAAAAACTCATACATACTATACCCCTTATCCCTCCCTCTCATTGACTGCTAATATTTCCATCCACCCAATATATTTTAGCCTTTCCTCTCCTTATCTTTTTTCTGTACCCCTTTCCACTCCCTTTCATTGATGACTAGCATCTCAACCTACTAAATTTATTTTAACATTTGTTCCCCCTATTATTTATTTTTAATCCATATGTTTTATTTATCTGTCCATACCGTAGATAAAAGGAGCATCAGACAGAAGGTTTTCACAATCACACAGTCATGCTGCAAAAGCTGTATACAATCATCTTCAAGAAACACGGTTACTGGAACACAGCTCTACATTTTCAGGCACTTCCCTCCAGCCTCTCCAATATACCTTAACTAAAAAGGTGATATCTACATAATGTGTAAGAATAACCTCCAGGATAACGTCTCGACCTATTGGAGATCTCTCGCCATTGACACCTATTTTGTCTCATTTCTCTCTCCCCCTTTTTGGTTGAGAAGGTTTTCTCAATCCCTTGATGGTGAGTCCCAGCTCATTCTAGGATTTCTGTCCCACATTGCCAGGAAGGTTCACAACCCTGGGAGTCACGTCCCATGTAGATAGGGAGAGGGCAGTGAGTTTGCTTGTTGTGTTGGCTGAGAGAGAGAAGCCACATGTGAGCAACAAAAGCGGTTCTCTGGGGGTGACTCTTAGGCCTAATTTTAAGTAGGCTTAACCTATCCTTTGTGGGGATAAGTTTCATATGAACAAACCCTAAGATTGAGGGCTTGGCCTATTGCTTTGGTTGTCCCTATTGCTTGTGAGAATATCAGGAATTCTCCACATGGGAAAGTTGAATTTTCCCCCTTTCTCACCATTCCCCCAAGGGGACTTTGCAAATACTTTTCTATTCACTGTTCAAATCACTCTGGGATTTATTGGGGCATCACTCTGGACAAACTTACAAAACCTCATGCCCTACTCAAGATTCCATGTACTTATGGTGTTCAATTAAACTGTTTATATAAGTTATATTAGGAAATGCACTCATCAAAATATAAATTTTGTACCTAATAAGCATTTTTTGCTTCAGTCTCACCCATAAGTTAAAATTTTAAAATATGGAATTACCATCTATTTTCCACACCCTGCAACATTGACATTCCTTTGTTCTTCCTCATAGTAGTACCTTATTTTGATGAGTGAATTTGAGAATGTTACTTAAGATGCTCCTTTGGCATTAGAAAAGGAAAGAGGGAATAAGTAAGCAGTTTATAGGATACAGAGGTCTTGGGGGAAGTCTAGTTTGGGAAAAATTATGCACGATAAATTCAAATAGGTATTTTAACAAAATATAGATTTAAAAATTAGAACATTGTTATATCCCAGAAGTGTGCAGTGTCCCTTCCTAGACAATGCCATCTCACCTCTCCTAAAGCAAGAATCCCCTGATTCCATTATGAATCATTTTCTCATTCCTTTTGTGTTGGTGTAGAGAAATGCAGATTTATTTTTGTGGGTTTTGCTTTGCATCTAGAAACCTAAGGACATTCTCTAAACAATTCAAATAATTTTTCTGTAGATTATTTTGGATTTTCTACACATACATTTGCTAATAATGGACATTTTGGTTTTTTCCTTCCCAAAATGCATACTTTCTATAATGCATATAGAAAACACTAGTGCTCAATAAATGGAAGCTATTTTTATTATTGACTTAGTGGGGTAGTTATGCTATCTTGTGTTGTTGTTATCTTTGTATTAGCCTTATCCAAACCCACTTCCCACCACCCCCAAGAAGGTTCCTTGGGAAGAGGGATTCATTCTTACTTGTTATCAAATGAAATGGCACAGAGTCTTGCATTCAGTATATGATCAATAAAGTTCTGTGTTCACTGGACTAAATTGAATTGAATAGAAAGAACTGAGTCTAGATCATGGGATATTAGGGAATGGAGAAGTAGAGCTACCACTTACAACTGAAAAGAGAGAACAAACACAGATCACTATCCTGAGACCTATAGCTATAGTATACACAGAGTGTGTGCATGTGTATATAAATAAATTTTTTTTAGCAAAGAGATGTAAGTATGCTAATGATGAAATTTCTTTAGGTTATCTTTTATGTAAATGAGCCTCCTCATTGTTTTTCATGTATCAAGATTACCATTGTATCTATGTGTAACATGCAACCAGCCTTCTAATTCCCATTACGAATAAACCATAGTTAGATTAGATTGTGATTTATGCAAAAACTGAAAGAAGTGACTTTGTAACTTCAAGAGGAGATTAAAAATCTATGTTGTAAAACACTTTTTCTAAACATCCTCAGAATGTTCCCTCTCACAATTTTACATTCACTTAAGAGTCACTTGGGGAGGTGGTGGAATCAGTCAGTAGCATGTATTTAGATGCTTGAATTCCCAAGTACTTCAGATGTTGTTGGCTTCAAGGACAAATTAAGCTAGAAGTTGCAGTCTAGGGGCTTTTGGAAAAGAAAAGCTTTTAAGTGACTAATGGCTTGCTCAAGTTGTGCCTATGTGGGGAGCAAAACCAGGCAACCACTACAGCAATTTATAGTAACTGGGGCAAATGAACCATAGTTAGAAGTAGAATCTATGAATTGCTTACTAAACTGGTAATTAGCCAGAGATGTAAAGACATAAACTGGAGGTGTTTATGGTACAAAGCCAGAATTATTTTGTTGTTATTTACAGCTTAAATTATCTGAGTTTCTCAGAGTTATCTTCCTTTCGAAGTTGAGGCCTGTTTTGCGATATTTAATAGTTAAGGAAAAAAAAAGTAGAAACAAGAGCTAGACTGGTCCTGTCATTAGGGGAAAAAAATTGAAGACCCTTGAAGAGGGACATATAGGTTTTCTGTGACTTAAATTCGGGAAATAATAGGAGCAAAGAATTTGAAGATTTCTTACATATGTGTCTTCTGTGTTTAAACAGATGTCATTAATTTGAAGATACATGATCATTGTTATATTATCTAAATATACTGTTGAAAATGGAACTATTTAAAATGTGAGAATTCTTTATTTCCACTCTTATTTAACTATTTGGCACAGCATGAGCATATAGTAATGCAGTGAGATTTGAATTATTGTGGATGATTCCTTCTCTGAGACTAAATTTAGAAACCTCAATTTTCCCCTCAAAAGAGTATAGCTCTACCTTGGGAAAAAAAATTAAAGGATAACCCAGGAGCATCGTGGTAACACCATTTTTAGAATTATTTTATCTATAATATTTGGTTGATTAAAGTATTGCTGAGGAGAGAGAGCAAAGCATATTTATTATAATTGGATTGACAGTATCAGTGTGGTCTAATTTACCACTGAGTAAGGGAGAGAAAGAGGAAAATAAAGGCAAGATGAAATTTTGGCCATTGTGCCTCTTAGTTTGTCATTTGATCCCATGACTTACACTGCAAGAAAATTAGACTCAAATTAAGTTCCCTTATTTGGGAGATATTCTAAACATTTGTGAATGGTGTATGTGTGTGTGTGTGTGTGTGTTGCATGTGTGTGCATGCAAATTCCCTGTGAAGTTAGTCATGAAGCTTTTGAATATAGACTAGGAAGCTGAATCCTTATCTAAAACACCATTGACACTAAGGAGGGTTCCATCATTATTTTCTATTTCTCCATGGAGATTTAAATGCAGTATGGCTATTAAACAATTTGATTTCTAGGATTACCATAAAATCGTTGACTAACATGGGACTAGGTTTTAAGCCCAGCTTTGGCATGGATGATCTAGCAAAAATCACTTAATGAGTTTGAATTTGAATTTCAAAATTTGCATATTGTTGATGACAATATCTAACTCAAATGGTGTTAATTGGTACATCCTGGGAACTAAATTTAAAGTTAGAAGTTGACTTAAACCATTTTTCTTTTAACTTCCCACTACCTTCAGCTTCCTGATGATTGCATTTGCTTGAACATTTCCAGTGGTGAGAAATGATAATAGGATAGCGTTCTCCTTTGAGTAGGATTTCAAATGTTAGAGAGGGTGACTAGTACACTGCAGGGAAGGGGAGTGGAGGGGATGAGGAAGTGCAAGCAAGGTTAAAAGGTGAGAAAATGCAGGAACTGTTCTGGGGAATTGTGAACGTCTGGTGTAGTTTGAAGATTGAATACTTCATAGGAGTTATTTTTTATTTGGGGTGAGGGTGGGGTGGAGAGGGGCAGAAATGAAGAGAGAGAGAGAGAGAGTCATAGGGAAAGAAACATAGCTGAACACTTAATCGGGTAGGTCCAAATTGTGAACTCTCTATTGGCAGAGAACCCATATGTTTCATTCCTGACTGTTCACCTAGCACAATATGTAGGTCCTGAAAAATATTAGATAGAACATATGGAATTATTTCTATTCCCCCATTTTTGAAGAATAGGGCAATTTCACACAGTTGAACTTAATCTGTTTCAAATGAATTGATAGAAAAATTATGGAGAACCTCTAATATCATGTTGATGAACAATGGTTGCAATTAATAGAAGACTGAGGTGGTTTGAAGGGGGACGATACAATGAAAGATGTGCTTAGGGAAGATTCCTGTGGTTATGATAGAAGCACGGTTTATATGGGGAAGAAAAGTAGAGGAAAATCAAAAGTACAATTTAGGATGTTTGCTACTTGAAATGTCTTGAGTGCCTAATCTCTCCAGTTGGCCAATACCAAACAAAACAAAACAAACTGAAGAAAAAAAAAAAGGAAACCCAGGGAAGAATGACTAATTATATGCTTAAATTAGCTTGAAAATCTAATTTTCTGTTGATTGCAGGTCTATTCAATTGGTATGTTAATTAAAGTGATGGTGGAATAAGAGAGGAGCTCCACTATTCAAAGTGGAGCTAAAACTGAATCTCTTATGTCAATCAAATCCATTTTTCCTTTTTAAATACATCTCTAAAAGACTAGGGTATTCAGCTTGAAGTATATTCACAGCCAAGTAGTGTCTCACCTTTAAGATGTAGAATATGTAGCAGGATAGATGAGGTTGGCCTTCCCTTTGAATAGATTAGATTTATATCTAATCAAAATGCTAGTTTGTCTTAAGAAGTTTCCTCCTACACATTTTTACTGTTTGCCTTAACTTTTCTTTACTGATTATAAATATATTACATAATCTTTATATGCAATTTGTAGAATGCAGAAAAGCAAAAGAAAATTAAAATGTTCTATAATCTATCACTTAAAGATTAGCTCTGAGAACAAGTAGCTGCTCTATTTCCAGCAGTTTTAATGTTTTTGTGTATGCATATTTATTTTTTCTTCAAATAAAATTTGTATTATATTCTTACAATGAATTCTTCAATGATATTATATCATGATCATTTTTCATTCTCCTTAAGTGGTCATCAAAAACAGGGTTTCAAAAAAATACTATGGTCCATAAATTTATATATATATATATGCACTATGACTCTATGTTGCTTGTATGGTCACCATGATTTAGAACATTTTTAGTTCTGCCAGTGGCTACGTTTTAAGTTAAAAATGTAAAATATCCTTGAAGTATCATTTCTGCTTATTGAATATTAAAAATAAATCTACTAACTTCTGATTTTGTATCTGGTGAGTTAGTACTCTTACTTGTGCTACCCACTACCCAACCTAGTCCAGCTACATACAAATGTAAGTGACTTCTGGAGTCCCACAATGTACTTTATTTATTCACAAATACACATATGTGCATATATTTAAACATATACACACACAGCTTTTTCAGGTTTTCTCTTTTTTTGGAAATCAACCATTTTAAATTTGCTTGAAATTTCGTTACTCTATTTGTGGCTATTTAGCCTTTATGTTTAACTGGTTCAGTACTTTACGCTCCTTTTATGCTTTGATGTTCACAGGACTGACGTGAGCCACTTGACAATGTTCATAGTGTCCCTTGTCTCTCTTTGCTAATCCTCTCAGTGCCCCAGAATCCCCTCCTCAGGCCTTAGCCTGGAGACCAGTCACATGCCCACTGATGAGTCAGAAGTCAGAGCGTTCTAATGCAACTTAATAGACTGTGGCAGGATGTTTGTCTACTTTCATCTACTCATCTTATTAATATGTACAGGTAAATTAACCCTGGAAAATCTAAAACAGCCTGTAGTTCTTTGCTAGAAGCAGTGCACGGAATTCTTTAATTACTAGGGTCCATGGAAATCAACAGACTTCCTCTCTATGGCTATTTTTTTTTTTTTTTTTTTTGTAGGTGGAACTTGTGTTTCATTTTTCTTTGATTGTTCCTTTCTCTTTTAAACTTTTATTTTATTTTTTGTAACTTTTTCATTGTATAGTATAATGTATATTTAAAGTAAAGAAATAAAAAAGCAATAGTTTTCAAAGTACTCTTCAACAAGTAGTTACAGGACAGATCCCAGAGTTTGTCATGGGCTACCATTCAGTCCTCTCAGATTTTTCCTTCTAGCTGCTCCAGAATACGGGAGGCTAGAGCACTTAAATATTTTTTATCATCACAATCAACTTTTTTCCCTTCTTTTTTTTGTGAAAAATAACATATACACAAAAAAAGCTATAAATTTCAAAGCACAGCATCACAATTAGTTGTAGAACATATTTCAGACTTTGACATGGGTTACAATTTCACAATTTTAGGTTTTTACTTCTAGCTGCTGTAAAATACTGGAGACCAAACAAGATATCAATTTAATGATTCAGCATTCATATTCATTTGTTAAATCCTATCTTCTCTGTATAACTCCATTATCACCTTTTATCTTTCCATCCCTCTCTTTAGGGGTGTTTGGACTATGGCAATTCTAAGTTTCTCATATTCGAAGGGACTGTCACTAATATGGGGTAGGGAGATGGAACTATCTAATGTTCTGGAGAGGCTGGGCTAGGTTTCAGTACTTATCTGGACCAGGGACCCGAGGTTGTAGGTTTCTGGAAAGTTACTCTAGTGCATGGAACCCTTGTGGAATCTTAAATATTGTCCTAGGTGTTCTTTAGGATTGGCTGGGATGATTTTGATTGAGGTTTGGCAAGTTATGATAGGTAGCAACGTCTAGCTGAAGTTTGTATACGAGTGACCTCCAGAGTAGCCTCTTGACTCTATTTGAACTCTCTCTGCCACTGATACTTTATTAGTTACACTTCTTTTCCCTCTTTTGGTCAGGATGGAATTGTTGATCCCATGGTGTCTATGGCTATTTTTTTTTTTTTAACAACTTCAAATTCTAGGATTTATGTCCTCTCTCACCCCTGGCTGTTACCCTTTTCTGGATTCATAATCTCCTAAATGGTTTTGGATTAGTGCTCATTAGGTAGAAAGAGGAGAGTAGCAATTTGCCACCTTAGAGCATGGCTTCCACGTAGTAGGAGGATTTCTGCCAGCTTTTAAGTGAGGCTGAATTTCTCAGTCTAGGAGGCATAGGCAGGAAAGTTGGAAGATTTCTCCTACTGGCTTCTTATCTTGACTGTGGTTAAGATAAGATTCAGAGATCTAGGCATGAATGGCTCATTGACTATTTCTTAATTTAGCCAATTTCTGCATGAACAGGTGATTCCTGCTACAGGATGTGAATTTGTTCATCTATGTTTTAACATCCAATGCTGCTGTGACTTTGTATTTATTTTTCTCCTTTTGTGTTTTAATTAACATTTTAAATGGAGGGTGATGAAAGCCAGGAAGGGAATATTCTGACTCCACCATAATGAAAAAAGATCTTTTCCTCTTTACCCCTTATGCTCACTGGACCTATGGAACAGCAAGTTACCATGCCTAAGTGATAAACATTGTGTATTGTAAGCATTTCATAGGACTTAAATCTTATGAAGGAACTTATCAAATTTATCTTCCTTGAGACAGATAACATTCTGATCATTTTATTTTCTTATAATGAATAAATTTTAATTTACAAAGAAAATCAGCTGATACACTCTGGATATATGAATGTTTTTTTCCCCTTCATTATACAATTTCTCAGACCCTAGGTATCCTGGTTTTAAGGTTTTTACTTCTAGCTGCTGTAAAATACTGGAGACCAAACAAGATATCAATTTAATGGTTCAGCATTTGTATTCATTTGTTAAATCCTATCTTCTCTGTATAACTCCATTATCACCTTTTATCTTTCCATCCCTCTGAAAAAAACCAGGATACCTAGGGTCTACATTGTTTATGTTCTTAATATGTAAGCGACACTGTCACAGAGGAAACAACAAAACAGCTTGTTCATTAGCAGACACAGCATGTAGGTGGAAAGAAAGGGACAGAAACAAGACCCTAATTATACCCATGAATTCCTCATCTTCCTTGGAAAACGTAAGAGGACCCTGCTTTCCCCTCAGTAACGTCCTCTAGGGCTTACACAAATAATGTATTTTTCTATATGTCTGTGAGTCAGTGTGTGAGCTTGATCACTGTTGCCTAATAAACTCTACATGAATTCCCATTTGAAGGCAACTAATGGGTTCTTCAAGGGCAATTTGCTGTGTATGTTAAATGAGTAAGCTGGAAACTTTGCCATATTGAAGCTCCTTTGGTGAGTAGGGGAATATTACAAGGATTTTGTACAAGTCTTTGCTATGATTATATTCACATAAAAGAAAAATTATCTTATAATATCTGCTCCATAGGGTAATTTTTATTCTTTTGGAGGTAGGGTTCCTTAAGTACCCATTTCAATCATAGCCCATTATCACTGTAATCGATACCCCCCTCCATCCAGAAATGAAAACTGGCACTTAAACTACTTTAAAGTTGCAACAACTGTAAATAATTTTTAAGGATGCATGGAATATTCTATGAGGTTTAATAACTGATAGTTTATTTATATTTGTGCAGATGGAAAGGAAGCAAAATTAGTTGTGCATTTACTCAAACTATGTACTGTTCAGTTCAGTACTGTTCATTGTCTTTGCCCACAAAAATTATGGGAAATTGAACATGTAATGTGAAAGTTTAATATTTGTGCACTGCTGGAGTGCTTCTAGATGATTATATTTTAACAAAAGCTGATGGCTAAGTAATGGAAATAATGAGCTGAAGTAAAAATCCAATATGAATTTGATGAGTAAAACATTCGGAATGAAAGTATAGCAGAGGAAAAAATCTCTATGGAATGTTTTACTTCTACTACTTTTGGAGTTTATAAGTTTTCACATCATACATGGACATGATTTATAAAGGAACCTAAATGGATATATGCTATTCATCTTAAAAGCTGGGGCAGACCCAGGGATGAGTGTGCCCCTGGCACCATGGAATCAACAATGCCATCCTGACCAAAAGGGGGAAAAGAAATGTTTCAAATAAAGTATTGGTGACTGAGAGAGTTCAAATAGAGTCAAGAGGCTACTCTGGAGGTCACTCTTATACAAACTTCAGTTAGACGTTGCTACCTATCATAACTTGCCAAACCTCAATCAAAATCATTCCAGCCAATCATAAAGAACACCTAGGGTAATGTATAAGATTCTACAAAGCTTCCATGCACAAGGGTAACTTTCCAGAAACCTACAACCTTCAAATGGGTCCCTGGACCAGATAAGTCCTGAAATGCAGAGGGGTCAGCCTCTCCAGAACATCAACTGGTTCCATCCCCTTATTCCATATTATCGACAGCCCCTTCCAACATGAAAAGTTAGAACGGGCATAGCCCAAATACCCATAAAGAGTGGGAGAAAGATCAAAAGTGATGGTGGAGTATACAGAGACGGTAGAGTTTAACAAATGAGTATGATTTCTGAATCATTATACAGATACTTCTTTTAACCTCCAGTATCTCAGGGCAGCTAGAGGTAAAAACCTTAAATTGTGAAGTTGTAACCTGTATGAAACTCTGAAATCTGTTCCACAACTAACTGTTGCAAATTGGCTAGAAATTTATTGCTTTTTTGTATACATGGTATTTTTGACAAAAAAGAAAAAAGTCAATTGTGATGATAAATGCACAGCTATATGATGATATTGTGAACCACTGATCGTACACTTTGGATGATTACATGATATGAGAATATATAATACCTATCAATCAAAAATAAAAAAAAGCTGAGGCAGAGCATGAGATTCCTTAAAAAACAAACAAAGCAAAACAAAAAAACCACAAAAAAGAAAAACCAGGAGAAAAGTAATAAAAGCAAAACAAGACAAAAAAACAATACAAAACACTTTAAGAAACCTTCTCAGTTTTTCATGAACTCCCTATTTATATTGATCCATTTGCCCACGGTCTATGAAGTGACCATGAAACAAGTAAATACTGGGCCTGCTAGTACAGGAAGCTTTCCCAAGATACTGAACCAGGAGTAGGGAAAGGAGGATGAGTGTAGAAAATGCCAGACATAAATGATGACACATAGAGGTTTGGGGGGTGTAAAGGAATGTCAGTTTAGGGATTTAGATTGATATATTAAAAATTTATCACATAGAGGACATAAAAGACTTAAATCAAGTATGCCTTTTAAGTTATGATAACTTAAGTCAAGTATGCTTTTCCTTAATTACTGGAGAAGGCAAAGGTGAGTGGCAAGCTATTGATATCAGAAACTGACACCAGTGTTCAAAGATTTAAATGATACCATCATCATCATCTTCAACACTGCCAACCCTTCACTACTACCACCACCATCATCACCATCACCATCACAGGCAGTACCAAATGCTTCCTAGATGCCATGTACTGGCCTATGCATATTACATACAGAACCTTATTTATTCCTCATGACCCACCAAGGTTACTTTTTTCCCCTCATTTTAAATAAAGAAATAAGCTAGCTAACTTGTCAAAACCTCATAGTCTGCAGGATTAGCAGGACACCCAAGTCCTGTTACACAGTTACCCACACGGTAAAGTGCTTTGCAAATGATAACTACTACAGACTTACAAGCAGTCATCATCATTATTAGCAATAATGTGATTTATAGTTTGAGGAGTAATTCACATTGATCATTCTGAGATATTAACGATCCACGTAGGTTCAAATGTCATGTATTTCCTTATACATGCTAGATATATCTTTTAGGGCCAGACGAATTAAATCCTTTATAATATATAGGCAGGCAACTTACTAATCAGATTTCTTCTCAATGTTATATTATATTCTAGTTGTTATTTACAAATTTTTAAACTTTAAGTACCTTATGAATTTTCTTAGGGAAACAGATCTAGAAAAGGTTGTATTTTAAAAGCCCCCTCCCAAACAAAAAAAAGCATCAAACAAAAAACCAAATAAAACCTGGTCGTCAGTCAAAATTTGGCAGGAAAGGTAAATAAATGGGTTATTTGGCACTCTGTTGATAAAAGAAATGATTGATTATAACCTCAGTTGTTATAAAATTACATTAACAGTTTAGAGTTAAATTGCAGTTAACTCCAAATTCAAATTCAACCTTGTGACTTTCCGATATGTTTTGATCATTAAAGAACTTTCATTGCAGAAAAAATATATTTTTATACCATTGCTCAGGATATAATTTTATGCTTTGAAATGGATTATGTTTCTACATTTAAATGTTTTTTGTAAATAATACATTATCACTTTAACTTCTTTTTCCTAGTATAAAGCTATTATTTATTTATTTGCCAATATAGGAAACTGTCATTTGCTGATTGTGTTTTCTTTGGAACAAACCCTAAATAAATGAAAATTATTAATGAAGGACAAGGTTAAAAAGCTTTTCTTTTTTTTTTTAAGTTGTTGTAGGTTGGGTGAATGGTGAATATATTTTGAGTAGTTTTTTATGAGTGGTGAATATGCTTGTACTCGAAGTAAACCATGATTTCATCTGTACCTCCACTATGAAATTTCTGGAAGCTTTGGGGAAATTAATTGTTTTCTGACACCTTCATTTCCAGTTTAATCATTATTTACAAATCTTATCAAACTGTTGGTGTGTTCAACAACAGAGAGAAGTTATCTCAACTTTCCATAATAAAATAAGCGGTTATATGTAACTGACACCTTTTTAAGAATGTGCAATACATATATCAAACTTTTAAATTTTATGACCTCACACATATTTTCAGGATGTACACTTTTGTCCATTTTCTTACAGTGTATAGTGGAATCCTTTCTATATAAATCTTAGCCTTTTATTTTAATATTCAAATGTTTATATATTTTTTTTATCTAACTAGATTGTGCTCTTCATGATATCTGGGGCTACCCAATATGGACAAACAGATCAACTGCCATTCACAATGATTAATAAATAATAGCAATTTATTAAATATATACATAAAGGTATTTTAAATTAATAAATGAATTTTTACTTTTCACCAGATGGATTAATTCATTTACTTACTCAACAATTCTTTAATTCAGAAATATGTATTAAGTGCCTAACTTGTGGACCATATCTTAGAAGACTATGAAAGAGTTAACAACATAGGCTTGCAAAAACCGGAAGAGGCTAGAATCTGGAACTTTCCCAACAGAATGAGAGATTAGAAGATGCCTAGCAGGAGAAATGAAATAGGCTATGGGAAGTTTATCATGAGATGCAGGGAAGCAGTGGCATGAGGCATGACTAGATATAATGACATATGTACACAGTAAAGGGGGAAATACAACCCCTTCAACTCCCTCCTCATCACACATTGGTGGGAAGTTTAGAGGAAAAACACTACTTGGTAGAGGGTACTGAAAAGAACAAGTCTTTAGTTATGGAAGGGCAGGCACATGGGGCAGGGTATCAGCAAGGCTTCAGGCAAAAGGCAACACTCGCCAGTCTAGGGATAGAATTTGAGAACTTGCCTGAGACACTGTTACTCAAACTGGATCACAAGTCATAATGAGATACCTACCACCTTGACTCGATGCTGAGTAACTTGAACTTCTAAACACCTTCTCTAGGATCAGAGGGCAGAATTGGTGTCTGAGACTGGGGTAGTTTTGAGAGAGACTGGATGGGAACTATCAATGGTTGCCATTATGATGTGATACATTGCTCTGAAGACTTTACCAAAAGCTTGAATGGAAAAGGAAGGAATCCAGTTGGTCTAATGCTCTATAGTGTGTTCAGATTGAGTTGAGAATGAAGAGAGCCCCCATGTGTTCTAATGCTCTTTGCTTATGTGATTATAGAGAGAGGCTCTAGGATTTAGACTATGGGAATATTTAATTGTCTGATTCTGATGTGGTATCACAGACACAGTTTCAGCCAAAACCAAAAACAAAAACAGCCAAGCAGATATTCTGAAACTAGCCTAGCACTAATTAGGAAAATGCATCCTTAGAGTAGCAGTGTTTATCAATACTTTTCATAGAGAACTACTTTTAATGGACACATAATAAATGAAGTATAATAGTGTAATTGAATTTTCCATCTTGAAATGTATTCAATAATCCTTATGATACTGTGAATTTTTTATACTGTCTGGCAGAACATTGTAATTATGGTCTCAATCTCATATAACTTTTGATGTAGCATAATTTACAGTGGACATTTCTCTCACTCAATTAAAAAATGGGCTGCGGTTTCTTCTCAACCTTGCTTTTCAGCAAACATATTAGCTGTGTACTGCAGTTAGGTTTATTTCCCACTAGATACAAATAGCATGTCATAATCAATCAGGCATTACTAAAAAAATGGTATCTTATATATATGTGCTTGTCAAGTTTATGGCGAGTGAAAATGCACCATACCTTTGAGTTTTGCTACAAGTAAAGTCAGTCTACAGATCTAAAAATATTGATCAGGGCAGGCAGAATGCTAAGCAAATGCAGCCAAGCCTTGCTTTTACTTTGATAAATAAAAGCACACATATTTCACAATTCACTTCCTTTCCAAACAACTCTGACGAGAAGTATTGACATTTGGGAAAATATGAGTGGTCTGAGTTGGGGGTCAGGGTATTTCGAGTTAGCAGTAAAGAAAAAAGGGAACAAGAAAACTGGGAAATTCACAAACTGCTTTTTTTGACTTCATGAAAATGAAAAGTTTATTATATTATAGTCCTTTAATAGAAAACACAACTTTTTGCCTCTCTCTATGCTTTTACTTTGGCAAAAGAAATGTGCACCTAATTTTTTTAACTTACAGTATGATGTCTGTGGATAATTGAATGAGGAACCTACCTATAGTGAACTAAAATAAATAGGACAAGATTCATGTGTCCCCCCAACATAAAACAAAATAATGTTTTCGATATGGGTTACCTGGCACTGATAGGATATATATATATTTTGTTGACACTGTAAAATTTTCAATACCTTCAGAAAAGGCTAACCAAACAGGGCAAATTATCTGTACTTATTTTACAATGAAAATAACTTTTCTCTGTTTTAATAAGGTTTGGCCAGGGTGTTTTTTTTTTTTTTTTTTTTTTTTAGTTTTTATTTTCTACTCCACATTTGTATGAACCCAAAAATTCAGCATCCAAAAATTTCAACCAGGACTTGATCAATTCAACCACCTACGGCACCACTAAGAAAGAGGAATTCTGTGTCAAAACAAGATGAACAATGACACATGTCAACCCCAATTGGTCACATGTTCCAGAAAACATCCTTTGTCCTGAATAGAATCCAATCATTCCACAAAGCATTTCATCTGAGACAGGCAATTTAAATTAGTGTTTTTCAGACTCAGATGGAAAACAAAACATTCCAAGGAAAGTTTTCAAATATTTCAAAATACTCCAAAAATATTTAAAGGAAAAATCAGTCAGACTATTATTGCCAATTTAAATTATTTGAACTATTATTTGAACTATTATTACTTAGATCTGAACAAACATAATTCAAGGCATAAACTTCCCATCCTTACAGATCAAATGAAACCAATAATAAAACACTATGATTTTAACATAATGGAGGATATTTCTTTGGCAAAACTAAATCACCATTTGCAGTATGAATATGGTAATGACTGGTAAAGCATGAGACTTTTGAACTCGGTATATATAGACCACTATATATGGAAATCATGTATTGATTTCTCCTGATTTTCCTCTTTCTTCTTCATGTGATGTCCTTAACTTTTATTTGCGAAGACATCTTTACACATTAAATATTCTTTGCATATCTGTCATTTGCTTTCAGCAATCAAAGTAATCTTGTGAAATGACAAGCTTACCGAAAGTGTTTACTTTCCATAACCTGGTGAAATTCCTAATTGTTGCCGAAACAACTTGGAAGCAAAGAATTCTGACCATACTGAACTTATTAAATCACTATATAGAGAAAACATTATTTCAATTTTTTGGAAAATGTCTTACTTTTCTACTTTGTGTATATCATCTGCAGTCTCAAAAAAAGTCTGATATTAAAAGTTTGAATTATAGAATAGACTTCTAACCTTTTGCTTTCTCTAACTGCTTTGTCTCCCTTCTTCCATGAGATGGCTGGTTTTGGAGAGCCTTGGGGTTTGCACTCTATGATGACTTCTCGGCTTTTGGTAACAATTATGGTTTTCTTCAGTTGATTTGGTGCAAACGTGGGAGCTGAAGCTGTTAAACAGACAATGTTAGTTCTACTAAGGGCAATGACAATAGCTTCTAATGGAAGATTCATCAGGATTTCACAATTTTTTTCCTCTGAGATAAATTACTAAATAAAATCAGTAGGATACCTACATCTGTAAAAGGCACTAGCTCATCAGTTATATTCTTTAATAATTAATAGATGTCTTACTGATTTGCTTTACTGGTTACATACAATGTGAGGTTCACAGACAAAGACTGTGTAAAAAAAATGACTTGCTTTAATTCATTATTACCAACTTCAATTGTGAAAGATTAATGAGAAACTTGGGGAAAAAATGTCAAGGGGTCAACCAAAGAAGTCTACTTAGGCTTCCTTTCAAAATGTGTCTTCCATTTTCGGTCTATGTAACTTAATTTAACCTATATTTTACTTTAATATTATATAAAATTTAAGGGAGTTTTAAAGAGATGTTAGTTAAAAGTTAAATAATTTAAATTTCAATACCAATTTTTATTTTGTTCGTTGCAATTATTCACCTAAGCCCGACCATTCGTTATTATTTTCACTGGATTTATATCTCATGACACTTTTGAATCGGAAAGAAAATCTGAAAGACATGCCTAAAAGCTCACTATGCTGAGAAATTTATTATACAAATCTGATAATTTCATAGGTATCTCAGAATTAGTGTGCATCTGTCATATAGCAATACAATGCATGGCACAACATTAAAAAACATACGCATGCGATTGCGATGTGCTAATAAATTGGAAGAAAAGTTAAGGATTTTATAGGCGAGAGTGCAGTTAACATTTGTGACTGACTACTGTGAACAGAACTTACAATAGATATTTAGAAAGTAAGCCCAACGAATGAGAAAGAGACACGTTAGGGAATGTCTCTGGGTAAACTTAACTAGGAGAAAGCCAGGTCAACTCTAATTCAGAAATGTTGAGGTGTGAGTTGATAAGAAAGCACATTTATACCTGATTAGTTAGGATGTAGGAGATTGAAATATGGGATCCTCTTCTATTTTGAATTGATATGTTGTAGTGGGGGGAAATATCAAGTGCAAACATCCATACTTTAATAAACGAATTGATGATATATTACCTTTAGCTAACACATGAACGTTAGGTTCCCAGATTCAAATCACCCAAAACGAATATTGGATGTTTCTATTAATGCTGTGCTTTGGGAAAGTACGTGGGAGTAGAGAGCACACCTGGGCTCTTGCCCACTCCTGGGAGAAAATGAATTAAGGTCATGGAATTGTCGTTGTTTGTATTATGAACATCTCAAAAGCAAAGATTAGGAAACCATCAGAATGGGAAAAAACAACTTCTGTTTCAATAGCCCAAGTATCCTCAACCTTGGGAGTTTATTCCAGTGGACTGATTGCTCCCCTTAGCAGTTAAAGAATGCTAAAGCAGTGCCAGTTTCCAGGTTATGTCCTTATCAGGGATATAACCCTTTGAGATGGCTCTACCTAGCCTCAAGAAGAATCTCTTTTATGTAAGGGTATGTTGGTTGAGGTACCATGTTAAGAGGATGATTTATCATAGAGTCCTGCCTTATAGGAACCACATTCTTACTGGTGGGGAAGAACTGCTTGGGAAATGATAATGATTATGATGGCAGCAGAGAGAGACTTCTAAAAATCTACATTCTGATTCCCTATTCGTAAAGCATTCCTCCTTGAAAGTTAATGAATTTATTTGATTTTTTTAATGCCAAAGGGAAAAAACATTGTGTCAACATTTTAAAATGAAAAACTAACATTAGGTGACTCTTATAAAAGAAAAAAAGTTATGAGACAAATTATCTACAATGTAAACTTGACCCCAAAACTTAAAAAAAAAAAATCAGCAAGACATAGTATTCTTTTCAATCCATAAAACAGACTTCTACAATCACATCATAAAACTCCACAATAGGGAGATTTAGAGCATGAAAAGAAGCAACCCTTTTTTTTTTCCCTATTTATTAGAAATCACATACCTAGAATCTTCAGCTCAGCACTAGCATAAATGGCTCCATATTTATTTTCAGCCAAACACTGATACATTCCAGCATCTGACTGATTCACATTGTGGATCATCAATACTCCATTAACCATCTCAACTCTACTCTGTAATGGAACAACAAAAAAAAATTAGATCTAGAAAGTAAACAAGTGATATGGATTTCATGAATACTCTCTTCTAGACCAAGAAAAAGGAAAGCTTCAACATCAGTGCAGTTAAACATTATTTGGCAATTTCTCAACACAAACTTATTGTTAATTATTGTGTTTATAATACATCTCCTGCAAATTATAACTATCTCTTGGCCAGAAAATAGGTTACATTTTCCTGTAGTTATTCTTCTAAGTCCTACTTTCAATTTTGTTTTTAAATGGAATTGCCTTTGGTATGCTAGTTGAACTTGTGACATACAATCAGCAGATGATGGTTTTCTTTGCACACATTTTACACAGATGGAGCAGGCATTCACGTGGTGGAAAGAATAGGGACTGTAGATATGTGGGAAGATGGCAGAGGTCACAACAAGGACCTCCTTTCCTATGCTGATCCAGTCAGGAGTTTGCCTTTTTCTCACTTCATGACAAATTAACACACACACACCAAACACTGCCCTGCAGCTGGATTTAGCATTGGTCAGAAACTGTAAACTCTATTATCAGGAGTAATTTAAAATGGAAGACATAAAGTTGAACATGTGCAAGCTGAGGTAAACTCAGGCCATGAGCAAATAAAAATTTCAAAACTAAATTTAAAATTTTGTTAAACCACCAGGTGTTTTGTCTACTTAACTCCAAGCAAATCTTTTTTTTTTTTTTTTTAATTTTTCAGTGGGTGTGCTTTGATCAAACTACTTATGCCAAGGAATTTGACATTGTGTTCAACTTAAGCCCACGCACTTAGCAGAGGTATCGTCTGCCAGTGGAATTTACTTTATTTGGACACTGGGGGTAGACGATGTGAAGGACCCAGCTCCTTCTCCTTCTCGAGGTTCATCTGGCATCCCTAGGAGACTTATAGAGAAAGACCAATGACTCAATGTCTCAGAACATACCCCCCCATTATTTATTTATTTATTTTTAATCAGCTATATTGTCCTTTTATTTGTGTCTGTCTTTTTGTGTATTTGCATTTTGTTTTGGCATAACTGGTTTTAGAATACGAGAATGTTGGAGCTGGCTGGGCTGTGGGGATGATCTGATCAATTCCCTTATTTTACAAAGGCACAAACTGGGGCCTGAGGAGCTAAATGATAGGTGAGAGGCCCCTGCAGTGGCCAGACCTATGCAGAAGCTTTGCTTGCAGACTCAATTTTATGCATTTTCCTCCATTTTGGCCACAGATAGTGAGCTATTTCTTTCAGTCCTCCTTCCTGGAAAGGGCCACTATAAACACAAGGGGATAGTTAAATATATTACCATTATTCCAAATTTAAATAATAATTGATTCATTTTTAAATCCAATACTAGTTCTAAAAATATGCAAGGGTTTACTGAAAAGACATGTCTTATATCTAGGGGCGGGGGGGCAGGATGTCTCAGAAAGATTCCTACCGAGCACACAGGAGACTGAGCTTCTACTCCAGTCTCGTACTCTTTTGGATGTGTGATCCTGGGGAAGTCACTTTACCTCTGGGGATTAACTCCACTCTGTAAAGTGGCAGTAACCAGACAGATGATATCTATAAGTTGGCTATAAAGGGCAACGCTTCTCTGAGAATCACAGACATTTTCTTATGAATTTCAGGATCAGAGAAAATGGAAGAAACAATGTGTGCCTCAAAAACCTAATGTGCTATTTAAAATTAAAAAAAAAAAACATTTTGCTTAAGTCACATTTCTCATGCCAAAAGTATTATAAGACAGAGGTAGCAAATGCCTTTCAATAAGACTAAAGGAAAGAGAGGCTCATCTGCCCTATAGGAAATTCTGCTGAATTACACTGGAACAGGTTCAGAGTTGCCAGTAGTACCTGAGGCATCAGTGGGCCTCCATTCTTCAGCCAGCGGTACGTGGGTCTGGGCTTTCCCGTGGCCTTGCATTCCCATCGGAGGGGGCTCCCGCTGTCCAAATGGGTGTCGTTCAGTTTTTCTGCCCAGTGTGGGGAGGCTGCAATTAGGTGAGCATTAAAGAAGGCTGATTTCAGCTCCCAAACACCCTTTACCAAGTTCAAAATCCACGTGGAAATACACAATTTTTAAAGCAATTTATCAGTCACAGATATTTGGAAGCATCACAGAACTCTTACACAAAGAACTATGTCTGCTGCAGAAAACATTATAGCAGTGAAGACATTTTGATCATTTAAAGCGCTTTTATTAAGAATATGTTGGTGTTTTCTTTATTCACTTTAAAGCAAGTGGTTTGATTCTCCCTGACACACTGCAACTTGTTTGGTACAAAGTCAGGTACCTAAGGAGACGCATAGCTTCAAAGTATTGGGACACTGGCTTAGGCAGAGGTAATACCACAAACCGATTTAGTGAATGACTTTTCTGTTTTGTTTTTTTTCTTTTAGTAGAATCTGAATGACTTTGGAAACGAGTTTTGTAAATTCAAATTTTACTTGCTATAAACATATGTTTCTTGATTTAGTAACCTTTACATAATAATATTCTTGAAAAAAGCTTTCAAACTTACTAAAGTTAAAGAAGACATTCTTACATCAAGAAAGAGGTGATATGATGGCATGAAATCTGTAAAATACAGGTCTTTCCTCCATTGATTGATTTTAAAAATAAAAACACTGAATACAAGTGACTACTTGTCTACATCTGTTCTGGGCTAAGAGCATTGACGCAATAAATAGCAAAACAACATTGAACTTGATTATATCTCTCACGAAATTTTTTTGGCACAAAACTATAAAATATTTTACTTTATCTGAGCTAGTGAGGACTTTGTCCAATCATTCATTTACATGTCTTTTCACCTCTTATTATTTAGTACTTGCTTAATCCCAGAGGCTCTTAGTGATACAGAAACAACTAATTTCTATCTTGAAGGAGTTTGTGTTGTGGTAGAGGAGATTTAAAGCCAATGCCAAGGAAAAGGAGTAAGGCAGCAGACAAGACACGTTAAAGAACTCTACACATGAATATCAGAATAGTGGGTAACAGGACAACAGCTGCCCAAAGCCAAAGCCAATTTAAAAGGAAGGAGAAAGCAAGGGAACTCCTCCTTATTAAGTACCTCCTACGTCCTAGCTGCTAGGCTAAATTCTCTATTAATCCCTATAACATTAATCCTTAAAACAAACAAATCATTTGGGGTGATGGAAAAGTTTTGGTAATGGATGATGTTGATGGATACTGTGAATGTAATACCACCACTGAATTATATATATATAAATGTGATAAAAGGGGAAATTTTAGGTTGTATATATGTTACTAGAATGAAATCTAAAAAAAAAAAATAGGACTGTACAAATCAAATAGTAAACCATAATGTAAATAATGACTGCAATTAATAGTACAATTATAATATTCTTGTATCCATTGTAACAAAGGTACCACACTAATGCAAAGTGTTAATAATGGGGGGGGAGATTAAATGGAAATTCTGTATTTTCTATATGATTTTTCTGTACACTTAGAACTTCTCTAAGAAAAAATTAATTAACTAATTAAAAACTAAAACTAAAAGACCAGATCCCATTTTATGAATCACGAAACTTTGGTTCAAAGAAGTTAAGTGAATTTTCCCAAGTCCATGCAGATAATAAGGAATAGAAGTCACTTTCATATCCAGGAATTTCTAGTTCCAGGGCACATGTACTTCCCTTACCCCACTCCGGTAGAGTCAAAGATGAATTGGCTGCCATTGTTTTATTCTCAGGATTTTATCTTCTGTCTTTGTCTACACAGGAATTTTGTTTTTGATAGTTCACTGGCCTTCCAAACAATAGACTCTGGTCTTTAAGGAAACCTACCCTGGCGTAGTCAGGATTTATAGGCATCTGAAAACATTCAATGATTCAACTTCTAAGTCTAAAAGCTGCAACTTAAAAATATTATGATACTCAGTTTCAGATACTGACCCTAATTTTGAATTTTGTAATTACGTGTTACGTATGCTAACAATACTGAGAGGAATGGTAAGAAATGAACGCAATGCTAAACCCGACTTTCACATTTGGGTTTTCTGTAATCTTTCCTTCTTCACCTTGCTGGACTACTTCCCACTCTGCTGGCACCTGTACTCCAGGTAGGCAGGTCTGCTGCCTCCCAAGCATATCTTCCACTTTCCTCAAGCTATTCACTCCACGTGGGATGCCCTACCTCTTTTGATTCTCCCCACAATTCAAGATTCAGTCTAAATTATACAAGACTTATTAATCACAACTCTTAACCAGAGTCACCTGTGCTTTCTCTGAACCCCTGTAGTTTTTATTCACTTGGAAAAAAAATTATATTAGCTTGCTACCCCTCTTACGTTATTATTGAATGTTTTAGTTGGTTACAGTTTGATACCCCAGCTAGAGAACACGGAGCGCATAGTTAACGTGACATTTATACTTACTTTCAATACAATGTTGACCCACGTCTAGTTTTTACAAAATATTGGTTGATTATAGTTATCGATCTGTCTCAATATACTAGCACTGGAATATGCAGCTTGTGGGAGTTAAAAAGAAATTGAAAAGAGATCTTAATTTCCTAAAATGAAATTAGTTAAGAAATTAATTAGTTAAGAAAGTATTAAAATATTACAGTAAACTCAGATTGTATCATCTGCAAAAGAGAAAACTAGAAATCAATATAATAGTTACTCAAGCATATTTTGGATTATTCTATAAAATGGCCTAATTTAGAGACCTGATTCCAAAAGGGACTTGTCAAAGGAATCAGACAAAGTAATCAATGGACCTAAAATATATTTCTGTTTTCCTTTCTTTTTCAAGTGCTTATTAGATACCACTATGTACACAATGCTTCGTATGAGAAACGCAAAGACAAATATCCCACAATGCTTATTTGCTGTCGATTCAAAATCTCCCTCCCAAAAAATCCAGTGGATGAGTCAGACACGCAATTAAAATATTATTCAAATTCACTTTACCAACAATTCCACAAGTAAAGATGGCCAATTGCTCTACCACAGAATATAAAAAGAACTATTGATTTATTAATTCTTGATGAATAAAAGGCAGGTATGATTGTATATCTTGCTCTTTTGAACTATGGTTCTTCATGGCTTATGAATCTTTGTGTCATAGATATGCACAGCTATTATTATTAATATAATATAAAAAAACAAACTATAACTTTGTATTATCACTTGGGTGCTTTTCTCTATGCCATATAAAAGTTGTAAACTGTTAATGTCATATAAAAACTTTCAAGCAAGCCCAGCCAAACAGACAAACAGACACACACACACACACAGAATTTGGTTGTGGATCATGTTACAATAAAGTTAATCTTCATACTGGAAAAAAAATGTTATTGCTAATACTGGATAGGAACTAATTATCTTTGAGGCTATTTTGATTTATGAATTTTCATCCTTCATGATGTATTGGAAAATATGTTTTATTCAAAATAAGATCAGCTCAATTTTCACAGACTTCTTTTTCATATTGTATGATATTTTATAGGCTACTGGGTCTGTACTCTATGAACCAAAAAATAATTATTCAAAAGGGCAGTGGTAGGATTAGAAAGTTAAGATACGAAAAACTGAATTATAGCCTGAAAGAATCTGTCTTAGCACAGTATTCGTCAGATATTTAGGACAATAACAAATTATTGGTCATATATAATCAGAAACAAAAAAGGTTACATCTAAAAGTTTTCTTTGGAAAAGGCTTCAGGGAACTAAAGGACAACGGCTTTGGTGCCTGAATAATAATGTGAGGTTAACATACAGCAAGATGTGGGGAATCAGTGTCTACCTGAAAAAGAAAATCTCATGCTGGACCACATTTAAAATAAACTTAATATCTCCATCAATCTAGCTTTTGTCAGGTCACCTATTTAAGGTATGGAAAACTGAGGTGACAGATGGCACTTTAAACCCAGAAGCTGTTAAAACTCTCACCAGATGTACTGTGTATTGGCAGGAACTTATGTAATACATTTGAGCTTCAGTTCAGCCTCTGGATTACACTTTTCAAAACACTAAACAGATGTGCATAAAGAAAACTGTTTATTATCTCTTGTCATGAGGAATTCTGTAACTCCCTACTGAGAAATGCTAAGTGTTATTGGCTGCCTTCATTGTTCCTATACTATTAAGTATTGAGGCGTCAACATCTTTTAACCACATAGATCACTTTCAATAGTATGACTCTCAGATGTGGGCCAGTAACAGGTGACACATTATATTTGAAAGAGTATAAAACTTGGAGGTGAATGGAGTTCCAATCCCAGGGCTATCCTGCCCTTGCTTTAATATGTGATTGGGAATGAGTTATTTTACTTTCATGAGTCTGATCTGTCAGCTATAGATTGTAATTCCTATTTTAATGGACTACTATGATGATTGAATATAATAAATATTGTTTACTCCCCTCCAAGTCATTCCACATGCATTTATTTGAATATCATTTTCTAGTGTGTGTGTATGTGTATACACACATATATATGTCACCATTTTCATTGCAATAGTAGAATTTAAGGCAAGAAAGTTTCTCTAAAGAAAATAGGGTGAAAACGTTTCTTAATTTATAAAATAATTCATCTTTACATATATACAACTTTACATTATTTCCTACAATAAATTTTTAGTGTTATTTATCAGCTAAAATAAATTATCTTTCAAAGTCATGCCCAATATAACTAAATAAAATTATAAAGAAAAGAAAAACAGAGAATGAGAAAAATGACAAGGATTTTAACATATCCTATAGTTTTGTCTAACATTAATAAAAGCATGGTTAATAAGAAGTTACTACTCTACATCCCACTCTCTTTGCGTTTGCTCAGGTCCTTAATATTTTACTGAAATGTAGCATCCTCCAGTTGGGGCAGAGGGTTGAAATCTGCGGTCATCGCCAGTCCTCAATTGGATTCTGATTCTACTGTTCATTATCAATGGGACTTGAGTAATGAGCTGTTTAATCTTTCTAGGCATTAGTTTCTTCCTTTGTTGAATGGGAATTCTAATACCTAAGGGTTCTTGGGAATTAGTGGATGAAAAGTACCCAGTCTGACCATAGCATCTAGGACTTCAGCTCTTGATAACTATTAGTTCCTTTCCCTAGTCCTTTGGTTTCTCCTGACTTTCACCTTTTCTTTATAGTGACACTGTAGAATGGCATGCATTTCTAAGCCATCAATATTTATAAGAGTGTGAGAGTTTAATAAAAATTTTCCACTGTGGGCAGAACATACTGCTTATTGCTAGAAAGAAATAGGAGAAATTACAATAAAGAACATAGTATTTACCTGAGAGATTGTACAATCAAACTAGAGATAAAGGAAGTCATTAATATTTGTTGGGGTACTGTTGAGTGATTTAAAATACATAAGGAAGTCTATAATACTACACTGTGCTAAAAATAAAACTGAATTATTTATCGGATATTTACTATAGAGTTGTGTAATTTTCCTTTGAGCACCTTGATACAGGTATGTTTAATACCAATATACCTCTTGTCTAAATAATAAACTATCCAGAGAGAAACCCTAATGGCAATGTCCTTACTCTACAGTGACAAATTATTAGTTGGTGGGGCACAGGATACACATTAAAGTCACAGATCACTCATCTTTATATAATAACATTTTTCTGTATACAAATGTCCTCCCTCCATCCTTCTCTCTTTCTTCCTTCCTTTCTTTCTCTCTTCCTTCTTCCTTTCTTCTTTTCTCTCTCCCTTCCTTCCTTTTATCCCCCCTTCCTTTTTTCTTTCTCTCTTCCCTTCTTCCTTTCTTCTTTCTTTTGGTTATTCGTTTCTTTTCTTGCTTCACTTTCTTTCCTTCTTCCTTTATTTCCTCCTTCCTTTCATTTCACTTCTTTCTTCATTTATTTTTTTCCTTGTCTTCCTCCCTCCTTCCCTTCCTTCCTTCCATCTTTCTTTGCCTTCATCCCTCCTTCCTCCCTTCCTTCTTTAATAAGCAAGGCTAAGCTTAGATTGGAAATATAAGGACTTATATATGGCATAACTAGATAAAACCAAGTTTTTCGTTCCATCACCATAAACTAAAAAGGACAAAAATAACCAAGGAAATTATGTCACCAATAAAACTACTCTATATTATGAGCAAAAGGCATATTCAATGGAGAAACCATGCAGTTTCTTCTACAGTAAAAATTATTTCCAAAATTTTGTTTCATTTCTTTACTACAGTTTTATTCTTTTCCCTTTTTATGAGTATTATCTTCCAACTATTTGTTTATATACTTGACAGGCAAATTCACCTTAATTATCATTCATTTAACTATATTTTTTTATCAATTATCCTTTCTTTATTATAAATTATTAACCAGATTTTATTTTTTAATGTATTTATTAATTAAAAAAATAAACAAAACAACATAATCAGTAATTCACAATGTCATCACTTAGGTGCATATTCATCATTTCTTAGAACATTTGCATTAATTCAGAAAAAGAAATAAAAAGACAATAGAAAAAGAAATAAAACGAACACAAGAAAGAAAAAAAAAAAGATTATACCTACCATACCCCTTACCCCTTGCTTTCATTGGTCACTAGCATTTAAACTAAATTTATTTTAGCATTTGTTCCCTCTATTATTTATTTTTATTCTATATGTTCTACTCCTTTGTTGACAAGGTAGATAAAAGGAACATCAGACACAAGGTTTTCACGATCACAGAGTCACACTGTGACAGCTGTATCATTATTCAATCATCCTCAAGAAACATGGCTACTGGAACACAGCTCTACATTTTCAGGCAGTTCCCTCCAGCCTCTCCATTACATCTTGAATAACAAGATGATATCTACTTAATGCGTAAGAGTAACCTCCAGGATAACCTCTCCACTCTGGAATCTCTCAGCCATTGACACTTTGTCTCATTTCCCTCTTCCCCCTTTTGGTCGAGAAGGTTTTCTCAATTTCTTGATGCTAAGTCTCAGCTCATTCTAGGGTTTTTCTCAATCCCTTGATGCTAAGTCTCAACTCATTCCAAGATCTCTGTCCCACATTGCCAGGAAGGTCCATACCCCTGGGAGTCATCATGTCCGACGTAGAGAGGGGTAGGGTGGTGAGACTGCTCGTTGTGTTGGCTGGAGAGAGGGGCCACATCTGAGCAACAAGAGAGGCTCTCTTGGGGGTCACTCTTAGGCCTAAATTTTAAGTAGACTTGACCTATCCTTTGCGGGGTTAAGTTTCATATGAACAAACCCCAAGACTGGGGTCTCAGCCTATAGCTTTGGTTGTCCACACTGCTTGTGAGAATATCAAGAATTCAACTTGGGGAAGATGAATTTCTCCCCATTCTCACTACTCCCTGAAGGGGGCTTTGCAGATACTTTTCCACTCACTGATCGAATCACTCTGGGATTCATTGGGGCATCACTCTGGACAAACCAGAAAAATCTCATGTCCTACCTGAGATTCCAAGTACTTATGGCATTCAATCAAACTATCTGCATAAGTTATATTAGGAAATGCACTAGTCAAAATATAAATTTTGTAACTAATAAATATTTTTTGCTTTAGTCTCACACAGAAGGTGACATTTTAAAATATTAATTACATCTATTTTCAGCACCCTGCAATAATGACATTCCTTTGTTCTTCCTCATGCAAAAACATTTTTAAAATTGTACCTTGTACATTTCACTATTATTATACACTCTAGGCATTCTTAGATTATACCATCTCAATCTTTAACATCTATCTTTCTGATTTCATTTATGTCCCCGGCCCGCCTCCCTCTATCTTTATTTATGTGGTTTCATTCTGTTGTACTCTTTTGTATTATGCTTACCATGCAGATACTGAGTCATAGAGGAGTGTGGCTTACATTTATGCCTACCATCTACATTAGCAATCATTTCTATGCTTTGGCAAAGAAAAATGAGACTAGAAAGGTGTCTTTAAAACTCTGGCTCATTTTTTAAATCTAACAGCTGAAGATCAGCAAACATCCCCATAATTAAACTTTCAAGAGGGAAAATTACCTCACTATTGGAAAAACCCTACCTTTTCAGTATTCTGTGAACATTGATCACTTGGGTAAAAAAGCATTAGCTTCTACCTCTTCCAACGGGAGAAACTTCCAACAGAAACTCATTCCACTGAGAGAAGATTGTAAACACAAACCACGGATGCAGTGGAATATTCATGCCTCATGACCTTCTATGTCTTCTGCCAATCCAGGTAGAAATGCTGGCCACCACTCTTCCTACATTTTACAGAGTTTGATGGAGAAGAAAACCCACAAGTCAAACACAACATGTTCTCAAAATTCAAAAGTCAGGTGACCACGGGATCCTGAAGTAAAATGCGGCACTCTTTATAACTGCCCCAGGTCAACAGAAATAAACTGGGACTATCAGCGAAAGTCCAAATGTAGGGCCACTTGGTGGAGCCTGGCAGGGAGCTCCCCATAACATGTGAAATGGTGGGACGTCACATGTTTCCAAGATATCTTTTGCAAATGGGCAGAAATACATGCCAAGTAGCTAGCTGAACCTGTTTCTTTTTCTAGGCAAAAATCTAAATCATTTTTCTATACAAAGTTTGTCTTTACTCAGCTGGCCCACAGTGGATATCTAATTGTCTATGATGAGGACAGTCCACAGATTGTTTCTTACTAGTTCACCCTCCCACCAGAAGGTTCACCTTATAATGTTAGCAGGGCTTTTTTCTATTTTCTTGGCAGCAGTTGCTATTGTATATGAATTTAGTAGCTAAGTAGGATGGGCATGTAGAGTCAGTCCAGGCAAGAGCCTTAACCCCAGACTGTACAATCTAATTTTCACTTATGAGTGGTCCATTTTTCATGACCTAGTGAGATTTGAGACTTCTTTATAGGCATAAGACAAATGAATACTCCTTGCCTTTATTGGCAGTTTTAAGTAGTAAAGTTCTGGCTGAGCTCTGATTTTCAGTATCAAATTTTTATCTATAATGGAAAACTAGTAACAATTTATACTTCCGCTGTGATGATAATAATAACATAATATATTTGAATATTAGTCCTTTTTCCATTGGAGTATAGAAACAACAATTTTTTTAATTGCTGGCTAGTGTTGGCCTAATGATTTGATTTAGGGATGTGTGGACAATTTATTTTGTGATTTCCACTGAATACAACATCCATGATCAAAAATTAAGCAAAAGTATGCTGGTACTACAATTATAAAAACATTTTATCAATCTATGTCCTTTTCTTCCAGTATGCATTCCTCTATTTACCGTTTGAAGTTCAAAACCCCTCAAAGATTTCCCTGGCACACCTCAGTATAATGCCATGCACTCAGTGCTCCTGTAATCCTTTGTGAATGCAGTTTAGTTTCCTGGCTACTAAAACAAATACCATGCAAGGGGTTGGCTTAAACAATGGAAATTTATTGGCTCACAGTTTTGGGGCTAGAAGTCCAAGATCAAGGTGACATCAAGGAGATGCTTTATCTCAGAAGACTATGGTGTGCCTGGTTGACTGCCAATAACCTTTGCTCCTTGGCTTTTCTGTCACATAGCAATGCACATGGCAGACTCCCTGGCCTCTTAGTTCTCTTCCAGATCCCTTGGTTTCAAGCTTCTGGCTAGTCTCCCTGTGTGACTTTCTCTCTCTGTGGCCTCCCCTTTAAGGCCTTCAGAACTAGGATTGAGACTCATGGTAAATATTCAGTTGGGCCACACTGTAACTGAAGTAAGCTCATCAAAAGGTTACTTCAGAATGGGTTCACACTCATAGGAATGAATGAAGGTTAAGAATAGGTCTTTCTGTAGTATGTAGTTCCAACCCACTACAGTCCTCCCTCTGTACTACAAAAGACATGTTCTTTGCCATGCAAAGTATATTCATTCCAACACAACATCTCAAAAGCTTTAAGTCATTTCAGTAACAACGCTAAGTCCAAAGTCTCATCAATATTGGTTTTGGGTGTGGTCAGTTCTGATGCACAATTTTCTTCTGTCTGCAGACCTGTGAGATCTAGAAAACAAATTATCTGCTTCCAATGTACAATAAAGGGGCAGGTCTATGATAAACATTTCCATTTCAGAAAGTAGAAATTGGAAGGAAAACATAACTGACATGTCTCAAACAATTCCAAAATCCAGCAGGGCAAATGCCATTAGATTTCAAGATCTGAGAGTCATCTAAGGATCCATGTTTTATCCTCTGGGCCTGAGGGAGTGGCAGCTCCTCCTGCCCCCTGCTTCCCAAGCACTTAACCAGTGGCCACTGCTCTCTTCAAACACTGGGGTGAAGGCCCCACCCTTTCTGAACACTAGGGTGGCAGCACTCTCCTTACACTATGGGTACAAGGCTTGACTCCCAGGCACCGGTGCAGATGGCATGCCCCTTCCAGCCACAGGTGAACTTGCTCTTCCCAGAAACATGGGTTGTCCTGCTCTCTTGGCCCAAGGAGATCTCTTTGGTCAAGACTTCAGCTTCCATGGTTCTGCCCTTGAAGTCATTCTTCCTTCAATTCATCTCTTCCTAGTCCCTGTCAGTCCAGGCTGGCCATGGTTCTGCTCATAGAAGTTCTGCAAAAACCTTGTCAGCTTTGTATACATATAGTGCACAAGGATCCAAACCATTAGATAATAGAACTTTCTAAAGATTCTTCCTACATAACTGCATTTGCAATCCTTACGTCCACTGAAACAGCTAACCAGACCTATGTTCATTAAAGCCTCACATAAAATCCTATTCTCTGGGACTTACTTTCCAGAAGCCTAGGGAGGCCTCCGCAGTGCTGTTTGTGACCCTAGTCTCAGAGCACACTATCTAAATAGGCTCAGAATTTTCCAAACCTCCAAGTACTGGTTTTCTTTGTGTTTAAGAGTTCAATTTTTCCCCCTAGTCCATTCTGCTCTCATTTTGCTATTAGCTGCAAGAAGAAACCAGGTTGCACCTCCCAAGCTTAGCTAGGAAATTTCCTCAGCTAAATATCCAAGTTTATCGCTTTCAAGTTCTACCTTTCACCTAACACCAGTGTCCAATTTTGCCAAGTTCTCGGCCACGTTACAAGGATCGCCTTTTCCCCAGTTTCCAGGAATACGCTTATCATTTCCTTCTAAGGCATCACTGGAAGTACCTTTGATGTCTATCTTTCTACCAACATTTTGCTCATGATGAATTATACATTCTCTAAGATGATACAAATGTTCTGTACAGCTCTCACTAATTTTTGAGTTGTCACAATTTCTCTAGCCTCTACCCATTACCCAATTTCAAAGCTGTTTCCACATTTTCAGGTATTTGTAATAGCAACATTCCACTTTCTAGTACCAATAATTGCTCTAGTTTCCTGGCTGCTGAAATAAATACCATGCCATAGGTGGTCTTAAACAATGGGAACTTATTGGCTGATGGTTTTGAAGCTGGGAGAAGTCCAAAATCAAGGTATCATCAAGGTGATGATTTTTCTTAGAAGGCTGCAGTGTTTTTGTGGCTGGCTGCAGTGATTCTTGGTCTTTGACCTCTCTGTCACATGGCAATACTCATGGAAACCTCTAAAGGCATTTGCCTTCTCTTCTAGGTTCCACTGGCTTTAAGCTTCTAGCTGCTTTCCCTGTGTGGCTCTCTCTCTGTGGCCTCCCCTGTGAAGCCTTCAGTGATAGTAATAACCTACATATTCATTTAGGCTACATCTTAACCGAAGTAACCCTTTCAAAAGACCCTGTTCACAATGAGATCACACCCACAGGATTGGATTAAGACAAAGAACATGTTTTTCTGGGGTACAATGCTCCAAGCCACCACATGAGCCTGTATAATAGTACATAGCATGCTCCACTCTAGTAGGGTTTGCTTTCCATCTAATCCAGTGGACAATGAGTTCCTTTAAAGCTTTATTGCTGGCATGTTGAGCTGTAATGGGCAGTTAATAAACATTATTTAAAGGAATGAATGAATGAAGTGTGCTTTGCATGGTAAATTTGGTTAGAGTGATGAATTCCTAGAGGGGTTGCTAGAGATAAAGAAAGAAAGACAGGTTGAATTCAGATATTAATATGTTAGAATATTCTTTAAGAGTTCCTGCAAAAGGATGCTAAGCTTTTTAGGAGAACTAATCACAAGATACTCTGACAGTTATATCTGCTTGGCAGAATCACTGGAATATTAATTTGAATAATTACAAATTCAAAGCATCTGTATTTGCTTTTGTATCAATGTTCTGGTTTATTGTATTCTCTTTTTTCAGTGTTCTCATCTGGGAAATGAGAATACTGTCATTTACCAACTACCATAATATATACTGAGAAGAAAATGTGAAAATGGATAAAATGTGTGGTCCTTAGAAGTAAAGATGAGATTGTGAATATTTATGAATCAGATTTTCTCAATTCTTACACACAACCTGGTTGGCTCTTTGGCATTTTGGGAACATTTTGTAGACTACAGAGGTTATTTATCATATGGGTATATTAATTTAATCTGGGGGTCAGCAAACTTTCCTGTAAAGGGCCACATACCAAACATTTTAGGCTTCTGTAGATAAACATGTAAATGATTAGGCATGGGTATGTTACAACAAAATTTTATTTCAGAAAACAGGTAGCAGGGCAGGATTTAACTTATGGGCAATAGCGTAGCCTCTGACCTCTGATTTAGGCAAAGAGCTTGAACAATTTAATAAAGGTTCCAAGATTTTAGTCTTATCAGAGCACAGCTTTGGTGCTAGGAAAATATCTCATTTTTAAGGACATAAACATCTATGCTGCTCAAAATGTCTGTGAAGTCCCCATTCATTTTTAATTTAAAGCATTCCTTTGCATAGGATACTTTTATACACTACTTTACCATGCATAAGAAGATTATAAATTATTATTATTTTTTGTTAACAAACAATATTTAGTTAAAATTAATTTGCATTTTCAGTTTGTCTCTTGGGACTATTACGTCACGCTCTGCCGAAAACACTTACTGTATACTTGTAATTGTCCACGAAAGGAATTTTTTCCACGTGAGTTTTCAGCTCTGCACTCATATATGCCTGCTTCATCCAGCTGTATGTTCGGGATCTCCAGCACCGCCTGAGATTTCCGCAGACGTGCTTTACTAGGAATATAACCATTAACTTTCATCCATGTGATTGTTGGAACAGGGCTATAATAAGGAGCAGAAATACTGTTAATACACTTTCCACTATTAGGGACACAGATTCTGTTATCTGGGAATTTAAGCACTTAATAGGCTGAGTGCAATAAAATGTAATCACAATTAAGGAACAAGTGCTGGTTCACTTCCCATGCAGATTGTCTGGTAAGTACTTAGATTACAAGGGGATAGTTTCTTTCATTTCCGTATTTCAGGAAAGCAATCCAGACACATCACTTTGTACTTTTTAATATATTATACCTTAGCTTAACACCCCTTTGTTAGAGTTTTTAAATGACAAAGTAATTTTGTACAAAAGTAATATATACTTATTGCAATGGATCATACAAAAGAACGGTGATTTAATTAAATTAATAGCTGTTTCTACACCCACCCATGCAAATTTCTTTTCTCTGCAACAAGTTTATGAATAATCTTCCATTTGTCTCTATGATACTTTTATACACACATGTGATGAGTTATTTTTGTTTTGCTTTTTAAAAAAATGTAAATCTTGTGTATTTGCTTTTTAAATATTTTATTATTAAAAGATCATATCCATTAAATATTGGACTGATTCATTCTGGTTAGAAGCTTCATATTGTTCCACTGTTTGCACATATCAGAATTTAATCCTCTACCCTCTACAGTTAGAAATTCAATGTAGTCCTGGTTTTCTTCCTTTCTTTTTTTTTCCCCACTATAAACCAATGCTGCTATAAACAACCTGCACATATATCATGTACTATTGCTTTTATTTTCTACAGATGTTCACAAAAGTGGGAATGATAGATCAAAAGGCATGGACATTTTTCATCTTAATAAGTACTGCCAGATTGTTTTTCAATATTATAGTTGCAGTTCCCACACCTATCAGTAACGCATGACACTATTTGCTCATATTCTTACAAGCGTTGTACATGATCAATCTGTTCAATTTTTGTCAGTATTGATAGGTTAAAAATGGTATTTTGTTGCTATTTTAATTAATAGTTCTCTGAACCCTAAGAAAGCTGAATAACTTTTCATAATTTTATTGACCATTTTCATCTGCTTTTCTCTGAAATGTTTATGCTATTTTTCTCATTTTCTTTCATTTTTCTATTTGATTTTTTACATTTTTAAAATTGATTTATTAGTGTTCTTTGTATAGGACCATTATATTTTGTATTTCAGAAATATTTTTCCCCAAGAAATTGTTAGTTTATGATAGTATTTTTGATATGTTTTTATAAACTTTTGAGAGTTTATAAAACTTCTGTTTTTTTTTTTTTACTTGTTCAGAAAATTATCTCTAAACAGGGTTTATGCCAATATTTTCAGTAATGATTTGTTAATTTTTTTTATTATTTGTAAACTTCTGACTATTTAATTCATCTGTACTATATCCATGATTCCGTTTTTGCATAGGAAATGTAAGTAATTATTTCAGCATTATTAAAAAAGTGAAAAATCTTCTTTTCCACAATATTTGAAATATTGCTTTCCTGTGTAATTGGTTTCCACATATTTTACTCTATTTCAGCTTTCTCAGTTCTATTCCACTGATTTATTTATTACTCATTATTTAGTTATTTATTTGTTTTTTTCTTATTTTTTATTACTAACTATTTTTAATGCACTTTATGCCCTGGACTCAGTGTACTTTCAGGTTGATTTTTCACTACTTCCTTCCATATCTCTTGACCCAGAAACACATCTTTTTGTTTCTAATCATATCTGTTAAAATCCTACCATTCCTCTGAGACCTGTCCTAAATGTTTCTACTTCAACAAAGTCTTTCCTTATTTGTATAGACAGCTGTATTTTTTTTTCTCTTAAATAACACAGTGCTTTGCTTATACTATTCACATTTCATAAATTCCTCCATGGATTAGAATCAGTAAGTGTAAGGCGTTTTCATTCACTTTTTTCTTAAAGGAACAACACCAATCTTCATTTTTATAAAAAATGTTATGATAAATGCCCTTTTGCATTTCAACACCTTTCTGATTCATTCCTTAGGAACAGAATAGAAAATTGAAATTGATCGATTAAAGAGTTGGCAAGGTACATATTGGAATAACTCTTATGTGGATTGTATACCTGAATTGATTTGAAACACTTTTTTTATTTAGAATTTTTACTTATATTAAAAGATTAGATTGTCTATGCTTATTAGTTTGTTGGCTTGTGCATGCCTTTATTTGCTATTAAATTTGTTTGTTTATAGTTATCTTTGACAGAGTTGGCCTGGGTACCACTGTGATGGATGATAGTTTTTTAAACATGCCAGAATATTCCTATATCTCTCTATATTCTGCATCAGTTTAAAGGGTTGAGAAATTATGTGTTAGGATTCTCACAAAAAGTCATTTGGGTCTGGCTCCATCAATGGAGGTAATTTCTTGACAATATTTTCAGTTTCTTCTGTGGTTTCTTGAATTTTGTGGTTGTTTAAATTTCTGCTTGTCTCAACTTTTTTCCCTAGAAAGTCAATGATTTTAGCTATAATTTTGATGTTTTAGCAGAATAAGTAAATGGCAATCATTTAAAATTTTTAAAAATTTTATTTAATCATAAGAGGTCACATATATTATATAACTGTATGTTCTAAAGTCAGGCTTTCTGGATATAAAAGATGGCTCTGCAATTACAAGTTATCAAACAAAAATCACTGCCTCAGTTCCTACAAGTGCAAAATATGATGGAAATATTACTTTTTTATCTCAAAGGTTCATAGTTTAGAGTAAATGATTTTAAAAGCCTGGCACAGATAGGCAGGCAGAAAAGAAAATGTTAGCAGTGATGACGATGTTTATATCTTCTTTACAATTTTAATGGCATAACTACACAGTTTCTATATTTTTCCCCTACAGAGATCATATTGCATGTTCGTTAGGAGCTTGGGACTAAGGAAACCTGGATTGAAATACAATTCAGATAAAAAGACATGTGACTTGTTTCCCAACATAGGTTCTCTGAACTTTATTTTCTCCATCTGCAAAATGGGGACATTTATTTATTAGTCTAGAAAGTAAGCATTTGAGGGCTGTGACATCATTTATTTTGTTCAGTAACATATCCACAGTTCCTCATAGAATGTTTGACAAAGGATAGTACTTAATAATTGATTATGAAATGAACAAACGATGCTTGTAAAACACTTGGCAAATATTGAGTACCCAATACAACTTAGCTATAATAACTGTTTACAAGATTAGCTTTGTCAGAGGTTTTTCTATTTATTCCTCTTTAAAAGAAAAATATCCAGCTGTTATCACTATTTTTTTAATTCCTGAGTTATTGCTTTTTATTGACTAATTCTTCTTTCTTGATCTAGCAATTCATATATTGTATTCTAACTCCTTAACTGAATGACCATATAGTTATTATTTTATGGTTAATAATAAAAATAGATAAGACTTGTCATCTTCTCTGATATCAACTATTGACCCATGCCATATATATTTATATGTAAAGATAAAGGCTCATATAGTTTCTGCTTTTTGGAACTTGCTGAAACAATTTCTTTAGCTAAATATAGAATCAATTTTTGTGTAGGTTCCATTTTTCTTGGACAGAAAGCATGTCATTCTTATGACAAAAGTTTAAAAATTAGCCATTTGATCACTTTTGTTCAGTGTTCAAATTTAATTTTAGTGTTTTTCAAATTTTAAAACATTTGAGTTTTCTATCAAATCAAATCTCCTATGAAACATTAGTATACTTAAAAAGAAAAAGCAATAATAATAAAAGCAAAGTTGCTTTGTTTGAAGTAGGAATAAGGGCTCTAGAGCTTGTCTGCTTATTACTCCACTCCACAGAAAACTTGCTATATGTCCTTTTTTCATTTCTTCTCTAATTGATCTGTCAGATTGAGAGAGGTGTGCTAAATTCCCACCATTACAATTACTACCAGAGTCTGCATGTATTTCAAAAAATATGCATAATTTTTTTCTGAAAATTAAGGTTCATAAAAATTTATATCAGTTTCAGGGTTTTTTATTTGATTCAAAATAAAATAATCTTCTAATTTAGTAATATTTTTACTTTAAGCTCTCTTTTAAATATGTTCCACTAATCTCATACTCCTTGATTATTTATTCTCTTACTTTTCTTTTATGACTTTTTACTTTGTACTGATCTGATTCCCTTAAATGGCCAGTGGTTAGATTTAATTTTTGACTCAACTTGAAAATCTTTGTTAATGGTGGAATGTGACTTTTTAATTCCATTGTTCCAACTGATAGTTCTTATTTTGCTATCTTGGAATGCTTAAATACAGAATAACAAGTAATTTCATATTAAATGTTCAGGGCACAAACCTTAGGATAAAATAATAATGGACTTAAAAATGATCAATGAAGATATGATTATAAAAATTATCATGCAGATTAAAAAAGGAAAACAGAAATTAACGAATGAAAAATATAGTGACATCAATATAAAATTGAAAAAAAGGGCTAAACATCAAAATAGAGATAGCTGAAGAGAACATTTCTCAAATGGTAAATACATTAAAGCCCTTAAGAAAGGATAATGCACAGAGTGATGGGGGTAGAAAATCCACAACATCAGCTAATAGACACAAAAGGTAAAACTAGAGGGTATAATGAGTCCAATCAAAACCTAGAGTGAGAGAGAATAAAGAGACTTATGTAATATCTGAAGATGAAATTGCATATCATTTTCCAGAAATGACTAAAAATATGAATCCATAAAGACAGGAAATTTAATGTATATACCAAGTGTAACTTAAGACTAAAGAACATCAATGACATATTTCAAGAGTAGCCAGAGAGGGAAGACAGATTATCTACAAAAGAACAATGGTTAGAATGTTCTCAGATTTCCTAGAGAAGATCAATGAAAGCAGAAGAAAAAGTTAGAATATTTATATTCAGAGGGCTTAGAGGTGAAAGAAGAAATAAATCTAGAATTTTGTATCTAGTAGAATTGTCTCATAAGAGTGAAGAAAAAAAAAGAATGAACAAATTTGTAAAAAAAACTGAACAAATTTACCACTAATGACTATCTAGACTATCACTAAGAGGATATTTCAGTAAGAAAGAAAATAACTACAGAAAGAAAGTTTAAGATGTAAGAAGGAATGGGGCAGAAAAAACTGCTGGGGAACCTGTATTAATAATGACGATCAGGATGATAACACTAGCAAAAACTACCAAATCTTGTCAAGCATAGACAGAACTAAAAAATGGACCAAAAAAGAGCATGCAATTAAAGGCAAGAAGTAATTAGAGTTGATGTATCCCAAGCTATCATCATTTGGAGAGAGGATGGTTAAGATATTGATGAACCTTAGACCTTAAAAATTCATGATAAAATTAATATGGTAGTCACTTAAAGAACAGAAAGAGTCACTTTTCAAACAAATAGAGTATAAAGCAGAAACAGAAAAACTCAGCTCTTCCCAATCCATTTCTTTTTTCTCTTGGGCATCCACTTGCATTTTTTCTGTGTAATTAAGCATGGCCATGAAGCTAATTTCTGACACAGAAATGTAATGGAAATGTCTAATAAATTCTATGAACCCTCTACTCTCTTTTTATTTTGGCCAGATGGATATCAAAACCCAGGGCAACTTCGGAAGTCCTAGGTTGAAGATACAGTTGATTCTTGTTATTGACAGTATTTACATTCTATAAAGTCATTACAAGCACTGAATTAGCGAATACTGAATCATTTCTCCTAGGGGAAATTCACTTAACGTTCCTGCTAGCCTGTGGTCACATTTTTTGTCAGGTGATCAGTGTAAACTTGTTTCCCGTGTGTTTCTGTTTAAAGACACCTTATTTAAAATATATTGTTATTCTTTAGCGTTGAATTCATGGCTGACAACACTATTACTCATGCCTGAATGAATCTTATCTAGCACATGTCTTTTCTCCATCAGCTTTCTCCCACTTAGGAACACTAGACAGTACTTCAGCACTATGCTTGCAGGTCTGTTTAATCAGTAAAATTGCCAATAAAAGCACAAAAATGAGAAAGATGTAACATTTGAATTTACTGCAGAAAGGACCCTCATTTACAGTATGAACAAGGCAGAGCATTGCTTTGTTCGACTTCAGTTTGGTGACTTAATTTGTTGTTCTACATATGTCCATGAATGACAGAGAAAGCACTGGGAGTATTGATTTTGGAGTTAGAAATAAACTTTAGTGAGTAGCCAAATTCACCACTACAGATTCTGCAAATAATAAGTATCTACTGCAGCAGAGAATGGATCCCTAAATGATTTTTTAGAAGACACCGCCAAACTATCCCCTCAACAATGCCAGTCAATAACACTTATTTTGGACATTTACATGAATGAGAAATAAAGGCGCATCATGTTAAGACTGAGATTTAGAGTTTATTTGCTATACCAGATAGCATCACCTTAGTAACATAGAAATTGGTGCACTGAAATGGACAACTGACATAAGGTAGCATAAAATATTTGAAATTGACTGAGCAGTTGGGTAGAAGAGGTGAGGATCTGATACTAGATACTGAAAAGATGGAGACTCATGTCATACAGTAACAAAACACTTTGTAGATGAAGCCCAGTGTTGCTAAGTGAGGACCACAGACACTTTCTTTCTGGGGTACATAATTCAACTTACCACAATACACAATAGAATATTATTCAGCCATAAAAACGAACGAAGTTTTGATATATGCTACAACATGGATGAACCTTAAGACATCATGTTGATTAAAATAAACCAAGCACAGAAGAACAGATATTGTATGATTTCTACTGGAATCAGAGAATACTACTGGAATCAGAGCCATTTGGAACCACAAGCCAGGAGGGAAGGATAGCAGATGTCACCACAGGCCTTCCCATGTGACAGAGAAACCCCAGATGGCATCAGTCTTTACTTCAGAGTCAAGGTGTCTTTCTCTAGATGCCTTAATTTGAACATTTTCATGACCTTAGAACAGTAAATGTGTAACCCAATAAATCCCCTTTGTAAAAGCCGATCCATTTCTGGGACGTTGCATTCTGGTAGCTTTAGCAAACCAAAACAATTGCCTATTCTAGTTATTTCATATCACATAAGTGAAATCATACAATATCTGTTCTTCTGTGCTTGGTTTATTTTAATCAACATGATGTCTTAAGGTTCATCCATGTTGTAGCATATATCAAAACTTCATTCGTTTTTATGGCTGAATAATATTCTATTGTGATTGTGGTAAGTTGAATTATGTACCCCAGAAAGAAAACATGTTCTTAATTCATTCTGTGAGTGTGAAGCCATTGTAAATAGGATCTCTTGAAGATATTATTTTTCATTAAGGTATGTCCAGCTGAAGCAGGGTGAACATTAATCTGGATTATTGGACTCCTTTATAAGCAGAATAAAATTCAGACATAGAGAAAGAAAATAAAAAGCCCAGGTGAAGAGCCTGAAGCTGGAAGTCTTTGAAGCCCTGTAGAGAAAGGAGAGGACATCACCCTGGGCATAACCGTGTGACGAAAAGCCAAGGACCCAAAGACCACTAGCCGCCAGCCCCAGTACACCTGACTTTGGGGAGAAAGCATCACATTGTTGGTGCCTCCATTTTGGACCTCAAAACTGTGAACCAATAAATTCCCGTTATTAAACCAAAAAAAAAAAAACATTTTGTAAAACTGCTGTACTTTACAAATTCAGTAATTTCAAAGTGACAAAGTCTAGGCGAAGGAGTTAAAAAATACAGTGTTAAAGTGTGTTGATCAATTGTTAAAAGTTACATTCATGAAAATGGTTGATTGTTAGTAGCTACATTCACGAAAATATTATTAGAAAGATTGAGCTCTGGTGAGAATAGACTGGATCACTGATGGAACTATAAGAGTAGAAAGAAAGAAAAATGTGAGAACTTGCTTGATGTGGATTATTAATCACAAAAATGGTCCCATTTCCCATCTCTGTCTATATCCATATCCTTTCCCATATAATTTTATAGAAGAAAGTCTGTTAACCAACACTTTGAATCTGGTCTGATGTATTAACAAAAGAATAAAATGCAGCTGAGGACATGCGTGGTTTTGCTTTCTCTTGGACCCTTTCCTTTGCCATAAGACCATGTTTGGACTTGACTGCTGGAGAATGAGAGGCTACATGAAGCAAGGCTGCATTGTCTAAGCTGAGGACATTCCAGATCAGCCAGCCATCAGCAGCCACCAGAAATGACATATTAATGAGAGTCCAGCTGAGATGTCAGCTGTATACAAATTAATAAAACCATACAGCTAATTCATAAATAATTAATAATTAATGGTTTGATTTAAACTCTGTGTTTTGGGGGTAGTTTGTCATGCATCATTATTATGGCAAAAAATAACTGATGCAGTTGGAAAATGCAACTTTTTGTAGATCCTAAACAGTAAGAAACAAGAAAAATAAAGTATAGAACGACAAAGGGCATTAAGAATCAATCCCACAGCAATGCTAAAGGTTGTTGATATCCTCCCCAAGTCCAATGGCCTCTAGGTGGCTGCCATACATTGTGAAAGAGAGGCAGGGCACTTTGAGAAGTATTTCTAGGGAACAACACTGACTGAAGTTACTTTTACTTGGAATTGAGGGGAAGCAAATGAATCAGAAGATATTTAATTGTTTGAGATGACTTATTGCCAAATGAACCAATATCTGGATTTTAAAGGAAAAATACTGACTATTTGAGCCTTAAAACAAATTTTAGACTTCCAAATGTATACCACCAAGAACTGAACTACAAAAGCTGTACAGCCCCCAAGGAGGGAATACTTCTCATGACCCATTTCAATTATGATCATGAAGAATAAAAAGGAAAAATGTCAGAAGGTGGAACCAAGGTGCAATGAAGGATAGACAAGGCGATTTCTTCCAAAGAGAGTGGTATCAATGTCTAATCAAGGACATCTCCAACATCCCCCTTCCCCCCAACAAAAGGGAAAAAAAATCACCATGAATGTCTGTTCTTCTCTTTCCTGAATGGAATTTTGTTTTTCCCATGACCGCCCATTCCTGTTCCACTATTGTGTGAGGATACACAACTCATCCTGTAACTTCAATGATATGACTTTCATAAAATAAGATTTTTGCCTGTTCTAGAATTTTATGTAACTTGATTCATTAAATATATACTCTTTTGAGTCTGACTCCTTTTATTCAGATAAGATTTATGAGCTTCATCCATGTTGTTGTACATATCAACAGTTTGCTCTTTTTATTGTTGAGTAATAATCTTTTATATGGATATGCCACAATTCTTTGATCCAGTCACCAGTGGATGGACATTTGGTTTGCTTTCAGTTTTAGGCTATTGTGAATAAAACTGCTTGGTCCATTCAGATATACATTTCTGTGGACATACATTTTAATTTATTACTCCTAGCAAACAATTAGGAGACGAATAGCTGGGTGATACATTAAGTGGCTATTTAACTGCGTAATATACTGTCAGGCTGTTTTCCATAATGGGTGTTCAATTTTACACTTCCACCAGCATTGTATGAAGTTTTCAGTTCCATATATTCACAAATACTTGATAATTAAGTCTTTTAAATTTTAGCCATTTTTGTGTTACCCATTTATCAGCCATTTTATATAGCGATACCCAAATATAGTTTCAGTTTGAATTCCCCAATGACAAAAATTGCTGAGCCTCTTTTCACTGGACATTTGAATATCACCTTTATGAAGGTGATATTCAAATATTTTGCCAATATTTAAATTGTGTTCTTTGTCTCCCCAATATTCAGCTGTAAGAGTTATGGATATATTCTGGATACAAGTTCTTTGTCAAATATATATTACAAATATTTTCTCCCAGACTGAGGCTTGCATTTTCATTTTTTAAACAGTTCTTTTGAAATATTGAAGGTTTTAGCTTTGATGAAGTGCTTTTAACCATTTTTTTAAGCACTTTTTTAATGTCCTTTTACGAAGTATTTGATAACTTCAGGGTTGTGAAGATATTTTCTATCTGAAAAAAGTTCTGAAACTTTTATAGTTTTAGCTTTTCATTTAGGTCTATAATTCATTCTCAGTTTACTTTTGTGTTTTGGGTGAGATAGGGTAAATGGTTTATTATATTCTACATGGATATTCACGGGTTAGTAGCAGTATTCGTTGAAAATACCCTTCCCACATTGCATTAAATTGGCACTCTTGCGACAAACTAATTGCCCTTAAATGTGTGTAAGTTTTCTGAACTCTGTTCTGCTCCATCAATCTGTAAGCCTGTTCTCGTGCTAATTCTTTGCTGCCTTGATTAATGTTATTTTAGAGTAAACCTTAAAATCAGGTAGTGCAGTTTTATGTTTGCTCTTTTTGTACCACATTTTTTTTTTTTTTTTTTTGGCTATTTCAAGTTCTTTGAATTTCCACGTAAGTTTTAGAAGAAGTCTGCTAATTTCTCATAAAAGTAAAATCCTACTAGGATTTTGTTTGGTGTGTTGAATCTATAAATCAATTTGGGGAGAATTAATATCTGAGCATTATTGAGTCTTGTAATACATGAATGTGATATATCTCTTATTTCTCCCAGCAATGTTATTTGATTTCTCAGTGTGCAGGTCTTGTGCATATTTTGTTTAACTCACCCACCCAAAATTAATTTTAGCAGGTTTCTGGGGTAGATTCTTTCAGACAGTTACATACACCACTATTTCATCTGCAACAGAGATAGGTTCACCTCCTCATTCCCTGCCTATAAGGTATTTTATTTCTTTGCTGTGCTTTATTGTACTGGCTAGCACCCCTCATTAAATGTTGAACAGAGGTGGTGAGAGGAGGCAAGGAGAAGGGAAAGATTTCAACATTTTATCATTTAACTGTTGATTTTTCATAGATGCCTTCTTTCTGGTTGAGGAAGTTTCTCTCTAATCCTATCCCATTGAGAACTTGATTTTTCTGTGTTGAATTTTTCATATCCTTTTTCTGTATTTACTAAAATGAACATAAGATTTTTTTACTCTCTTTTATTCTATTAGTTCAATGAATTACATTAGTTGATTTTAAAGATAAAACTAATCTTGCATCTCTGAGGTAAACTAAATTTGGTCATGGTGTATAATTTTCTCCTTACATGATAAAATCCATCACTAAAGTTTTCTCGGCCTGAAGTCCTTGCACTGGAGAGGTTTTAAAGTACAAATTCAATTTCCTTAATATGTATGGAGCAACTCAGATTTTCTTCTTGTGCCAGTTACAGAAATTATGATTTCAAGGAATTTATTTGTTCCAGCTGTTAAATTTATTGGCAATATTGTTCATGACATTCCATTTCTGTCCTTTTAACATTTGGGATAGAGATGTAGTGATGCTTCCAATTTGATATTTCACAGTGATAATTTGAATTTTATTTCTTCACTTTGACACATACATATTTTGTATGCTGTATGGTGGGGGTCTCATTTCATTCTTTTTCTCCTGTGAGTATCTTGTTATTGCAGTACCATTTGTTGAATTTTCTTTTTTCTTTCTTTTTTTTTTTTTGCTTGTTTCTGTTTGTTTGTTGTCTTTTTGGGAAGTGCATGGGCCCAGAATTGAACCCGGGTCTCCTGCATGGCAGGCGAGAATTCTACCACTGAACTACCCTTGCACCCCCATTTATTCATTTTGATATTTATACATTTTATTGATATTTCTAAAAAAAACTGTTTTAGGTTGCTAATGCTGCCAGAGTACAATAAACCAGAAATAGACTGGCTTTTATACAGGGGATTTATTTAGTTACAAATCTACAGCTCTTTGGGGGAAAGGTAGCTGGCTTTCCTCTGGCTTTCTCTGTCACGTGGGAAGGCACATGGTGATGTCTGCTGGCCCTCCCTCCGCTTGCACTCTTCCAGCCTCTGGGTTCAAATGGCTTTCGCCTGGTAATTCCTTTCTGCATCTCCAGATGTCTGGGTCTGAGCCAGCTTGGAGCTCTTCAATTCTGACTCCTCTTTTTAAGCCTCACTCATTGAGGAAGGCACTCCCCTTAGCTGACTGCAGATAAACATGTAATCAGCCATAGATGAAATTCACATGCTGATGATTTATGTCCACAGCAACAGAACTGGGCACTATCACCTGGTCAACGTGACACTGAGTCTAATTACACTATTGTCTTAGCATTTGCATAGTGCTTCATAGTATTTGCACATAGTATTTTGTGGATGTATAATTTATTAGAGGGGTGAGAGGAGAAGGAGGAGGTATAACAGAGAAAACAGGATTTGACAGATGAGCCCGACTGCTGAATCACTATATTAATATTCCTTCTAGACTCCAGTGTTTTGGAGCAGCTAGAAGGAAAGATCCAAGATGGCAGAATGGTAACACATGACAAACTTTTTGGGATCTGTTCAGTAACTACTTGTTGATGTGTGCTTTAAAAATTATTGCTTCTTCTTTTTTGCTTTGCATATATGTTGTATTTTATAATAAAAAACAATAAACAAAAAAAAAAAAAAGGAAAATACATAAGCTCTGACTTTCCAATCCTTTTATTTGGAGTGAAACTTGTCTTATGACCTAGCATATGGGTAATCTGGGTGAACGGTCCTTGTGAGGATGAAAAAAAAAAAGTATTCTGTTGTTGTTGATTGTAGTACCCTTAAAATATAAATTAGGTCAAATGGCTAATAGCTGTGTTCAAATCTTCTGGACTTCACTGATTTTCTGTCTTTTTATTCTTGATGTGATTGATAAATTACTGCAGAAGAGTGCTACTTTACTGATTTTTCTCTCCATCTGTTCTCCTTGTAATTGATAAATTGCTGGGAAGAGTTTTAACATCTCCAACTAAAATTGTGACCTTGTCAATTTCTTCTTAAATACTATGAGTCTTTGCTTCAGGTATTTTAGAGCTCTGTTATGAGGTGCATATACAATTTAGGTTGGAATGTGTTCCTGAGTAATTGACATTTTTATTATTATGAAATGCCCATTTTTATCTTAGGTAGCATTCCTTGTACCAAAACCTACTTAATCTTATCTGAAGACCTCCACTGCAACATTTTCATAGTATTTCATTGTATTTGCACAGTATCTTTTTACTCTCATCCTTTTGCTTTTCACCTCTCTCTATCTTAACATTTAAGGTGAGCTTCCTGCAGATTAGGTAGGTCCTTGATTTTTAATGCACTCTAATAATACTACCTTTCAATTGGTGTATTTAGTGAATTTAAATTTAATAAAATTATCTATAGTTGGGTTTAAGTCTCACATTATAAGATTGGTTTACTCGCTATCCCGTCAGTTCTTTGTTCCCTTTTCTGCCCTCTTTTCTTGCTTTTATTTTACATGAGTAATTTTAATATTTCATTTTAGTTTTATATTGGCTTATTAACTCAATCCCTTTGCTCTTTTTTAGTGTGTATGGTTGTCCTAGGATCTGCAATATGCATCTGACAACATCATGCTTGCATTTACCCATCCATCCTTTGCGTTAGTCATACATATATATGAATGCGCAGATGCATACATTTTAAATCCTTCATTGCATTATTATTTTTCCTTTAGAGAAAAAAGTAGAAATTAGAAATTTTAGAAATTACAAACAGCTGATATATTTTATACTTACACACATTTAAAAATACATTTCTGGTGCTTTTCATTCCTTTGGGTGGACTGGAGTTTCCAAATAGAATTACTTTTCCTTCAGTGTAAATAATTTCCTTTAACATTTCTTTCAGTACAACAAATTGTTGCCACTAATTTTGCTTGAAATGTCTTTATTTTTCTCTCATTTTTGACACCTGTTTTCCCAGGATAAATAATTCTAGGTTGACTACATCTTTAATATTTTCTTTTTATCATTGGTTTTCATTAATTAGGATATGTGTCTCCATTTATTTTTCTTATGTTTATCTTGCTTGTGTTTCATTGAGCTTTGGGGATCTGTGGATTTATGTTTTTAACACTGCAGATAATTTTTTATCATAATCTTCAAATTTTTCTTCCCTCCCCTTCCCTTCTGAGACTAACTTCATCTATGTTACACTATTATTGTTCCTTAGAAATCTCTTAGGCACTATTCAATTTTTCTCTCTCTCTACAAAATATTTTATATAGTTTCTATTGCTCTACCTTCAAGTTTATTGATCTTCATTAACAGAAGAATGGATAAATAAATTTTATATATTTACACTTTAGATTGTTGTATATCAGATAAAAGAAGTAAACTACAGGTAGATTCAACACCATGGAGAAATCTTAAAAGCAAAGCTGAGAAAATAAAAGCAAGTCACAGAGGATTACATATGGCATAATACCATTTTAGCAATTTTTAACAATCAAGCAAAAATAAAGACTATATTTTTAGTGATATGTCCATATGTTACAAAAACAATTTTGTTAAAACAAATCACAAGAAAATGATTAACACAAATTTCAGGCTGTTGTTTACCTCTTGGGGGTAGACAGGCAGATGGGACGAGAGAGGAGTACACATAAAACCTCAAAATTATTGTTACTATTGGAGCTGTTTTGGTTATTAAGTTGGGAGTGGGTTTGCAAATATTCTTCCATATCAGCCAAATATTACCTCAAAATTTTACTCATCAAATATATTTGACATCTTTGTTCCTCATATATCCACATCAATAATGGCTATCCTTTTCCAAAAGTAAATTTTGGTGGAGAAGTAAACATAATTTAACATCCAAATTTCCTATATATACGCTTTATCATCAAATTTTATAATCACTATTTTTATATGATGGTATCTCTAGGTAAAGCTCTGTTTGTTTGTTTTTAAATAGATATATACCTGAAAAGGACTATGTAAAATCATTCAGATTTTCCTATTGAAGTTATAGTAATAATGAAGCACTATTTTCATTTCAAAATTGGAGGCAAATGACTTTTATATTAAGTTTTGTTATCCTTACAATTTCTGTTACTTAAGTTACACAAAAATAGTTTAATGTAGTGAAGTCTCTTTAAAACAAAAGCTTAACTCACATGAGAATAGTCACTTCTTGATATTACTTTCTAAAGTCTCAGTTTTTATACTTTCCTTACAGTAAAGGAGAAAAATTTAAACTAAACACTTAGTTGGCATACTATTTTTTTCATCTGTCTCTGATATTTAGAGGTAATCATTTTTACCTCAGTTTGCAGTCTGGAGCCCACTAAATGGAATTATAACCAATCCTTAATTATTTACCCAAGAACAACATTACCTCAAACAAACATGAGCAGAGTTAAAAATTTCATTGGACACTTTGCTAAATTATTTACTTTTCAATTTTCTATGGTATGTCCACTGACTTTCTGACTTTCAGAACCATTTTTAGCTACTTTATTTACTTAACTGTGATTAAACCTGAATTCCTTTGTGTCCTCTCATTCTATTTCCCAAGTAAGAAATACAATATAAATAGGAAAAAATATATCATCAGGAAGACAAAAATTTGGGATAGGGATGGAGTAGATTAGGATATAATATTGAAGTTGGCATGAGAAAACTGCCTCTATTACTAGGAAAGCAATATTGCCCTTTGATGGCATAGGGAAAAAGGAGATTTAGTGAGCTTATTAGGAGACCTAATGAGACAAGTTCAATAGGGAGAGTAATCATGGTCAAGTGGAATAGCACACTTGAGTGGAATAGTCTCAAGTATGTTCATTAACTTCTTCAATAAATCTTTTCTGAGCCCTTACTATAGGCCAGAGCCTTCCTAGCAGTGAACACCAAGAAATGAGTGATTCAAAAAATGAGTGATGAAAGGCCTTGAGGAATTCACAACTTAATTATAAAGACAGAAACTGAACCACATGTCTGAAGTACAGACTGAGAGGGTGTTAAGGGAACATGGTCTAGAAGACCTGATGCTAGATCAGGAGGTAAGGGGAGGTAGGTCAGAACAGATGATGTGCAATGAACCTTGAAGGAGGAAGAACGGTTTATACAGGCAGCAAAACAATGTTCTTTGAGGTAAAATCATGCACATGAAATAAAAAAGTATGAGAAAGAAAGAAGAATTAATGGAAATTCACCCAGTTTGGTCTGCTAGGTTGCATGGCTTGTGTTGGAAAGCACTGGCAACTTTTGGAAAGTGCATGCATATGTTCCCTTCAAAATTAAAGATATCTCCTAACTATGAAAATTTCAATGCTGTTTATTTCCAATTTTTTCTTTCTTTTTGTATACTCAAGATCAGTGCCCTAAATTTTTTGCCTCGGAGATATCGAAGGATTTGGAATGTGAAAATGTTAAAAGCATTGACAGAGAGGCTGAAAACTCATCTGGAGTGATTTCTGTATTCTATGATATACACAAGTTATTATTAGATGAAATAGTGATTCAGAGCCTGCTGGCATTGCCAACTTTTTATAGGTATTTTAAATGTTCTATATTCATTTACATCGTCCATGACAACTTAGGGGAAATCAAAGGAGCTTGCTCTTTTCAAATGACTTACTTGTAATCAAGGATTATTCATTCATTCTTTGTAGGCAATTTGGTACTTTTTCCTCTCAGATTTTAATTTGCTTAATATGATATTATTCAAAACAAATATCTCCATAATAATAACGTGCAAATGGGTTGCTGTTTAGAAATAGGGCTGATTTTAGCTATACTGAAAGAATGGGAGGAAATGTCAACCTTGACCATAAGACAGAGCACAGTAACATTCCTCCCTATTTAAGTTCTGTTGAAATCACTTCTGCTGAACGATGCATTCAATTTTCATGTACAGTAAGCAACACAACTTTAAAAATTATAAAGACACTTTTTTTCTTATTAATATTATGGTAAGGATGACACTATTCTTTTCGCTCAGAAATATCTCTGTTAATAACAGTAGAAGACTATGCAAAGCCACATTGAAATTCTGACATAAGCATTTTGCATACACTGTGGAAATGACAGGATAAAAAGTGCTTCCAAATGTAGTTCTAGAAAGTAAGGAAAGTGTTGAATGAACTCTGGCCATTGTTGCAGTCATTAAAGATATTTTTTAAAGATCATTTTTATACAAATGATGCGGTAATGTGAGAAACTGTCAAGGCAGAAAGAATGCTTAGCTGTAAAGATTTAATGACTTCAAAGGAAAGGACTCCCCAACTGCAAATCACTATTCACAGACAAATTGTAGGTCTGGCTAATGGAGCTTCTTATTTTCCTTGCATAAGTCACAAGTGAGATATGAATTTTACATCTGATGTGAAAATACATACAGTTATGGCTCCTTTGTGACTTGCACAAAAAAGAAGGAAACATTGTAGAGCTTTGATAGAAAATGAAAGAACCAAGTTTTATAACTTTTCTCTAAGAAAGCACATAAAAAGCCATCATAAAAAAAAGCTATTGAGCCAAAGGTATTATCTTTTCTTTATGATCCCGAGTCTCAAAAAAAGGAATAAAATTCAACCACTAATGTGGGTGACCACTACTATGTATATAATATGCACAATTTTCAAAGGCAAGAATTTTCTATGTAAAATTTGGAAACTTTCAAGGCCAGTGAGTATGATTACTGTATCCTTCTTGAGTGGAAAGGGCATAGGGATAGCACCTGTCTAAGTTTCCTGTCTGCTAAAACAAAGTACCATACAATTGGTTGGCTTAAACAACAGGGATTTATTGGCTCATAGTTCTGAGGCTAGGAGAAGTGAGAAAAAAAACAAAAAACAAGGCGTTCCCAGGATATACATTTTTCTCAAGTGCTCATGGAACATTTTTCCAGGCTAGATCATATGTCGGGGATACAAAACAGGTCTCAAACATTTTAAAAATGCTGATATTATTCAAAGCACTTTCTCTGATTATAATGGAATGAAGCTGGAAATCAATAACCACCAAATAACCTAAACTTCCACAAATACATGGAAGTCAAACAACACACTCTTAAACAGTCAGTGGGTAAAAGAATAAATTGCAAGAGAAACCATAAATATCTGGAGACAAATGAAAATGAGAAAACAATATATCAAAACTTTTGGGATGCAGTGAAGGTGGTACTGAGAGGTAAATTTATAGCTCTAAATACTTATATTAAAAAGGAAGAAAGGGTTAAAATCAAAGACCTAACTGAATAAGTGAAGAAATGAGAGAAAGCACAGTAAACTAACCCTAAAGCAATTAGAAAAAAAGGAGTAACAAAAACTAAAGTAGATATAAATGAACTGGAGAACAAAAGGACAATAGAATCAATAAAACCAAAAGTTGGTTCTTTGCAAATCAACAAGATTGACAAACTCTTAGCTAGACTGACAAAGTCAAAAAGAGAGAAGATGCAAGTAAATCATATCAGAAACGAGGCGGGTGAGTGTCATTACTATGTACCCCAGATAAATTAAAAAATAAATAAATAAGAGGAAACTACGAGCATTTGCATGCCAACAAACTAGACGCCTTAGATGAAATAGACAATTTCTTAGAAACACATATACAACCGATACTGACTTGAGAAGAAATAGAAGGCCTCAACAAACCTACCACAAGTAAAGAGATTCAATCAGTCATCCAAAACCCTCCAACAAAGAAAAGCCCAGGGTCAGATGGTGTCACGGGAATTTTATCAAACATTCCAAGAAGAACTAGCACCATCTCTGCTCAAACTCTTCCAAAAAAATTGAAGAAAAGGGAACACTATCTAACTCATTCTATGATGCTAACATCATTCTAATACCAAAACTTGATGAAGAGACTAAAAGAAAGGAAAACTACAGGCCAATCTCCCTAATGAATATAGATGCAAAAATTCTCAACAAAGTACTTTCACCTTGAATCCAATGGCACATAAAAAGAATTATATACCAACAATCAAGTGGAGCTTCTTCTAGGCACGCAAGGGTGGTTAAACACAAGAAAGTTAAAATATTAATTTATTGTATTGATAAATTAACACATAAATGTATTAAATAAGTTAATATATTAAATATAGCACATCAATAATTGAAAGGGAAAGTTGATGCTGAAAAGGCATTTGACAAAATTCAGCATGTTTTCTTGATTAAAAACACTGCAAAAGGTGGAAATCATAGAAAACTTCCTTAATATGTTGCAAGCTATATACAAAAAACCCACAGCCAACATGCACTAAGCAGTGAGATACTAAAAATCTTCCCCCTAGGATCAGAAACAAGACAAGGATATGCACTGTCACTGCTCTTATTCAACACTGTGCTAGAAGTTCTAGCTAGAGCAATCAGGCAAGAAAAAGAAAAAAGGCATTCAAATCAGAAAGGAAGAAGTAAAACTCTTATTATTTGCAGATGCCATGATCCTATATTTGGAAAATCCTGAGAAATATATAACAAAGCTAGTTGAGCTAATAAACAAATTCAGCAAAGTGGCAAGATACAAGATTAATGTGCAAATAGCAGTAGTGTTTCTATACACTAGGAATGAGCTAACCGAGGAAGCAACTAAGAAGAAAATTCCATTCACAATATCAACTAAAAGAATCAAGTACGTAGGAATAAACTTAAAGGATATAAAAGACCTGTATACAGAAAATAGTAAAACATTGCTAAAAGTAATCAGAGAAGACCTAAATAGGTAGAAAGACATTCTGTATTCATGGATAGGAAGGCTAAATGTCATAAAGATGTCAGTTCTATCCAAATTGATCTAAAGGTTCAATGTAATATCAATCAAAATTCCAATAACCTACTTGCAGACTTGGAAAAGTTATCAAATTCATTTGGAAGAGAAAGAGGCGTTGAATAGTCAAAAACATCCTAAAAAAGAACAAAGTAGGAGGACTTAAATTGCTTACTTACAGATTGGTGGTCAAAAGAGCATGGTACTGGTACAAAGATAGACATATTGATCAATGGAATTGAATTCAGAGTTCAGAAATAGATCCTCACATATATGGTCAATTAATTTTTGAAAAGGCTCGCAAATCCACTGAATTGGGACGGAACAGTCTCTTCAATAAATGGGGCTGGAAGAATTGAATATCCATATTCAAAGGAATGAAAGAGGACCTGTACCTCCCACGTTATACAAAAATTAACTCAATTTAGGCCAAAGACCTAAATATAGGAGCCAATATCATAAAACTTCTTGAAGAAAATATAGGGAAACATCTTCAAGACCTAGTAATTGGAGGTACTTTCTTAGACCTTATACCCAAAGTGCAAGCAATGAAAGAAAAAATAGATAAATGGGAACTCCTCAAGAATGAACACTTCTGTTCTTCAAAAGACTTTCTGAAAAGGGTGAAAAGGCAGCCAACTCAATGTGAGAGAATATTTGATAACTATACATCTGACAAAATTTTGATAGCCAGTATACATAAAGATATCCTAATCATAAAAGGATAAACAACCCAATTATAAAATGGGCAAAAGATATGAATAGACATTTCTCCAAAACAGAAATACAAATGGCTAAAAACACACAAAAAGATGTTCATTTTCCTTAGCTATTTGGAGAATGCGAATCAAATCACAATGCGATATCAACTCACACCTATAAGAAGGTCACCAATAAACAAACAGGAAATTACAGATGTTGGAGAGGATGTGGAGAAATAGGAACACATTCACTGCTTGTGGGAATATAAAATGGTACAGTTGCTGTGGAAGACAGGTTGGTGGTTCCTGAGAAAATTAAATATTGAGTTTCCCTATGACTGGGCAATTCAGCTACTCAGTATATATCCAGATGATCCGAAAGCAGGGACATGAACAGACAGTTGCACAATGATGTTCATAGTGGCACTATTCCCAATTGCCAAAAGATGGCAACATCCCAAGTGTCCATCAAAAGTTAAGTGGATAAACAAGGTACAGTATATACATATGATGGATATTATGCAGCAGTAAGACGGAATGTGGTCCTGAAGTGTGCAATGGCCTAGATGAACCCTGAGGACATAATGCTGAGTGAAATAATTCAAACATTAAAGGACAGATAATGTATGATTTCATTCATATGAACTAACTAGAATACGTAAAGTCAGAGTCTTAAAATGTGGACTATCTATACTAGTATCTATACCTAGAGATGGACAGATGTTGAGAAGGGGCTGTGGTTACCTAATATGTACAAAGTTTTTAATGAGGTTGAACTTAAATATTTGGGAATGGATAGAGGTGAAGGTAGCTTGTTATTGGGATTATAAGTAATAGTGCTGTATTGTCAGTGAATTTGGTTGAAAGGGGTTGTTTAGAGTCGTGTATGCCACCTATTAACACTACAAATTTAAATAAGTTCATGCATGAGTTAGTACAAATGTGTGACACTTGTGCAAAGAGTTAGTACTAGAGTGGCATAAGGGGAAAAATGACCTATTGCAAGCTATGGGCTATGTTAACAGTAATTCTTTAATATTCGTTCATCAACAGTGGCAGGCACACAACACCAATAGTAGGGGTCATTAATGGCAGGGTGAGGGGAGGGATGAGGGACATGGGGCATTTTAGGTTTTCTTTTTTGTGTGTCTATCTGATATTTCTTTTGGGAGCAGTGAAAATAATCTAAAATTGAATGTGATGATTGCACAATTAAGTGATACTGTGAGACACTGATTGTGTACTTTGGATGGAATATATGGTATGTAAATATCTCTCAATAAAAGCTGCAGATTCAAAAACATGAAAAAAAAATCAAGGTGTTCACAAGGTTATGCTTTCTCCCTGAAGACTGTGATGTTTTGGGGCTTCTGCAGGAAATTTTTGGGTTCTTGGGTTCTCTGTCACAGAGCAAAGCACATATTTCTTTTCTTCTCCAGGTTCCTCTGACTTCCAGCCTCTTCCCCTGGCTTCCTCTCATAATGCCTCCAGTAATGGAACTGAGGCTCAACCCGATTCAATTGGGCCACACCTTAGCTAAATATGACATTACAAAATATCTCATTTATAATGGGTATGCACCCAGAGAATGGATTAAGATTAGAAAATGTTAAATGCAACCTTCCACAGTCCCCTCTCTGGTCTCCCAAACCACATGCTCTTCTGACATGCAAATACATACACCTCACTCCAACATCCCAAAAGCCTTACACCATTTTAGAACAATGCTAAATACAAAGCCTCATCAAAATCACTTATGGACGTGATTTGGCCTGGACAAAATTCTTCTCCATCTGTAGACCCATCTCTTGGCTAGGAGAACGTTTCATTACAGAATTCTGTTTCCATGTTTTTTCCTTCAATTTGTCTATTCTCTAACACTTTCTGTCCAGGCTGAGAGTAGTTCTGTTCATACAAATTTTGCAAAAACCTTAACAGCTCTGTGTGTAGTTCAAAGAGGTTTAAACCATCAGACAAAAGGACTTTCCAAAGATACATTCTGCATAACTGCATTTCCAGTCTTGACTTCCACTGAACTGGCTGTCTGAATCCATATACAAGCACACACCCTTTAGCAAAAGCTTGCTCAGTTTAACCCTCACAAGGAACCTTATTCTCAGGGAACCTACCTCCCAGTAGCTCAGGGAGGTCCCTGAAACAGTCACTTCTAATCCTAGTCTTAGAACACACTACCAAGTGTGAGAAATCTCCAAATTATCACTTTCTGGTCCTTTTGTGCTTAAGAGTTTAACTTTCAACTTATCCCTTTTTTTCTCCACATTTTACTATATGTTGCAAGAAGAAACCAGGTTGTACCTTCTATACTTAGCTTGGAAATCCTCTCAGCTAAACATCCAAGTTCATTGCTTGCAAGTTCTGCCTTACATCCGACCCCATCAGGAAACTATTTTGTCAACTTCTCTGCCACTTTATAAGAAAGATTGCCTCTCGTCCAGTTTCTAATAGCACATACATCATTTTCTTCTGTAAGTCTCACTGAAAGTACTTTTTTTTTTCACATGGGCAGGCCCTGGGAATCGAACCCAACCAGGTCTCTGGCAGGGCCGGTGAGAACTTTGTCTGTTGAGCCACCGTGGTCCACCTTCACTGAACTCACTTTTAATGTTCATTTTCTGACAGTCTTTTCCAAGAAATTGAGGCTTTTTCTATCAAAATGCCTCACAATTATCCCAGCCTCTACTCATTTCAAAAGCCATTTCCACACATTTAGGAATTTGTAATAGCACCCCACTTTCTGTTACCAAAAACTGCCTTATTTTTCTGACTGTTAAAACAAGTTTCATACAATGGATTAGCTTAAAGTTTTGAGGCTAAGAGAAGTCCAAAATCAAGGCCTTGAAAGGTGATTGTTTCTCCCTGAAGATGGTGACATTCTGAGGCACGCTGTCAGTGATACATGCATCCTGACTTGTCTGTCACAGGGCGTGCATCTGGGGCTGTCTGGCCTTTTCTCCTTGAGTTTCCCTGACTTCCAGCCTCTTCCCCTGGCTTTCTCTCATAATATCTCCAGTACTGAGAATAAGGCTCAACCTCATTCAATTGGGTCACACCTTAGTTAAAAATAACAACTTCACAAGGTCCCACTTACAATGGATACTAACCCAGAGGAATGAATTAAGATAAGACAATGTTTTCTGGGGTACATAATTCAAGCTACCACACCAACCTTGAGTCAAGTGATCACTGTCACATCCTCGAAATAATTGGACTTCTTGGCCATCACAGAGAAAAATTACATCTATTTAGTATACACTTTAGAGCTCTCTGTTTTCTAATTCTTTGAATAAAGTACCAACTGATAGCCTGCCTATGGTAACATTTCTCCTTAGCACCTAAGAGTCAGAGCTCAGAATAAGTTCCATTGCTTTTAGTTATCTTATGCAATAAATCTTAGTTAGGCTTTTTGTGTGTGTGTGTGTGTGTGGGATCTTGATCTGATCCGGCCTTTATGATTTTACCACTGCTTTCCAAAATTTACCACTTTTCCTTCCATTTAAAAAATAAGGTAGTAGTGAAATAAATCACTCCTGAGGGCAGCCCTGTCCACATATCAGCAACTGGATACCTTCTTTTCCCACATGTAATTCTTCCCTGGCTCTTATATTGCAAATGAAAAATCCTTGAATCTAACCATGTGAGGAGGACCTCAGGAGGTTCACAGGCCAAATTTTTCTTTCCCAAAACATCAGCTTTGTGAATAGAGGAGGGAAGTTTTTGGAAAGATGCCATATTTATTCATTCACTCAACAATTATATATGATGTACCTACTATGTTCTGGGCTTTGTAATATAACTCAGGGTCACAACTGTGAGCATGATAGATGGAAATTTCAGACAATTAGTTAAAAAAGGATTTAAAAGAATAATTAGCATTACTTAGAGAAAGTACAAAGATGGGAGCTCCTAATTTAATATGGTAGGGGGCAGCGAATGTTTCCTGAAGGAAGTGGCATTAAGTTCATACTTAAAGAATTGGTAGGAATTATGAAAGGAAAGAGAGAGTTAAAAAGTGTTTGAGGAAGAATGATGCCCTGTCTTCTAGAGGTAAGAGATTATTCAAATAGTTAAGGCACTGAAAGAAGTTCCCTGTGACTTGTACTACATTATCAATGGCTTATGACAAGGTTGAAGAGGTAGGTAGAGGCCAGTATGGAGGGACATAAAAAACATTTTAAAGAGTGTGGACTTTTCCTAATCATTACTGAAAACCTTTGAAGCATTTTAAGCAGGAGTGTTATTTTATTGCATTTATGACAGGGCTCAGCAAACTTTTTCTTAGAAGAGATAGATGGTACTGCTGCATGAATTCAACTCTGCTAACTGCAGTATGAAAGCGACAATAGGCAAGAAGTAAATGGATGGGCTTGGCTGTGCTTCGATAAAACTTTATTTATAAAAACAGGCAACCAGTCCTTGGGTCATAGTTTGTCAACCTCTGGTTTATAGCATTCTGGATGCAGTAAGGAGAATGCACTGAAAATAATCAATATCATAAGGATGGAGAAAAATTAGTAGACTGATAAATCTAAACCAAATCTAAACCAAAATCTAAACCAAATCTAAACCAAAATGATTTGGTTTAGATAAAATCTAAACCAAAGATGACTTTGGTTTAGAAAAAGGTAATGGATGGGATTAAGACGTATCTATTCAATAGATAATTAAGAAGGAGGACTGACAGGATTTGATGCTGGATGGAACATGAATGATGAGAATACAGGTTATAATGTTAGTTTCTGGGTTTATGGTTTATATAACTGGATGATAATAAATAGATAATATTTATTGGGCTTTGACTATGTGTCAGATACTGTTCTAAATACTTTATATATATTACTAATTTTTGCAACTCCGTGAAGTAGGTTTATCATTTTCTCCATTTTACAGCTGAAGTACCAAAAGGTAAGGCCCTTGCCCAATATCATACAAATAGAAAATTAAAGAGCCCTATTCAGCCTGAAGCATTCTTATTCTAGAACCCACTCTGGATACTGGTGCTGGTCACTGAGATAGGGGCATCTGGGGAGAAGCAGGGTTTTTTGTGGTTTCTGGTACATGTGCATTGTGTGTAGGATGGAGACAGGTGTGATGATGATTTATTATACTGGATAAGTTCATCTTAGGTGCTTGTAAAACCCTGAAGTTGAGATGTCCTCTAGGAGTTCAAAAAATCGCATGGTGATTAGAATTCTCTAATAGGGTGAACATGGAAAACAGCTGCAAACAGCCCAAATCACAGTCCATCACACTGCTTGATATCAGAGGTGGCCAAAGAAATGTGATATAGAACACTAAAAGGATCTGATAAGGAGGGTACGGCCCTGGGTATCGAATGCTTTTGAGATGTTAGCTTAGATAAGGATGAAAAGTAACTACTGAATTAAATAGCAAAAAAATCGTTGACTTTAGTAGAAGCAGTTCAAAGGGAGACTGGATAGAAGGGCTCAAATAGTTTTTGGGATTAAGAAATTAAGTGTAAAGTAAAATAAATTGAGGAAGCAAGGGGATCAATGTCTTTTCGTAGTCTGCCTATGAAGAAAAACACCTAAAAAGAAGCAGCAGGTTTGAGAGTTTATTTCGTAAAGCTGGAGATTTACGTACTAGTTGGAGACCCTAGTCTGGAGTTCAAAAAATCGCATGGGTCAAAGGTATAGATTTGGGAAGGGAGTTGTCAGTCTGAAGAAGGAATTTAGCAACAAGGTAGTGGAAGAGACAACCAAGGATTGAGTAGAGTGAGAAAAGAACTCTGAAGAACCTCAGCAACAGAAATAGAAAAAGGAAACTGTAACAATGTGAAAGGAGTGGCCAGGGAATTAGGTGGAAAACTAAGTTAGTGCGGGGTTTCACAGCGACTACTGGAAGAGAGGGTTTAAAGGGGAAAAAATTAAGAAGAAGGTTTGAGTTTCCTTGGAAACACAGCCTGAGTGACAAAGCAGGGAGAATGACACGGGATAAGTTGTAAAAAACAATATACAGATATTATAGTGAGGTTGTTGTTCTTAATGACGAGAAACCACTGCAGTGGGGCTTGTGAGAGGCTTACTGAATGCTTCACAGAAACACCCATGCTAGCTAAGGGTAGGGGTCTAGGACACTTATGGAAGAGTTTTTATGCCTCGCTCTTTGAGGGTTCTCTGGAGGCATTAACTACCCTAATCTTCCAAGATTCACTACCCTCTTAGGCTTTGCAACTTCAGAGAAGCTTCTAAAGCACAGAATTCTCTAATAGGGTGAACATGGAAAACAGCTGCAAACAGCCCAAATCACAGTCCATCACACTGCTTGATATCAGAGATGGCCAAAGAAATGCGATATAGAACACTAAAAGGATCTGATAAGGAGGGTATGGCCCTGGGTATCGAATGCTTTTGAGATGTTAGTTTAGATAAGGATGAAAAGTAACTACTGAATTAAATAGCAAAAAAATTGTTGACTTTAGTAGAAGCAGTTCAAAGGGAGACTGGATAGAAAGGCTCGAATAGTTTTTGGGATTAAGAAATTAAGTGTAAAGTAAAATAAATTGAGGAAGCAAGGGGATCAATGGCTTTTCATAGTCTGCCTATGAAGAAAAACACCTAAAAAGAAGCAGCAGTTTGAGAGTTTATTTCGTAAAGCTGGGGGAAATGTGATTATGTTTAAAAGCAGATGGGAAAGAGCCAGGAGAAAGAAAGAGGGTGGAAAATTAGAAGGGATAATCAAAAGCGTATGATGTTTGAGTAGACAGAAGGGGATAGGATACAGAATGTTCATAAATTTGTGTTAGGAGGAAGGATTTTTTTCCTTTTCTAACAATAGGTAATAAAGAAAGGATGGATAGCAAGGTTGAGAGGTTTGTAGGTTTGCAGTCAGGAAATGACATCTTTTGTCCACTAGTTCCAATAATCTCTGGAAACTGGCAGCTGCCATTCCCTACTGATGTGTGAGGTGGAGGCGTGAGGTAAGTGGTGAATATTGGAATTACCACTATGAAGACAAAGCTGGGAGGGGGACAGCATTGGGGGCTAGGTGAGGCAAGGGATAATACATTTCTAGTGAGATTCTTCTGTAGAGTTGCTTTCTTCAGTTCAGCTGAGCAACTCGGGTAGAGGCACACAGACATTGAATAATTTGATTCAGTGAGAACGAAAGAACACTTGTGGCAAGGGAGTTAATGATATGGGAGAGAATGACTAAAACAATGAGCCATGTACTCTGATTCATAAAAAGTAGGAGGTGAAGACAGAGGGCCTTATAAAAAGGGGGAAATTGAGATCACAGAGAAAGGAATTTAGATGTTCCTGAAGACTAATACAAATAGTGTAGTGAGAGATTTATAAAGATAGGAAATCATAGCTAGAAATGAGTTGGAGGAAGCAAAGGCATCTAGAATTCAAAGTGTACTGTATCAGAGAGAAGAGAGGTGCAGAAAGAAAGAATGTCAGAGTTTTGAGGAGGGTTCCATTGAGTACCGATCAGCACATGCATGTGAGAAAATTATTTGAGGGCAGGAAAGGACATCTCAGAAGTGCTAGAGGAAACACTGCTCAAAAGTCACCCAAGGTGGGGATATTTCCAGATCTAAATGCCAGAAGGAGGAATCTCAAAATTCAGGAACTGTTGGTTAGAGTACTGTTTTAGTTTCTTTGACTGCTCAAGCAAATACCATGAAATGAATCAGTTGAACTATAGGAATTTATTTGTTCATGGTTTTGAGGCTAAAAGAAGATCCCTCTCAAGGGGTAATTAGATAATGCCTTCTTCCTGAAGACTGGTTTTCGGGGGCTGGTGGCTAGCTATCCTTGGCCCTTGGCTCCTCTGTCACACGGCAGTGCACACAGCAGCCTCTACTGGCTCTTCGTTATCTTCCAGGTTCTGTTGAATTTCAGCTTCTTGCTTCTGTGACTTTCTCTTCCTCTGTCTGAATGAAATTATATTGGTGTACAGTAATAGGAGTAAGACCTACCCTGATCGGGCTGGGCCACACCTTAAATGAAGTGACCTCATCAAAAGGTTCTACTTACAGAGAGTTCATACTCACAAGACTGGGTTAGATTTAAGAACACGTTTTTCTGAAGTACACACAGTTTCAAGCCACGAGAAGCACTAAGAAAGGTTTTGCCTCATCAGTGGGAGAAAAAGTAACCTAAATTATATGCTGCTCTTTTTCAGTATATCAAAGCATAAACGTAAGACCTGCAAGGTTCAAATTATTCCCAATTAACTTAACTGTACCTCAGAATGAAGACCAAGAATACATACCTTGTACCCAACAAGGTAGATTTCAAGTTGTTTGCATCAAAGAAAAAATTGCCAAGCATGTAAATGAGCAGGGAGATTTAACTCATAATGAGGAGAAAAAGTCAATCAACCAAAATTGAGAAAAAATAATACAGATGATATAATTACTAGGTAAACAAACAGACTTTAAAACAGCTATGTTTCATAGATTTAAGAACCTAGAGGCAATACTTCACATGTTAAGTAGACATGGAAGAGATTAAAAAAAGATCCAAATCAAACTTATAGAGATGAAAGATTCAATGTCTGACATTAAAAACACACTGGGTGGAATAACAGAATAAACATTGTACAAAAAATAGTTACTGAATTTGAAGACATAGCAATAGCAACGGCCCAGAATGAATCATACAACGAAAAAAAGAATTAACAACAACAATGAATAGAGCATCAGTGAGCTGTGGAACAAGTTGCAGCAGCTTATTATACATGTAATTATAAATCCCAAATTAGAAGAGGAGGCAGAAAAAAATTCCAGAAGAAATAATGGCTCAAATTTTAGATCCATTAAGCTCAATGAACCGCAAGTTCAAGAAACCTGAAGAAACCCTAACTATGGCATCTCATAATCAAATTGCTTAATGTGGATGATAAAGAGATGATCTTAAAAGAGCCAGAGGAAAAAAAAAAAAAAGAAATGTCATGTAAAAAAGAACAGATATAGATGACAGCAGATTTCTCATGAAAATCAATGTAATCTAGAAGACAGTGCAGCAAAATATTTAAAAGTGTTAAGCAAAAAACTCCATCAGCCCGAAACTTTTTACGAAGTAAATATATGTTTCTAAAACAAAGTAAAACAAACATTTCATGAGATACATTCAAATTGAATAAATCCATCATCAGCAGACCTGTAATAAGGTAATTTTGAAGGAATTCCTTCAGGTAGAAGGAAAATAATACCAGATAGAAACTTAGATTAAAAAAAGTCTCAGAAAAAGTAGATGTAAAAGAACTTTTATCAACTTGATAAAGCACATTTATTAAAAAACCTACAATGTAAATCATAGTTAATGAAGAAAAGACTGAATGTTTCCCCCTGACATCAAGAATAAGGGCCAGTGTGTGCTCTTAACACATCTGTTCAGAATTGTACTGGTAATCCTAGGCAGTGTAAAAAAAGGGAAAAGGCAAACAAGTTGAAAAAGAAGTAAACATGTCTGTTCTCAGAGAGTAATATTGTCTAAGTAGAAAATCCAAAGGCATCTACAAAAAAATGAAATTAACAAGGTGCCAGGATTCAAAATCTAAAATGCGAATATAACAAGGTATCAGGATACGAGCTCAATATACACCGTCAATTGCATTTCTATTTAAGAACAATAAACATTAAAAATTGAAATACAGATTTGTGCCATTTAAAATAGCATCAGAAAATAAAACACAGGAATAAATCTGATGAAAGATGTATAAGTTCTATATCTTTAAAATTTTAAAGAATGTAATGCAAAATTATCAAGGGAATTTAAAGGCCTCAATAAATGGAGAGTTATACTGTGTCAAAGGACCGAAATATTTGATATTTTAAACTGACGACTCTTCTTAAATTTAAATTTATCTACAGATTCAACATAATACCAAATGAAATCCCAGATGGCTTTTTTTATTTTTAAGAAACTTACAAGCTGATTCTAAAATTTATATGGAAGTGAAAAGAACCTAGAACAGCCCCAACTAGCAAAAAAAAAAACTTAAAAAAGAACAAAGTTGGATGCCTAACACTACCTGTCTTCACAGCCTATTATAAAGCTACAGCAATCAAGACTGCAATACTGATATTTATGTCTAAATGTACAAATAGATTGAAGAAAGGAGGACTTCAGAATTAGACTTACAAATACATGTTCAATTGATTTTTTCTTTTTAATGCTGTATGGTGGGGATCACATTTCATTCTTTTTCCATGTGACTACCCTGTTATTGCAGCACAATTTGTTGATTTTCTTTTTTTGGTGGGGGGTGGGGCGGGGTACATGGGCAGGGACTCGAACCTGGGTCTCCAGTATGGCAGGCAAGAATTCTACCACTGAACTACCCTTGCACCCTCTCAACTGATTTTTGACAAAGGTTGAAGGCAGCGTATTGGGCAAAGATACTCTTTTCAGCAAACGGTGCTAGAAGAAAATGGATATCCATACGCAAATAATGAATTTTGATCCATGCCTTGCATCATTCCCAAAAAAAGGAACTTAAAATGTATTATATGGGGCTGACTATGGTGGTTCAGTGGCAGAGTTCTCTCCTGCCATGCCGGAGACCTGGATTCAATTCCTGGTGCCTGCCCATGCCAATATATATATATATATATATATATATATATATATATATATATATATATATATATATATATATATATATAATTGTAAGCCTCAAATGATGAAATTGTGGGAAAAGTCTTTTTAATTTGAGTTAGACAGCGACTTCTTATGTATAGCACCAATGCTCAGTCCATAAAAGAAAACAATTGCAATATTGGACTTGATCAAAATCCAGAACTTTTGCTCTGTGAAAGATATTGTTAGGCCAAGAACATGACCAGCCTCAGAATGGGATAAAATATTTGCAAATAAAACATGACAAAAGACTTGTATATGGGATGTTTATAGTATTCTCAAAACTTAATAAGTAAACTGTAAATCCAGTTGAAACCCCCAAATAAACAAAGAAACAAAATTCCTTGGCAAGATATTCAGAGAAGGTACATGAAAATCAAATAAGCACATGCGAACCTGCTTGATCTCTTCAGTCATGAAGAGATACAATTTAAGACTATGAGATACCACTATATACATATTAGAAAGGAAAAATTTCAAAGATTGACCAAGTGTCGGCAAAGATACCCTGTTGATGAGAATGTAAACACACCCCTACCATACAATTGAGTCATTCTACGCGTAGGTATTTATTTAATAGAAATGAATGCTTACGTGCATACTTGTAAGTAAATAGCCATATAAGCTTTATTTGTAATAGCTGAAACCTGGAAACAACCTAAATTCCCATTAACAAGTGAATAGATGAAGACACTGCACAATACCTACATGATGGAATGCTATTCAGCAATAAAAAGGAGTGAACTATTGATACATTCAACAACCTGCATGAGTCTCAAAAGAATTATTCTGAGTGAAAAACCAAACCAAAAAAAATACATATTATATGATTCTGGTTATACAGGACTCTAGAAAATGCAAATTACTCTATAGTGACTGAAAATAGAAAAGTGGTTACTGGGGGCTGGAGGAAGCAGAGATGGGAAGGGGGCAGAGATGACAAGCCTACCTGTGAACCGTGGAGGGTGCTGGATATGTCCATTATAAAGACCATAGTCATAGTTTCATGGATGTATACACGTGTTAAAATGTACCCAGTTGTATATTGTTAATCCACTGCTTTCCAATTATACTTCAACAATGCTTCTAAGAAAGAGTCTGAAAAAATACTTTAACTGAAAAGTTAACTTACTTTAATTGGTCCTCTAACTTAATGTGCATTTTCTTTACATATTTAAGCCACTGAAAATGTATAGGAATATGTATTTTTTCTGTTAAACCCCTTTAGTTTCCAGACAAAAACAAAATGAAAACCCTAATGGGGAACCTATATTATACATAATCTCTTTAAATACCAGTCATTATGTTTTTTGATAACTATTTTCTGTTATTTGTAACATACAGTCAAAGAAAACCAGAGACTCGTGATGATGCCAAAGCAATGGACAGAGGGACACTCTTAGACTAGCTTCCTTTATATTACTATCCCCTCTTTCAAGAGGCATTTTTGTGTGGAATCTCACAGATCACATGGGCAGGGGTGACAAACTGTGGATGCTAGAACTTTCGTTGGCATTATAAAATTATGCAGTCAACGACCATTTAGTCTAGTAACTTTCCAGCACTATGGGAAAAGATTGTGTTTATTAGCTCAGGTGTTAAAATTAAACAGCATATAAATGAAGGAAGCACATGCCATCACTCAGGTTCTGATTGACGTGATTCCTAACTTAGGGTTTAACTTCTGCCACTTTAGCCTTAATTACTCTAATTCATCACATCCAAGATATCTCTGGTTGTTAGACACACCATTATTTTATAAATCACTAAGAAAGAAAACACTGCCAACCAAACTAGGACACATCATCAATTGTAATATACATTTGGATTTCAGAAGAGTTAAACTGAAAAAGAAAAGAAAAGAAAAGAAACGTGTCTTGAAGTCTATCGTATCCATGGCTTCACTCAATGGAATGGGAATAAATGCAATGTAGTGATACGAAGGTGGAAGCAGGAAGATTTTCCTGTCCTACGTGACTGTACAAGGGACAGTGATTGCACTCTCCTTCAAAAGTGTTGAGAAGGCTGTTTTTCTCGGTACAGATGTATGAAACAAGTGACCTGATTTCATAGTGTGCCTGCCTTTGAGAAAATGGTGATAAATAAAATATTCTAAAAGTTATAATGCAGGTTGATTCAATATGCTAAAGAAAAGGAGGGAAGAGAAATAGTATATATCCCAAACCGGCAGATGTCCCAAACAGTATCATGTTTTTATCTATTGGCCATTAGTTAAGATTATTTTTTCAGACTAAAACACATTATTATTCTAAAGATCTGATATAAAAACTCTTCTGCATTGTTTACCCCCAACAAAAACAGTGACAGGCCACAGAAGGTAGAAGCTGCTATAGTATATTGCAGATAAGTAAAAAGAAGAAAAAGAAAGAAGTTGAACAGGTTTGGTTTATGTCATTTTCTGTCTTGACATTTTCTTTCTGTGGATATAACCATTTATTCATGTACACATCCATGCACACACATATTTGCACACAAACACTGGTCTCACAGATACAAGCAATACGTCAGTAAATTCAGTTGCAGCAAACCCTATCGTGTGCATGTGACTCTACCACTGAAAATCAAAGATACTGCCAAGAACTCTGTTTCATTGTTATATGAAATAAAAAATACTAAGATATGGTGAAAGATAATGCATAAACCATCAGATGAATTCAAAAGTACTTTGTGCACAATTAAATACACATTTCACTTAATTGCATATTTAAAAACTATGAATAGATTCACAATATAAAAGTGAACAATATGAAATTGCAGTACTTTTTTTTTCACAATAGGTAGTATTGCAGGGAGAAATAAAACCTACCTAATCTTACTTAAAAGATTCAGGGTTGGGAGATCATTTTGAAAATTATAATTCAGTGCACTGCCTTTTTCCAGTGATGTTATCACCCCTGCCCCTTTCAGCTTTCTCTCCATGGCATCTGTTTCCAAGTGGTATAATGAATTCCCTGCGAGAGCGACCCCAAAGACAAAGAGGGATTTCTGTGTCTCTGGTTGCTTATTTGTTAAGAACATACAAGTGAACAAATAAGCTTTATTTATAGTTCTGTGTCTTTATGTCATACATTATCAGTTATATAAGGGAGAATATTTTCTGACATTAACTATCTGGTAAGAAACTGAAGACCTATGGCTATGACGTATCCTCTAAATTTCAGGATAAATTCTAATCTGGGAAAAATAAGAGTTCACACAAGAATTTATGGGATTATGTACTTGCTGAAACATTTCTGACACAAGACTCTAGAATAAGATTTATAAATATGTGACTGATGAGGCTAACACACTTCCCTAAAAACCCAAAGAAAACCATCAATTTAAATATGTAATTAATAAGAGAAACACTGTGTATTTGGAAATTGTACATAGTCATAAGTTTATATAATTCTAAAAGCTTCCAATAATTGGTAAAGTACCTTACAAAACTAGAAAATAATAATAATGATTATAAATACAAATAAATTTAGTTTTCTCCAACACTAACTGGTAAAGAGATGCTCTTAATCTTATTGATGGGTGAAATATAAACAGAAATATTTCAAGGGAGCAGAAGGACATTCTGTCAGTCTGCAGAGACCTGATAAGTCATGGCCCACAGGAAAATCCAAATCACTTTGCTCTAATTCTGTGCTTAGAGACCACCAGCTTTCTCATTAGCCATGACTCTACTGAGGGCATTCCTTATTTGTATAGACAGCTAAGTTCTGGTTACCAGTAATTTAAAACATTTTTCTCTGATTCATCAGAGTGACTTTTATAGGGCAATATTCATGATAGAGCCCGTAAATCAAGTGCAAAAAAGTAAGTATGTGAATCTTATACATAAATATAGTGGGAGGAATAGACTTTGCACTGGAAAAGAGGTGAAGAAGTTAACGATTTTTCTTTTGGTTACATGAAGTAGAAGATAATATGATGGCTAGCTTTAGGTTACATTTCCTTTCTCCATTGGCTACACAGCAGGATTATGTTTACCAGTCTCCTTTGCAGTTAGATGGCTAGGTCATTTAGTTTTAGTAATGGAATGAGTAGATGTGAGGAACACCATATCCTGGCTTGCTTATAGAGTGTCACCTGATCTGCCATGCATTTTTCTCTCTTTCCCAATCGACTGGCTGAATTCAGAAGAAGCAAAGGCCCTAGAGGATGGAAGAGGTCTATGACCGAAGGAGCCTTGATCTTGGAATGTGTTAAGCTGCTGAGAATTGGGGTTTGTTACCACAGGTAGTCTGCTCATAGTTCCTGGAATATTACCTAGCATCTAGAATCTGCTTAAGAAATGGTTGACTGGATGGTTAGGTTCAATTTCTTTATTAAATTTTTATGAAGGAGATAGGATTTTAGCTGGATTTTTTTTTTTTAAGCTGGATTTATTGAGTGAGTAGAAATGGTTTTAGAGAGAAGAGAAGTGAAGAAGAATTTTCTGCTAGGTAGAACAGCATGGTTCAAAGTTTGGGGAAGGAAGGAGGGTAGGAACGAAGGAAGGAAAGAAAGGGAGGGAGGGACAAAGGAAGGAAAAGAGAAATAGAAAGGAAAAAGGGAGGAAGGAAAGAAGGAAAGAGAGAAAAGTAGGAAAGAGAGAGAAAGAGAGAACAGAGGGGACAGAGGAGGAGAAGGAAGAGGAAATAGAAAGAATGCAAATATTTGTTCTTACCATTGAGGATTTTTTATTAAAAGCAAGACCTGATTGAAATTTATTGAGGAAAACTACCTGATCAGTGCTAGTCAAGGTGCATAAAAAGAAGAAGAAGCACTTAATGAGGGCCTAGGATGTAATAAGCACCTCACCAGGTATAGCTAGCAAACGCTCCCATTCTTCCAGGTGTCCTGGATGGTAAAAACTTCTCCTGTGGGTGGATGGGGGTGGATGGGGGTGGATGGGGGTGGATGGGGGTGGATGGGGGTGGATGGGGGGGTGGTGTGGAAAGTTAAATCTAGGTTAGAGTTCAAAAAACCCCACTTGGAACCAGAGGCTGTGAAACATGAAATCAAAGGATATCAAGTAGGCTAAATTCAGAGGTGGAAGAACCAAATATAACCCCCTAAAGAAACATGAGGTTGACTGGATTGGGGAGTGATATGAAAACCAGGAATAGCACCCTACTTGCTCTGATAAATAGAACAGATGACAGAAGTGGCAATTGGAGAAATTCAAGAAGCTGGTGGAACTTCGATGCAGTGACTTTTTTAAAAGGACATCTTTAGTCATATTTGCAGCAGCAGTAAGAGAGCTAAATTGGTTAAATATAATAGAAACGAACTCTGGCTGTGCAGAGAGAATAGAAAGAAAGAAGAGGAGTTGAAGGATTTTCAATGTCCAAGTGATTGTCCTAGAAGGTTGGGGAAGATCAACGGTATTTCCAAGGTTTTGAGGTTGGGTACAGGAGAGGGCGGTGTGAAGGATGACATATTAGTAAGTCATACTTCATACCGGATCATGACATTCAAATATTCAATTACTGAAGTGATAAATACACATTTTTAAAAAGGCATAAATAATAATGATGTGCATATTTCCAATGGTTGGTACCTAAATCTCCCAGTTAGCATCAAACCATTCAAAGAATTATACAAGTAAACGTTTCAACATTTTTTTCCCCTGCAATACCTGTTTTATTAAGGTGAAGAGGTAAAGGCAATACTTAGAGGCAATAAAATAGCCCAGCATGAACAATGAAATGGAAGCTTTTGTTGCCCTCTCCTTCCCCTCACATAAAGTACTTAGTAAATCTGGATTTCATTGTCTGATTACAAAACCAACTACTCTGCTAGAGCCCATAAAAGGAGTTTCCACAAGGTGATAGAGAAGTGGTTTTCAAAGTCATGTATCATGGTCACGGCAATTGGCAGACAGGACCTTACTGTGCAGTAGCCTTGCTTCAGGGACCAGAGAGAAGGATTTGTTGTTTTGTTATCTTAGACCAACTAATACCAATATGTCAAGAGTAAAGACGTGATACGTAATCTAAATTTAAAAGTATAATGATTCAGGGACACACATACCACTTAAGAGTTTGAGTACAATGATACATTTGAAAAATGTGTTTTATCAAACATATCAGTTTGTACCAAATATATCAAGTTTGTATTTTATAACCCAATTTCCACAGTAGCATTATGGATATTCAGCTGCCAACAGAAGAGACAATAATTGAGCAAAAACTTTACATTTCTAATAAGGTCCTCCATTGGGAATTTGTGGGTGATTATTACATGAATTTTATAGAAATTATATTGTGACAGTTCAAAATAAGTGGACTGAGGTGTTTGAGGATAAATGATTTTTCTAAATTCACTTGTATTACTAATCCATTGAGAATATATCAGAGATGCTGTTGGAATCCAAATGAGAAATGGAAACTATCCTGTACTTGGTAGAAGTTCAGTTTTAAATATACTGAAATTATTGTTGATAGATTTTCATTTAAACCTTGTTCTATTTTTTTTTTTTTTACTGCACTAATTTCTCATTCAGAGTCAAGATTAATATCTGGTGAAAATTAGGGGTGTAAAGGATAGAATGAAGGCACAAACTCAAGGTGGATTTTTTGATGTCTTATATCCTATTTATGATTCTTAGTAGCAGGCCAGTTTCTGATCCCACATTCTGAATCCAATAGAAAAGCTATTCAATGGAAACTCCAGGAGGATTCACCCAAAATGAAGCTGCTGGACCAGTGTAAACATTCAAGTAAAATGAAGTAAAAATGTCAGTAATTTTGCAATTATTTCTTCCCTTTATGCCTTGGTGCCTTGTTTTGTATAAACATATCCTTAATTCTCAATCATTGAGATACTTAAGTGCATCTGGAAAAATATTTCCTGTGATGAAGTGGCAATTACTTTTAGCAACTGAAAACTGGCATGGTGGATTGTTGAGAGTAGTAGTTTAAGAATCAGGAGACCTGGCTCTAAGTCCTGCCTCTCTGTCTTGCTAGCTGTGGGGCTCTGTGCATGCATGTAGTTTCTTTGCTGAGGCAGACTAAGTGACCTTATGACAGCCCTGGAAAAGTTGGAAATATGATACCAGCTAAGTGTGAGTCCCAATGTGAATAATAAATTGGTCCTGTTTCCCTAGAAATAGATAATGCCTCTGAGTGCAAAAGGAAATAAAACACTCCCTGTTGGCACTATGAAAGATTGTTGAAAATATGAGCATCATATGAAGACACATCAATATGTTAGCTTGAGCAATATACCCACAAGTCTTGGTATTGCCCTTCTTTCTTGGAGACTCTATTTCCCATCTACAGATTGATGTTCTGTGGCCAGTTCTCTAAGGTTCTTTCAGCACCCCTACCACCCATATGGTACCACATGAAATGAAGATGCATTATTGACCTCCACAACAGTGAAGCTCAAAAGGGTAATTTCTTGACCCCATCATGTACTACCTTGCTGTGAGACCTATACATTTATTGATACCTAGGCCCAGTGATTGATTCCTATGCCCAGATGTTCTGTCAATCTAATGAAGAAGTAATTTGATTTCAGTTTGAAAGACAAATACCGTGGAATTCCAATTTATTTTTAATTCCTGCAGCCCTTAGTGACTGGTAGCTCCAAATAAACAGTATTAATAAATCATCAATCTGTAACTAAAGAGCAGTTTCTTTCAGTAATGTTTGCTAGTTGCAGGCTATGGGAAATCTCAGAGGAATATTTGTCATTCTCACAGTTACAAGGGACAGAGGAGCAGCCATTTGAGACAGCTTGGCTAAGGACCCAGGAAAAGAAAACATACACCATAACAAGAATGACTTTATGCATTGATAACTGATGCTTTCTTATTTGCAATAAACATATAAAAATAATTTTTAAAATGTCTATGTTCCCTAATAGGCATTTGATGGAGTGTAACAAAAGATGATTTGTAAATGCTATCTGAAAGAGAGATAAGCAAGAAGTAAAAAAGCAGGAAATTGAATGTGTTCTTCCCTCCCACCTCGACCACCAGGTTTCAGATGAGTCTGGAAAGGTCATTCACATAATTATTACAGTAACTGGTTCAAGGCCTTTTGAGCACAGCTGATCTGATTGTGTTAATAGCTGCAAAAGCAAGATAAGGACCATGTAAAGTTAAAAAAAAAAAAAGTCTGCCTGTAACACTATTAGCAGGCAGGATTGTCAGAGTAGATAAACTGATGTTGCTTTATAGCATATGGCTTTTTTTATTACAGAATAACCCCAAGTTTGCCCTTGTGCTCAGGGTCATTTAAGCCTCAGTGACCAAATTTTAGTTCTCTATTGTTGATGGCTCTGTGACATATCTAGTGATCCTTCTGGGGTCAGCAAAGGTCGCGTGGTGAAATGAAATCTGCCAGAAAGCTGTGGCTAATACGATGTGGTACGAATTTTCAAGACCAAGACATGTGAAAGGCATCTGGAGGCATCACTCTGATTAAACCAAAGGCAATAAAATAAAATACCTTCTGCTACAAAGCAAGGACCACACTCTAGATATGTTAACTCAATTGAATAAATGCATTCAGTTCTTGCTGTGTACAAAAATATTCAAAGGATCCCAAAATTTAGCCCAATCAAGAAGCTGGCCCCAGTAGGGCAGGGTGTGCTGGTTTGAAAAAATGTATGTCCCCTAGAAAAGCCATGTTTTAATCTAAATCTCATTTTGTAAAGGCAGAATAATCCCTATTCAATACTGTATGTTTGAAACTGTAATCAGATCATCTCCCTGGAGACATGATTTAATCAAGAGTGGTTGTTAAACTGGATTAGATGATGACATGTCTCCACCCATTTGGGTGGGTCCTGAGAGTTTTTCTGGGGTCCTATAAAAGAGGAAACATTTTGGAGAATGAAAGAGATTCAGAGAGAGCCAGAGAAGAATGACATTGCCACGAGAAGCAGAGAGCCCACTAGCCAGTGACCTTTGGAGATGAAGAAGAAAAATGCCTTCTGGGGAGCTTCATGAAACAGGAAGCCAGGAGAGAAAGCTAGCAGATGATGCTGTGTTTGCCATGTGTCCTTCCAGCTGAAAAAGAGAAGCCCTGACTTATTCGCCATGTGCCTTCTCACTTGAGAGAGAAACCCTGAACTTCATCAGCCTTCTTGAACCAAGGTATCTTTTCCTGGATTCCTTCAACGAGACATTTCTATAGACTTGTTTTAACTGGGACATTTTTTCAGCCTTAGAATTGTAAACTAGCAATTTATTAAATTCCCCTTTTTAAAAGCCAATCTGTTTCTGGTATATTGCATTCTGGCAGCTAGTGAACTAGAACACAGGGTAAACGTGGAAAAGCACCTTGGTTAAAGTACAGGGGTGTGGTTAATTAAGAGATAGATTTGAAATGTAAAGTGTAGCCTGTGGCAGTTATTTAATTACTACTCTCAGCTCCACCCTTCCATACTCTGCTTTGAGAAGCTTGGGCTTGGTGTCTGAAAACTCCTTTTCTGCTTTGGAAGAGGGTGCCACGTTAAGCACCTCCCACCGCTGGAGGGAGATGGAACACCTAGAGAGGGAGAAGGGACGACACCTTGTTTGCTCCCTGTGGGTTTCTTGTGGGCTTTTCACTATTCCTGAGACTAGTATTTCAGCAAGGATCCCTTCCCATAGCAGCAACTCGATCTGGTTTGCAGTTTTTCCAACATATGCAGGACTAGTTTCATTGAATACCAAGCCAATGAGGGGTCCCCTGTTCAGAGGTCTGGGTCCCATAGGGGTACCTCTGAGCTTTGAATTTTAATAATTCCAATTCTTGCTTTTGTTTTCTCAGCCTAGAGGGGATAGCTGCTTCCTGCAAATGCTACCTCTCCATACTCATTTTACCCTTTCATTTACCTAATTGTTTACATTTATATCTAGTTGACACTACTTTATCTTAAAGGCTGCTAATGATAATAGCTAACAGTTATTGTACAGACTTTGTGCCAGACACTGTTCTCTCTATTATCTCTTTTAATCTTCACTACAATCTAATTATGTAGATAAAATTATCATTCCCATTTCAGAAATGATGATTCAGAGCCACAGGTTAAATTAATTGCCCAAGGCTATACACTGAGCTATTAAGAGTTTGAGCAGAAATTCAAACTTTAGGCAGCCTACCTCCAGAGTCCTTACTTCAATCACTATGTGGTTTCTCTATGTTTTTTGTTATTCTAAGTTTTTAAGATTGGATTATACAGGCAACTATGAATTGAAATCATGAACAAGGAAATGACTTGATAGGGCTTGCATTTTAGGAAAATAACATTTGCTGCATTTAAAGAATGAGTTGAATCAGGGAGAGATCAGACAAATGAAGAAAAGTGAGACAGGGAAAACCCTTGTGAAGGTGTGGCCAAAGAACTAGAAGACGACAGGAACCATGTATCCTCATGGAAACTAAAGGTGGAAAGAGATCTTTTGTGCCTTCACGGTACCCTGCATAATGATGAGCACATTTAGATAGTCACTAATGGTTGTTGAACAGCACCATACAGACTATCAAAGGGAGTACATTAGAAATGAAAGCAGAGATTAGTGGGCTTCACCTAGGATCAAGTTGAGTCACAAAGAGCTGTTGAGCAGAGATGTTTGGCAGAGCATCCCAGGGCTGGAGGGAATGGATGGTTGGGCTGAGCTGGAGGTTAGCCAAGTGGAAGCTCAAGGTGACAAAAGGTGGGTTTTTAGTGCAATCCTCATAGAAAGAGCGCCACATGAGTTCCAGTTTAGTAGATATGCCACAACTAGGAAGAAACTGACACTCTGCAGGAATAGAGAGGTGGAGGGACAGGGCTATGATGATGAGCACAATTTAAGTCTTGAAACATTGACAAATCAGGAGGAGGTGAAGGATATATAGGTAAGGTTATAGATAGGGAACTGGGAGTCTAAATTAGAATTGACTCTCTTCACGTAGGCTTGACTTAAAAACTGAGCACAACCAGTTGAACAAATCGCCAACTTTCAATCCCATATCACATTTAGAGAGAACTGTTGAGAGGAAACATTTATTGGGTCCCTGTGGGAATCCTGACTCGCATATTCCTTTGCCTCTGCATCTCCCAATTTGTGTCCACTGTTCAAAAGCACACCTGGTTGGTATCGAATATACTCTTTCTTCCCTAAATAAGATTTCCAGGCTGACGCTGAGCAAGAAAAGGCCACTCTATTTATTTCAACTTCCTGCATATGCCACCAACCACTTTGAAATGTTACATAATACCATAGTTGCCAAGAGGCAGCTAATTAAATCTGCTATCTTTCTACACTTAATTCAGCCTGCGTGTGGGCAGATGAGTGGCCAGCAAAAGAGAACGTTTAAAATGTTCATTTCCAACTCTGACCTAGACCATTTCTCTCATTTCAGGGAACATTACATCTAAATTATTAGAAGACAAATGGGTATTATTATATTCTTAAAGCAGTGTGGGGAAAGAACAACTACTGCCTCTCCTGAGACATCTCTTTTTATCAAGAACTTCTACATTATGTCCAATCTAATTCTGTTAGTTTAATGTCCCACTCTTGAAAGTACCCTCCCTCCCCAACCTTGTTGAAACTGAGAACAGCTTGTGAGCAATCTCTTGATAATAACCTTCCATATGTTTAAAACAGTTTTTTCTTTCCAAAGTAATTAATCCCCCCTCCCCATATATATATATATATATATATTTTTTTTTTTTTTTTAACACTTTGCTGTATTTCCCAAACCTTTGCACATCTTTTTTCCCTATGGGTTCTCTTTAAGTACTTCCTATTTTTCTGAGGAAATAATACCTTTGCATAGTTGACCAATATCAACTACAGCATGACACAGTTAATTCATGTTATAAGCTCTACATTCAGTATTGTACGAGTCTATTCCAAGGGAAATTCCTAGAAGTATAATGGTGTGCTTCTCCTTGTGTTCTGCCCCTGCAGTCTATAGAGAAACCAACTGATTGTTGCTAAATTAAGATTTAAACTGGGGTTGCTTTGGAAGCTCTCGTGCACCTGATAGTTGTCCTATTAACTTTTTTTTTTTTTTTTTAAAGAGAGAGGGAGGAAAGGAAGGAAAGAAAGACAGAGAAGGAAGGAAGGATGGAAGGAAGGAAGGGAGGAAGAAAGGGAAACATCTTTATTTTTATTATATTTTGTTTGTTTGTTCGTTTCTCACATGGGCTGGGGCCGGGAATCGAACCGGGGTCCTCCGGCATGGCAGGCAAGCACTCTTGCCCGCTGAGCCACCGCGGCCCGCCCTGTCCTATTAACTTTTAACTTCAAGCTAGCCAGGTTGGTGAACTTGGGTGATTTAAAAAAAAATGTAAAATTTGATAAATCATTTATTTTCTGCTATTTTCACTTAAGAATATGGAAGATGCATAAGCTTATATATTTCAAAATTATCTGTGCAACTATGGTTGCATTAATTTGCTCTACCTAAATTACAGGAACAGAATACCTTTAGGACTGTTCAACTTAGAGATAAGTGTATGTTTTTAGAGGAATAAAAGTGAAGTTTGTGAGTAATGGAACAGTATTCTGACATGTTTTGAAAGTATGATTCTTTAAGAGTCAGATAAATTTCCTACTTTGGCCTATCAAACTAGGAAAGGATCATGATATGGGCCAGAGAAAGTGCAAAAGGCAGAAAATCTGCCATTCTTTTAGTTTAGTTTCAGTTCAAAATTGTAACAACAAAGCTGATCAGTAAATCTATCTAGAGATAAAAGTTGACTGTTGGGGAATCGTTTTGTCAGGGAGTGCCGCTATTGGTGCTGTAACAACTGAGACTGGACTCCGGAGAATGTAATGAAAGTGCCAATTGAATGTACCTGGAGATTAAATAGGATTTCCTTGATAAATGGAAGTTAACACAATCCCTGGTACACAATTGGCTCTAACTACCTTCAGTCCAGAATCTGATGCTTTGCTTGTACAAGGAACTTTAGTCCACTTATATTTATGATATGAACTATGCAAAGTCCACCCCTTCCTTTTGGTCAAGTCTGCTGCAATGAATGGGTCCTTTTTCCTTAAGAGAGGAGGCTCCTTTACAACATTTGAGACAATGAATAACATTATAAAAATGGTGACTTTGGGTAGGAAGTCTGCCTTGCCTCAGTAGGGATGGGAAGAGGTAAGGTTGGAAACAGCAAGATTTTTAGCTCACGATCTCCTTATTTGTCATTCAAGCTATTTTTTCCATCAAATATGACTTTCCATAATATATGATTTTTCACTCTGTCCTTCACTGTAGCTTTTTAAATATAAAAATCTAATTCTTACCCTTACTCTATCCTTCAAAAATGAAACAAAACTAAATTAACAAAACAAGTGAACAAAACAAAACAAAAAAATCTTCCTATGCAGCAATAGATCAAGGTTGGCTTTTTGAATTGTTTTGCTAAATGCTGAGCATGACCTGGATGTGAGAATGAGTTTTGAGACTAAAACTAAAAGAAAAGGAGAAATTGTAGGCCTCAGAGATGGAGATATTTGAAAGAGTGAGGCAAGAATAGGCAGCAAGAGATGGGAACAAGAGTATAAATTTGAATTTGGACTTAAACAAGAAAAGATGAGAAGGCAAGAGAGAAGTGTCTGGTGGGTGTAGATGGCTGTATTTGGGGAGACAGGAGGTAGTTGAGAAACGTTGTGATTAAGGAGGCTATTATTTATTATCTGTTAATAAACAGTTGCTTAGGTTAAGTAGACACAGTATTTCTGAGTTCGTTCAGTCAACAAATATTTTCTGAGTGTCGCCTTTGGGTCAAGCACTGTGTTTAGCACTAGGAATAAGCAGGTGAGGAATGAACTCATGATTCCTACCCCGAGGCTATGCTGGTTATTCTGTTAGCCAATCTTGACTCTCACTTTCCTGTCCCCCAAAAGACTCTCTGCCCAGCTTTGCATCTATAGACTCTGGGCTTGCAGGCAGGCTTCTGGTTGGTTTGGGCCATGTGAGTCATCAAAGAAGATCAGAAGACATGAGGGGAAAAAAAAAGTCAGGATATGAGCATCCCGACCCCTTCCTTGTCTGTGTTCTTTAATGGCTGCATCTCGCATGGCTATAGGGGTCTATGAATATATACCTGTTGGGTGCCTTCTGCCCAGCTCCCGATCTCCAGCTCTCACTGATTCTGACAACTCTATTTCCTCCCCCTTGCTCCTTCATGCTTAAGGGTGACAATAACTTCCTGCCATCACTAGTTTCTGAATGCCTCAGTTTCTCTTCTTGGTCCTCTTGACCCTGTTCACAATACTGCAAGTTGTGCCTTCACTAAGCACTTTTGAATCACCTGATTGGATCCTGATTGATGCAGAATGGTTTTCTTTTATTTTTTTATGTAGGGAAATGCATATGTAAAATAATTTAAAATTGTGTAAAGGTTATGAGGAAAAAAATACAAGTGTCTAGCTAGAGGAAAGTGGGTGCTCGTTAGATGAGGTGGCCACAGATGGCCTTTTTAGGGAGATGATACTTAAGTCGGAGGCCAAAGGATAAAAGAGAGGCAGTGCTGAAGGAACAGAAGTGGGTTACAGATGGAGGAAACAGCAAGTGCAAAGGCCAGGAGGTAGCAGAGAGCTTGATATGCTCCGTGCCAGAATTAGATTTTAATATTCCGTGAGGAACATTTTGTTAAAATACTCTAAGAAGGCAAATTGAGCAGGGAAGAATCAGCCAGGGTAACAAGGTCCTGATCAATATCTAGAGCCAGATATTACAAGTTTTTAGAAAAGACAAAGGCCCGCCAGAGCACCAAGTTGTTAAAATGGGAAGCAGCTTAGGCGGACTGTAGGAACAGAGTAGACGCCAGGGGATTGATTTGAAACTGCTGTGATCATTTGTACAAGCAAGGATGATCTAATCCGCATGACAATATGCTGTAAAGGAATGAATATACATATATTATGAATATACATATATTATGAATAACATATATGTATATGATGTTATTTCTCTGATCCTGTGAAACAGGGTAGCAGATACAGTATAAAGGAAAACACAAGCCTCACCATATTTTATTTATTTATTTATTTTTTATTTTTTACATGGGCAGGCACCAGGAATCGAACCCAGGTCCTCTGGCATGGCAGGCAAGCATTCTTGCCTGCTGAGCCACCGTGGCCCGCCCATATTTTGACATTTCATAAAAGCATAGCAAATAAGTAACAGAGATGCTCTTGACTGAGGCTACATGTCTTCTTTACCCTCCCTTTATTCTTGGGGGGTTGGGATTTTGGGGGACAAAGAAGGGGAGGAGAAGTTGAAGACAAATAAAATATTAATAAACTAATATATATGATTTGAGTGGGATCCTAACTAGAATGAAAGTGATTTTAAGGATTAATTTACTAAGTATTTCAAGGCAAATGCATCCAACTTATTAAATAAGCTTGTCTGGGGAAATATCCTATATCATTATTTTTTCTGTATAAATCTTCACTAATATATTTTACAATATGACCTCCCTTTGTGGCTTCTGTACAAATTCTGACACTTAGGAATTATTTAGCTGCAGGATATACAGAAAATCTTTGGGATCAAGTCAAAATATAGTATTTTTGCATTTTGCAGAACTGAGCTTTACATCTGGGGCATTTCCAGGCTTACATGACACTATAGCATGGGCACATGGTGAAATACAAGAATTTTAAGGTATTATTTAATCTTATGCATTTAACTACCTTTGGTTTAGGAGGTCTTGCTTAGAAATCTGCCCAAATACCTTCTAGAGGTATTTTAAGTTCTTACAATATTTCTATTTATGGGCATCATTTGGTTAAAAGATGGGCCACACAATAGTTTATTTTGATTTTAGTTTATTATGCTGCTGCTTCTGCTTAGATCTGAGTAGAACTGCAAAGACATGCTACTTCAATCAATACTGAAATTATAAAACTTAGTGCTTTATTGGGTTCATCCCTGAAGCTTCCACTTACCTGATGAATTTTTCATATTTACTAATATTTTCCTTACCCATAGGACAAACCTACTTTTAAAAGCATATTTGTGTAGCGTATTTATCTCAAGCACTTTATAGTTATGTACTGGGACTTAGCTCACTAAAAATGAAGTAAAATGATTAGTAACTCCTATAGACATGTATTTATGCAAATTATAATTACAGAGTCTAGAAAGGACCCTGAGGCCTCATCATCCTAAAAGAGAGAGGGGGGAAAAAACCTAACAACAACACTGTTCAAAATAAATCATAAAACTCTAATCAAATATAATCAAAATCCCACTCATCCCCTACTGCCAGGATCCACATTATAATTGTCATTTGACAAGTGACTACATATCAAGGGATTTAAACCCTCAGAAATACAAGCATGAATTATAATAGGAATTAGGGTGTGACAGATAACATCTTTCTGATTTGGGGAATTATTAGGTGTTGTACATATCGGCAGCTGGTGCTATGATTTTATCGTTATTTCAGAAGAAACTGAAATGATCAGCTGCTTCATGTAACTATGACTCTTATGACTGTTACACTGGTGCCTTTTCAAATCTTATCAGAATCTATATCCCATCCATGAGGAGAAGATAGTACCTTGTCCTTTTATCTTCCTTTTATTTACATCATTGCTTTAGAGATAAGGCTGAAATGTTAAGACGTGGGCAAAAGATATGTAAAGCTCTTCTTTCATTTCTTCAAGTTTCTGGTAAAATAGCAAAATTACATATATACTACTTTTTATAGAAATGACTAGGAAGAGAATTATGCTGGTCATTTTATCAATTCCCCTGTGTCCTTCTTTTAAAAAATGAATAACCACCAAGGAGTTTCTGGGAAAATGAAATCTAGGAAAATAAGTGATCCAAAAATAAGACATCACATTTTAATAAACGATTGTGTCTAATTATGGAAGAATATGTACTTACTTGCCAAGTGCAAAGCACTCCATCTTAACAGTTGTTCCCTTAGCAGCTGTAACCGTGAAAGGAAAATGGACCTCAATTTTCGGCTCATATTCTCCCATCACACCTGGGAAAAAAAAGAATAGTCCTTAAACATAAAATGAATGTCACAATTCCTTTCAAATTCTCGAGACATTACATTGAAAATCATTGTGGTTTAGTTACTATTGTCTACTTGATGACTGCCAAACTTTTTGATACACTGAAATAAGAAGTATATGTAGGTTCAACCATTATGATGAAATTCTAGTCTTCCCCTAAGGGTTGGATTGCATGCATGTTCAATACCATTAAAAATGTTAACTAACACTGGTAAGCTCAGCTACTGATGACTCTCTAAAAGAAATAAACTACTATAGACATTTTCTATAATAAATAACTGTGTTGATTTGTTTTTTAGTGAAAAAAAAAAGTATCGCGACTTCCTTTATCACTTCCAGATAAATGACTTTCCATTTATTAAATCAGCATGTATTTATTGAAGATCTATAATGTGGAAGGCATTGTGCTAGGCAGTGTAGGGGTTATGAAGATAAATCAGCACTTTACTGTGTGCTCAAGCATCCAATAAGTATATTCTGAAAGAGAGAAAGGATATACAAGAGAGTATAAGAGAAATCTATGTATCAAAATAATTATAATGCAGGATAGGAAGTGATGGGTGACATGAAAGAGGTGTCTCAAAAATATTATGTGCATTTGAGGAGAAAAAAACAATCACTCCCAGAAATCATGAAAGGTTTCAAGGTAGAGAAACTGTTTTAATTATGATTATAAGAAAAATTAAGGTTTGGATAAGTGGGGGAAAGAACAGAGAAGAAGCAAACAGCACTGTAGAAACAATGGCAAAACTATGTGAAATCACCAGAAATAGAAATGCAGTTTTGCTGGCAAGTTGGTATGTGAAGGCCAGTGACACTATATAAACTTGGAAATATAGATGAAGACCAAAGAACAGAACCTTGATCACTAAGGTAAGAAATTCATATTTTACATAATTTGGAGCAATTGGGGGGTTTAGAATAGGGGTTTGGCATTATGCTGACATGTATGTCCTGGAATTAGATTAATAGGGGCAGATAAGTCAATTAGGAGATTATTTAAATAATCCGAGATAGAAGTAATAAAAATCCAAACTTGAAATATGAGAATGTAAAAAGAGAAAAGATACTAGAAGGGAAAAGCCAAGCAAGGATCAAGTTGACAGCACTCGGCTCACAATGGGTAGATGAGGATGCAGGCGGTGTGAATAATGACACTGAGATTTTCAGCTTAGAAAGTTGGGTGATGTCAATAAAGGGGAAAAAAAAGAACACAGTGTTAGTAGGAAATCTGATGACTTTCATTTTAGGGGCACCGCATATCTTTGAAATACAAGATATTCAGGGGAAAGGGTCTAATCTGGTAGCGCAAATGAGAGATTGAAGGGTGGAATGAATTGTGAACAGATGATACATACTTAGCATTATCATTTAGAGGTGACCACGGAAGCCAAGAGATTGGATAGACTGGTATAATTTTCATTTCATTACCAATGAAAAACAATGCACAGCTGAGGGCTGGCCATACTGGTGTTAGCGCCATCCGGGAGCACTGGAGCTAATTTTCTCCCAACAGATCGTTTCTAGGAGCCTCTTCTAAGTAATGCAACACAGGGCACAGCTGTGATTTTGAGACAGTTGCTTCCCTGAGGAGTCTGTGTGTGTTTGGGGATATCCACATGTATGGGCAGATGTGCATGTACGGGGTTGGGTGCCTCAGAGAGCTGTGTGGCACGCAGAGAGTAAGGAAGAAACACAGAATAAAGTAAATACAGGAAGACATGAAAAAGCTAGATACACTGGAGGCACTGAGGGCAAAAGGTTACCTGTGGGCAGGAAAACCTTTATGAAAAATGGCATTTGACAGCACCTTGAAGGAAGACTGTAAGAAATGTGAGATGGAAAGTGTTTTTAGTTCACCAAGGGACAGGGAGTTTGTCTTTCTCATGCTAATTTTTTTGGTAGGCAATCCTAGTAGGGAAAATATCACTGATGTCTTCATCAAAGAGACTGGGCTCCTAGGCCTTGCTGTGCTAGTGACTGGATGCTCCCATCTTTAACAGGTCCGGGACCTCTGTGATTCATTCTCCTATTCGGTAAAATGAGGGGATGAGAAGGAATTACCATTAACGTACATTGGAATGTCCTGCTTTAACAGGCTACCTCCCTCGATTGCTTTCTAGTCTAACATCTGCTGCATTATCAATAGCCTGGTGATAAACAGCAAGTGGTCAGTATCACTACAGCACTCAAAGTAGATGTTTAATTATTTCTTCTCTCTCTCTCTCTCTCAACAGTGTTTCTCCCTATTTCTTTTTATAGCCTTCTCCAGCCCCCCTCACCCACCTCCCATCCCACTTTGCAAGTTTCTTTACACAAAGAATTTCCTCCTCCTGTCTTCCTCTTTTTCTACATCTTTCCTATCTTCCTGAAGTGCACGACTTGGTTTGCTATTGATTCTTATAAATTCAGTTGAGTGTATCCTATGATGAGAAGTCTATCTTTAATGTCCCCTCACCTGTGTGCCTCCCCTGGGGGACTCCCATATATTCTGCTCAGTGGCTACCTTTGCCTGCCCACCTGGAGCACACCCCAAGCCGCCTTCTCCCCATCTACTCGTTTTACTGGGGGTGGGGACAATGGCCTGGGCATCGAACCTGGGTCTCCTGCATGGCAGATGAGCATTCTAAAACTGAAAACCCATCTACTCTTAAAATTGTTTCTTTGATGTTTTCCCTTGTATGCCTATAATCTGATGGTTTAATAATACTTGATTTATCATGACGCTTATTAAATTGAAGCCTCTTATTTGTATGGATCGTTGTGAGTTCTGACAGTTACTGGGTGCTGGAGGGTGTCATAGATGAGAAATAGGAACCTGATTGCATAGGGGAAATATTTCTGTATAATTATTTCTGATAAATTGTCTAACGAGATCTTGGAAGAAAGAGAAGAATCCTCAAACCTTCAAGTATTTTTGTTATGATTCCTTTTCCCATTCTAACCAAATATTCCTTTTAGAACCCAGTTTTATAGGAAAAAATTTTTTTTTGTATGCTGTATGGCAGGGCCATTCTTTTTCCATGTGACTACCCTGTTATTGCAGCATCATTTATTTTTTTTTGGGGGGGGGGGAAGTGTTTGGGCCAGGAATCAAAACCCAGTTTCCCACATGGCAGGCAAGAATTCTACCACTGAACTACCCTTACACCCCCCCTTTTGTATTGCTTTTCTTAAAGCGTGTTCCATAATTGCATATTGTTTGAGACCCCTCAAAAAAACATGATCTTACTTTGAATAATATCAAAGTATTACTGTTATTATTCCATGCATCTTCTCTCCTCCCTTCTAGATAAGGTTTGTGGGTTACAAAAAAGATTTTGTTTTTTTATCACTCTTGTCCCTAAGAATAACTTAAAGGGCGGGTAGTTCCAGTACCACATAGAGAGTAATTTTGCCCAGGCGGGGCCTCTGGTGTCCCGCCAATGATACTATGGCCAAAGACACTGTAAAGACTCATTCCAGGGCCCAAGAGCTTGCTAATATATGAATGAGGTGTTAAAAAATAAAAGCGTTGAATAAGAGACTTCAAATTATATTGCCTAATTGAGCTGCAAGTGATAATGTAAAGACAGGTGAGAAAGATTTTTAGATATTTCTTCCTACTTAACCAATGATCATGTTAAGAGTTTAAGTTCTGTTTTACATTTTATGGGATCATTATGTTAGATCTATAATGATTTTATCTTACATGACTTACCCTTATTTTAAAGATGAGAGTCAAATTGGTCAAGTAACTTGTCCATGTTTCTATTGAAAGCTCTTGGGGTTTCCGCAGCAAATACAGGTTGCTTGTTTGTTTGTTTTAACCTTAAGCCAGAGCTATTTTTGACATTACTCTGTTGAGGAATTTCAGTCACAGAGTTTAACAATCTAGGCATACCACATGCACTACATCAATCACTGTTTGCCACAGCCACTTGGCTTGTTTCAGTACAATTTCTAATATCTCAAGTCATACGCAGCTTGGCTTGTGATTTGTTTGTTGGACAGGACTTGATGCTGAAAGGAAAGGGAAGCAATCTTATAAGACACATGGCTGATGATCAAAATATTGGACTTTTTCCTTAAGTCAAAGTAGCTCTCTGATATTTTGATTGCCCTTGTTACTGAGCTGAATATTGCCTAAGGGACACTGCACAGTGTCTTCATTTCTTTTCCTGTACCTGTTTGTTAGGTTACATGGTTGCCCTCCTTTGGAATGATAAGCCATTAGGAGATGATCCTAATAAACAGAAGCCTCTCAATTCTATGTCTTCATGGTTGTTGATTTTCTTATTTATTCCAGTGACTTACAAAGAGCTAGGGTGCTTTTCCCTATGTGGAATGCAATTTAGAGTAGTGTTTTTACTCTGTGTTGCCAAACAGAGAGCCACTGACATCAGAAATATCTAGAGAACTTATCAACATTTCAAGTTTGAAATGTTTCATGGCCTTGATTCTGATTTTTATCATGTTAATTACCATTGTTATGATAGGGAGTAGCAGAATAATGTACCTTAAAAAATGACATATATAGGGCCTATAAACATATTATAATCTTCATTTACTTGCCAGCAGTAGGGCAGATACTAGCCAACCTGTATGCACCAGCACTCCGACCAGAGCTCGGGTCTGCTCTGATTGGCTGGGGATCAGCCTTGATTGCTCAGTGTCCAGATATCACAGCTGTTAAGTATTTCAGATGACACTTACATCTAACACACCTAGTAATACTCACTTCTAAGGTCAAGAACCCATGTCCAGGAAAGCTTAAGAATCTGGTTTCCTTAACAAATTGAAAAGATTTGGTTGATCTTTTCCTTATGTTCAAATAATAAGTATTTACACTTCAATTTTTTTTTTTTTTTACCAACTCTACTCAACATCTGTTGCTATTCCTCCTAGAACAAATAACCATTTTTAAACCCTTCACCCCACTTTTTGGGGGAAACTCCCTTTCATCTTCTCTAATTGTGAGAGTTGAATGGAAGCTGCCATCTTCCTACAGGTTTTGCCTTCCTGGCCATACTTATAAACATGTTACAGGTACCTGGCCAGTCATGTTGCCTTATTGCCCTAGTCACAGTGATCAACGCACAGATGGGCAGTTTACCTAAGTGCAGCCAAGGATACGGATTTTTTAAGGAAGGGACCTGGAAGTCCAAGCTATCAGTTCCTCGTTGGTGGCAAACATAAACCTGAGCGTCTTAGAGCTGCACTGTGTGAAAGGATGAATTCTGCTACTGAAGAAAATCAAGACAATTTAGAAAGAATTATGTCAACAGAGATAGAGGAGAGACGGACAAGAGAGAGTGTTGGAGCTCATCAGTTCTACCTGGGATTCATCTTCTTACCCTTCTCTCAGTTAACCAAAATTAATTCCCTAATTTTGTTTCAGTTATTTTACATTGAGTTTCCATCAATTGCAACCAAAAGAGTTCTTACTGATATCCCATTAGGCCAATGTCAGTGGCTCAATGTCAGACTCTTATCATATAATTTATCTGGATGCTGAGTCTTTCCTATTTAAAACACTGGACTAGGCTAATTGACAAGATGGAGTGATGGTGGGATAAGGGCAAGACAAATGTATATATAAGAATTGCCCTATTTTTAAGCATCACACATTTTAGTGGAGAAAGCAAATTCTAAAATTTTAATAGGGGTAGGAAGACATAAATCTCTCTTGCTCTGCATATGTATTTCTGTATCTATATCTCTCTCTCCATATGAAAGAGAATAAGTAAAATTAGAAAGGTACAGATAAAGTACTATGGTATGGAAGAGGCAGGTGATGAATGGCGACAAGGAAAATTGAAGAAAAAACGTGGAAATATGTAATTGGATTGTGACACTGGATTGAAGTTGAAGATAATTGGGGTGAACTGGTGATTCTCAGGTGGAAGGGACAGTGTTAGGATACGGGCATGGGAGCGAGACTGTATCTGATCATTTTATTATAATTTAATTGTATTACAGTGAGTATGAAAAGAGTAGTGAGAGAGATATTCAAAGTGGATTTGTGTCAGACAAACAATACCTCGAGATGATTTTTTTATTGCTCTATTAAGATGCCTCAGCATTAGCTTAATAAATTTGTGTGAGTGCTCATTTAGAAGAATAGTTTCAACAATCAATAGGCATCTTTTTTTTGTCTTTTTTTAGAGCTCGCACCTTGTGTTACTGTTATATATACTTATTTTTACAGTGATTACATATCGGTAAATTGAATACAGAGTAAGTGTACTGAAGGTGTAACCAGGATAAGCATGAGAGTAAAGATCCTATGAGTATAGTTTTCACATTATATAGTCTGCACTTTAAAATACATTGAAATATCTTTGGATCTTATATTTTACCAGAAAAATATGAAATGTCAGAATTTCCTATATTATTTTAATTTTATAAACAAATTTCAATAGATGCTTCATTTGTAATTATTTTTCTTACTCTTTTTGAAGAATATGAATATAAATATATAGTTATTCTATGTAAGCCCTCTATTCAGGAATAAAAATTCAAATAAATAATAATAATAATGAATTACAATATAACAACAATGATAAAAATGAGAGCCAGAATAAACAGTACAGAGTGACATTAGATTAGAGATGTGCTATGTAGGAGACATGTCACTGTACTCATTCTCTCAGGATATATATCAGAAATCAGCCTGTGATTCTTAGATACACAAGACAACTCCAGCTCTGACTCTATAGAAACACTGAGCCAGTCATAGTACGTTCCTGTATCTCTTTTCTCCTGTGTAAGTAAGAGGACTAATGCTTCTGTGGGTTTAGAAACCTAGTGGTGTGTTAGGGAATATATATTGTACATCAATATAGCCTTCGTTACTTACCTCAAATAAATATAATAATTATTGTCTTTAGAAATTTTAAACATTTGGCAAATTGTCTTGATGCTGCCTTCTTTTTAATTCCTCAATGAGGTAAAAAGCAAGTAACAATTTCACAAGTTGCTTTCTCTCCTCTACAAGTGTATATTAGCCTGAAATGCAGTTTTAAAGATGAATCAGTGCTATGTAAATATAAGGCTTGAAGGATCTTTTGACAGCGAAAATAAATGACTGTGTTATCTTCAAATAAATGCACCATTACGAGTATTATTTAAATAGGGGGATTGATAAGAACTAGAGAGGTTTATTATAGGGAGAAATGTTTCTCATCACTATTATATATATTCTGAAAAATCAGAAAAGTCAAAAGTTCTTTTTTTCCTCCCTAAGCATAAAAACAAATTGATGAAGGGACTGCTGTGTACTGTAATTGCTTTCCTGATTACTGAACTTCACGGCTTATTTTCTTGTCACTGTGACTTAGGGAAATCCACCCATCTCTCTCCATCATCATCTGAGGGTTTGTACCATGTGTATCAATAACTTAGAAAAAGATTTTATAAAAGTAAGGCCTGAAGAAGGCAACTATATATATACTTTTTTCAAATAAACATATAAACTCTCTGTAGCATTCAAACCACAGGCTAGGAAAGCAAATTTTGAAAACTGGATAATGGAGAGTAAAAAATACTCATTTGAATGAGAAGTCTTGAAACTTTTTTTCCAGAAATTTAATGTTTGCTATTCTCATACTTTTTTTCTTCACAAATAAAATTATACAAACTGCTTGTAAATATATCTAACCAAAAACGTAATTTTTACAAGTTCATTATTTAAAATTTTTATGGATGATTTTAAGATTTCATTGTGCTTTGTGATATGTGAGGGAATAAAGAGTGTGTGTGTGTGTCTGTGTGTGCAGGAAAAGGAGCTTTGGGAGTATGAAAAAAATATAAGACAATTTTAGTACCTACATCACGCCAGCTTTTATTAGATACCACCATGAGTTAATACGTTTCAGAAAAACAGACCAGGTATTGAACGGACCAAGGTCTCCGTTTTGATAGATAATAATTAACATCTGAGTCACATTATTGGGTGGAAATAAAGGGATGGCCACAAGCTCCTGAAACTACGGTTCCTACAACTATTTGACCTTGGTTACCCTCCAGTATCTGTCTGCATGGAATCAGGCCATATTACAGATACTGTTCTTGGAATATATCGGATATCCCTTTCCTTATTGTATCATATGCTTTCTGAAAATAAAAGCCCCATATTTGGGTTCACTTGTTTGAGCTTTGGGTTCCCTACAAATACCTAACACTCCCACCCACATTGCCTTTTATTTCTAAATTTTTATCATTCTTCAGAGAACTTTCCTCATTCATAGCTGTCTACCAATTCATATGGTAATCAGAAAAAAACCAAAAGGACATAAAATGTCCTGGAGGAATTAGTTCTGCCATCTAAGTTGATCAGCTGCTTGGTTACATAACTCTGGGAGAAAAAGTGACAAATGAGTTGCCTAAACTATTGTTCAAAGCTTATTTTTACACTTTAATCTGCCCAGGTTGTTTTCCCACTGCAGTCTCATTATTGAGAATATCAGCATTCCTGCTGTTAGCACTCACATTTAAGATACTCAAACACTACAGGCCCTGATTTGCTCAGTAAACAATTCACTACATATTGTATTTTGTAAACCTACAGATTTCAAAGTCTGTGCGGACAACACGGTTTTAAAGATAGTCATTTCCAGAGGGGGGATGTCAATTATCACAGCTCCATCACAGGGCTTCATGTGCATTAGAGACTAGATGGAAAGATGGAGGAAATAAAATTGACTGAACACCTGCTTTAAGCCTGATAGTATGCTAAGTGTATGCAAGTAAATTATCAATTAAATCTTAGAACACACAGGAAGGTAGATAGACTATTTTACAAAAAAGAGGAACCTGATGACTGGAGAGGTTAAGTAACTTGCTTCACATCATTGAACTATTAAATGAAAAATAAGGAGTTTAAACCTAGGGCTTATTAATTCTAAAGCCCATTTTCCCCTCACTATTTTATGTTGCTCCCTGGGAAATGTTCCTGTTGTTGGCAAAGCAGGATGCATATATCCATTTCCAGTTTTGAGGACAATTAAGCTTTACTTCAAACACTACTTTTTCAGGAAAGCCTCTCCTACCTCTTTCTACCCCAGTCCCTGCCTGTGACTAAATTAATTGCTACATCCACACCTCCACACCTAGAAATATAGATAGATGATACTATATGAAATGCAAGTTAAGTATCAATTAAATCTAACACTCTGTGCTTCATTTTTTTTGGGAAAGTTAATCACATCATAATCATTTGTTCAATTTGATCACATTTAGATTCCTTTGTTCACTTTTTGTTTTCTTCTCTAATCTCTAAACTCATTGAGGACAAGCATCATTGTTCATTTTGTACCCTCAAACGTACTGGCACAATATCAATACTTCAGAATATGTGATGGCTAAATTAATGAAACTGCGTGTTTTCAACTATGCAGAAGATGTGTGAAAAGTGACATAGATGATTCAAATGTTTTATGTATTTTCAGTGTACGTTCTTTTTCATTTTGAAGAAAATTAAAGGTAATCTTTAATCTGGAACCATAAAAATCTGGAATTTATGTTTAAAATTATTAGGAGATAGATAAGAATAAAAATATTTCAAGAAAGGATAAACTGATAAAGTCCCTTCATAATCAATCCGTTGCCACCATTCTGTCAATTTGGTCTCTATGGCATCTTTCCTATCCATTCCTATTCTTCCACTTTGACTATTAGATCTGTCCCATTAGATCTGTCAATGTGAAGATCCTTGGTGACTTCTGCAAGTGTGGTAGTTATAAAGTCTCTTGGGGTTGGCTGTAAGAGAAAAAGGGAAGGAAATTTGAGATAGAATTTAAACGTCTGTTTTAAAGAACTTACTGCAAAGGAGAGTAGAGAAAAAAGATGAGAGATGGAAGAATATGGAATCAACTTTTAAGATGGTAACTATTCTAATATGTTAATTAACAAGAATGATTTAGTAGGGAGGGGAAAATGATGTCATGGGAGAGGGTATTGAGCAAACACCTTGAATTAGGTAAAAGGGGATGAAATCCAGTGCACAGAACTATAAAAACTGTTCATTAGTCATAATAAGAAGTCAGCTAGGCTGGGCCGCAGGCAAAATTCCTGCCTGCCATGCCAGAGACCCGGGTTCAATTCCTCATGCCTGTTCATGTTAAAAAAAAAATTAAGGTAATACATATAGATCTAGGAGCAGGAAAGATGTTACATTTAGCACTGGAAAGATAAATAAGATAATAGATTTAAGGTGAAATTTAGGTTCAAAAGTGTGTATTTTTCTCTACTCACTTTCAGTTTCATATACAGCTGTTAAGTGAATGGGACAAGGACAGGGTTTGGGGTTGGATATTTGTGAGATAACATGATAGAGTGAGGGAATATAGAGTTTATAGTATACTGAGGAGAGTACTTATATTGAGTGACTATGCAATCTAAGCTAGAAAGATCGAGAAAATGAGGAGATAGGAGTTGAATTGAGGAAAATTATTAAACAGAATTTCTTGGACCTAAAGGAGGTTGTATGCGGAGAGTAGTTTACTTGATGCTGAGATCTGAAAAAGGCAGAGTAATTGGTAACCAGAAGATTCAGGCTATTACCATAGGAGTGAGTGATAAAGTTGGGTGGATTACAAGGTCATAGGAAGCAAGACGATTTAAAAAAAAAACTGAGAGGCCAGGACATTGGATACATCATTGATGCAAATACAAATGTCATCAAGACATTGATAGAATAACATCTTCAATAAATGAAGAAGATGTGTGAAAGATTATTGCAGTAAGGATGAATACAATTGCTAAAGAAACATTCCATGGGTCCTTTCTATTAATTCACTAAAGTCCAAATTTTTTTAGTTTTCCACTCAAAGAGTTCAATGTTCTAGTTCTAAATTCTTTATGTCAACAGTACTTCTCACTGATCTTCTTCAGGCCTCCAATATTCCGTGTAACAAAAATGCTTATTTTCCAAATCATAATCAAAGGATTATGAGCCTTTCCAATGGTTCTTGGCTAAAAATACCTGTGCACAGCACACTGGAATCCAGTTCATGATTCATTTTATCTCAAATTGTATTTCACAAAGAAAGAAGGAAAGAAAGGACTCAACCCTCCTCCAACAACCCACATTAAAAAAAAACACACACACACTGCTCAGCAAGAAATCTTATTCCCTGCCTCTTGGTTATCATGATGCTTTATTTCTTAGGATACTGACCACATTCTGCCTTACATTACAATTTATATTCATTTATTTAACTTATTTTGCCAGTAAAAACTGTAATCATCAAATTTGGACTCTTATCTAGCTCACTCTTCTCCTTATTTTTCTTTAGTATTTCTCTATCTGAGGTCCTTCTAACATGTACTTTGAACCCCCAGATTGTTATAAACAAACTCACTTTCTATTTTCAACCATTTCCTTAGTTCCTCATTCCCATTGCTTGTGGAAAGGAAATCTGGCTTTCCCCCATCATACTATTTAGCTTTTATTAGTCAATAGAAGAATAAGACTCTGGCATATTATCAGCCTACTGATACCTAATGAGACAACCTATTCCTTTCTCTGAAAGGTCATTCAACACTATAGATGATCAACTGAATCTGTGGTTTCTCCTTCCTTCTACTGACAGAGCTACTGTTCTAAAACCAGCAACAAATAACAATAATAACTTTTTTTGTGCTTATTCTCCATTTAAAGGACTCTGCTGCTGCAATGTTTTCTTTTTCTTTCTTTCTTTCTTTTCTGAATACCAACCCCTCATTCAAAGCCCTTCCCGATTTGGACCTTATCTCTCTTGCCAGTCTTATACTTAAGTTACTTCTCTTCTCACAAAATTCACACAGTAATCATGCACAACTTTTCTCCACTCCCCAAACTAACCCTGCCAGTTTACAAACACATGCTTTTGCTCCTCCCTGTAATTCTTTTGACCATTGAATCTATTTAATAAACTGACATTCATCTTTCAAAATTCTACTCAAATTTCATTTCCCCATCTGTAGAATTAATTGTATTCTATTCTGTGTTTTCACTGTACACAGATTCAACCATTATTTTACTAATATATATCATTACATTTTAATGGTGTTTACTTACCTATTTCCTTCATTGCATTGTAGCTTCTAGCAGTAAGGAAATGGATTTTATTCTTCTTTGTACCCGCAGAGTCTAAATATAGATTTATTACTTTTTATCTGATTACACGTCACTCTTTGAGCCAGCCAGGACTCCCTGGTCCATAGGTTTCTCCCATTTAATATTTGACACCACTATCTAATTAAACTTTCGATTTACTGTCTCAGATTGCTTCCGATAAACACTTTCTTTACTTCTTGTTTGAAGGTTGATAGTGTTTCATTATATTTTCTCAATATTTCTTGTACATCTCTTCCATAGACATAATTCTAATTCAAATCTTTACTACCTTCATCTTGATCACTGAATAACTTGGCTCCTAGACTGTTTGTTTTTTTTTGCCTCCAATCCATTCTGTTCAATGACTCCAAATTAATCTTTCTAAAATAATGCTTTCATCATTTATTTTCCCTTTTAAGAAGTTCATTGTTTCCCCATTGCCTTATTGATGAAGTTCAAATTCCTCATTCTGGCATATAAATCTCTAAAAACTTTTCAGCCGCAGTTTCTACGTGACCATCACAAACCCACTAATTTGTTCAAACTGTCTCCAAATAGCCCTTATTCATTCATTGGTGACACTGAAGCTGTCAACCCCTGCAGTCACTCAAATACTCACCATTGGCAAGAGAGGCTCAAATTCCTTTTCCTCCAGAAGAGCCTCTGTAACCACAGCAGCCCATAGTAATTGATTCACCCAATGAACTTCTATAGTGTTTACTATTTACACTTCTCATTTCTACTTAGTAGTCACGTTTTGTTTAATGTTCCGTGTTGGCCCATCTTGTTTCTCTCATCAGACAGACAGCTGATTGGTGGATAAAGCTGTGTCTTATTCTTAGTTATGGCCTGTACCTGTCCTGAGCATGGTAGTTTCTGTGCATATGGATAGTCTTAGTCGGCTACAAGCCTAGTGACAACGGCTGGTTATTAAGCATCAATTATCTATAAGGCATAGAAAAATGAATAATTCTTGAATGTATTAAATAATTTTTCATCGTACTAGGTAAACAACATAAAGCTTCTAGGGGAAGGAAATCTGAATTTACTAGTTTGGGATTTTATGAAGATTTATACATTTGTATATGACAAAAAAGGACATGTGTATTTTTAGAATGGATTCACCCATTAAATAATTGTAGTACTGTTTATGCTTCTATCATTAACTGTATTTTCTTTAGGTCTTTAATGTTGAAGAAATACAAAGTCTATTTTAAGTCTGTTGATGATGAGTAGAACACAGTGTTCGAGTTTTCACCGCTCTTACCTTTCAAGGAAGAATCTACAGGTAATACACAATTAGACCAAATCAGTTTCTTTATTATCCTTTTTTGCTGAACATATTATCCAATATCAAGCCAAATAAAGGATAAAATGAATTTGATCACCAAATAATATCATTTTTGAATTATTCATATTAAAACAACAGAAACTAGGAACTAATATTTAATATATTTAAAATATACACCTTTTCTTCCTTTGAAATTGAAGAAGGCATTCGGCAAATGACTTATAGTGGAAAAGAGCCCCTTCTCCACAAATTGTCCTAGTTCTGTTTGAGGGTGAGTAATTACTTCCAGCAGAGAACCTGAAGCCGGTTTATACTCACATTAAATGTCCATTGCAAATATACTGCTTACATAAATATTGAATCTCTGACCCTGGAAATTTTTTTGAAATCTGTTTTTAAAAAGTTACACATTACTCTATTTCAGCTCCACAAATCTGCTTGTACTACAGACTTAGGCAGGCTTAATGAAATCAAGGTTTATGGAAGAGATTTAACGATAGATGCAAATATGATATGTACTGTCTTATTTCACTTCTATTTGTTTTGATTTTTTATATTGATAATAAATAGATCTGTGAGTGTTTTAGTATGCTATAACACCCTTCTCCTTTTTCCCTTTTCTTTTTTTTCTGTATGCTATATGGCGGGGTCACATTTCATTATTTTCCCGTGTGAATATCTCATTATTGCAGCACCATTTGTTGAGTTTTTGGTTTGTTTTGCTTGCTTGTTTGCTTTTTGGGAACTGCATGGACTGGGAATTGAACCCAGGTCTCCTGCATGGCAAGTGACAATTCTACCACTGAACTACTCATACACCCCCTTCTCCATTCTTTTTTCTTTTTCGCATGGGCAGTCACCAGGAATCAAACCAGGGTCTCCTGCATGGCAGGTGAGAACTCTTCTCCATTATTTTAAAATCATACTTCTATAAAAGTTTTAAGTCGCAGAGATAAATTAAAACTGAAAACGAAACTTAAAGGTCCAGCAGGATACCTCAGGCCACACATTAATCACAGCTACATGCATGATGACAATATAATAAACATAATACTCAATCCTTATATGTGGCTTTCTATGTGTCTAGTTCCCTTCTCAGTCTTTTAGATATATCAACTCTTCTAGTCCTCATGACCCTCTGAATTAGGTCTCATTCTTTAACACCAAAGAATTTGAAACTCAGGTTAAAGAAAACTTGTCAAGTCCCAAGGTAATAACCTTGCTGGAGACAGGATTTGAATTCAGAAAATCTGGCTCCAGAGTCCATTCATGTAACTTCACCATAATGTTAAATAATGAATGAATTATGTGTTCTGGTATAAATCAGTGCTTTGGGGCCAAAGACACTGTCAACAATGATCTGGCTTCTATTTAACCCCCAAAATACCACCTAGCTCAAACAGGTAATCAACAGTAATAGCACAGCTATTCTGTGTTCTGGGTCCTAGAAGCAAGGAAATTTATAGTCAAGAAGAAAAAAAAGCAAAAACAAAAAACCCACCTCATTGTCCTCTACATGCCTCTTTCAAAAATGCACAGCCAGCCCCTGACAAACACTGGAAAGGGGGGGCTTTTCTTGGGCATTATCCACCTCTATTTATTTCCCTTTCTTCCCTAGTTCCTTTCCATAAGCTGTTTCCTCTATCTAGAAGGCTAACCCAGAATTAGGGCAATTGATGAACTCCTTTTTGTCCTTCAGTTTTGCACTCAAATGTTATCTCCTCTGTGCAAAGGCTCTCGAGGCCCTGATTACTTAGGCTCGTCTCCTCTCTGTGCCCCTGACATCTGACACCTCCTTATTTTATGCTTCACAGACCCTGCAGTGAGTTTTTACACGACCATGACCCTGTCCATCTTTCCTACTAGACTGAGATTTTGAGAGTAAGACACATCATCCCTCCTGAATCCCCAGCACTGAAGAGACTGTGCTAGATTCTTTATAAGCATAGTTTTCTAATCTTAAAACAATCTGGATGGTAAGTATTATTATCAGTGTTAGACGAATCGAGAAACCCAGGTTAGAGAGAGTGGTCACATGGGGAAGAAGAGGCAGAGCTGGGATTATAACCTAATTAAGTCTGCCTCTAAAGCTCTTGGCCTGACCCCATTAATACATATAACGGATAACATTTTAAAGGGATATCCAAATTCCCTCCTGCTATCACTCTTCACAAGCCTACCCTAACTCTCTTCCCTTATAACCCAAACTCCTTTTCTCTCTGGGCAGCTGTCTCGGTAAGATGTTAAAAGCAAAAAGATATGATTCAACTAATAAGCACTAAAGTTAGAATTACTCTAATTGTCTCTGTGTCATCTTATGTTTCAAAACATAATGTTTATTCACACAAAGGAATGTTCAATGGGTTGAATTTCAGCCCAAGTGGTGTACATATATGTCATGGGGGGGGGGGGAGTTTTTGCACAGTTGTCTGTACATATGGACAGATTTATCTGAGAGTCCAATTCTGGCTTTAGCACCTCTGAGCTGTTTCTATGGTTTTTGCTTGTTCCCCCCCCCCCCCATTTCTGAATTTCAAATTCCCTAAAAGCTCCTTTTGGTTAAGCAAAAACAAAGGCAAAAGGATCTGTGATGGTGACAGAAGAGGGGTAGAGCAGCTATTTATACATAGGAATCATTTGCAAATTGGCCATCTGTAAGATTCGTACTACATGTATTTAATCATCATGATGTTAGGATGGCAGCAAAATATTTCTTTATGTTGGCCTTCATGTAGTTTTTTAAACCAGTGAGTGATGAAAACATTTTTTAAAGATTCTGGATTTGGCACATTCTTCATTTACTTTATCTTCCATAACTGAAAAAAAAAATTAACACTGACATTTTTAAAGAAAACCTACATCTTAAAGAAAAAAAAGTGTTTTGCAGTATTAAGTAGTTCTACTAATTATTAAGACAATTAGGCTATGTGTTCTCCAGAGAGATATTTTGATAGATAATCACCACACTACATAGCAGGCAACCTTACATTCTCTACAGATAAATTCTGCCATTCCCAGAGATCAGCATAACCCCAATTTTACTTATATGGGTTACTCCTTATACTCTAATTTCATAAGTTTGATGGATTCTTCTTTCTTGATAAACTGGGAAAAAAACTCATCACAACATCTACTCCAGTGAAATTGTGAAGCAGCTAATACTGCTTCTGTGATAGGCATTATATTCATATTGACTATCACCTCTAGTCATGTTCTTTAAATATAAAGTTAATCCAAGATCCTCCGTCATTGATTAATATTAGAGAGGCAGCATGAGACAAGAGAAAGAACACTCAGAGTTCTAGCTCACTCAGCTGTGTCAGAGCTCTGGTTTCAGATCTCCCACTAACTGTAACCTTGGGTGAGTCTAGTATAAGCAGAGGCAAGAGCAATATAGCGTAAAGGTTAGGGGTAAAAGATTTGAAGTCAAACATAGGTAAGAGGACCAACTCATCATCTCTTTTTAGCTGTGTGACTTTGTACAGGTTGCTTAACCTGCCTATATCCCAGTTTCTTTAACAATACAGGAAAGATAAGCTCAAAATGCTGTTTTGCTGTGAGGACTAATGAAAGAATATATGAAATGCTTTAACATACTGACTGGCACTTAGGAAGAAGGGTAATCATTATCAAGTCTTCCACTTAGGAAGTTGCTCTATCTCCTCCATGGCATTCAAAGACAAGGGTTATAAAACAGTAAGATAAATCAGTGAGCTTCAAAATACTTTGAATAATGTCAAGATTACATTGGTATAAGTGAATTGCCTCTCAGTGTGTCTACTTTGAAGAACCCAATACTCATTTGAATATATGAGTTTCAGTTCCCTTGTTATAAAATATCTTGTTGTTTCATAATAAATTGTCAAAATATTTCATTGGGGTGGTCTGTGGGAGACACACTTCTAAATATTACAAATTCCTTTCCATAATAAGACATTTTAGAAACCTCAACATCCTGGATGTGGTTCTTAGCAATGAATGATAAAAGCAATCACATACAAAAAAATAAATTCAATATCCTTGCAGGATAAGAGAAAGCTTAAAATACCCAACATAGAGTTACTCAATTTTAAACAAATTAACTGAGACAAAATGTGAGAATTAGTTCAGGAGAAAAAAAATGGAAGGAAATAATTTAAAGTGATTCATAGGGAGCCTTAAGGTTATTTTTAAATACTTTACTGGAAGCTCAGAGAAAAATCAGATTGATTATATTAACAATATCCGTGGAAGGCACGAGAAGGAAAACTAGCAAAATAAGAAAAATGGGCATCCTATTCATACTGGAAAGATTTTATAAATAAAGTAAGAACAGCAATTATCACATATGGCAATGAAATTTATGAAGAAATCTTTCCAAAACAGGATTAATCTAGGTTTTAGTAACTATTTTATGAAGAGCTTTGAAGTAATAATTAAATACATTTAAAATATTCCAAAGGCAACTGACCAATTGCAGAAATGCTGTCACCTCTTGATAGCCACTATAAAGGCACGATGTAAAGGAGAGTCTAAGAGTCAAAAAATGCTTTGATTAGGACCGAACAAAGTACTTAGAAGATTTGAATGCCTATTTATGAAGAAATGTTATGTTAGTCTATTAGAATGTTTTCTTACTGAAATAAAGAAAATGTCAGAAGTTCCCTTACCCAAGAACACATAAAAGTTTCGAGTGATACTTATTAAAAATAAATACCTCTAATTTCCACTTTGGACCTACTGAATTGGAAGATCTCGGGGCAAGTTCCAGGAATATGTAGTTTTAGCAAGATGTGAATCTGTTTGGAAACCCTGTTGTGTATGAGCAAGAGCTTTACAAGAGTGAAGAGGTAGATAATACTAAGTAAAACACACATATTTGATAAGCAATGATTAATGCAGTGGTTCTCAAATTGTACTGACTATATGAAATATCTAGACAGTGCTTGTGAAAAATGCAGATTCCTGGGATTTAGAGGGTGAGGACAACTGAGTGCAGATCACTGATTGCCTCTTTCCCTCAATCCCTTGAAGAAATGCCAACAGGATGGCCATGCTAACACAGTGCAGATGGCACATTTGAAGATCCAGGTTCTCCTGAGACTTTCCAGGGAGAGAGGAGGACTAGGAGCTTGTTCTCTTGGGAAATTCCTGAAGGATTCAGTCTGCAGAGGCTGAGAAACACCCGTATAGGCATTCAGTGTCTGCTGGCTGTGTATAGTTCTGGGAGAGCCTGACTTCTTTCTGAACTGGGTGAAGAAATGCTCTCGTTCCTTGGGAAGACTGAAAGAATTTGGCAAGAATTATGCTTTTTCCTTGCAGTTAGAAGAGGGGTGTTGCTGCACACTTCCTGTGTCTCTACAGAGAGGTGCTTTTGATGACTTATCACACGTTTCTGCGGCTTGAAAATGCTGATTTCTAGACCCGACTGTAGAAACTCTGATTAGGCAGATCTTAAGATGGCCCAATATTTCCATTTCTACAAGCACCCATATCATTCTCATGCAAGTTCTGGGCCTCACTCCATTAAGTGCTGGCTTACTAGATGAATTTATGTAGTCTTCCAAAAGCTTTTGAAAAGTTTTATCAAGTTTTGTTTTAAAGGAAAGCAGTGTATTAAAATAAATGGAGGAATAATGTTTTGTCATGGCTGATGATAAAGCTAAGTTATAGGAGGCAACATGTTGGCAAAATGAAATAGGCCCAGGGGTTAAGTTGGGGCTGGTATTTGTTGATTGTTTTGTAAAGAGTACAATATGGAAGAACTCAATAAAATTTCCACATTTTTAGGTGATACTCAGCTCTACTGGGTAGTGAAATGTGAATCTAGCTATGTAATTTGAGTTAAGATATTATAAGGCTCTGTAGGTAATTATTAGGAAAGTGGTAGATGAATTTTGTATGGCCAAACATAAGAAAATGCTTTTAGAATAAAATCCAAGTTATACTTATGATAGGGCAAATTTCATTCATGGTTATTGTAACTCTGTTTGATACCAGGGAAGTCACTCACAGAATCAGAGCTAGGTGTTAGGAGAAGAGAGAATAGAAATAAAAGCGATGAAATCAGAAAATTCTGAAGCATGTTTGGAAGGGAGACTGATTGAAGGCTAGTGATGGCATATTAAATCTCCTCCCAAAGCTACCACACAACCCCCACTTCACTTTCATCAAAACATCAGTTCTAGACTGAGGCATTAATAAGACACCACGGTAGCACTCATCTATGAGGGTTATTTCTTAACAGCAATGACTCAGACACCAGTGAAATATAATGGGAAGCATGCCAGAAACAGTGTGCTCATAGCTAACCTTCACTAAAGTTTACCATGTAACAGTTACTTTTCTAAGTGCTTTGCATGTATTAATGTATTTAATGCATGATAACCCTATGAGGCAAGTACTGTTACTTCCTTTTTATTCCTTTGCCAGATAAAGAAACTGAGGAGGTAAATGAAACCCAGGTAATCTACATAGATTCAAATTTGAATCTCTGCAATGATGTGACTCTAATGAACTTGCTTTTCTGTAAGCTTTCCTGATTGACAGTAAAGGAGGCAGTGTTACAACTAGTTTTCTAGCATTGCAGCCTCTCTTCTCTGTAACTACATAATACGTAGAAATAATTTGAGGAGTAAGTTTTGAATAGAAATGCTGTTCACTTTATGTGAACTGTAGAAAAAAGCTGTTGAAGGCACTGATCTGGGCAAATGGTAAAACAGTGTTCTAATTAGAAGCGGAAAGAAGGAGAGGGATGAGAATGACTTTGCAGAAGTCGAATTCACAGGGCTTGCTGAACCCACCGAGTATGTGAGCATGGAATTAGGACACTGGATAGCACAGGACTACTTATATTTAATAAGTAGGAGAAAGGTGAGATCCATAGCAGTACTGATATCAGTGAGAGATGTTAGAAGTTCTAAATTGGAAACAGAGAAATGGAAATGCCCACAAAAATTATTCATAAATATAGGTTAGGATCAGGAGTACAATCTTAAAGGAACATCTACATTTAGGAATATAATCCTCCTTAAATCCTCTCTGGGACAAATCTGAGTGAAAGCAAAATCAGAAAAATAGGTGGATGGACACAGTGCAGGATAGACAAATGAATTGATTGCTTAAAGGGGTACATTGAGAAGACACAGCGAAAGGTACAGATGAGAGTTTGAGGGAGTATACTGCCAAGTAGGTAAAAAAAAAAATAAAGAAAAGAAAATTATTTTCAGGTTTAAACATGGTCTTCAAAGAGCTCAAGAAAGAAGAAGGCTGGGAAGGTGATACTTTGGATTAGCAGATACTTCACTAACTTTGAGAGTACATTTTGAAGAGGGAAGCTGAGGCTCAACACCACAATGAAGATTAATCGGAGGGAGAAAATGTAAGAATGGAGATAGTGAGTGTAGAGCAGTCTCTTGGGAAGAAGGAAAGTGGAAAAGGAAGTCAGATTAACAAAACTGAAAGTGCATTTTCCATTTTTTCAAAAACACCTCAAAGTCCACGCTTTTTATATTAATAATAATATAATCACTGTACATTGCCAGCTATCAAAAGTTTACATCCTTCAGGATCTTATTTGCTGAATTACAAATGACCTGCAAGAAAAAAAAACAGGAAAAAAACCCTAAGTTATATTTATATTTAACAAATTTATCTTATTACTTCTACAGACTAAGTAATTCTTCAGTGTATCTAAGACAGAGTTAATGAAATGAGGCACATTATTTTTCTTGAAAAATTTCTTATCTCCATGGATAGAATTTAGATTGTTTTTGTTAAGTATGCTCTAGGAGAAATCGAATTATATGGAATGACTGATTGTCAAGGACATCTGAGCAAATTAGAAATTCATTTTATTCAGAAACTATCCAATGATTTCTTGATGTTTTTATGTAATTTGTTTCATATCAAGATGATAAGCTGTCCATAGATGCATAGCAAAATAAATAAAAGGTTAATAAAAAGCAAATAAGTTTCTATATTTTTATAGAGTTTGACATAAAGCCTCAATATCATTCCGCTTCCTTAGCATAAACATATCAGTGTTCCAACAGGACTGCTCTTGTCACAAGCTTTCAAGTCATCTTGAAAATATCCCTAAATTAAAAATTCTGAACAAACATCAAATCTCTCGGGTTTAAGGGTAGTACATTTGGTACCCCAAAAGTAACACATAGAGGAGGAAATGAAAAAGCTAAGAATAACAAAGGCCATTCCAATTGTGATATTCCTTTGTGATAAACAGGCAGATTATGAAGTGAAAGTGACCTTGTTGCATCTCATTGTTGAATGCCATTGTTGAATGTCCAACCAAATCTTAGGGAATGGAAAGAGCAATCCATTCTCTCTGTGCTTTGTTTAGGGCAAAGCAAGCAGAGAGGATTGGGGTAGAATGGGGATACATTTATGTTTATTCTATCAAATACTGTTATGTCTGATTCAGTAACCACTGTGATATTAGCTAAACTACCAGCGGAATGCTGTTTACCACCAGCACCCTGATCATGTAAACTTGCTGCTTTCCATGATGTAGATATTCCCACGTGGGTGGTTTCAAGTTTTCAACATGGAAAGAGAGGTACACCATCAATTTTTCCAAGTAGGAACAAGCCAGCTCCAACATACCACTAGAGAGAACATGCATATTCCACAAGAGAAGGAAAAATTAACCCCGTACTTCTGCTTGGTCTTCGTATGAGTTTCATATGGCTGCTGCAACAAATTAGCACCTATCTGGTGGCATAACATGACCTACATTTATACTCTCACAGTTCTCAAGTGAGAAGTCCGAAATCAGTTTCACTGGGTTAAAATCAAAGTGTTGGCAGGGCCACCCCCCCTCTGGAAGAGAACCATTTCCTCGCCTTTTTCAGCTAACTATGGGCACATTCCTTGGTCCATCTTTGAAGTGTTACTTCTGCCATCACATCATCACTTCTCTTCAATAACCATGTCTCCCACTGCCAACATTTTATAAGGACACCTGTGATTTAGGGCTGACACAAACAATCCAGGATAATCCCCTCAAGATCCTTAATTTAATCACATCTATAAAATTCCTTTACAATATCATGTAACAAACAGATGCAAGGAACTAGGATGTGGACACCTTAGGAGCCATTATTCTAGCCCACCACAGTCTTCAAGGTCATAAGATTTTTATGTTCCTATTAGGATCTCTCTTATTCAGTGCTGAATTAGTGGAGTTGATTCATGGATTACGTAACTAGGTCATTCTGTGCATGATTCCCTTCTGGATAACACCCTTGCCCTAAAAATAAACATTCTCTAATAAACACATAAGAACAAACATACATTCCCAGCTGATGACTTTGCCTGGCGGTTCAGTTTTTAAAAAAAGAAGGTTCTTTTAGTTTCCTAGGCTGCTTAAAGCAAGTACCATGAAATGGGTTGGGTTAAACAACAAGAGCTATTTTCTGTTTTGAGGCTGGAAAGATGTTTAAATCAAGGTACCATCAAGGCACTCATCAAAGAGATGCTTTCCTCCTGAAGCTTGGCTGCTGGTGAGCCTTGGGTCATTTGTCACATAACAAAGCACATGGCAGCATCTGTCAGACTCCCTTTCCTGGTTTAATTAATTTCAGTTTCTTGCTTCTGTGGCACACGCACATTCTCTTGCTCTCTATTCATTCCGTTTATAAAGGACTCTGGTAGTAGGATTAAGACCCGTTCTGATTGAGGTGGGCCATAACATAACTGAAGTAGCCTCATCAAAAGGTCCTATTTATAACAGGTTCTCACCCATGGGATGGATTAAATTTAAGAACATATTTTTCTGGGGTACATAACCACTCTTAATCACCAGAGGTCATCATCATGCACGATATTCATAGTGGCGTTATTTACAGTTGCCAAAAGATGGACAAATTAATGCATATAACAAATGTGGTATGTACACACACACATAGTGGAATATATTCAGCTGTAAATAAAAGAATAAAGTTCTGATACTGGTGACAACATGGATGAATCTTGAAGACATCATGTGAATGAAATATGCCAGATACAAAAGTACAAATATGTTATATGATTTCACTCATAAAAAATAATTAGAATATGCAAACTAATAGAGTCAGAATCTAGAATATAGGTTACTAAAGGATGGAGTGGGGACAGGGTATGGGAAGTTAAAGCATAGAAAGTACAGGGTTCCTATTTGGAACAAAACAAATGTTTTGATACTGGATCGTGGTAATGGCAGACCAACATTGCAAATATAATTGACAGCACTGAAAAATGTATCTAGATGTGGTTAAAAGGGGGAAATGTTAGATTGTATACATGGTAACAGAATAAAAATTAAAATAAAAAACCCATCAAATTGCACTATACAGTGAACCTAAGGTAAACCATGGATAGAGCTAATGGTAAAATTGTAAAATGTGCTTTCATCAATTGCAGCAAATGTTCTCTATCAATGCAAGGTGTTAATAGGGTGGTACATGCAAAACCTGTATTTTATGCATGATTGCTCTGTAAACCTACAACTTCTCTAATAAAGGAAAAAAAAAGAAAAGGAATTAGCTGTACAATCCCAGGGGCTGGCAAATTCAAATTCTGTTGATCTGGCCACAAGCTCAAAATTCCAATAAAGGTGATGTTGAAGCTTTAATCTGAATTCTCCGGGATAAGCTGGCTGGTTGGGAATTCCAACAAGGACTAACGCTGAATTTGAGACAGAAATTTTTCTTCTGACCCTTGCATTCCTCAGTTCTAGCTTTTAAGACGTCCATTGATTGAATAAGACCATTCCTATTGCTGAGAGCAATCTACTGTCTGCAGTAGAGATGAAAACGTTTTAGTAGTGGATAGTGGTGGTGGAGAACAGTATTGTGAATATAATGTATACCACCGAATTGTGTATATGAAAGAGATTAAAAAGGGGTATTTTTGAATTGTATATATGCTATCACAATAAAAAGTGAAAAAAAAAAAAAAAAAGAGGCCATCAGACTTCCCACCACACCACATAGATCAAGGTTGTAGCTTTCTCCCTCCCTGCAACCTCTGCTGTGATGATCATGTATCCTCTAAAATGGCCAATCATTCTGCACATGTTCTGAGTCTCACTTTCTCAAGAAGCTACTTATTCAGTTATTCTTCTCTCTACTATAGTTTCCAATGAGAGGGAGGGAGGGAGGGAGGGAGGGGGAGAGAGAGAGAGAGGGGGAGGGAGGAAGAGGGAGGGAGAGAGGGGGAGAGAGGGGGAGAGAGGGGAGAGAGGGGGAGAGAGGGGGAGGAAGGGAGAGGGAGGGAGAGGGAGGGAGAGGGAGGGGGAGAGAGAGAGAGAGAGAGAGAGAGAGAGAGAGAGAGAGAGAGAGAGAGAGAGAGAGAGAGAGAGAGAGATATCTTGCAGGGGACAAGATCTTGCTTTTGACTGGACAAAGCATTAGGACCCTTGTCCCCTGCATAGTGCACTGTGGAAAGATGTGTATAGATTTATTATATTTTCCCAGGGCACTGAACCTACCATCAGAATGCTACGATCCTCTCTATCCTTAGAAACGCATTTGTGTTAAAACCTATCTCATATAATATTAGCTTAACAACCTCAACTTCTTTTTGTTAATATTTGCTTGGTATATATTTTTCCATCCTTTCATTTCAATACCTCTAAAGTTTTCAGAGCAGTACCTAACATATAGTAATTAAACGTAAGTAGGCATTTGTTAAATAAAAATAAGTTGTTTTTTTTTAAGACACCAGAATTGGGCAGGGAATTCAAATGAGAGGAGAAATGAAAGGACAAAGTTACCATACATAGAAGACAGAGACAGTGAGCTTCTCAAGGGAGACTTAGAAACGGCAGGTAGGGGTGTATTGAGGGAAGCATAAGGCAACTGACGTAGGAATGAAAGCTTGACAAAAAGAGAAATGCTTAGGTTTAGGGGGCATTCAATAGATGTTGCTGCAGTATGTGGAATACAAGCACCTCATTCATCTGCCTCCGAACTATCAGCAAAAAATATTTATTTCTAATAGGTTTTTGGAGTTAGATTTGTTTTGTCTTTAAAGCAATAATATGTGACATTAGGTATGCATGATATGGACATATCAGGTTTTGTGGAGGATAGTTACAGAATCTATTTGTCAGTATTTCATGTAATATCCTCCTTATTAGATTGTCAACTACACACAGGCAAATGTTAGGTTGAGCTTGCCTTCTGTTGTATCGTCTGGACCTAACAAAATACCTGACATAATAGGTGTGCGTTGCATATCTGTGAATGCCTAAGGATATTACTCTCACCACGGCAGTGTCAGGAGTGTAAATCAGGTCATGTCACTGATGTTCTTCAAGCTGCTGTATTTCACCACTGCTTTATAATAGTATGGACTATAAGTATTTCACAATATGAGCCCTTGCTCCTTTCTACTCTCATATCTTGTCTTGTTGCTCAGGTATACCAAATAGCCAATTGTTTTTGTTATACCAGACCAAGTTATACTCAATTACATCAAGCTCTGTCTAGTCTATGATTTTGAACTTGATAGAACCTCAACTTTTATTTCACCTAATGTCAAATTATCTTCAGAGCTCACCTCAGACATCACCTCCACCAGGAAGTATTCTCTGATATGTTAGGTGGTCCTTTTAGGGGTTACCAAAGCAAGAGACACGCCTATTTATCTTAACACTGCACTGTAATTATCTTGTCACTAACTTGTGATCTCCTCAAAAGCTTTACATCTGTATCTGTTTTATCACAGACCTTACTTTGTAATAGATATGAAAGATTTAAATTATAGACAGCCTAAATATATTAAAAATAAGTCCTCGATATAAAGGTGTTTGAATTTTATACAAGTATTAAAATGGAGTTCATCTTTGCAAGCAAATGTGCTAAGGTTATGAAAATTAACTACCCTATCATCTATGTTTCAGAAATGAGACCTTGGCCAGATTTGTACCCCTGCCACTGTAACAGGAACCTGGTCTGTGCAGATTGCAACCAGCTTCATACATTGGTGAGTGAGGGAACATGGAAATGCCGTGAGGGGGAGGAGGAAGCCCAAGGATATATCCTGCAAGGCTACATTTCTGAGTGAATTTCATAAGGCTCTGCTCCTATAACATCGAGCTTCAGCTATGAGCAGAAGTGGTCATCATGGCAATGCAAACCATCTTTTCACTCTTTCAGGACCTCAATCCCTTCTCTCCCTCACTTCTACTCTCTTGGATAAGTTACAAATAAACTGTCTATAAGCAAATTTTGACCCAGGCTTTGCTTTAGGGGTAACCAAGCTAAAACAATACATTTTTCAATAGAAAAGTTTATCAAATAAAATTTCATTTGTACTTGAAAGGACAAGTTTTGCTTATGCGTATAGCCTCTATTATTTTTTGAAAGGGTTACGTTTTCTTTTTTTTTTTTAAGAGAAATGTAAAAGCACAATGCTCTTGAAGTGATTTTTACAGCTAACTCTATGGTCACAGAAGATTAAACATAATTTTTATATTCGACCCCCTGCAGAAGTGTTTGTCAAGTTTGCAGAAATATCCGTTATAATGCCTGTCTCTGCACTGATAGGTTTGAAAACCCAGCAGGAATCTCAGCTGACCATAGTACAATAAATAGATTCATCTACAACCATATTCTATTTTTATTTTCTGAAGAAGTGTTTAATATGTACCACCTACATGGGAAAATTCTCAGGGATATGCCATTCTTATGAACATGCTTTTCAAACACATTTTAGGATAGAGAACATGATATGAAAGCAGCTCTAAGTTAAAAATGATTCCATTTTCATTGATGCCTTCAAGTGTTTTTTAAAAAAAATGTCCTGCTTTTTTCCACATTATCCTGATAAGATTTGTTTATTCAGTACATGGGTTTTCATAGCAGCCATTAACTTGAAATTGAATACGAATGTTAAATCTGAGAAGTTAGGAGGTTCATGTGGATGCCACTGATGATATGTTTGAAGAACTAGCTCCTCTGACTGGAGGCATGTCTGGATAGGGTGGGTTGAATATCAGGCCCTGAACTGATGTGAGGGCAGAGAGCTGGTTGTCAGGCTCCAAGTACCCAAATGCCAGAACAAGAAGACTTAGCTTCACGGTGCCACCATTCACATGAAAAACTGGCTTTTCATAGAAAGTTTATTTAAATTAATAAGAAGCAAGCTCTTTGGGCTCTTTGTATAGGAGTAGGGAAGAGAGGCTGACATTCCACTGAAACAGCTGTTCCTTATATAGAACCTTAATCGCCCTTGTTAGGTCTCAGTTCTTACCTCTACCCTTAGTGAACTCTGGCTTCACAGGTTCTTCAGATATCCATTGGACACATGGTCTTCAATCCTCTCTGAAGACCACAAACTTTATTCCAGGATTCAGTTTTCTTTTAAATTTTAAAGTTTTCCAGTTCTCAGTTAATCTTTAAATCTTTTAACCACCCCCCCCCCCAGCATTTCTTGTTCTTCTAGAAATATATCAAAATTTCGCATCCATTAGTAATATCCTTCTTCAACTTCAATATTCTCATTGATGATAAGGATATTCTCTTGTAAGGTCTCAGAAGGGGGACAAGTAACAAAGACATATTCCCAGTGTTTCATCTTGAATATCAAGTCTACTCTTCCTTGTTGCAACACTGATTTCCCTTGGCTTCTTTGACACTGCACTATTGTTTTTCCTGTTATCACTCTGGTTTCTCCTTTGCATTATTTTTTTAGGCTTATTATTTAGCATCCCAGTGATATCTGCATTTCTCAATGCTTGGTCTTATGCATACTTCTCTTCACACTTCTTACTCTCTTTATGGGCTAACTTAACCACACCAGTGGTTTTAATTACCATCTACATTCTGATGACTCATGCTTGTATCTCAACACTGTTATTCAAACTATCAATAATTTTATAGCAGAATTTTAAAAGAAATTGCATAATTTTATTGTCCCTTTTTCGATAATATTATTTTCAATATGAAGTTTTCATATTTTATGACAAACACATCCAGTAATTGATGCATACATATCTAGAACAAGGCTTAAAACCTGGAACTTCTGATATTGAACAATAATCATATAGTAATAATTTGTAAGTATCTATTGATTTTCTACTTTTAGGATCAACCTGTGTTAAAGCATAGAAAATGTGGTTGAATTTGTAGGTGAGGAAGCCATGTAAATACAGCAGACAAAAGACATACACCTTCTTTTGGAAATAGTAAGGACAAATATCTTCATCTAATGAAACAGGAAGTCAATAATTCTTTTTAAAAGTTAGAAGAACAACAGAGATTTAAGGACAGACATCATCAGAGTAAGTAAGCATGCATCAAAACAAATTAAAATACATAAGTATAAAAAAGAGGAGGATAGCAGAGAAGAAGAAAATGTATATTTTTATTAGGGATTTAACCATTGTCTAAACCTGATTAACCAAGAAGTTCAAATATTTTCTAGCATTATATGAGAACTACATGAAGAAATAAAATGAATAGTTAATAGTTTGACTTTAGGGCATGAGATTTAATGGGAAGGAAGGGTGAATGGGAAAAGTATTTTTCCCATCAGTATCTATGTATGTTGAGATTCATTCCATATGCTTGTATTCCTTTGATAAAAAAATAAAAATTAACACAGGAAAAAAAAAACCCACCAAAGAGACAATAACCTTAGGTAATTTATAGAAAGAACTATTAGAGAAACTAACAGTTTTCTAACTTCGCTGCTAAAATCCTAAATAAGACTGTCACTGAATCCTGTAATTGAAATTTAGCAAATGTTTCCCACCTGTTTATTTTTAAACTTAAAGGTTAACTTTAAAATAAGAGGTACATTTAACCAATTTGTATTTTATTTCAAGTCCTTTATATAGAACTGCTCAAATAAACATTTGTTGAAAAATATAGATGTTTATAAAAGAAAAGAAGTTGTTAATGTCAACTGCTGCAGTGAATTCAATTAATACAATGACTAATAAATGTTTATTACTTTAGTGGTGTACATTGATTATAAGAGGAATGATGACTAATAATGTAATAAGCTGAAAAAGTCAGTGGGAATAAAAAATGATGGTCAGGGATGGAGGCATTGGTTCTAATAGGAAGAAAGTATCTATTGAAACAGGAGGGGGGAGGAATAGTGTGGGAAGAATAAGATAGGTTTGAATTTTCTTAAGGGGAAAATGCAAAAGCCTCAGTTTGATAGCTTATATATTTTTTGTTAAGGGGCGATTATAGGTCAGATCGCTTTAAGGAAAGAAAGAAAGAAAGAAGCTTCAACCTTTGGGAGAGTTGCAGATGAACTATTAGAAACCAAGTGAGATTGAGTGGCAATGATCGATTTGACAGGAGCGCTCGTCAATTACTGTTGGTGTAACTTTCTCCTGCAGCTCTCAGATTCCCAAGGCAGTCACACAGTAAGGGGGTAGCTGAGTTCATCGAGGATTGGGTTTTTGTCATGCAAGAACAATATATGACAGAGGAGCAAGGGAGTTTAAATATGGGTAAAAGATTACTCTTGAAAGTTTGTCCATGGAAGGTAGAAGGTAAAGTTGGGTGATAAATCTGGATCACAAAATGAAAGAAGCGCAAGAGGCTGCTACACATGAGTACTGATTGTTTAATATTATTTCTGAAAGCAGTACAATCAATTTTTTTGGACCCTGACTTATATATGACCTAGTCTCCTCTGTGATGGTACAATGTGTTGGAGGAGTTCTACTGTGTAAGAACAAAGCAGAAGGTCTCCTAAACCTTATCCGCCATCTAAAGGTAATACGTTACATAAAGGAATAGTGCAACAGAACAAACCACGGGTTAGCAGCAAAATGTTACTTACTTTCAGACCAGGATGGTTTAACTTCTTAGGGAATTTATAAGAAAATGCTCATTTTATGAAACTGGCTTATGGAGAATCACCTCAATTCCAAGCATATAATTAGATAACATGTAAAATGCGTATTTCTTTACTTTTTTTCTTCTCTGCCCATAGGCATTTCTTATATAATCTTCAAGTTTGCATAATATAAACATACAGCTTCACCAGTAGGGATGGAATATACGATGACTTAAATCTTTTTCTCTAGCCCAGTTCTCTCCTACGTGTATTAGCCACGCATATCCAAATGCCTGCTGCATATTCCCACACTGATTTACCATGAATTCTTTGCCATCAAATACAAAACTAAATTCCTCATGTTCCACACCCCTCATTCTATTCATTCTCCTGCATTTTCTCTCCTGGTGAAGAAAATAACCAACCTTCAACAAAACAGACCAAAGCCTTCAAATAGTTTTATATGCTAGCTTCCTCCTATGAAGCCTCAGATTTAATTAACATCAAATCCTGACAATCCCAATCATGCTCCCTATTCTCCAATGCTGTTATTACCACTGTCTTCATTGAGTCCCTCATCAGTTTTTGGCTGGCTAATGTTAACTAGAGAATCTGTCTCCCTACCTCCATTCTTATTTCCCACCAATTCCTCCATGTCATTCCCTAGCTGTGTGACTTTGGCAGGTCCCTAGATCTCTCTGATACTTGTTTCCTCATCTTTAAAATGGAGATGACAATTGTACTCTCTACCTGATAGATTTTTTACTATAATATATACAAACTATGAACTCTAAAATATGGAAAATGTGAAACCAAGTAGTAAGCCAAAAACCTGTGATTCAGATTCTGACTATACATGCCCAAAATGCATATTCTATCAACAAACATATGAAAGAATAGAGCTGATATAATTTTTTAAAACTTCACAATCAATCAAGATTCTCAAGCTCACTTCTTAATTCCTTCATTGATTTTACTGCATGATGGAGCAAGCCATATATCATATATTAACTGTAATAAAGCACCTGACTTCTTTAATGCAATGCTTAGCTCTAAATGTCTGTAACTACAAATGAGGTGTTTAAATTTGAAGGTATTTTAGATGGATGACAATACCTATAATTATAGAATCATCACTTCTGCCTGAATCACACTTAAAAGTTCAAGTTCCAACGGATCCTATTATTGGAAAAGTAATAACAACATTTAAAGCTATACCATGAAGTATTAAAAGCCGAACATTTGATTTGAAGGCAGCTAAAATAAAAATGTAGTGAAAAGTGAACCCATAAATGCTTGTAATTCATGCACTTTTACTACATAGAGCCACTAAAGAGCAAGGAACAGAATTGTGGAGTCTTTATTACAGTTCTGCTTAACGGATTCTTTCTCCCATTTTGCTATTAGAGTAGCATTATGGTGACTATTTCTCATCCATGGATCAACACCTTCCTAAATCAACATTTTTATTCCAAGGTATGCATACTTTCAGACCAAAAATGTAGAGTTTCCAAATATGGCAATTGCCATTTGATTTTATTTGTACTGGCTCAAATGCTTAGGAAAACACCAGTACATTTTTAATTTTACACATTTGATGTGGCTGGCCATTTTAACCTGGGCCATGCAACTTACCATCATTACGTAGCGTGAGCGGTGTTGGAGGACTAAGGACTCGGGCGTTCGTCACTGTGTTTTTCACCAGGCATATATAGCTGCCAACATCTGATGTTTGGACTTTAGAAATATAAAGGTTGCCTGTCTCCTGGGAAATGAAACGCCGGCTGTCTTCCGCCACAAAGGAAGGGAACTCATTAAATACCCAGCTATAGATGATCTCTGAAAATAGACAAAATTCAGCTGTTGAAAGACAGATTATTTCGCTGATACACAAACATCACACAACAAAGCCTTCGCTAAATGTTAGATATATTGCAAGACTAGATATGTATGTAATTTAGGATTTTATTTTAAATGATAACATTGCAAGGACTGTGACTTTTAATGAACATATGTGATTTTTACAGGAACATCTGAAATATTTCTTAGGGATACTTAGCCCTTATTCATTCACTCAATTCCAATATGTATTAGATGCTTGGCAATACAGTAGCACTAAACATAAAAAGATGAGAAAGCCAATTTCTCATCCTCAAAGTCTAAAGAAGAAGATTTACCCAAACTTATGAAACAATGAGGAATAAGGAGATAGCGATATATACCCTATTGTAATGAAGGCATGGCAGTAGGGCACTTAAGCAATTGTATTGGTCAGTGAAAACCTCCTAGTGTAGGAAACATCTGAGCTACATTTATTCATTCAATTATTCAAAATATTAAGAAATGTTGGTTGAAGGTCACTATACTCCAGGCAATGTATAGTGCTCTTACGTTAATAATGTAACATAACGTCAATAACGTAACGTAATGTAAATAAAAGGGAAAAAGGTGCTCTTACGTTACCAACATTTCATTCTCATGGGAATAAACAGAGAATTACACAAACAAGTAAGTATATGCCAAGCAGTGATGAATTCCAAGAAGAAAATTAAAGCATGGTAAGAAAGCTAGAATGTGACAAGGGTGAGGGGAATATATGGATTTACATTTTCAAAGATCTCTCTGACTGCCAGAAGAGATGAGACATAAGGAGGGCAAAGGAATAGTGGGAAGCAGGGTGAATAATGCCCACTGATCTCAAACGAGCCATGACTGCTGCAAATGGCTTGCACTACGGTGGCAGTGGCAGTTGTGATGAAATCCTAAGAAGTGATTTGCTCTTGGAAAAAAAAGTGTTAGTAGAGTTGACAGGAATTGGTGACAGATTGATAACAAATACAAGAAGAAGAAAAGAGTCAAGAATTCGGATCCTGGGCTCAAGTAACTGAGCAGCTAGAAAAAGGTTGCCTATACTGAGATGGGAAGACTACAGAAAAAGTGGACTTGAAGATATGGGTGGACTGAAATTGGATGTTTAGTTTTGACAGATTAAATTGGAAAATCTGTCACTCATACAAAAGTGACAGTGGTAGGAGAGGGCCACCGCAAGCAATTTTGTTATTGCAGTGAACATTGTAAGGTACAGAGGTCTAAGAGAAGAGTTGGAGAAGTTGGTGGTGAATCCAGATTATAAAAGACTGATTAACATGGTGTTTATTTTATATTAAGGAGCTTGGGTTCCATTCTATATGTGGTGTGATACTGCTGCAGCCTTTGTGATACTGAGTTCGCACAGATAGGTATGTAAGAAGGTTACCTGATGGTGCGCAGAGGCTGGGCAAGGCCACAAGAGGGAATAGGAGATCAACATTGCAAGCTGTGGATGAGAGCTGAAGAAATCTGAATCAGAACCATGATCATAATGATAAGAAGGAAATTGATCCAAGATATATCAAAGATCAGACAAAGGGAGAAGGGAGTAATTTGAATACCATTACCTCTTCCTTGGTTGATTTGTATGTCACAAGAAGTTTAGATGGAAAAAATACCTAAAGTACAAGTGGCTTAAGGAGAAGATAATTGGTTCACTTTCAGGGCATTTAGAGTTTGAGGCATGTGACACCCAATCAGGTTAGGCAGTCCGGCAGGCAGTAGATACACGTCTGCAGTCATAAAAAGAAAACTGCTATGAATGTTAAATTTGGGTGTTGTCAGTATAATGGCAAAATTGAATCGATGAAAGTAGATGTGATTAACAGGCAGAGTAGATACAGCAAGAAGATGGTTCTCTGGGAAGCAGAAACATCTAAATACAGATAAAAGAAAATATTTTAGAAATGAGACCTAGAAAATTGTTGGAGAGATTTAAAAGGAACAAAGAAAGTGCAGTATCATAGAAGCCAAGTGGCTTGATTATTTCAAAAAGGCTAAAGAAGGTGAAAAAAGGCAAAAGGCACAATACAATTAGCAGGTAGAAAATCACAGAAGAGCAAGCTTCATTATTTAGATGGGAAGTAAAACTAGATTTAATTGAACTCGTGGAATATAAGTTAGCAGAGAGAATGACTGCAGGTCAGTGACATTTAAATCTCCTAGATATTGGAATTACTTATGCTATGGATGAAAATACAGATTCTAGATACCCATTCCACCCAAGTTATGGATTTGGTAGGACAAGTTATCTGAGTTTTTAAACAGCTCAACAGGTGGTTCTAATGAACACTAGGGCTTGGAGAGCTCTTTTTTAGGCTTTCTTTATTTATAAAGGCTTAGCAGGGGTTGTTAAAAATAAGTTGTGTGGAAAGGGGAGTTTTGAGGGAAGGTTTTTTTTCTTTTTCACTTTTCATTTCAGACCCATTTGGGGACTCAAAATGCTTATTTAGATCTTTAGGTTTTCAGTTTTGCATAGAAAAGGACTTCATAATTCCAAGAGAGATAAAACTAGAAATGGTAACACAATAGAAAAACTGACAACATGAGTTTGGATTGGATTTCCCACCAGTGCCAAAACTGAAAATATTGAACTGAACTAAATATCTTTACTTTTAAGATCGATGTTTAGTTTTTCCTATAAGCTTTTCCATTGTCTATTAGCATTTAATTAGTACGTTTAAAGACTTTGCTTAACTATCTAACAACAACAACAAGCATGTCAACTATATTTTTAGTGCAATGTCCTAGTTTGAGGATTATAAAATAATTGAGGAAGATAGTAAAATGTAGTTTAGTATCGTGTCATAGCTCTTGGTTTCATATGCCACTCTGTTCCATATCAACTGTGCCTGGTGTTTAGAAATAAGCAAATACATGCTAACTTAGTAAGTATTAACATATACTAATATTAATTTTAAGAGTATACTGAGGGGTTAGTTGGTCACCTGCGACTTTTACATTTTTAAGATTCTCTTTTAAAATATGTTTAGTTAAGGCAAAAATGTTTTAGAAGTTCTTGATTTGACTCTCCCATGAGTACCTCTAATTTAGCCAACAATAACTACTTTTTGAGATATCCTGCTCTTCATAGAGCGTGGAAGTCTTCACAGAGAATGCTTTTGTATTTGCTTATAGAGCAAGAGCCCACTTGGGACATGCTCACTTGGATCAATTTTTATGTTAGATTTCACTAGTGCCTTTTAAATTCTATGTGGTATATAATATGTGTCATACAAATCCATGGGCTGTGTAGGTTTGAGGTTTTGGTTTCTCATGGCAGATATCATTTTGACTTCCCTCCTTAATGAGAACCATTCTAGTTCACTGTGAGTAGAGTGCATTGGGGGCTTGTCTTGTTGCAAAAATTACTGTGCCAACTTCCCCTTTAAAGCAGGTTCAAAGAGCCTTCCTTTGTCCCAGCATGAACAATCAATCTCAGGGTCCTAGACTTTGGGGTCCCAGACTTTGGGGTCCCATTCCATGACTCAAAATCATTCCACCTTGCTGTCAAGATCTCATCAGAATTAATCCTAGGAACTATGCCCTGGATTTTAGTTCCTTTTTGTTTCTGATAACTGGGAATTTCCTTTATTTTCTTGTAAACTCAGCTCTATACTGAAATTTTCTTTGCTTTATTTTACTCACCATTGCTAAATTGTAGTAGTGAGAAAGTTTCTATCTATCTATTACCTAAATTGAATGTCTGGGTTTTATGGCTTTATGCATTGCAGACTTTCAATACAATTGCTGCAATTGATTCAGTGTCACAAAACAGTACTATCTTCTCTTTGCTCCCCTGACAAATAAGATGATTACTTAAGTGATATATTTCTATATCTGCAGGGCATAAAAACAGAAGAACTAATACAGGCAATGAAGCTCATTTTTCCTAACAGCAGTGCCATTAGTTAAAAAGGTATGAGAAAGGGGACTGCAACTGCATATTGGGTTCCCTGAAGTCCTTGAAAACAATTTCAATGAGTAATCTTTCTGCAGTTCATTTCAACATTCTTTAATGTAACTATAAGTTAGGAAATAACCATTCTTCTTTCCAATAACGTGCACATACATCAGAAGCTTTGGGCCCAAGGATTTGGAGACAACACAATGGATATAGCGTTTGAGTCTTTCATTAACCCAATTAATGATGCAGATTTCCCAAGGAGTCCATTTTCTTTATCCCTGGCAGTTATAAAAATGAAAAATCTAAAAATTAGAAGTGTCTCTATTTTTATGAAATGCTCAGTTTTATGGTTTATTTAAAAACTTTTCACTGACACGCTAATGGGCTATAGATTACCAAAATTCCTGACATTAATTTCTGATTATTACTATAATGTGACCTTTAATATTGCTTCTGCCAAATTACTATAATTAGGATTCGTTCATTATAAGAATATAACCTTTTAATTTATTTTAAATATATTTAAAATTTTATGTTTACAATTTGATATAATTTGGATTTACTTTTAATAAATACTTCTTAGTATTGCACATCATAAGCATGTTAATATTTACTAATGATATTTATTCCCATGATTCCATTTTTTATTGTGATTCCTTCCCTACTCCTTTGGTGAAGTTTCCAAAGTGAAGATATTTGACTTTTAAGTTACAACAAAAGCTGTAACATTTACAGAACATTTATAGCTGATGCTACCATTCTGGATTTTTTGAATTAATGACATCACAAAGGAAATTATAAAAAATTGTCTGATTAATTATCTAGTACTACCAGGCATAAGGGTATCCTACCAGAAATTAGTAGAAAGTATCTTTTTATATATTTATTTCTTACTTCCTTATGATAGACAATGCCACTGTTAGTCAGCCATATCAAGTACTCTTGAAAAGGCAGAAACTAAATTGTCCTTCTTCCCCACTATACCTTAGAAACAAATAAAATGCCTACCATATCATTACTCAACATCTTTGATAAAGAAATGAATAGTTAGGCTAAAATACACACACACACCCCTGTCTAATTTTAAGATCAAATGAATTTATTCACGTTAAGCTTCATTGAAAATTTTCAAAGATTTGTATGGTCATTTTTTGCCTTTGAAAATATGAGTCAAAGATCGTGTTTGCTGTTGGGATAAATCTAGACACTGAGAAATATATAAGCAATTTTAAGAATGTTATATACTGTCAATGAGCAGGTAAAGAGAAAAGGTCATTTTACAAAGTATACTATGAAGTATATTTGTGATCTACTCTTTTTGGTAAGTTGGATAGAATCTTGGAGGTTGAAGGACCATTAAATTTTAAGATAGTCCAATCTTTTCCTCATGTTAAGAGTCCCTTTAGATGGTCAGTCACACAGTTTCTCCTTGAACATGTTTACTGACTCTCTGCTGAAGAAGCTGATTTGGGCAGCCCAAACCATTAGAGGAATCATATATAAAGATCACATTTCTGTTTGGGGCTGCTAGATCTGGGATGAGAGCTGACATCAAGGCAAATAGGTATAAATCAACAAGTACTTAGTGATAAATTTGCTATATACAAGGTACTGTTGAGGGTGTTTAGGGAATATAAGGTAGGTCTGGAACAGGAACTAAATTGATAATTTACTATGAATCAGAAGCGCTACACATCTTTTTTTTCTCTTAGTTTTCTCACTCACACATTAGAAAGCAGCATCGTGAATAAGATCACAGACTTTGAAATGAGAAAGAGCAGGGTTTCAGACATGGCTGCCTGACATACTAGCTATGTCACTTCTGGGAGGACTATTTAACCTTATTAAAGTCTTAGTCTTCTCATTTGTAAAATGGAGTTAGTGGAAGAGACGGTATGCTAAATGAGATATAATATGTAAGGTTAGCACCCTAGAATTAAATGTAGTTATTATCAGTGTAATAAACTTCTTCAACATCATCTTCTTCAAAATCAAACGTTTAAGGCTTAGCCAGGTGAAGGACCTTTTGTGAAACTATGGTCAACAAGTGTCAAAGGAGAAATATGAATTTGCCTGTCTCACTCTAAGCCTATATTTTATTTTTATACTATACTGTCTCAATTACTGTATTCTAATCTTTCTGAAGGCCTGTTTCGGTGATCATAAAATGGATATAATGTCTGTATTACCTGGTTGTGCAGAAGATTATGTGAGTCACTTGGATAAGAGTGTTCAACTCTCCATAAGGATAGCTATTTTTGCTCAAGATAAATGACTTGTAGAATGCAGGATTTGGTACAGCATAGACCGACCTTTTGCCTTGTACAGTTAGATTTCGTTTCTACCAGTGTCAAACCTTTCACTGATAAAACACAACCAGAGGCAAGAATCCAGCAGAATAAAGCTATCTGACTGACACTTGGTTAATGCCCAAAGAATCAAGATGTCTTTAAAGGTATGGTGAAGAATGCAAGAAAGAACACTTGTCATGTTTTAAAAATGAAATTAACAATGCCAAGGCTGTATTATATTAAATTTCAGTTGTTTTGGTCAAACAAAGCAAAATACTAATTCTTTTTTTAAGTGTTTGAGGCATATATTTTCATTATATGAAATTTGAAAATTTGAATTTACGTCAAAAGTCAAAAGAAGCAGAGTCTGCTTCAAAATTATATGCCACCAAACAAAATAACATTTTTTGTGCATGCAATTCAAAACATCTTTAACAAAACAGAAGATAAAGAAAAGATTATTTATAGTAATCTGGCATTCTCTCATGGTCCCCAATTCAAACAGCTTTGAGCTAGTGGACTCTCAAGTGATTGCGCTAGCTGGGTGACAGGAACTATTTTTATTTTCTCTGTGGAAAGCCTCACACTATGGAGGACTTTTTGTCCCAGGAGCCCTGCGTCTGAATATAAACGTCACTGCTAACACTTTTCAAAATGCAACTTAAATTTCTTGCTTCACTAGGTAGTTTTAAAGTTACTTTTATTGAATCATAAACTCCATCAGGTTGGGGACCAGAGTTTAGTCAACAGTGTGCAATAGGAGCGGCACAAGTTCAATTTAGGATGGGCACTGTGCACTGAAAGTATGCACATGTGGCTGTGCATTCACTGGTAAAAGCCTGGGATCTCAGCTTTTAATCAACAGCAAGATTGTGCCAGGGATAATGACTTTGATGTGTTGATCAAAACTGTACTGGAAAGCTTTGTTTAAAGAAAAGCCATTCGTGAGGAATCACCGGAAGACTGTAGCTTATCCATTCTGTAAGACTGAGTTAATCCAAAATTCTACCCCTGGATTAAATCAGAACATTACAGGGTTCCATAACAATAATGACAATGATAACACAGTGAAGGCTTGTTTGAGGTCACGTTCCTGGAAGCGGAGTTTGAGAAGCAGAATCTTCTGAAAGTAATTTACTGAGGGATTGTTCCCCAAAGAGAACACTGGAAAAGTGTTTTAGGAAAACACTTTTAGGAAAAGTGACAGGAAAAGCTAAGCAAGGACGTGGGCCCTGCCATAGATTAGTTTAAGAGCTCGTGTGGGGTCGGGGGCACCAACAGCACTGCAGAACTGGACCCACTAAGAGACAGAGGGAGTCTGCCTTTAGGACCACCCTCTCCTACCATGTGTGAGTTGGTTATTGGCTGTGACTGCAGGAAGTGGGGTGCAGTGAGGCAGGGCACAATTTCCAGGTGAGGTGACTGTCTTTGGGCTAAGGAAAATCAACTATGCAAAATGAAAAGGATGTGTCCTGTTGGCATAGAGGGCAATCATAAAAAAAACACAGCGTATCTGAAATCCAGGAGTTCTATAGAATAAAAGCATTGCTATTGCTTGATTACAAACACAGATACGTACTCTGAATTTCTTTTGCTTTAGGATTTACAGAGTTTCCTTAATATTTAACCAGGAAAACCCTGAAGATTTTCATTAACCAGAACTTTCGGAAATCAACAGAAACCCACAAGATGATGATAAGAAAGGCTTAACCTCGGAAAATATACCAGAGGGAGGAAAATGGAAATCTTGGTTAGTCAAATAAGATTTTCACATTTTATTGTTTTATTTACTAAAATATTACTTTTATCCAAAGTGCATTTGTATACAACTAAAATTATTCAATTTTAATTTAGTTCTGAATTAAAAGCAAAAATTAACCATAAGGTAAATATTCAAAAAAAAACATTTTTTATTGACAACATGAATTTTTTTAAGTCTTTACTTCTTTAGTTTCCTACTATGCAAATTTTATGGGGTAAATTTGAAGTTTTATTGCAGGATGCAGAAATACATGAGTTTTATAAATTATTCCCGTTAGGTAGGCGAGTCACAAAGGACAAAATCCTCTAGAGTTGTGATTTGCCTAAATTTTACACGTTAAATGCGGAGCTTTGATTGCCTATTGGTTACATTTATCATACAGGTGCAGTTGAGAATCTTCAGATAAGATAAATTATTATCAGAAGATTGCTTGCCCCTCAACTTCTTCTTAAACTCAATGTAATTTTTCATAAATATTCTTTGTGCTTTCACAGCTTAACTAATGTTCATTAATCCTTCATGCAAATATTTAATGAAGGTAATTTATTTGTCACATTTCCATGCACCACACAGAAATAGTGGATATTGTCTATTTATCAAGGGACAGTGAAATAGCTTATTTCCTGCTCTAGGGGTTTATCCTGATGGCTCACTTGCTTCAGAAAAAAATTCCTAATCATAAAATATATATTCATCTCTGTTAAGACTTATTCACTGTAATAAATCTTCAAATAGCATTAAAGTTTGCGTAAACTTCTTTTTAGTTGAGTTCTTTAAAAAATATAAAAGTTGGTATGAGTTATAACAAAAATTATATATGATTTATAACACATTTTATTTTGCAAGGGAATTTGTTGTTAAGATTCAGTTTTAAATTTTTACAATTATGTTTATTTCTTAGTATTCAACTGCTTTATTTAAAAAGTCATCAAGAAAGTAATCAAATTATCAAAATATACTGATACAGTAGATATTATGATAGAGTCCAGTATTAGTAGGAGGTTTTCAGCAACCAAATAAACATAAAAAGAATGTCTTGAAATAAATGGATATATATAAACTAATTGAGTTTCCATTATTTTGAACCTAGTATTTATTGCCCATCAGAGATGTATAGCAGGCATATACTATGGAAATTAAAGTTACTATGGAAATAAAAGGTTTGAATTGAACTTCAAGTCAGTAATTTTCCATTTTCCCCATTTTTCTTTTTATTTATTTGCCTAGAAGTTTTCTAGACTTCAGTTTCCTAAACTGATTTCCCTCAGTCAGTTCTCATGCTGTATTAATCTCTAAAACTTTTTCTAATTCCAGGATCCAGAAGGGAATTACTTCTGAACAGCCAAACTTAATTCAGATTTCTTTGTTGAATATCGATTGCTCAGATGTGTTTTGTGTATTCCTTCCAAGTTTGGGCTTTGTGATGCATTTTCCACCCTGAGCCTCTGCTTCAATTCTGTTAGTTAATGAGCAGTTTTGGTGATTGACTCAGTGATATTTTCCAGAATCACTAGACTTCTAGGAACTATAGTAGCTGAAGTGAAAATACTATAATTTTCTTGCAACACAGGAGAGATAACAATATTATGGCTTCAGAAATAATGGAAGTGTGCATCTGTAGGCACTACTGCAGATTTCTAGAATATAAACAAGCTGTTAAATGATACATTTACGTAAGAACCGCTAATTTAGAAGCTGACTATTAAAGGTGAAAATAAGGAATTCTGATTTATAGGAGTTATTTTAAGAAACTGTGACTACATACAAACAACTGAAACAGAAATCAAGGATATCAGGACATATCATATCAGACAATGGAGAGTGGAAAGATATTTTCTTTAATCCTGTGACTTCTCTTTATTTATAGGGGAAGGAAAAGCTTGAAACACCAGTGTTATTAATATGGTTCCTATCATAGTAGAGTGAAATGAAAACGAGTATTAACTATGCAGCCTTCTATTCCACCTGGGACCTCTACATCATTCTGTGCAATAACTGGGCCACGTGGGACTCAACTGAGTGAGCACACGGTAAGGTAACGGAAGGCAGTCCTATGGGGAAAGCAACGAACTTTATAGCAATGCAAAGTCGTGTTTGAATCTTTGTACCATCACCTAGCAGCTTTACAGTCTTCCACTAGTTACTTAACCTCTTCACATCCATTTCCTCATCTGTAAAATGAGCATAACAAAACCTACTCATAGAACTGTGTGAGAGTTTTTGGGAAAAATGTTCACATAACTAAAAATACTAAAAAATGGTCATTATTTAGTAAATAATAAATATGTACGTATTTCCACACATGTATACATATACATTTTCAGCTATGCTTACCCTCTCTGCAGAATCAACCTAGCAGTCACTCTGAAAAACACAGCCTCATTTAAAATACAACATGTAGCAGAAAGGTGTTTGACTTTGAATGCCAGTGATATATAAAAAATGCTGTTCTTTCTTGATAGGGTAGTTCCCAAAACTATACATATGTCCCCTATAATGCTATTTACCTCAACTACATGTATTCCCACCTTCCTTCTGTTCAGTTACATGTGTGGACACAAGTCAAGCGCAGGCACTGTCTTCTGGAAGAAAATTAACCTATTTTGAAACTCTGTAGTACATAGTATTACCTTCTGTCCTGTTATACCTGGGACAGCAACAATTTGTGCCTGTGGCTCAGAAAGATTATCAACAGTGCTTCTTTCACTATCAAAAATGTTCTGGTTTGTATAACAAATTATATTGTCTCCCTTCTCAACTATAGGACACACTCCTCTGGTTCTATTTCCTATGTGGATATATAGGAATATATACAATTATATGTAACATGTATATATACATATATTACATAGTCATCTAGACTAGGTACTATGTTATATACTTACTGTAAAAACGTGCTATCCATTTTTAAAATTAAATCATTTAGATAAATTTATTGGAGCTTTATAAAGAATGTCATTTTATCACTAAAGATAGTTGGGAATATCTTGAATTGCTCCAAAGTACGAGTAGGTGTCAGTACTCTGGTTGTCTAAGGTAGTGTCAAACTCACTACAGAGTTGAGAAAGCACTTTATAAGCCTCTCTCTGAAGATGAATGCAGAGTGTTTGGTTGCTTCACCATCAGCTAAATAAGCTGTCTTCTTCTTCACACTATTTCTTCCTGCGTGGCTTCCTGGCTTTCTTTCCAATTTCAACTAGTGCTATTTGTTTCCTCAATCCAGCCCAGTCAGACTGACTTTCCTGCCACTGTTATGTTTTCAACTTATGACGATAAATTAGTTTTTCCCTTAGCCTGAAGCATTCTTCTCCCAGACACCCATACGACTCGCTATTTCACTTTTCTTCAGGTTTCTCCTCAACATAATCTTCTGTGAGCTCTATCTACCCTGGCCAGCTTTCCTAAAACAGCACTATCAATATTCTGTATACATACACCTTTTTTTTTTTTTTTTTAAACATTGGCAGGCACTGGGACTCGAACCGGGGTCCTCTGGCATGGCAGGCGAGCATTCTTGCCTGCTGAGCCACCGTGGCCTGCCCTGTACACATATACTTTTAACAAACAAATACTTCATATTGGTCACCTTCTGCACCGAAGTGTGATTCTTTAGAACAGAAACCTTGTCTGTCGATCTTGTTTACCACCAGAACCCTCCCTATTGTGGAAAGTGACAGGCACACAATAACTGTTGAGCGAGAAAGAGAGAATGGAAACAGACAATGAAAATGTTCCCTACTATATGTCAGAACCAGTGTTTTAGACATTAAGATATTGTGTAAATTCTTCCTAATTGTAAAGTAATAAACAAAATACTTAAAATAGTTTATCTGGAAGTTTTTCCAGATCTCCTTGGGATGTATGTGTTATGTTTTATATGTAGATAGGATATAATAATATAGGACTTGAACAAATACCAATATTTTAAGCATTTGGCTCGATTTTATAGGAATTTCAGCCAATTAGAATGGCATAAAGCAAACAGAATTTATATAAGCAACAATATGTTCATTACTTGATTTCACAAATGTTGCTTTCACAAATGTTGCATGAAGAGGAACAGAAAATGAAAGAACTTGGAATGATGAGTCAGGAGATTCTATAAGCACAATTTTAAGTTATATTTAATTCTAAAATACTGGTTTCAAATTTGCGGTGGGTTTGAATAAAAACCATGTCATCTTTGTTTGGGATTCATTAGTTCTCTTGCTTTCAGACCAACATTTGGGGATTTTGCTGCCTTGTACCATTTTTTCATTATTATCACTTTTAACTCATCCTGAGCATTTACTTTAATTACAAAGAAATGTCTTCAAAATGGGTGCTTTTATCTTGGGAAAAAGCATGTACTTTCCAGTGGTAGATCTTTGCCGTAGAGTGGCAACAACACAGCACTGATTTTATTAGCTCTCTAATGAAATCTTCGTATGGAATTGCCACAATTTTAAAACATGGCATGATATGCTGTGCTTTTCAAGTGTACGAGCACTCTCACCTACAGCAATATTTCCATCAACGATTGCATAAGGGGGTAAAAGTGAAAATGCGTATACAGAAGGTAACCAAGGAGAGACTAGTAATGTTGACCTTGCTGTACTAGTCACCAAAATGAATACTTTATGATTAGATAATACAGTAGTATCTTTATGAGAACACTAGGGTGCTGGGCTATCTGGGGCCATTCAAATTTTAATAATTCTGGAATACCATACTCCTCTTTGCTCATCTCCTATGCCTTTCTTAGCTAACTTGACTTTAGTCAAACAGTTGTTCATTAGTTTGTTCAGTATTTTCATTTCTGAGAAGGAGCGCTCTCCAGGAATAGTTATTTAGTGGATCCAAAAGCTAAAGAGTTCAATTTGTACGTTTATGGATATAAAATATTATCTTAATACAGTATGCCTCCTATTATCTGGATCAAGCTTTTCCAACTTTGACATTATTGAAATTTTGGGCTGGATAATTCCTGGTTGGGAGGTGGCTGCCTGTGCACTGTAGGATGTTTAGCAGCATTCCTGGGTCCTCTGCCCACTAGATGCCAGCAACACCGTCCTCCATTCTGCAGAGATGACAACCAAAAACTGCTGAATGCTCCCTGGGAGGAAAATCACCCCTGGTTGAGAATCACTGATATAGATTAATCCAGAAATGTTACATTCTGGTTTACCAACTTTTTAAGTTATTTAGTGATTAGTGTATTTATTTTTTGGGGGGGGTGGGGGGCACATGGTCTGGGAATCGAACCTGGGTCTCCTGCATGGAAAGCGGGTATTCTACCATTGAACCACCCAGGCACCCTAATTTCAAATACAAATATGTAGATGAAATCTAGCTGCTTTAATTTCACTTTTGCTTTTATTTTTAAGGGCAGGGTAGAATACCTCTTCCACTAACATACACAGTAGACAGTCAATACAGTTTGTATTCAATTGAACTAGGACTTGCTCATATATTTACAGCAGTGGGATATAGTGAATCTAATTTTGCTCTGATTGAACAAATCAAAATACATCTTAATATTTTGATAGTGTTATAGATCACAATCTTCTTATTAATAGTTAAGTACTTAAAAAGTTTTATCAATTATTGGGTTGAATATACATGGACACAATTCTACAACACACTCTCTTAACTGTTGTTTCTCTCTTTCTCATTTAATAGAGTATAAGGTGTGGATTCAGATGTTTGAGCTGCTCGATGGGTTGATTCCAGATAAATAATTTACCTTACAATCATATAGATTTATAATTAAAGTCATGAAATTAAAAAATATATTTCATTTTCTTCTTTTTGCAATCATTTTGACATTACTTTTTCACAATTTTTAAAGACTAAAATACATATTTCCTGAGATTTGTTGGTTGTATTAAAAATGAAGCTCATCTAAATTAATTCACGATCATGGACATAAAATGAAAATTTATAGTAGACATGAAGAAGAAGCAACATGCGTAAGTATTTAAGGCACTTAAGATCTGAGCTAAATAGAGAAGACATTAGTTTCTTCTATTGTTTGAGAAACTTTCAGATTATTAAATCACTGTTCTAAGTTATTTTACTGACATGACTTTTAAGAATCCATATTATTTGCTTATTTTTAGAATATAGGACCTAGTCTAGAAACAATGGATGGTGGGTAGAATAGCTTGGTATAATACAATTTACTCTGGGCAAAACTACACAAAGCTCAGTGTTTACAAAGAATAATAAAATATGAAAACTCAATATCTAGAGAGTAACACCAACTAGATACTAACTCAGATACAAAACAGACCACGAAAGCTTTCAGTTAGTTTTCTAGGTTTTAATTTTTCAAATGCTGCCTTCATAACTTAATATCTACATAGCCTTGGGCAAGTAACAAATGTTCCTGAGTAATTTTTGCCCTGTTTTGAAAATGGACATACACTCTCCTTCATATTATTGTGTAAAAATTAAATAGCGATGACATTGATGCTTGGTGCATGGTGCCTAGCAAGCATTAACTAAATGGAACTCTATTAAAAATTTTAGAATATCCTTTATCTAAAGAAGATTTTTTGAGACAGAATTAATCTATAAATGAGGACAAAAACTGAAGGTTATCTTAACTCAATTGGCAGTGAATTAATAACCTATTTTTCTGCATCTGACTTGGCTTAAAATAATTTAAGGCTATTACTTGCTTCTATCACTTCCTACCTTGATTCCCCAAGGAAATACAAGATCCTATTACTCCAAGAAATAAAATCTCTTATATGTCACATAGTAATTGTTTTAGTACCTGTAATACAATAAGCACTTAAACTATGCGGGGGAATTGTGCTAGCCATTCTCAATAATATGTAATAATTTGATGGGTTATCTCAATTTTATAGAATTGAAACTAAGGATTGGTAACATTAGTTTTTCCCATTCAACACAGAGAGCAAGCTGCATAGGTAGATTACAGTAACAATCCTAGGAGGTAACAGGGAAGACTGCTGATACAGGAGCCATGTGACCTACATGCCTGAAGATTTGGAAACTGTAACTTTTAGCCCAGATCCCATCCTTTCCCCTTTTAAATCACTCAAAACCTGAATTCTTGTGTGGATTTCTTTTGCTGGATTCCTTTCTTCGGAAGAAAAACAATGTTTATTTCTGAAATTTTAAAGGCTTTTGTGCCCAGTTGCATTTATACTACCCAGAAAGGGAAAGCAGGACTCTATGCCTATAATAGGCTTTTGAAAGTCTTAATTTTATTAAAAGCCAGGAAAATGGTGTGTGTTTTCAATGCAGGCTAACCCCCCTAGGGTGTACTGCTGTCTGGTTCAATTTCTAGTTTAAAGACATCTTATCAGTTGAACTTCACACTGAAGCTATGCAGTCTTTAGGAGCATTCTTGTTCCATAGGAGTAGTGCTGCTATTTTAATATTTTCCCATCTTCCTGATCTGTTTGTCAAGCTTCAAGTTGCAATTGTGCACAAACTCAGAAAGAACATCTCGTCATAAGGGAAAAGCAAAGTTCTCAAGTACGTTAAAAAAAAATGGCTCCTAGTTTTCCCTTATCTTTCCCCCTACTGTCTTTTTCTTATATCTAATATGGAGCCCCTGAAATGGCACCCACAGTGATCCCTGTTGACATAACCTGGACTGCAGCCCGGGAACACATACCCCCTAAGCACAGCCCTGTCAGTGCTGCCTGTTTTGTCTTCATCGAGTACTGTGCTAATTGGGTGAGGTCAGCCAGTTTTCTCTCTCTAGACTTTCATCCTCCTCAAGGGAAAGAACTGTTCCAATGAATGATCCACCATGTCTAAGGGCACTCATTTTCGATGCTTGTTAACTTAATGCCTCTTAGCAATATATAAGAAAAGCATAAGAGAGCATATTTACATCACTGACCTCCAGAGCAGCTTTGCAGAGCAATCCGGGACTGCAGCTCTTAGCAGCTCACTTGTCCTGTCCCCACAACACATGGGCATATTCTAATTAAGTCACACTGCTTATTATTTTGTTAGGGGTCTAAAGGAATTCTGCTTAACAAGGTGTAAAATAAAAAAAACAACACCCATTTGAACAGCTATCTTAAATATATAAATAAATTTAGAAAGACAATTTAATTAAGTAAAGAACTTTTTTCTCCCAATTTCCTTTCAGTGTTCTCATTCGCAAAATAAAATAATACTTAGACCTATTTTTATATTTTATTTTTATTGTTGAATACTAACTTGATTACCCCATGAATGAGCTCATTTCAGTGCCATGTGGTAAGGATTCTATAAACAGTTTTTTGTTTTTGCTGGTTTCTTAATGAAAGAATAGGTTTCTAACACATATTTTTGCCTTATCTGTGCTTAATATTTAAGGAAAACCCCGTATTTCAGACAATGGCTTTCCGACCTACCCAAGACTGTTTTACATGTTTATATGTTCAGACAAATAGTGACAGCAGCACTTGACATTTTATTTTCTCCATATTCTTAATCAAATCGGACTGCTTGATTCCCAGGGTCAATTATCTTACATATGCCCTGACACTTGCTGGGATGCAAACAGATCAGCCATCTAGAGAGAGAAAAGGTTATAATATTTGATATTGTTTGGATATTTTTATAAGGTCCATATATAACCATTTCATTTTTATGGGGACCTCTGGATGCCTTCTTATCTAGTTCAAAAATGCTAAGCACTCAACAACAGGCAGTGTCCCTTTGCAAAAAGGAAAAAAGTTGAGGCCATTTGGAGGATATGTTGGCTAATGTTTGCCTAGTTCCTATTATGCTTTTGAATAGAAAGAAAAGAAAGAAAACTATATGTAGTCTTCGAATTTTACTAAATTGAAACATCTGAAAGAAAACTAACTGATGTTTGCTTAGGCTACATTTTAATTGTATTTTAAGTGCATCAGTCAGTGGGCAGGCAGATGTTTCTCTCTGCACCCCTGCTATTTATCATCCTTTGGTAAGGAGATATTTCTTCTGCATGTCTTCAGCAGGAGGTAAGAATAATGATTGTGCCTTCTGAACATCGAAGAGAGACTAAAGCTGTGAAGTCAAAGTTCTTCTACTTTGTAAAATCTCTATCTTGAAATAGATTTGATATAAAGTATAGGAATCTGGTAGGACAAAATGAAACTAGAGTAGGGGAGTCAGAACACATATAAGGAGGAGACAATAAATGCCCTTTACAAAAGCACAAGAGAACTGGTTTCTGTGGAGGCAGGATAAAAGATGGGGCTGGGTATACAACCATTTTCTCTGTTCCATACAAACTTCTTCTACAGATGACTATCTTGAAGCCCAACAATTTCAAGTTCAGAGGTTTGGCAAAACATAATAATGAACAGAGTGCGAGTGGGCTAAGAAGAACTAACGCAAGTAGGGCTTCACAACAAATGCACAAGTGACAAGACTCCGAGGTCAGTTTACACCGTTGCAGTCTTTTTGGAGGACATTTGATAATACCTATCAACATCCTTAACACTGATTCTTTGACACAGAAATTTCCATGTCTAGGGATTTCGTCTAAAGAAATAATTAAGAATGCCTGTAGATACCTAGAAAATTAATGTTTATTGCAAAGTTGTTTCCAAAATAGTAAATACTAAAATTAGCAAGTATCTAACATCAGGATAGAGTTAAATATGTTCTTTTTTCTGGAACACTGTGCAGTCATTAAGGTAAAAGTGAAGACTAATAATTTGATTCAGAATAACATTTCCAATATATTGCTAATTGAAAAAAAAAATCCTTAATCCCCTAAGGCATGCATTTTATATAATTAATTAACTTTTCTTTGTTTTTGGAATGGCACTAACTATGTGCCATCCTTTGGACAATTGAGAAAAGACAGCCACTCAAATCATTTTCTTTAGGGTTTACCTCTCTAATGAGAAGTGAAACCCTGGCTGAGAAAGGCTCTATTGAATTTACTAATTCCAGGTGATCTTTTAATAGACTCAAGTCTATTAGGCTGTGATTGACTTATTAGTCTCTTTATATCTTTTAAAAGAAATAGAAAGATACAGATACAGAAATAAATACACACACATGTAAGGATAGCGATGAATTGGAGAGGTATTTCACCCTTTTGTGGTTGTGGTGCTTTTGCAATATAAAATTTTGTATTGTTTCAGGACTAATAATGCTAATATTCTAGTTTATTTTTCTATTTCATCATGGATTATCATCAATTCTGTTTGAGCTGATGTATTTATAAAAATTATTTCCCCCTTTAAAGAAATGGAGGTAGGTGGAAACGAGATCTTAATAATTTAGATAATATTTATATGGGGCAAATATAACAAAAATATGATTGCTTATATCATGTGTGAAGTATATTCTATTATAAACTTGAAATTTTCCCAATTGGCAGTGATATTTAAATTCAGAGGTGATCCTATGAAGATGTATAAAATCTTGTTAAAATTTCAAATGAATATGCCCAGAGACTTCATAGATAAAGCCAAGTACCCGAGGTTAATAAAAACCACAAGAAAGAGAAAAATAACATAACTGTTGTTGTTTGATATCAACACTAGTCCTTCTCTATTTGCTCTTATTTTCATAGAAACTGAAGGAATCTTAACTATGAAAGGAAAAACAATGTGTATGTTATGGAGACCCCATACTTGGAGAGAAGAAAAACACATATCTAATTTTGACAGGAGACAAATAACAGATCCTGGTATTAAAATTATGAATGAATTCTTAAGCCCAGAATGACAGCAAAGAAGAGATGTGATTTCCATATATCGCCACAGATCTAAACTTTGAAAGCAAGTTACATTCATAGAGAAAATAAAGGCTGTATGTACTTCTGTTGCATGAAAATTTAAAAAGATGCATATACTTCTTTACTCAAAGATCTATACTGGAACATTCATTGTGCTTTTGGTGATTTGCATTTTTATGTACCCTAGAAAAAAACATGTTCTTAAACTTAATCCATTCCTGTGGGTATGAACCAGTTAGAAGTAGGACTTTTTGATGAGGTTACTTCAGATAAGCTGTGGTTCACCTCAATCAGGGTGGGTCTTCATCTATTACTAGAGACCTTTATAAATGGAGCATAATTCAGACCGGGAGAGAGAAAGTCACAGAACACCCAGAAGTTGAATATCAATGGAACCAAGAAGAAATGGGGGAGACCAGGGGATGCCACCATGTGTCTTGCCATATGACAATTTAAAGGCCAAGAACTGTCAGCGACTAGCCCCAGAACATCACAGTCTTCAGGGAGAAAACATCACCTTGATGATGCCTTGACTTGGACTTTTCCCTAACCTCAAAATCATGAGAAAATAAATTCCCATTGTCTAATATGATCCATTTCATGGTATTTGCTTGAGCAGCCAAGGAAACTAAAACAGACTTCAGTACCAGGAGAGTGAGGTGCTGCTACTGCAAATACCAAAAAATGTGGAAATGGCTTTGGAATTGGGTAATGGGTAGAGGTTAGAAGAATTATGAGAGCTCAAAAATGAGTCAGAGCTGTAGAGAAGGTCTGTATCATCTTAGAGAATACATAACCTATCACGAACAGAATGTTGCTAAAAATATTGGTGTTATAGGTAGTTCCAGTGATGCCTTAGAAGGAAGTGATAAATGTGTTACTGGAAACTGGAGCAAAGGCAATCTTTGCTTTAAAGTGGCAGAAAATTTAACTAATTTGAGTCCTGATGTCAGATGAAAGGCAGAATTTGAAAGTGATGAATGTGGATACTTAGCTGAGGGGACTTTCAAGCTAAGTGTGGACGATGCAGTTTGGTTTTTCCTTGCAGCTTATGGTGAAATGAGAGAGAGCAGATCCACTGTCAGGCTGGACTAAAAGGGACAGACAAGAGACAAATTGAAAGAAGAATGACTTCCAGAGGAGAACCATGGAAGCTGAGTTCTAGACTGAAGATATCCATGGGCCAAGAGGGCAGGTCTAACGAGTTATGTAGAAAGGGTGGGTACATCCCAGCACTTGCAGGGGGTGGGCCTTCCACTCCACTGTTTAGAGAGAGCACTGCCAACCCCATGCTCAGAGATGGTAGGACACGTGAGAACTTTATTGTGGTGGTGGAAATGTTCTATGTCATTATTTTGGTAGTTTTGAAATTATGCTTTTTTCCCTCACAATTCACTGAATCCTATACTTAAAATTGATAATGTTCATTAAGTATTAATTATACTTCAATAAGGCTAGTTAATAAAGAATCTGTTTAATAAGCAACACAATAAAACAGAATTAATGAATCAAACATTAATTATTCCATTAAGATCATTAATTGGTATTCCTAAAGGAAAATATTTCTATTTCTACTTTCCTATAGTAAATTTTAAATTAAATGTGATTAACTGTATCACTATTTTCCTCAAAATATAATATTAACAAATCATAGTATTATCTTCTGAGAAATCTAGATAGAGCTATTTAAAAAAGGATTGTTGGACCAGACATATTAGTTGATTTAATATTAGCAGCATTTTTTGAGTGTCTGATACATCCAAAGCTATGTTAGAAGACATAGAAAAGATACAGAGATGCAAGGACTGCCTCAACAGCCTACGTCAAGTAGAAAAGATGTCAAAAACGATGATTATACTGTGCTGTGTGCAATAGGAATTAGACACGAGAGGAATCTTGTTTGTAGGCACTCAGGAATGCTGTGGCAGGGGGAATAAGTAGCTGTTTCTTACTTAGCTGATTGCATGAAGATATAATGAAGTAGTACCATCACTCAATCAATAAATCATTGAGTATCAACAATCCAGCAGGCACTGTTAAGCACTTTATATAGAGTATCTTGTTAAATCTTTTTACCTACTATTCAGATATGGAATTTTGAAAACAAGGAATTAATGTAAGGAGAATCCAAACTATTTCTGCAAGGTCACACTATGGTAAGTAGCAGAGTTGGATCTTTCTTATCCCAGAGCTTGATGTGCTATATTGTTTTAAGGTATATACATTAAAGAATGGGTCACGTCTCAACAGATGGGGATAAGAGATGGGGAAGCATTCTTGAGACAGGAAACAGCATGATCAAAAGGTAGGCAAGCAGGAAAAAAGAACTCATATTTTGAGGTAACGTGTCATATAAATAGACGCTTAGATTTTTTCTATAATTCAGTGGCAAACGATAAGGGAGTTTTTTAAAATGTGTGTGGGTTTAAGGAACTTGAAATTAATGTAAAAGCTGATGGGGAGCATTTGGAGGTTTCTGTGGTGTTGAATTCATACTGATTTTTTTTTCATAATATGGCTACAGGTAGGACTAGTTTAGTTTGGACTTAGTTTAGATTTCTTCTTGCTTTCAGGTTTAGATAAATCACTCAATTTCTAAAATTTCTAAATTTCTAAAAATAATAGGGAAAATTCCATATGCTCACAAATACGCTCCCTTAATTTATTAGTTTCAAGCTCAGACCTCAGTTTTCCTTGATAATTCTATTTCCATGTTTGGTTTCCTTTCCTGTTCTTACCAGTGACTGACTGTAATTACTCAGTCTTCACTTTCGGTTGCATTCGACATTGTTGAACACTATATCTATGCAGAAATTCTCTTCCATTTTCTTAGGACATCACTCTTTGTTGCTTTTTTCTCCACTAATATCAAGGAGTCCCCCTCTGCTAGAGTTACCTATTCATTTGCCCCTAGTATAATTCACTTCTGTGGTTTCATTGTTGTCTCTCTTTCCTTATGTTTTTTTGCTTTGCTGCTTATCTAAATATCGGGCGACCCCAACATTCATATCTCAAAACCTCGCTTCCTTTCTAAGCTTCTGAATTATGTTAGTCTAATTCTTTCAGTGTGTTCCAGAAGTACCTTAAAATTATCATGTTCAAAAACAAAATTTACGGTTACTCTTTCTCTCTTTCTGCCTTTTGTATACCATATCTGAGCTGATGATCACTTAGTCATGCAAGAAAGGAATTTTAGCGACATACATTTTATCTGTTCAGGGGTAGGGGACCTACTGTGTGCCTGACACTGAGCTAGGAACACTGAAGAAAATACTTCCAGTCTCTTTCCATTGAAATACCCTTCCCGTACATTGCTGCTTGAAGTACATTTCTAAGTCTCATTTATTATTGTCCCTTTCCAAACTGTTCTGTGAATTTATTTTTTAAGGAGGTGCTATCCACACTTCTTCACATTTTTTATTTTTACGGTCTTACCACTTCCTGAGGGTTCGCAAGCACTCAGAGCTCCTGCCAGGCACTCAGATCTGCCAGTTCTAGAAATGTCTTATACACGCAAGCTTTCTTTCCTCCTTCTCCAAATTGAATGTAATCAGAATATACAAGGCCTTTCGTTTTCCTCTTTTCCCTTTCGTGCGATACCAAGTGGAACAAATACAGTGTGATAATTAGCATGATAACATAAGTGCCATTTTGTAGGGCGGTTTGTACATGGACTTTGGGAGAGAGAAATTTTATGTTTTCTTGGGTTGCAAGATAGGATGGTAGGTGGTTTCTCTTCTTCCAACACTCCTCCCTTCTAACCCTAAGCAATTCAAATGAGAAAGTGTCTGTAGTGAGTAAAATACAGCCAATGTATATAGAAAAACAGGAGCTAAGATAACAAGAACCTTGATTGAATTCTTCCAGTTTCTAGAACTTCTCAGGCTTGGAGTAATACAGTCCCTATGTGGTTTAAGCTTAAACTATTTTGTGTTGGGTTTCCTCAGTTAAATGTCCTAAATTTCCTCAGCCAAAATGTCCTAAATAATGTATTTTTTATCCTTGCCCTCGCTCAAACATAGATGTTTTAAGTGGAACGAGCCATTAAGAATTAGGGGGGAAAACATCCTTATCAAGACGGCCTCTTTAAAAAGATAGCTCCAGGAAGAGAATTTGGTTCTTATCAGGGGCCAGCAAACTATGGGCCATAAGCCAAATCTAATTAACTGTTTCTGCATGACCTGTGAACTCAGATGCATTTTCTATTTTTATATGGCTGAAGGAAATTCAAAAGATGAATCATATCTCATGACGTATGAAAACTACATTAAATTCAAATGTCCGTGTCCATAAAGTAAGTTTTACTGTGATACAGCCACTCTCATTCATTTATGCATTATCTGTGGCCATTTTCACATTACCACGGAAGAGTTGAGTAGCTGTTACAGACCATATGGCCCACAAAACCTAAAATATTTACTATTTAGCTCTTGACAGAAAATGTCAGCTGACCCCTGATTGAGAGGAATTTAACTTTGATTAAATCATCCTTAGTTATTAAGTGGGCCAAATGCAACGTGGGCAAAAGTAGAAAGATTTCTCAGAAAAGAAAGGAAAGAACTGGACTCTGGCAGCGAGGACTCTATTTTCCTGAGCTAATCCATCCCCATTACACATCAGGATGTGCTATTTATTCTGAAAATAAAGAAAAGTGACTTTTCTTTCTTCAAAGAAACAGGATTGCTGTCTGCTTATCTCAAAGATGTGCTGTACTACTTAAATATCTGAGAAGAAATATGGGAAAATAATAACAAAATAACTATTTAAAAGTATTAGGCAGGTTCAGGGGTCTATTCCCAATTTTGAAAGGCAGAACCTGAGGCTAAGAGAAGTTTTAGTATTTGCCCTCTAAATCAATATTCTAGTAATTGTCAGGACTCACATTCAACTATCTGATTCCATTATATCTTTTTTTTTTTACCTGCTGCCCTTTTTGAGTCGGGGTCACTGGGTAAATATTATTTCTTTAGTACATCATAGCATTTGAGAGGAGAGGAGTATTCTTTTTTTTTTTTTTCCCAGAACATGTAAAGCCTTTTAATTTATAAGCTCATTAATTCAATTTAACTTGGCTGTGTTTTGCCACACTAATTAGACTGGTTGTTTGACTGACTGCCTGGCTGAAACCAAATGAAAGTTGAGATTCACATCAACACAAAATAAAACACCACTTTTCCCAGGTGTGAGCCAGTAACCAAAGGAGTGAGCAGCTTGCTTGGTCTGTTATTTCCCACATTTTTCTGCCTTGAATATCTCATTAAGGGGGGAAAATAGATTTTAAAAGGAGTTGAGAATATATGGCCAAATTTTGTTAAATAGTCCTAAATAAATAAGCTAAAACTATCTTATGTAGCAATCCAAAACCAATATAAAAACTGAAAAAAAAACAAAGAGGGTTGTTACAATATTCAAAATCTTTTCCCTTCTGTTGTGTCTGAATATTCTAAAAGAAGTTTCAGGTTGAAGTGCTTGCTTTGTGATATTTAGCTTTCTGTGTTAAAATTTTGTTGGCTACAGTTTAAAAAACTAAACCCACTGAAGCACATCGAGTTTTCTTTCCAGTGACATCTACAGAATATGTCACAACAAAGTACAGCCTAGGCAAGAAAAGCCATTTTAAAACTGATTTGTGAGGATTTTAGAGTTTACAAATGTATCTGCCGGTAAAAACTAAGTTCAGATAAACTGTCAAGCAATCATGCTACAAATACTTCTTCAGACAGTACAATTTAGGTTGAAACAATCTTAGTCTGCCTAATTTGAAGGTATTAAAATTGCGTTATTTTTTACTCATTTAAGAAAACATGAATAAAAAATAATTCCTATTTTTCTCCATTATTTCATTGAATATATCTGTTTTCTCTGCTATTCTATCTGGTTTCTAAATAGTTACTGAAATAGAAACTTGAGCATGGTATTATTTTATCTGGTGAAATAGCACTTCTACATATTTTTGTTTATATACTTGATTTCACAGGGCTGAATTGAAATTCAGTCAACAATTTGGTCAACTCAATCAAAATAACTTGTAAAATTACTTATTTGGGTTGGTATAATAAATAGGGTGACCAGTTGCATCCATGACACCAAGTTGAATTCAACAAAATTTCAGAATGATGTGGTAGAAAGACCATATGATACAGTCAAAGGACATAAGGCTTGGAATCGCATCGGCCTTTCTGTTGTTTTATTTATTATTAGTTGTGGACTTTAGGCAAGTCATTTTCTGAACTTCAGTATTCCCATTTATAACATGAAATAACAGTGATGAGTTTATAAAGTAGTGTTTATAAAGATGGTTAGGTTCATATATCCACTCGGCCAGGCGATGGTGCCGAGTTGTCTGGTCAGGTAAGCACTGACTTAACTGTGACTACGAGGACATTCTGTGGACTTAAATCATCAGCTGATTGCATCGATGGTGGGTTACATCTAAGATCAGCTAAGGGTCAGCAAGAAACATTTAATCCAACCAGTTGAAGGCTCCTATGAGGGAGGTGATCACTTCAGCAGTCAGAAGAGAGAACTTCATCCCTACCTTACCAGCCAGCCCCTCCTGGGTAGTCCACTGAAAACCTTCACTGGAGTGGCTAGTTTGCAGCCTATGGAATTTGGAATCATGTGTCCCCAAAGTTATGTGAGACACTTTTATAAAATCTCATCCTGTTTACAGATACCTCCTGTTGGTTCTGTTTCCTGAGATAACCCTGACTACTACAAGTAGGAATAAAGATTAAACAAGATGATAAATAGAACATGATAAGTATTGATTTTCTTTCGTTTTCTTCATCCTGATGACAAGGGCGATCCTAGACAAAACTTAACCAAGTCTCTTTATCCAAATATACACACTTCATGTCTTCCTGATTACAACAATTTCTAAGGAATAAAAATCATAACTATATGACAATGACAAATTACCTGACAACCTTCAATATTAGTCCTGCCCCCAATATTCTTTTTTTTTTTTTTTAAATCTATCCTTGCCTACCTTACCAACTTTTAAGGGACCAGTTATTTATAACATACGAAATTACAACTCTAATGTATGGCAAGGTAGAACTGCAAACTCTTGCAAAAGTTGTGGATTTCATGAAGTTACTAAAGGCAAATTTAGAGAACGGCTCCAATAATTAGAACAAGGACATTAACAAATGAGGACGTGATGGAGTTACACGAAATGCTGCAAGAATGATGACATTATGTAGTTCAACAAATAGTGGTCTGAAATGAATTAAGAGAGGGCTCGTGAAAGTTTTGGAACTCTTCAAATATTTTGGAGACAATTATTTGTGATCTTATCATGAAATTTAAAGATGAAGGATAGACTTCCATATTATTTTACTATCAGGAAAAAGATGCGAAAGTTTTTTGAGCCATCCTTTTTTCATAGTTGTAGTTATATAACTTTTAAATTTTGAAATTCAAATTTATAATGTAACACTTCATTTTTTAAAGATAGAACATCAACCAACATATTTTATTTTCAGCTCTGTAAAATTTTGGTTCCCATTTTGTGTACATTTGCTTTAAGAGAATGATTTCTGATATCAATTATCCAAGGATAAAGAGGTCCCCTAAGATAACAAGGATACTTTGTGCCCTTTCACTTCCCTGTCAGGGCATATTCTATTTCTCATCCCATTCCCTTTTCAGCGTTTACAGTTCCAAGTTCCACTCATCTTGTACCTGGCTTGTCAACTTCACAGGCATCCCTGTGAACTGGTAATTAGTGTTAGCAGATAATGATTTAAGGTGTCATATCTCTAAAAGACATTTGCATTTTAAAGAGGAATTTTGAAGGCAAATCTTCAAGACAAAATTGAATTTAATGCTCACTCTTCTCCAAGCATTGGGCTAATTGCTTTGCATAAACTATCTCTTAATTCTCACAACAACCCCCTGAAGTAGCTTTTATTATTCCCACTTCACAGGTAAGATAAGGCTTAATTAAACAAACAAAGCCTAAAGTTAAGTATTAGAGTCAGGGTGAAAATCCCGGCTGAGTCCAAATCCCTGGTGAAATGTTAGAAACTATTATCCCTTCATCTCACTGTTTATGGGGTCATCTCTTTTTTTGGATTTATTTGCTCACCGACTATCTAATTCCACAATGGATTTAACAGTGATGAAACTGTCTACCTGTCTAAAATTAGATTGCTTTCTTTACAGTCAAAATATTTTGGCCTCACACAATCCTCTCCACCCCCCAGCCCACCCCCATTTTAACCTTTAATAGAAAACTTCCCAGCTTGAGGGCCGTGATGGGTTGTTCAGCTCATATCTGAGACAGGACTAGGATCCTTAGTCCTCTGGTATCAATTATTTTTCCAGTTTTGAGTAACAATGTATTAGAGAGTTCACAATGAGAAAGTATTTTACAGTGAGAAAGTATAAAAGGAACAGCCAAATGCATACGACTTCTGTATTTGATGTGAGCTCAGGCATAGCCTTTGACACTGTTCACTTCTTTATAAATTCAGCTATAGTTTATGATGGTTTAAACTATTTATGTAGAAGTAAAAGAAGTTTAGTTTGTAAAGCTTCACAAAATACACTTAATCCAGTTTCGCTGGTGCTGACTACATAACCATTGCGATGGTTTCATTACCCTTTACTCTGAGACCTAGCACACATGCAGCACTGTAAGTGACATGAGTGACATGGGTGTTACCTCAGTTTCACCTGTGACTAAAGGAGGGATGCCAGAGTGACTGGTTAGCCTGTGTTTTAATTTGCTAAAGCAGCTGGAATGGAATATACCAGAAATTGGCATATGCAATGGAGATTATGATGGTTAGGTTCCAGTGTCAGTTTGTCCAAGTGAGGGCCCAGTTGTCTGGTCAGGCAAGCACTGGCCTAACCATTCCTGCAAGGATATTTCCTGGCTGGTTGATAAACCAGAAAGCTGGTTTATTGAATCGTCAGTTAGTTGACTGCATCAGGGACTGATCATATCTACAATCAACTAAGGGCACATCTTCCACAAATGAGAATCCAATTAGTTAGATTTGATCTAATCAGTTGAAGATTAAGGGAGAAGAGAGAATTTTCACTGCGTCTTCAGCCAGCCAGCCTCTCCTGTGGAATTTGTTGAGACCATTTATCAGAGTTGCCAGCCTCGTGACCTGCACTACAGACTTTGGATTCTTGCATTTCCATGGTTGTGTGAGACACTTTTATAAGCCTTCTATTTACAGATATCTCCTGGTACTTAGGTTTCTCTAGAGAACCCTAATGAAGGGATTTATTAACTTACAATTTACAGTTCTTAGGCCATAAAAATGTCAAAATTAAGTCATCAACAGAATGATATCTGGACTCTCAAGAAAGACTGCTGGCATCTGGGATACCTGTGTCACATGGGACAGCACACAGGTAGTGTCTAATGGTCCTTCCCTCCCGGGTTTCACTGCTTTCAGGTCCTGGTTCCAGCGGCCTCCTCTCTGAGCTTCTGTGGGTCCTCTCTTAGCATCTTCAGGACTTTTCTCTCTAAGCTCTCTCTGGGTGTTTGTCTGTGAGCTCTCTGGCCTTTTTTTTTTTTTTGTCTTTTATCCTCATAAAGGATTATGACCCACCTTTAATTGGAGGATCAATCTCAGTTGAAACAACCTAATCAAAAGTTGCCATCTACAATAGGTCTGCACAGACAGGAAAGGATTAAAAGAACACTGCATTTTCTGGGATACATAACAGCTTCAAAGCAGCATAGCCTGGAAAGCATGTTTGTGGAAGCTGGACCTGTACTTGTGGTTTTAAATTTGTAGGAAGGCAGATAATATCAAGACTAGAGAAGGATCTGCAAGGCCAAATGATTCTAGGCTAGTAGAATTGAGAGTGAGCTTGGGGTCTACACGATAGCATAAGGAATTGGTAATGTTTTGAAAAAAGGTTTGTTTTTTGTTTTATGTTCCTCAGACTATAATGTCTTTATGCTCTTTGGTATTTTTTTCTCCCACTGAATGTTGAGTTCTTAGGGACAAGCCTTGAATCTTTTATGTTCTCTGTGCAACTTGTCTTATGTCCTAGCAGAGTTCTCTCTCAAATAAAAGAAATGCAAAAAATTGCTTCAGGCTATTTTTTCTGGAGGACAGAAGCTCTTCTCTTTGTACAACCATAGAGCCCGATGGATATCTAGAGGGTATGCTAATCCTTTGAGGTTTCAAAGATCCTTTAAATCTGAGAATTACAACAATATAGTCCTTAAGGAGTTAATGAGTCTTTTGCATTTAAGCAATAATAGTCCTTACAACCATTTGGGGGTAAATAATGTAAGCTGTAGTATTTTTTTTATCCAAAAGTAGATTTGAGATTTGTTTAAAGAATGCCACATAAATGCACAAATTCAGCTATTTAAAATGGATAATAACATAGAAACAAAACAATCTTCCCTATTCATGGTTTTGTTTATTATAGAAAGAGAAATTTATCATGACAGTGCCTGTGATATTTATACAATAAATGCTCCAACTAATCTTCTAATTACATCTCAGACCATTATGCTAAGGGTCTCTAATTTTATATTCTTCTGCCCAGATTCCTTTTCTAGACTTTAGAATTATATGGTAGGTTTTCTGTGGCACCTACAAATGCCTAAACCTTAACATACCCACAAACTTTCCTATGGCAAATGACTTTTACTTTCTAATTGACAGAAAACAGTTGTAGCTGAAAAAACATGTGTTCTCTCTCTCCCTTGCATTCTGTTTGACTGATGAATGAATGGATCTACCAGCAACCAAAAGCAAATATATTTTGATAATGGTGTTAAGTAGGCTTATTAAGATTTTATGTATAATACCTAAAATACACTGTTCAGAAAAAGTCTGTATCGACTGCTCTGTGGCTCCAGAGGCCGGGGAAGCACTGCACAGCATCCAGGGAAGAGCAGGCTGAAGGGATTTAGAAACTCTAGTGAAAACCGGTGAGGAACTTGCTCCTGCTGCGACTGCTGGTGCCCATCCCCCACTCTCACAGCAAGCAGCCTTGGGTATGGTGGCTCGCTGGCTGCTATGGATAGAGAGGGACTGGAAACCTCCTCCCCAAGACTGGAGTGAAATGGGGAGAGGGGCACAGCTGAGTGCCTGTCATGGCTTTTGGCCTGTAAATTTAGACGACTGGGTCCCACTATTTCAGCCTGTCCAGAATAGGGGCTGCCATGCCACGTTTTGATTCCCCTTCTGACAGGTGTGGAGTCAGACATTTAAAAACACACTGCCTTCTTAGGTATCTACAGGCATTTTTAATTATTTCCTTAGACGATATCCCTAGACACGGGAATTTCTGTGTCAAAGAATCAGTGTTAAGAATGTTGATAGGTATTATCAAGTGTCCTCCAAAAAGAGTGCAACAGTGTAAGTTGACCTCATAGTCTTGAGTACAACAGTATAAGTTGACCTCGTAGTCTTGTCACTTGGACATTTGTTGTGAAGCCCTACTTACGTTAGTTCTTCTTAGCCCACCCGCACTCTGTTCATTATTGTGTTTTGCCAAACCTTTGAACTTGAAATTGTTGGACTTCAAGATATGTGTGCAGGTTTAAGGAACTTGAAGTTAATATATTTCAGCAAAAAAATACTGAATTCTTATCAGCAACCATAGAGGTTAGAAGGCAATGGTATGATTGATTTCAGGTACTGAAAGAGAAAGACTGCCAGTCAAGAATTATTTATCCAGCAAAACTTTACTTAGAAAATGAGGCAGAGTTTAAAATATTCACATAGAAACTGAGAGAGTTTGTCAACAGGAGACCAGTCCCACAAGAAATATTAAAGGGAGTTCTGCAGACAGGAGATGCAGGGTAGGAGGAGAGTGTAGAAATAAAGATTATCC